>NC_056673.1:27917834-29167834 GCF_018350195.1 Panthera tigris | reverse complement strand
AATGAGAAGACTACTTACAGAGGTGTAGACAGAGTTCAGGGTGCAGTGAGGAATGATGAGGCACCGGGGATTGTCAGCAGCGCTGAGCAGTTACCACTCCTCAGTCTCAAGGGGCGAGAGCAGGGCACAGTTCCTGGAATGAAGCTTTAGGAAGAGGCTCCCGACAGGAGCCGTGGCAGAGGAAGAGGAAGAGGAAGAGGAAGAGGAAGAGGAAGAGGAAGGCGGCCCAGCAGGCAGGGGTGGGACCATCCCCCTCCTTGCTCTCTTCCCATCTTCTGACAGTGTCGGCTATTGACCAAACCCAACTGGAAGCCAGAGGGCAAGGGAGCCCAGGAGAGACCTATTCTGCAGAGATCAGTCTTGCCAGGCACCAAGCGGAGAGGAAGAGAGCAGATAATGGTTCTGGAGGGTCAGACGCAGATAACCAGCACACCCCTCTGTTCTGTGTAGGGGTATCTCAGTAAGGGCGTCGGCCACATGGTCCTCATTTGCATATTGCCAGGACCTGTTTGCGTGGACTGCTGGGACCGGGGCTTTGCTGTCTTCCCCAGTTTCCCTCAGCGCCACCCGGCCACCGCAACTAAGGACACTATCGGAGCAGACACCCGAGTGCTTGTGTAGCTTCCAGACAAATCCCCCTTCCCACTCAAGACGATGCTGCTCAGAAGTCCCCACTGCCTGTAAATCCTGGAGCCCCCGCTGACCTGGCTTCGTGCCCGACCCCAGGTTTGTGTTCAGCACATACTTGTTGATGGAGTGAGTGAGTGAGTGAGTGAGACAGTAAATGAAGAAAAAGCTCTGCTGTGTGAAGAAACACCTGGGGAAGGTGTGATGTGGGCTGGCCTGTCTTTGCATCCCTTTCAAATCTAGGTGGTGCAGGAGGCTCGATGTGGTCCCAGGAAGGCAGGGATTTCTTGTGTTTTGTGTGCTGTCTTGTCCCCTGCACTGCCTCAACACGTATTTGTCAGACGAGTGAATCTGGACGTTAAGTCACAAACCTGGCTGGTTTCTTGGTGAAACAGACTGTCCCCTGAGGTTCATCAGCCTGTGAGTCTTGGGACCTAGGGCCACTTTGGTATTTTTCCAAACTGAAGAAATCTGTGGCTGCCCCTCTGATTTATCCTTTGGATTTCTAGAATTTAGAGGACTCTAAATTTGCTCCTCATGTTTTCTATGTAATTTTATGAAAAAAAAGTTACGCGTAAAGTTATGTAGTTTTAATGTTTTTATTTATTTTTGAGAGAGAGAGCATGAGTGGGGGAGGGGCAGAGAGAGAGGGAGACACAGAATCCCAAGCAGGCTCCGGGCTCTGAGCTGTCAGCACAAGAGCCTGACGTGGGGCTCGAATTTGTGAACTGTGAGATCGTGACCTGAGCTGAAGTCGGACGCTTAACCGACCGAGCCAGCCAGGCGCCCCTGGGTGTGTAATTTTAGGAAGAAGTATTGAGGGGACCCTGGACAAGAGGAAAAGGGCAAGGTCAGTGGAATAAATGTCAGCTCATTCCTGAGTCACTGTTACCTTGCTAGGGCTGTTCCCCGGGCTAGGTTTTAGGTCTTGAAGGAGCTGTTTTCGTGTGTTTAAGACTCTGGGTCTCTTGCCACGTGGATTTAATTTGGATGGGGTCCCTGAGGCTAGCAGTTTGCTCTGGCCAAGAGGGCTCCTCCGGTACCTCCTATGTGGTCGTGGGCACATCGCAGTTTTGCAGGGCGGTGTTAAGGATCGGGCTGTGGAAAGCCGGAAATGAGTAATGACTGGACTGGGTGAGGGTGATTCTTGTAATTTTAAAGAAATGCTTAAAAAATTAATTGGTTCTCTGCTCCGCAGCTTTATTCTGCGGAAGCCAGAAAGAAAAGTCAAGATGGAGAATTTCCCACTGTGACGCCTTTTATTTCTGGAAATTTGAGTCATTTAATGATGATTTGAATATCAACAGCCCGCTGGCCCATCTTTCCCCAGACAGCTCCTGTCAGTGTGTTCCCTTCCAGGGAAGGACTTGTTTCTTTCCTTTCATATTCTGGCAACTCAAGTAGAGTCGGGCTCCCGTGTTTCCCAAACCATTAGTAGACTTTCGTTGGCTAAGACAGGAGTGGCTTTAGCCTTTGACTGCTGCTCCTGTTTGAATCATCCTTGGACCAACTGTGGGGTGGAGCAGGAACCCTGTGCCTTCCACATTGGATGGAGGTGTGTTGGTTGATTTGATGGGGTTCTGAAGTGCGGGGTTTTCTTGGGGTTATCCTAAGGACCGTCGGGCCAATGGCAAACCCACGCACCGCTGTGTAGTTCAGTTAGGAACTCATAGAGGAGCCTCTCAGAGATTCTAGGGTGAAAGATGGCTCTTTCCTTATTGATTTAGGAGGTGAGTGGAGACGGAGGGTGGGGCATGGGATGTGGTCCTTTCTCCTATAGGGGCCTTTGCTGAACCAGAGTATCGTTTCCTACTGACGGTCTTTAAATTTAAGTGCTTTCAGTAGAGGACTTAATCTGATGATTTTTTTTTTTTCTGGGTCCCAAGACATTAAGGACAATTTATGACTCGGTCTTGTTTTCTTAGTCCTTCTGGACAGTGCCAGGGGTTGGACTGACCTATTAAATCTCCTTTCTTCCCTTGATAAATAGTAAGATTATAGCAGGGGTTGGCAAACTTTTTTTTTTTTTTTTTTTTTTTTTTTTTTTTTTGGTAAAGGGGCCAGATAGTAAATATTTTAGGCTTTGTGGATCAAGAGGCAATATTGAGGCTATTATGTAAGTACTTATATAACAAGAGAGAAAACAAATTTATACAAATTTTTTTACTGATGAAAGACAAAACGTAGTAACATTGAGTGCAATATTTTGTAATACTATTTCAGTAACGAGAAGAGTGGATATTCTTATTTTGGGGGGGCTGGATAACATTTTGCTGAATTGGAGTTTGAAGTGGTTTTTTTCTAGTATCCAATCAATCACAGTGTTCATCTGTAAAAACCATTCTTAGTTTACAGATTGTATAAAAATAGACGGCTGGGCTCACAGGCTGCAGTTTGTCAACCCCCGGTCAGTAGCATAAACTCTGGCAATCTTTGTTTTGGGACAGAAAGACTCGGGATCTGGAATGGCCCAGGATTCCATTCCATGATGGACGTGTGGATGCCATTATACTGGAATTTTGTTTATTTGTTCAGTAAGTAGCATCAGAGAGGGTAGGCACTGGGGATACAGATGTGAATAAGATGATTCAAGTCACTGCCCTGAGGAGCTGACATTCATTTCAGTTGGAGAGACGATAAGCCAATAAATAAGTATAAACTATGATTCTAGGTAGAGGTTGTTGAAGAAGTGGAAGAAGAGGATGTAAGTAATGCCAGAAAGGTGTTTCAGGGACACCTCTCTAGGAGGTGATTGAGACCTGAGTTAAGGGAGGGAAGGAGCCACCAAAGCTCTGGGTGAGGCAGCAGCCAGTATGGGAGCCTTGAGGCAGGAGAAGCCTGTGGGTGGGCACCGGCAGGGAGGTCAGAGGGGTGGGCTTTGGGTGGAGAAGATAGGAGGGGAGTTTGGAGAGGAAGGCAGGGGCCAGCCAGATAAGAGGAACCTTGAAGCCCATAAAAAGGAGATTGTGAAGGGACGTCGTGGGAGGGATCTGAGCCAGAGAATGATGTAATAGGATTAACTGTTGAAGAGCAGTGCTCCAGCTGCTAGGCTGACAGAAGATTCCAGAAGGCAAGAATGGAAGTGGTTTTATGGGGCCACAAAACTGGGCATTGAAAGTGGAGATAGTCTGAAAAATGTGGTATGTGTAGTCAGTGTATATTTAACTGTGTCTTACGATGTTTCCTAAGTCTGCATCCTTCGGGTTACAAATGACCCAACTCCAGTGATCCCAAGGAGAAAAGGGATATGTTGGCCCATGTAACCGTAGCATCCAGGAGTTTTCTTGCCTTTATCGGTTCCAAAGGACTCAGATGATGTCATCGTGGCTCTCTCTGACCCTCATCAATCCCTGTTCCTTCCTTCCCTCTGTGGGTTGGCCTCATTCACTCCTTTTGTAGATAAATGTTTTCCATGAGTTGGATAAGATGGCCACCAGAATCCTGGGTTCACGTATTAGCTTGGCAGCTCCAGTGGAAATATTGCTGCTTTCTTTTAGCATCTGCATATCACTTTCAGGGAAGTTCCCTCTTGGCCCTTGCTTGGGTCACAGACCCAGCCCCTGCGCCGTCTCTGATCGACAGTCCCATGAGAACTGCATGGGGTGAGGGAGGGCTGCTTCCCCAAAGGTAGGCGTGCCGAGCAGACAAAACATCGTATGTCGGTGACACAGCGGTCTGCCCGCCTTTGGTCCCCCTTACCTTTCTCTCCCTGGGGCCTCTGTGTTGGGGATCATGCCAGAGCTCAAATGAGCTCCGTGTCGTTACCCTCCAGGCACAGACTCACGGAGAGGTACCATCACGTGCTGCTTCGCGATCACCGTTGCTCAGACCGCATGATTTTCTTGCTCTGTGGGCTGGGCCCAAACCCCTCCCTTATTCTGGCAGTGCTATTTTGAGACGTGGCCTGGCTGGGTTCCAGGCTCTGGTCTGTCTCTTCCTAACTAGCTCCGTGACCCCGGATAGGGCATTTAACCTTTCTGAGACTTTGTTTCCTTATCTTCAGGTCACCGAGTTGCCTTGTACATCAGCTAAGATATCCACCAAGTGCTTCGTAAGATGTAAAGTGCCATTTGGATGATAACTGTTAATTGGTCTTTTTTTTTTTTTTAATCCTTTGCTCAGGAGAGAACATGGCTGGGGGAAAGATGTAACATTTTCATTCTGGACCTTGTTACCCGTCCACACCGGCTCTCCTCCCTTTGTGTAACTTCTCTCCCAGGGGGCATGCCTCTTCATTTTTATCTCCTTGGTACGTTTCTGCCCTGGCTGGACTTTTTTTTTAACAGATATCCTTGGGTGGGGATGCTGGCAAGGGAGAACCACCCAGATTAAGACAAGTTGTGTTTTGTCTGTCAGCCTGAAGCACACTTAGCAATTTGACACAGACATCATTTTAGATTTACGGAGAAGAAAGGACAACACGTTCCATATTGATAAGATTTCAGCAGGACTCAAAAAAAAAAAAAAAAAAAAAGAAAAGAAAGAAAGAAAAGAAAACACACAAAACTTAATGCATTACTATGTAATGCCTTGATTCCTAGTTCCTTAATTAGGCCTGTGGTTTAGCAGAGTGCACCCTCTCAATACACAGATGGTTTTTATGTAAAAAAATTTTTTCAAATGTTAATTTCCAGTGACTGATGTTCTCTGCCTAAATCATTTTCCATTGTTTGTAGTTGATAAGAACTGTATTTGAACTGCTCCTTTCTAAGTTGGGAGTCTTTTGTAATGGGATTTAACTTAGTGGTTTTACAGGTGTATGAAAATGTTAAGCTGTGTATTGTACTTGAGAGTTTGAAAATTCTTAGTTGCAGCTAATTTAAGAAAAAAAAAATTAAACAGGTGATTAGCAGCTGCTTTCGGTTTTGAATGTCTTCGCTTTGGGGTTTTGTGTTTGCTTATTCGTGTGCAAATTGGTGTGGTTATTTTGGAGCGGGTGAGATGCGCGCCAAGGGCGCACCTCCCGGCCAGCTGCCCGCCCCATTCAGCGGACCCTGCCCCAGTTCTGCAGGCTGATTTGTTCCCCCGCTAGCGTGCCCCTGCTCTCTCCCTAGTGATTCAGTCCTTCCTGAGAAAACAAAGCAGGCCTGGCCCTGTTTCTCCTTGAGGACAGCCTCATTCATTGCCACAAAGGGCCCCCTCGGCCCCCTTACAGAGGAGTGGCCTCCTACCCCCTCGGGCCCCCTTACAGAGGAGTGGCCTCCTACGGCGGCCAAGAACCACAGACCGGGCACTGCTACGGCCTCTTTAGGGTTCTGAACTTCTGGTCTCCCGAGTGACAGCTTCTAGACGGCTTTGAGCGCCGGGACCCTCCAAAGCCACCAGAGTCGGGGTCTGTGCCTGGTGGGAAAAGCCGTGGGAGGTGGGTGGCGCGGCAGGGGCCAGTTAAGGATGTGGGGCTGCGGAGCTGGGCCCAGTGAGCCAGTGTCACTTGGGCAGCTCAGCAGGGCCTCGGCGCTCTCCGCTCAGCCCCGCATCCCGTGCTGCCTTGGCACCGGTGGGTTGCGTTCGCTCGGCCCCGCCAGCGTGCTTGCCAGGGCGAGGAGAGCTTTGCACAGGCCGCTGCCGCTTACTTATTAACGATGACGCCAGCGGGAGCCGCGCCACCAGCTCCCTTTCCAGCCCTTTGTGGCTGTGCCTCCTGTTCACTCAGAGGTGAAATCACGACCTGCTGGACTGGATTTTTCAGTTGAGGGGCTCCTGTGTGTGTCTTTCGTGCTCCAGTAAGAGGGCTGTGCTCTCATTCGCAAAGATGTGATCAGTAAATATGGAGAGAAAATGCTTATGCAGAAATGCTTGCTGTCCGGATTAATAAATTAACGCTTATTTATTTATTTATTTATTTATTTAGAAGAGCCGAAGGCACTTTGCTCTTTCTCTTGACCAAGTCTGTGCTTTGGCTTTACCTTTCACCCTGGCTGGCGCGATAACTCAGCCAGGATTCCTGCCCGTGCCCATCTCCTATCCGGGCTCAGCCGGTCACACGGGTGCTTTCTTGTCACTCCCTTGAATGGCATTTCTGCGTACTCCACAGGAGGTAGCTCATGGGGGCTGCTGTTCCGGGGACCCACAACTTGGCGGGTTTGGCGTCAGAGGCAGTCACAAGGCTCCCAGTTACAGACATTGGCAACTGTTTGCACCTGAAGTAAAGCATCAGTAAGAAATCGAGTTGAGGGCAAAGGGAGAAAGAGAGAAAGCCTTTGTGGGTTTTTCCTCTCTCTGTCTCTCCCCCCCCCGCCCCCTTTTTTTTTTTCTGGACAGCATTTTGTACCTGTAAAACCAGAATGACTCCTTTGGGCATTTTTCGCTAGGCTGGTTCCAGTCATGGGCTGAAGTTGGCTTTTCTGCAGACTGCAGTGATGTTTAAGGTTAAGCGTTTGCCAGGTAACACGTTTAATGACTCAAGTCTATAGTTGGAACCTCATCAGCTACAGTCTGCCTTTTCTTGGAAATTTAGAGCTATTCTCTGTATGTGGGTGTTTGTTTTTCTGATTTTTTTTTTTTTTTTTTTTGGAGCGTTGGAATAAGAATGTAATGGTGAGGATCACTTTTAGAATTTAGAAGTGGTCTGCCCTGACAGATGAAGGTGTTTCTGCTGCAGAATCCTTAGGTGCAGTTCTGAGCAGAGCTTCTTAAACAGGTGGGGAGGGAGCATCACTTAGTAAAGAACCAGGGGTCTGCGTTCAGACAGAACTCTGTATAGAGTCAGGCCTGACTGTAAGTGCCTTGAGGGCAGGGTTGTGTCTGCCTCTTCCTTTAGCTGCACTGCCTGGTTAATACTGGTTGCGTTATTATTATTATTATTATCATTATTATTATTACTATATTTTATTTTGCATCGCTGAATTTGAATTCCATTATTATCACTATTACCGTTGTGCATCACTGAGTTTGAATGCCAGCTGCACCACTCACCGTCTGTGTGGCCTTGGGCAAGTCATTTAACCACCTGAAGCTTCAGTTTCCTCATCTGCAGGATGGGGCTGTTGGTACCCATGCTGCCACTGTTGTGAGTCTTCCATGGTACCTGGCACTTGCCTTATTACTGCCGTTGCCTTTTACAACACCGATGATTTACAGACGTGTATCGAAAGAGACAGGCAAGCATGGAGGAATACTTAAACTGTGATTCCTCTTATGTGTGTTCAAAAATACGCAAATTCACAGTGGCAAAACTATAAGGAAAAGTGGGAGAGCGGTACACCCAAAATTCAGGATGATGGTTACCTCTGAGTCAGGAGGGAAGGGGATGGGGTTAGGAAAAGGCAAAGCTAATGTTTTTTTGTTTCTTAAACTGGCTGATAGGCATGTGGGTGTTGATTGTGTTGCCAGTATGGTGTACATTGTACACGTATGCTGTTAATGTTTTTTATGTCTGTTCAGTAGCATTTAAAACCAAAGTTTTCACAGTGCCTGGTGCATATAATACAATCAATGAATATTAATTGCTATTTTTGTTGGTGGTGGAGGCAGAATTGAGTAGTAAGGCACCAGTAACCTTAAATGAAAAGGTACAAGGCTGCCATGCATGGTTGTTCAGGTGGTCCACTGAACAAGGCTTCTGATTGACTGTGGGCTGAAAGCCAAGTTTTGCCCTGAGGCAGGGCTGTGTCCATAGTCGCATCTTTTTCTAATTCACACAAAGGTGTTCTATGGGTTAGTGGTCACCCTGGAGAGGCATCACTTAAGTACAAAGATCCTTTGGAAAGGTGAGATTGGGTTGGGTTGAGCATCCCCATGATATATCAGAAGGCAAATACGGGATTTGGGATCCTGATTGATAGAGTTTGGAGGGGACCTCAGAGATTGATTAGGTCAGAACTTTCATTGTGTGAACGAACGGGCCCAGGGAAGTTGAAGACTTAAAGGTCACATGGTGATTCTGTGAATACAAGAAGTACGAGGCCTGAGGAAAACAATTTTAGGACAAATCAAGGAAGTACTGATTTTCATAGCACTTCTAATGGCTGTGTAGCCGTTATCACACCTGAAGTGATGAAATGTAAGGGTGTAGGTAAATTCAAAGGTGATATGCCACTGGGATCCTTTGAGGGATGTTCCTGATACTTCAAGATTGGTTTTATGGAGGGCAACTACGTTCACCCCCAAACGTCCCTGAATGCTGCTCTCTGGGAACTGCTCTTCAGACAGGTTAATGGCTGGTCCTGCCAGGTCCCTGAACCCCTGAGATCCCACTGGGGTGAGAGGTGGGGAGAATCTCTGCTGAGAGCCTCTGGCTCACAAACTGTGCAGGCCCCCACTGTGGCAAGTCTTTGTTGTGTTTGTGTTTGTCAGTGTTATTGTGAATCTAGGTGTAAGGGAGAGAAAATGGGTTGATAATTAAAAGCATGGACCAGGGGCACCTGGGAGGTTCAGTCGGTGAAGCATCCGACTTCAGCTCAGGTCGTGATCTCACGGTTCGTGGGTTCGAATTCCACGTCGGACTCTGTGCTGACAGCTCAGAGCCTGGAGTCTGCTTCCAATTCCGTGTCTCCCTTCCTCTCTGCCCCTCTCCCACTCAAACTCTGTCTCTCTCTCTTTCTCAAAAATAAACGTTAAAAACAAAAAAAAAAAAGGAGGGTGGACCTTGAAGTCAGAAAGACCAGGGTTCCCAATCCAGCTACCACCACCAGCTACTGCTTACCTGCCTGAGCCTCAGTTTCTTCATCTGTGAAATGGACCTCTCAGAATACCCTAAGGTACTGTGAGTGGAGCCATCAGGAACAGCCTGTGGTGGCATTATTCCTGCTAATTGATGGCAGGGTGGGTGGGGGGATTGTATCTGCCGTCTGTGGTCAGCCAGTAACTCCCCAGGCCACAGGGCCCCACCCCCGGGAAATCCCTGTTGTCGAAGCCCTGCAGGGCCCCACGGGGACCACTGCTACCATTTCCTCTATAGTTGACTTACCCTCGTCTCTTCTGCAGTGAAAATAGTTCTCAGTCCCCTTATTATTTTCCTCTGGTCATTGACTTAGTCTGTCGGCCCCTCTGCTGAGCTCCCTAGCCCGTGAGATGGCACACAGCATTTTATTGGTGACTTCAGGGTATTTGGGAAATTCCTCTCTAGCAACTCAGGGAGCCTGGCCCTCTGTCTTCTTGCATAGGAAGTCCCCTTGGGGTGTCGTCGGGTTCAACGCCAGAGAAGTGGCATAGACATGGTTTTCTAGAATGTTCTTTATCCTCATGCACGGCGAAGCAGTGGATACCCGAAACAAGTGAAGAGGCACCGGAGGCTGGACCCTTGTTTTGTCAGGATGGGGCTTCAGAAGCCAGACGCCTGCGGCCATGTGGGGCCAGCCCTGGGTCTTCCAGAAACACTGAGGCTTCAGGGCCCAGGGAGCTGTCCCATGCCGGTGCTTATGCATTTACATCATATTTCAGTGGGATTTATACCCTGCCTCGCGTCGGAAGGGACTGAGGCCCAGGGGTGCAATAGTTGAAACTTTTCCTCTTTGACAATTCTGCCTTTCCCGGACTTTTCTCTGAGCCTCTCATCTTTAGGAGAGGCCGTTCGGCGGGAGGTTACGGGCTGGGTTTGGCTGCATGGAGGACACTGTGGAGGGCAGAGCGACGGTGGCTTGGGGGTCAGCGAGAGGAATACTTGTACAGCAGCTCTTGAGTTCCGCGTGCCTGCCCCTCGCCTCCAGATCTCCCTCGGCCTGCGAGGACCGCAGGACTCCACCTCATTGAATCCGGTAGCACTTAGCTGGGTGCCGGTTGCCAGACGCTTTTGCGAACTCACGAAGAGAAAACGTTAAAACAAAGCTGTGCGCCCGCGGAGTGATCTTCTCTGGTTTCTCGGTTCTCTTAAATGTTTAATATGTCTTACTGCTTCCACAGAAGAAAAAATTCAGGATATAGGGAAAGCGCATGTAACATTTTGTTCCCTATTAAAAGTTAATTTAAGACGGAAACGAGTCCAAGACAAGTGTCTTGTCTTTTCTTCATTCGGTGGTATAATTGACCCTTCATACCTCCACGGGACTTAATCATTCAACAGAGGCTAATTGCAGGGTGTGAGGGTGCCGCACGGTTAAGGTGAAGATACAGATATCTGCGTGAACTGCTTCATTCCGATGGTTTATAACTTGTCCGTAAAATTTGCTAAGGAATATTGACTCCGTGTGGTGGTGGGGGGGGGGGGGGTCCAGAAGTATCTCCCATATCGCTTCCTTCTGAAGGGAGCTCAGTGGCACTGAACGGGGTGTCTGTTGTGAGTGGTTCATGAACTTTCTGAACCCAAAATTGGAACACATGGCCTGCCACCAGATCTGTTTCCCGTGTCAATCTATTTATATGTGTCTTTGGTCAGCCTCACAAAGGTAGAACAATGAAATTCTGTTTTCTTACATGGTTCACAGATAGTCTTTGCTGCCAATAAGATGTATAAAATCTGAGCTCTCCTGCAAAAGCCCAGGTTTCTCTCTGGTGTTGGGGATGATTGGCTGTTAGGAAGGGGGTATCCCTTGGTGACCTGGGATCCCGACTTTCCCCTCTGAAACTGAGCAAACCCTTACCTCTGCCTGGGCCCCACATCTGTGTGGCTGGTCCGGGGTGTTTATGAACAAAGTGAGGTTGACTGCTCTTCAGCAGTCAAGAGAAGGAATGTAGAAACTAAATTGCAGTTTGTAGAAGCAGAGTTGGACTCAGACATTTAAATTAAACGTATGTCTCCATTTCCATATCAATACTGCCTTATCGCAGTATGATAGGGCATTCTAATGGAAGTCTGGACTTTGCTTGTGACTTGGGGGGGAACAGCAGCCTTCGTTCCCCAAACCAAGGATTCTGTGGCTCTCTTGACATGAAAACTCACTGGCTGATCTGAAAAGGGAGATGAAGTAACCTGTCTCTGGTTACCCTGCCCATTGTGGAAAATTAATATGTGACCCAATTCTGTTTGCCCCGTGAGTTTATGGCTTGCATAAGTGGCTGTTGTAATGATCTATTGGCTGTGTTTCCTGAGAATTGTATTTTATAGTTCTGAAGTTGTAGTCCATAAATCTTTTGAACTTGAGGTTTTGAGTTAGAGGAGCCATGTGGTTCTAGGAAAATAGAAAGAGCCAAGTTTATTTTTCACACCTGTTAGCTCTGCCTTTCCCACATTCTTTTCTTTGTTTACCTGCCACCCCTCTGGTATTTACTCTTCGGGGGGAAAAAAAACCCCACAACACAGTAAAGTGTTGGTCTTCATGGGCTACCACTTGTAGAATATTTGTATTAAAAGAAAACATGGAGACAAGGCAATGTTCAGCACAAGTGCATGCGTTCATAATTGTAAAGTTTCTATTTGAAAATGAAGTCTCTTGGAGCTCTTGTGTATTGCTAGTGGGGTTCTGAAATGGTGCAGCCGCCGTGAAGAATGGTATGTCAGATCCTCAAAAAAAAAAAAAAAAATCAAACACAGAATCACTATATGATCCAGAAATTCCACATCTGGTTATATACCCAAAAGAACAGAAAGTGAGGGCTTGAGTTGATATTTATACACCAGTGTTCATAGCAGCGTTATTCAAAATAGCCAGAAGGTGGAAACAGCCCAAATGTCTACCGACAGATGAATGGATAAACAAAATGTGTATATACATACATTGGAATATTATTCGGCCTTAAAAAGGGAGGAGATTCTAACACATGCTACAGTATGGATGGACCTTCAGGACAGTATGCGAAGTGAAATAAGCCAGGCACAAAAGGAGAAACATTGTATGATTCTTTTTTTTTTTAATAAGAAATAAATTTTTTTAAGTTTATTTATTTTTGAGAGAGAGAGAAAGAGAGAGCATGAGCAGAGGAGGGGCAGAGGGAGAGAGAGAACAGAATCCCAAGTTGGCTCTGTGCTGTTAGCGCGGAGCCTGATGTGGGCCTCGAACTCCCAAACCGTTGAGATCATGACCTGAGCCGTAGTTGGACTCATAACCAACGGAACCACCCAGGCGCCATGTATGATTCTTCTTATATGAGATTCCTAGAGTTGTCAAATCCATGGAGACGGAAGGACTGGTGGTTTTATGTTGTTTATTTTAACACACACACACACACACACACATGCACACACACACACACACACACACACACACACACATAAATGAAGGCCGATCAGAAGCCCTTTGTGGATAGGGGTTGTCTCTCTGAAACCAGACAGGTGAGGAACTACCTTCCAGATGTCCTTGGAAAATATGGCATCGCCCAGGCTCATCTATATCAAGATCCGTAAGCTAACGTGGACCCCGGGTCCCAAGCCTCCTCCCGGTGTGGGGGGGTCCATCCCTGTGCTGACCTGTATTTTCCTTCCAGGCAGGGAGTTTGGAACAGAAGCAGTTTCCACCTGAAACCCGTGTTCTTGGTTGCTCTCTGTGATAATTATTGTGTTCTATTTTAAGCTGCTTCTCTGCATTTGGTAACCGTCTGGGATCCTGTTTTGTTAACTCTGTCTGCGAGACACAGTAAAAGAGCAGAAACACCTCTTGTAGGTGGCGAGGGGCCGCGGGCTCTGCTTGCTGGGTTTAGAGACACAGTTCCCTCCTGTGCCGCGGGAGACTGGATTCCCTTTGGATGAAGACTGAGAAGAGGCGAGGCTGAAAAGAAAAGAAAATACATATTTTCCCCTTTCTCTGGAACGGGCGCTTGGCTCCATCACAGCAGGTGGCCGGGGAACTCAATCTGTGGAAGGCATCAGCGCTTTCCGCGCAATCAAAGTTAAGTGCAGAAATTTAATTAAACGGCATCAAGGATGGCAGAAACTTTGTAAAGCTGCAGTGCATTGTCAGATTCAACAATTATTTCAAGGAACACAATCCACAGATGGCGTCTAATTGATAAATTAAGGCTCTGCTTCTCTAATGGGCTTGCATTTAAGCCCGTTTTCCACCCATACAATAACCCTCGCCTCCCTCACCCCTGCGAGGGGGGAAAAAAACCCACATTATGCCCCCAAACAGCTGTAGGATTGGGTCTGGACGATTTGGTGTGAAAGGCCTCTGGCTCCTTTCATTGTGGTCCCCAAGCCTCCATTTGGGATCGAGTCTTGTCCTAAAAACTGAAACCCTTGGATTTCTTTGGGCCTCTGTGTCCTTTCTGCTCCACTAACCCGGATGTGTTGCTCAGAGATGGGCTGTTTTTTTTTTCTTTCCTTTTTCCTTTTTAGCATAGCACCGGCTTTTATCCTTCATAGCACAGGATTTTGCCCAAAACAGAAGTCTCAATTTATTTATTCCTTACACACACACAAAAAGAACCTGTTTTTAAGACCTGTGGCACTTCCTGTCTGTTAACAGCAGACACCCAACTTATTTTTATTCCATAAGAAAATATTTGCTGTCTCTAAAGATCCAACCCTGTTCAGAGAAATGTATCCTGTACTGAGACTTAATTTTTAAAAAATCTGGAGGTCTTGAATGTTTACCAGAACTTCATTTTGCAGATGAGAAAATTGAGGCCCTGAGGTTTTACGTGCCTTGGGACTAGTTCCATGAAATTGTGTTTGTAGAGATGGGAGGAGACCACTCCATTAAGTGGTTCGTTCGTTCATTCATTCATTCATTCATTCCACTAACTGATATGCATTAGGTACCTACTGTTTCTTTTCTAGATGCTAAGGGGAAATTCAGTGGTGAAGGAAGACACCTGTATGAAACCTACAGGAAATGGTGGGGGACAGACACTAAAAGGATCTCACAGATAGATGCGTCAGTGCAACTTTGATCTCAGTTCTATGGAGGAAGAGTAGAGGGTGACTTGAGAGCATAGTACAAGGGCATCTGTTGGGAGACATCCAGGAGTGACGTTATGGATAAATGGAGTTAGGTCAGAAAGGGTAGAAGGCGCCAGGCCGGGGGGGGGGGGGGGGATAGCCTTCTCAAAAGCTCAGTGTGCTAGAAGAGCCGGGAGAGGCCATGTGAGGGAAGGAATCCCGTGAGGGGTGGGGGAGGGTGTCATGGCTGCACGGCAGCTCCCATATACTGGGTACTTAGCGTGGTCCTGGTGTTGTCCAGAGTTCTGCTCTTTTTTACATCTTATCTAACCCTTAATTTTATCTGTGGCTGTATCTCAGTATCTTTTGTAGTGCCTGGCATAGCGTAGAGCCTCAGTAAATGTTGAGTGAATGAACGAACGAATGAATGAATCTTCCCGACGATGGGCATTATTTTCCTGACCTTGTAGTTGGGAAACTGAGGCCACTGGGGTGCAAATTTGTTTGCCTGACTCCACAGCCTCTGGTAGGTCTGGTCTCCGTGCTGGAGTCTGACTCCCCAAAAGGGACGAGGTGTGTGAACCACTTAGCGAGGGGGTCTCTAATTAATAGCCCTAACCACCCCCCCTCTACATGTTTCCATCTCTCGAAAGAAAGGAGAAATAAGAGAAGCCTCTAACTTTTATGTCCACATATGTAGTAGTTAGTGGTCTAGAGAGGCCGTACTTAAAACAGAACCTTTGTGAAAATGGAAGCACAGGGTCCAAGTCTTTTAACTGAGCAACGTTGCCCGATGTTTGGTTTGTCCTAGAAGGGGATAGCCGAGAAGGACAAGGGGGGGAGGTTGGGGTATGTGGGGGGGGGGGGGCGGGGAAAGCAAAGGAACAGAGATATATTTACTTATTTGTTTGTGGGGAATGCCGTGACAGAACCCTAATTACCTTTTTTGGGGGGCGGGGGACCCTAGCGTGGGTGGCTTTTGAAATTCTGTGTAGTTTGTGGAGGTGCAGGTTCTGTGCCTGGGATGCCAGATGATGTAGCTGAATGGCTCTTGGCTGCTTATTTGCTAGTCTGTCGTTACCAACACAGTATTCTTGAGTTCAGTGGCACGACACTGCTTTATCCCCCGCTTCCCCCACATCTAAATATATCCAGCTAGTCAATCAGACTTGGCAGCCCTCAGGATTGTGGTTGTCAGATTGAGTTTGCCTTGGATCCTCTGAGCTATTGGCTTGTTTTCCAAGCTTGGACGTGTATTCAAAGAGTGATATCAACATTAGACTTGCAAACGCGCACCCAGGTAGGGGCCTTGATGTAGGGTAAGGATGAGGCAGCATTTTGGTATTGAAAAGGCATTTCCTTCTCCTCCGCTACCAGTTGTAGAGCAGAGACAGAGCCACGCGTGGGGAATGGCTTCACGCTCGGTGAGCAAGATGCGTGGGTGTGTTTTCCTGAATCGTGATTTTTTTTTTTTTTTTTTTTTTAAGTTCTCTGAGGAGAGAAACTGGCGGCTGGTGGAAAATACTCTGTGTGTGTAGTAGGGGAGGTGGGGGTGTGGCTGGAAGAGGAAGACGGGACGGTACGCAGCTGGAGGCATTGCAAGAACGACTGGTCACCGTGATGGTGTTGCCCTGGCTGGGGATTTCAGGGAGTCTCGGGCCTTGGAGGGGCCCTTGTTTCTGTGGCTTCCCCACCGGGCCCACAGCGGCCCCTTTCCTCAGCACTGCCTGTAATCTGGGAACCATGAGATCTAGTTCCTGGGTCCTTCCCCGGAGGCTTGTTAAGGGGATCGGTGGAAAGCAGATCAGAAGATTTTCAATCTCTGAGTTCCCCAGGGAATGGCCTTTTATAAATGAGTGCCGTGAGTGCCCGTCTCCCCATCTGCGGAGAGGCATGACTCTGGGAGCGGGTTGGGGGTCACCATAGCATAGGCCTGTGCACCGAGGCGCCCGTGCTCATGGCCCCCGCTCCCCATCCCCCGCTTTCCTTCCAGCCGTGTGGTGTCTTGGTGGGAGATGGAGTGTCCCGCAAGTTCTCCTCCAATGAGGGGAAGCCACAGTTGGTTTTGCGGGCTTCCCGGACCTCTGATAGGGTCCAGGGAGGGAGAGGTGAACACAGAAAAGACGTAAGCTACAGACCCTGCCCTCAGGCTGCTCCCAGAATACAGAAAACACAGACATGCAAATGAGCGAACTAGAACCGTGCTCTCAAATTATGGTTCAGGGACACCTGGCCATCCCTGAGACCATTTCAAGGATTCTGTGGTGGCAAAACTGTTTTTCATAATAACTCCGAGACTTCGTTTGCCTTTTTTACTCTCGTTCTCTCATGAATGTACAGCGGAATTTTCCGGAGGCCTCATGACCTATGTTGATGTCATTGTTCTGATGGCTAATGGGATGTGTGTATATTCCTGTTTAAAAGTGTCTCAGTTTTAATTTCTAATACAGTAAGCGTTGACCTATGAACAAAAGCTCTTGGGTGGTCCTTGCTTTTTAAGAGTATAAAGGGGTCATGAAACCACAGAGTTTGAGAACCACACAATTAGAATGTAGGCAGGTGAGTGGCAAGTTGAAGTTATGTACTAGGTACCGAGGTAACACAGGTATTGGGTAGGGTGGCAGATTCTGGTAGGTGAGCCAGGGAGAGGAGGGTCAGGGAAGGCTTTCAAGAGGAGTTACTGGGGTATTTGAAGGATGAATAGGAGTTTACCAGAGGGACAAGGCAGGGAAAAGCATTCTACAAAGAAGGAACAGCATGTCTGAAGGAACTGGGATAGAAAACAGCATAGTGTGTTGGCCTTTGCTCACCAGTCTTTGGGGGCAGAAACCGTTTCATATTGGCCTCACCAGGGGATTTTTTTCTACCCGTGATTTCCAAGGCTGCATCTCAGAATCACTCAGCAAGCTTTATGGAAATACTGGTGGAGCTAGTTCTCAGGCCTGCTTTGGATCTGTTGATGGCGGCCCTTTTAGCTGAGGGTGGGAATGACCCGGAGCTCTCTGTATCATTTTTAGTTATTTTGTGGACAGTGACATCACGGCGGTCCCCCCAAACAAGCCTAGGACATGCCACATTTTTGGCTCTGTCACAGAATTGCAGCGGGTATCACCGGATACACGCGTTCCCTCCTCACCTCACCTATCCACCTGCATCCGGGAAACAGATGAGAACGAAGTGTAATGAGAGGGGCGATGTGTTGTAGTTCAGGGACCACGTGTTCTGAGACCCGTTTACCTCTTGGTGCTGAGCGGTGTGACCTTGAGAAGGCTTTGACGTCTCTGAGCCTGTCTGTTCCCCTGGGAATAAAGCATGTTGGACAGACCTTATTTAACAGACATGCCTAAATCTGCCAGTGAGAGGGACCTTCCTGTTTGTTGATGAATAATTCATTCTGGATTTGTTCTTAGAAAGTATTCCATGGGGCATACCACCTTCTCAGCTATCTGGGTTTTGCAAAGGAAGATACCGAAATGTTCAGATTAACAACGTAGACGGCTTCTGAACCACCGAAGAAGGGAAAAGAGGAGACCAGGGCTCCCGGGTGCTTACTCTGTGTCAGACGTTGATCTGAGGGGTTTTTGTGTGTGTGTATCATCTCATTAATTGGTCACACTATTCCTGTGACCATTTAATTTTACCATTAATTTTACCATCATACTATTCCATTTTATAGATGAAGAAACGGAGGCACAGGCAGGCTACCTGAATTTGCCCAAGGCCACACAGGATCCAGGTGTTCAGGCTTTATGCCTTCTATTCTGGATATCATCTCCTGCGGCCCTGGGGAAGGGAGGGGCTATAGTCTGGAGCTGTTCAGAGGAGAAAACAGGCAGAGTGACCACCACAGAGTAGCCGGAAGACAGAATAAAGGGCACAGGAATAAAGTATCGTTAACCAGACTGGTAAATCAATAGACTAATTAAAAATCAAACACCTTAAAACACTGTTGCTGGGTTAATTGTAAACCAGCATTGAAACGTTCAAACTTGCCCAGCCAATGGGTTTGAATTATTAACCGAGCAAGTTAATTTCAAGCCATCGGTTTGGGTAGCTGTGAAAGCCACCCTCAAAGAAGGGGAATTCGTGGGCCATTCCTGCTCGGGCCTGCCTGGCGCCCAAGGTCTTGTTATTGTTGCTGCTGTTTTCGTTTTTAATCGAACTATCTTAAATATTTAGACAGACCTCACAAATTCAGATAGATTGTGGGAAAGGACAGCTTGAATCAGGAAGGAGTTGGATTACATACATCTTTCCAAATGGAAGAAATGCCATTCTGTTTTGTAATAAAATGGAGCCCCGATGGGAGGAAGGGCCTCTTTAAAAGTCCTTTTGGCTTCCAGTGTTTGATCCGAGGCTGATGTTCCTTCCACCTGTCCCGTCTGTTGCTCTTTGGTATTCCTTTCTGCCCAGAGAGACCAAGGTCCTGGGATGTGTGTCATTGGAATTTAGCCCTAAGACAATCAGCTCAGCATTGAGACCTCTGGGATATTCGTTGATGGCTAATTGACCACAGGATGTTTCTGTTAGGTTTTGTTTTAAGTAGAGACCCCTGCTGGACCTGCTTTGATTATAGATAAAACTCATCAGCAACTAGCTGCATCGATTTTCCTTGTGTGAGCTGTATTTCTGACCTATTTGGGGTCACGGATCACATGGGGACTATTAGGGGTGTTTACCTAGAGCTCCCACCATCGCTGGGAGTTTTCTCTCGCTGCTCAGACATGACTTTACAAAGAGTTAAGAACAAAGTCACGAAGCAGCTGGACTCTAAGGATAGTGATAGTATTTCACTACTACTTACTTAAGTGTTTTATTTTTTTTCCAGGGTTCTTTATAAGACCATCTCATTTGACCCTCATGAGAATCTCGTAGCTACTATCTCGTATATGACATACGTGGGTGGGTGCAGTAACTTCCTTGAGTGTTGCTGTTTTCTTGTTAATTTGCTAAATGGGCTTTAAAAAGGGAGATAAATGTAAATTTCAGGCCCATAAAATAGTCTCATTTCAAATGCTTGTGACTCAAATTAATTAATTTAAAAACCGAGTAAAACACTACCCCAGCCACAAACATGGCAAATGCGTAGTGTTTGTTCCATTCAGACAGTTGATGGGGTAAAATTACGAGATTGGTCTGTGATAAGAAGACGCTTTTGATTCCAACTTGGGCTTTTACAGAAAAGAAAGCTCGGTAGTTTGTTGATTTAGAACATTTATTACAGCTTCTGCTCTACTCCAATGACAAAAACTTGGGGAAATTGTGGAAAACCACAAGAATTAAGCAAAACTCTCCCTAACTGTACCATTTAGAGATGACCATTGTTAACATTTTGGTGTGTTTTCTTCCATCCTTTTCTCATGGCAAAAATTATGGGAAAAAATAGACACTTTATACACACATAAGTTATTTACTAACCTTGTTTTATGTCTATATCCTGAATACTTTCCCCTTATAATTAATTTTTTTTTATGGTATGGTTTTTATTGTCTGCATTGTACTATGACTTACAAGTTTAGTTTACCAAAGCCTACTGTTGAATAGCTTGTTAGTAGATTTATCATAGTTAACAAATAACACTGGTGAACATGCTTGTACCTGACCCCCTATCAATGTCTTTGATTGCCTTTTTACAACATATACCTAGAAGTGGAATGTTTGGGTTAAAAGGCTATAGATATTTCAAAGGAGAATTTATGTATATACGTATCTGGAAAAAATATACATCCATAATGTATTAAAATATACATAATGTATGTTTTAAAAATATACATAATGTATTATATGTACTTGCATATTTATAATCTTCTTATAAAATATATTTTTATCTTAATTGACTCTATAAAGAGGACGGTACTACTTTATGGTACCCTTGCCAGAAGCTTGAGAAATGAATTTTAAAAAACTAACTAGTTTTTATAAAAATAGATGCATGTTTATGGTAAACATCTTATTTCTGCTGCCTCGTAAGGCTTAATTTTGAAAAGACCGGTGTTCCTCTGCTCAACCTACACTCTGTTTATTCTTTAAGCTCCCCTCTTCCTCAGGGCAGTTTGGCACATCTGTCTCTGTAGAGTTTATTTGTTTACCTACCTGCTTATCTTCAGCAGGCTGACCAGCCCACCTGTCTGTCTTACTTGGTTAACATTTATCCAAGTTTGAGGGTGGAAATAGCTTTCCTTTGAATCAGAACTTTGGGTGTAACCGTTCCATGAAGCCACCTGCACAGACGCGAGGGGGCTCTTCACTGTCCTTTTGACTTGCCGGTTAATAAATGTGACTAATTTGGAAGACTAAAGTATGCAAATGAAAATAAACATCCCTGAAATCTCACCGCAGAGATGATCATGGTCAACATAGGGATCTGGGTTTTTTTGGGGGGTGGAAAGACATCACTCTTATTAAGAATGAGGACATTCCCCCCCCCCCCACTTGAGGGGCACTGATCTTATTGATTACAAAAATAAATTCAGATTAGGAAAGTAAAGGGCATCTGAATTTAGAACCCCTCCAGGTTAAGCATGTTAGGCACCTTGGAGACCATTGGTTTCACCCTCTTATTTTCTGGATGAGAAAACTGAGGCCCAGTGAACATTAGTAAGTACCTTGTCTCATGTCATCCAGCCGGTTAGAAACATTACTGAAATTTCGGGGTTCTGGTTTTTACGTTTATTATTATTATTATTACTTTAATTTATTTACTTTGAGAGAGAGAGCGTGAGCAGGGGAGGGGCAGAGAGAGAAGGAGAGAAAGAGAATCCCGAGCAGGCCCGGTGATGTCAGCACAGAGCCTGTTGTGGGGCTTGAACTCTCAAACTGTGAGATCACGACCTGAGCCAAAACCAAGAGTCAGACGCTTAACCGACTCAGCCAGCGAGGCGCCCCTGTGCCTGCCTTTCTTCTTTTTAAATGAAGATGTTGATATACTTTTAAAAACAAGAACAAAGGCCAAGTTTGGGTCTGGTTTCAGTTGCAGAGAGCTGAATCCACTCCTCTCTAGTTTCAGCAGAAAAGAACTTGTTAGAGGGCACTGAACTGCTTGCAGAAATCCTCAGGTGATCCAGAAAAACCTCTAGGTTGCACTTTGGGAAACAACTCTTGGAGCCTCACAGCAGATCTAGGTCTCCCGAGTAGCTGCTGCCTCTTCTGTCACCTGAAAGACACTTGGCAAATTGGGAAGCGATGCTGCAGCGTTGAGGTTTGGAAGCGGAGCCGCACTGCCTTCGTCAGAAGCGCCATGGCGGCGGCTGCCTTGCCTCGGTCTCCTCCAGCAAAGTAGATTCTCCGAGAAGAGTCAGCCAACATCCAGGTTGTTGCTGCGGGAGAGCCGAACACTTCCCTGGATGTGTTGCCAGAGCAAGTAACTGAAGCTCAGAATCCACACTTATCTTTTCCAGCCAGCTGCAGGGGAGTCTGAAATGCTCCTCACTTTTTCAGTTCCCGCGGAGCAGAAAGACTTGAGGGAGGATGTTGGAATGGATGATGGACGTCAGTTTACCACGAGTACTTGTCAATTTCATAAACAGATCAGATGCACTTAAGTTCTGTGTTATAGTCATGGAAGGTAGACTAGCAGAGTAGGAGAAAACAAAAAATTAGAGGATGGAACAAAATATAAAAGAGATAAAAAAAAAAAAAGAAGAAGAAAGGAACAGCCATACACAGAAGCACTGTCATGGGATGACAGTACTACCTCGTGTTATTTTAGGATATGTCATTTGAAGTTCTGTTGCATTTTTGCAACAGTAGGCATAAGTGGTAATTAGGACTTGACCAGACAGTCAGTTCAGGCCCAGATCCAGCCCTTGAACTTGTATTGCAGTATTTGTCACGAAGCCTTTAACTTAACTAAATATTTTTTTTCCCTGAGCTTTTTCTGAGATTTTCTTTGTCCTATTGAGGAAACCCTGCATTCCCTCTCAAAATCCAAAATTTAGAAAGGTGTTTAGTCTCTGATGTATCAAGGAGACCACTTAACATTTACTGTATACACTGTTGACATTTGGGAAATGCTTTAGGCAAGATGGCAAACAGAACACGGGTCCTGCATGCTACTGGAACAGTCATCTTGGTTTCCATGTCTTCAGTGTCTCTGCTGGGACTTCGTGTCGCTCCTGGAAATCCCTCATACAGATGGGACATCATTCTTTGCTGTTGTTGGCCATTGTCTGCTTCTGGTGTGACAGCTGAGTGCCTAGTGTTTACAGCCCTGACTCAAGGACATCCAGCATGATGAAATTGGAAATGAGGCACGTGGGAGAGGAAGGAAGGGAGTAATGGATAGAGGGTCAGAATTCAGAGAGTAATGATATGCACTATATAGCCATCAGAAGATTTAAGTCCCTGGCAACAGGTGATCAGCAACCTTCTCAGGCCTTGAGCTGGTCAGGCGGGTCAGCAACTCTTACTGAACATTCTGCTTGGTGGTGTAGAGCAAGGGGCAAGGAGAGGAAACCTAGGAGAGATATAATACTGTCTCCAGAGGACCTTACTTTTCTATGCAGGTGGGTAAGCGCTTTTCAGGTGGCCTTTCCTTGGGTGGCAGTGGAAGCCTCTGCTGACCATGACTGACATCTTCCAGACAGGCCTCTTCCTCATCAGGAATATTATGCGGGCACCTTGCTGTTTTCAGTTTTCTCCTTGCATTTCTCAACTTCCCGGGCACGGGCCCTCCTTGCCCTGTGTCTTCTAAGGATGGATGGCTTGGTGTTAAAGGTGTTCTGCGCTGTGTTCGTCCATACGTGGGGCTGGGGGACTGTGGGGAGCTTGCAGCTGGGGAGAGTCACACACACGTCAGCACGGTTTTTGGACTGGACTGGGTGGTTTTTAGCTCTGTTAGGCATGTGGCTTTGGGCATGTGATTTAACACCTGGAAACCTCAGTGTCCTTAGCTGTGAGATGGGGATGATGAGGAACCTTCGTTCATTGAATTGCTGGGAGAATTACATGGAGTAATGACCTTAAAATGCTTAGCCCAGAGTTGGCTTGTGGGGGGAAAGGCAAGGTGTCACGTGCTCCCTCCGACTCCACTGCTTTGGGGAAGGGCGGGGACTCTCAACCACTCTTGGCACCAGAGTAAACAGGAATCCAGCTCTGGATTCTTGACGCTGGGATCCACCGCCTGGACGTGATACCCCTTCCCTCTGCTGGCTCCTTCCCTTTCCACTCTGCTTTTCTTCGTCTTGCCTGCATCCCTTATTCCATTCCTTTCCCGTCCTTCCTCCGTCTCTGTTTTTCCAGAGTTTGTAGTCTGCTTGATAAAAAATGGCACCCAGTCATTGCGTTCTTGGCAGAGAAGATGGGACACACCGCCAACAGTGTCCAAAAGAGGGTGTGTAGACGAATGGGTGAGGGGTGTTGACTGTGGAAACACGTTGCTGGGACTCATATTCTAGTTCTTCCCTTTACTCTGGACCTCAGTCTCTTTCATCCGCAAGGTAACGATGGTTCCCACCTTGTAGAGTTGTGACAGGCATTAGATATGTCGCTGTGTGTCAGGTGCTTCTGACACGCAGTGCCTGACACGCAGCGATGAGCCAGTCATACTGGCGATGATGAAGGTGTGTCAGCGTGACTTTGTCCCATCCTCCTGCATGGGACTTCCATGAGGAGCGAAGGCAGTGCTCTGGAGCAAGAAAAAAGCCACCAAGGCCACTCCGAGCAAGTGTGCTTGGGGGCCCCTGGGTACAGCAGCCCGGTGGGACTAGGGAGCCTGGCGGGAATGGGGAGCTGGTGTAGGGAACGAAGAGGGGATGAATGTAGAGGTGGGGGTGGCCACGTTCCCCTTCCTCCTTCTTTCTCCCTTCCGTGCGGGTGGCCCTTAGAGTTCAAGGGCCAAGCCCCGTTTGCCGCTTCTTGCCCTGCCTGCCCAAGAGCGACAGACTGAGCCAGGCTGACCTGCCCTGAAGCCTGCCCTCACCTGCCTGCTTTAATTAGACGGTACGTGGTTCCCTTATCTTCTCCAGAGAAGATTTCTCTTTTGGTGGTCGGCCCTTGACGCCAGTGTGGGATTAGCGTTCTTCCTCCCATTCCCCGCCTCGGGCCCTGGTATAGGATGTCTGAGATAGAGAAATCACATGTTTGTGCAACTGCGAGGTGAGTTGCGTGGTGAGTCTGTGGGACTGGTACGTCTGCCGCATTTTCAGGTGGGCAGAGCACTTTTACATGTAGTCACTTTTACAGTGGTGCCGTAAATATCGGGGACGTTACCCCATTTCATAGATCGGGAAACTGAGGCTCAAAGAGCCAGAGTGTCCGGGTCGGGGTCAAACAGCCAGCAGGCAGCGGAGCTGGGAGCCAAATGCAGGTCTGGACCCAGTTCATTGCTGTGTCGTCTGGGTCAGGCAAGAGCCCCCTTAGACTTGTTTATCAATAAGGCTCTACTGTTGCTTCCGTTCGGTGCAACAAATGTGCTCTGACATGACGAGTCGGCCTCTTCGGTGCCACCCGACCGCAAAATACCACTTTTTCCACCAGCCAGCGCTCAGGTCCCTTCCCCTAGGTAGGGAGTTACTGAAAGGCACACATAGTCAAATGCATCAAGAATGGGCATGTGAGATCTTGACCTCTCTGTGACCCTGTGTTCTGGAGATAAAGAAACCTCCAGCCGGTGAATTCACCTATGGTCCAGATTTTAGTATGTGATTTTTCATTCCACGTAAGTTTCAGGCGACAGAAAGCAGACCACTGAGGCCCATCTTTGTTTTCCTAAACCCCTTGAAGAGCGGTCTGTTTATGAGCAGCCGGTTGGTGAAGCATTAACATTTCAGAAATAGTGTCCTAACCTTTTGGGCAAATGGTGGCCTCTCGTCTGCTTACCACAATCAAGAATTTCTGCCTTTTGCCTTATGACACGTTGGCTGCTAAAACCTACATGTGAATGAGAGGCTGCTTTCCCTTCAACTCCCCTTCCTCTCTCCCAAGGGAGGGAAAGTGCATGCATGGTCATTCTAGGTATCGTTTTGACCCATAAGTGCCTTCCTGAAGGTGCTTGGGATAGAGTCAGAGAGGAAGGAATTGGCCAAGCCCGATCTCAGGAATTAGGCTGACAGTCTTTGACTTGAATCAGGGAGCCCTGTTCTCCATGGCGCTTGCTTAGAAATGCTCCTGGTCTGTTACATCACCCCCTGGTGTTGCATCACTGTGGCCGGCTCCCAAGTTGGAATTCTGTATCTGCGAAAGGGCAGGCCTCTGGGGCGGTGACTGGCCGAGGATCCCGTGCAGTTCAGCCCAGCCAGTACTTGTGGAGGACCGACTGTGCTCAAGCATTAGGCCCTTCGTCATGGCAGGACTTGAAAGTCATCTTCTTACCACACCTCTGGTTCTCTGGCTTCTGCAAATGGCAGAATTTGGAGAGAAATGCATTCATTTCTCTTCCTGCTTTCCATCACTCAAAAACACTGCAAAGCTGATTTGTTTAGATGAGGAGGGCAGAGAAGAGCCTCGCTCTACATAAAGAGCCCTTGTCCTGTCACTGATCCTGCCCCACGGGCTGAGGCATCAAAGGAATACCTTACGTAGGTCCTTTCTTAGCTTCTTACTTTAGCCTCCCAGGTGTAGGGGTGTTGGTGTGTCAAGCTTTGAGGACGGGTCCTTTGGAGAGAAGGTTCCAGAGTGAGCTGGCCTTTCCGTGAGGATGGATGGCCATACCACACACCGAATGCCCCTCTCCCTGACTGTGCCGTGGACTTGGAGTAAGTGGGGATGTAAAATGAGAGGAAGCTGCCTTCTCCCGTCACCACTGGGGCCCGCCATGTTACCTGTGCCAGTGGCTGGCCCCATATGATGGGTTGCATGTCCCCGTGATGAGCCGCGGGCCCACAGTCTGACATTCCTCCGGTGGGTTTCAGCCACAGACTTTTCATCTTGCTTTCTGCACACCCGTCCCGAGTGGTTCCTTGACTCTTGAGCCCCTCAACGGACATACCCACCCCCACCCCCTTCAGCACGAAACCCTGCCGCCCTCACTCATGCGTTTGTTCTGCTGGACGGCGTCGCCCGCCTGTCGCCCCACTTCTCCTGGCTTCTGGGTGCCCGTGTTTTGAGAATAAAGTAGGAAAACCACCGCCTGTGTCTACTCCTAACTCTGGCTTCCCCAAACCTTCCTCTGTCTCCAAGTTCAGTCCTCCCTCCCGCCCATCCTGGGCTGGGGGAGATGATGTTTCAGCTGTTACTTTACAGAAGGGTGTCTTTATTCAATTTGACTGTTACTATTATGTGGTGGCGCATTCAATAAATGTCGTGATTTATGAGATGTGTGTGGCTATGGTTGTTTATTCATTTTCTTTCTTTCTTCTTCCTCCTCCTTCTCTTCTACTTTTTCTTCTTTTTTTTTTTCTGCTTTGTCATCTATCAGGGAGAAAAAAGCCAGGCCTGATAATTTCTTGGCACATCCTGTGTTCACTTCAGAATGTCAGCTGTCGGCCTGTCAGGAAGTTACTTCTCGGATTGGGTTCTCCCTCCTTTTACTTCTTGCCACAGTCCCCACTGTACGCAGGCAGAGGCCCTGCTCCGTCCTGCATGCTGGCGATAAGGGGACGGCTGGACGCTGCGGGGAGAGGAGCGTGGCCCCCCGTGTGGCCCTCGGCCTCCCACGCTCCTCAGCAGCTCTGTGTCCAGCGCTCTGTCAGCTCTTGATTGCTTAATAGGAAGAGGCAGGCAGGGTCCTTTCAGGAGGTTTCCAGAAGTTTCTTTGTTCTTGAATACAGCACCCCCAATCCTCTTAGTCTTTTTTGGCCTGGCCACTTTAGAAATCCTTTCCTTTTTCTTTTCTGTAAAGTATGTGCATGCTAGATAAAAGGCTCTTGAATAGCGGGCCTAGCATATTGGATATTGGCTGCTGAAAATAGGCTAATTGGAGATAGAAGCAAGTTGTCACAAAGGTGCCCGTGGTGGGGGGTGGGGAGGAGGACGATCCCCTGTAAAAATGCCAGGTTGACTTTTTCCACCTCTCCCCTCCTCCTGCTTTTATTATTAGCTGTTTGCCGAAATGCATCCGAGCCTTTGTGGAGCCTTACAATAGCATTAACCAAGTTGTGCCCTGAATCCTAAGCACCTGGTTAAGGCCTCATTCTGTGTCTGGAACTGTTCCACGCCGAGCCCCCAGAGTGTGCATAAATAAGTCTTTAACCCACCGTGGGTGGCCTGGGAGGGGCCAGGAAAGCTGGCCTGCTGAACTTGAACAGGCTGTGGACCCCTTGCTTTGAAAGCGGCTGCTTCTGAGGCCAGGCTTGAATTTCGGTTGGGAGTGGTGTGCCAGTGCCCGCAGGGCAGGAACTTGGAAGGGCCCCCCTCTTTCTGGCCCGATGGCAGTGAGCGTGAAGTGGGAGCAAGCTGAGGAGCGCACAGGCATCCACCAGGCTGATGGGTGCAGGATCTAGTCAATGGGGAGGTTTTCAGACTCTGGGCGAAACACGGTGGCCGCGGAGGGTGGTGTGTGAGCCCCCTCTCACGAACACCAAACGAACGGGGGTCTTGCCTTCTAGTTGCTTGCACTCTAAGGGGCGTTATGCTTCTGTGAGCACCCTAGATGCTTTGAATTTGAATGCTCTGTCACCCCTGAGGGTCATTGATTGCCTAGCCGTGTACCTGCCGCTGCCACACGTCTGTCCCTTTGTTTCTCTCTCTGCCGCCACCTTCCACCAGGGCCTCTCATCTGGTTTCATTGTGGCTTTGTCTCTGGCGGTGCCTCCCTGCTGTCCTCCCCACTCTGTACTTGCACGTATCCTGTTTCCCACTGTCCCCGGCCCAGCCCAGCCGTCTGCCTGGGATTCCAGCCTCACCTGGGCCCTTCTAGCCTCGTGTCACACAGGTCCCCACGCACCTGTGCTCCAGGCACCGTGCCCCTGGAGCCCCTCTGCATGCAGACCTTCTCTCTCTAGGCTTCTGGAACAACTTCCCCCTTTTGCGTAGAAAACCCGACTCGGTTTTCAAGGTCCTCTCAAGTATCTCTGTCCCTGCCTTGAAGCCTCTCCTGCTGTTGCTTTCCCCCCAGGCAGTGACCTCTGTCCCCTTTCAAACCTGTAGCCGTCTTCAGTTCCCTTAGACCGGTTAGCGTATCTTTTCTCCTGGTCCTCCTTGTTCTTGTCCCCTGGGCCCCACTAGAGGGTTAGACGTCGAGGGCAAGGACTGTCTATGTCACTGCTGTCCAGTAGAACGAAGGAGATACACATTCTGCACTATCCAGTGCCTCTGGCCACTGAGCATTGGAAATGGGGCTCGTGTAACTGAGGAGCTGAATTGTTAATGACACTTCATTTTAATTAAATTTAAGTAGCCACACGTGGTTAGTGGCTATCATGTTGGACCTTACACGTGTGTATCTTGCATATCTTGGTATTTCCAGAGGCTCCAGCCCCGTGCATAGGTACATAGCTATGTGAGCTGTGTGTTTTGCCTGTTTTCCATGCAATTTGATTTTTAAGTTAGATTCAATAGATTACACACTTGAGCACCACTGATGCTTTGGGGGATACAAAGATGAATAAATATGGTCTCTTCCTGCAAGGAACTTGAACCTCATGGGTAAATATCTAGTGAGAATGGGAAGCAGAATGACATAGAGTGCCACTGTTTGGGAGCAGTTTACATCCTCTGCAGGTGTAGAGAAAGAAGTCGTTCGTGGTGACTGAAGGGAGACGGGACACTTTAGGGTGTTCATTCATTCATTCATTCATTCAACAAGTACTTACTGAATGTCCCATGTGACCCAGGCACTGGGAAAGTGTCAGCGAACAAAACAGACAAAATCCCTGACCTCATGAAGCTTGCATTCCAGCGGGAGGGAGACGGACTGTAAATAACATAAGTAAATCAGAGGGTGTGTTAGAGTATAAGCTGGGAGGAGGTCTGGGGGTGCTGGGATGTGTGGGGGGGCGGGGGGATTGTCGCAGTTCTTAAATAGGTTGGGCAAGGAAGGCCTAGTGGAGAAGGTGGCATTTGAGCAAAGACATTTGGGCTGAGGTGTGAAGGGAGTCCTGGGTGCGGGGCGGCTCGAATGAAGGCCTGAGGACGTGGAGGTGTGTACCCTGCTCAGAGCTACGTGGCTGCAGGGTGGTGTGGGGAGAGCATGGGAGGCGGGGCTGCCAGGGTAGTTTAGAACCTGGGAAAAAGGTTGAAACCTTGAAGACTGTGCTGATGATCTTCAGCGTCTCTGCAGATGTCCTGTCTCCCTGATTAAAATATCAGACCGCACCCCCCCCTACCCCCCAGCCCCGCAAGGACAGTGGCTCAAGTTCTTTTAATTTCTCTTCCCACAAGGTTTCATTCCAAGTAGCTGCTCAGAAATTGTGTTAAGGGACAGTGAAAACTAAGGCAAATCTCCTGTGATGAGATTTTGCAAAAGGAAGGGCCTGATAAGATCAGGTCTTTCCTCTGGGTTAATTGTACAGCAGACTCTTATTGTGTCTCTAGGTCTATCTTTGTGCAGACGGAGTCTTCTGCAGGGTCCCTGCAGGTGGCCCAGGCCCTTTGTTTTGACACATTCCTTTGGCCTCGACCATCTTTGGGACACGGAGAAGGTTTGGGGGAGCCAGGGCCTATGAGCAGCGGGGAAAGAGTGGACGACCAAGCGGGCCTTTAGAGGAAGAGGGTTTGTGGCCTGGGAGAGGTATGCCACATTTTCCAGCAATGACTTGACTTGTCTCTGGGTGTCCAGACTGGCCGGCTGGATGGGAAGTGAGCTATCCTGAGCTGCAGGGTGGCTTGGAGAATGAGTGTGCAAGATGATCATAGTTTCAAATGTATCCTGAGTATTAAATCCAGGTTTTGCACAGGAAGACAAGAGAGAGGGCCTTTGGTGAGGGCAAGAAAGGGCTTTTTAAAACAGATGGCTGTTGTAAGATGGCCTCTTGGAACTATTGATATTTACAATGGTAGCAAATATAAAAACCGTTTCTCTCTAGAAAAAAACCCTTCCTTCTTGAGGCTTCTACCTTTCTAAAGGCAAAGTTGACCCCAGCAAGCGTATGGCGGTGTGCCTTGGGGCAGTTCTCCCGTTCGTGGGTAAATCTTCAGTGCCAGTTGCCATCTGCAGTAAGGTTTTCCCCCAGGTGAATGGTCAAAACTAACGACAGACTGCCAAGTCACTCCAGGGCTTGGCACACCCTTGGGCCCCCGTGGGAGCTGCTCACGGGGCAGCGTGGAGTTTGCTGTTGGGCTACACATACCGCTGGTCCTGCACGTACTGACATTGGTCATGGACGGTGTGTGCCTGGAGGAGGTCTGGATCTGGTGAAACTTGAGAGTGGATTCCTCCTTACCTTCCTAAACATCTCTATGAAACCTCTTTATGTTGTTGGACACCGTTGACCATTCCCTTCCATTTGAAACGCCCTAACTTTGGTGTAATGGTCATTATTGCTCTGTATCAAATTACCCCTGAATTTAGCAGCCTCGAGCAGCTATTTTATCAATGCTCAGGGAGTTAACTGGGTCAGGAATTTGGACAGGGCACAGCAGGATCGTTGGTTTCTGGTTTGCCGTGTTTAGGACCTCAGCTGGGAAGACTTAAATGTTGATGGTGGTCTGTTAGCAATGGGCTGGAATTATCTGAAGGCTTATTCACTCATGTGTCTGGGCCCTGGGCAGGGATGGCTCCAAGAATGGAGTTCCAACAATGTGGTCTGTCTGTGTGACTGGGCTTCCTTACAACATGGCAGCTTTGGGGTAGCTGGACATCTTACTCCATGACTCAGGACTCCAAGTGTGCATCGTCCAGCGAACAAGCCGGAAGCTGCAGCACCTTTTGTCTCCCAGCTCTGGAGGTACACACCATCTATTCGGCTGTATTCTACTGGCTGGAACAGTCACAGGCTGACTCATAGTCAAGGGAAGGGGCATAGCCCAAGGGGTCATATGCCATAGTTGGTGAGACCGTTTTCCCTTGCTTCTCTACTGGTTCTTCGGGTTTCCAAAAGATGTTGGGATTCCACCTAGTGCATTCACTCTGGGTCATCTGCCCTGATTTTCTCCTGAACTCCAGGACAGATACACAAAATTGTCTTCTGGGCACCGTAAATTTAATGTGCCCAAACTGAACGCATTTATCCTTCCCCTGCAAACTTGCCTCTCCTGCATCTCTTATCTCAGTTGGTGACTTCCTCTTCCCATCTCTGCATCTGGCCCTTTACCCAGGGCTGATAATTTTGTCTCCTTCTCTCTCTTAAATCTCTTCCTGCTTTGTTATGCAAAAGATCCTTGCTTTAGTTCAAGGTCCCTTCAGCTCGGGCTATTACGATAAGCTTCTAACCGTTCTTATAGTCTCTATTTGCAAATGCTCCAGTCTGTCTTCTACAGGGTGACTTATCTAAAACACAAAGCTGGCCATGTTATTCCTTGGCTTAAAATCGTTGACCCTTTGTCTAAAGGACGAAGGTTAGTCTCCTCGATTGTTGTCTACAAGACTCTTTGTGATCTAACCCTTGCCTCTGTCCTTATCTCCCATCAGACTCTCTTTTCCACTTGATTTCTGGTAATGCCAAACTTTTAGTGCCTGAAACAGTGATATTTCATGCTGCTGTGACTCTGCCTGCTTTTCTCCCGTCTTCTTGGAACACTCCTGCTCATCCTTTGAAACCCTAGTTAGGCATTTCCTCTCTGAAGCCTTCTCTGACTCTCCTGACAGAGTTTGCCGTTGATCCCTCTTGTCTTTTTTGCTTACATCTGCCGTTGTGTGTTTTTGTCAGGCCCCCGTGACAGCTCTAAGTGAAATCGTTGAGGTTGGGCTGGTGGGAGCTAGGTGGTCATCAATGTACGGTGTCGAATGGAATTAATCAGGGGCTGGTGATACAGACCCTGGATGTTGTCATTGAATCTGTGATTGCTGGGTGTTCCAGGCCCTTCCCAATTTGGCATGGCTTTTTGAATGGTTTCATATGCAGAGTCATTGATTGCCCTTCTTATATATAAAGATGCCTCTAACAGATCACCAGCTCTGTGTGTCTCAGTAGTAAGGGGAAGGCTTCTCTGCCCCAGTCCAGCAGGACCCTCCAGTGCGGCAATCTGTCTGTTCTTGAATGTCTGCTCTTGAAGAGAACTTTGGCCAGCTCTTCTTAGGAATGAAGCCTTTGATCTCATTGTGCCACAAGAAGTGCTCGGAATTACCCACGGGGAAAGAAGGGAGACCAGGTGGTGCTCGGGGACCTGGAATCATCCACAGGCTGGGAAATTGAGGGCAGGAAATATTCATTCCCTCCTTTATTTAGCCCATATTTATTGTGTGCCTACTGTATGCCAGGCAGTCTTCTAGGTGCTAGGTATACGCTGGTGAACAAAACAGACAAAAGTCCTTAACTTCAGGAAGCTTCCATTCTGGGGGTTGATGGACCATGGTCCTCCGATATAAGGCTTCCATTCCGGCTTGAGGGGAGGGGGTTGGGGAGTCGTCCTGACCACAGGGGATTGGCTAGCTCAGTACCTTTTTCATAGCAGGCACTGAACAAATGTTTGTGGAGGGGAATGAATGAGTGTTGTTGGACAAATGAGGTTTAACTGGGCAGATTGTTCTTCCTTGAGGGAAGAGAACTAGATTTTATTAAGCGCTTGCCAGGTGCAGAGCAATTTTCCCATAGAAGACCCTGGTCTTCCAGGATGAAGTGCCCTTCCGAGAGACCGTGTGCCATTTGCTGGGCCGTGTGGCTGATTTGACAGCTCTCCAGAGTGAACTACGAAATGAGCCCTCCACGTTTTGGCTGACAGCTACAGGTCCCCAGTTACCTCTTTGCCTCAATAAACATCCAGCCCAGACCAGTTAGCTGGGTTGGGCACGCTGGGGAACATATCTTTTTCTTTCTCTCTTTTCCATTGTTTGGTTGGCCTAGCGCAAGGGTTTTAAATAGAACAGACAACATGACTATAAAACATCTGTAACACTACACATTTAGTAAAGTTCCTGGCAGACTGCGTTCAGTTTGACTGGTGATGTTTTTGCTGCGAATGTTGTTTCCTTTCCCCCCCTCGCTTGTCCCTCTGGAAAATAAAGTTTTCTGTTATGTGAGGATTTATAGAAATATGTTCCTGGCAGGAGGAGAGCACAGGCATATTAGGATATGGGTGTAGCAGAGAAATATTACCTCTGAGGCATGGTCAGTTTTATCTCTTACAGAGAATGACCTTCCTGTGTGGAATAGTCTGTTACTCTTGGTAGGGTAAGGGGCTGTCTGGGGCAAGGCAGATAAAGACATTGCTTTGCATTGAGATGGCATCCTTTTTGCTGGAGCATCATCAGCCCTTGGAGAACCGTGGTTGCCCAGGGTCAGCGCTGGAGGTGGGCGGAATCAGAGAGATAAAGAATCGATCGTAATTAGTCATTAGGTTTGCAGAGTATGCGTCATGCCTTTTGCAAGTGCTTTTCTGTTGTGTAGTCTCTAGGGACAGTCAGGGAAGGTTTGATCCCCACTCATAGCCGCACAGATAAAGGTGAAGTGACAGGCGGGGAGGGGAAGAGGAACTTTTATGTGCCTGTCATTCTGTCCCATGCTAAACACGTTTCACGTGTTAACTCTTTTTAAACAAAAAAATTTTTTTAATGTTTATTTATTTTTGAGAAAGAGAGAGAGAGAGGAGACAGAGCACAAGCAGGGAAGGGGCAGAGAGAGAGGGAGACACAGAATCCGAAGCAGGCTCCAGGCTCTGAGCTGTCAGCACAGAGCCCGACTCGGGGCTCGAACCCGTGAGCTGTGAGATCGTGACCTGAGCCGAAGTCGGAAGTTTAACCGGCTGAGCCACCCAGGGGCCCACCTGTTAACTCTTTTAATCTCATTTTGTAGAAGGAGAAACCCAGGTTCAGAGAAGCTCAGTCAGGGTCGGGGCCACATAGTACACATGTGATTGAGCTTCCTGGATTGCTTTTCTTTCGACAGTATCACGTGGCCGGCTCAGGGTGCTGGGGTTGGAACCTGGCCCTCCCATCTCCAGAATTTCCACATCTGATGCTCTTTTCAGCCACCAAAACCCTGTTGGATTTGGAAAGATCCCCTTCCATCCCTTAGGGGTAACATTTAATAAATGGCCGAAAGCCTTGCTCATAATTATCTCCACTTCTCTCTTTTCACTGCAAACGCTCCTTGGCTCCCCCTTTGCCCTCAAAGGAAGTTACTTGTGGCAACTGGCAGGGGCCAGATCAGCACATCCTGGGGGAGGGGGCAGATTTGACTTTCTTTTTCTTGACAAGTAAAATTTATGACCTAACAGATGGCAAAGTGTGTTTCCAAAGACGACCATGCCAAGGGTGCAATGTGCTTATCTCTCCTGATGCCTCCCCCACCTGCCTCCACCCACCCCCCTACCTGCCCCCAGCCCCCCCCCCCGCCCCCCACCTGCCCCAGCCCCGTTGTCTCCGGAATAGTGTAATGGTGGAGCAGGGAGGGACCTTCTGGTGGGAAACTGACCCCAGGCCCACCCTGGGCACTAGGACTGGTGTCTCGGTGCCTTTATTCTGGTGCTTGCTTTTCTTCTCACTCTTGCCCAGGCCTCCTTGCCAACACCTAGCATTAAATGACTCAACCCCCACAATGACCCTGCTTTTCTCTTTCGCAGCCTGAGCGAAGAGTGGCTTCCCTGTTTCAGCCCCTGGCCTGTGGGGCCTTCCCTGCCCGGCCTGGCCCCTCTCCTCTCTGTATTCCGTTGCCACCTTAGCCATAGTCGCTCAGGTCTGCTTGCAGCCCTGTGGTGAGTGTTGAAGATGTTGCTGCTCCCGCCGGGCAGGTCCTTCTCCCCTTTCTTTCCTGGCTCCCCGCTGCTGACCTTCAGGCCTCAAGTCCTGCCCGGCGCTGTGCTCCCAAAGCCCCACCTTGCTACTGTAACACAGCCTCTTACTTGACAGGAAGCATCTTCAGAGCAGACTTCACATGCACAGAGCCTGGCACAATGATTGGCACACAGTAGGTCCTCAAAACACCTTTGATGACAGAATGAATGAATGAGGATGTCTTGCCACCAGAGACTGTTCTCTACAGCGTCTTCTTACACCCTTTGGTCTCCGCCGTCCCTCTCCTGTAATTCAGCAGTCATCTTTTGAGAACCTACTATGCGCCAGGAAGTTCACACACTTCCGTCTTGCGGGGCCTATCGCGGCTCTGGGGCATGTAGCTATTGCCCCCGCTTTACACATGGCTTGCCTACAATTACACTAAGGAAGTGGCTGAGTTGGGACTCAAGCCAGTGCTCCCAGCTTCCAGCGGCTTCTCCTTAGAGCCCTGCCGGCACAGTAGAATCTTCTGGAGAATGTTTAAAAACTACCCAGGCCTCACCGCGGACCAATGAGATCGGCATCCCGAGGGCGGGGCCGGTATCCCTAGGTTTACAAGACACCCCGGGAGATTCTGAGGCACTGCTGGGTCGAGCACCCGGTGCTACCTGCAGCCTGGCCCAGCTCCGTGGATTAGGTGAAACTTGCTCATCAAGAACTGATTGCCGTGCATCTAAAATATGCTAATGAAGGTAATCAAGGCTAAGGGTTAAGGCTGCCATTTGTTCCTTTCAAGAAATCAACTGGAGGGTTTGGGGGATGGGCTGCCTTGGCTTCAGAGCCTGCCTGCCAGCAAAGTTTTTAATGCTTTCCCTCCTAAGAAGAGCCGTGTAGTTGTTGCTGTCATGTCTCACTGGGGTGGGTTCTAGAAGTTTCTCTGTCTCGGGCAGTCTTTCCCAGAATGCAGAATGCAGAGTACCCTCCGAAGCTTGCTTTTCCTCAACCAAGCATCTGACCGTGCTTTCTGACGTGGCTCTTCAGCCTGTCCCTAGAGGTTTCCGAAGCGCCCTGTGGAGGAGGCAGGGCTCCCTGAGGCGGCCGGGCGAGGAGTGGGTGTTTACTTCTGGTTCCAGCAAACTTGGAAGCACCGAACTTCTGTGGAGAAAAAAACGTCTCTCTAGTGGTTGCTACCCGGGTGACCTGAGATGTTTTAGGGAGGGAGCAGTTTGGGAAGTAGGAAGGGGTGCGCCGAGCACATCCCCCCGGGGCCTCGAGACGGGCCTCGGGCGCCTCTTGGCCTGCACGTAGGCACCGGGGAGGCTGGAGCTGGAGAGAATCCCCCAGAAGGGTTGGTGTTAGAGGCCTGGGCTCCGAGGCCAGGCTTTCCTTCCTGCCCTTCTTGGAGGGTGGAGGAACTCCTGTGGGCGGCCTTCTTGGAGTTCTAATTCCACATTTGCTGCCTCAGTTTATGTTACCCAGGCCAGGCTTTTAGGCCCATTTTTCAGGGCGATATGTGAGGACCAGAACTGTTAAGAGAGTTGACCTAATCTCATCTCACCCACCAGGGTGGTTATTTAGTCTGCCTCTGTCTACACAGGCGTGCTGCCTGAAAATGCAAGCAGGTGGACAGAGAGAACATGTTTCAAAGTTATTGTCGTTGTTTCGTTTGGAGCACTGCCGTAGGCCGGATCACCTTGGACCTCTGCTTTAGCCGTGGGGCCCCCTGACCATCGGCGTCAGCTTTTCCAGGGCCCTGCCCCTCAGTGAGGGTCTCCGTGTTCCTCCGTGGAAGGAACCGCGTTCACACCAGCCATCCTGGCTGGCCCTTCTTCCCCACCTCTTTCTGAGGTTTATTAAGAATCTGCATTGGCTGCCTTGCCGGGACTTTGGAGGCGCCTCTTTGGTATGCAGAAATGCATGGCTTCCTTGCAAATTCAGTAACAGTAAAGGGTACTTACTTAATTTCACTTAATACCGCTGCTGTAAAAGATTATGGGTTTTAATTGCATCTACGTATCGGCAATCATTACAACACTGGAGAGTGTTGTCGGGGTCTCCCGTGACTCACTCTGTGGCTAGTATTCGGGGGTGGGGGCTCCAAGAAGGACCTAGTGACTGAGAAACTACCTGTGGATGCGGAACAGCTTGGGTGCCTGGGATTGGGGTGATGGCCAGCCAGCCACCTCGCTCAGCAGCAGTTGACGTGTGGCTCGTGATCCTTAATTTCCTGTCACTTCCCAGGCAACACTCCATCTCTGCACCTTTTTCTCTTACCTCCCGGAGCCCCCGGTCGGAGTGCTCCGTCTAGGATATTACTCTCTGATACCAATCTGTAGACAGGTCACCCAAGCGGGCTGAAGCTTTTCCCCCTAAGGGTAAGAGGAAGTAGTATTTTTAAATAAGCCTCGGAGGGAGCCAGGCAGAACACCCCGAGCTGGAGGTGGGGAGGCCGCTGGAGCAGGCTGATCATTTCATTACAAGATCACGTTCTCCTTTAGGTGAGTTACTGTTGTTTTAATCAGAGGTAATGTTGTAACCTGACTATGTTGGATAATTGTGTGTAAATTATATTCCGGCCCCATATAGATGAAGGCTATTTTTTTTTTTTCCTTCCAATTTTAAAGCTATTTAGGGGGAGTGCCAAATGGTAGCGTGAACCCTACTGGTCTCCGGCTAATAGCTGTAGATGGGGAAAGAGAGCTCGAGAGAGAGCTCTGAGAAACATTTGGGGTTATATTTATAATTAGTTTCCTCTGAAGTTCAATTAATTTCTGCAGTTGGCAACATCAAATATTGTTACACCTTTGTCCAGTGGTCAACCAGGGGTAAATCAAAGCATGTGGAATTGGCTGGTGGATGAAGCAGCCGGGGAGAGCATACTTTCTTCGGCACTTGGGTTTATTTTAAGCTCTTTTTGCAGTCAGGCTCTTGATTTAGGGATCTTTTTGGCCTGTCTTGGACAAGAAAAAAAAAAAAAGAACAGCTTTATTGAGATATAATTCATATGCGTACGATTCACCCATTTAAGAGGCAGTTCAGTGGTTGTTAGTGTAGCACAGATGCGTGTGCAATCTCCACAATCAATTTTGGGACCTTATCATCACCGCAGAAAGAAACCCCATACTCTTGATAGCCATCATTGCCCCCTCTCCCGTAGCCCTGAGCAACCACTAATGTACTTCTGTCTCTGTAGCGACCCCTGTCATGAACCTTCATGCAAACGGAATCCTACACTATGTGTGGCCTTTCATGACTGGCCCCTCTCGCTTAGCGTCATGTTTTCAAGGCTCATCCACGTTGTAGCGTGTGCCAGTATTTCGTTCCTTTTGGTGGCCGAATAATATTCCGTTACACAGATATATCACAACTTAATTCATCCATTCATCCTTTTAAAACTATTTTATTTTACTTTTTTGTTTTTTAACAATATTTATTTTTGAGAGAGAGTGAGTGAGCACACACACGCCAGAGAGTGCGATCAGGGGAGGGGCAGAGAGAGGGGCAGGGAGGGAGTCCCCAGCAGGCTCCACGCTGAGCATGATGAGTGTGGCCTGCCTTCCGTGGGAGGGCAGGTGTAGACTGTCACACCTGTCGGTGCAGCGTCCTCGTCCTCCATGATGGCGGAGCTTCCATGTGGACTCCGGCTCCACGGTCACCAAGAAAAGGCAAGACCAGGGCTGTAGTGTCCTTCATATCCATTTCTTGGAGCTTCCGGAACAGACTAACACAGCCTGGGTGGATTGAAGCGAAAGAAGTGTCTTCTCCTCCCAGTTTGGGAGTCTAGACATCTTTAATCAGGGCTTGGCAGGGCTCGTTCCTTCTGGAGACTCTGAGGCACCGTCCGTGCCTCTCTTCTACGTTCCGGTAGCTGCCGGCAACTCTTGGTGTCCCTTGGTTTGTAGGCGTGCCACTTTATTCTCTGGCTCCATCTTCTCATGGCCTTTCTGTGTCAGGACCCCAGTCATTGGATTTGGGGCCCACCCTATTCCCACGATGATTTCCTTTCAAGATCCTTAACCGATTACATCTGAAAAAGCTCTGTTTCTGAAGAGCTAGGTGGGCCTAGTGGTCAGCCCACTACGGTCTTTCCCCACATGTGATTGGAGAATCATTTGGAGAAGATACTGGTACCTGACCTGGGTTCTGGTTTTGTCTGCTAAGTGAGTTTTGCCACCGGATTCAGATAGGATGGGGCTGGTAGCAGGAGTGTTAGAGGGAGGAGGGAAGGATGGAAAAAAATACTGGGGGAACTTGGGGATTTTAGAGGGCACGTTCCTCGGAGGAAACTCCCTGTGGAGTGGGGATGTGGAGTTCGGGACTTCGGGGACCCCAGTTAGCCCTTCGATAGCTTCTTTGCCGTACAGAGATTGAGCTTAATTCTCAGATGCAGAGAACCGACACACAATTGATTATGACGCACAGTTTTATCCTAGAATCTGAAGAACAAAGTGCTCACCAGTTTCCGACGCTGGGATGGAATTGAATAGTATCTGCCGGCATGTCCGTTCTCCCGTGTCACTTCGCCTTCCCTTTAACCAACACCTGGGCCACCTTGCTGGGACTTGGTTTTCCCATCTGCACAACAGGGGTGACAGGTTTGCAAAATCCTGCCTGGCACCACTGTTCTCTCATCTTCCCTGGGCTGTCTCCCCCTTGGGACTCCCACAGATGAGAGAGCTTCTGTGAACCAGCCTGCGCTCTTGGGCAGTGAAGATGGCTCATGTTTTTAACCAAAGAGGGAATTTGAGCTCTTTGCAGGAACGTGGCGATGGCAAGAGCTGACTTAATTTCCTTGGGCTTCTCTCCTACCCATTCAAGCCTCTCCAGAGCCACTTCCTGCCTTTCCATGCATCTGTCCGGATGAGAAACATTTGCAATTATTGTTGTTTTCCTGTGTGACAACTAATAAATATCTTTGAGGCAAAGCTCTTGGAGCTAAGTGTTCCCCGTCAATCTTATTCTTCAAAGTAATTTTTCTAGTACCCCCACTTTCTGCTTTTAACACACACACACACACACACACTCTCTCTCTCTCTCTCTCTCTCTCTCTCTCTTTCACCTCTCTCTCTCACTCATCTACTTTATCCTCTTTTACAAAAATACAACCAGTGGGTTGGGCGCCTGGGTGGCTCAGTTGAGTTGGTTGGGCGACCAACTTCAGCTCAGGTCACGATCTCACGGTTTGTGAGTTCGAGCCCCATGTCGGGCTCTGTGCTGACAGCTTGGAGTCTGGAGCCTGCTTCGGATTCTGTGTCTCCCCCTCTCTCTGCCCCTCCCCTGCTCACTCTCTGTGTGTCTCTGTCTCCCAATAATAAATAAACGTTAAAAAATTTTTTAAAAATACAACCACTGGCCCCACTCTGAGTGACCATTTCAGATGCAAACCTAGTTTTTTAAAGGGATTTTTTGAAACTTAAAAAAAAAAAGGAGCTCTCTGGTTAGAAGCAGGAAGGTGGAGTGTTCTTTGCAGCTCTGGTTAGCAGCTGGCTTTGGCCAGTTCTGATGTGTAAACAGCAATTTTCCAAACTGGAATGGGTGCTGGGGTTTTCTTTGTGGAGCCAAGAGGTGTGGAGAGCAGTGGTGTTTAGTTAAATTACGGGTCTAGATGCAGAATGTGCAGCAATGATTTGTGAGAGCCTGAATACTCCCCCCACCTCTTGCTACACACACACACACACACACACACACACACACACCCCATTTCCCAGAGTGCTGCCCTAGATTATAAAATTAAGGGCATCTGTTGAGGGAGGTGGCTGTCAACAAGGGGTGCAGGGCTCTTGGTGGGTTTCTAGTGTCTCAAAGAGTGGAAAGCATTCGCATACAAAGTGTTTTCTGCAACCCTTCCACCAAAAGCTCCATGGAAAGGACACTTAAGATCACTTGCCTAGTGGATTTTGGAGTGAGCCCTCTCTGGAACAGATGAGTGGCTCGTTCCATTTGGGTGTGCTGTGGGGGCCGCCCGGGGCCGCCTCAGCATTTCGGTATGCGGGGCCATCTTCCTTTGCTTTGTGTGGTTAAGTACTGTCTTGGTGTGAAGGCTGTGGGTTAGGAAACAGTTACCCGAAGGGCCTGGCACAGGAAGAAAACACAGGTGGCTCTCTCCACTACGGGCAGAGAGGACTTTTTCTAATGCAAAGGATTATAGAGTCAGGGAGACTAGTGGGTAACTTGTCCTGCTCGCTGTTGCAGAAGAGGGTTAAATTTCTGGGGATGCTGATTGGTTCCTGGGGCGAGTAGAAGCCAAGACTAAGGGTCTCGGGACTAGAGAGTTCCCCCAGATGCATACACGCGCACAGGCACGCCCGCGTGCACACTCGGACACAGAAACTTTGATAATCGATGGGAATTTGAGGACCTCTGTTTAGTCCCACTGAGAGCCCAGGCACAACATGCAGCCACATCCCTGTGCAGCCCTCCTCAGTAGGTAGAAGGGAAACAGAGGGAAGAATGTGTGATTCTAGAGTCCTCTGCCTGGCTCCAGTGTCCCTCTTCAGAATGCAAATCATCGAGCAGTGCACAGTACATTTAGCAGTGATGCCATCAGGATTCCCAAAGTAAATCACTCCTATTTCTCCCAGTGTGCCCCTAGCGGGAGAGGTCACCGTGCAGAGCCCTGTCGTCCCCTGCCAGCACCCCCCCCCGCCCCCCCACCAAGCCATGCCCTCCTCTCCTGAAGCCAAGCCATTGGTGAGCAGCTAACCGAGTGTTACACATCTTCCCACTGGCCTTTTCACGTCTGGAAGGTTTTGATTAAACCAGTTTCCTTTTAGCGTTTGCTGAAGAGTGGGATCCATCACTGTATCTGAGCTGTTCCTGGAGAGGATGTTTTAGTAACTTCGGGCACTTTGGCGCAGTGTCTGGGGCCTGGGATTTCTCATCGTTCTAAAAAAAAAAAGTATTTTAAAGACTTTTTTTGGACCGTGCAGATTTATAGCTGGGTGTCTGCCCCAGTGTTTAGGGCTCTGGCTTGATAGGTTTACTGCTGTTGAGCAGCAGTAGAGGGTGTAAGAGGGGACCTTTTCACTCAACCGGTTACTGGGGAATGAACATTCTGTTGACTTCTGTTATTTGGAATGAAGACATGTTACTCGTTTAATTATCTGGGTCCATGTGAACACTTAGAATATAAATAGGGCCTGCTCTGTACCCACCTGGCTCTAAACAACGTGTAAATGGGACCATAGGGTTCATTTTATGGAATGCTTCTCCAGAGTTTCTTCAAGTTCAGAACACCATGAGTGCATGTTTGTGGGTCAGATTAGTGTTTTTTATAGATATTTAATTACTTGGCTGGGTGGAAAAAAAAAAAAAGAATGAAAAATCTGAAGTGAAACTATTGGGAGTCCCTGCCCATCCGAAATCACGTAGAGATGCAGGAAAACGGTTTTGAAATTACAGTGGAAGAGAACGGGGGCACCAAGAGTGGATTTATCAAAGATCTTTGTGCAAGGTGTCTTTCTGCCGCACATCTATTCTGAGCTTGAAGGATGAATTTAGTAATTGACTTTGGATTCAGTTACGGTGACCACTTATCTAGCATCTGCCTGGTGTCCTGCTAGACACTTTGGCATATGTTATTTAATTTAGTCCTAATAGGAACCTCGCGTGGTAGGCTAATTATTATATCTCCATTTTATAGTGGATTAAATCACACGTTGTATTGGAACGTGGGCTCCCACACCTAGCACTTCATGTATCTGTTGAATGCACACGTTAGGAAAGGTAGATGGCAAAAGCTGGCGGTCAGTGAGTGTAGGGAGAGATGTCCATCTGGAGAGGGACTGAGAGTGTCACGGGGAGGTGACCTGCTCCACCGGAGGGAGCAGAATAAGGTGTCCGGCCGTTAACGAGAGGTTCTTGGGAGTTGGTACTGGGTGCGGGTGGGATCTTCATAGAACGTCTCGTGTGCCTTATCTTCTCTCGTCTCCCGTTCATCTGAAGAGAGCCGAAAAGCGATAAATCACAGCTTTGAACGCACATGCAACCACCGCCTGGCTCTCACAGCCAACAGGAAGTGCGTGGCATTGCTAGGACAATGTCCTCTTAAAATGGTGCAGCATGTCCACTACAAGGACGTTCCAGATGGGGCTCGGTCAACGGGCTGTGGTGGCACACGTCCCTTCCGGAAGCTTCTAAGCCAAAGTGTGAGCTCCTTGAAGTCTGAGAGTCTCCTTTCGTGGCCATCGTGCTTCCTGATTGATGGGAGTTTGGGGTTAGGTGGGCCTGGTGGTCAAGGACTTCACAGTGCAGAGCGTGGGGCCGAGACCTCTGGGGGGCGCTCCTCAGCACACAGCCTGCCACTAACCACTCAGCCACAGCACTCTTATTTCTTTGTTTATTTATTTATTACATTTATTTTGGGGATGGCACAGGTAGGGGAGAGGCAGAGAGAGGGGGACAGAGGCTCTGAAGTGGGCTCTGCGCTGACAGGCTGACGGCAGCGAGCCCGATGTGGAGCTCGAACTCACGAGCTGCTACATCGTGACCTGGGCCGAAGTCAGGTGCTCAACCCGCTCTGAGCCACCCAGGTGCTCCGGCCAGGGCACTCTTGTAGGAAACCGTTTGGTTGGTACATTCCCTCGGCCAGTGTGTCTCTGCCTTGGGGACAGTGGCAATCCTGGCAGCCGTGGCCCCCGTATTTAGGCACTCTCCATGGAATTGTAATAAACATACATGCCACTGTGAATTTTTAAAAACCATTCTGAGCTTTGTCTTGTTCACTTATTTTGGGTTTTCAGTCATGCTTTTATTCACTTTTGAATATTTATTTGAGATAGAGAAAAAAGGCACGTGGAGGAGAGGCAGAAGGAGAGAGAGAGAGAGGGAGAGAATCCCAAGCAGGCTCCCTGCTTAGCATGGAGTCTGGAGCGGGGCTTGATCGCATGACCCTGGGATCATGACCTGAGCTGAAATCAGGAGTTGGATGCTCAGCTGACTGAGCCACCTAGGTGCCCCTTCAGTCATGCTTTTTTTTTTTTTAATTTTTTTTTTTTTAACATTTATTTATTTTTGAGACAGAGAGAGAGAGAGAGAGAGCATGAACAGGGGAGGGTCAGAGAAAGAGGGAGACACAGAATCTGAAACAGGCTCCAGGCCCTGAGCTGTCAGCACAGAGCCCGACGCGGGGCTCGAACCCATGGACCTCGAGATCATGACCTGAGCCGAAGTCGGCCACTTAACCGACTGAGCCACCCAGGCGCCCCTGTCATGCTTTTATTTGAATGGTCTCATCAAACATTTTTCCCTCAGCTTTATCGAGGTGTCCCTGACAAAAGTGTGCAAACATTATGATTTGATACACATGTGCATTGTGATAGAATTTCTCCCATCAGGTTAAGACGTTGGGCTTTTACCATACGCAGCCAAATTGGTGAGACCCTGTACCCACTGAGGTTGAACATTTTTTTATTGAACATTTAAATAAAAAATGTTTTATGTCACATTAAAACACACACACACACACACACACACACACACACACACAGTGTAAGCTCTGTGTTCAGAATAACATTTATTTTCTTGTTTCACTTTTGGCGCCTACCTATATCTGGCTCCTTCTCTGAACCGTTTGTATTCTGAAGTTTTTCCCTTTGCATTGGAACTGGTGGAATTCTGAAACATGACCACATTCGTTTGTTTTCGCGTCCACCATTTTGGTGTGGGCCTGGCCGTGGACTTGGCATCGTGGAGGGTACCGAGAAGAATCGGGAATTCCCAGTCTGGGGGAAAAAGTAACAAAGCCAGGATTATCAATGATTTCTGCTCTAGGTGGGAAGAAGTGGGTGCTGGGACTGGCGGGTGCAGTGTCAGGGTTCTGGAAGGGATAGGGACAGCTTCTGGATGTGGCGACTATATAGATAGCTTGCATTTTGGAGAAGGTCGTTGGGTCTTGCGGGATGGTGACAATTTGCCATGGGAGACTTAGGCATGGGGAAGCATTCCAGGGAGAAGGATTGGTGTGGACAAAGGGTTGGATACCTGGGGATTGGCTGGCCTTGACTGAGTGTAGGGTGAATCAGGGTGGATAATGGCGGAATCGAGAGGGGAAAGGAGAATGAGGCCCAATGGCCCAATGAGGTCACTTGGAGAGTGACCCTTGAGTGGGAGGTCAGCCTCCGTCTTGTTGGCGCACACAAACCAGCACCTGGGACGGCTCCACGTAGACAGACCGCCCGTACGTTTGAATGACGTGTCAGTTTCTTCTTGACAAAGTTTACGGCACTTTCTGGGCCACAGGTTTTTACGCACGTAATTCTGTTCACATGTCTCAGGTTCGAAATAGCTTTGAACGTGCCGCTTTTCTCTTTGCGCTGGAAATCAGAATGAAGCTTCGTGTCATGGCCGAAGAGGTACCAAAGTCCACTCTGTGTCTGTGTGCAACTCAAGCTCGTAGATTGTGGGCTGAAGGCCTGAGAAATCCAGAGTGGCTGTCTCCAGCATTCTGAGATGTCTGCAGGGCCCGCTCCGCGCAGCTCAAATTTATCTAGAATTGCCTTCCTAGAGAAACGTGGAAAGCGGCTTGTTTCAGCATCTTGGCGAGCGTTGCTTCAGATAACCTGGTTAACCCATGCCCTCCTCGTGTCGTTTCTTGCAGATGGTCACAAGAACAAAGAAAATATTCGTAGGCGGATTATCTGCGAACACGGTGGTGGAGGATGTAAAACAGTACTTTGAGCAGTTTGGCAAGGTAAGTGGTGCGTGGGGCTGGCTGCCGTGCCCACCACCCCCCCCCCTTTTGCCGCAGCTGCGTCCTCGAGAACCTTGTCCTTGAACTTGGTTGTCAAGATTTAAGTGAAATCTGTCAGGAGCTGACATGGAGGAGTCCGGCTTGTGGTCGGCACGGTGCCCTGCGTGCCTGCAGGAGCAGACAGACAGAGCAGCCTTTCAGTGGGGTTCTGCTGCCATTTGGTGACCACGTGGGGCCTGGGCTGGGAGCTGGTGGTGGCAGCGGCTGGGGAGGGATGTGGGGCCGTGACTCACAGGACAGGAGCTCCCACGGAAGCTGCTAGAGGCCTGTGAGTCGATGCTGGGCTTCCTTCTGTGCCTTTCTGGAAGATGCATTAAGAGAGGAAGCTCCCGCGGGCCTTTGGTGGCTGAGCCTTCCCCTGTCAGATGCCCACGGAGACTCGGGAAAGATGCTTGGGACTGTACCTGTCAGAATGTATGTGAGACAGAAGTAAAATTATCCCCTGGGCCCTGCTGCTGGAACAGGCTGGGAGCAACACACAATCTTCCCAGTCAGTCAGGAAACGGAGGGTGAGAGTGTGCGGGTTATACAGAGTCAGACAGACAGACAGACGGGACATGTAACCATGGGTGATGTGCTTAATTCAGCCTCCTTTTGGTTGGCGGGGGAGCTGGGGCTTTGGAAAGTAACGTTGTTCCAGGGCTCCAGCATGGCAGCCTGTGGGGAGACTGGCCCTGCTGGCTTTGAGTGACACCCGTCCTCTGGCTGCTGTGTCCCAGGAGGCTGGCAGTGGCTGGGCCGGCCCTCTGCTTCCCTCATCTTTGAGCAGTCGTGGATGTTGTCCTGGGAGCCCGGGTGTGGGGTGGTCTGCACAGGCCTGTGTCCCCAGAGGACTGCGTCCCGAGAAGACACTGTGCGCCTGTCCTAAGCGTTGTCACTCAGTTCCCCCTGTGCGGCTGTTGTGCTTGCCCTAGGTCGTAGAAGGCACTGCTGACTGCCGACTGGTCCGAAGGTTCTGTGCTTTTATTTATTTGTCCAAGGCGATGGGCCGCTGTGACCCTGTCCCCAGGCGTGTCCTGTTGTGAGCTCTCGTCTCGGAGGAGTGCCATGACTGCTATTTAGCCTCCAAAAGGAGATTTTCCTGTCTTTGGTAATAGTCAATTTCTGCACGGATGGGAGACACGCAACAAAGAGAAAGCAGCCTCCTCCGGGCCGGCCTTGCATTCAGAATGGCACTTAACTGCCCTTCCAGGTCGGTTGTGAAAGACGCCGTCCCCGTGGCCCTGCCTCGCCTTGCCCGTTGGGGGCTGATTCATTCTGGCCGGTTTCAGAGAATAGCTGAGTGTGGTGGTGACCGTGTACTTTCTCTTCAAGACATATTTAAAGCGCCGGGGCGGGGGGGGGGGGAGGGGGGAATTTGTGCCTCGCCTAGCCCCACCCTGCCTCTGGAGAGAGGTTGGAAGTAATTAAATGAGACAGGTCCAGCTTGGGTAATGGAAGGCTCGGGAGAGTGAGCCCCTTCGCTCCAGTTCTGCCGCTACAACCAGGCCCGGGGTGGGGGTGGGGGGGTGGGGGGCGGGTAGTGTTTGCAGACGTGTTTGCAGGCAGGGTTTCTTGCTTGAGCCATAACCTGCGATGGAATCTCGTGGGCCTGTTGGTGGGTGTCAGGGAAGCCGGTGCTGCCCAGATGGGCTGTGAGAGTTTCCCAAACAGGCCGGTACCTGCAACACCTCTCCGCACATTCCCGCCTCCGGCTTCTCCCTCGCTTCCCCTTTCTCTTCTGACTCTGTGCCTTTTTTCATTAACACTTACCGGTTGGGACCAGTTTGCCAGCAGTGGGAAGCTCTGTGAGCTTTGGCCGGGCCCAGGGCAGCGACCATCCCTGCCCTGAGAACGGTTGTCCGTTGTCACGGAGGCGTTCACAGACCGTCTTCCCTGGCGTGGCCCGCACTGGGTCTGGAGCTGCTCAGTTCATTTTAGCAGTAACATTTGTAGAGTCCAACAGGCTGTGTAAACTTATCAGGTGTGTCATTAAAGGACTAAGGAGACTTTTGAATGTCTCAGAACCGTAACGTTGTCTGTGCTCCTATTTTAGTAGCTTCTTTCATGCACGTGCTCTGTGTATTATCTGGGTCTGTCTTCAGAGGGGTTTATTCCTCCTCTTGCTGGTGGCCGGTGTTATGTTTGTGGCCCCTTGGGCAGGGCCCACCCACCACCTCTCAGGATTCCGGTGTAATTCACTTGAATCCAGACTGATCCAAAGAGAAGAGACCCCGCCACTGGGCCTTAAGGCGCTAAGTAAATCCAGCGGCAAAGTGACAAAGCGACTCTACCCTTCGGTAGTTTATGTTCTGGGTGAAGAAAACAGAACACACACACACGCCTGTGTGAAGTAAACTCACACACTTGTGCACATTCCCGGCCGTAAAGGGGTTTGGGGCTCTTTTTAGTTGGTTAACTGCGAGGTGTGGTGTTAGTGATTCCGTACTAAGTGTTGGGTGCTGGGTCAGGCCGTTGACTTATATTATCTCGTTGAACTCTTCTCTGGGAGGCTACCGTGGTCACCCTTGAAAGGTAGTGTGGGACGCAGACTTCTCCTCCAGGCCTGTCCGGTAGCAGAACCTGAACTTTGGGTCCTGTTCCAACCCCGGATCAATCCGCAGGATGGACTTGGGGTGGGGAGGATGCAGAAGAAGGGAAAAGACCATGACCCCCTGTGGTCCCGGGACAGTGCTGGCAACTGGACATTCGTCGCCTGCTTTTACCAGCGTGGTGGATTTTGGTGTCGTCCAGTCCTTTGACGAAGGTGAACAATAAGGGTCAGGGAGGTCGGGTCTCAGTAAAGGTCGCCCAGGTAAGGCAGGATAGCAGCCAGAAGAAAAAAAAAAAATCCCAAACACCCTACTTCCTCTTCTTCCATGTCCAGAACTTTCCATCCTCCCAGGCCTCCGTTCAGGATTTGCCACCCGCGTTTTAGGTTTCCCTCACTGTCATTCCTCACTCCTGTCACCCTTCCCATCGTGCCTGAGGTGGCAGCTGCTTCAACTGTTTATTTCAGGTGGCAATCAAGATGGGTGAGACTGCTATCATGGGGCTGAGCTCAGGGAGTTTAAATATGTCATTACTGTAAGTAGAGTGGGTGCAGAACACCACACCGGGAGCTTTAAATAACTCAAATTGGAGGTTTGTAAACCCTTTTGTGCTTTTCTCCCACCCTCCTCCCAGAAATTTACCCCCACCCCCCTGGTTAGGGATGTCATTACTTGTTTATATTTAAGATGAGATTATGAAGGGTGGCCATTGGCATAAGGATTCTGCTACCTTGGATGGCCATCCTCGCCCCCTGGGTAGCTGTTCTGATGCGGTCATTAGAGAAAGGTAAGCTAGCCAAAGTGCTCATGGTGGGCCTGACTGTGCAGTGACCCCACTGTGACACCTTAACAGACCATTTCTCTCCTGGCCTCAGTTTCTTCTCGAAGGGAAGGGGTTGGAAAACTTGGGAAGGGTCAGATAGTAGATATTTTTGGCTTTTGCAGAGCATAGGGTCTCTGTTACAAACATTTACTTCTGCTCTTGTGTGGAGAAAGCAGCCATAGCCAATCCATAATTGGATGTGGCTGTGTTCCAATAAAACTTTATTTATAAATACAGGCGGTGGGCCGCATTGGTCTCGTGGGTCATGATTTGCCAACTCCTGAACTAGGTTATTCCTAAGGTTGGTTTCAAGCTTGCAAATTTAATAATCTGGAAAATGTGTTTCAATAAACATACGTAGGAGGGTATGTGGCTGGATAGATAGATAAGGCATCTGTAGACCGTAACTAAAGCAAGAGATTCTAAATAGTACCAAGCGTGATAGAGTAAGTGAAACAGTCGTAACTGTGGTGGAGCTAATTTCTGGACTTCAAGTTGCAGGAACAGTGAAGGGATTCTCTATTTGGAAAAAGCTGCTATTTATAAACCGGAATCTTCATCCTATGAGTAAGATCTAGGGATCCGTAGAGTATTTCCAACTCCTTTTTACATGTGCTTGATCTAAATTAAACGAAGACTCAGAATTTGTGAAGTTCAGATTTTACTACAAGAGCTTCTTTTGCTACCAGTTGATGTTTCTGACTTCAGGGGATGTGTGCTTTGTGCTAAGCTGTTTGATGCCTTCTAAAATTCGATTCTCAAGGCTGTCCAAGCAAGAAAGGTGGAATATCTACCACGCAGATGGCCACACTGGTGTTGAGCAAGGTCAGGGAGTTGTCTGAGATCACACGGTCCATGCTGGGGAGAGCCCAGACAGTCACTTTTGTACAACCTAGCCTCTTCTTTGCTGTTTGTAAGCCCCCCTCTCCTGCTTCACCACGAAGCAGCCTGTACTCGGAGGGAGCGGGTTTTGTCCATTGGTCAAGAATGTTGATGTGCAGCAATTTATTTCACTGCTTCAGGTTTCCTGGTGGACGTTATCTGTGCTCACGATTTCATATGTACAGGCATGATGTACACAGACTATTCCGGAAAGTGGCACATGAATGGTGCTCTCGCTGTGCACGTACAGACCCAGACAGTCGATCGCAGGGTTCTCCGCCATTCTGCCTGCATAGCCGTCCGGAAGAGCCCGGCTTGGTAATTAAAAAGCACTGGGATCAAAGAAGCCCCGAGTGTGCGGGCTTCCTCCTTCTCAACCCTTTCGGCCCCTCCTTCAAGTACCGGTTTCTTAAATTCTCACTTATAGGATTTTGGAGATCAAAAAGAGGCCTTTAAACTTAATGAATTCTCGGCTTCGTCCCGGATGGAGCAGATCTGCACCTTTCAGCTGCTCACCTCGATGATAGGGCTGCTCGGTGCCGGGCTCGCTAGGTAATTCTCACTTTATGTAACTCCTGTGAAAGCCAAGCAGCCCGCATCTGGAGGCTTCCAATTATACTTCACATGGTGAACTGTGTAATTAGTTTGGAAGACTTACGCTCAGTCGTTGGTTTATCCTAATCGGCTTTGGCTTTCCCCACCAACAAAGTGAGCTTATTTTGCTAAGCCGAAGCGACTCTGCACCCTTTGTTCCAGCCTTTTATTGTCTGGTTCCTTTCATTCTGTTTTACTGCCAAAGTTCTGTTTCATTAGGCCTACAAGTCATTTCCAATTCAGTGGGCTGCTACAATCCGGCCTTTATCACTCAGAGGCCCCGGTTCCCATGTCCCTTCTGGGCCAGTGCCCGAGTTTGCGGTTTGACATGAGGGCTTTAACCCCTTCCTGGGCCAGCCCCTTGTTGTGGTGGATGGCCAGGAGAGGCCTTCAAGGAAACGGCGTGGAGACCTAGAGCCCTCCAGGCCCCGTCTGAGGGGAGCCCCGCGGAAGCGAGGTGGAAGGGGGCCTTCGGTGTCCTTTTATTGGATCGGGGTTGTGTGTGGGCCTATTAGAGTGAACAGAGAACAGTGCTTGAAAGCTTTTGGAGAAAAAAAAAAAATTGAAAGCAAGAATGAATTGGCTTTTTAATATGATGAGATCTTTTCGTTTATCCCGCTTGTGTGTGGCATCGTCGGAGAGTGAGCTCTAAGGAAGGGTTTGACACCTATTATTTTCTAGCTCTGGGTTTTACGTGCAGGTGGGATGTTCACGGCCGCTGCTCAGATAGTCCTTTTGATACAGTATGTGTGAGGAGAGTTAAGATCTAGCATAAAAATATTATAAAGCCTTTGAAATTTGAAAGGCAAGAGATTTGTGAGAAAATAAATAAGCAACTTTACCATATTCCTGACGGTGGACTGTGATTCTGAGGTAATGTTTTATCACTTCCAAATGTGTGTTGTGGATAAATGGAGCTCCGTGCGGCGTGCGGTTCTCTCAGACCATGCCTGGAAAACAAAAGTCCCCGTGTGTCCTTTGTGGGCACCAAAGCTCCCAGGAGGCGTTTGTTTTCTGAAGTGGTTTGTCCGGGTGGACTCACTGGAAAGTGGCCGGCACGTCCCAGCCTCGCCTGTCCTCTGCTCGTCCTTGCTCTGGAGAGCCCTGAGGTTGCTCAGGCCTTCTTGAATTATGGCCGTGGAGCGGACCAGGAAGGGCCCCGTTTGCTCTCCCCTCCCTGGCCGGCCGTGCTGAAGGCTACTTTTGTGTTAAATTTTCTTCCTGTAATAACCCAGAACAAGGCCAACACTGTCCTCATGTTTTATTAATTCTCTGTCTGGTTTGTGTCAGTCTCTCCCTTCGGAAGTGTGTCATATGGGGGAGGGGACTTTATTTGCCCTCTGACCCCTGGCAGAGCTGCTGAGTGCAAAAAGTCGAAGTGAGCAAACAGGAGAACCGCCTTCGTCTGCCTGCCTCGGCTTCCTAGGCCAGGTGCCTGCAAGAAAACAGGCAGTAGCCACAAGTAATGTGATCCTTGGGCTGTGCAGGTAAACCCTCCTACCACACAAACAACTTTGTGTTTTCCTGATGAACTTTTTCCTCTGTGGCTAGATTGCTGCTGCAGCCAGTGGTAGGAGTTGAGTTAGAAATCGATTGGGCACTCCAGCCTTGCGATCTGACTTCTAAATTCTTTTTTCCTTCCTCCCTCCCTCTGTCCCTCCCTCCCTTCCTTCCTTCCCTCCCTCCTCCTTTCCTCCTTCCCTCCCTCCCTCTCTCTCTTTTTCTCTCTCTAAAAAGGGGCTCCTGAAATAGTAGGTTTCTAGGAAAACTTCACATTTCCTTTTTAGTGTATAAAATATAGCCAGCCGTTGTTGGGCAAATGCATCAGACAGACATTATTATTGCTGTGTTAACAGTGTTTTAAAATACACAAATAGAAAAACAGGATGCCTTCTGGGTAGCAAGCTGGGAAAACTTTGAGATTATGCTAATCAAATTCCATGGTTCATGTGCGTAGTTAGGTAGAGCAACAAGGCCCGAACTTTCCCGCTTGGCTGTTTAACTGTGCTTCCCCGCTTGGTTCATCCTTACTGAATTTTTCTAGGGGGCCGGAGAAGGGGAAGGCCAGGCGCCAGGGAGGCCCCAGGCAGGAAGGGGTTAATGAGCCCTGGATGGGGGTGGGGGCCTGTGAAAGGGGAAGGGGTCTCAAGCACCTCCAGCAGCTCACCTTCCCGGAGCCCTCCTGGCAGCCTCTGAAGACGTCACTTACAATGGAGTTGTTAGCATGAGAAAGCAAGCCTTTCTCCCCCTGGACGCACTTCAGTGGGAATGGCAAGTGTCTGAGAAACCGTGGTTCAAGCTTGTGCCAGTGGGTGCAAGGAGTGGTTCTTATGGGAGAGAACGCTCAGTTCATTTAGACTTGGCATAGAAACCGCATTCCATTGTCTGGCGGAGTGAACATTGATATGGAGATTCCTGCCTACCCCCCACCCCGTCAATTGGATACCCCATTACATGGGTCGCGTATGCTTTTCTTTTCTCTTTCTTTCTCTTCTCCTTTTTTTCCCCCTTCTTTTGTCCTCTGAGAATTAGTCTCTCTGTAGAACGGCCGGATCTGTCAAGTTACCACCCTCTAAATTTTTACAGCTCTGTATATTCAGACTTGGTGTTTGTGAATTAGCTAAAAGCGGGCTGCCAATCGGCACTTTATTTACATTCGAAGCCATAGGAGTGAGAGCCCCAGAAAAATGTTAATATGCAGAAAGAGGCAGAAGGGTTGAGTTTCTGACTGTTGCTAACCTCACCACTGCCTTTAAAACCAATCATGAGGCACACGGCTGATATTTAATAGCTTTTAGCTGATTATTTTTCTTCTCCTCCTCTTTCTTTTCTATCCAAGTTGACCTGGGTGTACTTGAGCGGAAATGAAGTCATCCAAATGCTGAATTAGAATAATCACAGGCCTCCAAGAATGAAATGGAAGCAGAGATTAAATGGTAGAGGGAAAGCTGGCATTAATAAGCACCGGGAAAACTTTGCATAAAATAAATAGATTTGATAGATTGAATTTGTATATCCTTGTCTCCATTTTTCTTCACTTGGTGTTGTCCTCCTAGAGTGGAGTTCCTGGCAAAGTGGGATTTGTTTCGCCATGAGCCCACATACCTTCCGCAGCCTGGGTGACGGTTCTTTCTTTCTTCTTCGTGGGGCGTTTGTGTGACAGGGAATGTTTCCAGGATGGAAGAATCTGGATGGAGGGGCGGTGACTGGGAAGGGTTGGTGATTACTTGTTGCGAGTGGGGGGGGTGGGAGGCCCGAGGCAGATGGAAGGCAACACAACACGCTGCAGGCAAACAATGAATATTGTTGACCTATTCCTGGTGGTAGGGAGAAGAGCAGGGCTGGATTAAAGTAGGGTGACCAACTGTCCTGATTTGCCTAGGACACGAGTTTCCAGGAACCTAGGACATACAGACCAGAATGAGTTGGTCGCCCTGAATAAACGGGAGGCGAGAAAAGGGGAGACACTTGTCCTGAAACTCTTAAAGGGGCTGAAGCCTTCTTTGACCACCTGCAGGCAGATTTAAATATTCCTTCCTGTGTGTTCCAGAACGCTTACTTCAGACCCTTTTACAGTCTGCCTTTCTGATTTCACTAGGTCACTGTGGGCAGGAGCCAGCACAGGATCTGAAAGTTGTTAAACAAGCTGCTGGCCTGTGGAAGGCAGGACTCCCCCCCACCCCCCAACCCACCCCCGACAGACCCGAGGCCTGGGGCAAGCGCTCCTCGCTCCTCGTTGACTTGGAGCATAGGACCCTTTGGGCTCCTACTTGGGGATTATTTCTCCGTCTCTTGAAAGTAAAAAATTCTGCCCCGTGTAGGGAAAAGTGAGTTCCTTGTAGTTAAAGAGCAAAATAAGGCATTCATTCGATTAAAAAAGCCAGCAGAGTGGTTTGTTTACAGGAAGTCAGTTTTCAGGTGGTCTGTAGCAGAAGATGCAATTTGTGCCATCGGATTAGCTGTGAATTAGAGATTTTTGGTTGTTGAGCTTGCTCATGGTCTTTTATTTTATTTATTAAAAAATTTTTTAGGGGCGCCTGGGTGGCTCAGTCGGTTAAGCATCCGACTTCAGCCCGGGTCACGATTTCGCGGTCCGTGAGTTCGAGCCCCGCGTCGGCCTGCTTCTGATTCTGTGTCTCCGTCTCTCTCTGCCCCTCCTCCGTTCAAGCTCTGTCTCTCTCTGTCTCAAAAATAAATAAAAAATAAATAAATAAAAAATAAATAAATTAAAAAAATAAATAAAAAATAAATAAATACATAAATAAATAAAAAATAAATAAATAAATAAAAAAATTTTTTAACGTTTATTTATTTTAGAGACAGAGAGAGACATGGTGCAAGTCCGGAAGAGACAGACAGAAAGGGAGACACAGAATCTGAAACAGACTCCAGGCTCTGAGCTGTTAGCATAGAGCCCGAAGCGGGGCTCGAACTGGGGAACAGCGAGATCGTGACCTGAGCTGAAGTCGGACGCTTAACCGACTGAACCACCCAGCCCCCAGCCCCGCCCTCCCCGACTGTCTTTTATAATTGGCAGCGGAGATAAATATCTTCAGACTTGCTTATTGTTTGTAGAGTGTTAGTATTTGGAAAGAAATAAAACGGTTTAGGGGGCTTTTCACTTCAGGAAATCTAAATAAGATTATGGGATGACCAGAGGTGGCCTTCCTGGTCTGCTTCTCAGCTTTCTTTTTTTTTTTTTAATTTTTTTTTTAACGTTTATTTATTTTTGAGACAGGGAGAGACAGAGCATGAACAGGGGAGGGGCAGAGAGAGAGACACACACAGAATCTGAAACAGGCTCCAGGCTCTGAGCTGTCAACACAGAGCCCGACGTGGGGCTCGAACTCACAGACTGTGAGATCATGACCTGAGCTGAAGTCGGATGCTTAACCGACTGAGCCACCCAGGTGCCCCTGCTTCTCAGCTTTCTTAGGGAGGGGTGGAGGGCAGGGTGAGCACCGGGCAGACACCTGCTGGAGGAGTTTGAGAGAGACTTGGCCGATTCGCTGATAGGGAAGAAATTTTTTTTGATTTTTGTCTTTTAAAAAGACCACCCCCATTTCCTTCCTTGATATATGTGTTTTTGTAGCAAAAAAAGGAGGATCTCTTGGTGTCGTAGCTTTTCTTCATTCCAGCGAAGTTGGCAGCTGTGCTCAGATCCCGAGATTCCTGTTTGTTGACAGCTTTCATGTGTCTTTTGACTTCTATCTGTCCAGACAGCCCCATGAGGTAGGACGATTTCATCGTTTTAAAGTTAAGAAAGGAATGGGGCGCCTGGGTGGCTCAGTCGGTTGGGTGTCCGACTTCGGCTCAGGTCATGATCTCACAGCTCGTGGGTTCGAGCTCCGTGTCGGGCTCTGTGCTGACAGCTCAGAGCCTGGAGCCTGTTTCGGATTCTGTGTCTCCTCTCTCTCTGCCCCTCCCCTGCTCACGCTCCGTGTGTGTGTGTCTCTCAAAAATAAACAAACATTTAAAAAAAAATTAAACTTAGGAAAGGAAGGTTGGGAGGGTGTAAATGACCTGCTCGGGACACCTCAGCTGGATTGCAGTAGGCCCAGGGTGCAGAGGTCCTGGGTTTGCTGTTCCACCTGGGTTTGCTGTTCCACCTGAGCCACTCACGCTGGGCCGCCTGCCTCAGGCATATGCAGTGCCCACGAGCAGCAGTGTGCAGTGCCGTAGGATTACTGTGGCACACCTTCCAGGAAACTAGGACTTTATGGTTGTTTTGCTTTAAACATATTATATTAGAAGAAATATTATGGCACAGAATGCAAAATTTGCATAATTGTTTTTGAAAACCTGTGAGACTTGGAGACATTTCAGGATAGCTGCTGGCTTCATTAGCCTCTGTCCCCAGTCATTTGGGCTGTCCCCTAATTTACTTGACCATTAGGAATACTTGGGTAGAAACATTGAGAATTACTTCTGTTCAGCATAGGGGTTGGCATACTTTTTCTGTGAAGGGCCGGATAATAACTATTTTCGGTTTTGTGGCCCAGATGGTCTCTCACAGCCATTCAGCTCTGCCACTGTAGCGTGAATGACAGCAGCCATAGACAGTATGAAAACAAATGGCTGTGGCTGTGTTCCAATAAAACTTTATTTACAAAACCACAAGGCTGCTGGGTTTGGCTCTCGGCCATAGTTTGCCGACCCCCTTGTTTAGCTTATTGCCTGGTAATAAGGGCGGGGAATTTTTATACTCAGACTGTCCGATATAAAACTCAACTCACCCATTTATTAGCTCTGTAACCTTGGGCAGGTCATTTAATTTCTTTCTTCCTCAATTTCTTTATCTGTAGAATGGAAATCAGGATGGGACTTACCCTATATGCCTGTCATGATGATTAAATGCACTAATACCTGTATTCTAAGTTCTTAGCATTCTGCCAGAAACAGACCTAAGTGCTTAATAAATGTTAGAAGTAGTAGCTGCTGTAAGGTTTTTTTTGTTTTGTTTTGTTTTTTATAGAAAGATGTGTTCTGGGGCACCTGGGTGGCTCAGTCGGTTGAGCGTCTGACTTCAGCTCAGGTCATGATCTTGCGGTTTGTAGGTTTGAGCCCCCCGTCGGGCTCTGTGCTGACAGCTCGGAGCCTGGAGCCTACTTTGGATTCTGTGTCTCCTTCTATCTCTGCCCCTCCCCCACTTGTGCTCTGTCTCTTTCTGTCTATCAAAAATAAATAAATGTAGAAAGATGTGTTCTACTTCTTTTTTAATGTTTATTTAGTTTTGAGAGAGAGCGAGCGAGAGAGAGAGCAAGCAAGTGCACACAAGCTGGGGAGGGGCAGAGAGAGGGAGACAGAGGATCCAAAGCAGGCTGTGAGCTGACAGTGCAGAGCCTGATGTGGGGCTCGAACTCACGAACAGTGAGATCACGACCTCACGTCGCGTGCTTAACCGAAGTCGGGTGCTTAACCAACTGAGCCACCTAGGCACCCCTGGCTGCTGTAAATTTTATCCTCCGAGACCCAGATTCAGCCTCTGGAATTGCCTTTCCTGTTGTATCCTGCAGTAGCCCCGACTTGGCGTGCGTGTGCGCGCACACACACACATGCGCGCGCACGCGCCTGCGCACTCCACGGGCCCTTCCATCTTTTTCTCTGGGTGGGCCTACCACTCAGTTCGTCCCCCCTCCTTATGGGTCACACAGATTGAGGAGTCTTTCCTGGGTCCTCCCAACCTAAAGGTGGAGATTCAGTGTCTTGTCGTTTTCTGCGGCGTGCGCCTCCACTTTGGTCCGGCTACCCTGATGCTTCCAGTTTGTGGAATTGACTTCGAGTTGTTCTGGCCTTGATGGAAAACACGTTGAACTGATTTGGGCCAAAAGAGAGTTCTTCTGGTTGGACCCTGCTGATGAACTCTTTAAACTTGTTTGAAGAATTAAACTCGTGGTGGGGGTAGGAGATACTGTCTGGAAATTGTCCCAATGTCATTTGGCTGATGTTTGTTGAGAATATATTTATATATATTGATTCGCTAATCTGTTTATTGAGTTTATTTAGCCTCTTGAGAGAGCTTTTCACATCCTCATTTAAGTTTTCTTTCCTTTTCCTTTACATGTGATTCTAATAAGCTTGGTTTTCTGGTTTTGAATTTATCGCAATTATTAAAGGGTAGGAAGATGTTAATAAACTCAGTGTAAAGAGGAGGGGAAAAAAACCCTATAAAAACAAACAAGACTTCGATCTTTAAAAGTACCACGTTGTGGGACCATTTAGTGCATGGAAATAGCCATCCTTCCTCATTAGGTCCAGAAGGCATCTTGTCTGGAGCCTCGTGCATCATTCACTGTTCATTGATTCATTCACCGGATCTTGATTATCTTCCGAATTGCAGGCACTGAGCTAGGAGCCAAGGGCGCATCGGTGAACGAAACAGACAAGATTCCCTGCTCACGTGTCACTGAAGTTTTAGGATGGGGTCGGGGAGGACCAGCCAAGAGCAAACAAGTAAATAATAAAAATAATGACAGATTGTCTCTTAAGGAAAACAAACCAACAACTGAGCGAACCCATAATGGGAATCTTGGTTTATCAAGACAAGAGTCAAACACGTGTACCCTCTTTGCCCCGAGTAGACGGTCCATTGCACCAGGGTAGAGCTGGATCTGTTGACTCGCCGTGTAGCCCCAGGACTGGCCCGGTGCCTGGGGGGTAGTTAGTGCTCAGCAAACAGTGGCAGAATGAATGGGCCCTCTGTATCAGAGGGCAGAGCTGTGCCACTCATGAGAGAAGGAGTTTCACATGGTGGAATTAGTTTTTCTTTTTAAAAACGAGGCTTTAAGGGATATAGAATATATCCTGTTATCTGAGTATATACAGAATATATTCTGTTGTCTGGAACATTTCTTTATGTGGAATCCATCACTCCCCTGAACCCGGGATAAAGGAGCTATTTGTTTGTTTATTTATTTATTTATTTATTTATTTATTTACAAGATTTTATTTGTTTATTTTTTGAAGATTTTATTTTTAAGCAATCTCTGCATTCAACATGGGGCCCGAACCTACAACTCTGAGATCAAGAGTCGCACACTTCACCGACCAAGCCGGCCAGGCAGGTGCCCCTTAAAAATATTTTAGTTTTAAGTAATCACTCCACCCAACGTGAGGCTCGAATGCACAGCCCCAAGATAAAGGGCAGCATGCTGTATTGACTGAGCCAGCCAGGCCCCTAAATGATCTATGTCTACCCTGCAGTAAAAGTTTAATGGAACTGAAGGGGCTTTCCGGGCAGGGCGGACCTGGCCAGCGTGGCCTTTCACAGAGCAGGTAGCTTTTCAGGTGGATCTTGGTGTAGAGGGTAGACACCCAGCTGCCCTGGGAAAGGGATGGATGAGAGAAGAGTAGGAATGGGATGTATCTTTTCGTGTCTCACCGTCTCCCCTGTTCTTCTATCTTTGGTCTTAGACAAGCAGTGGAGCTGCTGAGCGGGAGGTATCAGGTCGTGTCTGCGGTGGGATTCGTGTTGGCTCTTAGGTGCGTAGGGCTTCCTGGGGTGGGGGTGCTAGGTCAGCGCTGGGCAGTTTCTTCCCCAACTTGTCGTTTTGTGATCATCCAGGCTGGGCGGTAAAAACAGCTCCATCACTGTTAAGCCGAAGCACAGACATCTCTGATGTTGGGAAATCTGGCTGTGGACAGAGAGAACTCGTTTGTGGGTACCTTTTTTCCCCCCCTCTCGAAAGAACAGGGGGATGCCATTGGCATTTATTGCCAGGCTCTTGGAAGTTGTCTGGGTCATGTGGGATGGAGTTGAGTGATTCTGGACTTTGGACTCAGGTAGACCTGAACTTGATTCTGGAGGCCACCACTGGCTGTTAGCCTTGGGCTAGTGATTTTGCTCTGTGGAGCCTCATTTCTTGTCTGTGAAGCGGGCATACAATTTTATTTACAGGGGCGCCGTGAGAATAAAAAGAGACAGGTTTGCCCAGTGTCTGTCACGTGGGTGCTCAGTAATAGTGTCCCCTCCCTGCGTGCATCCCTCCCCTACACACACACACACACACACCCTGTGTATCCGAAGTCTGAAACTGCTAACTTACGCCAGATTCGTCCTCCTATAAATTCCCTACGGTAATCTGTATGATGCCCTTCCTAATGTGCTCAATGGATGGTTTTGAGTTTCTTTTATTTGTTATAAGTTTATTTTGAGAGAGAGAGAGAGAGAGAAGGGAAGGGCAGAAAGAAAGGGAGAGAGAAAGAGAGAGAGAGAATCCCAAGCAGGCTCGTTACTGTCAGCACAGAGCCCAATGTGGTGCTCAGACTCACGAACCGTTGAGATCATGACCTGAGCCAAAACCAAGAGTTGTATGCTTAACTGACGGAGCCACCCAGGTGCCCCTGGTTTTGAGTTTCTCAAGGACTTGTTTCTGGCTCCTCCCAGTGTCTGCCCCATGCCTCTGTAACCATCAGTTCTGTGACAAATCCTGAACCAAAGAAGTCCTGCCTCTAAGATCTTGCTAGATTTAGCCCAGCTGGAGCTACTGTCGGGGGAGGCCAATGGGAGGATTTGGCTTTTTTTCCTCTTATGCTAATGAAGTGAATATGGCAAGGAGTCACAATATTTTCTTTCCAGGCAAAGAAATGTTGTTGTAGGAGAAACAGCAGGCCGGGGAAGCAAATGCGATCTTCCTGGATTCTCTCAAGGGAGGAATAGGACAAATTGTCAGCTTCTGTTGAGAAGATAATGCTCTCACTATGATAAATGCCAAGTTTCTATTGAAAACCACCACCTTAATGGTGGCGTCCCCAAGTACTTGGAGCATGCCTGGCAACAGAGGCTGGTGATGCAGGAGAGCAGATATTTGTAGGGGGTTTGTTTGTTTGCAATGAGAAATCAGTTTAAAGCAAATGAGACAGCGCATTACACGTGTTCTTTTAAGGCAGCTTTATGGAGCTAACTGGAGCGCTCCGGTGCGGCCTGCACTTAAAACACACCTATGGGGAGACTTCCACCCTCAATAAATATTTCTTGCATATGACTCAGATTAAAGGAGCACATGGGACTGGAAAGCCGCCTAAAATAATTTCCCCTCCCATAGGAAGTAGCCGCCGTAATTCACTTGCAAGTTATTTCAAAAGGCCTGTTTGATAGAAATTTCTGCCTTCTCGTGAACTGGGATTTTTTCTCGCGCTGTCTGTCTGTAACATCCCTTCTCCACAAGGGCAAGTCTGGTCGTATTTAATGGAACGCCGCTCCCTTGAAGGGCTTCTCACTTTTTGGTTGCCTTGTGAGGGGTGCTTTATGCTGATTCCTCTTCGTCTCTTCGTGGTAACTGGTCTGCCTTGTAGGCCTGTGCTCAGAGAGACCTTCGTGTTTTGGGGCCGGGGCTTCCTGGATGGCTGAACAGTACATTCAGGAGCGCTAAGGATGCAGAGGCAGGGCGGGCTGGGGACCGTGGAGCCAGCTTGGGGGGGGGGGGGGGAAGAGGGCTCTATCAGCTGTTACTGAAAAGTCCTGAGGTCGTCCCTGCTTGTCCACCTGAGGCGGTGGTGATGCGGTGAGGGGAGGCCGGGAGCCTGCCAACCATCACTGACGTGTAGGGATGGTGATGGCCGCCGTTGCGCTACTCTGTGCCTCCCATGCTTGACAGCGGCCATCTTGCCCTTTCCCCGACAACGGCCTTTGAAGGGGGGTCATGTCTTCATTTGCCTCGACACCAACCTGAGTGTTGACCTTGAAAAGGTGCTTGACCGACATTCCGGGTTCCATCCGAGTTGGCATGGAGGGGAGGGAGTTGCCCACAGCGTGTCTTACCCCGGATACGGCAGCCCTAACCGGGTCCGCTTTGGAAAGAAACAAATGGCGAATGCTCATGTCACTAGACCTTGAAATAGTGAGTTTGACTTTGTCATCAGCTGGAGAGCAGAGAGGGAGGCAGAGTTCAAATCAGATGTCTGCATTCTCCTTGCCCAAATATATTAACTGGCGAGGACATGCCCTGGGATTTTAAAGACTCTCCTCTTTTTGCCAAGTTCGCAGTTTCTCTCTGATATCTTATTCCCTCAACCCCACCAGAAACTACAAGCCAAGATAGTTTGTTTGACCCATGGGTGGGGCAGTGGACACTATTTTTTCAGTGCTGGAGTACTCCAGAGAACATTAGTCAGGCTGTCTCAGTTATATTCAGTCTCATTATTGCTTCCCAGATGCATTTAACCCGGGCCCTGCTGGTGAATGGATTTGGCAGCGCAAGGAAATTGACAAAGATGACTCCTCAGATGCACCTAGGACGAAATGATGGTTGAAGTTGGTGGTTTTCTGCAAAACCCAGAGCTTGTAACCTCAGGAGGGAAAGTTTGTATAAAGTGTTCTAAATCAAGAGTGTTCATTCCAGATACCTTTTTTTTTTTTAAGGCACCAAAAAGAAAGACCATTTTTATATGTGTCTTGCTATGTCATTTTTATACGAGTCCTTCGGTCTCAAGAGATCATAGTCACAGTTTCTTATTCATATTCTCATTCCTGGTACCACGCTTATGCAGAAGAGGGGTTGACAAATTGTAAGGGCCAGATAGTAAATATTTTAGAATCTGTGGGCCATATGGCCTCTGTCCCAACTACTCAGTTCTGCCATTGTAGCGCAGAAGCAGCCACAGACAACATGTAAATGAGGGAGTGTTGGCTGTGTTCCAATAAAACTTTATTTACAAAAACAGGCAGGGGGGCTGGGTTTGGCTCGTGGGCCGTAAGTCGCTGTCTCCCGCTGTACACATTCCCAGGCTCTAGCTTGAATCTCACAGAAAGTGAGGATTCCGTATGACTGTGGATATGTTTAGGGTCAGTCATAAACTGATTTAGATACTCCTTCGGAAGAACGGCCCTTTCAGTGTAGACGTGCATCAGAAAGGTATATGGTGTGGTGTCATGCCCGCCCTCCTGTCCATTTAGAAAAGTTCTTCAAAGGAAGTAGCCGCAAACATATGGCCAATCAAAGAGGGTCGACACACCAGGAACGTTATGGTGGACAGGCAAGGAGTGATCCTGGGGTCTCGCTTTTTCTTGGGTGGTGAGTGTTGCTGCTCAGTGCCCTGTGCGGCTGTGACAGCCGCAGGCTGGAGGATTCCATCTGCGTGTGCAAAGGCCTGCTCGTCTCGCACCGCTTGTCCGACCACATTCCTGAATGTGGAAGGTCAAAATGGAAACTTGCCTTCAGCTTCACGGTGCAGATCCTTTACTCTGCTAACTCACGTCCGTGAGCCGAGAATTTGGCTATAATCATTTCTCTAAGAGAAGAAAAAACCTGCACCCATGTGGATTTATTTGCACTCCTTAGCTCTGTGAAAACCCCGCGACACGGACATGTCGATGAAAATGTGGAAATTAACACTTGGAAATTTTTATATAAGACCTGCTTTGAAATTTCAGCTAAACATTCGGGCACTAAAAAGAGCTATATAATTTATACCTGAAAAAATTTGATGCAAGCTGCTTCTTTCTCCATTGTGGTCACGTGGGCTGAGGTTCTTGGTATGAAATGTAATTTACACAAATTAGTCCAAGGCAGGTAGAGTGTGAAATTAAATTGATGCCTTGATTTCTGTATTCTCTCGTAAGTGTTTCTCTGAAAATTTGTCGTTTCTGTCCTAGGAACTTTGAAGTATGGGTTGTTGTTTTTTTAACAGAGCAAAGAAGTTCTTATTGGCCAAGGACATGAAACAACCTTAATTACAGGGTAGAGAGGCATGTTTCATTTTGTTTTGTGGCTAAATATTAGAGTAAGCCCAAATTGGGCTACTAATAGATGTAGAGAGCTCAGATTTAACATGCCTGTTACATTTTTCAACTACCTCGACCAATCCATTGAATTTCTTTCACTGTGACTAGACTAGTTTGCTCTAAGCCATGTGGATGTGGAAGGGGTGTTGGAGACCCTTTAACAGATGAGAAAACTAAAGCTCCAGAGTAACATTGGGACCTTGGTCATGTCACCCCGGGGCACCCTGGGTCCTGGCTGGCCTGCCTTGTGCCACTGAGGCCCAGCTGCTGCCCCTCTTCGTGGGGCAATTGTCAGTATTCGGTGTTCTTGCCTCGGCAGCAAGAATGAGTCAGGTATGAGGTGTCTGGTTCAACTTTGACCAAGAGGAAGGAGAATCGCCATGTGTTCAGAAGTAATCCCCGAGGCCAGCTGAGGGGCCTCATTAGAACATTTGAACAAAGGCCAGAATGATTTGGCTTTACCTCCACAGCAGCATGTCGGCCCTCCAGGACTGAGCCCGCCTGCGAAGTCTCCGGGTGGTTCTGTTGACCACCCTCGGCTGACAAGGGTCTAGGATGTCTGTGCTTGCTTTCTGCTGGAAGAGTAGCCCTCAGCAAGGTAGACCGGGGTCGGCCCTGCTGACTTTGGAGTGAATCATTTCTGCCAAATAACTAGTGGCTGATGCTCGGGGCACTCCGGAAAATGAATTATGGGCTCTCATGATTTTTATTTGTCCATGGTGGCATGGGTGGTATTTATCTCTCTTGTCCCCGCTCTCCCCCCGCTTCCAGAGCCTTTGTCTCCATCTGAGTCAGCATGACATGGTTTGAAAATTGCCTGTTTGCCTTTTAATGATGATTAATGTCCATAGCCATGTTTCAAATTTAGGATCTCTTGAAGAGTCTCCGAGACCGTTACCAAGAGCAACCTGCTGAGGGAGTTGAATGTGCAGAGCGCGGTAATTCTGCCTGGGTTAGAAGCCTCCTCGAGTTCTCCTTCTTCCCTGCAGCACCTCGTGGACCCTTCTTGGGTCTTGGGCGCAAGGAGCCGAGAGTGGGAGCGGGGTGGGCGGGCCCCCGGCCGGTTTGCTGAACCTACCCTCCTGGTCACGTTGGGTTGCCGCCTGTCCGTGGGGTATCTGGAAGGGCCACTTCTTCTTGCCCCTCCCTGCCACCCTGCCCCCAAATCAGAGAGGCCAACGAGGAGCTAAATTTCCTCCACAGCAGGTGCCTGTCATCTATCTGAAGATAGTTGCCAACATCTGGTACAATTGCCTCCGCAAACGCAGTAACAAGGCGGCCTGCAGTTCAGTCGCAGGAGCGAGCGGCACGGCTTTAATGATAACAAGCTGTCGGCCTCCCCTCTGAGATGAATCCACCTCACAGATGTTTGTCTAGTTTTGGCAATCGTATCGCACTATAGCTTTGGTGATTATGCTCAACTGGAGACTATTACAATAAAAGAAGTTTGAACTTGTTCCATTTTTACATCCCACCCCCCTCTCCCCTGTTCTGAGGTATAATTTATATCGGTGGCTGTAATATTGGTTCCATTACTGAGGCCTCTTTACTTTTTATGATGTCGGTGGGGCTGCAGCTTATAGCCTGGCTTCCTCTACAGGTTAATGTGTTTTCGTTACATCCGCGCTTCTAATGTCCACGCTTTAATGGCCCCGAGGCGGCCCTTCTCACCTTCTGTCGGAGGGCATGTGGACGCGTGATTGCTTTGACTTGCTATCTCCACTCACGTGTCTACGTGGGGCGTGGACATGGGTCACGTGGGAGGCTTGGTGCACATACAGGACAGTGAATGGACGCGAAGGAGAGGCTGCAGTGGGAGACAAGGCCCGGACACATAGAACCTTCTAGATTCTTGTTGGCTTTCCTCTCGCCTCTCCTTCCGCATTCACTCCTCTTCTGTCCCTCCTCCTCCTCCCTGTCGGAAGGTACAATGCGCTTTTACTAAGCCAAGCAATTCACGAAATAAATACAACAGATAAAAAATCACAAGTTGGCGAAATGGCGTTTGGAGGCCTGTTGGGCAGTTACCGCTGCGGTGTTCCAGATTTTGGGCTTTACTGTTACACACACAATGGCTTGGCTTAATAATTAATATGATTTAATATTAGACGTATTTACTACTAGAGCTCTGTATACGAAAGCCGGAAGGAACAACCAAGGTCAGATTTAGTGATAGCAGATACTACGGATTTTTATTAACGGCTATCATTAATTGGGTCTTGGCTGTGTTCTAGTCACTACGCTGATTGCTTTTATTAATACATAAATATATAATTCCTACACTACTCCTGCCACACAGGCGTTCTTACTTCCACTGTCACAAATGAGGAAAATGAGGCTCAGCGGCATGAGGGTCCATGCTCAATAGCACAAAGAGGCCAGGGGACAAAGGAAGCTCCTGGTCCAGGGCCAGCCCACTCCAGGCCCATGCTCATTCTCCTGTGGTCACTGTCATCATTAAAGTTGCTTGCTGCCTGAATTGATGTCGTGGGAAGATCTGCCCATCTGAGAGGCAGTGCATTGTATAAATGGGTACAGGATAAATCACCATCATCTCTTGACATTCAAGCCTTTTTTCGTTTTAATTTGGGTATCACTTTGTCAAAGATTAGGAAACATAAATTTGGCAAGGTGTTATTTTTGGCCTTGGGCTTACAATGGGTGAGTCAGCCTGGCTGTGGACGTATCATTGGTGGCAGGACACCACGTGTTTGTGTCCTCGGCCAGAAATAGATATTGGTGTCTGTGCCGATGACACCTGCACTGGGCATTTGTGTAGGAGCTTTCTATGAGGCACCTCTGGACGGGACACTGTTCTGTAAACAGTTCTTTAACTGTGTGGGTTTGAATCCAATAGGGAGAGAGAGAAGACTTACCCTGAAAAATTAAAATAGACTGATCTTTTGCGATGTATACCGAAATAAAAACCATTGGGTGACTCATGGAAAATAATGGCTCCCAGAAATGGCTAATAGCGTGGAACTTGAAATCCAGCAGATTACTGAAGACTTGAGGACATTGTCTTTGCCATCAGAGTTGGCTTCTTAAGTATATATGCTTTTAACCTGGGCCATGCAAGGTAATAGAAAAAGCTCCGTGCAGAAATTTGAAAAACCTACCTACTAGTCCTTTCTGTGATCTTGGGTGGCATTTACCTTCTCTGGGCCTTGGCTGTCTCTTCTATAAAGTTTGTACCGAATGACATTTTGAATCTGTTCCAGCCCTAGAGTCGTGTTCCGTTGGCTGGGACCTACCCGTGACTCCCCACAGTTGAAGTATCTGTTTTATGCGTGACCATTACTGGCTTCCTTCTGTGTCTAATCTAGATCCACATTGTCCAAAGTCAGGTCAAATCAAGCAGAACTGACCATTGAGGGTAGTTTGTTAACTTGGCACCCTTTCTTCCTCGACTTCCCTCTCTCAGCACTGCTCACCTGTGCCCAGGCGTCAAATTTTTCATACCCATCCGGTGGTCTCTGTCCTCTCCTGCCTGTCCTGCCACCCCAAATTTGCTCCTCCTCTGCAATGCTAGAGCCAAACCACTAAACTGCAGCAAAGGCATGTAGTATGGCTTTTTCCAGTTTTTTCTCTCTTGCGGTAGTTACAATATTATTAAAAATCCATTAAATTTTAATGTACCCTATAAAATATGTGCTCTTGTGAAAGCAAGCACAGATAATTATTTCTGATGAATAAACCAAGAGGACAAGTATGTATGAAGTTCATGCAGCAGCATTCAATTTTTATTATATACATCTCCTGCAGGGGCAATCATTGTGATGTTCCAGCTGGTTGTGTCGAGGGCCAGTTCTTCTCGCAGATCCTTCGGGGCAATGTGAACCCTGAACTATCCGGAATGTTCTCAAAGCTCGTTTTTCCATGGAATGAAACCATGTGTGGTAGCCGTCTTCTGTGAAACTCTTCAGACCAAAAAATGAGGACTAAGTGATTCAGGAGGAGAAAAATCGCATCCCTCCAGTGTGGCTGGTAGCTTTGTGAGATGAAGATCAAAGTCAGACATACATTTGAAGTTCTTCTACTCCGTGGCTCCATGCTCTTGAGCTGGTCTCTTAGCTTCTCTGGGCATTTGTTTCCTATCTGAGGGATGATAGATAGCTCGGTGTGCCTTGGAGCTCTGGCTTGTAGTTTCTCCTTTCCGTCTGCGTTCTGCTTCTGAGCATCCTTTGAAACTTTTTCATGACTCCACAAGTGGGAAGGCAGAGCTGCCTCCTGGCTTCCTGGAGTCCATATGGTGTGAGGCTTGGGATCTGTTAACACAATCACTTGAAGGAGGGTTACCGCCTCCAGGTTCTGGGTCTCCTGATATGCTCTAGAGGTCGGGGCTTCCGTGTTATTTTGCAAGGGTTACCCTGTCACGTGGATGGAAGTGCTTTCCTTGGGGACAGTGGTAGACAGCCGGCCCTGCCTCTGGCCCCTGTCCGTGCCCAGTGACTCCAAGGTCAGCGGTAGAGTCCTGTGCTTAGAGGTGAGGAGGCTGAGAACCAAGAGGGTGGGGCTGCCTGGCTGCCCCCGCCCCCTCCAGGGAGCCTCTGGGATGTGTTTGCAGCTGCATCTGGAAACTGACACCTGCTCTTTGCAATTTAATGAGGCCCAACTTCTGATCTTTAGCTAGGCCCATTTCCTTCCTGGGGCAGGGTTAGTCATGCACCCGGATCCCGATCCCGCCCTGTAGGAGGTGGGGCAAGAAAGCACTTGCAGAGGTTTGAAATCACTGCTGGCTTCTGCAAGCATCTCCTCCCAGGGCAGCAGAGTTGCATTACCCTGACATCCAATCCCATTCAGCATCCTGAAGACGGGAGAGCTAGGGTTATAGTTGGATCATAAGGAGGGGTTCTGGAATATTCCAGAACAAAAGTTGGGGATCAGCTGCTGGGATCAGTAGTGAGGCAAGTACAACACTTTGCACAGAATTGGGTGATGTGTAAATGAAGGAAACTTTTTTTTAAATTTTAAACTTGTATTTATTTTTAAGAGAGAGAGAGAATGAGAAAATGAGCAAGGGTGGGGCAGAGAGAGGGAGAGAGAGAATCCCAAACAGGCTCCATACTGTCGGCACAGAGCCCAGTGTGGGGCTTGAACCCCCGATACCTGAGATCATGACCTTGAGCTGAAGTCGGACACTGAACTGACTGAGCCGCCCAGGAGCCCCAGAAGGAAATATATTTTTAACACTGTTATGATTTTGTTTAAAAACAAAAGGCACGCTAGAAAAAATTAAACACAGGAATAAGCAAAGAACTAAAGATGCCTTTCATATTTCACTGACCCGCAATAACTCATAGTAATGTATTGGTACAACTTTCCAGAGGTCTGTCTGAACAAGCATAAATGTGGTGTGTGCACGTTTATATACATGGGGTAGAATGTGTTAGTTGCTGGACTGCTTTTACCGTTCAACCACGTGCAGGGCCACCTTTCTGTGTCACTGTATTCTGTGTGATCATATTCGATGCCTGCTGTGATTGATTTACTCAAACCCTTAGGAACATTGTAGGTTGCTTTCTGTCTCATTGTCTTTTTTTTTTTAATCTTTATTTTTGAGAGAGAGTGGGGGAGGGGCAGAGAAAGGGAGAGACGAGAGAGAATCCCAAGCAGGCTCTGAGCTGTCAGTGCAGAGCCCAGCACGGGGCTCAAACTCACGAACTATGAGATCATGACCTGAGTGAAACCAAGAGTCAGACGCTGACTGAGCCACCCAGGTGCCCCTTTATCATGTCTTTATTGGGTCTTCTAACCAGTGCTGTCTGGACTGCCCTTGTGAATGCATTTCTGTGCTGTGTGCACTATACTCTTGATCCAGCCATTCCACTGTTAGGAATTGGCAGTAGGGAGATAATAATACGTTTTACGATTTGCTCTTTGCTACCAAACTGCCCCCCACCCAGGGAGGTTGTCCTAATTTGCATTTCTATCAGGGAAAGGTGGTGTAAGTGTGATCCCAGGCTTCAGCGCTCCAAATTTTGTGCCCCAAATTTGCATATCTCTGAAATTTCTCATTTGGAACATTAAAAAATATATATACCGAAGAGCCGTCAGTTTCACTGTGACTTTTAGATGCTTTACAACTGCTTGTCTGTTTCCGGCTGATCGGGGAAGTCTTGCATTACTTCGACCAAGGGTGACACATTGAGAGTGTTTCAGGACAGAGCCGGTGTGGAGTTTGTGTTTTCAGGCTGTTATCCTGAAACAAAAATGGCGGCAGATAAAACGTTTTCAAGTGGGTATGTTCAGTTGTGACTTTCAGTGGATTTTTGATCATTGTTCCTAGCCTCATACCTGTTTTGTCCTAGAAAGGATGTAACTGAAGACAAATGGGGACTTTTTTCCTTCGCATAATACATTTGGCAATTACATCCTGCCTTGTGAAAGCATTCCCATTGTTATTTAAATGCTGCATTGGTCTTTAAGATAAAGATTCAGCTTGTTACCTGTGTTTATCTTTTCCTTCCAGCTCAGTGGGGACTGCAGACTGCTGCTTTTGTGTGCGTCCCCATGGCCTGGGTACAGTGCCTTGCACTCAGTAGACGCCCAGTGGGTGTTTTGTGACTTTACTTGAATCACAGAGTTTTGACATTGGCAGGTCTCTGAGAGTCCAGTTTTCCCCCATTGTAGATGTGTTTTTGATCTATTGCCTATTTTAATTGATTTCTTTTGTTCAGTAAATAGTGGTCAGGTCCTTTGACATACCAGGTGCCGAGGTGACTGCTCTGTGACAAGGTCCCCGCCCTCATGGGAGCTGTAGACTGAGCAGAATGGGGTTCAAGACGGCCTCAAAAGGGCCATACAGGGGCCGAGGAGCGCAGGCCTGGGGTGCATGCTGCCTTTCTCTTTTTTTTTTTTTTTTTAAACGTTTATTTATTTTTGACACAGAGAGAGACAGAGCATGAACGGGGGAGGGTCAGAGAGAGGGAGACACAGAATCTGAAACAGGCTCCAGGCTCTGAGCTGTCAGCACAGAGCCCGACGCGGGGCTCGAACTCACGGACCGCGAGATCATGACCTGAGCCGAAGTCGGCCACTTAACCGACCGAGCCACCCAGGCGCCCCAACATGCTGCCTTTCTCATCTTGTCACCTTTTACATCTGCATTTGATTAAAAAAAAAAAAAAAAACTGCAGAGAAAGGCACAGAGTCCACAGAACACTTATTTCAATAGACGTCTGTGCTGTTCTGTCCCGGAGTAAAGGTTTCGTTAAGCATGGCCTGGTGGAGAAGTGTTTGGGGAAGGGATTAAGAGGAAGCCGACTCTTCCCATCCAGCGGGAAAGCAAGCAGTGCCAAATGTCCCCCAGGGCCCAGGGCTCCTGAATTCTGAAGTCTGTGCTTCCACAGCTCAACCCCGGGCAGGGCTGGGGATCCAGGAAAGGCGCTGTGATTGCTTTGCAGGATTCTGATTGAGAGAAGCTTGGGTTTTCTTCTCTTCGGCGGGACTGGTGTGAATAAGGCGGGACTGGGTACGAGGGCCTCGCTGATGGGAGGAGCCCAGGCTGGCTCGGGTAGAGGGTATGATGGGGACCCGGCTTCTCTTCCACTGATGAACAAAAGGTACATGACCGCCTTCCTCATCGTGTGGTGCTAAGGATTAAGCGAGGCATCATATGTAAAGTGCCCAACACAAAGTGGGGTATCACTGTTTATTATGGTATTATTAATTATTGATACTCTGAATCAAAAAGTTGCTTGGTCCCACCTGTCCATTCAGTCCCTATAGGAATCTCTTCTGCAGTTTTCCTGGCAAATTTGTTAGGTATCTCTTGCAGCCTCTCAAGGCATCAACTTCTATTTCTGACTGGTTTTTTCTGTTTTAAGGAGTAAAAATCTTACTCCTTAAGAGTAAGGAGTAAAATTTTACTCCTTTCCTGGAGTAAAAATCTGCTTCCTTATTTTGGTGTTTTGAGCTCTGCATCAGAAAAACTGTGCACTTAATGTATTTTGAACAGTGTCTTAGCATATATATAGAGAGAGATACAGTTACAAATATAGCTATGTTTTTATGTATATGTAGAAACGTGTGTATATATATATATTATGTATTTGCTATTCGTATGTCAGTGGTTTTCAGATTTGACTATGTATCAGAATTACTTTAAGAGCTTTTAAAAATTGCGAATTCATGGGCCCATCTCTGGGAATTAGGTGATAGGACTGGGGTGGGGACTGGACATCTATTTTTAAATGCCCTAATGTGCAGCTAGGGTTGGAACCATGGTTACCGGTTTCCATATTTGGAATAAGGCAATCACTCTTCTAGGGGCACACAAAAATTAATTGAGTAGCCAACGGCAGGTCTCAAACCAAGACCTCCTAATTTCGAATCTCATGTTCTGTCTTATCATGATGCTTGATTGTGTCAGCACAATTATGAGATCCCCTGTCCCCCTCCCCCGCCACAGCACCTGTTTTCCAAGGTGAACATCCCTAATACTTCCTGCTCTATGATTTTGAGTGTCCTCCACTCTCCGGGTCAGAACGTATTTGCCAATCAGTATGTGTTTGTTAGTCACTCGTGGTGCATTCTGTGGGCCAGACACAGAGCTGCCATTGGAGACCCAGTGCCCAGGAGAGGACACTCTCAACCTAAACACAATGCCTTAGATGTAACTCTTGTCTGTGGTGTCATCCAGATCTTTCTTAGCATATCTGGCTCTTCCTAAGGTGAGGAGCAGTCCTTCCTGCATCTGAGAAAGGTCTTAAGTGTAACCAGGGCCGACCCGACAGACCTGGCCGCGGTCGGGTGGGACCTTCTAGATGGCACCTGGGCTGTTCGGAATTAGCCCTGCATTTCAGCCTTACTCCACTGTCACTAAATACACAGTATTGCTGTAAGATCACTGGGGAAAGAGGCCCCAGTTTTGGAAGCTCTTTGCCTTTTTGTGTCTAAGAGATTAACTTCAACGGTTGTGTCCTCCTCGTAAGAGGAAGAAGAGCTGATAGTGTGTTGTCAGACTCTGAGAAAGGCATTCTCGCAGGGCGTTCTTTGTGCCGATCGTAAGTGGCTCCTGCTGCCACTGTCCTTCCCGGCTGGATGTTTCTGGAGCTTCCATCCACTCACCCGGCATCCGGGGAGGCTGTGATGAAGTGAAGACCGTCTGTTAGGGCCAGATAGCAAGGACGTCAGCAGCACACGGAAGGTTGGTCTAGCTGACCAGCAAGGGTTTTTCATCCCCTGCGTGCCGGGACTCTCACCTCCCCACCACTGATTGGGCTCCCGAATAGGGAAAGTTGTAGCTAGTGGGGATGTGGGGGGGGGGGGACGATGTGGGGGGGATGTAGCTAGTGGGGCCTTAACAAGCCCCCCGGTAGGTAAATCATTATCAATTTTTTTTTAATTACGCAACTACAGCTAAGCAAAAGGAAGCATTTATAGTCTCGTCACTGAGAGCTAGCCACCTTCAGCATTTTGGCCTGTGCTCTTCCAGACTGGTGTTCTGTGCATTTGCTCTGCGGTTTTCACGTGGGTGATGAACGTGGGTACTGGGGGCGGGCGGACCTGGCTGCTGGTTCTCGGCCCCATCACTTCCCAGCTCTGCGGCCTTGGGCACGTGGATTTCACTCTAAAATGGAGATACACATAGCAGAACTCATACCTTATGGGATTGGGAGCCGTCAAGGAGAGAGCTCCATGTACGTCTTTGGCAGAGGACCTCACACGCGGAGTGCTCAGTGCGATGTTAACTTAAATCATACTTGCATTATTATTTATAAGAATGGAACTCTCTCCAATGTCTGGAGGTTCTTAGCAGATGCCCGTGAATAAAAGTGTCTACACATTTGCCCATTCGTTGGAAATTCCATTGCCGCCGAAGAAAACTCACCCCAAAGTTAACGTGATGGCGCTTTTAATGGTAAACACCATCGTTTTGCGGCACAGTGATTAGGCATGAATGGCAAGCAGTTCACATCAGTGACTATAATTAATGAGTGTTGCTTTTAAATATTTTTTCAGCCAAATCTAAGCTCACTGTCTTCTCACTGTGGTTCTCCATAGTCTGAGTAATGACTGTTGATGCTGCCCCTGTGGGCATGTGCCTCGAGGGCGGGAATGGTGGTTTCTTCTTTGGGTCCCACCTCTCTGGCACACTGGGGCTGAAAATATGTTAGTGATCCAGGACAACTGTCCATTTGCGCATTCATTCGCACAGATACATATACCCCTGAAGGCAGCGTCATTGTTTCCATTGGCTTTATATTTCTCATTCCAGCTCTCCCTACCCCACCCCCATCCTAGTCTAGCCATGTGAAAGACCCTGGGGCTGCACTCAGCCACGTCAGTCTGTCTGTCTACTCCTCCAGGCTGAAGGGCTCTGAGCACCCACTCACCTCCTTTCCTTGGCCTGTGTGCTGACAGCCCTGAAGGTCGAGACTGTGGCCCATCCCTTCACCCAAGGGGCAGTTGGAGGACGTGGGGCAGGGGCCCCGCTGGTGGTTGGATGGAGGGGTCAGAGTGGAGAGCGGGAGGCAGCTCTGGTTCTCTGGTCACAAAGGTGAAGGGGCCATTAGCTGTGTGAGGGTCTGGGTTGGCTGTCCTGCCTCCCTCTCCTTCCTGAACTTGGCCACAGTTGTGTTTTCAAGAGCATGGAGAGCACTCCTCCACGAACCATGAGCAAAAGGAAACTCCATTCGCTGTGCCTTTGTGGGTAAAGCCTTTAACTGAAAACCGTGCGTGTCATTCTACTATTAGAGATAAAAAGACTCCCAGTTGCTGAAAGCAGTTCAGCATCAAATGGTAACTGATATCTGTCCCCTCCCCTGTTGGTTAACTGGAGGATGGTAAGCTTGAAGGCCTGTCCCACCAAGAGGGTGGGAGGGGGGTGTGACAACACGAGCACATCACTTTTGGCTGTCCTGGGCCTAGGTCGCTTTATACTCTGTCTCAGCCGTGTTAGAACCCTCACCAAGGTCAACAGACCGGGATTGGGACCCAAGACTTGTGGCATGTGGGACCGAGTTACTTGACTCCTTCTGACTTAGTTGCCTCCCTTTGAAAAGTGAGGCTAATAGTCCCCTACCTCCCATGACAGGGGTCAGGCTCAGAAGAGAGAATATATACAAAATCCCTGTCATAGCCCTTGGGACATAGTAGATGCTTAGTAAATGGTGACTTTTCATCAAGCCCACATGGGAGTACTTCAGCATGCTTGATATCTTTATGGAAAGATCATACCTTTATAACTGGAAAGTTCCAGGTAACTTTGGTTCAACTATAGCACGAAGGCTTTATTCCCTTCCCCAATAGAATTGCTCTCCGATACCAGAATGTTAATTGACCACCCTTCATTAATGGAAGGGCAAAGGATTGAAATCCATGAGCGTACAAGCTCCAGGTGACATTTCCTCTTGCCCACGCTGTTTTCCACCGGCCTCCTCCGTGACTGTGGGCATCTTGCACCTACAGGGCTTTGTTTCTCATCAGCAGGTTTTCCCGAGCGGGCCCAAGGTGGGTGCACCAATGAACAGTCAGAAGGGGAAGACATGTTCGTACTAGGACTTATATAAGCAGCTCGTTATCTCTTCCTAGTTAAAGTGTCTCCGACCCATTTCTTCACTGTGACTCACCTGCCTTAAAGAATTAATCCCTCTAAGGCCTGGCCTTTCTAAACCTGGCCCAGACCCATGGCCTGGCAGCCCAGGTTGCACTTTTAGGGGTCAGCCCTTTTTCCCTCCCGACCCTCAAAGCCAGGCCCCTCCTGAGCACAGAAATCAGAGCTCTGTGTTTTGACCAGATAGGCCGTGGCCTGGCACCTGCTACGTAGGGCTGAGCCGGCAGCCTGGCCAGGGCGGCTTCTATTGAAGTGGGTCACAGGTGGCCTCGTCCCCTGTGTTCTACATTGTGGGTGTCACATCTGCCTTTGAACTGACAGGTAGAGACAGCTGCGGGGGCAGGAGGCCGGGCTTGGGGGACCTGAGGCCAGGTGTGTTGCAGCAGCATCAGTGTGGCCCATCTCTCATGCACCCTCTGCTGGGCTGCTGGAGGCCAGAGGCACCTGTGGCCCCGGAGTGAGGCTGTGTCTGACTGATTGAGAAGGCAGAGATGCCAGAACAACCCCTTGCTGTTTCTGGAGCAGTGTTTTGTGTGTATGTGTGTGTGTGTGTGTGTGTGTGTGTGTGTGTGTGTGTTTGAGAATCAATCCCAAGCAGGCTCCACGCTGTCAGAGCAGAGCCCTACTTGGGGCTCGAACTCACGAACTGCGAGATCATAACCGGAGCTAAAACCAAGAGTTGGATCCTTAACCACCTGAGCTAATCTGGCACCTGTGGAGCAGTTTTTCGGAGCTCAGCCGTCCCCTCTCCCTGGCTGACCAATCCCATTCCTCCTCTGACTTTTACTACCTTCTGGAAGACTTGATTGCAGTGGGAAGAGGATGGGACCACAGGTCAGCGTGGGCCTCATTCTGGCTCTGTGACAAACAACCTCTGATTTGTTGGGGCGTCTGGGAGGGACCCCACTTGGCGTTCTGCCCCTCGTAGTGTCCTGCTGCACCTGGGTGAATTTGCTGGGGAATTCTGTATACATGGCCCTCCCTTGGAGCACAGTCTCTGCCGGGCACTGGGCTAGGGCATGGAATGTGGGGAGAAGACTTCCTCCAGTCCATGGGAATGAGTTGCTGTGTCCCTTGGCGTGCACCTATGTTTCCACTAAGCCGTGCCTTTCTCCCCTGAACACGTTCAGCCTTTAATTGTAACTATTAATCACCCTGAGTTGTGCTGTATTACTTAACCCTTCTATTAAATAGTAAATTTTTTTTTTTTTAATTTGAGCTTTCTTAATTGAATTATTGAATTACCAGGCACTTCATGTGGCTCTGGTGGATGAGAATCATGGAGTTTCATCATCAAAAGGGATCTTAGTTTCCTCATAGGGGACAGAGAGGGGTGTGTGGGGCCCGGGGGTGGCACTAGGCTCGGCCCCTCTTCACCGCTCTGTTTCCGGGATGTAGCCCTTCTCCAGTTGCCGTATGTGTTTTCCCAGTTGTTCCTAGCGTTGGAGTCTGGTTTAGATGGAGATGGGCACATCCGATCATTGGGAGCACCGGTCCTGTCTGGAATCAGGCAGTCTGTCGTCGGGATGAGATGCTTGCTGGGCCTCATTCTTTCCCCCTGGCCCCCTGCGTACCCAGGGCCTCGGCCGCCATCCCTCTCCTTCCACAGTTGTACCTGCAGCCTGGCCCTCTCCCCACCTGACGCCCCACAGCCCCCCTGTCAGACACCCCCATTCGAATGTTCCAGTTCCATCTCACGCTCCACCCCACTCAGGCTGACCTCACCCACTCCAATCTGGCCTCCTGCTCTGAATTCCTGTCTGGGAGAACAGTGGTGTTACTGACGACTCTTCCTGACTCATTCCTAAGGCTGATGTTTATCTGCTAAGTGGCTCTGTGTCCACCCCTCGTCTCCCCTGCCTTCTGTCCCCGTCCAGACCAAGGCCAAACCACTTCTGCTTCTTGTCGCCTCGCTCTTTCCTGCTCTAATCTGTCTGGCGCTCGCCTTCCTTAAATCCTGTTTTTACTGGACAGACTTCTGCTCCCCAGCTTGCAGTGGCCCCCTGCTTCCGGCCACAGCCATCTGCAGTCCCCTCTGCTCGGCTCACATGGACGGGGTCTTCCGATGGACCCGCATTGTGACCGAGGCACCCACCTCCCTTCAGGGTGGATCTGAGACCCGTGGGGGAATGATGGGGGGGGGGGTAGGTTAGGGAGACTCAGATGCTTCCGTGGCTTCTCCAAAGTCACACACTGAGTTGGTGGCTGTGCTGAGCTGAATAGTGTCTCCCTCAGAATTCGTGTCCACCTGGAACCTCAGAATGCGACCTTATTTGGAAACCAGGTCTTTGCAGATGTAATTAGTTAATATGAGGGCCTACTGGATTCGAGTGGTTCCTAATGCAATGACCGATGGCCTTATATGAAGAGGGGGATTTAGACACAGAGGATACACACCTGGAGAACACCATGGGAAAGCAGAGAGACTGGCATGATGTGCCTCTAAGCCAACACCAAGGATTGATGGCAGGCACCCCAGCAGCTAGGGGGGTGGGGCATGGGACAGATTCTCCCTCAGAGCCTCGGAAGGAACCAACCCGCGGCCATTGTGATCTTAGACTTCCGGTCTCCAGAGCTGTGAGAGAATACCTTTCTTGGGTTTAAAGCGCTGCCCCTGCCCTTGAATTGGGCCTTGAATTCACTTTGCAAACTGCAGAGTTCGCAGGGCTTTGCTATGGCAGCCCCCGGAAACTGATACAGCGGGGAAACTGGGTTTTGAAGGCAGGTCCCCAGTGCTGCGCGCAGGGATTTTTCGCTGTATACAGCCGCCGCCCTGGCTGGCCTGGCCTCACGGACTTCCCCGATGCGGACTCTCCCCGGAAGTCTTCCCGGCCACGATTCCCCAGCGTCGGCCTTCGGAGCTGATCGGCCACAAAGGAGCATGCCTACTTCATGCGTTCGTGCCTGCTTTCCCTGCCCCCTCCTCTCCGAGCCAAATTTTATTGAGGGCCTGCAGCGTGCCTGGTGCTGCGTACGGCACTCGCGCTTGCAAGACGGACGCGGTTCCTGCTTTCGTAGAACATACGTTTCGGTGGAAGGTTGAGGGGAAGGCAGGCGAACAACAGAATGATCAGGTAGTGCCCGTTGCTGTGAGGAAAATAATATCGGATCACGGAAGAGAGAGTGCTTGGGGTTGCTTTTGGTGGAGCGGTCAGGGAAGGCTTCTCCCAGAAGCTGGCTTGGAAGCTGAGACCTGCACGGAAAGAAGGAGCCACATGGGTACGGATCTGGGGGATGTTTGTCCTGGCAGAGGGAAGCAGCAGGGCAAAGGCCCTGTGACAGGGCTGAGGTGGGAGGGGGCTTGGCGAGTGGGAGAAGAGGCAGACCGGTGACAGAGAGCCTGGGAACCATAAAGAAGTTAGCGTGTCATTCGAAGCGCCACAGAAAGCCTTTGAGAGGTTTTAAGCAGACAAATGACACGATCAGCGTTTCTAAATGTCACTCAGACTCTTCTGTAGAGACTGGATAGATCGTGGGGACCCGGGGGGCACCGAAGGTGATCTGGCCTTGATGGCTCAGTGCAATTCTTTCTTTGTGGACCTCGAATTTACGGCCTTCGTCACCTGAGCTATTCTTGCACTTGAAGTCAATATACCACTTAATTAGAAAATCGTTTCCATGTGTCGAAGGGGACTCCCCAGCCAGGGACAGCCTAAGGGCTGTGCTGTCTCCCCTACAGCTCTCTTGGAATGCCCTGTGGCATTGGTGACGGATTCATTGCCCGTCAGATGGGACGGAGTGATGGATTCAAGTTTTCTGTGCATTTTCCGAAGTGTAGGGGGGGGGTACATTCATTCCTCTTAGAAAAATGTGTATCTGCCCAGGAATTGTCACACTCACATGATAACCAGGTTGTGACCTGAGGAGACCTGGGGGATTATTAGCTGTACCATACATCTGGCAGACTGGAGCTCTGGGAGGGTTGTGGGACCTTGAACAAGGGTGGGAGCCCAGGTCTGCCGGACCACGAACCCCACATCTGCTCTCCTGCACCACAGAGCAGCAAGTGCACGCTTCGCTCTTGGACGGAATGCGTGTCTGAGAAATGTGTGACCGAGTGATGAAGCAATTTAAACTTGGGAAAATTCCCAATGGATTCTAAAAGCAGGTACTGCTCTGCAGTGTGGTGGTTAAGGGCTTTGGAATGAGATGAACCTGGGATGGAATCCTGGCGTGGCCTCGAGCAGGCAGCTTGACCTCACTGGAGTCTCAGCATGCCGATCTGTACGGGAGATGGGAAGAATAATAGTTAACTGCCTTGCTAGGGTGTGGTAAGGATTAAATGAGAGAATTCACGAGAGGGCTCAGCACAGAATATGCACTCAGTAAATATTTCCTGTTATGACAGAGACTAGGAGCAGATTATAGAAGGAGGAATGTACGTTCACAGATTATCTGGGAAAAACCGCTGCACTTGTGTTCTGGGTATTGGGTTCTCTGAAACAGATGGACGAGAGAAAGCTGATGCCCCCCTGTGGGAGGTGCAAGGGGGTTCCAACGTGCACCTTGCCCTGCTAAGATGGGGGCCGGCACGCATGGGAATGGAGAGCAAGAGACTCAAGAGGCTGGGGCAGAGGAGCCCCACGTCTGTAACCAGGAGGCATGGGGGTGAGGGCACGCAGGATTGCGGAGCTGAGCCCAGGCTTGCATGGAAGTGAAACATTACCGAGTGCCTCGGGTGTTCAACAAAACCACTTTTTGGAGTATGACAACCGTGAATCATAAGATCGTAAAAGTTTTAGAATTGGAAGGGCCAAAAGAGAGCATCCAGCCCTGCCCAAGGTCAGAGAAGGTTTATTTTGCAAGTAGAGAGGAGCGCTGACACGCCCAGGTTTTAGAAACTGCCCCTTCTCCTGGGTTGATTCCAGCAAGTCGCCTGTCCCCAGCGGAGAGTGCTTGACACGGGACTCAAGGACATGAGAGACACTTGCAGCCTGGAGCCTGGTGTGTGCATTGTTGACGAGTCCCCAAGGCCGAGCCAGACACTCGCGGGGTAGATGAAGTGTCTGTTGAATATCAGCTCAGATATTTCCCATCTTCCCATTGAGGAGGGGACTCGGGAAAGGAGGCTTTCACGTCTCTGGTCTCGGGAATGCCTTGATCGATTATGATGCATACTGTTGGGCAATAATCTTACTTCCAGATTTATTGCATTTCCCATCTTAACTCAGTGCTGCATTTATTTTGATTGTGCTGTAGATATTTTTGGTAGGACACCTCCAGTCCCTTTTGGAACAAAGTGAGGTAGAAATAAATAAACGAAGTTTCTTGGCTTTTGCTCCCGGGACATCAGAAAGATGATTTTGATGAGCCGAACCCATTGGACGCCAATGACGGACTTGAGTCTGCAATGCCAGCTCCGGGAGGGGCTCAGCGGTGGGACTGCCATCCCTGGTGACCATGATCCGGCAGTGGAACATACTGGGAATTGAACCGGGGGGGAGGGGTCGGGGGGGGGGGAACGTGCCCAAGGGACTGGGGAGAAGAAGGAGAGGCTGTTTTCACGGCTGCCAGGTAGAATTCCAGTGTTCGCCGCAATGAAGCTTTGAAACTTTTGTCCTTGGCTCTGTCTTCTCTTCGGTATGGGGCAAGGAAACATTTTTCTGGCATGAGACCTAGTCAAAAATAATGAGAGGTATGAGGAAAGGAAAAAAAAAAAAAAAAGAACCCCGTAAGTTCGTCTAGTCTATCCTCTGCATTGCAGTGTGGACAAAACAACTCCCAAAGAGGCCCGACCAAAAATAAGTTAGTATCCTGTTTCGAGTTGCCTGCAGTCAAGTGGGGTTCTTATTGTTTCTACTTATTTATTCAATAAATATTTATTGAGTGCTTGCTACTGCGGGGAAGACGACAGTCATGGTCTGGCCCTCATGGGGCCAGTCCAGTGGGGCACGCTGACATTAACCAGATACACACACAAATTATGAATTGCCGTGGGTACTTTGCCGGGAAAGTACGGTGTGTTCTCTGAGAGAGAGGGGGATTTAATCTGGATTGGGTGGTCATAAAAGGCCCTCTCTGAGGGTGTGGGCCTCCACTTCTTCCCTTGCGGCCTCTACTTGCCCTACTTGTTTGCCAGTAGAGGCAGTTGGAGCCCGGATGCCTGGGTGGCGCCACGCTGAGGAGAGGAGGGTCCATGGCAGTGTTTCCGCTCCCTGCTCCCCGGCCGGGCCACCTGTCCCAAACGGCTGAGTCTCGGGTGGGGGGCGGTGGGGAGGCAGCCCTCCGGGGGTGGGGGGTTAGTAACGGGCACCATTTCTCAGAAGGGGCTGGCCGCAGAGATAAGACCACAGTGACAAGGGGGCCATAAATTGTTACCTGTGCCACTTGGTTACCCCCTCTTCCTCCATCACCTCCTTCCTGAGCCTGTGGGGTTGGATTTAGCAACAGGGTTCCTGTTCGTGGGATGGAGCAGAAAGCGGACTTTTCTGGTGGTTGGGCATAATCACCGAGATGCAGAGCACTGATAGTGGGAATCAATTTAATTTCTGTTGCTCTGTGATGGGGTGGGGGGTGGGGTTGGGGAACAGGAAGGTCAGGACTATTTTGAAAGCTACAGTTCAGTTAAGAAAACAAAACGCTCCCCTTAAGGAATTAAAAATGACAGTATTTTAAAGAGAGGGGGAATGGAGGTGGGTTGAGCTGAAGGGGTTTAATCACAGGGTGGGAACAACAGAGGAAAGTCATCGCCGTGAAAGCCCAGTCTGACGCAGACCCTGGGGCCTGAGAATTTTAGCTTGTCCGTTAGAGAGATTTGGGTTGTAGGTCCAGGCAGCCAAGCCATTCGAGGCTTGTTGAAGTCGACGTTAGCGTCCGTTGGTTGTCAGTGTCCTTGAGTTGACATTGAGTTGACCGACATTAGTCGGTCTCCTGACACACGATTTGAGGCCCAGTCCTTGTCCTGCTGCTGATGCTGGGGAGGTCCTGACTTTTCCCACAATGTGCGGTCGCTCTGACCAAACCTGTGTGATTTATGGGATTTTTCAGAGTGGAGGCAAGAGGTGTTGGTAGGTCTGGGTGAGGCTTAGCACCCAGTGTGGATCGTGGGATGTGTAGTCCGCCTGTGGCCTGGCTTGACTCAGGACACGGGGTGGGGGTGGGGGGGTGGGGAGGGGGCGGGGGGTGCGGCAGAAGCACCTTCTGGGATGATGATACAGATTGGATGTTTGGGGGGAAAGAGTTAAGGCAACCTAAGCCTTTCTCGTCGGGCCCTCAGAGACCTACCCCAAGGTGACTTTCATCCATAAATTGAGGTGGACGATTCCAGGTTGTGTACCAGGCACTGGGGAGATGGTCTGTTTCCTGAAGGGGTTCACCGCATAGGAGAAGGCCCAGACTTGGGGCATTTCCTAAGGATCTGATGAGGCAGTAACTTTCCAGGATTCTTAGGGGATGGCCGAAGTCTGGCTTAGCGTCTGGGGGCCAGAGAGAGAATTTGAAACAATGAAGAAAAATTGGAGGCCTCCAACTGTCTTAGTAGCTTGGCATTTTGTTGCCATAACAAAATACCATAGACTGGTGGCTTTACCAACGGAAATGTATTTCTTACAGTTCTGAAGACTGGAAGTTTTGAGATCAGGGTGCATAGTTGGGTTCTGGTGAGAAACCTCTTGTTGGCTTGCGGATGGCCACCTTCTCGATGTGTCCTCACACAGTGGTGGGAGAGCTCCAGCTGCAGTCTCTAACTGTTCTTACTAGTCCCAGAATATGGGACTGGTATCCTCGTGCGGAGGAGCTCCCCCCTCATGGCCTCATCTAAACCCCACTACCTGCTGAGGTCCCACCTCCAGATGGCGCCACACCGGGGGTTAGGGCTTCAACATAAGACTTTGCAGGGGACGTATACTTTCAGTCCATGATAGTAACCCAGCAGGTGAAGGGACCGTAGCATGCCTGGTTCCCTGGAATATGAATGTTGGCCATATAAATGTGGTTGAACGAAGATCACCGAATGAAAACATATATCCGTCTCCTGCGATTAGAGCCACTTTGCAAACCCGTGTCTGCGATGCTTGGCGGAGGGGAGGGTCGGGGTCTGTTCTGGCAAAGACACAACACCAGTAGGATCTTGCGGGTAATGGATTGTGCTGTGGGTGAGCTATGTGCAGATAGCTCTGGTCTCCCCAGGGCTGGATGGTTATTTCAACCTCGTGTCACCCCTTGGCGTTCTTGACCTAGATGCCACGCAAGGCAGTCTGAACTGTGTTTGGAAGGGTGGGGAGGCAGGGGTGGTTCTGAACTGTGAGCTCAAGAGGTGGTGGTGGGTACGCGGTGCGCTAACGGAGGTCTGGGAAGTGAGCCTGATAGCCAGCGGAGTCTTGCTGCGGAGCATTTGCCGGGGCGTGAGAAGCCGTGCCCCTCGTTCCTTTTTAAACAGCTTTGTGTTTGTCATCCCTGTGACTCGGAGACCTCTCTGGACCCTGCATCTCTGGGCCTGGCATCAATCAGATCCTGCTTAGCAGACAGTCATGACCCGGGGGTTTGTTGTGTGTGTGTGTGTTTGCGTGTGTGTGTGTGTGTGTGCGTGTGTGTGTGCGCACGCGTGCCCACGTGACTCTGCTTTGCTAGCTTGGCTAGGTCAGAGCTGGGCTCTCTGTCGAGCGTTAGCTGAAAGGGGTTAAGAGGAGGCAAGGCTCACAGCACTGCGAAAGGCCAGAAAACTTTGCTGAAGAGCTGGTCATCTTAAACATGAGCCGGTCTATTTATAATTTGGCTGGCTGCCACAGGCCTTTAATGAATGGCAGTCTGTGCGGGTGCACACACTTTGTGTTCTGAATCTCAGTGTGTGTTTGTTCATTTATGTGCCTCTGTGCCGTGGGTGTGGATGTGATTTCCCAGCCGCCCAGGGTGAGTACTGAGGGTCTAGGAGGCTCGGGCTTTGCAGGAAGGAGACCACAGCTGATGCCTGCAAGTTTGAGGGAGCTGGAGAAGCCTTGGAGGGTTTCTCAACAGTGGGCCTGGGCCATCTCGCTCTACTGCTGAGGTGCCCAGGGCTCAGATCGGGCTCAGGTCAGGGGCCACCTGGGGTGGGGACTGCTGCTGTGACCGGCTTGCTCCCGACAACACTGCCCCCTGCTGTTCTACCAGGGCTGCGGAGACCTCACAGCCCCGAGGACTGCGCAGGCTCATCTCAGGCGGTGTGGCCCTTTGTGGGAGGCCCTGACGCCGGTCGTTCCCTAATGGGAAGATGGAGTCTGTGTATTTTGTTTCCAGTGACAGGGACGGGTTTGCAGAACCAGCCACACCCATGCCCCGTCCTGGTGATTTATGTGCACAAGATGGCTGACCAAGGAGAGAGAGGGGGTCCCGCGGCCCCAGGGAGGCCTCTTGCGACTCGCAGAGGATGGGTGCTCATGCAAGAACTTCTCACCCAGTGGGTCTGCATTAAATCAGAGCTCCCCACCCCTTCCGAGGCCCAAGGCTGACACTTCTTAAGACATTGGGCACTAACTTCCAGCCCTGTGGCTCTTGAGTGTGAGTAAAACCTGGCCTAGCAGCCTCACCTAGAGCCCAAACCCCATTTGGAAGTGTCCCCCCACCCTGCCTAAGCCTGTAACGGTTGTCACTCACCCTGCAGCCTGCACTGGATGGTGCAGCGGGGTGGTTTTAGTTGGGTGGTTGGGTGGTTTTTTTAGTTTTTTTTTTTTTTTTTTTTTTAAGAGAAGCATAGAGGTATCATCACCACGTAGACAGACCTCTGCCATCCTTTGGAGCTGAGTTTGAATCTCAGCTTCAGGATTCAATCTCGTACGTCTGTGGACCTCTCAGAGCCTGTTTCCTCTTCAGTAAAGGGCCGGGGTGGGGGGGGGGTCCTGTAAAATAGTCCCTATGTGACACACGGAGGGCGTGTCTACTCAGGATTGCTCTTTCTCCTTATCTCAGCCTGATCCTATCATTTTCTTTGGTTTTTGCTGTTATTTAAGCTTAGTCATGTCACTTCACTTCCGTCAGGGACATTATGTTGGTTCATTGGGATCTGAGAAGGACTCAGCAGGTTGCCTGGCACACAGTAGGTCTACAGGTGGCGGTAATCGTCGTTTCCGTTACTGCCTGGGGAAAGCGGATGACTGCAGGGTCTCTTTTATTGCTGTTTCACTGTTGCCTGTCAACGTCAGCGGGGAGAACACCAGGCCAGAGGCATCTAAGTGGGACATTTCCTCCTTCCACCCCAGTGTGTCGCCTGGAAGTCTCCACTTTTAAGCTGGGATCCGTGTCACATTCGTGGTCTTGTACATCCACACCGCCGATTTGGATGAGCCTTCTTGGTTTTCAATCAAGAATAATTTCACTTCCCTAAAGAGGAGTTGCTATAAGATTCAGTCCTTGGAGAGGTTTTTGCTCGAGTGTTTATTTTCCTTAAATAACATGGGGCTTGTTGACTTCTGTAGGGTTTTATGCAGCCCGTCCACTTAGTCAGCCCCCTTCTCCCCGGAAGAATCCAGTGTTTTGTTCTCCACTGGCCTCTCAGTGTGCTCCTTCTTGTGGGAAACAACCCACATGCCTAAGATGAGCGTGGATGAAAATGGAGAGAGGATGTTGAAAAGACTTTGGAAGGCCCAGGGCACAGGATGAGATGGGGCCCGGGAAGGTGGCGCTGGCCCGGGGCCATCTTGCCCTTCCTTTCTTCCTGACAGGTGTATAGAATGGCATCTCCTGCCGGCAATCAGTGGGCCTGGGATATCTCTGGCAGACGGTGCTGGAAATTTGATGCTCGGACTCTTCCTGGGGACAGGAGAGTGCCGGAATGCCGACAGAAATTGCCCAGGTCAAGATTTGAGGGGGTGAGGAAGACAGTGATGGCAGACTCATAGTCTTTCAGATCAATGGCGGAGCGCGAGGAGTCGCCTCCCACCCGACTGGCTCTTTCCCAGCTCTAGGAGACAGAACCTGGTGGCTGGGGTTTCAAAGCCTTGAGAAACGCTTTGCCTACCTCCAGTGCCCTCTCTGTCCTCTTGGCTGACGAAGCCAGGGGCCATTTCTGACTAGAAAATCCAACCAGGCCTATAGCTGGGGCTGAGAGAAGTGTGTGCTTGTGGGGGTGAGGGGTGGGGATGAGCTTTGGGGGATGAGGAAAGAGCCCACACCACACAGAGCCCCTGGGAGGTTCTGGAATCCCACTTTTCCTGCTCTCCAGCCACCCCCAAGGTTTAACAGAGTCTCGGGTGGGTCCCATCAGTGCCACGTGTTCTGGGGCAGCAGCTGTTGGTGCTGACTAATGGGACTTCCTGGCAGCTGTGTTGGGCACACCTGGCTCCGGGAGGGACCGCCTCTCCTCACTGCCCACCCTGCCCCAAGCACCCGAGGAAGGCCTGAGAAAGGTGCCTGCGGGCTGCACTGCAGAGAGAGGCTGCTTGTGTGAGGAAGGGCCTGGAACCCCGTGACTCATGGATCCACACAACAATGTCGGAAGGGCCGACCTCCCTCGTTCAGAGCAGAGAACATGGCGCTGGGAGGGTGTGTAAGGTCAAAGGGCAAGCTAGGGGCTGACCTGACCCTTGAAACCATGCCTCCTTTGTGCCCTCCGCATTAGGCCACTCTGCCTTTGTGAGGCAGCCCTGTCACGGGGTTTGTTTCGCTCTGTGTCCCGGCCTGGACGTGTGCTCACTCGCTGTGTGTCCTTGAGCCAATCACGTCACCCCTCTGAGCTTCAGTTTCCTCAGAGGCCAAATGAGATCATGGTCGTCCGCACCTCAGAGGCTTGTTGTGAGGGCAGAACTCGAGCCCAGGGTCCCAATGCAGTTCTGCCGTACTGAAAAACTGGGCTGATGCGTGTCTGTCGGTAAATCCAGTGGTGCGTTGGTGGGTGTTCCGGAACTGCGGCTGCCACCCACTTAGTCTTGGGGGAGGAAGGGGAAGGCTTGGGGAGCCAGGGAAGGAGACGGGGCAGGCAGGGCGGGGGGGGGGGGGCAGGGCAGGAGAACCTGAGTGCTTGCTGATTCCTGCTCCTTTCTGCACACCCCAAGCCTCTTCACTTTCAAGCCATAGAAGAGACTAGAAGGGCACGAGTGACTGTACAGAGTTCCTGATAAATGGCCAGGCATCCTTTGCCTGCTCACCGTAACCACCACTCACGGAGCCTCTCCAGGATACCGCCAACAGCCTTAGGAGGCAGATTCTGCTAATGCCTCCAGTTTACAGCCAAGGACACAGAGGCTCGGAGTGGACAAGTGCATCTTGCCCAGTGGCAGTCGCTGCAGAGCCACGAGATGACCTAGATCTTTCCACTAGGCTATCCTGCTGTCCTGCTTCTGTGCTAGGGATTTTGTCCCCCGGAAGAACAGGAAAATGATTCTGATTGTTCCCAAGACCTTGAGGCTTGGCTTACCCTCCGGATTCCACATCTGGGTAGCCCGGTGTTGAACATGGCCCAGGCAGAAAAGAGAGCTTTTCAAGGCATGTCTGGAGTGATGAGAAGGCCCTGCAGGGCCAGGTCCCCTCCATGGCTGTAATTAAACCTCCCTGCCTGATCTTTTCAAGCAGCAGCTTTTCAGGGGTTCAGATAACACGGCTTTGTGCTCAGGGCCCTTTCAGTACTTGAAAGGGGATCTGTTTCCACTCTCAGGATGCCTCTTTTTCTCCCCACGATGCTGAATTTTACAAAAGTAGGGTGTTAGCGTCGGACAAGTAGCTGACATCTGGGCCTTTTTCATAGAAATTCCACGATGGATGTTTTCCCCAGGATGCACAGCCGTGTCCCAAAGAGAGACTTATCAGTTAAACCTGCCTGACTCCAGAGGAGTCACCCACCGACTTCCTGGTAAATACCCGCGGGCCAGGAATGCGTTTGTGAAATTTTTAAGAGATGATCCCAGAAAAGCCTCTGCCAGTCACCAAACCATGTGTTTGTGTCTGGAGGTGAATTGTGCAAGGGAAGATGTTTGCTCCTGAAACAAGACATTTTGTACAATACGCACAAGCCTTTAATTTGACGTCGCAGTCAGATGCTGAGCCGTCAGGTGCCGGGTCTGAAGTTGAAAGTTGACTTTCCCCCCTGCAGCTACAAAGTTCTGTGTCAGCCCGAATTTCAATTTCCTGGGATTTTTGTCTGTCTACAACTCGACTTGGTGTTCTCAGCACCTCTGTTTTTTGTTGTTGTGTGGTTTGTGCCTTGTTTGGTTTTGGGGGGTGGTGGTGGTTCGAGGAGGGGTGGGTTCGTGACAGGGCGAGGGGGGCATTTAATCGTTTATTCCTTTAAGTAGGTTTAATTGTATAAAGATTATAATGCATACAAACGTCTGTAATTAAGGGAGGTGGTTCTGTTAGACAGTGTTTTAGTGAGGAAAATTACAGTGTTCATAAGCTGTTTAAGGAGGAGGCAGCCTATATTAACGTGCGACTAGTTTTGTTAATTCATGCTGGGTGTTTACCAGGGCGCCCCGAGGTGTGTCCCCGAATTCCACAGTATTCCTAGTCCCTCTGTGCTTCCTGGACTGTTTGTCGTTGTCGAACCCAGCCACTTTCCTGAATACGAAGTCTTTCCGTGAGGGGCTTTGGAGAGCAAACTTGGTTCAACAACACGATGAGTTTCACTCATTCGTGAGACAGACGTTTAGGAACCCCTACCAAGTGCCAGGCGCTGTCCTGGGCACCGGGGGTACAGGCACAAGAGAGACAGCAGGCTCTTTGCTCTCGTGACGTTGTCATCTGATGGGGAGCCAGACTGTGGATGAGAAAGTGAGTAAGGGAGCCTGCTGCTTACAGACACGGATCGGTGCAAAGAGGAAGTGCAACAGAGCATCCGGCCGGGGAGGGACTGGCGAGTGGGGTAGGGGTGTGAGGTCGCTCCTTTAGGCAGGGCGGGCAGAGACGCTTCTCTGAGGTCATGGGATGATCCAAGGCTGGGGGTTTCCGGGCAGATGGAGGAGCCCGTGTAGTGTCCAAGGTAAGATGAGCTTTGTGAGTTCAGGGAACAGGGGGAGGGGTGCTGGAGCAGGAGGGTGGTGAGCAGGAGAGCCAGGGATGGGAGAGGTGTTGCAGAGGAGGGTGGAGCACCATTGGGGGTTTGGACACGTCCTCAGCGTGCTGCAAGGTAGAAGCGAAGGGACTTGCCGTGTGTGTTCTGTACCTGCCCGGATGCCCCAGTTTGGGACTCTGCCACATGGTCTCAGCATCAAAGGTGATAAGCACATAGATTAGGGCTTTTCGCTGGAAGTGAGCCTTTTCGGCCTCAGAAGAGGTGCTCTCAGATGGGCTCCTCCTTGGGGATCCGGGCAGTTAGTGGAGCATCAGAGCCATGAAGAACATGAGTTAGAAAAGAGGTTGACCGACCATTCAGCTCAGGGGATATTCTTATAGTGACCACTAGGCTATGTAAGAGACGTATCCACGTGCAGTGGGAGCGTCATTGGTGCTGAAGGCTCCTTCTGGGGGGAACAAAGCACGGGCCCTAAAGGAGGCGTAGGAGTTTGATAGGATAGATGAAAAGAACTTTTATGGCAAAGGGAACCCACTTGGTCAAAAGCATGTTAGAGGAACATCAAATAATCCGGTGTGGCAAGATACGAGCCTTTTGGGAAGAAGGGCTGGGGTCAGTTTGGGACAGGCCTTGGAAGGACAGTACTCTATGTGGATAGCTGTACCCATGTATGTTTTGATGCCAGGTTGATTTCATAAATGCCGAATCTAAAAAATCCATTTGCCTTAGAAGATAAGACCATCACCCTTAAGAAGTCTGAAGCTAGCTTGCAACAGTTTGTTTTAAATTTTCAGACCCCTGCTCAGGGAGTGGGGGGGGGGGGCCCTGGACAGATGGCCTGGTTGTGGACGGCCCTGTGTACGTTTTGTCTCGGCCCAGGGCTCTTACCGTCACACGAGTAAGGCCCAGCTGACCCTGCTGTTGCGTCAAGCTCTGGGTCAGATGGCAAGTATGTGGAACCACCGACAGGCTCAAGTTTTATAGCCACGCTCCCAGCAGCCCCTTTACCCTTTTCCTCCAGATCCCTGGAAACCAGACAATCGATCCCCTGTCGATCGCCTGCATTCCCTGCTGTGGAACCATGTGCTTGGCTCTCACAGTGTCACTTTTGGCCACCATTGCACTCTTTCCCAGCCCTCAGTAATTTACTTCTGGTCGAAAGCCTCAAATACCAAGAAGCACGTCATCTGAAATATCACTGACATGTCTCTCCCCGTCGGCGCGGGGCAAGTTGTGAGCACCGAAGACGATCAGTTTAGATTTCCGCCGAAAGGGAGTGGAGATAAAGTTACAAGTTACCGAATACGAGGCAGGCATCTGTGTGCGGATCCACAGCGGGCCCGTTGCAGGGCTCTCTGGTGGGCACGCTCTTTCTGGCCTTGCTGAAAGACGATTTGCTAGGATGAAATAAATACGCCCCTAATTGTTTGTGGTGCAGGAAAGCAATCCCATAAGCATTAATTTGCCCAAGCCCAGAGTGTGTGAGAAAGAGCCTGCCTGACATGTTTTTCTTTTCTATTAACACTTCTGTGATAAACAGCTTAGATGCACCGAGAAAAATTAATGAAACTACTGTAACAACCATGCACATGTAGGTAATTTATTAAGGACAATTAAAAAGCTTTAAAAATCATCCATGGGGCAAAGTGAACAGGAAGACGGTGTATGGCGGATTTTGGCAGGGAGCCTGCCCGTGGGTGTGTGGAGCGGGTTTCTCCTCCCAGATCCCTCACCCCCGCTAGAACGACACAACGGCAGGGAGTGTGGATTTCAGCCGGGGAAACTGTTAAGGACGAATTCCGTGTGGATCCCCAGTTTCAGGAAGTCAGGATGGCGGCAGAGCATGTGGAGGTGTGAAGGGCGGATCTGTGAAGTCCCGGAAAGCTGTCTGGGACCTGTTTGGCTTTGACATCTTTAGGACAGAGGTGTGCTTGCTCCTGGACCTCACCTCCAAGGGTTCCTGGCTCGAGGAAGGGAGTTCCCTCCCTCCTGTGTAACACTTGGCTGTTTTTATAAGGACTTTCATTTGGCTTGGCTCTGGGAGCCTCAGAAGCAGGGAGGGGGCAGAAAAGGAAGCCTAGGGAGGTCAAGGTGGCACTGTCGTGGTGTCATTAGCCATTTATTAGCTTAGACTTTGGGGCTGGCCTCTGTGTAACTACCCTGAGCCTCAAGCTTCCTCATCTGCAAAATGGGGATGATGGATAAGAATGGGTAGGGAATTGGAGTGGGGTCCCCCAAGATCATGCATGCAGAGTGCTTTGCAGATCTCTGACTCTTAGGTAGTAAGTGCTCAGTAAGTGTTAACGAGTCTTTGTCATCATGGAGGGCTTCATTGTTGCGTTGACTGAAGGCCAAGATAGGGGCAAAGCCCAGATTCAATTCCCATCACCCTTTTTGTGATGTGGCAACATCAACAGGCCCACCCTATGCATCCCCCATCACGGGTCTTGAGTGACCGGAATGCGCACATAACAGCCTCCATGAGCCCCGAGATGCCCTCACTCAGATGCCTACTCAGAAGGATGGGGCTGCCATGCTTCTCTTCCTCCTGGCCTCGTACCTACTCTTCTCCATCCACATCCTGCTTTATATAATAGCCCCAGAGTAATAAGATAGTCCCCATCTTGGCACGGTTTCACATATAGATGAGGGACTGGATTTGCTAAGATTTTTTTTTAATTGGCTGATGACCCAGGAAATCTTTGACCTTGTAGACCAGCAATTTCTCAAACACAGATAGATACACTTAATAAAGCAAAACCTCTGTTAATGGATGGTGCTGACCACTGTTGGGGTAGCTATTCTTGTCTCACTCTGTATTTCCCAGCCTTGATTTTAGACACATACGTTGTGCGTCCATTATAGACATATGCATCTATCTGCAAGAAGTAATTTTTAGTTCACTTACTAACTAGAAAGGAAAACGAAGTGGTTTAGCGCAGACACGTCAGACGCGACAGACTTTTTTCCCTTCCCCGTGCTGCAAATGAACAGTGAAAAATTACTCGCTCTTGCTATTAAAAGCTATAGAGCCTGTAAAAAAACAGTAAATTATGGAGACATTATCAAAGTTTATAGGCACTAGAATTTGACCTTCAGCAAATTCAACATTGGAGGGGAACATGGTTTTCTTTGCCTTCTTCAAAACGAAAAATGAGAGGGAGGAAAAAGATTTATTTCCTTCTGTGGCTAGAGCAGCGACTGAAATGGCATTCCCCACTTTAAAAAAAAAAAAAGAAAAGAAAAAAAGCTTTGTTAAATTACATAAAGTAATACAGGAAGAGCATCTCCTTGGAAAAAATGAAAAGCTGTAGAAAAGGCAAAGTCCCTTCGGACAAATCTCTCTTGCTCCTGTCTTCTACTCCTCAGAACTTGCTCTTATCACTGGTGAATATTCATATAGTGCCTTTTCTGTGCGTTTATATACTTTTGTACGTACTCAGAGGAAATAATCGAGTATTGTTTTGTCTGTGCAGGATTTCCACTTTCTCAAAACTTCTCACCCTTTTCTTTATCCTTTCCTGAGAGTTATCTGGGAGAAGAGCGAGGTTGGATGAGTCAGTGTAGGGGCTGGTTGACCTGGTGGGTAGTGGTGGGATTTCTACTTTGTTAGTTCCCTTTGGGCTCCGTGACGTTTCCCTGGTTGTTAATCATCTGGGTTAAGGTCGAGAAGATGGATGTTTGGGGGTGTCCAGAAGGACCAAAGTGCTGGGCCAGGTGGTTAGGCTTCAGCATCCTTTGCCTTTATCTACAGCCTGCCACTCCTCTGAACCCGGAAGTTGCCGGCCCGACACTAGGGTCCATTGTGTGGTTTTGAGCATATAAGCGCGTGAGAGTGTGGGTGTTGTGTGTGTGTGGGTACACGTTTAAGGTGGGGACTCTGGTGGAGAGGCCCCCATCGCCTTAATCTTGTCCTGGAACGCACAAATGAGATCCTTAGCTAGATAAGTCCCCAGGTACAGCGATGGTGTTTGGGGAAGGCACTATCAACATCAAAGACCTAATTGCTGTTTCTGAAACACTGGGCTGATGTGCCCATAGCAGGCTTCAGAAAACCTTCTGAAAGTAGTTCCCCCCATCCTGTCCTTCCTGTGACATTTCTGCAGCAGAGGCACCAGCCAGGGGCCTTCGCGTCTCTGGACAGTGAGACGCTTCGCCCTTTTTCCAAGAGCAGAGGCCCCGTAGCTGTTGCTGCATCGTCACAGAGAGTGTGTCCCTGATCTCATTCTCGCCTGCTTGTACCTCTGCTCTGAGGCCAGCAGAGAAAATTGCTCTGGTGCTTTGCTGCTCTCTGAGATTTAAGGTGGGAAGCTGAAGATGCAGAGACTTAGGAAGGCAGATGTGTGATTTGGGAATGACGGTGACATTGGCACAGCTGTTCAGCCGGCTCGCTTTCCTCCTCACCTCCTGGCCGAGCTGGTGTTTAAAACTTCACAACGGCTGCCCAGCAGGGGCACCGTGGGCTTTTCAGAAAGGGGGGAAGGGACAGGTTACGACCTGTCACCTCTGTCAGCCGGCTCTGGTCCCTACAGTGAAGCCTGGTGGAAGGGGAGCATCAGCGGATCAGGGGATTATGAAAACGAGAAGCCTTGACCCCTCCAGGCTTTGCCGACCGTGACCATGAATGATGCCCCTTTTCTTTCTTTCCTGAAGAATAGCCCTCCCGTGTGCTCACATCCACCTGACCTGAAGGCGGGCACCTCTGACCATACCCTTAGTCATCAGGCTCCAGTTAGACGACATGGTAAGGGCTTTATCTTCAGTATCTTGTAAGCCAGTTTGGCGACCGGGTGCTCGGTGGTTTGTCCAGCTGGTGTCCAGGACAGATGTGGCTAGGAGTTTCCAGCCATCCTCACCTTGGCAAAGGACCATGCAGCTCTCCCCTCCTACTTCCTGGGAGGGGAGGGACCCTCTCCTCCAGGGGGGGAAGCAGGGGGCACACTGTCAGCTGGAAGGGCCCCCGGGGACCCATGTCCATCCTCGCAGAGGGGTAGCGGCTGGCCCAGGACTCCGCCACCAGCACCAGAACCAAGACTGGAAGCCAGACCTCTGCCTCCTGGTTATCTGTGCCCCCCTCGAGGCCAGAGACCCCAGACTTTTTGAGGGACAGGCCCCTTGCGCAGCAGTCTTTCCCAGTCCATCTACTCCCTTTTGTTCTAGTAGATTAGGACCCTTAAACGTGGACTGTCTTTTCCGGACTTAGATTAAAACAGGGAGAAGGACACCGTACCTGAAAAGGCTGGCCTCCAAGAGGGTTCTAATCTGCAGAGAGAGGCTTGATTTCTTTCATTTTTGCGGTTGGAATAGCTACCGTTTATTCATCACCTACAACGTGCCGGCCACTGAGTGCCGCACTGCGTGGCATCATCTTACTGCTGTACCTACCCACCCCGTAGGCGGTCCTGCCACCATCCCCGCGTTACGGATGAGAACCTGGAGACAGGTTCACGTCCTGCCCCAGGCGATACAGCCGAGAGGGGGTGGGGGCTGGGATTTGGATGCGGGGTCTAACCTCAGCCAGGACGGGCTTCCACGTGGCGGATGCAGACTGGAGCCGCCTGGCCACACCTGGGCGAGGGGCCGTGTTTGTCCGAGGGGGTTCTCAGCCATGCGCATCATCGCTGTGATGGCGCCTTCCTCATTTTCAGGGAGACTTGTGACCATGAGTGAGGCTTGCTGTCCCTTTTCTGGCTGTCTAGGTGAGGGACACCAAGGCTCCATTTGTAACCTGATAATTTGGGGTTGAGCCACGTCTCTGGAACGTGCTGTGGGCGGGTAGTCAGTGGTGTCACGGGGTCACTGATTTCATTCGCTCACTCCGTGTCGGAGGGGGGCAGGGCAGGAAATGCAATGCCAGCATCAGAAGAGCAAACGCGAGCATTCACCTGGGCAGAGCACGCGCCCTGTGCCAGATCCCCCTCTGGATTCACTTACTTAATCGTCACCACAGCCTTTGTGGTAGCTACTGCTTATTATTCCCACTTTATACATCAGGAAATGGAGGCCAGAGAGGTTGAGCGACTTGGTCGAGGTCACACAGCTGGGAGTTGGCAGAGCCAGCGTCCAAACTGTGAGCCCCCGGGGCTCCCGTCTGTACCTTCCTCGTCAAACACCACCGGTCGGCGAGTCCGTGCCGGACGGAAAGGGCTGTGTTCTGTTCTCCAGTTGGCCAGCGAGGCCAGCGCCCAGAGGGGAGCGCGTCAGTCGTAGGGCATATAACCCTCAGTGAGAGGAGCAGCCCCCCGAGGGCCGCGTGGAAAGGGGCGCCTCCCCCTAGCAGTCCTGTGCGGATCTTGAGCACGTTCCCTGAGTGTGTTATTGAGCCGAAGGAGCCTCCAGCCGAGCGATGATTAATACATCTTTGCCGGCCCCTGAGACAACCAGGAGCTTCGGAGCGTCAAGATGCTGCCGCTGGTGTGTGGAGGCCACGTGTTTCCGCGTGCTGCTCTCAAGGGCAGTCACGGGTGCTTGTGTCCTGCCTCTCCTTCTCCCTATGGCTGCCAGTGGCACATGTTTTTGAGACCTGCTTCGTCCTGACGCTGGGCCGTGGCCATGGAGGAGAATAGTTTGTCATCGCCACGTGGTGCTGGAACTCTTCACCAGCTTAACCCGGCAGAGTTACTAGTTCAGCCCCCTGCCGGGGAAGCAGGGCCGCCACCTAGCGTGGCTCCACCCCCGGGCTCGCAACCCATCTCTCTGGACTGGCCCTGTCTGCCCCGGCCCCTGCGGTGTAGGATCAGAAGGCCCGGCTGGCACCCTGCCGTCGTTAGTTTCAGGACTTTGAGACTGTTAAGTAACTTCTGAGAGCCTGGGTTTCCCCGCCTACCTTATAAGGTCCTGCAAAGCGCCTAGCACGTGTTCAGGCGCATCAGAGCTTGGTCGCCGTGAGTTCCCTCTTCGTGCCTCTTCATGTGGCTCCGAGGCCTGCGTTAGAAGTTCCTTTTCCTTTAGAGTATAGCCAGCTGTCTGTTGCCCTTCGTATAGGAAACTGTCTCTTTCTCGGATAACTTGGTGCAAAAGATGGTTTTGCGGTCACCCCTGAATAATGCAGCGAAGCCCCTGCCCCTTGGCTCACACACAGGGAGCTGTGGTCGCGGTCGGACCACTTGGCAATAAAAACGAGACTTGAAACGGGGGGCTTGAAGCCATTGCTTGTAAATTAGCATGTTTTTCTCTCTTTTGCTTTTGTGAAAACCAACTTCCTGTACAGCCGCTTGCGTTTAAAACCCCTAGGAAGGAGGGGGGTGGCCCTCAGCCCACATGCACTGTTTGCCTGGTTCATGGGACGGTTATGAATTAAAGATTACAGCCGTTAGAAAGAGATCGTCTTCAAACAAGCACAGTCCCCTCTCCCCATGCCCCCGGAGTGTTGAAGTTTTTGTGTAGTGTGAGTCCAAAACCAACAGAGATGTACTTGAGGGATGTGGTGAGCGGGGCCCGAGGGGGCGGGAGAACCAGGGAGCAGTGGGGGCAGCCCGGGCAGGGGTGCTGCGCTGTTGGCCTCCCGTGTGTATTCTGAGAGACAGGGCATCGTGGAGTGCTCAGCAGAGCCGCCACATGCTGGTGTGCCGTGTGACCTTGAGCAGACTTTGGATTTGCCCCCCTCCCGGCGCTTCCAAACACACGCACCCTCGTTTGCTCATGTGGACGTGCACGCATTCAGCCCATCCCAACCCGTGCACGTTTGCGGGTGTTGTGCACAAGCTGATGTCTGCAAAGGCTCTGGGCTCCTTGCACAAAACTCTAAAGGTTAACTGGGGGGAGAGACGTGGAAGAAGTAGGATGTGCCTTGTCATCACATGTGAAGATGGACCACCTGCCTTGCTAGGACTCCCCCAAAACAGATGCGAAGAAGCGAGGGGATTCTAGGCAGAAGAATAAACCCATCGGCCACCACCATTTCACTGTAGCAACAGTCGGCATCTCTGAGCTCATCCCTGGGGACAGGAGGGTGTTGAAGAGCGATTCCTGCCCTTGGCCGGAGCTCATGGTGCCTGGGGAAAGACAGACCGGGAGGGGCGACTCCAGGGCACTTTATAGTTCTACTTCCCCGCCTGCCTCACAGTGTCTCCAAGAGGGGGTGAAAGTCACCAGACCTGACTTCTTCTGCTTTGGAGATGGGTATGCAGAGTCACAGTCTTGCTCAAGGGCCACGGTCAGGAGCAGAACTGGGGCTAAATCCCGGGCCTGCTGCCTGTGGGTCAGCAAATCTTTACTGCAAAATGTTGATGTGTTCCCAGGGCTGCATCCTCTTAGAGTTTATTTTAGGCAGATGATTGCCTTCTAGGTCATTCTTAACCATTTGAGTATCCTTGGCAGGAGACTCACCTGAACCTTCCAAGGCTCTTTGAGATGCGAGCATGGTATTTCTCTACCCAATCTCCATGCCCCCTGAGTCCTGTGTTTTTATTGGCATCTCATTTGGAAAGTTGCTGGCTATTGGGAGGAGAGGGGAAGGGGAGGGGAGGGGAGGGGAGGGGAATGAGAGGTTTGGCAGTGTCATGTTCCAGGGCCTAAAGTTTTAATGTGTGGTCAGAGTTATCACCCCTGCCAAGTTCACCACTTCTCTGGACAGAATTGGACCCTAGATGGAAGACTGGACATTTTCCCCAAGGCATTGTAAAACGTTGGGAAACACAAGGACTCTGTGGCCAAATAAATTTATTTATAAATAAATTTAGCAAATGCTGAATAAACATTCTCTCCCCCTCAAATTACAGGACTTTTCAGTGCCTTTACTCTGCTAATGAGTATTCTCATTTTCTAAGAGCAGGTTGAGGTAGACAGTGTTTCCGGAACCTATTTGGCCGCTGAAGTTATTTTAAGGAGGATCTCATGAGACTAATGTCTCTTGGAGCATTCCTTGAGAAACTTTCTTAAGTCACTTCCTCCTTTAAGGTTGTAGATTCCTGAGCTGTGAAATGATGGGAGTTAATAGAGTGTTCTCTGACATCTTTGCTTCTTTAAATATTTTTTCTCCTGTTGATCCGGTGTTCTGAAAGAATATTTTTCTCTCTTAAAAATGAATTAATAAATATTGGGGAGTAAGATGAATTTTGACTTAATAATTCAAGTCAGATATAAATTCATATATCAAGTTGATATCAATATAGCTATCAGATATATTGCATAAACAGTTGGCCTGATGAACAACACAGGTTTGAACTGCACGGATCCTCTACTCTGCAGAACTTTTTTCCATAAAGACAGCCCAGTACTATAAATGTATTTTCTCTTCCTTGTGATTCTCTTATAATTTTCTTTCTCCGGCTTATTTTATTGTGAGAGTATAGTATATAATACATATAACAAGGGCACCTGAGTGACTCACTTGGTTAAGCATCCGACTTTGGCTCAGGTCATGATCTCACGGTTCATGAATTCGAGCCCCACGTTGGGCTCTGTGCTGACAGTGTGGAGCCTGCTTGGGATTCTCTATCTCCCTCTCTCTCTGCCCCTGTTCCTCTCTGTCTCTCTCAAAATAAATAAATAAAATTTAAAAATACATGTAACATATAAAATTGACCGTTTATGTTATTGGTAGGGCTTCTGGCCAACATGAGCTTAGTAGTTAGGTTTTTTTGAGAATGAAAAGTTATATTCGGATTTATGACTGTGCAGGGGGTTAGCATGCCTAATGACCACATTGTTCAAGGATAAACTACATAAAAAAATAGTTAAATAGAAATGTATCAGCTTAATATATTTTCTGTATACATAGACATGTATATGTGCACATATTCATGTATACATATAATTTTATAGTTTTATAGGATGTGATACATATTCTATGATGTATATTGTTATATGTTGTATATTATATAGTGAGCTTATGATTTATTATATATAATGTTATATATAATAATGCTTTGTTATAATTTGTAACATACGAGCATAATACACGTAAACATATACAAATATAATATATATACACGTATAAATATAACCTCCCAGTGGCCATCAGAGCTGCAGGTCAACTACTGTTTCAATGCTTTAGTCAGAAGAACTTTGGGTCGGTGCGCAATTTCTGGCTGACTGTTCGAAGTGGGCAAAGTGGACGATACTATCAGTATCGTCTCTAGAAATACAAGGACTCTGGAGCCCCTGGATAAGTGGCTGGGGAACCTGACCTCGGCCCTGATATTGTGTTCCTTTTGCCTCTGAGGGATCAGTGAGGAGCCTGGCTGCCCAGCCCATATCTCAGGCGGGCCACTGTGTATCTCCAGAAAATAATTGGGCCCTTAATTACTCCTAATCCCATGTCTCAAAGCAGGCATGGTGTGTGGGGAGGGCGCCCTTGCAGGCCACGGAGGATAATTTGAGAATTCCCTTGCCCACGCCGGCCTTGCGGTTGCCGGGCACCTGCCAGGAGTGTTGGGCTGTTTGCTCTGGGTAGCTATGGCAGCTCCTAATTGCCACCAGATAACTTCAGCCCGGTCTCAGCACTGGTGGCTCGGCTGCGTCGCTCGGAAGAATGCCTACGTCTTTGTAAGAGCTGGGTAGAAGCTTAGCGGAGACAGGCCCCGCTACTTAACGGTTTTCTTCCCATTTAACAAGCAATGAGGAAAACTTGAATTTCAGAGTATCTCTGTGGCACAGAAGTTAAACTGTCTGCAGTGTTTGGGGACTTGGGCTCAATGTTTCTCACAAACATCCTTGTGACATTTTTTAAAGATTGCCTTTGTGTTGAACTTGGTCTTTGTCAACTTTCTTTTGAAGCGCTCCCTGCTTTATTCTGGGGGGGGGGGGGGTGGGGTGGGGGTGGGAGTGGGGAAGGGCGTGAGTTGAGCGAAGACCGGGCAGGCTGCCGGGCCCGGTGCAGGACTTGTGTCCCTGGTCAGACTTATCCAGAAAAGGGCACCAAGTGGACTAGTGAGAGGAAGGGAGAGATTTGAATCATCCTCTGTGGCTTCTGCTTCTCAGAATGTGAGGCCCTGAACCTTTGACCCTTGCTCATAAAGCTCCCACGTTCCCGGCTAGTTAGGCTGGAACCCTAAGACTTGATTAGAACAGTTTTTAGCAAATGCAGTTGTGAGCGCATGCGTGAGAGAGAGTGTGTGTTTATTCCTGTATCCCGTCAGGTCTGGACACAGGGGTCAGACATAGTGCTAGGTACTGGAGACCGGACACGGTCCATAGTCCTGGGGACCTCTGGTAACTAACAGGTAAGCAAACCACAGCATGAAGTGTGCTAGGCAGCCAATCAGGCACAGGACCAGGGGCTCATCTGGACAGAGCACTGAGGGGCATGAGGCCTGAGCAGCGGGGTTGGAAGGACAAATCGGGTTCGCCGAGGGGGAAGGGTGCACGGATGAGAACTCCAGGTGGAAGGAGAGCCTGCGTACCCACAGAAGGGAAGTAAGAACCACGGCCCTGGGGCCGGAGGGGGCCAGGTCACAGGGATGCCCTTGGAGGCTGCCACTTGTCCTTCCTCCAGTAGGGAAGGGGAGCTGAGGAGTGGGGGGAGGGGAAGAGGTTTGAAGCTGCTGGGAAGAGAGAAGGGCCTTTGGGGCTGAGGGTGGGGCTGGCGGGGGGCGGTCCCAGGGAGGGTGACCTTTGCCGGTAGGCTGAATGGGACGACAGAGCAAGGTGGAAACTCTGTGTCTTCTGCCTCTGGCTGGCTGCAGAGGCTGCACCCCCCTCTGGAGCACTTCAGTGGGAAGCTAGATCCGCACATCCTGTGGGTCAGTGTCAAGCCTGAAGCCTCCCCTTGTCTCTGTGCCCCATCCCCTCGGAAGCTGATAGCCCTCCCCTTGACGGGGCCGCACAGGGCAGGGCACACATCCCTCAGACGCAGAGCCGTAGTAGCCCAGCCTTCTCTCCGAGCCACACGCGACAGCATCCCGCCCGCTCCCTGAGGGCCGCACGGTCATCCCAGGCAGCTGTTCGGCGGTAATTAGTCAACCCAAGCCTTGCAGGTTCCATGACTCATTGTCTTAAATTTTAATAAGTACAGAAAAACAAGAGTGCTGATTTATTAAAAATTAATCCTCCTAAGAGGTAGCTGCAGCCGAGCCAAAGCAGAGGGGCTTGTGGCACTTGGAGGACTTGGAGGGAGCGGGCCAGGAGGCCGGGACCCTCTCCCTCTCGGCCCGCTGCTGCTGTGCCAGAACAACGGGGGCACAGCCTGAGCCCCCCACACGCCGTCCCACGTGATTTGAAGAAGTGGTAGCATCTCACAGATTTCCTCCGTTCCTCCTTTCCTTCTTTTCTTCCCCAGGTTCTGGTTTCCTAGGCCTGCAGCTAAGTCCACACACTGAGCAGCCTCACCAATAGACATCTATTGCCTCACGGTTCTGGAGGCCCAGGGCCGCGGTGTCGGTAGGCTCAGCTCAGCCTGCGGGTGCATGGGAAGGAGGTTGTCGCCTCTCCGCCAGCTTCTGGAGGTCTGCTGGCAATCCCTGGCATTCCTTGGCTTGTAGACACATCACCCTGTACCTGCCTTTATGTCCCACAGGGCGTCCTGCTCTCGTGCAGGTCTGGTTCCAGATTTCCCCTTTTTGTAAGGATGCTCCTTATATTAGATTAGGGGCCCACCCTCCTCCCGTATGACTTCCTCTTAACTAATTACATCTGCAAAGACCCTGCTTCCAAATAAGGTCACATTCTGAGGTGCTGGGGTTGGGACTTCAACACACCCAACTCTAGGGGGACACGATTCAACGTATAACACGTTCTTTCCGTCTCCTCTCTCTTACCCTTCTTCTTTCTGCCCCACACCCTCTTGTTTTCCTGATCTTTCCGCTCCCTTGACCTTTCTGTTGCTCTGCCACTCCTCCCCACCCCACCCCCCCCACCTTAGCTCCTTATGATTCACCTTATTATTTAGGCCACAGACATCCACTAGGGGCAAATGGATGCCCTCCGGTGTGCCTGCCTCTGCCAGGACTCCCTTCCCTGGCACCTGCAAGGGTGGGTATTGTGCCCACATGAGCCCAGAACACCATAGCCTGCGGCCACCAGGTCCCCCTGCCATTCTGAGACATGTTTTCTTCCAGGAGGTTGAAGAAGTCCCCTGTCCAGGGTGCCGTTCCAAGCAGGGTGTTATGTGGGTGGGGGCAGGAGGAAAAACACTTGTGAGCCTGCGTTTGAGAGAGAATTTCCTTCTGTTGATCAAAAAATATTCCAGCACAAGGCAGGGGACATCCCCTGAATGAGCCTTATCATGTAAAGCATTTCCTCCTCCAGGGCGATCAATTTAGGCAAAGTGCAGAGCTAGTCGTGTTGAAATTCAACAAGAGGGGCATGTTGGCCCCCAAAGCATTATGGGCCATTAAGTCTGTAATGTAGCAGAGGCCTCTGGGTAGCTGGAGTTCCTTCCTTCCTTTTGATGATGGGGATGTCACACTCTTATCCTGCTACATCCAATGTCATACCCACCAGCACACACATGTTCCCCCCCGCCTCCCGTGTTGCTGCCGTTCTGTGTTATACCCATGTGGATGGCGGGGATGGAGGGTAGCTGGGTAACCCCCTCTTAGATTGTTCTCTGCCTGCGTCTCAGTGGGTGCCATCAGGTCCCTCCTACCGTGGGTCTCAGGATAGGGGAGCTGCGATTTCACAGCAGTGAGTACCCCCTTGATCTACTTGGATTTTGGTGGCCCCTAGACCTCGTGCTGTGGGAAGGATGCAGACAGACCTGGTCTCTCCCTTCTGCTGGAACCCTAGCCTGCTCAGTTCCCCAGGATGGGTTGTTTTCTGTCTAGGGTGTCAGGCTCACATTGAGAGGGGGTGGGGCTGGACCACCCCCCAGCATCGTGTATGTAGGGGTGGAGGTGGCAGGCGCAGTGGAGAGGACCTTTGTCGGAGGAGCACCAATAGTTTTGAAATGACTTGGAAAAACTTGGTCTTGGGGAATTTCCAACATGAGTAAAACCTAGAGGATTGTCAAGGTTTTGAGAAAGCCACAGTTGTCAAGCCGTCTCAGGTTCCTGTCTGTGACACCTCCCTCCCCTCAGGCCAGATCTCTTCCTTCCTGCTGAAGCTGCCTCTAGTGGAGACCCTTGTCACCTAGGAGCCTCTGGGCCAGGTTGGTCTCTTCCCCTTGCGGATTCTCTGCCTCTCTACCAACACGACCTCCATAGGATTTCCAGTATATTCTTTTACTCCTGGGCCAGTCCAACTACTTATCCATTCTCTTCCCCTTGGGTTTCACAGAGTGAACTCACTGCTCTAGCCCCTGTGTCAGGATGCATCTGATGTGCCCAGTTTGGAGGGCCCGTCCCCCTCTCCATCTGGTCACACTTGACCCATCCTTCAAAGCTAGTTCTGTTCACTCATGAGCCATATTATCCAAACACAATGCCTTTTTCCTTTGGCATTTTTTTTTTTTTGATACTTAATGGATTCTTAGGATAGAATAGTACCTAGAATGGATTATGTCCTGAATATCTTCAATTTTTGTCACCCCCAAGACGTTGCCATCTTGTCTCCTGGCATGTTTAATTTGGTTCAGCTTCAGAAACTCAGTGTTCAATAAATATTTTCTGGACTCCAAATGATTGTAACTCTTCGGCTGATATTTTTGGGGATAGGGTGGGTGGTTGAGTGAGGAAGGGAGGAAAGAAGTGACCTTGAGGTAGCAGAGCAGAGTCGTCTTGGAAGTAGAAGCGGAGTTGAGAAACGGGCGATCTTCCCAGGAGTGGTCAGGTCGCAAGACCTTAGTCAGAGAGGCGTAGAACATGGTGACATCCATTTGCCTGAGGAGGGAAGCAAGAAAGAGGACAGGCCATCCATCGACTGGGTATGGGCCCGCCTCTGGAGCTGGAAGGAGATGGGAACAGGTGGGCTCTCCTCCTACACTGGTGCCCATTGACATACCCTTCGGAGCCCTGAGTGATCCCAGTAGGCCACTGCCTCTTCCCATCCCTCCCTCTTTTCCTGGGGTTGGTCAAGCAGGCAGGCTGCAGGGCCTCCTGCTTCAGCTTGGTGGGGGCGGGGGGGGGGGGGAGGGGAACAACTGACCTTGATGAAAGTCCTCAGGTGAAAACAGTCTCTCTCATCAGATGTGATGGAGCCCCGTGAACAGTGCCCACCTGGCATGGGGGTAAAAGTGTGTGCAGCCTCCCCGTTAGCTGGTGGTGTGGCTTTGCTTCCTGCTGACGATATCCATGTTCTACCTTCCCTGGGAAATAACACCCTTCTTGACCGTGGGAATGTTTTTCACAGATGGGGGAAAAATTTTTTTTTTGATGGAACCACCTAGCACAGTTTTAAGCGTGTGACATTGTGATTATCTTTTTCATTACTGTCATATTTCTGTTTAACACAATTTGATGGCTATTCCTGGGAACCTAAATCGAAGCATGGAGTGGGTATTCTGCTCAGACTGGAGCCAGCCCCGAGCCACCTGCAGACACCCCTTCTAGTGACAGCCATCTTCCTGGGTTCCTGGTACTTAGCAGGTGGATCCCTGTCCCCATTTCTTTTGAAGCTGCTTTGATTCTTTCCCAAGAAATGAGTCCTCTTGATCCCAAGGACTGCTGCACCCAGGGGTCCTGGGGTGGGGTGGAGGGCAGCGGAAGGGCAAAAGGAGCCAGTGTGTTGGGAGGGTCTGTTCTATGCCAGGCTGTTAGGCTAAGAGTTCTCCATGCGTAATTGAAACCTTATGCCAGGCCCACGGGGCCAGGGGGGAGTGTTGTCTGTGGCCTTTTACAGGGGCCACCAGGCTAGGACACTAGGAATGTCTTGGTGGAGGTGGGGCTGTGCCATATTCTTCTTCACCCCCAGTGGCCATCCTTTCCTGAGTTCTAGTCTCCTCTTTCCCCCTCTCCCTCTCTTCTCTCTACCTTTGTGGGGTTGGAGTGGCCCAAAAACCCAAACTGTATTTAGCAACGTATCAGTTTCTTTTAAAACCTGAGAACATGGAAGAACATAAGGCTTTCTCGTGATGCTTGTAGGGAACTTTGCTCAGCTGAGTCCCGTGGACGGTCTGTTAGGCAGCACCCGCTTTGGAATCATAAGGCTGATTTGAAAAATTGGCACCTAATAGTTTACGACTGGAATAAATTTCCTGAAATTGGACCTCGGAGGGAGGCTTGGGTGCGTGCACAGCAGCCTCTCCCCGGCTCCGCACGCCTGGCTCCCCGCAGCCAGTGAGAAGGGGCGCCTCCCCTCATTTTAGGGGAGAGGCCCTGCCCTCCAACATTTAGTGGCAGTGACTGTGGGGAGACCGACTGGAATTTCTCCCAGTGGCCTTTCAAAGGCCAGCGCCTGAGAATTCCTGAAAAATTAATGGGGTCTCTGTGGGTTCTTTACACTTGCTGGTAACCTCGCCTCTCCCAGGCCCACTGTGGCTCTGAGGCTCAGCTCAGCAGCTGGTCTTTTGTATGCAAATATGACCTAAAGAAGTACGGAGGCAGCAGGCCATTGTTGCCCGAGACTGTGCGATTTCAAACAGACACTCGGCTTTTAAAATATTCCAGACAGATATTGAAAATGTCAGCAGCAGGTTTCTCCCACTTACTTCTTGCCCGTCTCTCTTTTTCCTCTCTTCCTCCCCTGCCACCCACCCCACCATAAAATATAATCAAAAAGCTAGTAAATAATTTAAAGAATCGCCTCAAAGGATTTTCAGACTAGAAAGAGATTCCCTTCTCTGGTTTAAGTTGGGAGAAACTGTTTTCATTTTCTTCCCCCAAGATATTTAAAATATTCAGGAGTGTCCCACGGGGTCTTGAACTCATAAGTGTCTGCGTTTTCCTCACTATACACTCATCTCCTCTTTTCTTTATTGAATTTTTTTTCTTAAGGTAGCTGTCGGCAGCATTTAGGTACAATTTGCAAATGAAAATCATATTTAAGCTATTGGTCTTAAGTCAGACCGACCTAAGGTCTGTTTCATCCATCTGAGTTCTATGTCCTCTCCGCTTTAGTTTAACCAGAGGACGGAGCGAATCTTGGCTGCTGTGATTTTTCATCCTCTGAATGCTTTTCAAAGGGGTCCCTCATCTTGTGAGCACAAGGGAGGAAGTCGCTACACATCATCATCCAGAAACTGAGTCACCCAGGACCGGATCTTCAGTCCCTACTTGTTCATGTTGAGAAGGGAGAAAGGGGGTCAGGCCTCCAGCTAGCCAGAAGCGTGGATGGGGGTGAGAGTGCGCAAGTTGGAAAAACTTCAAATCCATCCAGTCGTCAGCCCGCTGAAAGCAGGCAGTGTTCCTCCTGGAAGAACTCTCAAGTAGGTTTGCATTTCCGGGGCTCCCAGAAGTCCTGAAGCCAAGAGTCTGGCTGGCCAGGTAGAGAGTTTGTGCCCAGGAGATTACTGTACCTCTGGAAAATCAGTACTGGAGGGATGGAAGGAAGGCAAACGAGGATGGATGGAAGGAAAGACACGCATGAATAGGACAGATGGATGGATGGGTGGATGGATGGATGGATGGATGGAAGGACAGATGAAGGATGGATAGATAGATGGAAGGAAGGATATAGGGTTTCCCCTTTAGTGTTTGTTCTCTCGTGCTGTACTCAACCAGAAGACATTCCTCAGGCCTGTTTCTAGAAACTGCGGAGAGGCGACCTAGAACACTGGTGCCAGGGAATCCTTACAATGTGCTGTCTTCCTGTAATACTCATCAGTGCCGCTGCTACTGATCCTCCAAGGCCATTCCCATAGAGTTTCTTTCCCTTTAAAAGGGCGGAGTTATACGTACACTCCACCCACCCCGTCCTGTGTTACCCCTTGGCCGCAGGACCTGCACAATAACACTCTCTGGCTCATGGCTGGGGTGTCTGGCAGTGTCCCACCAAAGAGCCAGATGTGTCCTCTCTAGGTCCAGCCAACAAACGTCGCCCCCTCAGCACCGTGATCTGTTCTCTGAAGTGGGTGCTTCAAGCCCAAGAGTGTAAGTCATAGCGGACGGGAGCTCAGGCTCTAGAGGCAGATGGAGTGGGTTTGAATCCCCGGGGCCACCTTAGGTGAGTTCTGTAACCTCTGGGAGCCTCGGTTTCCTCATCTGTACAGTGGGGGAAGTTGTGTCTCCCCAAGAGCATTGTGAGGATTAGATGAGGTGACGCACACAAAGTGCTTAAGCAAGCCGTGCCTGGCACCCAGCACCTGCACCGCATAACACGTGTCTCGTGTACTGTCGTTATTATGGGGAGGGACTGCCACCTCCCGAGGAGGGGACAGCAAGAAGCCTGCACCACTGAGGTGGTGGTGCCAACAGTCAGCTCCTCGCGTCGTGTTCAGGCACACAGCTTACCGAGGGCCTTGGGGGGGGGGGTCTCCCAGTGCTGGGGGCGGGGGGCACGCGATCTGTTTGGCACGCGCATACTGACAACATGGCCTCTCACGCCTCGTCTGGACGTCTTCCCAGCTCTGTAAACAGCTGAAGCTCGAGAGCCCTGGGAAGATACAGTGAGGTGGCCCAAGAGGAGCCCTTAGCTGCCTCTCCCCGAGGTCCGAATCTTTGCTTCTCCTTTTGTTCTTTTATAGGACAGCTACTCCTCCCTTGAAATCAAAAGCCCTAAATGCTCCCCCCAGTGGTTGGTTTGCTCCTCCCACTGGGGCTGAGCCCCCACCCCCCAACCCCAACACGGGCAGCTGATACCAGCTCCTGTCTCCATTTCTGCCTTACGGGGAGGTAGCTTTGCGGAGAGTAGCAGCCACAGGAGGCTGGGGCCTTTGTGCCCTGAGATCCAGGCTCCAAGGAGCCTTCTGGAAAAACAGAAGTTCTGAACTTTTCTGCCTCACCCCTCTCGCTCCTGTTCTTTTCTATCTTAAAGCCCCTAAGAAGGGAGGGGCGAAGTCCATGGTCTGTAAGCATAAAGGATTTTTAAGCTAAACAAGAAAACCAATTATTTTTCTAACTGCTTTACTCCTTCAAATCTTTCACTGTAATGGAGATTTAGAATCCATCACAGTTGGGCTATTATTTCTGTGTAAACAGTGTCATGCCTTATTGCACCAAACACACAGTCAATTTTTTTCATTACATTTAGATACAGATGACAAGGGTGCCCAGTCCGTGGGCTCCCTGAGCCAGGCTTGGTTGGTGGGGAGCGTGTGACCACGGTCAGAGGTGAGGAAAGGGGGTAAGGCTTGTAGGGGATTTCGGTTCCCACCCAGGGGTCACCTCTTCAGCTGCAGAGTTGTAGTCTTTAGGCCCTGGCTTGTGACCCTCCTGTGTCCGGGGCTGGGAGGCGGGTCTGGAAGAGAAGATGGGATGGGAGTGGTGGGGGAGGGGCAAGAGCTCAAAATTTTCTTGCAACCAGTAGGACCCAGGACAATTCCAGCCTCCCCATCTCCAACCTGCCCCATCTTCCAGACGGTTCTGCTTGAGGACCTTCCTTCCTTCCTTCCTTCCTTCCTTCCTTCCTTCCTTCCTTCTTTTCTTTCTATTTTAAGTTTATTAATTTATTTTGAGAGAGAGAGAGAGACAGTGTGCCTGCATGTGCGAGCAGGGGAGGGGCAGAGAGAGAGGAAGAGAGAGAATCCCAAGCAGGTTCTGTGCTATCAGCACGGAGTCCAACTTGGGGCTCGAACTCATGAGATCATGACCTGAACTGAAATCAAGAGTTGGACACTCAACTGACCTGAGCCACCCAGGCGCCCCAGGGATCTTTCTAAAGTGCACATCTGATGTTGCCTTCTGACGCTTGAAGTCCTGGGATAAAATCTAGACAGCCTGCGTGGCCCGCGGGCTCCTGTCCTGCAGTGGCCACCTGGACCTCTTTGTCCCTCCAGCACCAACCCTCTTACAGTTCCCTGATCTCGTGTGCTGCATCGCGCCCTCTGCCCAGAACATTCTTCCCATTCTTCCCATGTCCCTCCTTCCTCCAGCCTCATGCCTTTTCATCCTCCAGGACCCAGCTCAAAAGCTACCTTCTCCAGGAAGCCCACCTTCACGCTAAGGCTGGTGCGTGCACGTCCTGCGTTGCCCCGGGCTTCCTCCCTTCTACCACCCACCACTCTGTGTAGTAACCCTTGGTCTCTCTTGTTCAGTAGAACGGACACTCCTTGAGGGCAGCCACTGTCTCCTGTGTAGCCCAGTGCCTGGCACGGCTCTTGGCAGGTGGGACCCTCTCAGCGAGTATTTGTGGAACGAACGAATGAATCCCCAAACCGGCCTGGGAGAGGGGGCTGAGAGGGCACCTAACTGCGGGTCACACGTGCTGTGCGCCACGGCGGTGTCGGCCCTGTGGCTGCAGCAAGGATGGGGACAGAGGTGTGCCTGGCAGCCGGCAGCTCCAGGTGGAAGGCAGTAGAGCAGCATGGTGAAGCCTGTGGGGGCTGGAGCCAGACTGTCTGGGTTCAAATCTAGGTCCCACCACCGTGACTTGGGCAGGTTACTTCAAGTTACTTAAACTGCCTGTGCCTCAGTTTCCTTACCTACAAAACGGGGCTAATAGAAGTACCAGGTTCATGGGGCCATGAGTGGTGATGAAATGCATTACGACTGTCCGTGGGAGGCACAGAGCCGCCTCCGTGGAAGTGAGGGCCGTTGTCCTTCTTCGTTGGGCTTCTGCTCGGGTGGTTCTGCCCCTTCTCAAGGCCTTGCTTGGAGCAGAGGTCAGGGACCTACATGGGCTGTGTTTGCAAACAGCCTTGGCCACACAGTTGACCCTCTGGGTGGTGGCTGCCCCTTCGGGCAGGTCGCCCCACACCCCTGCCATCCCGCTTTCTCATCTGTGCCACCTGTCTGGTCCCTAAGGCCCCGGAGTTTGTGACCTCTGTGCTGACCTCGAGGTCGGCCAAGGCTTCTCAGGTCGAGCTGACTCTGGTCCATCTGAGTCATTCATGGAGCACCTTGTCTATAGCCCTGGACTCACAGCAGACCTGTTTGCCACAGATGCCCAAAAGGGCACATTGCTCTGTTCCCTGATCCTATGAGATGAGGCAGGCTGGAATTCTCTAGGGAGTAGCTCGAGGCGCGCAGCTGTGCACCCCTCCTTCCCCCCACCCCCCAGGCCTGTTTGCCGTCGAGTGTTCTTGCTTATGTGGTCCAGATGGGCACGTACCCTCTCAGCCTTTGACTCTGCAGGAAGTTGCAAGGTCCTCTCATACCCAAGAGCATGGACTTCCAAGAGAGTCATCAGCATCCTGAGGGCAGGGCAGGGCAGGACGGGGAGGGGCGGGGGATGTCTGAGCCCTTACCCCTTGGTCCTTTTCTCACAGACCCCCAGGGGCCTGATCCGCTGATCTTGAGAAGATGAGGGAAGGGAACGGGGGAGCTGACACGCAGCTTCCCTCAGTTTGGGTGTTTGGGTGTTTGGGTGGGCCCGCCCCCACTTACTGAAGGCAGCCGCGTGAAGCCCGAGAGGGAGCCAGGGCGGGATGTGTGAGACCCTCAGGGCAGGATTCCTCCTTGTTCCTGCCAGTGAGTGGACTTTGCTTTAAGCCCCATGGAAAGCTGAAGTCGTGGAATCCCACAGAAGACATTAGGTGGGCATTACTCTCACAGGAGAAGCCTCTTAAACCACACCCACCAGGGTCCCCAGTAGGGGTAGGTGTGCGCAGGTTGGCGGGAGCGCCTGCTTTTTTTTCTGGGAGGGCGCCTCCTTGTGGAGCAGGTAGGAAGCACACAGCGAATGTGGCTGCTTGCTTTCTCTGATGGCTGATCCAGGAGAGACCCTGGGGGGCCCCACGAGTCAAATGGCCCAGCCACGCGCAGTAGGCATTGGGGACGAGGAGGTCTTCTGACGTCTCCTGAAGTGGTGGTGGGCCGGGGATCACTGTGTCGCAGAGTTTGGGAACTGGATTTGGAACCAGCCACATCCGCGGGCTTGTGTCTTAGCCCTGCCACCCGCGTGGCAGGTCTTAGGACCTTGAGCAAGTGCCTGAATTTTCTAAGCCTTTTTCTGCTCATCTGTGAAATGGAAACCACAACTGTGATAATAATGCTACTTATTCTCCTCTGGGTTGTTGTGAGCCTGACATGAGCTAATGCATGTGAAGTACGCATGGTTCTTGGTATATAGAGCACGCCATGTGCCCAGGGTTCCTGTCGCGATTTGTCCTGTTACCGGATCCTGCCGTGTACCTTACAGGACTCCGCTTTCATGAACCTTCTTCCCGCTCACAGGGCACCGTGCATCGCTGAGTTTTACCACCAAGCCACTTTTGTCTAAATGTCCTTTGAAGCTCCCCAGCACATCGCCCTCTCTTCCCAGAGGCTCAGGCTGCCTGTCTGGGGATTTGCCCCGTGTATTTTGTCTGTAATGCATAATATATGTGCGTGTGTGAGTGTGTGTGTGTAGCGCCCCCCCCCCCCACGGATGTATATATAACTCATTCCCCAAAGAGAGATTTATTTCAGGGAACAAATGCTTCTGGTTAGCTTCTGTGTGGATCGGATCCAGCCCCAAGCCGTTGCCATGAGTAGAATTCATTGACGGCTAAAGGAAATGAAAACAAACACTCCCTGACATGGGGCATTTCCGTTGGGGGGGGCCTCTGGGAATTCTTCTCTTCTATTAAAATATCTACCAAATTGGATGGAGGAACTTGGCAGCCACGGCCTGAGCACTTTAATTGTTTCTGTGGGGAGGGCACGGGCAGAAGCCGTGCCCTGGCCTCTCTTCCAGAACCTTCCTCTCACCATTGCCGTCCAGGCGGAAGGGGCCGCCTGAGACTGGAGAATGGCTGGGTGCTCCTGGAGTCCAGCTCCTCCCCTCACGCCCGGGCAGCGCCTTTCCCTGGCCCTCTGGAAGCAACTCTTTGTTCAAGTTGGGAGGGTGGGGGTGCCGGGAGCTCACATTCCTCAGAAGGTCTCAAGCCTTCTGCGTAGCCCCAGCAGACAGAATGGAAATGCAGTTTTAATCACAACCAGCTGAAGGGAGCTGCCCCAGACTTATTACCATTTGGCTGGTTTTTTTGGTTTTGTTTTTTCCTTCTTCCTCTTCTTCCCTTAGGGGGAAGATGTTTCTCTTAGGAGGGAATTTGCTTCAGGGAACAGTTCGGGATGGAGGCAGATGATGAGACACAGGGACTGTCACGCAAAGTCGGGGGTATTTGCTAGTCGGTACCATCAGGACACCGCTCTTTCCCCTCCTGCCCCTGGGGGGTGGGCCCACGGTGGCGTTTCCCCAGGCCTCTGGGCGCGTACTGGTAATAACGGCAGTCAGCGCGTTGGTGCTATAGACACGTTCATTTATTTGGCATCTTACTTCACCCTTCTGCAGGGCAGTTGCAAGGGTCCCCATGAGACGTGCCAGGAAGCCAAGTCTCAGTGTGGTCAGGTAGCCTGCCCAAAGCGGCAAAGCAAACGCCTGATTCTTAACTTTGGCTCAGGTTATGATCTCACGATTCGTGGGTCTGAGCCCCACATCGGGCTCTGCACTGACAGTGCGGAGTCTGCTTGGGATTCTCTCTTTCCCTCTTTCTCTGCCCACCCCCACCAAATAAACCTTAAAAAAAAATGTCTCCCAATAGTGCAAAGTTCCCTGGGAAGCAAAACTGCCACTGGGTTGAAAACCACTGTTTGAAAACCATGTTCTTTCTTCTGCTCATTGCCTGCTGCGTTGTGTGGGAACATGGCTGTATGTACTTATGAACCTAAAGTGACCAGCGGACATCGGAGGTGCCTGATGTACATTTGCCTACACATACTCAGCAAATATACAGTAACTGCTCATTGAGCATCTGTAGGCACTGTAAGGTACTGGGGAAGCCAGAGGCCAGAGCTCCTGACTGCCCCGGAGCCGAAGCATTCATCAAAAAGACTAGGAGACACTCTTGTCCTCACAGAGGGTCCATTTGAGTGGGACACTCACAGGTTTGTTGGGTAGCAGATGTCGATTTCTAGTTCTTGGAGGGGCGACGTTGAGAACCAGGGGTGAGTGCTGGGGGGACCCTGAAGACACAGGCACACATACAGGAGCAGAAAGAATAAAACACACGTGATATCCATGGGGCTTCTGGTCATTCCTCATCAGGACCTGATAGGCAATATACTGTCGCTTAAAGTAAACTCCCCCTTTTGCTTTGTCTGAGGACCTGAATGCATTTCCTTCTGAAAACCCAGAGGCTTTTTTTAAATGTTTATTCATTTTTGAGAGAGAGCGAGAGAGCGTGCACAAGTGTGAGTAGGGGGAAGGGCAGAGAGAGAGAGAGAGAGAGAGAGAGAGAATCTGAAATGGGCTCTGCACTGATAGCAGAGAGCCCGGCGTGGAGTTCAAACTCACGAACCATGAGATCATGGTCGGATGCTTCACCAACTGAGCCACCCAGGCGCCCCAAGACTCTTTTTTCTGAATCTCTTACTGATTTGGAAATTTGCCTTTAAAACAAACACATGGGAACAAGCTCCCAGGCCTCTGCCCTTGTAGTTTCAATTAATTGGTGCCAAAAATATCAGCTTAGTGCCACCTATAACCTCATATCTCCGGGTATATCAGACCCCTAGAGGGACCAGGATTCCTTGGGAGACATTTCTGAGGACCCCCAGAGAGGAGTTAGTGAGAAAGGGAGTGTGTGTGCGTGTGTGTGTGCGCGTTTGCACGCACAAGGTTCTGTACACACACACACAAGAAAAGAATATCAGGTTGTTCACTTTTTTTCTTTAAAAACTCCAAGAATGCATTTCAGACTCCTCCTGCCTGCCAGTCTCCACTCCTCCCCCAAATATCCTTGGTTAAGTCTTAAGACTCAACAACAACAAAGAACAAAGCCACAGCCCGTCTCCCCTCCCGACAGTGTCAGCTGTGAACCGAAGATCTGAATAGCCTTTAAAATTGTTTTATTGTTGTCAGTGCTGCAGAATGGTGTGTAATCTTTGTGTTCTGGAGAATCTTTAATTGGCACAAAAGGGCAGTTTAGCCGGCATCTTCTAGGAGGTTTGTCACGCAAACGGTTAGTGCCTGCCACTCACAACATATAGGGCTCTCCAGGTTGATTTGCATCGGCAGCTCCCTTGGTTAATGGCTTTCTGTGTTTCCCGGGGACCCTGAGCAGAAGCCATGGGGAGATGAGGCTCCCCTCGTCGACGTCTGCGCCGCATCACAGGCAAGCCTTCAGGACCTCCAGGCGTCTCCCTCTGAGCCCAGGGGCGGTGGAGGGGTGCAGGATGGGTCCCTCATGTAGATGGAAGGCTTCCATCATTCAACTGTATTGTAGGAGTCGAGAGCAAAGGATCGGGAGCCACCTACCTGAGTGCAAATCCCAAATGAGATGCTGTCCTTCTTGCTACTGGGCAAGTAGGGTTATTAGTTAGGGTAACACCAGCTGCTGAAGTAACTAAGCCCCCAGATTTTGGTGCTTAACACAACGGAAGGTTCTTTCTTGCTCACTTAGCAGTTCAGTACAGAGGTTGGTGGTTGGCTTTCCTTCCACGTGGTGATCCAGGGATCCAGGTTCCCGCCATCTTAAGGCTTCGCCATCCATCCCTTGGGGCCTCAGAGCCGTTGTGGCGAGGAACTAAGTCGTTAGGCTGTAGTGTCTCCTGTAATGCTCACAACAGCTTCTACACGTCGACAGTGATCTCATTTCACAGGTGAGAAAACTGAGGTTCAGAGAGATGAAGTCATTTTTCTGGGATCCCGTGGGGCAGCATAGGGGCTCTAGAGCCAAGTAAAGAAAACCCTGGTTCTACCTGCCCCCCCCCAGGCCCCCCACGAGGCCCTTTGGTAGACTTAGCTGTTCTCATCCCCATTTAACACCTGAAAAACAAGTTCTTTTCCCAGGGCCTCATCCCCATGTGGCTGTCCCTGTGGCTCTTGTGACCGGGATGGCAGGTCTTCGGTGTGGGGGCTTTGCTCAGAGGGGAGAGGCAGAGGAGTCCCACCAAGCGGAGGCGGGCCTAACTTGGGTAGAGTGTGGAGAAGGCTGCCAGGCCCTCCCACGTTCTGGGGCAGAGGTCGGCCTCACATAGGCTCAGCTAGGGGGGTGTGTGTGTGCTTGCGTGCGTGTGCGCGTGTGTGTGTGTGTTCGAGGGTGGTGAGGAAGAGGGGAGCTGCTCATTTGAACCCTGGAGAGGTAAACACAGCATGTGGGCTCCGTGGAAGGAGTTTCTGTTGACAAGCCGAGCTTTCTCCTGACACCCCTGGCCGTTAATGGATTCAGAGTTTGGCAGTTCTGCGCGAAGCCGACTGCCAATGAGCCGGGCTGCTGCGAGCGCCTGACAGCGCTGATCAGAAATGGGTTTCCTTTCGAGCTCTGCCCTTCTGCAGGGGGGTGGCCTTGACCAGACAGAGATGCGGTCAACCACCACCCATCTCCTAGGACCCCCCCCCCCGCCCCGTACCTGCCAGACCCCGCCCCTCGCTCTGCAAGGCTGTCCACATTCCCACGAACACCTCTGCGTGTGGCTTTGCTTGCTCGCCAGTTTAAATGCAGCCGAGGGGCGTTGGCTTCGTCAGGGAGAGCCCCAGCGGGAGGCTCGGCTTTGTGTGCTGGGGGAGGGGGGCTGTGTGAAAGAACAGCCCCCCAAGTTGTTAGGGCTCTTGGAGAAAGCTTTCTCTTCATAGCTGTTGGGGACCTTGTTGTCCCTGTCCCTGCTGGGCAATTCCTGGTGGAAAGGTCACAAGCGTGTGGCAATTACAAGTGGGGGGCATATGAAAGCTTTGAAAGTAAGAGACTGTCGGACTGATGGCCCTGGGTTAGCGCATCTAATGAAGCTCTCCTGCGGGAGCCTGGAGCGTGGAGGCAGCCACAGCCATGCCGTCTTCTCCTCCCGGCAGGGGACGCTTGGCTGCAGCTCATAGGGGAGGTTTAGTGTGTAGAGAACATGGGGCCCCAGACCCTCTGTCCAGCCCGGTCCTGGGAGGACCCACCACCCAGATGCTTTCACTGGCATCTCCTTACTGTCTCTGTAGCCTTCTAACGGGGGGCCCACCGTGCAGGGCGCGTCCATGGTGGGGCCGTTGGCTGCAGGCCAGAAGCTGGCAAAGGGTCCATGCACACGGCCCCCTCTTTAGCTCTGGGGAGGTTGGCCTCTGTTGAAGAGAGGGAGCCATTTATCAGAATCAGTAAGTAGAACCAAAGGTGCCTAGTGGGCCCCCGCGTCTAGAATCCTCAGTACCCTGTTGGCTTCTACCTACGTCCTTCAAGAAGTTTTCCCGGTACAAAGCACAGGTTCGGCCTCTGATGGAGGAGCCTTTGTTACTTAATTCTTGTGTCTTGTTTCAGATTACAGGACGTGAAGCTTGTAGCATGGGCTGCCAAATATTTTAGTGTCTTTTCTCAAGAAAGAAGAGGCCCCGGGCCTCTGAAGCATGTGTTATAATACTATCTGCCCCCAGAACCAAGTGAGATAGATCGATTTCTACTGACGTCTCTGTGTTGTTTCAAGGCCGGCACTTAGGTCACTGGGTTTCTGAATTCTCATGTTGTTGAGCCAGAGATGGTGAGGAAGGCCACCGTGAGGCCCCGGAACTGCCTTGGAGAAGCACAGAGTGGTTCTCAGAGTCAGAAGGAATTCAGGGATCCTGTGTTAGGTTCTGGTGTGAGCCAGCCCGTTTTGACCTTGGGCAGGAGGCCCAGCCGTTTGTTGCTTTGTTCCCTGTTCCTACCACTGAAATACAGATTTTTCTCCCTCTTTAGAAAACAAGCAAGGACTGAGCCATTTAATCGAACTTTCAGAGAGCTGCCACTTGGTGCCTTTGCTACCGCGTTTGTTCATCTGTACGTTCGAATAGTTATTGAGTGCCCGCTGGGCGCTAGTGTCTTAGGGCCCGGGGACATGTCACTAAACAAAACAGATGAAACTCCAGGCCGCGTGGAGGCTCCATGGTGAAGGGCTGTCAGCCAGGCAAGTAGGAGACCTTGTGTGCTTGGCGGGGTGGAGCGGGGGCAATATGGGGAAAGGCACCGCAGGGAAGGCACAGCAGTGCCGGGCAGGGCTGAGGTCTGCGTCCTTTGGAGACGTGACCCACTGATCCTCCTCGATGGGTGTGAGGAGTGGGACTCTACTTTTCACAGATGGGGAAACGGAGGCTTATAGAGGCAAGGAAGGTGTTCGAGTTCCTGCCAACATTTCAACCCAGGCCAGATAAGTGAAATGACAGGAATTCTGTTCCAAGTCGCCACGGTCCAGTCGCCGGGCAAAAGAGCTATTTTAAGTGTCAGCCTGGTAAAGGCAAGATATCCCGCGTTACTGTTAAAGCACCTGTCAATGAAATTGGTAAAAACTGAAATCAGAAAGTAACTGAAAAGCGCTATTAACTTCCTCAGTGTTTCTGAAGCCAGTGAACAGGACCCATGTTGACATGAGCCACGGTGGAGGCTGCAGCCAGCAACCTGAGAGTTTTGAAGCCGGAGAAGAGATGTCTTGTCACCTTCATCAGAGCGTCTGCCTTACGCTAAGCCCTTGAGTCATATATTCAGAATTCTGAGATTGAATCACGTGAGCAGGACTTAACAGGCCTACCTCTGCCTGCGCTTGGCTGGGTTTCAGACCTCAGCCGTAGAGACAGTACACTATAAATAGACGAGGGGAAGAGATTTAGCCCAAAAATCCCACGTTCTCAGAACTGCCACGGTCTACCTTTTGGGCCAAGCTGTCCTAGTCCCGGGGCCAGGAAGTTTACAAAAGTAACGCGCCTGAGTTCATTTCCATGCCAGCCCACGCTCCTGTCACGGAACCGTGCCTCCCTCTGAACAGTAGGTGACAGTCAGCAAGGAGGTGACTTCAGCCCCTGCCCTCAGCGTCCTGGAGACGTTACGGAACTTCTTGCTAAGCAGTGCGCTGGGAGAGTCGGGTGGTTTGTACTGCCGGTGACCGTTAGGGTTTGAAGGCTGGTGTGGCCCCGGTGGGGAGGCTAGCTACCCAATGGTGGCGCAGACCCTCGGTGGCTCATTGCAAAGGCGGGTAACGCGCATGGGGCCCCGGAGGGCAAGAGGCCCATTTCCTCTGGGTTCGTGATAATTCTGCACGTCTGCCGGGCCCTCCCCAGGGCTGGTCACTATTCTGGATGAAAGGAGCGCTTGGTTCTCAGTGACGAGCTGTTGCAGTCTGCATTTCCCTGTAGTTACTGGTTCCCTCTTGATTTTCTTGAGGGGACTGGGGAGAAGCAGGCAGCAGGTAAGGCATCTCAAAAGCGTATATCCGTTCTGCTGAAAAGCCCAGAACCAAAATAATCTGTCACCTATTCCACCCAAATAAATAAGTCAGCAGATAGGTCTGCTTTCATTGTATTGTTTTCTTCATAAATACCCTTTAAATTGAGCCTGAGTGACAAGATGTGCTTCTGTCGCTAAAATGCTATCACCAATAATACTGAAAGAGCTTTTAAAATACCACAATTGTCACTGAAACTATACTTTGCTTCCCCCTCCCCCCTTCTCTCTCCCCTCTGCTAGTAACTAGGTCTCTTTGGGGAATTTTTTAAGTGACAATTGGTAGATTGTAGCTGGCGATATTTCTTCCACATAATACTTCTGAATGCCACTCAGCTCTGTCATGATTGGCTCCAAATGTCCCAAGGAAGGAAGATGCTTCATTTGAAAATGTAAAGCTTACGGGAGGTCATCTGCTCCCTAACTTTTACCCCCTTTGCAGAAGGGGCGACGAAGAGGTAGCCGTGGGAGGACCTGGCCTCCAAGGAGGCCACCAGGACCAACCCATGCCCGTCAGCTTGAGTACGTGGTTGAACGGGCTTATTAGATTCTCAGATGTTATTCAGCCTGATTGCAGCTTTTATACAAAGCAGTGAAGACACGGGTAGGGAAGATAATAGAACTATAAATTGCAAGACAGGTTCTTATGAAATCAGTAAATTATTCATTTAACGGTCCTCTCCTTGTTGATTTCATGTTGCTATGGCACCTCAAGATGGAGGCGAATCAGTCGTCCGGTCCAACCAGGGGTGGTACACAGATGCACAAATCCTGGCGGAAGGCAGATAATGCATTACATACAACCTTCGGCCACATGATAAATTGCCTCTTTATCTGGCAAATTCCAAGGAGATCTACTGGAGAGAACCGAAAGAGATATCTCACAGTGGCTAACGTTTCTTGGAAGAGGCCCAACCGTCTCAGGGTCTGAGTCAGAATCTGTTTAAGAACGCATTAAGAACGCATTGTCTTGCAGTGACTTGCCCGTCTCCCGAGATGTTGAAAACACCGTGGGTTCCCAGTTGCTTTGGCGGCCACGCTACAGTAAATGCCTGACTTCATTTGTTATTTTGATGGGCAAAGAAAACTGCGTGCTGACAGTCCCGCTCCCTCTTAAGCTCTTTCCAGCCTCGCTTTTCTAACCCCCCTCCCCATTTGCAATTTGGTTTCTTGCTGCTTGTTAAGTTATTGTACTTAGGAAATCGAATGCTTTGGCCAAGCCTGTCACTCATCTTCAATGGCGTTGGAGGGAGTTGGGAAGCTTGGTCCCGGTGTCGGCCGGGCAGCCGTTTGACCTGGGACAAGTCCGTTCACCTCTGGGCTCTCGGCGGCGTGAGGGGTCTAGGCTGGTCTGTTTGGGTGGTCCCTTCCTCCTTATCATCCCAAGACTCTGTGCCTACAGCTCATATTGGTTCCCTGTTGGTGAACAGCAGGCTTTTATGAGGACTTCTTAAGGCCTTCTCAACGTGCCTGCATTTAGAAAAGTTAGGGCTGGACCCCCCCCCCCCCACATGCATTGGATTCTGTGGACGTTCTGTATGAAAGAGACTGTTAAGAATTCTGTAGTTCATTCTGACAGCTTGAGAGGTGGAATGGTTTTGCATGGCATCCATGTAGGAATGGACTAAGAAGGAAGTATTTTCCAAGAGAGTCTGGCTATGTGTATATGTTAGGGTTTCTTTCCACCCCCCCCCCCAACCAAATTTTATAACTTTGCTCTGAAAGGGCAGAAATAATAACTTAATCCAATATTTTATTGATTCTATTGACCATAATGTCTCTTAATTCTGCTTTTGGCTTCTGTGACCTAATATACTAATGATAATAAGTATTAGTCTTATGAGGCTATTACTGTGATTCCTATTCCATGAGCTAAGGTCCAGCCAGGGGACAGAAACCACACCAGTTACCTGTGCAGAAAGGGTTAAAATAAAGAATTGTTGGGATGTCTGGTGGCTGAGTCGGTTAAACGTCCGACTTGGGCTCAGGTCACGATCTCACGGTTTGTGGGTTCGAGCCCCGCTTTGGGCTCTGTGCTGACAGCTCGGAGCCTGGAGCCTGCTTCGGATTCTGTGTCTCCCCCGCTCACGCTGTCTCTCTTTCTCTCTCTCTCAAAAATGAATAAACATTTTTTTTTAATTTTTTAAGTTGTTACTGGGATATAAAGTTAAGTTCACTGAAAAGGTAAAAAGAAAATATGGAGGCATGTTTTCTCAGACATTGGGGTGCATCAGATACCTATAGGGCCTATTAAAACACAGATTACTGGGACGCGCTTCCGAGTTTCTGGTCCGGTAAGTCTGGAGTAGGGCCCCCAAATTTGTGCTTCTAACAAGTATTCAAGTGATACGGATGCGGGTTGTGGGGAGCCACACTTTGAGAACCAATGTTCTGAGGTACCACAGACATAACAACTTCAGGAAGCAGCCATCACCCCTACCAGGTCGGAAGGTCGGAAGTATTAAAACTTGGATGTTTGCAGGATGAGGGCCCCAGACCTCTGAGGAGGGGGTCTCTCGGCCTCCAGTGCCGATGTCTCTGAGGGAGGGGAGGGGGCGCCGTGTTGCTGGTTCTGCGGGTGTTGGGAGAAACTGCAGACTCAGCTGCTAGAACAGGAAGGCGCTTCTGCTGCCAGGATGAAGAAGCCTTGCCGGGGTGATGCTCACAGGAACCGCAAGCTGACAGGAAGCCCACAGGAAGCCCCCAGGAAGCAGAAGGGAAAGGGCAAGTCCCCTCTTCCTCCTCCACCCATAGAGGCTCTCACTCTAGCGCCCCCTTTTGGCACAGCCTTGCAGGGACCCGGTGGCCGAGCTGTGGTTTTCAGGGTCCCAGCTTTAGCCGCACAACCCGAGTATGATGAACAGGTGGGTTTGGAGCAGAGAGCCAGTTTGACAGATGGGGAAACCGGGGCCCTGAGACATTAACAAACTCTCCCAAGGTCTCCCAGCTAGTAGGTGGGAGAGCCAGGATTGGAGTCTGGCTCCAGAAGCCACACCCGTCCCCGCACCCGTTTGTCTGGCAGGATGCTGGTCTCTCTGTCGCCAGCCTGTTTACTTGTGTGGTTGCTTCTCTTCTCCTGCCCCTAAGGAGGACATCCTCGGGGCTCCACCCCTGCCCCTCCACCTCCAGCATCACCATTGTGTGGACGCGTCCACGTCTGTACCTCCACCCTGGCCTGTGTTTTGGGGTGCCAAGCCTGGGAGTCCAGTGATCTGCTGGACATCTCCTCTGGGATGTCCTACGGAAACCCCACCCCGTTCCTTTCCGTTTTCTCTCATCCTCCTTCCCAAACGATAAAAAATGTGATCACCTCCCCCCCACGGTCCAGTTCTCTCTCCAACTTCGATGCCATCGGCTTTGAAAGCTCCCTCTCCTGCTTTCACGTTCTAAGTATGGTTTTCACTTAGGCTGGCTCCGTAGACTCTTTACTGCCGTCTTTCTATACTGCTCCCCCACCCGGTTTCTCCAGTAAACTGCTGGGAGAAATGTGCTTTCAAAACAACTTTGTTCATGCCTTTCCTCTGCTTGAGAACACTTGCCGGTTGCCCAAACAGAGCCTCCTGAACAAAGCCCCAGCCTCCCAGAGAGCAGGGCATCTTTCCTGGCGGGTAGTAGGACCCCGTCTCCTGCCCGATCATGGTTGCGGCTTCTCCAGCACGTGGGGGCTGCTGATGGTTCCTCTGACTTGGTCCAGGTTCTTCTGGATCGCTGTGGTTGTCCCTGCCACTCCATTTCCACCCCATGCGAGCTCTCGCCCTTACTTGGAGACCCACTTCTAATGCTGCCTGCTCTACGGAGCCCTCCTCCCCCGGCTGTGGAAGGCAGCCAGTGTCACAAGGTGGGCGACACTCACAGGGGCCATGGCACCGAAGCCTGTACCCGTGCTTTAAGCCCCCTCCGTGCGTACGGACCGAGACGGCTTGGGCCACGCCAACGCGCCAGGCTTGGCTTCCCTCAGTCAGAGTTCCGGAAGACCTCTGGGGGTCTGTTTCTCCGACCAGACTCATTCCCTCCGTCCCTTCCCCAGGATGCGGTGCCAGAAGGACAGCTTCTCCTGCCTCTGAGATGAGCTTTCTCCACTCATGCAAATTACTCTCTGACTTAAACACTCTTGTGGCTGAGGACAGCGTTCTCACTGCCCCGTCGGTGAAGGAGGAACATCACAGCGCTCTATTTTCTCCTAGCAAATGCAGATAATACCCTTCCTCTAATCAACAGGTTCACAAGCATATGTCTGAGAACCAGAAATGAATTTATAAGGGGCTCTCCTAGCCTTGTGGAATTAGAGCAGAGATATTGCTTTCTTTTCACTTCAGTTAATCCAAATGAGCTGAGTCTCCTTTCTATAGGGAAGGGCAAAATAAGACAAAAACCCATCCCAGCAAAAGCCAGGCTTTCTTGCTGCCCGAATCGGGCAGCGAAAATAGTTGGGGTCATTGGAATCATGAAAGAAATGGTGTTTACATAACCTCTCTCTAGCAGAGAACTTGAAAGAGATTTCCTTACATTATTTGCAGATAAGTTTTGCACTTTATATCACCCACTTTTGTCAAACCCATCTTCACGTACATGCGTTTGGAGAGCTTATTTGCAGGTGAACAGGCTTCTTGTTTTTCCTCTCAGGAAGTTGTCTTTTAGGCAGTAAATTCCAAGCTCTGCGGTTCATTGGGAGTCGGGAGGATAGAAGTGGTGGCCCATCCTGAGTGTGGAAATGAGAATCAGTTGGAAAGGGCTCCCTTATCTCTGCTACCTGGACTTTTTATTGGCTACTGATATTTCAGTGTATTGCCGGACTTACTGAGTATTTAGTGTGTCCCTACTCCATGGAGCCTGTGAAAATAAACTGAGCCACATGCTTGCCTGCGGGGAACTTAGAGTCTAGCGTGTGGGACAGTGACAGACACCATACTCTGTGGAGAGTCAGGGTGCGTATCAGGTAAAAGAGCAGGAGAGAAGGCCGGAGGGCGGGGAGGGGAGCGGGACGTGAAGGGTAGGCTGTGGGAGGGGGGACGTGGCCCAAAGTACAGATGCGGGAAGTGCAAGGGGGCCTGTGCGGAAGGCCGGCTCACAGGGCGTGTGAGGAGGTGCGGTGCGCATGGCCAACAGGACCCTGCTCTGGGGTGCCAGCTCACCAGACTGCGGAGCCAGGCAGTGGTGGACTTTGGTGCCAAATTGGACAGCTCCGTTGGCACCTTTGGACGTCACCGGGTGCTCTAAGCAGGCGAGGGGCGTGGCCACATCCTGTTCCCGTGGGTTCCATCTCAGCGGTGCTAGGGCCCGGGGGGTTGTCTCCACGTCTCTCTTCCCTCTCCCCCACATCTGCCATCGTACAAAGAGCTCAAACCGGTGCCTGCCTTCAGAGGCTCTGCCGTTGGATCGCTCTGCAATTCAAGTGCCACAACTCTCCGCTTGGGCCTCTGGTCCATCCTTCACGTGCTGCTGGATGAAGGTTCTGTAAGGCACGTCCTCCCTCTGCTCCGTGCCCTTCAGTGGCCCCCAAGCAAAGACCAAGCACCTGGGTGTGGCAGATGAGGCCGTCCGAGGCCCTGGGGCCCTGCGCCCACCGTCCTTGGAGCTCAGCTTGAGCCACACCAAACCAGCTGCACATTCTGTCTCCTCTGTCTCTGTAACTGGGTGCATCCTCTGCTTGGAACTCGCTTCCTTCTCTGCGCCCCCATTTATCCACCTTTCAGCCAACAGACACCCGTAGGCCACGCCTGTCTCCTTCCCTCCCCAACCCTGGGCCTCGGGTTGTGTCACCCTCCCTCTGTCCCCATAGCGCTCTGTGCCCTTGTGTGCACACGGCCCAGTGTGCTGTCGTCCTTTGCTGCCTGTCCATGACGTCTCTAGACTGTGAGCTCCTCCCTGTGCCTAGCTGTGGCCTGGGCCCATGGTCAGGCCCCATGAAGCGTGTGCAGGAGGGGTTAAGAGAGTGAGGGAGGGAAGACCCGTTCGAGCCCAGGACAGTCGTGCTGGTCTGTTTGCCTCATTTCTCCTGAGGGTGGTAGTAGGATTACTGGAGAAAACAAGCTGGGGAAAACTCCCTCATATAACGACACCGTCTCCCTCCTCCTTGTCCCAGGAGGAAAGGATATTTTCATACATCTTAAACATCCGCCTCCTCCGGCATCTGTGAAAGCTCAGTGGAATGATGAAAGACGATCAGCGATGGGTTGAAGTTTCCTCTCCTTGGGCAGATCCTTCTTTCCTGCTGTCATATTTAACTCTCTCCACCTGCCCTTTGGGACCTTTGGACCTTATGTTTGTGGGCCGAGGGCTTTCTTGTCCTTCCCTTCGGTTTTCTGGGGTGCGGTGGTATGTACGGACCTCGTACCTTTCAGAGCCAGAAACGGAGCTTAGAAATGTGCTCAGATCCTGCACAGTGACGGCACATTAGAGCTGGCGGTGTGCAAACACGGCAAGAGAGAAAATTGGACATCCTGGCAGAGAGCTCCAAAGTGCCCTCCCACGCGTGCAGCTCTGTCTGAGAAGGAACAGGCTGCCAGGAGCCAGGCAGCGGCCCGAGGCTCTCACTCTCAGTTCTTGCCTGGAGATGCAGCCCCCTCGTGCCCATTTATGCGTCATCAGAGTCATTAAGGGTCATTAAGAGCCTTGGGTTTGTGTCTCTGCTCTGCGGCCAGCTGGCTGAGTGGCCTTGGGCAAGCCACATGGCTTCTGGGCCCCAGGTAGCCCTCATCTGTCAAAGGAGGGATTTGGATGAGACCTCTGAGGGCCCTTCCAGGTTCCCAGCTCCACGAGTCAGTGAAAAAGCCAGGGTGTGGGACTGGCCTGATGGCACTTCTCGACAGAGAAGGTGCCCCGGGGAGAGGTGAGCAGCAGCAAGGGGGAAGGATGGGAGTTTATGGGAGTCTGGAAATAGAGGCTCTCAGATGCGTGTGGAAGGAGAGGAAAGGAGAGAAGTGTGCAAAAGAAGGGCAGATCTGTGGGGCAGAGATGAAGCGGCCCCTGAACTTGAGCCAAGTGACTCTGGGGTTCTGAGCACGAGCTTTGGGATTCCTGATTGGCCAGGGAGGCTCCTGCGTAGCCAGGAGTCAGTGGACAGAGCCCCCGGACTTGCCCGTCCTCTGTGGCCAGCTGGGACCTCCACCCCCACCCCCCCAGCGGCTTTCCCAGAAGTACTGTGGTTCGAGTACCTGGCAGTACTCAGTCAGCCCTCTTCTTCTGGTCTCTTCTCCTCCATCCTCCGGACTTTCTTTCCAGGAACTCTTCCTGAGCATGAAGCGTGTAATTCCTTCTCATTTATTGATCAGCAGCAGCGTCAATAAAGAGCCCACTGTGTGCCCAGAGCAGGACTGGGCATGTGACTGCAGCCATTGTGTGGTCCTTATCCCGCTTACTGCCCACACCTGCCGTTCTAATTGTGTGATTACCTTTGGGGGCGATCAACCCAGCTGGAGCGGGACCCCCAAAGGCAGTTGACCTCTGCCCTGTGAAGCTCCATTCTGTAGATGGTAAAACGTTTGCCAAGAAACAGGACTCTGGGAAGAAGGACAAAAGCAACAAATGCGTCTGCTTATAAATCCAAATATCTCTGGGGTGGCAGCCCAGGTGGGTTGTAGACTGTACCCTTTATTGAAGGACCCTTATTTGAAGGACAAGGAATCGGGGTGAGTAGGGGGCTGCAGAGATGGTAGTTCGAATGTTCAGATGATGGAACCTTAGAAATGAGTTGTGTTTACTTTAAATTCCCCCATGTTTATCTCATGGGAGACTCAAAGACAGAAGACAGTCTTCGGGAAAAAAAAGCCTTCTTCCACTTCTCGCCAACGAGAACATACTTAATGGTAGCAGGCTGTGGCAGAAAGATCGTGGACCTTGGAGCTCTCCCGGGGCAAGCTGTTTAACTGCCCCGAGCCTCACTTTCCTCGTCTGCAAAATGGGACTCATCCACATTGTCTTGGGAATGGTGGCAGTAGACACGTGAATGAAAAAGTGTGCCCGAAATGCGTAGCACTCGATAAACTCTTACTTCTTTCTTTCACTCGCTTAGAATGGTTCGTAACAGGCTTTCCTCTCAGGCACCATAGGGACCTCCCTTTTGTTCTCTTAAGCCTGATATGTTTAGATCTCTTGTTGAAACCTGATGAAGCTTGCCAGGTGTCTTGGGGTGGCCACCATGCCAAAATGCTTGTCCTTGGCATATATCCCGTTTTCAGCTTCTCAGATCTCCTCTGGCAAGAGTCCTGCAGGCAGCCTCTAATTAGAGCCCGGAGAATTGGGGGCTATTTAAAACTTTTCTCACAGTGAAAGTAGTGGTCTGCCTTTGAAAACGTCATTCCTCAGTCACCCAGGAGGGGCTTGTGGTTACCTTTAGGACAGGCCAGGGAGGACAGACGGGGCAGTGGCTCCGTTGGGTTCACATGTGTGTCCTGATTCCAAAGCAGGTGGATTATCTTTTCTGTGGGGGATACGTTTGGAATTCAAGGCTCTTATTTCAAGATATCATAGGCCCAGAAGTGACCGTGATCTTTGTGAGATGCCTTGATGTTTTGTTTCCATAGTGAAAGTGGGGCACATTAGGAAAGAACTTTGGGTAAACGTTTTGGTCTGCCCCATCTCCCAGCTCCGGGTCTTCCGAGTTGTTGCGAGTGGCTGAAATGCCTCCTGGGGGATGTTTTCTTTGCGCGTTCTGCTACCCCATTACCACCCCGTCCCCCACCCCCTCTCCTCAGTCTTCTCCTTAGCCAGCGGCAGCAGCTTTAGTACTTGGAACCAGTAACCCAGGATGGCTCAGACTCCGCGGAGCCAAGGTGCATACCGACAGCATCCGCAGAGCACCCGTCCAGGGTGCCAGGGTGGGAGCGTGGGCAGATGGGAGGCGGGGTTGCCGCTCTGCCCCTCGTGGGCCTTTTTGCTCACAGCTCACGGTGGCCTCGGTGCCAGGATAAAGGGCTTGCCCTTTATCAGACCTCAGCGGTGTTCCTGCCAAGCACCCACATCAGTCAGTTTATTTTGATTCTACCATGGAGGGGAATAACCCGCTTCTTCCTATTTCCTTTCTCTATCACAAGACCTGGCCAGGGGCCTCTCTCAGAGCACAGAGCTATGCAGGGCAGTTGGAAAGACAGGGCGTGGAGTGAATGAGTGAACGAACCCTGAGATTCTAGAGAGTTAGCTCTTAGAATAGCACATCCTACGTAGCCGCAATTCAGCGGAACGTTGACCCTGGCATCAGAAGTAACTTCCAGATTAGTCGAGGTGCTGGAAAGCAGCCCAGGAGAACCCCTGGGGCAGAGGCAGCCAGCCTGGGGTTAAATGTTTGTGGCCGATCATTGACTCTGGATAAATTTGAATGTAGGCATGGCAAGTCTCCTGATGCGGAACTCCGGCAGCCGGGGGGGGGGGGGGATCTTGACCTCCTGGGGGGCTCTTCGGGAGAGCCCGGGGATCGGCTGGGGCGTACTTGGGTATGAGATTATCAGAGAAGGTGTATGTGTGGGGAAGGGAGAGAGGGATTGAGATCGCGGTTCTTGCTCTTGCAAAGAGGGGATGAATGGGAGACCAGTGCCTGCCAAGCCTCCCTTCCCATTCAGGAGTCACCGAGCCTTCTGGGGGAGGAAGGCCAACACCATAGTGATGAGGAGGAGGCCTTTTTTCCACAGGACCGATGATCTAATGATAGGAATACGAAGCCTTCTTCCTGCCGCCCTTTTAGCTTGGCGGCTTTGCCTCGTTTCTTCTCCCTCGATGATGAATTCATAATACCGGCCAGAAGGAGGATGAACGTTGGTCTGAAAATCATCATTTGGCTCTTCTAAAACTTCTTTTTCCTTCTGTGAGAACTGTATTAGTGTTGTAATTTGTTCCTGATACCACCTAAACCAGTTGTGATTAAAGCTTTTTCTTTTCCTTCTTCTTCTTCTTCTTTTTTTTTTTTTAAGCCGGGCTTGCCACCTGGAGTTCACACGTTAACGGAGATGAAAAGATAGTTTCTGATTTATAATGTTCCGAACTGCTTCCGTCCTTCATTTGTATTTCTCGACAGCATTTGTCTAGTAAAGCGAGGCGCCTGCTCTGTTGTCGGGGTCTCGGTAATCCCCATGAAGAACGGGGAAAGGATTTGTGAGACATTCTACATGAGCCCTGAAAGTGACGGACACGTGAAATCAGGACAGTGTACATGACGGAGTGGCTTTCTTCCCACAGCTATTTTTTTTTTTCACTGTAGTGTTACTATCCGCAGGTAGGCCCTCCGGGGCCCTCTAAGGTCAAGAAATCAGGAAATAAAAACCTTTTAGCATTTGACCTAATCGATAACAGAGGGTTTTCAAATAGATATCTGAGTCTTTGGCAGCCGGCACTGGATGGGCAAGGGAAAAACTGCTTTCTGATAGACACGGGAGAGACCACAGCATCAGCTGAGGAAGCAGCACCTCTTTCCCACGCGTGGGACATGCCCCGGGGCCAGGCCCTGGGTGGGAGGGGCCGCCCATTTGGATCCCCAGTCTTTTTTTTGCAGTATCTTTGTTATTCTTCTGCTTTCTCTCACTTTTCTACTTTGGGGAGCTACACGTTAGGTAGAATGGGGTTCACTAGCGTCGGCGGGGCTGAGAAATGAAGCCCGCTGTGGACCCTGTTGATGCAGAGGAGACCCAGAGTCCCGTGTCCAAGGGGGAGATGTCAGGTGCAATCCTGGACCCTTGTCCCGGCCACGCCACCGAAATTCCAAGCGCCAGCTGACAGGTTGGGAACCCCGGGTGGGTGCTGTGGAGACGTGAGGAACAGCCATTTTTCCTGCACACCCTGCCTGTCAAGATGTCTTTTCTCAGGGTTTTGGGGGCCACGGTGTCATCTGCAAAGACGAGAGGGGAGAGGAGTGAGTGCTGTTTCCCTGGGGATTTCTGATTTGTCTCACGGTAAAGTCTGGTTGCATAGTTGATCTACGACAAAACAGAAAGGAGAGGTGAATGAAATCGCTGTCCTCGCCTGCCGCCTCCTGATTCTTGTATTCTTTCATTGTTAAGTGCAGCAAAAATATCAATAAAGAGGCTGGCCGTTCGGACCTCTGCTGGAGTCAAGGAATGCGCGCTGGGGACACAGTGACACCTTCTCAGTAGAGCTCTGGCCCAGATGGGGATTGTCGCTCTGCCTGCATTTTGAGACATGCCACGTTTGATAAGATTTCTGTTCCTTTGCCCTCTGAGCATGCGAGATCCCAAGTTAGGCGGGAAATAGTCTTCAGCAGACTGAAATCTGTCTCCTTATGGGGGACAGACAAGTCTTAGCGATCGGATCTTCTAGTCTGCCCATTGGTATTTGTGAAACCTTTGTCAGCTGCGCAAACCACAGCCAGCAGAGGCCCCCGCTGTTCCTACCCTTGGGGGCGTTTTTGTGCCCTGTATGTGTGGGTGTGAAAGTGATTGGCAGGCTGTGCAGGGCCCGTCCCAGCGTTACCTAGCACCGCGACACAGGCGGAGCAGCAGAAATTGTATCCCCCTGTGCAGACAGAGCAACAAGCCTTTTGGAGAAGATAGGCGGTTTGCACGTGTCCGGGAGCTGGTGCACCGGGCCAAGCCCCTCGCCGCAAGTTGTGTGCTTTTGACGCATTGCCATTTGCCTCTGGTCGCTCTCTGTGGCTTCCGGGAGCACATCTGGTTTTCACAACCAACTCATGAGATATGGCCGTCAGGGTTATTATAATACCCGTTTTTACAGATAAGGAAACCGAGGATCAGAGAGGTTCAGTAATTTTTCTGTTTGCTGCTCAACATCCGCAGTAAGGAGACGGGGCATTAAGACACATCTATAAAGTCTCCTGACTTTATAGAGAAGGTGACTCCAAGGCCAAGAGGTTTATGATTTGCCTAATTTTTCTTGGCCGTCTGGACTCCTGTGTCCAGAAGTCTCCTTGATGCAGCAACAACTTCTCGCGAGAGCCCAGGGCTGTTTTGGTCCTTTTCAGGTGCCAGACCAGGCCTAGGGGTAGGGTTTGGGGCCAGATAAGTGGAGGAGGTAGATGTTCTAGAAGGAGGGATGTCGCGATGGTAACAAGACCAGTGGCTGAATAAGGACTTGCCTTTGGCCCGAGAAGTGAAAATTGCATCTTTAGCCTTACTGGGAATGTTGCTTTTCTCCAGGAAATATCGTACCTTGAGTGCCCCTGCTGTGCCAGTCGCCATGATGGCACCTGCCCTTTAGTCCTCCCAGCAGCACTGAGAAGTAACCATCTGCTTCTCTCTCTGCCGTCGGGGAAACTGAGGCTCAGTGGGTTGAAGGAGCTTGTCCTGGGCCACATGCCCAGTGCCACCCAGTCATTCACCAGCGTTCTTTGGACACATGCTGTGTGCCAGGTCCTGTCCCTGGACACCAGGGACACAGCAGTGAGCAGAACAGACACAGATCCTGGTCCGTGTAGAGCTGAATTCAAGCGGAGGGAGCCATGACGGTAAACAGCAAATAGAACAAGGAAATAAATCACATAGCGTGATAGGAAATGGAAAAAACCATTTAGAAAGAACAGTGGCAGAGCAGGGTGAGGGGGATGGGGAGCAGACTGGGAGCACTGGGGTGGGTTGCAGTTGTATGTCAGTAGGTCAGGCTGAGCCCAGGGAGAGGGCTTGAAGGAGGCAAGGGAGTGGGCCATACCAGATTTACTCGTGTGTCTGACCCGATGCCTTCCTTTGAGAAAGAGTGGGAGGCTCACAGCGGGGATGGCTTGGCCAGGGTCCCCCACTGAGTCAGTGTCTAAACCACGTCGAGAATATGGGATTCCCACAGCTCCGTTGGAAAGTCCCCCTCTGCTTCTTTGCTTCCCCTGCGCATCTCTGACTTTGTCCTCCTGACCAGCCTCCCGTCTCCACCCACAAGCTGCCATAATTGGTTTCCACCAGTCTTCTGCAGCCCGGCCTCTGAAGGCCTTGCTTTTCAGCCTTGGGTGACATTGACTTCTGGTGGTCCCACACGAGCCCCAAAGTCTCCCCTACCCTCAGAAGCCCCAGATTGCTTCTTCCCCCATATAAACACACATCCCTCCACCCCAGCCTCCCGGCGCCCTGAGTGGGGAATTGATGCTTTTTTACTTGAAGAGATCTGCTGCTGTCATTTTTGATATCTTCTGTTTTTGTATGCGGGAGCGCAGAGCACAATTAGAATACAGTTATATATCCTCATAGTTATTAAAGCTTGGATTAACATGACATAAAGTTTTGTCTGGGGAGTCTTTTGCTATGGCTCAGGGAGCATTTTTTGTGACAGTAATAGGCTACAGTTAATATACTTGAATGATACTAGAATCTGTGTTATAAGGCAGAACAAAAGGGGTTTATCTGAAGCTGAATTACAAAGGTAGAATTATCACGGCGAACGATCCACAGAGATCCGGGCTTAATTATTGTCACTTGTGTCATTTCGGCATAATACGGGTAGTTACTGGAGCAGAGTAGGAGTGCAGGAGGACCAGCTTGTCAATCACCAGTGACTGCCCGGACCCCGTCCCCTCCCCCTGAGCCGGGCTGGCCATTTGTCCTTCGGATCCACAGACATCAGGACCTTTGGTCATCTGTTGGCTGTGTGACGCTTCCAGGTTTTAGGTTTCTGCCAGGTGGTTTTAATGACTCCCCGCTGTCCCCAGGTGAACAGTCCAGTCCCCAGTCCCCCCCGTTTAGGGCCCCGGCCCTCCCGACCCTGTCGCACCACCCACAAAGCTGATGAACAGGCTTCACACGCGGATTCCGTTTTCTCGGCTGCAGTGCCGCCACCACCTTCCGGAGCCTAATTGTTTTGACAGTGGAGGAGGTGAGCTAATGTGCTCTGTCAGCCATTTGGTGGCAAAGCCCGGCTGTGGCTAGCCCGGGTGCCTGGCCGCAAATGGGCGCGTGTGGGCACACTGGTTCCCTGCCTGCTCCCGGGGGCAGGGTGGGAGGTGGGGGGGCAATAGTGGTGCCCCAGGCAGTCCTCTCCCCCGGCTTTGGTGCCTCGTCGGGGCATTCGTCCTCCTCTGGGGTGAAGTCAGGTCTGGGGGGTGCGAGGTGGGACCAGGGCAGCTCTGCCCTGAACGGAGCAGGGCACCCAGAGGCTTTCGAAATGCTGCTTATAAGGACCATAATCCTCCTGTTTTGGTGTGTTTTTTTTGTTTTTTGTATTCTCCAGCGGCCAGGTGTACGGTTACCGCTTGTGCTGGTGGCAGGTTCAGCCCTCGCCTCCACCTTTACTGTCGGCTGAGGGCCATGCGGCCACATCACGTGGCCGAGGCGCTGTCATCGGCCCTTTGCAGTCAGCGTGGCTCTTCCTGCCCGGCCAGTCTGCGGAGAGGTTGTTGCCCTGGTGCTTTTGGAAGAGCCGCTCCGAGGTACCCGACTTGTGGAGCGAGAAAGGAACGGGGCCGCGCTGGGCAGCTGAGTGTGGCCGGAAGTGGAGGGGGAGGCTGTGCTTCCTCGGAACGGAGAGGGTCAGGGAGGTGAAGGACCTTGCTCAAGGTCAAGTGAACAGGATTCAAGACTAGCCTTCCTGCCCCTGCAGGCCCTGCTTTCCAACTAGACCTGCATTCATCTAAAATGCAGATTCCTGGGCCCCTTTCTAGAACTACTGAGTCATCCTCTCAGAGGAGTGGCTTGGGACTGTGCACTTAACAGGGTCACCGGGTGATCCATGTACACACAGATGGTTGAAGACTGTTGCTCCGTCGGACAGGTTCTCATGGAAGCCACCTATGAGTTTGGACACCAGGTGCCCTGAAGTAGTCTCCATTCTAGGGGTGCCAGGCCGTGGTGCCTTATACCCCACTGGGCTGGGGTGACAGGAGGTGAGAGTGACGGCCGTGTATTCCACTGGAGCCAAAGGGAACATCCCCCATTTTATAAATAAGAGAAGAGGCTCCACAGAGATCTGTGCACACCTTCGTGGCAGAACCAGCCCTGGTAACTATGACCCCTGCACCTGATGAAAAATACACGGCCATTGCCCTTTGCCTTTCCATTGCTAAGGTAATTTAAAAGAAGGTTTGGTTTTAATTAGAATAAACACAGTATTTTTCTTGCTGCAAAAAGGCCTTCAAAGAGGGAAAAAAAAAAATCTCAATACCCCAATTATGCCAAAGCATTCCCAGTTCTATCCAGGAGTAATTAAAAAATACAGCTGACGCTTGTTCTCTTGCTTGTTTTTAAATGAATGGCTAAGTATCTGTCAAGATGATGAGCGCCTAGGCCTCTGACGGCCTTACGATCTCAATTTGCTCCTAGGAAGCACGGTGATGGGAACAGGAGAGCCGTGGTTTTGAGCGGTGAGGTACCTGGGCCTGCTCGTTCTGCGGTTGGTGGAGAGATCTCCCCCAGCCAGTACTGAGTGTGGGCGGAAGGCCACACTCGACGCTCTTAAGCGGTGTGGCAGCGATTCTCGGCTTTGCCTGTGGGTGGATGAGGTGGGCCCTTACACCATACAGGGGGACTCGGCTGCCCTACACAACGCAGGACTCACGGGCTTGAGGGTCTTTGCAGAGCATTAGCTTGGCTTTGCTGGGGGAAGAGTCTCCCGTTGCAAGTCACTGTTTAATTAGTTCATGGAATCTTGTTTCTAGAAGTATGCTACCAGGTGAATTGACATATCATTTCGCATATTGACGCTATTCATTGGGTGACAGTGGGCCTTTTTTTCCTCAGAGGCTGAAAAGAAATCTGTATGCATCTGCCCCACCCTGACGTACATGTTTTTCCAAAGACACAATCAAGGGCAGATTTGAACAGGAAATGGTGATAAAAGTTATTATAGCATTAGTAGCTCTTAGTGTTTACCCATCAGGTTCCAGTATGTTTTCATATGTAGGGTGTCCCGGTTACCTGTTGGTGTATAACAAATCACCTCTAAGCCTCCTGGTTTAAAACAACAATCATTATATTATCTCTCATGGTTTCTGTGGATCAGGAATCTGGGAGGAGTTCATCTGGGTGGTTCTGAGCAGGGTTATCTCGTGAGGCGGCAGTCAGACCGTGGCTGGCACAACAGAAGGCTGGCCAAGCATCTCTGTCTCTCTCTTCATGTGGTCTCAGGACTTCTCCATATGGTCTCTCTTCGCGAGCTAGTTTGAGCTTCCTCACATCATGGCGGCCTCAGGGTGACAAGTGCACTCAGTTAAGGACACGCTCGGCTGTGGCCTTTATATAAAAAGACTAACCAATAATAATAATAATCGCAGCATCAGAAGCCACCCCCTTTTGTATGTTTCCACGGGTGTGAATGCACCATCTCATTTAATATCCTTTCATTTCCCCTTTTAAGCACATTGCACTAACTGGGGGTCAGTGAGTTAAGTAATGTATTCTATTGCTTGTCTAAGGTCACTGTGTGGCTCCTGCGTGTCAGATGTGAAGCCAAGTCTCTGTGACCCTGGGCCCGAGCCCTTGACCATTCTACTCGTGTCTGTGTTGGCCGGTGCAGAGCCGTAGTCTAGAGGACTGGCTGAGGACCTCCATGGGAGCGTTTGCTGGGCTGAGCTGAGCTGAGCATCTTTGCCAGATTTGTCAAAAACAAACATGGTTTTATGTGTTTACTGCCACTCATGCTCAGCCAGAAGCTCTTGTGTTATCATCTAGTTTAGAGAGAGAGGAGGAAGCTCCATCAACAAGGACCCGACTTGCTCTCCATCTGCCTCCGTCCCTCCCCCTGCTGTAGGCCAGGCTCCTCCTTGGCTCCGGGGCGGGGGGTGGGGGGTGGGGGTTCGAGGGGCTGTGTCGGTCCCTCATGGTGGTTCTGCCTCCAGGCTGCCCTGCCGTGCCCTCCTCAGCCGTGCTCACGGGGCTGGGATGTTGGTCTTTCAAAGTCCTCCCTGCCTCTCAGTGCCTCAGACAGATTCTGGCATGCTCAGAAAAGTTCCTTAGAGGGACCGGGTGAACCCGTAACGCGTGTGCATTTGCTGATTCACTCCCCTCTGTCACTGTCTGCGTGGGCCCGAGTTCGAGGACGGCCACGACGCCTGGGGGTCTTTCGTCTACAGCACCCTCGAGAAAGCCTACCCTTCCAAGTGACGGCCATTGCAGAGCACGGGGCATGCACGAGTCTGCCATCGGGTAGGAACTGTCCAGGGACCCTCTGGGAGGAACCCCAGGGGAAAGGCCAGGGAGAGCAGTGAAGAGAAGAACAGCTAAGAATCAACAGTTAGCATTGCCAAAGCTTCTGCGTCCACCAAGCAGCTCACTCCCCTAGCCGTCAGCTTCAGCACTGATCAGTGGAGATGATAACAATACCTCCCTGAGAGGGTGAGTGAGAGAATTCGGGCAGACCACGGTGTAAAATGCGTAGCGTGGTGTTGGGGTGTGGCAGTTGGGTAATAAATTAGGTACTAAGGACTAACTGCTGTTCTTTTCACCGACCTGAGGGATGGGGGACAGAGAATGAAGGAGGTGGCTCTGTCATACATGAAGTCCCCAGTCATTATTCTGCCATCCAGGAGAGTCCGGGCTCCGGGTTTAGGCCTCTTCCAGGATGTAACGGTGGGCCACTGCTGTGGTCAGAAGGTTCTGAGGAGGCCGTGTGTGTGAGCATGTGTGGGCACACGTGGCCGGGGAGCCCTGTCACCTGCCCTTCCCCAGCTCTGACCTTCCAGCCCAGCCTCCGCCCTGCTGTGGCCTTAGGAACAGATGTGCCGCTGGTGGCTTGGGTCTGGGCTCCAGCTTGCTCACCAAACCCTGAGCTTCTGTTCGTGACTAATTGCTTTGTTTGTTCTGTGTGAGACACTTAATTTTTTTTTTCAGTGATTTACTCCTCTTTGTAATTAGGTATAGTGATTAGAATCTTGTTCCTATTACAATAGAGTTTTCCTTTTAATTCATGCACATTCACCAGGCCTGTCTCCCGTCTGTTCCATTGATTGTCCCCGGTTGGCTTTTCCCAAGCTGTCATATAAATCACAGTTCAGGGGTGGCTTAGAGACTGATGTGAGTCTAAGGGATCAAAGAAGCTGACTGGTTTTGTTCTATTACCCTACCAAACAGTGATACACGCTTGGAGATGAAATCTTCATCATTCAGGAAACGAGGAGTTAGCAAATAATTTTAAGAAGTATTCTTTGCTCTATTTCCCCATTAATTCCTCCCCCCCCCCACTTTTTTTGGTTTTAATTAAAAACGTAGTCACACACAGACACACATACATATAGCTCGGAAAAGGTCCGGAAAGATAAACGCCAAAATGTTACCGATGGTGATTTGTATTTTCTTCTGCTTTGCTCATTGGCAGTTTCTGTTATGTGTATGTAATACATGTATTAAAAAATTAATGTTTTGCGAGCCTTCCTTTATAACGAATTAGGCATGGTACATTTGTCAACTAGTCCAAGGTCACTTCACACATCAGCAAGGGTCCAGGTCTGGAAGGTCCCAGAGCCATTGCTCAGTCCCCAGAGCTGCTCTTCGTCTGTCAGTCAGCCAAAAAATAGTCACGAGCCCTTGCTCTGGGGTGAGTCCCTGGTCACGAGGTACTTACGGTTCAGGAGAGAGGTTTCTCTTGAAACTTCCTGTTCTCTTGACCATAACTCAGACCTCTGCAAAGTCCCCAGACTTTGGTCTCTTTTGCATGATGTTAGAAAGGTAACAGGTGCAGGTGGCCACCCTCTCAGGCCTCCTTCCTGTAATCGCTACCTCCCCTCCCATGACCTCAGGACCAGCCTCCTCGTTGAAAGCTGCCAAGCCCGTGTGTCCAGCCATTATGGCCTTAGAACACAGCTCCCAAAACTGGCCTCCCTGGGGGTCTCCTCATGGATTTCCTCATTGTCTTTCTTCTGTTCTCCACACCATGGTGTGTGGATGAAGGCGGCTGGAGGAGACCCAGGAGAGAGTGTTGAGCCAGGGGACTGGCGTCTGTTGGGGACAGAGAGACCTGAGGCTGGACGGTGGGGTTGAAGCCAGCTGGGCCAGGAGTGCTTGGACATTTCCCTGTGGGCACCCAGACACATGGAGGACTTGACGTGGTCTTTCAGGAAAAGGAACCAGGCCATACTGAATGGAATCAATTAGGGAGGAGCAAGGGTGGTCAGGGGTCCCAGGAAGTCGGTCATTTTGCGTTAAGTCCAGACCTATGGCAGCAACATCCTGCATCCAGGAAGGGTATAGAGAAAGCAGGCGAAGGGTGAGGCAGAGGTCATATCAAGGGAGGAAATGACAGAATGGGGCAGGTAGCTTGGACAAGGGAAAGGTGAACAAGGGAATGAGGGTTGTACTCTGTGGGCTTGTACTATTTTGCATGGGGAAGTCAAGCCCAAAGAGAATGAAACTTACGATTAGGCTGTGTTCCTACTTATTTGGTGGGGTCGGGCGGCGTCTTGGCTTGGGGGCAGGGGGTGGTGTCGTACATTTATTCAAGAATTAGTGTGGGGGCGCCTGGGTGGCTCAGTCGGTTGAGCGTCTGGCTTCGGCTCAGGTCATGATCTCGCGGTGTGTGAGTTCGAGCCCCGCGTCGGGCTCTGTGCTGACAGCTCAGAGCCTGGAGCCCGCTTCATGTTCTAGGTCTCCCTCTCTCTCTGCCCCTCCCCTGCTGATGCTGTCTCTCTCTGTCTCTCAAAAATAAATAAACATTAAAAAAAAATTTTTTTTAAAGAATTAGTGTGTAAATCAGGGTGGGAGGGGGCACAAGATGAAAAGAAGATAAGGAAATAAAAGCACCTGGCATTCTGTGGGTGTAGGTCTCTTTCTCTGGAACCAGAGAGAAACTTGCATGAGTTTGCCTTTGCAGGTAAAGCACAGTTTTATTCTGTCCCTGAGACTTTTCTAAAATAAAGCAGCCGTCCTTTTAACTTCTCCTCCTCAGGCCTGGTCCCCCTCCTCCAGACTCTCTTTAAAATAGACTTGCATGCATGAGGAAGCATCCTAATGTAATACCCATCTTATCATTGCACGGACCCAGCAGGCACATACAGAAGGGGCAGTGGGCGAGCCTTAGATATCTCCGCAGCCAGGGAAGGTTGGACATTTTCTTTTGCGACGTCCTCACCTGGGTATGTCTGAGGTGAGACCCTGGCAGTGCAATTAGCCTCATCCGGAGCTCTGGCACTCCGACGCCTTCCCTTTGAAAGCCTTTCTCAGGATGAGCGGCACGAGGCAGAGTGTCCCGAGGACTTGGGGAAGACCCATGGGGTTGTTATGGCTCATCTGGTAGAGGAGAGGACTCCGTAATTTTCCGTTATGTATTCGTATGCACAGAGATGTGATAAAGATGGCTTGTGGCCTGTTTCATTTTCCAGATGTCTCAAGAGCGGATCAACAACTCTGCTTCTGTTGGTTGCGGGTCCCGTCTCTCTGGTTTGCACATAGTGCCCCGTCCCCTGGGAGCCCCCTGTCCCCCTCCCTCACCCCGAGGAGTAGCCGTTCTGGATGAAGATCCCCTCTGGCCCCGGGGGGCATGGGGAGAAGGCTGCCCACTGGACCAGGCCGTGGTCTGAGAGGCTCTGCCGTGCTCTCCCGAGTTGCAGGAACATCTGGAACAGTCTGTCTGATTAGCATTGAGCAAAACTGGACCTTGTTTCTCACGCGCGTTGAGGGGAAACCTTCCTGTGCCCTCTTTGGTGTACAGGGTACAGGGCAGGGGGCTTAGCCCGGGCCACTGGGCGGGGAGGGCAGGTCTCTGACAGCTGAGAAATGCATGGCAATGATGTGTGTTGCAGCCAGGGGGCGGGGGAGGGGAGTGATTTGCAAGCAAGTGTGGGCCCAATCCAGACTCACAAACCTCCTGGTGCTTTGTAAACACGTCCTGAGGATGCTAACGTTGTCGTACATTGAAATGGTGAATGTTTTCTTACAGCTGAATCCATAATTCATTTGGTATGAGGCTATGGAACATCCTTTCTTATTTCTCTTCCTTTTATTTCACCCCCAAGATCCTTTTCTGATGATACAGTCTTTGTCTCTCTGTCTGTCTCTCCTATCTGTATTTCTCTGTGTGAGTCTATCTCTCTGTGTCAGTTTCTGCTTCTCTCTATCTGTATTTCTCTCTCTCTCCCTCCCACCCCTGCCCCCCGCCTTTCTTACCCCTCCCTCTCCGCCCCCCCCCCCGCCCCCCAGCCCACAATGACTAGAAGCATTAAGACCAGGGCTTTTTGCTACAAATGCAATGGTGTCCCCTTCAAAGTGGGAGTCTGTGTACTTATTCCAAAGATCTCGCCTTTGCTCTGAGCGTTTTCAAAGCTTTCACTGTGAAGTCATATTCAGACTCTGTGGCATTTTCTTCTGAATATCCTCGCTGGTGATAAATCTTTAGCCTTTGAAAGTGGATGTGATTTTTGGAAACCATCACCAGCCTGAGCTCCAAATGACTTGTGGCCAAGATTGATTATGCTGGTTTTGGACTGAAATGCAGCAGGACTATAAAATAATAAGACTAGTTGTCTTGCATGACTTGGGAACTGACTAGAAGGGAATCCCCCACCCCCACCCCAAAAAGTATTTGAAGTCTTAGTGAATGAAGACAAGCCTTTCACTGTGAGTTCTCTGACAGGGAGCAATGACCAGTCAGTGTCCAACCTGATGTGTTTGTTTATTAAGCAACAAGATGGAGGTCGTATTTTATTTCATCTTTGCCGCACATTAGACATTGGACCAAGCCAGCTGACGTCAGGTAAAAGACCAGGGTTATAGATGAAGGTCCAGTGTCCTTTCAGAGCTCCTGCTGTACATTTGCAGTGGCTGTCCTTGGGAGCATCAGGGGCCAGGACTGAGGGGGAGTCACCCTGGGTACATCCTTACTCACTCCGTCCCCTGGGGGCAGTGGGCAGCTGGCAGCTCTGGGAAAGCCACCCCAGTGGGCTGGACACACAGTTCTGCATTGATTGGGAGTCTCCCACCACCTGAGGCCACACGCCGTGACCACTCTGTCCCTTCATCGGCTGCCTTCGCCCCCATGGACTTCCCAGACTTCTGGCCCCTGTGGTGCACAGAAGGTGAGGTGTCTACACCGACGGCCCATTCTATCTCTTCCTGCCCCCTGGGAACATCAACCCATGTGCTACGTGAATGACTAATAAAGCCAGGACTCCAACGACAGGAACCTTAAATCCCATTTTGAAGCGATGGATGCAAAATCCACCTGAGGGCTAAAGTTCACGGCCCTCCATAGGACTTGAAGGGCGTGATGCTGGCTGTGGAGAAGTCTGGGGGCGTTCCCTTTAGGGAGAGAAGAAGAGCCACACCATAGGATGTAAATCCTCCTCAGAAAGCCTCCTCCGCAAGCCTGTCCCTTGTCCCGGCAAGTGATACTTCAACCCTAGATGGTATCAGATGTGCAGAATTGATGTCACGTGGGAAAGGAGAGTACAACTCACATAGAGACACTAGTGCTATACAGCAGGGCTGGTGAGGGGGGGCAGATAGGCCCCGGGGTGGGGGGTGGGGAGGCAGGCACCTGTCCATGGCAGCAACGCCCTGTGAAAGGGGGCATGCACCTGGCTGGCTAAGGGACATTTGTTCTTGCAAATGCAGCTGCACTCACAGGCCACAGGGCTGTCCCCAGGCCCTTTAAAACAGAGACCTGCACGGAAGCGCAGTGCCCGCGCCATTGGAAACGCAGGGGCCAGGTCTGAGTACCCCTGGGTCAGAGCGGCACGGAGTCATTCGCTGCAGAAATCCATGGGGATCCTGGGCAGCCCTGCCTCTGTCTTCCGGTCTGAGAGATGGGGTACCGCGCTGTTCCTTGAGGGTGTGTAGCGTTAATGAGCCGACATTCGCACACTGCTCGGGAGACGAATTGGAAGTGCTAAGTATTACTATTTCATGTGGAAGGCTGAAAATAACCTCACTGAAGCGTTCTGATAAATAACTGAATCGGGCTGGCGAGGGAGAAATTTCAGCTTTCTAGAGTGTTTCTCTTAAATATTTTTCTCCTGAGCGGAACAGAGTGCTCCGGGAGCACTCCCCGCCCCGCGCGCCCCGCCCCCCCCATTATCCCGCCCACAGAGGGAAGGATATTGAGTAACAGGAGGTGAGGCCTGGAAGCCTTGACACCCTGGGGATACCCTGCTTTCTTTGGCTCCTCCTTGAACTCCAGACCCAGGGCACTTCCAACCAGATGAAATCCACTGATATGAACTCAGTTATCCTCCCCCTGCCCGCCCCCCCCCCCCCCCACTCCCACCTTCCCCTGCGTGCAAACACTTCCCCAAAATCTCTGGCTTTTTGGAACTTTCCCGTCTTTCAAGATCTGGCTCCATTCCATCCTCTGCTGGGAAGCCATGCCTGAAGACTCGGCCAAATGGTGACTTCCCTCTTCCTCTTGTTCCAGCACCTCGTTTTGCCACCATAAGCTACTGTTTTTGTGCTTTGATTTTAAATGTCTGTTTCGATCTGCCTCTCCAGCCAGGGTGAGGGAGGCAGAAAAGGTGCCTCGGTGACATGTACCGGGGCTGCCACGTTTGTTGACTGTCCATCCATTCTCGAACTGAGGCGTCTCTTCTCGCCTCTGTGTCAGTCCTCTGGGACTTGCAGCCGCTTGGGTGGCGGGGTTTTCTGCAGGCCTCCTTGGGGGCTGGTGTGGATGGTCCTGGGTGAGGAGTGTGCTTGGGCCCCCGGAGCCTTCTTGATGAGGCGGCGTGGGGCAGTGTTGGGAGTGGTGGCTCGCCCCCACGTAGCCCTCCCGTTTCTCCCCACCCTGAAGCTTTATAGCAAGATGCTCACGGGCTCTGGCTCCACTGGCCCGAGGTCATAAATAATGCTGAGCATCCCCACCCCTTTCTCAGTTTTAAAAGTCATGCAAGCTCTGATGCAGGAGAACTGGCTGAGGCAGGTACGTGCATCCGGAAGTACCTTTAAAAAAATAGGTTTATGGTACATTGCGTTTTTCCCTGGCTTTAGCCTCAGCACATAAACTGGGATAAGGAACAGGCGGTTTAAATCCCCAGGGTCAGCCCTCATCCTGCTTTGGCTGCTCTCCACCTCACTCTCCTGGAGGTGGGGTGGAGGTGTGCCTGCCACTGTGCCCAGCAAACAGATGCTTTTGTCCCTGGAATCCTTTTTTTTTTTTTTCTCGGTGATGAGAAACTCAGGGATGTTGCTCAGCCTTGACCCTTTGGAGGATGTCACCACCACAAACAGGCAGTGGGGGAGCCACTGGTGATTTACATTGATTCCTGGTCCGGCACCAGAACTGGGTCAGCCAGCATGGCACGCGGAATCCCCAGAGGAGTCCTGGGAGGGATCCAGAAGGGCCCTGCTCACAGGAGCTCCCCCTCCAGGAGGAGCACGGACACGAGGATACTGATCCGCGGGAGAAAGGAATGCACGTGAACACGCTTTGAACGAGAAATGAATTTAATAAAAAGTAGAGTGGTGGTCCGCTCACTCAAACACATTAAGTAGACCTCCCCGCCCCACCCCTGCACACCCAGAGACGGAGGAGGGGCTCACTGAGCCAGAATAGTCCTCTCTCCTTCCAGACTGCCTTAGATGGGGCCTGCAGGGGATGGGGCCTCCTCAACATTCCAGGCCCTGGGGCCCTCGTGCTGTCAGCTCCGAATGCCAGCATTTATTCCACCGTCTTGTGTTGCCTTGAGGAAGCCGTTTCCTTTCTGCCTTGTTCTGTTGTTCACAGCGGTGCCGTTTCCTGGGGTGATGCAGTCTGTAACCCCAGGCTCTGCCCCTGCCCCAGTGTGTAGCTGTGGGCAGCAGAGGACACAGCCCCTGACCCCCTCAGCCTCAACTGGCCCTGTTGGATGTCCCCCCAGTCCGTTTGGGGAGGTTGGTTTTGGCAAAGACTGTGTGGGGGCTCTCTGACTTCCTTGTGTGCCCTCTCGCTCCTTTCTGAAAAGCCAGGACCACACCTTGAGGATGGAGGCCTGGTACCTGCCCCCCCTCCACTCTTCCCACCCCCTACCGCCTCGTGGCTCCTGTGGGCCAGGCCCAAACCGATGGCGGCCTGGGCTTTCCGCTGGTTTCCCTGCCCTGCTCCCTTGGCTTCAACGTCCCTCCAGACCCGCTGCCCCAGCCCCATGGTGCCTCTTTGCCTAGAACGCCTCCTGCCATCTCGGTAACAAACTACCTCCTCTGGCTAAGTTAGTGTCATTTTTACTTTGAGTTTCCAGAACCCCAGAGGGCACGAATGAACGATTAAAGACTACAGAATGTCTGTGCGTGCCCTGCAGGGGGGCTGCGCGGCTCTTACACCATTTGTCACCAATCTCCCAGCGATCGTCTGTCCCCCTGGATCTCAGGGGCGGGAGTCGGGTCTTCCTCATTGTACAGTCTTTGTGCTTCACGTGGTGGACGTGGGGTACATCTGTGTTGACGGAGCGATTTTTCGTTTGTTTGTTTTTAAAGAACGAATGAATTTTAAAGGTAGCACCACCACCCCCGACAGACTGCTTTCTTTCTGAGTCAGGGGCTGCCCGTCCGCTGAATGAAGGGCACTCATCCAGCCCAGGCGCAGGGCCGTCACTGGGGTAGGGTGAAAGACTGGGCCTCTGAAGCCCCCGTGACCTGTGGGCACCTGGCAAAGAGAGCCCCTCAGGTGCGTGCAGGATGGCACAGAGGCTCATCACGTTCAGGTCCGGAGGGTGAGCGGCTCCGTGAGTTCATTTCCTCACCACGGAGCGTGGAAGCTGAGGAGGATTCGTCAGGACTTGGTTGCAAGTGGTGGAGGCCATGCGTGAGCCTGCTGGCCCGCGCCTGTGTGTTTCTCTCAGCGGGTTTTCCACACTTGTGAGTCCCCGTGGACACGGGACACAGGACACGGGTGTCCCGTGCGGGTGGGGGTGGGGGGCCTGGACAGCCCAAGCACGCCCTTTTATCCTGGCTGCCTCTTTGCCTAGAATGCTCAGGTAAAGCCACCCTCTGCACTGGTTTTCATTTCGCTTGGCGTCAGCGTCCCAGCGGTTGCGATGGGAGGTGCCTTAGGTACAAAGGAACATTAGACATTTCTGCTGAGCGGCTCACTGAGGCGGTAATAGTGACGGAGGCTGGCCGTTTAGCTCTTCGTGCGTGCCAGAAGGCCACACGTGAATGAACTTCTCTCGATGCTCAGAATAGCACTGTGAGGTGGGCAGCAACTCAGAGGTGAAGACAGAGGCGCAGAAAGGTTGAGGAACCTGCCCAAGGTCACGCAGCTAGTGAATGGGGGAGCCGGAATCTCAGCCCGGGGCTTCTGGCCCCTCCCACTAGTCCGTCCCCGCTGAGAGGCGTCCTGTCGACGGAGCTGGGACCCAGGTCCTGGTGCCTCAGCAAACGGTTTGTGGATACCTGCACTGTTGGCAGAAAAATGGTAATGCCTTTTATGAACCTAGAGTGAGATGGGGTTCTGCCAAAGACAGTGTCACAGGCCCACTGTCTCGTTTACCATTTGATTTCACTTGGGTAGGTGGTGGTGGTTAGGGGTTGGGGGCAGGGGGTGGGGTGGGGCAGATCCTTTTACTCTGGGATCTCAAAGGAGTCCAATCCCTGGGCTCTCACAACCTCTGACCAACTCCTTAGGGTTCACGTACGATGGTCAAGGGCAGGTTCCTGAGTGTCACAGAGCACCCTGAGGTCTGCTGAGGCATCTTGGCCCTGGAAATTCCTGTCATTCTTTCAAAAATCCCCCAGCCCTGTGCTAAAGAGGGCAAAATTACAGATCTGAGCAGGTGAGGAGCAATTTAATTAAAAACAAAAAGAACTGTAAATAAATTAGCCAAAAATCTTCACGGGCCGTCATCGGCGGCAGAGGAGGACCACAAGAAGAGATTAAGGCTTCCTTTTATTTATGAAGTTCGTTGTAATGGAACCCTCGGGCTTGATGGCGTAAGGATTTCTCACAGTCTGGTGTGTGGCAAGCATTTGTCTTTGTTAATTTATATGGGGAAGGGCAGTAAATCTGCCGAACGTGCTTCTGGCTTCTGTGCTGTTTCACAGGGGTATTTAAAGTAACAGCACCTGACAGTTTTCCAGCAGCTAAGAGGTTTTTCTGCTTCAGAAAGCAAAATATTGTACGAGTTGTGCAACATGTAGAAATGATTGGAAGAATTAGGGGTGCAGCAAATAGTACAGTTTTCCGCAAAGAACTGAAGACTTCATCAAATGGCAAAGTTCGCGAGTGGAGGGAAGAGGCAGCGTGGGCCGGGGTGGGGGCACGACACAGGTGCGCCGGGTAGCCCGTCACCCCCGCTTAATTTCCTCCTTCCCTGCTCCCAATCTGAGTTGCCAAAATATGTTCGATTGCAGTGCATTATTTCATTTGCCTGCTTTGTAATTCCTCTTTACCTCAAACAGATGAGAAACACATGGCACTGAAGCAAATTGACAGCTCTTGAAATGAGAAAGATCTTTATCCTTCAGAGTGTTGATGTAGAAATAAATGAAAGAAAAAAATGCTTGTTGGGTCTTGAAGCAGCCTGAATTGGTACCTTTCCTTTCCTTTTCTTTCTTTCTTTCTTTTTTTTTTAGATGAGCGTTTTCATTCTCCCTTCTTCCCCCCCGCCCCCTTTAGGGAGGTGTGTGGCTCAGGGATTAAGGGGGAAGGTTTTTCTGTCCGCACTCGTTTGCAGAGATCTGAGTTATCGTTTGGACCTCAGGAGCAGGCCACAAGGGGTCAGCGGCGGGAACGTGGGGTCCTCGTGTTCACCTCATCGGGGGCACACTTCAGAGACGTTGTGGGTCACAGGAAAGCAAGCCAAATGAACTTTTGGGTTTTTTGGTGCATAGAAAAGTTACGCTTACACTATCGTGCAGTCTTTTAAGTGTGCAGTAACATTGCATCCAAACAAAAACTGTATCTACCTTACTTAAAAAAATACTTTTCTGGGGGGACCTGGGTGGCTCAGTCAGTTAAGTGTCCAACTCTTGATTTTGGCTCAGGTCGTGATCTCACAGTTCATGAGTTTGAGCCTTACAGCAGGCTCCACACTGACAGTGTGGAGCCTTCTTGGGATTCTCTCTCTCCCTCTCTCTCTCTCTCTCTTTCTGCCCCTACCCCACTCATGCTGTCTCTCTCTCTCTCAAAAATAAAATAAACCAACAAAAAGATTAAAATACTTTTTTATTCAAAACCTATAAATTAATTACACAAAATAAATAAAGTTTATTTAATAAGTTAATAAGCTACATGTACTTAATACTTAGTAGATAAATACAATTTATAAAATATAAGAATATAATATTTAGAAATACTAGCTAAAACATGGAAACCCGTCATCTGGACTTTCAGTGAGTCAGGATCGCTAATGATAGATCACCATAACAAGCCTGATGATAATGGAGAAGTTTGAAACATTGTGAAAATTACCAAAATGTGACACAGACGCACGAAGTGAGCAAATGCTGTTGGGAAAATGACACCGATAGAATTTGCTCTACACAGTGTTGCCACGAACCCATTTGTAAACGTACAGTACAGTAAAAGTGGAGCGCAGGAAGAGGAGGTGTGCCTGCACTTCAAAATTCTACCAGGACCTAAGAAGAGGGGAAAGGAAGGGAGGGGAAAAGGGAAGGAAAGAAAAAGAAAAGAAAGGAAAGGAAAAAGAAACAAAAAGGAGGGGTGCCTGGGTGGCTCAGTCGGTTAAGCGTCCAACTTCAGCTTGGGTCACGATCTCACCGTCCGTGAGTTCGAGCCCCGCATCGGGCTCTGGGCTGATGGCTCAGAGCCTGGAGCCTGCTTCCGGTTCTGTGTCTCCCTCTCTCTCTGCCCCTCCCCCGTTCATGCTCTGTCTCTCTCTGTCTCAAAAATAAATAAACGTTAAAAAAAAAAATTAAAAAAAAAAAAGAAACAAAAAGGAAAGAAAAGAAAAAGGAAAAAAAGAGCAAAGAAAGCAAAATCTATCAGGCATCGTGGTTACCCCATCACAAACAGCATGCTGGCCAACTGAAATGCCGGGTGTGCTTGTTTTGTTTTATTTTTTTATTAAAACGTTTTTTAATGTTTATTTATTTTTGAGAGAGAGACAGAGACAGAGTGTGAGCAGGGTGGGGCAGAGAGAGGGAGACACAGAATCCGAAGCCGGCTCCGGGCTCTGAGCTGTCAGCACAGAGTCCGCCGCGGGGCTCGAACTCACAAGCCATGAGATCATGACCTGAAGTCCGATGCTTAACCGACTCAACCACCCAGGCGCCCCTTGGGTGTGCTTGTTTTAGACAATGTACCCCAGCCCACTAGGTCCCTGGTCACCTCATGCTGCCGACAGCCCTAACTTACACTTACGGTGAGTGTTGATAAATGCATTCCCGCACCTCAAACATAATAATAAGTATAATTTGTTGGTGTATGAAATATCACGAGACCCATAATATCCGTGTTGCAAAAATGAAGGAGAGCATCGTAAATGGCTTAAAACAAACAAACAAACAAACTTTGGAAACCTCTAGACTTGAGGCTCTTTTCTGTCTGAAGTTTTCTTCTCTATCCTGCAAGATCTTTCTGAAACTCAATCAGCAAGCCCTTACTGTGTACTCATTTTTGTATTAGTTACTCGAGTAGGCGCTGTGGGTTTGCAGAGCTGTGCATGAAGTATGCTGGGTACCAGGAAAGATGATGAGACAGGGGTAGTGGGGACTATCAACCAACACAGATGCTCGTGTGACAAAATAATATTCCGGAGTGCCATGTGCCAGTGCCCAGTACAAGATACAGGTTAAGGGATCCGTCTCTCTACTGTAAGTGTACCTTCTGTATGCCTAGTGGATCCAAATTAAGAGAAATTAGGGCATCATTGTTTGCATTATAAACTGATCTGCTACTGAATTTCTTGAAATAATGAGCCCCCTTGTGGTTTTTAAAAAACTTATTATAAACTTTTATTTTTAAATAGCGTAGGACTCCTAGAAAGTTGTAGAAACAGTACAAAGGGCTCTTGTGTACCCTTCCCGCCGCTTCCCACGATGATAATATCTCCCCCAGCCATCGTACATTGTTAAAACCAGGAAACTGACGCTGGTACATCATCGGTGTTAACAGCCACTCCTGTGTGTGTGTGTGTGTGTGTGTGTGTGCGCGCGCACGTGCACACACGCACGGTTGTTTGGAATTTGATCGCGTGTGTGGATTGGAGTGACTGTCACCACAATCAGGGTGCGGAAGTGTTCCATCATCACGAAGAAATTCCCGCACCCTAACCCCTGGCAACCACCACTCTCTTCTCCATCACTGTAATTTTGTCATTTTAAGAATGTTACAGAAATGGAATCATACGATATGGAATAAGCTCTGAGACTGACTTTTTTCAGTCAGCATAATTCCCTTGAGTTCCATCCAAGCTGTGTACCCGTAGTTTGTTGCTTTTTATTTCGAGGACGACTCCACTGTGCACCACGGCTGGTTCTTCCCTTCCCCTCGCTCTCCAAAATAGGCTTCGTTGGCTTACAACTCGTGCCAGCACAGTACGAGGCACCCTTCTGGGGGTAAACCTCGCTCCTTTGTACCAATTTCTCTAAATCGGAGTTTGTGGTAGTCACAACAAAGTCTGTTATCCTGTCAGCCAACCCTCATCTAACAGACATTTGTTGAGCCCCACTGCATGCTGAGTATTGGCAATAGCAAAGGGCATTTACCGCTGACCAAGTGCCTACCTATATGTTGCGTTAATAATTTCGACTTCCTAAGCTAGGGTGAAGGTTAATAATGATCATGACTCCTTTTACACACAAGGAAACCGAGCCGCCCTGGAGAGTCTTGCCCGAGATTGTGTGTAGTTGGAAATGGAGGGGCGGGATTTGAACACAGGACTTTGGATGCCACGCCAGGGTCCTTTCATTTACTCCACCACTCGAGCTGGACTCCTCTATGTTTTTGGGGGGTTTTTTCAGCACAAAGATTTTATGATCTCCTCTGAACAAGAGGTGGCTTTGCCAAGTAACTGAATCCTGTGGCCTGTTACTGCACTTGAACTTTGTTCTCGGGGGCATTTTGTTAGCCGTTATTTGAAGATGCTTTGGGAACTTAAAAGTAACAAAGCAGGGTTCCTTTAAAAATAGCATATGTAGTGCAGCCTTTCCTTAATTTGCTTGTGTTTCATAAAGTCTTTGGGTCAGGGTTAGAACTGGGGCTTTGACCCAGCGTCCCGAGGGTGACTTCAGCAACCTGGGGGCCCGAGGAGATCGGCTCTCAGGCTGCCCAGTGGGGAAGGAGCAGGGGCTTCTTGAGATGCCCTTTAAAGCCCCGTTAGGAAACTGTGGGGCTGGTGGTCCTTGCAGCTCAGATTCAGGCGCCTGGTGCCATGCAGTTCACAGGATTCTGCCGTCTGCCAAAATCAGGCTTTAGATCAGAGGAAGTTGCTATTTTGGGGATCTAAGTGCTAGTGCACTGAATTCAGACCTGAGCAGCCGACCGAGGGGGTGGGGCAGAGACGCCCTGAGCCTTTGAAGCTCCAGAAAGGGTTCAAAAGAGCCTCGGAGAAGAGATTCCTGTACCGGGCGGGAAGTGGAGAGGTGACCTCACAGTCCCCTCTAACTCCCAAGTCTGTGACTCGAGGAGGAAAAGAGCCTCCCCCAGTTACCCACGTTCACTGTGAGGTTGGCTGAATCCCTCAGAATCGCAGGCTGGTGGAGAGGAAGGGTCTGGGGCTCGCGATGCCACAGCAACGTCCCTGTGACCTCCGGCTCGTCACCTCACCCCTCCTCAGGTGCAGTCGGGGAGAGAGCTGGGGCTGTGAAATCTGCTGGACCCGTCTGCCTCCCCTCCCAGTGGCTGGGGACAGCGGGGGATAGGAGCCACTGAGGCGTGCGTTGGTCTGAAAGCCCAGGGGTCACTCTAAACCACATTCTTTTTTCGCCTGTCCTCTGCAGCTCTTTGTGTTGGACCGACCGTAGAGCCTTAGGAGATACTGGCTTGATGAGTAAACGTGTCACCTCGGCAAACCTCTCCCTCTCCCTAGTCCTCTGCCCTCACCAGCCAGGCTGTTAAAGGGCACAGGTAGAGTCACACACCGACGACTTTCCTGCCTCAGACCCTGGCCTTTCCCGGGTACAGACAGGCCCTGCATCGCATCATCGAACCGTGCCACTGACCCTTCGTGTCTTCCAGGCAAAAAGAGATGCACGTGGCCCAAGGGGTTAAAATCAGGATTGGGACCTAGGCGTTCCAAGACTGCAGAACTTCATTTTCCCCTCGCCCCTCCCCGAGCGCACGGCTACAGCCACGCTTGTCACCATTCGAGATTACATTGGCCACAGGAGATGTGGGTGATTTTTCCATTTGGTCCTGATGTTTATTTCATGCCCATCAATATCAGCCCATATTAGGACAGATGAGGTGGTTATTTACAGGCTGTGCATTTTCACACTTGGTAATTATAAACCCTTCCCCTGTTCGGTCAGAGTCGTGGAGATCTATTTTGGCAATTAGCAGTTTAGTATTTGTTTAATGGGAATGCAAGAGAGTGTTACGGCACATCAGTGCTCCACTAATGATTTGCCTGTCTCCTCCGGAGCTGGCAGGTTTGGGCCTTTTTCACGGTAGGTGAGGCCTGATGGGGAGAGAGGCTGGAGGGGGGAGACAGGAGCATTAGGCAGCCTGCCTGCCTCTCCCCTCCGCTCCCAGCACGCACTTGCACGCACACACGCACGCACGACCGGCGCTGTAAACAGGCCGTGGATTTCCAGAGCATGGCAGCCGCCACTCGAAGGCACCTCTCACAAGAGGCCGTTAGGCCAGATGCCATTTCCGTGTGACAGCTGTCAAGCCTGCCGGAACGCACTGCGTCTCCTCCAACCGCTCGTGCCCGGCCTCTCTTGGTATCCCTCTCCCACCACCTCCCTCCCTGTGCCGTCTCCTCTCTGAGCCCTGGCTCGCACAGGCCCCGAGAGAGCCTCCTGTCCCACCCTCCAGGTGGTGCTGGCCTCCAGGCTTCGCCCGCTCAGCCCAGACAGAGCCCCCGTCCCAGCCACGCTTTGCGTAGACTCTTGCTTTTCCTGTCCAGTTTTGAGATGGAGTCTCCCAGGATTGTGCTCCTGAGGACGCATGGTTCCGTTCTCGGCTGTCCCTTGGCATGGCCCGTTTGCAGCGGGAAGACGCGCAGAGTTGGGTGCACCGAGTGTGTCCGCGGGCGTGCACTTGCACGTGGGCATTAGGGCACGCTGAGCCGGCTCTGCAAGGAGGTTGCCAGGGTGGGGTAGTGACCGCGACGGTCATGATGACAGTGTTCTGCGTGTTAGGGACTCACTAGCCACCGCTGGAGCTTTCATAACAGTCCCGGGAAGTGGGACGTGCGGCATTCTCAGGACTCAGGTATAGGAGGGAGTCACAGGGGCTGAGCCCCAAACTGAGTTCTGGGACCCCTCTGCCGGTTCCAGCACTGCCACCAGCTTGCTCTGTGACTTCGGAACAGCCAAGCGGCCTGTGGGTTTTCCGAGTTTGCCAATCCTAAAGGAAGAGACCCCTCCCCCCCCCCCCCTTTTCCTTTGCTTCTCGAATCACTCCCTCCTCTTCTGAGGCCACCAAAGGCAACACGTGTCTGTCTTCTTGGTTTATCTCATCAATTCTCTTAACTTTCTGGTAGAGTTTTGTTGTTTTTGTTGCTGTTGTTGTTGTTTAGAGAGAGAGCGCGCACGAGCAGGGGAGAGGGGCAGAGGGAAAGAGAGAGGATCTGCCTCCACACTCAGCACAGAGCCTGACACAGGGCTTGATCCCACAACCCTGGGATCATGACCTGAGTGAAATCAAGAGTCGGACGCTCAACCGACTGAGCCACCCAGGCACCCCTCTGGTACAGTTTTAAGGCAGGTTTATATGTTTTTTCAGGAGGCAGTGACACTACACTGAGCCCTAGGGACTCAAAAACTAGAACACCGTTAAGGGAGACCAGTGGGAAGAGGTAGGGTGGCCTCTGGTTTTAAATCCTGGCTCTACCATTTACTGCATGTATGATTCCAGGCCAGTCACTTATCATAACTTCCTCACCTGTATAATGGGTACGATAATATCTCCCTGAGAGCTTTTCATAATTCAGTGAGCTTTGCATTTGCCTATTAAGCACCAGTAAATGGTAGCTATTGCAATAATCCTTGTTTCTTGTTTCTTAAGAGTCTGATACAACTTGTGCAGTCAGTCTCTGAGCAAGAGGCCTTGCCTTTAGGTAAACAAAATGTCTCATCTCCAGGATAGAGCTGTTTGGAGACCCCACACTCTTCAGTTCCCATGGACAAGTGTCCGTTTACTAAATTTGTAACTGCTGCCTAATCAACACCAGTGGGTGTTTGTTTGCTAAGTTAAATGAGAAAATGGAATGACCCCACAAGAATAAAAAGAAGTAAAAGTAGGGAAAAATAGGGCTGGTAAAGAAGGGCCTTGCCCACGAGGATGGAACATTCTGGCCATGCTAAGATTTGGGAGCCTTCTATGAAGAGTTTAGGAAATGTACTTGGTGCACTGAATTGTGTACCAATTAAAAAACATGGCTAAAATGGCAAATTTTATGTTAGGTGTATTTTACTAGGAAAAAAAAAAGTTTAGGAGAAACTCAGCCGACGATTTTTCTTGTTATTCAGTTAAAGGCAGGGGTGTGAGTTAAGACATTTCAGGTGGACGCAGTCTAGAAGGTGTTGAGTCTTGGAGTGAAGGGAAAAGTGCCGAGGGCAGCAGCTCCAAAACCCTGGGTGCCTCCATGCCCAGCAGTCCTGTAGGGGAAACACACAGAGCTTGGGGCTGTCTGAGAAGCTTGCATGCCCGCAGCAAGGGGGATACAAGAATCTGAGGTGGGGGGTGCCTGGGTGGCTCAGCTGGTTAAGGGTCCGACTCATGATTTGGGTCAGCTTGTGATCTCGGGTCATGGGATCAAGTCCTGCGTCTGACTCCACGTTGAGCGTGGAACCTGCTTGGGATTCTCTCTCCCTCTCTCTCTCTCTCTCTCTCTCTCTCTCTCTCTCTCTCCCCCTCCCTCCCCCCCCCCAAATAAATAAACATTAAAAATAACAGAATCTGAGACGGGCCTCCAGGCAGAGGCTGGTGGGGTGCGATTTGGACTCATAAGACCAGTGGCTGAGCCCTGGTCTCAGCCCCTGCCAGTTCCAAGACAGCCAGTGAGGCAGCTGAGGCTTGGAGAGTTTGTGATCAGCCCTGTCTCTGCGGGTTGTTGTGACAACCAAAGCGGTAACAGTATATGTGAAAATATTGGTGACGGTGGGAGGAAAGCAGTGGCTTCCTTAGGTTTTCTAAAGTCAAAGACCAAGACAAGGCAGGGAGAGCGCCCCAAAAGCGGCATGTGACAAAGGACCAGCATGCTCCTGACTTCTCTGGCGGGAGATAAAGAGCCAATGTTTAGGCAGCCGAAGGCCTGTCCAGTATTTACCCCTTTTCCTTAGGGCCTGTTTATTTCTGGGACCCCTCTGCCCATCCCACCTCTGCCTCCGGCTTGCTCCGTGACACACACAGGCTGTGATTAAGCCTCGACTCAGCTGTATTTAGCCATTTAGAACAGGGATTCTCAGCCTTGGCTCCACCTTGGGATCACTGGCGAGCTTTCGACACGGATCTGATTTAACAGGTCCGGGTGTGGCCGCCGCAGCGGGGATTTTAAAAGTTCTTTGGGTGATCCTGGTGAGCAGTCGAGGTTGGAAACCACCCACCTGGATTTCAGTGTGAGCTAAGCATCTTCCAGCCTGCGTCCTTTCCCCTTCTAGCCTCCCTTCTGGGCAGTGACGAACGGTAGATCAACCTCACTCTTCGCAAGGCCGAAGCACACTGAAAAGTCTCATTTCAGAAAAATAAGGCACCGCCGCTGAGCTTTGGGGCAGCAACAGGTTTCTCTCCGGGCTGGTTGGAAGGAGCAGCAGAGAGCAGTGCCACCCAATATTCTGAAACAGCTCCGGGTAAGACACCCTCCCTCTCGGGCACCGACACCAGGAGCCTCTGTCCTGGGCAGTCCTGCCTCGTATACGAGTCTCCACTCTTGTGACTTTAGTGCCTTGAGTTTATGGAACATAATAAGGTCTGTTAAGCCCTACGCCTTACAGTATGGTATCGCCTTTATGGGCGTTTATTTAAACTAACTCTTGAAGTGTTTGAGTGGGAGCAGGAAGCGAAATTCAAGGGCATGTGTTCTGGGGGAGTTTGAAGAGCTGGGTTTCTTTTTTTCCCTTTCCTCTCTCTCCTGTGTGTCTGACCAGATAATTTAAGGATCATTTGAAGTGCCATTTCCTGCTCTGTTCTTGGTACGTATGGCGTGTGGGTGTGCATATTTGTATCCCAAAAGGAGTGGGAAATTTCTCAGCATGTGTTGGCCACAGCAGAGCTCTGGAACGTCCTGACAGAACAGAGTTTGGAAGGACCCGTGGTGAATTGGATGCTCCTAGATGTTGTCCAAGTGGACTCCGTGGTCCGGTTTAGCATTCTAGGCGCAGATTCCTTGTGAGTGGATCTTAGGTGGCCCACTTCATAGTTTCCTCCTTTCGTAGATGAGAAACTAAGGACAGAGAAGGGAGGTGACTTATGTCCATGAGATCCCAGTGGAGCTGGATTAGAACCTGGATCCTGCCCGTGCTTTGTGCAACGCTGCCTGCCCCCCTCCACTGCCTCTCAGCACCTGTGGAGTTAGTACCAGCAACTGAATCCCCTTCAGGTGCCTCCTGGGGACAAGTTTTCTGCGTCCTAAATCAGCCTCACTCGCCTCCTGTGTACTTGGGGAGCCAAAACTGCAGGCAGAAGAAACAGTGGTCTGATGGCACACTCCAGGGTCCCAACCTTTGGCCAACCACCTTGACCAACAGAATTTACGGCATCTCTTTCTAGGAGTTTCTTTGCTTTGTGACTTGAAAGGTTTCCTCTTCGGCTGTCGCGTGAGTTGGGCTGGCTAAAGCCTCACCTCTGGATGTGATCAATACCGAATGGCGACTTCCAAATTCACCCAGCAAGAATGTCTGGCTCACAGTAAACCTTTTGCCTCACTATACGGAGGGTTCATTCATTCATTAAATGAATTAGGATTAGAGAGGCATCACCCACTGACTTGAGTGCTAATTATTGCTGATTTTCACGGTGCTCATTTAGTGAGGAACATGTTGCCAATTTCCCCTGGCGCTTCTAGGATCTCTGTCTGCAACCTTGTTGCGAGGGTGACATTTAGAAGTAGTCCCTTCCCACCCTAATACCTGTATTCCACTTGGAATGTGTAACATGACAGTTTCATACTCAGCCCACGTGCCACATTTTACCTCCTTCCAATTTTTGTCTTGCCTTTGTTCATTGTCTAGTATTATTTGAGACTGTGTATCTTCCAGTAGATGAAAAAAAAAATTTTTTTTTAAACAGGGACCATGTACAAGTTACCCATTGCCACAGGAATGCCGGGAAACAAACAGTCACAAAACCTCAGCAGCAGACAATAGCTGTTCATGTCACCTGCCTGGAGTCCACTGGAATGGTTCTGCTGATCTTGGCTGGGCTCACTTGCATGTTTTGGGTCACGTGCCTGTTTTAGGATTGACTGAGGGGACTTGGCCCAGCTCCACATGCCTCTCACCCACTAGCCAGCTAGACTGGGCATGCCCTTCTCATGGTGATGGCAGAGAGAGAACAAGCAGAATCGTGAAAACCTTCCCCAGGCCAGACCCAACGTGGGCATACCTCCATCTCATTTTGCTGACCATAAGAAGTCAAGTTCAGACACATGGGATGGAGAGAGAGACCCTGCCTCTTTGGGGAGAGGAACTGCAGAATTACAGAACTCAAGGTTTGGGGCCATCAATGCAAACAGTCTGCCATGGTCCGATGTAATTTGCCTCTTACTTGTACTTAGGCCAGTGCTCTCTGCAAGTATGTCACATATAAGTAAATAAAGTTGACATTAGCTCAATCTTCTAATCAAGATTGAGTTGGCTGCATGATGTAGGCATTTGCTAGTTTATCTGTTAGAAGGAAAGTTTCCGTCATCCTGGTAGAATCCAGATGTCTCTTGCGTTAGGTTCAGGGACAGCTTGGTTGTCACTAAGAAGTTTCGCTTTTTGTCATCTTTTCCATGGTCGAATCTACTGTCATTGTTTTCAGGATCTATCTTAGGATGTAAATGTATGAGAGACAAAGAACAGAGGGGGAAGACAGTTTCCACACCAACGTGTGTCAGCTGCCTCTGGAAGAGAAATTTTGTCCCATGTACTGAGCATTGCCATGGAATCAGACACTCTAGGGGTGAGGCCCGGGAGATCTGCGTTTTAAACAAGCCAGGTGATTCTGACACGGATGAAGTTTGAGGAGTTCTGCCCCAGCCCCCATGGGCCGTAGAGGTCAAGGCATAGCTCCCCACCGATGACCCTCAGCTGTGGTGTGTGCGTGCTACTCGCCTCTGAGGATGTTACAGTGTGGTCCGAACTGGGTGAAGGCAGAAATACATGTTTAGGACTTTCTGGTGTTGAAACAAACAGGGAAACATCCCCAGCCACCTTATTTAAAAGTTACTTTAGGGGCGCCTGGGTGGCACCGTCGGTTAAGCGTCCAACTTCGGCTCAGGTCATGATCTCACCATTTGTGGGTTCGAGCCCCACGTCGGGCTCTGTGCTGACAGCTCAGAGTCTGGAGCCTACTTCGGATTCTGTGTCTCCTTCTCTCCCTGCCCCTCCCCTGCTTGTGCTGTCTCTCTCTTTTTCTCTCAAAAATAAATAAAACATTACAAAAAGTTTTTAAAGTTACTTGACCTTGCTTGTTCGCTCAATATGCTTCCAGTGCCAGGCTGCATTGGGAGCCTGTCCTAAGTTATTAAAGAGTACTGTCAAGGTTGGAGCAAGCTCCTTCTCTCAAACCAGACCAAGCGTGGGCCAGGATGTGGGACAAAGTATGGTGAGGTTCAGATATCTCCTCCCCTTCTCGATCCCTCCAGGGACAACCCCAACCCCTGACCACTAGGCCCATGGACCCCCACCTCTGGTATAAAGAAATATGTAAGCCTGGTGAGGGCACCATCACCACAAAATAGATACCAGTGCTAGTCTGACAAGAGTTCATGGTGTTTTCTACTTGAGGTCGGAAAAACTCCTGTGTCCAGTCCCCAACTCTCTGTGTTCTAGAACACCAAATGAGGTCTGGTCTTTATGTTGAAGTTGATGACTCTGTACAGCCAACTGATCTACCTGGGTTTCGTGCGCACGCGCGCGTGTGTGTGTGAGAGAGAGACACACACAGAGACGGAGACAGAAACAGAGAGAAAGACAGACAGAGACACAGTTCTCAGTCTGCTTTTTTCTAGGGTTGACTACCAGTTACCTTGACTTTGCTCCTCATTCCCCCATGATGCAGACTCACACAAGCTGCTTCTGTTTGATTCACATAGAACCGTGAGAAACAGCCCCGTATGTGAGGCCGTGTTTTTCATTCTATTCAGTCTTTGTATATTCAAATTCTCCCAGTTTCAGCTCTTGCTGTTCTGCCAGATTTCCATTGCATTGATGGCTTCTCTGAATTAATAAGTGTTTTGCAATCGCTGAAAAGTTTTCTCTCCCCCCGGCCCCTTCCCCAAGCACCGGGTCTTATCCATATTGATTTTTTTTTTCTTTCTCTTTCCTCTCTAGCTATTTCTCAGATGTTTTATTCTGTAAAGTGTTAATAGAATTTTTCTTTCGCTGTGACATTTTATCTATTCAGGAGGTCTTTGCGAGTCCCATTGTGCAACTGGACTATAGAGGAAACAGCTCTATTCTTTACGACAATGGTTGCCCTAAAAAACATACACAGATCCTCCCCCTCGCTCCCCAGGGTGGAGCATATGTTGGGAGGGTAGCGTCAGAAAACACCCAAACTTTGGAAGGAAAAGAGGGAGCCAACTACGCACTGTTGAAGGGGGCGGAGGGCGTTGAAAATACTTTTTTTTTTTTTTTAATTCAAAATATTTATTTCCTAAGGGGGATCTGAGTGTCAGGACCAAAACATGGCCAACACAGAAGGGAAGCTGTTTTCCTTACTGTTAGGCATTTTTAGCTCAAAATAAGGGCTTGGCAAGCATCTTAGAAAATGTGGAGATGGGTGTGAAACAGATGTCACGTTTACCTGCGCGACACCCAGCAGGCATCACCCCCCACCCACCCGCACCCCAGGCATTGGAATTCTTACCGAGGCCCTGGGGTCTGAATCTGCAGTACCATATGCTCAAGTGTGACTGCTCTGTGTACAAACAAACCAGTTGATCTTCTGGTGGTTTTGCTTGAGTGGTGCACGGAGGCAGACGGCTGTGGTGTGTGTGGCCTCAGCAGGTGCCTGGGGGACCATCAAGCCTGCCCGGCCGCGGAGGGGTCTGGTGAAGGCACCCCATCTCCAGCCTAGCATCACTTACCCCCCTCGGCCTGGTGCCCGGTGGAGACAGAGTAGCTCCTTGCTGGCACGGCAGTCACCGTGCAAGGCCATTGTCCTCCCAGTAACTGACTTTGAAAACGGGGACCAGAAGGGGAAGGCCCCAGGAGCCTGTTTGTTCAGACTCGGTTGCTTAGCAACAAAGGGGGGGTGCTGACTCCGGAAGGGGTTTTTAAGCTAGGCCAGTCCCTTCGAGGGTTATGTCTGGCTGGCCTACCCCCTCTTCCATTCTTACCTTGACTCTGCTTCCCGCCTCCCCCCCCCCCATTCTATTTGATAGCATCTGGAAAAATAGATTTGATTTGTCTGGAGGCAGCATTTTAAGCCTGGTTTTATTGCTTTGTCCAGTGTCTTCCTCTCCATCAGAGATTGTAGTCTGGGAGGAGTGACGAATGAATGGCCTGTGATTCCCTTTCTCGGTTGGCTTAGCTCTGGCCCCCAAACTCATTTGTGAGCCTTTGAGCTCCAGTGAGCAGTGCTCAGTCCTTCCCAACCACACACATGCCGACATTGCCCCAAGCACAGAGCCCTTTGGCTAGGGCTTTGCCCAGGACCACATGGGTTGAGTTGTAGTTTTAGTGCCAATCTTGGGCACAAAATGAATGAGGAGACCAGGCTGCATACCTGGCCAAACCAGGTACAGTCCCCAGGTGAGTAGCTGATTGGCTAGGACCGCACCTGTACTAAAGGTGTGCATTTTGTGGAAGAATAAAGAATTAGATCATAAGTACAAGGAGTGGAATTCAGAAGCCAAATCTGGTTCAGTGAGGGTGACTTTCTTGAGGTCTACATGGGAATGGAGTGTGGATCTTGAAATCTTATTGCTGGAAATATCCAAAAGGGTTGCAGGATGCCTGGAAAGACCGAGGGAGGGATAGGAAGAGAGACAGAGGATGCCTTTGGTGTTTTCTTCTCTTTGATATTTTTGAAAAGGCCCTAGCATAAAGGTATTAGTCTGCCGGGGCAGCCACAACAAAGTACCACAGACTGGGTGGTCAAACAACAAAAATTTATTTTCTCACTCTTCTGGAGGCTGAAGTCCAGCCTTGGCAGACTTGGTTTCTTCTGAGCCCTCTCTCCTTGGCTTGCAGACAGCCCCCTTCTCTCTGTGTCCTCAGGTAGGCTTTCCTCTGTACCCGTGTCCAGATTTCCTCTCCTTATAAGGACCCCAGTCAGTACTGGATCAGGACCCGCCCTAATGACCTCACTTTAACTCCATAACCTCTTTAAAAACCCTATCTCCAAATACAGTCACATTCTGAGGTACCGGGGGTCACGACTCCAACGTCAGAGTTTGGAAGGGGGCACAATTCAGCCCATGATAATCAAGATGTTAAATTTCCATTGTCTATAACCAGAAACAATTTAAATATCCACAGAAGGATTAATTGAGTAAGCTATAGTTTCTCACTCCGTGAAATATTATGCAGCAGTCAAGATCGTATTGATAATACCTCACACCCATCAGGATGACTACTATCAAAAAACTCCCAGAAAATAACAAGTGTTGGCCAGGGTGTGGAGCAATTGGAACCTTCGTGCCCTGTTGGCGGGGATGTAAAATGGAACGGCCACTGTGGCAAAATGGTATGTCAGTTCCTCAGAAAATTAAAAACAAAGTTACCATATGATCTAGCAATTTCATTTCTGGGTATACATACCCAAAAGAATTGAAAACAGGGACTCAAGGAGGTATTTGTACACTCATGCTTTATAGCGGCACTATTTACAATAGCTAAGACCGAGTATCCATCCATCGACGGACGAATGAATAAGCAAAATGTGGTATTCGCATACAATGGAATATGGCTGAACCTTGACGACATTATGCTCAGTGGAATAAGCCAGTCACAAAGACAAATACTGTGTGTTTCTACTTCCATGAAACATAGTAGCCCCCCCCCGCTTATTCGTGGTGTCCATTACCCCCAAAAAACTGTGGTCCTAAAGCTGATGATCCTCCTGACGGATCATCAGAAGGTCAGTAGCAGCCTAACGCTACGTCACATGCCTCCGTCATTCATCTCACTTCCTCTCATCACGTGGCATCTTATCCTCTCTCTTCATCAGTGACAGTACAATAAGATGTTTTGAAAGAGAAAGACCACATTCACGCCACTTATATTACAGCATATTGTAATTGTTCTCTGTTATTATTAGTTATTATTGTTAAATCCGTTACCGTGCCTAACGTATAAATTGAACTTTATCATAGGTGTGTATGGACAGGAAAAAACATGGTGTATCTTGGGTTGGGTACTGGCCACAGTTTCGCGCATCCACTGGGTGTCTTGGAATGTATGCCCTTGGACACGGGGGGACCTCTGTACTTGGAGTAGTCACAGTCAGAGACAGCAGACAGAAGGGTGGTTGCCGGGGGCCGAGGGGGACCGAGGGGGACGAGGGGGTGGGGAGTTATTATTTGATGGGGGTAGAGTGTCAGTTTTACAAAATGAAGAGTTCCGGAGATGGACGGTGGGGATGATAGTTCAACGTTATGAATGCATTTAATACCACTGAACTGTGCGCTTAAGAACAGTTAAGATGGCAACTTTTATGTTATGTGTATTTTACCATGATCAAAAAAATTGGGGAACAAAACAGATAATATTCACAGTGTGAATCTGGGAAGTGTTTGCAATATTGTAATAGTATATTAAAAAAAGAACTAGGGGAAAATTCCATATACAGTATGATTTAAACTATATTAAAATAGGCATAAGGTTTTTTTTAAAGGCAAAAACTGAAGGGAAATACAGCAGATGTTAACTGTGGTTGTACTAGGCAGAAAGATAGGAAAGGCAGTGATCTTTTTTTTCCAATTTTTTGTGTTTTCACGTAATTTTTTTTAAATGTTTTAAAATTTATGTTTATTTTTGAGAGAGAGAGAGAGACAAAGTGCGAGCAGGGGAGGAGCAGAGAGAGAGGGAGACACAGAATCTGAAGCAGGCTCCAGGCTCTGAGCTGTCAGCACAGAGCCCGATGCGGGGCTCAAATTCACAGACCACAAGATCATGACCTGAGCCGAAGTCAGACGCCCAACCGACTGAGCCACCCAGGCGCCCCTTCACATAAATTTTAATGAGCACCTATGGCTTTGATAATGGAAACCACCCTCCCCCCCCCCAATATATCACATTTCAAATGTGTTGTTAAAATTCCTAAAGCAGACCCCATTGTGTATTTGTTTTGCAGGTGGAGGATGCAATGCTGATGTTTGATAAGACGACCAACAGGCACAGAGGTAAGAGCCCCCGTGGAGGAAGGCTTCCCTTCTGTCAGTTGGCCGTCTGTTGAAGGTCTGTATTCATGGAGGGACACCACAGCACAGAATCCAGATACCGGACAGTTAAAAATCGGCCACGCCCAACCCGTGTTCCGACACACCTTTCTAACCCTGGCTTTCTTGGTCTTTGCTAGACCTGAACACTAAGTGATCCGAGTGGAAATTATTCACAGCAATTACTCAGTTGAGTTCTCGATTTGCATTGGAGGAGGTGGTTTAGAAGCACACTGGCAACCTGAAGAGCCAGAAAAGAAGGTTTATTCAACCTGCGATTGCAGGATTGGCAGTGCCCTATGCACATCTGGAATGTTTAGAGGGCACTGCGCCTCCTCGTATTTTCCCCTGTGCTCTTATTGTCCTATCCATGTTCTAGAAAACGGGTCTCAACTTGGGGTCTGTGAGCCTCCGAAATGGCACACGGAATGTTTTATGTTTGCGCTTTTCTTGGGAAGCGATGCGTAGCTTTGAACAGATTCTCAAAGTGGTCTCTGACCTCCATGCCTCCCGTTCCCCAAAAAGGAACACGTTGAAATGACTGCTTTAAACAGAAAATTGGACGAATCTAGAAAATCCTCCCAGAGGAAGTAGAGTCCAAGCTTATGGCTTAGCGTTCCATTCTCCTGCTCTCCGGAAACCCCTGGTATCTGGGGCTCCTAGAATCAGGGCGTTAATGGGCAGAGCCTCAGAAAGGAGGTGGCAGGAAGCAGCGTTCTTGAGAGAAGCCGGAGTGAGCAGTGTTTCCTTGCCACTCGGATTGCATTTAGATGTTTCGCGTGTTGTTTACATTCTTGCTGTCACCTGTGATTAGAAGCAGTTACCCAGCGCTGACTGTATGTCTCTCCTGTTGGGAGCAGGCAGGCTGAGTGAAAGGGAGGAAGGAGGGTGGGAGAAGGAGGGGCTGTCCTCAGTGTGCCTGGCAGTCCGGCTTCCTGTGCGTCCATTGACAGCGGCCTCAGAAGGGAAAGTAGAAAATCGGGTGGAAAACTGGGTCTTCGATGGTGTATGTGGGGAAGGAATGGGGAGGGGTGGAGGATGAAGAGGCGGGGTGGGGGGGAGGCAAGGGAGGAAAAGACGAGCTTACAAGTGTGGAATGATTGCTTTGTCCTCTGCCTTGCTCAGCATCACGAGGGCCGAGAGAGCAAGGGGCCGGGGGTGCGGAGACGGACAATTCATGATTATTCTCCACCATCATCCTTAGGGGAGGTACGGGGGGTTATCTGAGCACTGTTTTCACAGGCATCGTGTATTCTCATCTCCACCGCAGCGCCGTGACTTTGGGAAAATCACTTCACTCCTTTATCTTCTTTACCTCAGTTTATTCATCTGTAAAGTGGGGATAATATTAGTATTTCCCTATAGGGTTGTTTGGAGAGTTGGAGTGCCACGCACATCACCTGTGCGCAGGTTATTATGATTGCTTTCACCATCATCACCTCCGCGTGGTGTGTGAGGTGACCGAAACTCAGAGGGGGTAGGGGATCCACCCAAGGTCAGAGCAGGGACTCCTCTCTAGGACTGCTGATTTCAGATTCGGCCCTTTCTCTGTGGTCTCCACGTGGGGACGGGTGTGTTAAGAAGAATGTTTTCATCTATTTACTTTCAGGGTGGGCGAGGCCCGTCTGAATGTGGCACTAGAGTTCAGTGCTAGAATTCACGCTCCTGGGAGATTCCTGAGTGGCGTCTATAGGCAGTAGTGTTGAATATCCACGAATAAAGGTATTTCTGAGCTCCTGCTCTGGGTCAGGCCGTGTTGGAGAGGAGAGTAAATCATCTTGTGCAAACTTCACAGCTGTGCTGGGGAAAGAGATGTGTCATCTGGGGGACGTGAGAGGGCCGGTGACTCTCCGTGTTACGTTACTCAGCTAATAGCAGACAGAGGCAGGTTCACCCTGCGGGCACCGGGCCCCTGAGGAAGTGCCAGGCAAGATTCTCCCTTATTTCTGACCCAGACGCCTCCTACTGTGGGTGGAGCCTCTTTCCTTGCTCCCAGGCGCTGGGTGCCGTGATGGGGTGGTGGCCCCTCTGTGATTCCTGTCTCGAGCTGGAGGGAGGTCCGTTTTACGGCCCCCTGCTCAGAGAGGCTCCAGGGATGGCATTGATCGCTCTCCCATGACTCCTGGGGCCACTGGCAGGAAGAAGGGTGGGCACAGCCCCGAGCACATGCTCAGTGCACCCCAGCCACGGCAGGGCCTGCCCAAGCATCCTTCTGCCCTGCCAGAGGTGAGATTCCTGCAGTGGATGTAGGACTCTTTGCATAATTCGTGGAGCCAGAACAAGGTGAAAGACGGGGCCTCTTACTCAAAAGTTATTAAGAATTTCAAGGTGACAGAGCATTCAATCCAGGACAAAGCCCTTCTGAGCGTGGGGCCGGCTGTGGGTGGCTGCACACCCAGGGGGCAAGCCAGAGTGGATGTGGTCCTGGGGGCCCCCGCTGGCAGGGTGGGGAAAGAGAAGGCAGGAGGGAAGGAGGCCCCAACATCCTGCATCCCCTTTCCTCCTGTACAGAAGTCTGCTCCCTGGGGTTCTTTCTGTGTAGGGCTTTGGCCCCTACACACTTTCCAGCACCTCTGAATAGCTGAGGAGTTTCTCTTTGAACTGGGTGCTAAAGCTGGGTTAATACTTAAGTGGTTCAGAGCATTTCGGAGAGGAAAGAATTAAAAAAAAAAAAAAAAGGCACATATCACAACAGAGGCACGAGTCCTGCGTGTGAGACAAGTGGGCCCCACATCCCTGATGGAATGTACATTTGGAATCAGGTGATAAGCCCAAGAACATAAAATCCTCCTGCAGCCACCTTGGCCCAACCTTACCTTCACCTCCTCAGCTTCCTGTTTCCCATTATCTTATCAAGAAGAAAGTGCTGCCGTAGCAGAAGTTAAGGACACCTCTCGGGCTGGCACAGCCTCCAGCTCTCCTCTTAAAGAGGTCCACACTGTTCACCCCGCGGGTGGCCACACAGCACGCACGGCACCTTCCCTTTCCCCCCCTTGCAGCTCCCAACCCCGCCCCGCTGCGCAGCCTGGGGCTAGTGCACCTGTGCGCCCTTGGAGCTGAGACTGCTGCCTTCCAGGAAGGCTGCACGTTTGGTTGGGCCTGGGGTCCCGGGAGTCGGGTCCGCCGGGCTCGCGGGACCCTCTCCGAATACTCTTGCCACTGTGAGCCAGAGCTCGGGGCGGAGTTTCCACTTCCCGCCGCACAGTGGCTCCCCCCCTTCCCCTGTCCCCCATTTGTTCCCCCAGGGACAGGGTGGCCCTCCGTTACGTCTGTTCACAGAAGCGACAGCCTGTGTTTCTTCCCCTCTTACATCTGTCCTTGGACCTCCCTAGCACCCTGGGAAAGAATCCAGGGGACAGGAGACAACAAGCCCTCCCGGGATGTAAGTCCTCCCCCCTGGAAGCAGGAAGAAAGTCATTTAGCACGTGACTCCCACAGGAGGTGTGCAGTCTTCTCCCACTTTCTCCTTCGAGCAGACCTCCTTCTGGCTCCTGCTGCTCCCTTGATGCCGAGTTAGGGCACCTTTCCTAACCTCTCGGGACACCTCTGGGTCCTCCTCGGGAAGGTGGGGGAGCCGGGACAAGCTCTGAGACCTGAAGTATGTTTTCTGGCTTTTTAGCCTTTTAACTGAGAGAATGTCCAAGATTAAGTCCTTTGTCATTCTTCTTGTTTTAGCTCGGAGAGGGAGGTAAGGGGCTGTATCTGCATCCCTGGAGATGGGGATTAGCACGCAGGAGTGCCCTCTCGGGGCAGCGGAGGGGCTGATCTGTGAGGCCCCAGGGAATTCTGAAGCTAGGCCCTTGCACAGCTGCAGTGAGAGGGCTGACCTTATATGCTGACCTGTCACAGGATGCAGCCCACCCTGGAAAGCACGTGTGACCTTGGGCTTGCACTGAGGACATCCTAGAGGAGACAGACAGCTGGGGGCCCTCTTCCAGCAGTCCTGCCAGCAGATCCTGAAGGGCGGGGGGGGTCTGGGTATCCTGTGACAGCACATGCCACGGTGGTACAGTGGGTTCTGTGCTAACCAGGCCATGCTAACCCTCTTGGTAGAAACCGCCAGCCCTTCCCGAGCAGTTATATCCCACGTGCTTAGCGCAGCGCCTGCATGTACTGTTGAATCTTTACGACAGTCACTGGTGAACCCAGCTGCCCGGAGTCCCCAGTTGGACGTAAACCCAGCCTGTCTGACCCGGAGTCCTTGCTCTTGGCTGCTTCACAAGCATGGTGCTAGGCAGTGGTTGAAAGCAGGGAGACTGGTGGTTTTAAGTCTCAAGTACCTCCTCGTTACTGGTCCTTCTCCACCTGCCCTTCTTGCTGGACCATTTCAGGTGGGAAAACTGAGGCATGTAGAGCGTTGGAGGGCCGGCCGCACGCAGGTGTCTGCGGCCAGGTGGGAGCCGAGCTTCTGAAGCCTTCCACGAGTTTCTTTGTGCCCAAGGGGAGAAAAAGAAGGTGGCTTTCCAGTTTTTGCAGAGTCCTTTCATTTGCTCTCTCAAAGCCTTTGGAGGCGGTCTGAGAAATATGGGGCTGATCATCAAAGGGTTTAATCGTTGGGGGAAAGTTTGTTGCTTTCTCCTTGCAAAACTCAGATAAGATCTTGAATTCAGCATTAGGTATTGATCCCAGAGAGGGGCTGGCGGGGAGGGTCTGGAGGGAAGATACAGCACAGTGTCCTTCCCGATTTGCCCTTTGGGAGGCACAAGGCTGAGGGGTGAGCCGGAGGGACCGAGGGAGGGTGGAGTGGTTTGGATCTGTCCCCACTGTCATCAGCCCCTTTTGAGCAAGCGGAGGAACGCGGGGATGTTGGTTGCTGAAACACATCTCACATTCACCTCCTTGCCGGGGAAGGGAGCCCCCGCCGTGAATGTCCTTCTAGGGGCGGCCTCCGCTCGTCTTCCCTCCGAACCCAGCCTTCCAGGCTGAACCATGTCTGGCCCATCAGGGAGAGCTGGGTGGTTGGGGGCCCAGTGGAAAACAAGTCGGGTGTCTTTGAAGCTTATGGGATTGCCTGGTGAGGGTCAGCTGGAGAGGGAAGGAGTACAGAGGAGAGGCTTGGAGACAGGCCTTCTCACTGCCTGCAGCTTCCATTACCCAGCAGGCCTGTTTGCTCCAGAACGTTGCCAGAGGCAAAGGGCCGGATACACTGAGAGGAAAATGAAGCTCAGTATGCTGGAAGACTCCCCTCACCGCTGTTAACGGTTGCTCATTAAGTGCAATGCTAATGGCTTTGGAGAGGATCAACAGCTCTGAGAACTCACAGGCTCCCCAGCAGGCCGCTCCGCGGCACTGACCTCAGCCGAGGCGGTTTTGTGACCCTCCAAGAGCACCATCAACGGCAGGCCCGCTGCTTGGAGGGTCCTTTTCCAGGGTGGCTGTGCCCTATCAGGAGCCGCCGGGCCGGAAGGGCATCCTCGTGGGCCCCATGTGGGAGAAGAGGGAGAAGCTCTCTGGGCTGCGGGGCTGAGCTCCCCCTCTCCCTCGAAGCTTGCACGGCATCTCCATCCCGAAAAGCGGTTGGCTGCAGTTGAAGGTCTCCGTAATTTGTGTAATCGGTTTATTTATTAAAATGGTGCCAGTAAGAGGTAGCTGAAACTGTGATAGAAGATAATGCCTTTCTAAGGAGGAAAAACAGCCCTTAATGTCCTGACTACCTGCCAGACACGCACTTTTTGAAATTGACCTCTGACGTCCAGACTGTTTTATAGACGCTAAAGATGATTCAGGATCGTGCTGTAATTATTTGTTCACTGCTGCCTGTTTCCCGAAGTTGAGGAAGGGGATGTAAAAGGAGCTTCACACAGGTGTAAACTAAATGAAAAATTCAAAGGCATTGCTTTCTTCGAGGGTGTAGGGTGTCAAAGATAATGTATGCATGTGTTTTTCCTAGTGACAGTCTAACATTCTGACCTTACTTAGGAAAGGGGGTTGGGACTCTACAGCCCGTAGATGGCACGTTATGGGATGGAGGAAGAAGTCCCTCTGGGTGGGAGAGGGTTGTTGGAGGGGGCAGGAGGGGTGGCAGGGATGCCTGGAATCACAGCTGGTGATGACACTTGGCAATGTGACACGAGGGCCTCAGTGCCCACGCCAACGTGATGTCCACCCGCTGGAGTCATGCCTCTGCAGGGTCCCCACCTCTTACATCTGCCTCTCATCTGCTGTGCGAGCTGCCGATGGTGTTGGGCACCCATCGCGCCCCGCCCCAAGTCTGAGGTATATCAAAGGGTTTATTGGAAGCCTGTAAACCAGGAGCTTGATCATTATTAGTATCGATCCCAATTCTGTACCCGCAGCCGGTCTGCTCTAGGCCACGAACACCAACCAAGGGTCTTGGCCGCACAGGACTTTCAGTCTAGTCTTAGGATGATGTGGCCACCACGCGTGCCACTTGGGCTCTTTACTGCAAGTAAAGGGTCTCGATCGGGTCAGGTGACAGAGAATCTTCTCTCCCCAGAATAGCCCATATAAGTGAGTGTGAGGCAACTGCTTAGGAAAATTACTGATAAGCCAGGCGTCTAGGAGAAGATGTTCAGAATAGGGTAGAAACTCAATATGACTGAGTCTCCTTTGGTCCACCCTGGTTAGAAGGGACATGGGGAGCGGGGCGAGGGTGGCTGGCGGTGACGTTAATGGCTGCCTTTGGGTGCTTGGAGAGATTCTTTTGGAAAACACGTGCATTCTTGAAGTTGGGCACGCTCTAGTTAGAACAGGGAAGAGGACAGCCAGTACCTCTCCCCTAGATGGTCAGGACCCAGGGTTCTGTGCTCCTGCCTGGGCTCATTCTAAAGGCAGGGCTGTGTAAGGGGGGTGAGCGTGCTTGTGTGTGCCCACCACGAGGGGTGTACCCCAGCCTCCTCACTCCCTTGTGGGGCCTGGCCCGGGGACAGTGCGCCTTTGTCCCTCCACCCAGAGCACATTTCCCCCAAGGCCTGACCTGTCACCTGACGCATCTCGGGACCTCCTCCGGTCTGCCAGGAATATGCAGCAATGGAGGGTGGAAGGAGGGGAGAGGGGTCCAGAGCTGCAGCCCCCACCCTGAGCCGTCTCTCAGAGACCAGCCCCCAGAGCTGTCTGCACATTTTATTTTCCCTTTAAGTAAACACCATTAGCCTTCCCGAGAAATTGGTGCAAACATGACCTCGCAAATAACCAATTAAAAGGGCAGGGTTGAAGGGGAATGTGCGTTTGAAAACATGTAGAGAGGAGGCCGTTAAAGATTCCCGGATTACCCCAGCCCCGGCAACATCGATCTGAGACCTTAATTTTATTTCTGACAGGAAGCAAGGGGAGCGCTTTAATTTTTTTTTCCCCGAGCTAACTAAATTCCGGAAGCGCCCATTCCGGCACTGTCTCTTGAGATATTAATCAACACAGTAGCTGGGTTTCTGTTCACCTGCTTTTCTTTGTAGACGCGGAGGAATACAAAGCTCTCAACTCCCTAGCAACGGGGCCGGGGGACAGGGGCGCCCAGCGCAAGAGGGAGCCTGCATAGCCGGGGGAATTTGGCACCCTGGGTGCCCTGCATTTTCTGGAGCTGAAGTATAAATCTTAAACTTCTTTCCTTTGGAATAAAAGCCCTGGCACCGAAACGGTGGTGAGCTAATAGGTCTTCCTGCCTCCCTCCTGGCTGCGGCCCCACGGAAGCAGAAAGGGAGTGGGCCCAGGGTCAGCAACTTCATTGACCCAGAAACGGTTTTTTTGTAGAGAGGGACAATGAGGCTTTTGTTGGGCCCTGTTCCCATAGAGGCCCAGGCTCTGACTCTCACGACGTGTTTTAAGATCTCGGTGAGGGCAGGGGGTGGAGGCCTGAGGGGAAAGGAGCCTCCAGCGCGGCCACTTGATTAAAAGCACCCCCTTTCTTAGCGCCCTGGCACTGCTAGGGGCCTGGGAACCAGCACCCTGGACGGGCACCTCCCTCGGGGACTGGAGCTTCCCAGGGGAGCCTCGTTGCTGTGCAGCTGTGGACTTGAGCTTCTGTTCAGAGCTTTGCTGCTCAACAGATGTGCGTTAGCCCGTCCGCATCTCTGTGCGGGCAGTGGTGTACCGCGGGACCCAAGCTTTGCGGGCCCTCCCAGCTCCCCACAGGTGTCATCTCGGGCAAGTTGCTGAAGAGCTTTGAGCCCCGTTTGGCTCACTCGTGGAGGTGATACACCTGCTCTGTAATGAGTGAAGTGAGTTGGCTTATAACATGCCCACGATAAGCGTACCTCATTTCTTTACTCTCCCCCTTAAGGAAGACCGTCAGTTTAACTTCTTTTAGCAAACAAACTACAATCTGTGTTTGAGTCTTTAAGACCCTGATCTTTAAAACAACCTTTCCCTCTCCTTCACACACAAAGCATACGTTTGCAGATGCGTGGAATATTTCTGAAAGGCTACCCACAAAACTAGTCACAAAGCGTTAGAATGGCATAGTGGTTAAGAGCACATGTTCCGGGGGCCCCAGGGTGGCGCAGTTGGTTAAGCGTCCGACTCTTGGTTTCGGCTCAGGTCATGATCTCATGGTTTGTGAGTTTGACCCCCACATCAGGCTCTGGGACTGACTGCACGGAGCCTACTTGGGATTCTCTCTCTCTCTCTCTCTCTCTCTCTCTCCCTCTCTCTCTGTCCTTCCTCTGTTGCTCTCTCTCTCTCTCTCTCTCAAAATAAATAAACATAGAGGAAGAAAAAGAGCACATGCTCTGGAGTCAGGCAGCTGGTGTTTGAATCTGAGCTCTGCGATGTAATAGCTGTGTGACCTTGGGCAAGTCACTTACCCTCTTTGGGATTCAGATTCCTCATTTATGAAATAGGAACGATGACATCGGGTTAGCCTGAGTCTTGCAGTGGTTAATAAGCATAAAGGGCTTGGAACAGTCTCTGGCCATAAATAGTTAGCACCTGAATGTGTTTTAGGGGCATGTGCATATACTCACAGATACAAGTTTACATAAATAAGAAACAGCGTTTGCTTCCAGGAAGAGGACTAAGTGACCAGTGGTACGAAGATATGGAAAAACATCTTATCGTATACTTATTTACCTATTGAATTTTTGTACCATGTGCATTTATTACCTATTCAAACATTTACTTTTTTAGCGTTTAAGCTTTTCAAACTCATTCCAATTTGAATTGTAAATGCAGTGATATAACAACATGAGGGAGAGTTTTCGAAAGAAAAACATTCACCTCATCCCAGCTCCCTTACACAGTAACTGTTGTCACTTCTACCTTGTTCCTGACATTTGCGTCAGTATTTTAAAACTTGGTTGTAATTATGGGGTTGGGACAACATGTGGCATCTCATGCTTAGTTGAACGGGGTGTGGGCCCTGTCTCTTTAGAGTTTTGTCTCCTGCCAGGGAGAGGGACCAAGCTGATCCAAAAGAACAAAATTTGATTAAATGCACCCAAAAATTCTTTACAACTCTGAGTCGCCTCTTTTTTAGTTTCCATAAACACAGAGTCAGATAGATAGATGAGGATTCTCTTAGTAGTTTCTGGTCCTCCCAGACAATGTGCTATTAATAGAATAGCCAGATTGCTCCCCGTCTGGAAAGAAACATGGTTTGCTTGAGTTTATCCCAGACCGGAGGGGAAAGAAGTCAAAGGGGAGACCCTCCATTCCAGAAGTTTAAAACGGGTTTTAATTAAAGAAGAAAGTTAAAAGCATTTTCCTAACCAAGTCGTGATTAATAAACACATGGGAACCTTACATAACATGGCAAACGCAGACTCCTCCTCTGTGTCCCTGTTGCTGTAGCTGAAAAGTCACAGCAAGTACCCCGTTAATGAAGGTAGTGAGGTGTCTGGGTCATGTGACAAAGGGATGAGAGGTTAGGTCTAAAGTCACACTACTGGGCTCAAGTTCCAGCACTACCACTGATCAGCTGTGTGACCCTGGGCAAGTTATTAAGCTTCTCTGAACCTCAGTTTTCTCATCTGTTAAATGGGGAATGTTATTACTCACACACTTGGGAGGCTTAAGTGAGGCAATTCATCTGTGTGAAATATCTAACGCTTAGGAGACTATATCTATATTAGCTTTATTAGCGTAATAGCTCATGTTATTTTACTGGTAATAGTGTTACTGTTGCTTGGGGAATAAAGGCCAAGACTTGGTGAACGGAGGAAACGTTTAACACTCCAGGGTGCTGTTTGCTCGTCAAGTTTGCCGAGAGGCGAAAGTATTGTGGGTTGAATTGTATCCCGCCTCAAAAGGTATATTGAAGCCTTAACCCCTCTTATCTCAGAATGTGACCTTATTTGGAAATAGGGTCTTTGCAGATGTAATCAAGATGAGGCCAGGCTGGCTCAGGTTCATCCCATAGGACTGGGATGCTGAGAGGGAGGGCGTGTGAGGACAGACAGGTGACCACGGAGGCAGGACTGGGGTGAGGCAGCTGGAAGACGAGGGTTGCCGGCCACGCCCAAAGCTAAGGGGGCCAGCACGGGACAGATTTTCTCTTGAGCCTGCGGAAGGCACCTTGGTTTCCGGCTTCTGGCTTCCGGAAGTGTGAGAGAATCCCTTTGTCGTTTTCAGCGCCCCCAGTTGGTAGTAGGCTGTTCCAGCAGGCCCCGGGGCCGCGCAGAGGGCAGAGCAGTGCTTTCTGTGGGACGCGTGCCCCTGATGTTGGGGCTCCCGTCGCAGCGGGCGGGCAAGCCCCTCTCTCTGCACATCCCTGTCACGTCATGCCGCTCTTGCAGCAAAGCTTGGTCAGAGAAGAGACCTTTTACGTGAGAACACGACCCCCAACTCCTGACATAGTTCATGGCTTCCCCAGGTCGAAGTTAACCAAACACCGTGCAGATGCCCTTGCGGTGTTAAATATATTTTCCGGTAGAGACCCTTGAGGAATTCTGAGATTTCATTTTAACATAGTAGCCTTCAGACCTCAGTCACTTCTTTAGAAGCCGAGGAATACACTGAAGAGTTGTCGATAACGCCAGTACACCGAGGGGTTGTCCGAACCCCCAGCTCTCAAGAATGCAAACCACACCCGTTCCATAGGTGTTTCCAGCTCGGTTCGTGCCGTTTGGCTGCTTAGGGAAATAAGAGAGAGAGAGGGAAGGAGATCAGGAGAGCTCGTGTGAGACAACACAGACCCCCACCGTCCTTACATACCTGTTCCAGCTTCCATCCTGGAGAAAACACAGCGAGACAACGCTGAACTTCAAAACCTGCCAGACAGACTTCTTGATTTCTTTATGTTGTCTCAGAAACCCTTCCAGGCAGGAACATTTGCCAAATTCGGTCCCAGAGTGAGTTTCTGAGCTAAATTAATGCAATTGAGGGTCAAGATGGCAACCCCCACAGGTCCCCGGTCCCAGGACACCACTGGGCACAGCAGTAATTAACAGTGTGAGCGCCCACGTGGGTGTGCTTCTCTTAACCCTCAGGTTTGGTCGGCGAACCTGGCGGAACAGAAAAATAACTGCCGTGATTTTACAGTGATCAAAGTTGCACACCTTTGAGCGCTCCCTGCAGGTTCGAAAATTTCTTCCTCAACTTGCCACCCCGTCTTGATATCAGGAAATAATTGAAAGCACATCCTGCTTCTCTGAATATTTCCAGCGCCGGTGCCTGTGTTCCGGCACCCTAGGCGAAGCCGGCACCCCCGCACCAGATCTGCAAAGTACGCAATGCTGACATCCGATTTATTATCTCGGAGGCTGGGCCGGTTCATGGATGATTCATGACTCCCGCTTTCCACTGCCGCTGGAGGTGACATCACCCATTCGGGGCCCAGAATAGACACAGAAGCGACGGTGGCCCCTGTTTTGTGTATCTCTTGCCAGCCCTGGGCTCCCTCCTGCCTCACACCCAGCCGCTGTGTGTTCACCAGGCACCAATGGCCGGGGAGCCCGTTAGAAACATCACTTTAAGTAGAAGGCCGCTGATGTGTTTCGATGCTGTTGTAGTCTGCACGGTAACGCAGGGAAGGGAGCTTCCCCAAAGTTCACCTCTTCCGCTTAGGTTCCTTGACTTGGAATTTAGATTCTACTCATAACCCAAAGAGTTGCCTAACTCCTGTGGCTATCTTTGGCTTCCTCACTTAGAGACAGGGTTGGCTGGGAAGACCAGGGTGACTTAAGGCATCCAACAGCCCAGCATCAGACGCCCATATGATAAATGATTGCAGTCACATCAGAGGTTTGGACTGTATCAGCGGTTTTCAGCCCTGGTTGCACATTAGAATCACCTGGGGAGCTTTTAAAGCGTACCGATACCGGGGGCCCACTCCAGATCAATTCAGCAAGACCCGAGGTTGGGGCCCTGGCGTTCACAGATTTCAACGTTCACCACAAAGCTAATGCGCAGTCAGGGCAGGGACCCCCTGGGTCAGATGATCTCCAAGGACCTCCAGCTTTAAAATTCACCAAGATGGTACCACTGACCAGGTCTTTGACCTTGACCTGTGTCTGGACAGTGGGGTGGAGGGCCGTCCTCGGTATGTGCTGCGGTGTGTAAGCCCTGGGAAGTAGGCAGTGTCTCCTTCCGGTGAGTGGCCCTCAGTGATCCATGGGGGGAGGGAGGAAGTGTGAATAACTACCATTCTGTTGTGCCAGTTTTGAATCTAGTTACCGTCCTACCGAAAATACTTTGCCAGCTTCCCATCGCTATTAGGATAAGACCTACACCGTTGACCCTGGTCTGCAGTCTTTGGTGCCCGGCCCTTTCCGCTTGTCCAGCTTGACCCGTCACCATGCTCCCTGCAGCCACACTGACGTCCTGCACGTTTCCTTAGCAGGGCTGCCCTCACAGGCTGTTCCTTGGGCTGCCAGGAACCGTCTGTGTCACACTCCTGGCCAGTTCTTACTCCCCTTACAGAACGAGTCTTAAATATCCTTTCCTCGGGGAAATCTTTCTGAACCCCCAGACTGACTCAGCCCCATCGGTTGTCTGCTCCTGGCACCTTGTCCTTTTCCTTTATGGCACTTCTCATTTCTTAGTGATGATTTGCTTCTTACCTGCGCCTTCCCCACCTCCCACCCCTGATATCCCCAGTATTTGGCACTGTATTAATTAACATATAGGACAAGAGGGTGGGCGGAAAATGGGCGGGCCCTCCTCACTGTGGTCTCTGTGCTCGTTTGCCTGAAAACAGGTTCCTGCTCACTGTCGCCATTTCCGCCTCCTTTCTACACCTTCCCCCTGCAGAGGCCTACGCTAGCGAAATGGAGGTGCAGTGGTCTTGTCTAGAGGACGGTGTAAGAGGTGCAGGTGTTTTCGGGAGAGGGCTTTGGAGAACTGAGGGTGGTTCAGGACACTGCTGTTTTTCCAGAGCCTAAGGGAAGAACGATTACCCAGGAAACTAACGGGGTTCTTTCCTAAAAGGGAAAAAAATGTCTTTGGTGGAGTCATAGTTGCCCTTCACAGGTGACCTGGAAGAAAGGCTAAAAACACTGGTCCAATTAAAAAAAAAAAAACAGACTTCCTCCAACACTTGATATTGATACCTGGTGCAGCCTGGTGGGCTGGGGGGGTGTAGATGTGCTTCAGTCAGGGGTCTGTACCAGGATTTTTTTTAAAAATTTTTTTTTAATGTTTATTTATTTTTGAGACAGAGACAGAGCATGAGTGGGGGAGGGGCAGAGAGAGAGGGAGACACAGAATACGAAGCAGCCTCCAGGCTCTGAGCTGTCAGCACAGAGCCCGACGCGGGGCTCGAACTCATCAACCGTGAGCTCATGACCTGAGCCGAAGTTGGACGCTCAACCGACTGAGCCACCCAGGCACCCCAGGATTTTTTTGGTAACGTTTATTTATTTTTGAGAGACAGAGTGCCAGCAGGGAAGGGGGCAGAGAGAGGGAGACATACACACACACAGAATCCGAAGCAGGCTTCAGGGCCCTAGCTGATAGCACAGAGCCCGACAGCTGGGCTCAAACCCACGAACCATGAGATCGTGGCCTGAGTCGAAGTCGGACGCTCAGCCGACTGAGCCACCCAGGCGCCCCGTACCGGGATTTAAAACACGTATGCGCTTTGCTCTCGAAGGCCAGGTAGAAAGGTGTGTACTTACAAATTTCTGAATTTCCTCCCCACTTCCAAAATCCCCAGGCTTGGCATCTTAGTCTTCTTTTAATTAAGTTGATTCATTTGCCCTGAGAAGATTTCCTGATTCAGCTAGTATATTTATGTATAAACTGCTCTGGAAACACCTGGCAATTTTTCTGAGTGACAATAAGGAAACATTGCCTGAAAATTATGGTTTAATTTGCTCCCTCCCCCATGCTGTCTTACCTTTAAAAAAAAGAGTAAGATTTACAAAAGGAGCTTTGTATTTTGCCCATAGTAGTGATCCTGTTTCACAACAGAAATGTGAATCAACAATACCTAATAATTTCCCTTTATGTATTTTTAGAACTCTAGCTTTTAATGGACAATTGAACCATTCCTTGGCAGATGGGAAATCATCTAATTGCATGTTCTTATTTATTGTGAATTTTCAGGTAGGCCTCCAAAGAGATTGGCGAGCATACATTAAAAAGTTAGAATAAACAGCATCTTTATGACTTTATTTTTCGGAGTTGCCGCTCGTGGGGTACATCGCAGCTTTGTGTGTGTCATGGGGCAGGGGTGGGCCTATGGTGCACGTCTGAAGAGGAGGTGGCCCTTGGTCGGTTTTAAAAATGCTGCAATCAATGACGTTGCTCGCAGAGGATCAAAATAGGAAAGTAGGTACCTGTATCTCTATTTTTTCTTTATTTTACATTTGTGGTTGGTTTACTGTAGGACTAATAAAATCCCCTGGTAAAACAAAGACTCGTGCCCAGACCTGGTCAATTAGCAGTCTTAACTTTTCCTGGGGAGTATAAACAGCCGCCACAAAGTGGCTTGAATCCTAAATTGGCACCTCCTGGGTCCATCCCTCCTTTTCTCTCTCTCTCTCTTTTTTCTTTCTTTCTTTCTTTTTTTTTTTTTTTTCTGGTAAGTTTCTTTAGCAAAATGTGGGGGGTAAGAAACCGCAGGTAGCCTAGCAAATCTTGCTGCTGCCAGGGCGGTAGCAGCTGGGTGGGAAGAAGAGAGCAGCTGTGTCTGCCTTATTAGTCATTCCATGAAGAAATTGATTTGATAAATAATAAAGCAGAGATATTAGCAACACATGCTTGCGGGTCAGATGACTTCGATGAAAGCCCCTCGTTAAGTGTGTGTACTAGTTTGACAATATATATGCCTTCTAAAAACATCCTGTTTTGAAGTGGAAATTGGACTGTTCATGCAGTTCTTAGCAAATAGGCCAAGCCCGTTACTAAAGGGAGCTTGGAAATCTGGAGGGCGTTCTTTCTATTTAATTTGGCCTCTGCTCTCCCGCCTTTCAGAGGATGCTTAAACTTACTTTGTTTCCCTGTCCTTGCCTTTTCATTTTGTTAACTGTTTTGATTTGTCAAATACTATGCCTCACACCACACTCCTTTATGATGATTTACTGTGCTGATTTTATCTTTCACCCTAAATCCTTGATAAGAGCATTTTAAAAATGAAATTGCTACCTGACACTTATAAAATCCTGTCTGGCAGCCAGGGAAGAAGCCAGAGTTGGGGGGAGGAAAAGGAGACAGATCTTGGAGAAAGGGAAGATTTTTAAAGGAACCGTATCACACTCCCCACCCCCCGCCCCAGTGCCGAAAGGTTTTTTGTTTTTGTTTTGGGGTTTTTTGTTTGGTTTTAGTTTTTTAACGGCTCATTAATACGGTCTGCCGATGCCCCTTGCTATTGTGTTATGAGCTGCGGGACGGGGGAAACTCATGCATGTCCTTTGCTGTGGGTTGAGACTTTGGATGGACAGACAGATGGACGGCATGTAACCATCTCCACATTTATATCCTGGAACACCTGGCCTTCCTGACTCCCAGCATCCCCCGTCCTGCGCCCTTTGCTACTCTAAGGCCAGTCAAAGCAGCGTCTCCTTTAAAGGAGCAGCAGACTTGCCTGGAGTGAGTGTGTGCTTAATGGAAACTTCGGTTGCGTTGTTTCTGGAGCTCTCCATTTAGCCACACAAGGCCTCGATGATGGGGGTGCACATCAGTAAATAGAGCTGTCTGAACCAGCAGGTCGTTTAAATTCTAATACAGCGATTTAATGAACTCTTGTCTTTAATTCCTGTGACGTGGAGAAGACAGGCGTTCTCTGCCCGTAATGAAGCTTGTTAACCCATCTCTGTACTGACTGGTGCTTTTATTATTATGACGACTGGAGACCGTATTATGTTAGAATAACAGGTTTCCCAAGTGCCTGGCAGAGAAGTGAGTAATGATCGTCTTCTTTACGAACCACGGCGGTCACTAGCTTATCTGGCAGAGGCATTATTATATCTGAGTTTTCCAAAGTGCCGCGTGTGAAGACAAGACCTGGCATTTACCACCCCAGATTATTGGGGTGGGGGCGGGCGCAGCGGCAGCAGGGACACATGTCACCCCGTGAGGGCTCTGATCGTCGGGGTGCAGCTGTGCCAAGGCTCCAGCCAGCGGGAGGCCCCTGTGTGTTAGCTGGCAGTGCTGGAGCCAGGATGCCTAATTCATCACCCACCTCCTGAAAATATAATCCGCCACCAAAGTGACTGCTTTTGGAAACTGTCTTGTCTCTTTTGAGCTGAGACTGGAGACAACCAGACAAGGTTCGGTGGTGACGAATAAAGAAACATTACTTTCTGAACACAATCTTCTGTTACCAGTCACTTTTCAACAGACATTCAATCAAAATGCTAATAGCGGCGGCAACAAGGGAACGTGGTTATTGTAATACTAATTGATTGGTTGGAGGGTGGGTTTTGTTAAGTGCAGCTTAAGATTTCAGAAATGTGATTCTCTTTAATTACAGCGGCACTAATAAAAGTGAACAAATGATTCGACGATTTCCCCGGTAATGGTTTAAAATTTTTTGTTTGAGTTTAAAATGAGATACGGGGGAAGTGCACCAGAAAAATGGGGCCCCGGGTGGGTGGCCTCCCCTTTAGCAGACCCAGGCACAGAGATTCAGATCCGGAATGCCCTTGGAAGGCTGCGTGGGACCTGTCAGATGATGGCGATAGGGGCCTCTCCCAGCTGGTGGGGGGGTGGGGGTCAGGCAATGGGTCATTCCAGCTCCAAGTCCTTGGTATTTCCAGAGCCGGGGTAGGGGCTAGGTTGCGCTGATCAGTCATGTGTTCATTCTGGGGTTCCTTGGCTTGGCCAGGGTCGGGGGGGTGGGGGTCACCACAGTACCAACAGAGGCTCATCCTGTGCTCGGGGCTCTGCTGTGTGTTGGGGCACCCTCTGTTCTAGTTCTAGCAACACTGTAGGAACAAAGCAGGCCAAATCCTAGCCCTCCTGAGCTCAGGAGGAGAGAGAGTATAGGTTACTTCAGGTACTGCTAAATGCTCTGAAAAAGATAAAGTAGAAACATCCTGGTGAGGGGGCCTAGGGCCTATTTAGGTAGGTAGGTGGCCGTGGCCTCCCCCATGGAGCAAGCATTTGAATTGAGAGGCAAAGGCATTCCAAGGAGAAGGCAACAGTGAGTGCAAAGGCCCTGGGGTGGGCATGAACATGATGTGTTTGAATGACAGAAGACCATGGCTGAGAGGGAGAGTGGAAGGCAATGAGTGAGGGAGGTGGATAGGGGCTGGGCCATGAAAAGTTTGAGCCAGGGTGCAGCCGTTGGAAGGAGGTAAGAACGGCAGAGGCATAGGGTTCTGCTCTAGAAAGATCCCACTGGCTCCTGAGTTGAAGAAAGGTGACAGGGCTGCATGTTGGGCGGTAGAAAGACCAGTTGGAGCTCATCGCAGAAGTGGAGGGAGAGCTGCCAAGGTCTTTGGCTGTAGCAGTGGGGATGGGGAGAGGCAGTGAGATTCGGAACACTTTTGGAGATGAGACATAAGATGTTCTCAGTTGGATGCTGGTTATGAGGAGAGAAACAATTAGGGCTGACTCTAGATTCTGGGCAAAGGAGCTAAGGGAATGGTGGTTCTGTCCTCATATGGGGACTGCTTTGGTAGAAGGAACCCATTTCAGGAAGAAAAGCAACAGCTGTGTTTGCAATTCCCGTAGGAATCCATTTGGTGATTTGAATAGATGGATATGTAAAAATGTGCACCAAAGAACCAGGATCTAGAGAACTACAATAATCTACCGAGTCATTTCTGCAGAAACCTCTCTAAGGAAGGGATCATTCAGGGGAGCCCCCGGGTAGGTGTCAGTGCGGTAGACGATGAAGCGTGGAGTTGCGATGATTGTTTGGTCCCTCAACACACCAGGTTTTCTAGCATTAGAGGTCTCCCTATGCTTCTCTGTTGGCGAGATTCATCGAGAGCATTTCGGGAAAGGTGCAGCATCCAAGAATCAAAGAAAGCATCGTTGCATCTGTCACAAGAGAGACAAGAGACCCTGCGGACGCTCATCGGTTCCGCAGCATCCCTCTCCCCTGAATGTGTGCCGAGGGGTCTGGGTTCCCTGCGAATGTCCTCAGAAGACAGAGCCTGGGGTCCTAAGCCCTGCCCTACCTCCTACTTCTTTCAGCTGCCCAGATCTCTTAGATTTCAAAGACTAAGCCCATCAAGAGGGGCTCCCCTATTGCGGCCCTGACCATGCAGACCATAGGTGGGGCTCCTTGAGGTGGGTACCGTTCTCACGAATTGTTAACACAGCTCTGATATCGGCCTTTTTATTTTTTATTGGGGTGGGAACGGGGGCTTAATTGGGGCGGAGAGGCAATGGCAGCCTTCCTTTCAATTTGTCAAGCTTTCTTTCAAAAGATCTGCCAAAGAAGAAAGGGTAATTAATAGGCTGGAAGTCCTTTCCGATGTGTCAGGATTTCTGCCTTGCTTCCAAGTGATAATGTTCGCCGGCTCCAGGCCTCTAGGGAGCCCTCCATCTTATTAACTTGTCTGGAAGAAACAGGGAGTGGGGACAGCTCGGGCCAGTGGGTGACAAGAAATAAAGATTTGTAGTGCTGTGAGCTGTAAACAGTAGGGCCAAAGGAGTTTGGGGAGGGGGTGGGGAGGGAGGGTGATGGCTCTCAAACTCCACTTCAGCACCAAGCAAAGGGCTAAGCTCCCTGGGTCAGGGACTGTTCGCTTTGCCTGGAGGCATCATCCAGGACGACCCAGGGGGAAGAGGTGCTTTTAAAACGATCCGCGGCTCGTAGGCACTGGCAGATTTTGTGTGTTTGCCGCTTCACACCTCTTCCTTCTCGTTGTGCCTTTAAAAAAAAAGTAATAATCGAGGACCATGTGAGGAAGGCACAGCCGTTATTATCCTCAGCCCTTACAAGTTCCCTGCCCACCCATAGACCCCAAGCTCTGGATTTAGCCTAGTTGCACGGTGCCCGACACAGGCTTTCATCAGCTAATAAAGTGTGGGTTCAGGGTGTGGATGAGGAATCCTGTTTTCTCTTTGCCCTCTTCGTTTCTGTCCTCTCCACTATGGCTTTCCTACTGTTAGCTTTTTGCCCTCCTTTTCCGCTTCACCTCCCCCCACCATCCCCAGCTGTGAAACCAATCACCTTTAAGAATTAAGGGCTAGGTGATTTTTTTTTTTTTTAAGCAAGCACCAAGCCCAACGTGGGGATCGAACTCATGACCCCAAGATCAAGTCTCCTGGTCTACCGACTGAGCCAGCCAGGTGCCCCTAGGTGAATATTTTTTAATTGAGTAAATGAATGAACAAGTCGTTATCAGGCACTGCTGAGGCTTCATGTGTTCTTGCATTTATTTACCACCTAGCCACTCCATTTACCTGATGGGTGATTAATCAGAGAGGTGAAGTAACTTGACTGAGGTCACACACACAGCTAGTGCGAGGTGGAGAATGGGGTTTGATACCTGGAAACCTGTTGGATGGTAACTCCTTGACCCACCCTCCTGCATTGGTGTTCAGGAGCAAGGCCTGTGCAGTTGGCAAAGATATTTTAGCTGATGCTCGAGGTGCTGAGTGGAGAAAGTTAAAGAGCGGGTTAGAGACCGTCCTTGAAGCGGCTCAGTTGAGACCTGGGACTGGCATCAAAGCGTCTGGTTGATGCCGGGGCAGCTTCACTGGCACTGGTCACCCCCGAACGAGGTGGAAGCCGGCCTGCCTCCCCACACCCCACCCCTAGCCCCAGCTGTCTGCAAACACCACCTTTTCTAAGCCAATTAGGAGAAACCTCAACAGGATTGAGAATAAACGCCACAGACAAATGCCTCTTGTGAATGTGACTGGTGCCGGGGAGGGGGGCTTGCAGACTGTCGTCAGAGGTGGGCTGGGGACTTTGGCTGGCAGCTGGAAGCAAGAGCTGGCAAGGCCCCACGGCCAGCCTGGGCAGGAGAGAGCCCTGAGCCACCTTCGGGATCCGTCGACAGAGCTCGGTGTCATGCACCTGTTTGGGCCTTTACCTCTTTCTTCTGATTTGTTGCAAAAGTGCTTAAGAAGTAAAAGTTGAGTTAGTCTAGGAAAGCTGAGGTAAACAATGCCGGCTTCAGCTATACGCAAGCTGTTCCTCACACACTGTGCTTTTCTTTGTTTAAAATAGCAAGGTTTGGGTTTTTTTGGGTCATAAGGAAAGAACACGATGTCTCTTATTCTCTCTATTTTTTTCCCCCCTCTTTTTACCATTTCTCGTCCAAAAGGAATTTTGGAGACCGAATTGAAAGTTAAGCAGAAATCCAAATTCATTCTCTGTCCTTCTTAATTCCCTTCTCCTCTTGTTTTCATCTTTGTCTATATATTTGAAGCCTGGCTGGAAAACTTGGGAATTTTTCAGCCTGAGGAAGAGAGGAGACTTGAGACTTCTCTCTCTCTCTCTTTTTTTTTCTTTTTAGGAAAACTCAGGGCAGAATCCGAAAGTTCGCACATCCAAGATCTACATGCGTGCACACACACACACCCCTTGGTCTCTTTCCTGATTAAATCCATGGGGCAGACGTCTTCCACCACTGGCCTGACCTCACAGAATGTTTCAGAAGCCATTTTTCTTTTAAACCAAAATGTGGGAATTGATGGGAAAGAAGGTGGCCTCAGAAGGGTGTAAATACTGTTTGTCATACAGAGGAAAGAGAGTGGTTATTAGTCACAAGAGTGACCCCCTCCCAGTGGCTTGTTATTTGTTTTAAAGGATCTTTTGGGGTTTTTCAAAGTGATTTAGAACTCGCGTAAAAGCTTAACTTCTGTGGGGCACTGAGGGCTTCTGCATGAAGTTCTCTTCTTCCAGTGTCTGTAGATAAACGGTGGTGGGACAGAAGGAGTAGTAGTATCTCAACTAAACAAAGCCTCCTCTGAGGCTGAAGCAGAGTGTACGGGGGCAGGGGTGGGGGTTCCCGAGGGGGGGGGGGTCCCTTTCTTGTCCCAGCTACGTTCAAATTCCTCCTGCTGACTTCCCTGCCCGGTGATAGGGAGAGGCCGTCCTCAAACTCGCCTAGGCTCAAGAACCCAGTGGGCCACAGACTTCTCCTGGCCTGAGCCTTGCACTTGCTCCTGGAGGGCGGGGCCTGTGTGAAGAGCAGCGAGCCAGTGCGGGTGGGTGGAGAAGGCATATTGGCCGCAGCCTGGGACGAACTGGCAATTGGATTGGAAATTGGTGTTCAGCCAAGGGTAGAAATCAGGTGCGTGAAGCGGACTGGCTGCTGCGTTAAGGCTGTCGGTCCCCGAATGCACCCAGGGGTCACACGTGTGCACACAAGCACATTCTCAAACCTTCCCCTCCCCCGCTAGCCCACTGCCCTTCCCCCACCCGCTGCTGAATCTGAACACCACTTTCAAGTGCAGGTGTTGAGGTTAATAACAAGACATTTCCCAGTTGGCCCTTTGCTTGAGAGCCTTCTCACTAGGCTCCGAAGGAAAGGAAAGGATTTAAAGGGACCACAGTCATCAAAGCTGGACTCGGTGGTGTCCACTGCTGGGGACAAGTGTTGGCTGGGAGGTGGTTTTACAGAAGTTCAAGCAGGACTTCTGCCCATCCCAGCCTTCTCTGGCCATTTGGCTGGAGCACCCACACTGGGCCGGCTAGCCTGACTTTCCTTAGATCTTTCAGCTTCTGGAAGGATCGACTTCTTGCTGCACAGAGAAGCTGTGCTTTGTCCAGAGTGCTCTGGTCCCAGGCCATGTGACCTTCAGTAGGTGTCTCCTTGCAGGATTGGTTACACACTGGGGTGCTCTCTTTCCGCTTCCTCACTGGAAGCGTGGGTTATTCTAGTGCCGCAGAATAACCCACGTAACCCATGGGGGAGCTTCTGAGGTTTAAATGAAGTTCAGAGTCCTGTTCGCTGGCCTGCAACTCCTAACTCTCTTTCTGAGAGGGTCCTAGGAAGCCCGGCTTGGCTTTCTGCCGGCTTCGTGTCTCTGAACGTGGAAGCCAGCCAGATTCCCACCCACCCCCTTCCTGTCGCCCTAACATGACATTCCTTGTGCCTCCAGGCCCTGGATCTCCACCTCCAGGGTGCTCTGTACCCCAAGCCTGAAGTGATCAGACCGGACGCTAGGTGTCGCCATTCTGGTCCTGACTCTATCTCGGGAGGTCTTGGCTGATGGGCTTTCCTGAGCTCTGTTTGTCTGTTTTAAACCCTGCTGTCCAGTGGCAGCTATCTAGGTTAGAGATGGTCTCACGTGTTTCCTTGGGTTCATAGACAAACGTGGTGTTGCCAGCTTTTCCATAATCAGAAGTTTTCCTTTGGCTCCTCCAGCCCTGGGCCTCAGCCTGCCTGCTTTGAGCCCCGACGTGGCTGACCATTCCCCTTTTTACAGCTTTGATTCATGTTTTTATTGTCCGGTGTTGTATGCGCTTCAGCATTTAAAGGCACCTTAAGTACTTTTAGAAGACCCACGGGGATGTCACAGATCTATAACTCTGTAATCACATGACCTTGGGACCACCTAGAATTGGTGGAGTCTGGGAACCAAGCTGTCCCGAGTTTTTAGTGCTAATGCAGCTTGGGCTGGAGAGTCTTTTGAGGAGATGATACCGGTCTGTGAATGAACTCTTTATCCCACCGAAACAAGAAAAATGATCCGAATGACTTAGTTTTTGGCTTTAAGAATTTTGAACACCCCTGGGAACAATGGGGGATGCCTGGTGGATTCAAAAGTGGGATCAGAAATTGCTGGGTTGGAAACGCAGCCTTTTGTCCGTCCACCAGGCAGCACGTTCCCCCCAAGGCCAAGCTCTTAACAGCCCCTGTGTTTCACTTGGGCAGCCCTGATTGAACAGGACTGATGGGCACAGAACACAGAACTGGGGGGCTGTGGAGGCTTGGCCAGCTCAAAATTACCCATTTGAAAGCTGTTTGGGAAGCCAGGATGAATGTTGGTATCATCTTTCACTTGTGCAATTTTTCAAAATTCAGCCACAGGTTTTCCTGGAGCCCTAGCTGGGGTTTGCTTTTTCTAAGCTGGGATGAAGTATGAAAGAGACATTTATATGGTAGGAGGGCGATTGGGACACTGAACTGCTTTTTAAATGATGTAAAGAAACCCTTTCTTCTCCCTCCTTTCCCACATCTGCTCTGGTGCTGACTTTGAAAAACCTTCCTAGAGAGGCTGAGAGATGGAGCTTTCTAGAGCTGTTTTGGAGGTAGGATTTTTTTTTTTTTTGAAATACACTGGAAATCTATCTTGCCTCGGAATCATCTGTTGGTTCTCATCGCCAAGGGGCAGAGAGGAGGGTGCACCGGTGGCCCGGTTGGTGAGCCTTTGTGGGCCTCCCTCCTCCTGGCCGGGAGATAACCTGTTTGAAAGCCTGCTTTTATCACAAGAGAGCAGCGTGGCCAGAGAGGCGGCCCTTGTCTGATGGTCGGGGAGCAAACTTTTCTTGTGAAGCACAGGCAGGCAGCCCACAAGTTTGTCTTTTTCAAGAGGGGAAGAAATTTAAAGCGAAGCTCCAGAGAGATAAGTTTTTTTCGGTCTGGTGCTTCATGGAGGCTTAACGATTCTAGTAGGGCCCTGAAAATGGCAGAGACCCCAATTTCCCCCCCTTATGGGCTCCCTAACTAGAGAGGTTTGCAAAGCTTAAGGGGATTAACGCTCTTTAAACCTCTGCACTGCTTCCTGCCCCTCATGGGATCCGGGTGCTAATAAAGATGTACCAGCTTGGAAAGGCTGGTAAACACTGCTCTGTTGCTATGGCAACAGGAGAAACAAGAACGACACGGAGTATTGCTAACAAGAGTCCTTATGATCAAGAGTTTAAGGAGAAAAAAAAAGGGGGTTCTTAAAAATGCAGAGAGTCTTGGCGAGGTAATTAGACTGGTGCTCTCAAAGTAAATTTATAGTTTTACAGAGCATTACTAGAGTGCCTGGTTGCTTGCAAAGTCACCCTCCATCAAGTACCAGGAGCAGCATCACCGTGAAGAGCTGCCAGCATCTGCTGCCAGTTGCTCTGGTGACGCTGGGGCCAGTGTGTGAGACCCCCTTCCCTCCCCTCCTCCCCTTCCTCCTCCCCCTCCTCCTCCTCCCCCTCCTCCTGCTCCTCAGCCTCAGCAAGGGGTCACTGTGTGTGTTCCCTGGCCGGCGAAGGGTTTAAAAAGCTGTTTCCTGGCTCCTTGGTGTTGAGAGGTATGAGGGAATGTTCTGCACCTGCCTTACATCTGGGATGTTATCGTTATTAGCACCGATGATAGATGAGAGCTGACTCTTATCAGAAAGCGTTCCCTGTTCCTGGCCACGGGCTGAGCGCTTCGCTCACTTTATCTCCCTGCTCCTTCCGCTGCCTTGTGCAGTATAGCTGTTATTGTGCCCATTTTTCAGATGAAGGAACAGAGGGATTAAGGAACTGGCCCATGGGGATGCAGCCAGCCTGGAGCTGAGCTGAGATTCGAACCCAGGAATGGCTATAAAGCCTGGGCTTTCGGCCCCTGGACTGTATCTTCATAGCCCGACTCACAGTCACCCACACCTGCTGCTGAAGTTTTCATTCCTGAGGCCTGAGCAGCTCCCGCAGCCCTGCTGGGAGCTTTTGCCCAGACATGCTGAGACTTCCCAGGGAAGCTAGGAACCTGTTCTCATGTTTCTTGCCTCCAGGATATTTAAGCACCGTGCTGAACTTGGAGAAGCTTATGCTTCTGGTGCGTGTTTTAAAGTTCTAGGGACCATGGGTAAGAAGTAGGGCAGTGGTGGGAAGGCGGGGTCGCTAGCCTGGGCTACCCACCTGCCCCATCGGCCCCCCTCCTGGATAGCGGTGCCCAGCTGCTCAAGCCAGACCTGAAGCTTCATCCTGGACTCACCACCATGCCTGCTGCAGGCACCCACCCCCTCTTTCCCTGGTACCTGCAGCACTCTCAGGGGACTCCTGTCTCCAGGCCGCCCCCCACCCCCCGATCCATTCAGAGGGGTCTTTCTGAACTATGATTCTGATCATGCCAAGTTTTGGTGGCTTCCCAAACAAGCAACTTATAGCTGCCTGAATAAGCCTTGCCTACCTCTCTGCTCCCTATGGGCCTGGGCTACCTGCTTGGTATGTCCCGTGTCCCTGCAGTTCCTTGCCCCCCCCAGGGCCTCTCTCTGCCTTTGCACATATTAATCCCCACCCGCCTTTCCTCTGACAAACTCCTGAGGGTCTCCAGGACTCAGCCTGGGCCCCCTGCTCTCTAGATGGATGCTCCTCCTTCCTTCCAGATCCTTCTGACCATTTGTCTGTTAGTGTTTGCTTATGCTGCATCCCCCACCCCAGTAACTGTAAGGACCTTGCTAGTAGGAGCCCAGGTTCTGTTCTTCTTGATGTCCCCAGTACCTGGGACATAACAGAGGAGCGAGAGTGTTTAGCCTCGCCAGGTTGCTATGGCAACAGACTCCACAGCCCTTGGAGGTCAGGTGAGTTGGGAAATTAGAGGTCCCAAGGTCAGAAAGCAATCCTCCTCCAGCCCCACATGGAGTCCTCCCTCCACACCGGCAGGGTGCCCAGTCTCAGGACCTGCGACCACACACTTCCTGGTGTGGTTGTTAAATCCCGTGTCCCAGTGGTGCCTGGAGACCCTGCCTTAGACACTTCACACCCTTGGTCGTAATGGTAACACATTATCTGAGCTTTGTTGCTTGTAAATTTCTCTTATGCTGATCAACTTGGAACTGGATTGAAATTGAACACGAGATGTCCAGTATCCATCAAGAACGTGATGGTAAACATTTAACTTTTTTCTCTTTTCTCCTCCTTCCCCACAGTATCAGTTTTCTTATTGAATTTGGGAAGCAATAGCAATTGATTAAGTTGCAGTGGAGCTTGCCCTAAAAGGAAATGATTGATAATCCGTTTAGGTCTGAGTTGCTTGCTTTTCCCCTCCTGATTTTCTTGGCCACTTTTTCAATTACCAACTGTATTTAGCTTAGTTTGCTCACCGTAACTCATTTCCCCTTCCTCCAGGATCTGCAGGGAAGTTGTAATGTAATGTGGGAGTAGTGACATCTAATTATTTCCCTGAGACATGAGTTAGAAATGTAAGAATACATCTTCCTTGAGGTGGACAGACCAGGACTGTGAGGCTGTGAAGCAGAACGTGTCTGTCCCAACACATCAGTCTCTGGGGTATTGGCAAGGAGGTCAAGATGTCCTGCAACAGCACAGCCCCCCGGTCCCGGGACTCAGTGCCCATGTGGCCCTCTGGGGGCAAAGGTCATGTGATTGATCTCCCAGGGGGACCAGTTGTCTCACTCTTGGGAGCCGAGGTACTCAAGGTGTGTGTCACTGAGTGGTTCATGCCCTTGTCTCCTGAGCTTCCCTTTTGTTTCGTTAGCTCCTGTCTTCAAAGTGTTTTGCCATCTACAAGGTACTTTTACTTGTCCAGTGTTGAGAGCTTAGGATACTTCGAACAGTACTGTGATGGCAAAGAGAAATAGCTTCAACATTAACCTTTCCAGATTAATAGATGCACAGCGTCTAGCCCTTCGTCGTGGTTCAGTAACGTTCATTGTCCTGGCCACCTTCTCGAGCGTGCGTATGAGTTTCAGGACTTCTCTGTGGCACAGATGGAGACGCTTTCTGAGATGGTGCTGTGGGTGGAGTATGTACCCCACAATTTAGGATTGGGAGGGCGCCCCATAATTAGATAGCATCCCTTGTCCCTGCCCGAGGAGCGAACCGATTAAGAAGTAAGCCAGAGGATTGGTAGGTGACACACCAGATCATCTCCCCACCCGATATCTTACTAAGTGGAGGGGCATCCTGCTGGACCCCAGTAGTGGAGAGCCTCCCTCATCATGGGCGAGGCCGTCACGTGTGGGGTGGGCTGGCTCAGAACCCGGCGAGCGCGGGGGGACTTGTGCTCTGTGCTCTGCCCGTAGTAGTATTCCTCCCTGCTTAATGTGAACTGGGCCATGCCTCCTTCTCCCAAATAGGATGAGACCAGGAGTGTCCCCGAAAAAAGCAAGGAATCACTTGGGAGCCGGAGGCTTCTCACGGGACATCGTGATGGAGTCTTAAGACTCTGCCTTCGGGCCAAGCCCCATTTCCCTCCTGACTCTAATGCATAATGTGTTTGGAATGAATTCAGTAATGCCAGCACCACCCAGCTCACTTCCAAGTCACTTTCTGTCCCTGTGGACTCCATGAGGTCTAGTTTGGCAAAGAGAACCCTGCCTGGGAGGGCGTGGGGCCAAGGACAGGCTCGGCGGGTGTTGGCTGGTCCCCTGCAGCCCTGGATAGGGGTGTCCCCTCTCCCCGCCGCCTGCCCACCGCAAGGCAAGGCTGTCTGTGCATAAGTCTGTCTGCAGCCACTCCCCGTTTGAGATGGCGAAAGGGGGGGACGCAGAGTGTCTCTTGGGAGTACAGAGCCCCTGATTGTGAAGAGCTGTTGGTGAGCAAGAAGCAGCCCCAGTGTGGGTTGGAGTTAATGGGGTGAAACAGAGCCATTTTCCTGGGCACCAAATATTTCTTCTAAATGTTCAGGTCCATAACCAAGGCAGCTAAGTCAGCGGATTGTCAGCGTTCCAGAAAGTGCTGTCTCCCTGGGCGCTGTGCTGCCCCCAGGACCGCAGCTGCCTTAGCCCTCCCACACCCACCCACCCCCGTTTTTGGTTTTCACAACTTATTTTGCTAAGAAGAATGCGGGGACAGGAGGGCCATTTCTCGTAATAACCCCCCGCCCATTTTCCCAGATGCTCGGGTGGAGCTCGCCTGCTGCTGGCGTGGAGAACTGACAAAATATTGAAATAAAGGCTCTGAGGAGAAGAACGGACTTAGATTACGGAGAGAAACTCCTTGCAGCTCTGGTCTTGGCGTATTAGGCGCCTCTAATTACACCGATTCAGCTCTGCGCTTCCTGGTCACTGTGCAGCCGGCTGAGGGAAGACGGGTGCTCTAAAAATGGCCCGAGAGCAGTCTTTTTTAAAAAGACAGTTAACCATCCGGAGCTGTAAATAGTGTCTTTCCAACAACGAGCAAAATGGCTGGTTCCCCCTTTGGGCTCTGCTGTTGGGGCTCCACGTCCTGGAGTCGGTGGGTGGGGGGCAGAGGCATTGGCGCCTCCCCCAGACTTTGGGTCTTGGAGACCCCCAGCGTTTGGGTGAGACCCATCCTGTCTCGAGACAGTGGGCACAAGGCCCTGGCCGGCGTGAGCTGCCTACCCACTGTCTGCTTTTGGAGATGCGTCTTTCCTGGTGGCAGAACAGAAAGCCACCACTGTAAGTCACTTGCCCCGTCCTGGGGCCCACCCTTCTGCCAATTCTAAACCACTGGCTCGGCCCAGAGCAAAGGCAGGATTCTGTCGTCTCTTTGTGGAGTTCCTGAGTCACAGAACCTTCCAGAACCTTTTGGTTTGGCTCGCACGCATCAAGAACGTACAGGCTCTTTGATGCCATGTTATTCCCTACAGTCTACGTCAGTACCACAGAAGGAACATCACTTACTGTCCAGACAGGCGCGTACATCAACGGAACCACAAAATGGGATGATATCTGCTCCATCTACCTTGGAGAGAAAGTTTGGGCTGAAAGACACCCATGGGAGGACAGTGTTCGGAAAGTTAAAGCTAAGGAAATGAGGAGCACATAACAGGTGGCCCTCCCCCGCCCCTCCTTTGATGACGAGGTGGTTCCCCCCAACTCCTCTGTCCAGACTAGCAGACCCGTTGCAATGCAAGCTTCCGTGGTTGGGGACCGCTGCAAGTGGGAGGGCCTTGGTGAAAGACGAGGCATTCAAAGCAGGGCGGTCTGGCCCCTGCGTCCCAGGGCTTGCCTCGGCCCTGCCCGTAACCGCATAGACCCTAGTAGTTAAATACGGAAAATCCCAAGGGCAGGCCCGGGGCTGAGGGGAACTGAAGGGACCATGTGGGACCAACTGTGCTGAAGACAGCCTGCAGCCGAAGAATGCCTGCCCCCATTTCCATGCCTCGAGCAACACTCCCCCAGCTTCTGCGTGGTGCCAGCGCCTGTCCGCCCAGGGGTGTCTGGAGCAAGCTCGGCTGCAGTGCCCCAGTGATCATTTGCATGCTCTGTCCCGGGTCCCTGCAGAGGCTTTGTAAAGCAGGAGCAGGGTCTCCGATCTGGGCGGGTCCACCTTTTCAGTGTGGCCCCTTGGCCATGATCGGTCGCTGGGAAGGCGAGAAGGCAGGGTCGTAAAATGGATCCTGCAGAGTGCCAAGTGGGTTTTCGGAGGGCCCCCAGCCATCTGGATTTGTGCTCTGAACATCCATGTTGACGGGTTTCAAAGTAGAAACACGTGTGATTCTGGAAGACTAGAAGTGGGGCAGTGGAGGAGACAGTTTAAAATTGCAGCTTGGTATCTCCCGGTACAGTAGCAAACGTGAAAAGCTATTACAGTACACGGAAGCGGTTCGTTGCATAATGACATCTTTATAACTTGCCTTGCCAGCTGGCTTCTCCTAAGAGTCTTTGGGGGGAATTTTGCTCTTTTAAAATATTTTGGGGGGGCGGGGGTAGCGGGAGGAGACTTCACGTGTCCTGAGCCCCTCTGCTGAAACTCCAGGGGTGGAGGGACTTGTAATGTTCCAGGCCCCTCCAGGGGATCCTGCGGGGAGGTGGAGGGAAGACTTGCCCCAGACTCCGTGGGGATTTCCGGGGATTTACACAGTCTGCCTCATGGATGGTGTCCAGAGCTCTTCTCCCTCTACTGCTTCCTCCCACCCCCTCCAAACCACTGTGTTTGGGGAGAAGAGTGATTGGGAAGCAGAGACTCTGATAGCAGACTGCCTGATTTCAGTAATCCCATCTTCTAACCATGTGCCTGCTGAGCGACCTTAGGCAAGTGACATGACCTCTCTGAGCCTCAGACTCTTCCTCTGCCAAGTGGGATAACAGGAATACCTGCTCCCTAGGGTTGTGAGAGGGGTCATTCAGACGTTCCTTCTACGGTTCTTAGCCGGCCTGTGCAGAGCTCAGTAGAGGAGGTGGTAGTCCCTGGCACAGGCACGCCTCCAGGTGTGTTTTTGATTACCTGCCAAGTGACAGATTGTGGGGTTCTATTTTGTGGGCACCCGGGGAAGGAGGCAAACCAGTTTCATCCCGGTAGAAATGTGGTAGGAGCAAAGATGTGGGGGATAGAAAGCCTACCACTGCCCTCCTGGGTCGTGCAGCAGCCACTGCCCTGGCGGGTAGGGACCGTGGCTTTCCAGGGCCCACGCCACTGGCGGTGAGTTCAGTGCCTTGGTCCCCAGTGAGAACCCTCTGCCCAGGCCGATCTGCAGGTCTAGGGAGTCAAGTGTGGAAAGTGCTTATTCTGACACTGTTCTTGAGTGGTGATGCAGAGACCCCCAGGACCCAGAAGAAACCACAGCCCCGACATGGGAAGATGCCAGCAGGGGTGGGGCTGGGCGCTTTGGAGAGGGCTCTGCCGAAGCAGTGGGCGGAGCGTTTGATGTTCTTGCCCATCTGCCTCAAACATGATACAGATGGTCCCCTGACTTACAATTTTTTGACTTCACAACAGTGCGAAAACCATAGGCACTCAGTAGAATGCGAATCGTGAGTTTGGACCTTTTCCCAGGCTAGCAACGTGCAGGACAGTGCACTCTCTCGACGGGGGGCAGTGGGACGCGGCTCCCAGTCAGCCCCGCGATCACGAGGGTGAGCGGCCCATAACCTGCGACCGTCCTGTATCCGTGCAGCCAGCCTGCATTTCAGTGTCGGTACAATATTCAGTAAATGACACGAGCTAGTCAACGCTTTGGTACAGAATAGGCTCTGCGTTAGATGATTGTACCCAACTGTAGGCCGATGTGAGTGTTCTGAGCACGGTTAAGGTCGGCTAGGCTCGGCTAAATGCACTTGCAGCTTACAGTGGGACGCAACCCCGTTGTCACTGGAGGAGGATCTACATCTGCAGTCAGCCCTGGACAGGTCCCAGATGGCACACCAGTCTCAGCTCTCTTGCTCGCCAGGCTTGCTCTTGTCTGTTCCCGCTCGCGCTGTGCTGGAAGCCGTGGATCAGAGACGCGCCTGCTCCCCACCTGGCCTCCCGTCCAAGCTGCAGACAAGCGGGCTGAGCCGTTTGTCCACTTGCCACTTCCCGCTTCGTGGGCCCCTGTCTGGGAAGGAGGCTGTGCTGGCAGGAGGCAGGAGGCTGTGGGGAGGACAGCAAGGTGGGAAGTCCACAGCCTGACTCTTGAAAAAAGTGGTAGCTGTGAGCATATGGACACACAGAGCAGCGTCCCGTTTTCCAGAGAGGGGTCGGCCTGTTTCATCAGAATCTCAGGGGCCTGGGAGCTGCCCTCCTAGGCGCCGGCTGATGGCAGTACGCTCATTTCCTAGAAGAGGAAACTGATGGCCTTGGTTTATTCATTGCTTGAATTTGCAGCTTCAGAGTCCAACAGGCCTGGCTTCGAATTCTGGCTCTTTCCACTCACTATTGGTAAGCTGCTTAGCTCTCGGAGCCTGATTCCTTCTCTGCCACTTCAGGGGGTGATTGCTATAGATTAAATGCGGAACCGTATATAAAAAGCTTCATCTATAGGAGTAGCCAACAGATGGTAGTGTTGTTTCCCACCCACGCCTCCAGTAACTAGTGCTTGAGCCCCTATTGTAAGCCAAGCGCTGTGGCATCCCAAGTTGTTCAGAAATGGATCCTGTTCTAGGAGCTAATGTGGTCTGAGGTCACACGCCCCACGCCTGTAGATTTCTCTTCTCATGGGTCCTTTGTATACAGAGGGATTATCCTTCCACTGGCAGAAGGCAGCGCTAGCTGCTCCCAAGTCAGCCCGCCCTGGACTCTGGCCCGTGGGATGCCATGTCCTCACGGGGCTTTGCCCGTGGCCTGGAATCAGAGATCTCTTTCTACTGAGTGAGGGGAAGGACAGGGCCGGTGACGTAGCCCTTCCTTTGATCTGTGCTGTCACGGCAGGTATCAGTGACACCAGCTTTCCAGTAGGATGCACCCACTGCTATAAATGTTAGCTTTTCAGAGGGGGGAGGACCGCCATCTTTAAAAAGTACACCGGGGGTGAGGGGAGGTGGGGGAAATACACTTGTTCTGACTTCACCAGCACGAGGAAGCGTAGTCACTTTGGATGCTGACAGGCCCGCCCCTCAGGGCCTGCACTAATGTATAGGTAAGTCTTGCTGTGTGAATTGTGCGTTCAATATTTTCATACCAACGGCTGCAAGCCTCGGAGGCTCGTTCCGTTTAGTGAGTTCATTGTTCCTCCTGCTGGTTCCCGTGGAAAGTTCTGTGCCTTTCCAGCCCTACCCTGGGGACCATTTACGCTGTGCTGGACGCTTCACAGACATTAGCTGGTTGGGCTTCCCCACAGCCCTAGGAGACGGGAACCCTTTTTACAGATGGCAAAAGCCGAGAGCAGTTAGGCCCCGTGCCCAAGATCTCCAGCCAGTCAGCTAGGAAGTGAGCTCACGGCTCCGGATCCCTGAAGTACCACCCGCTTTTTGTATTTCCCTCCCACTGCACCACCCTGCTTTCATAAATAGCGTGACGTTGAATAAGGCTCAACCGTGTCAAGGCGATGTCCTCTCCTTCCTAATGTGGACTGTGCTCCTCCAGAACGTACCGGATCAGTAGCGGCGACGTGTTGGTGGGACAGACAGACACGCACACAGACCCTGCTCTGTGTGCAGATGGCCACATCCCCAAAAGGGAGATTTTGGGTTTTCCTTTCACCCGCCCCCCTCCTAGTGCCCCAGGCCTGCCGCCTCCCTGGGGAGGCTGTGGTTGAGGCGTTTGCAAAGATCTCATTGTCTGGCCTGGTAACCTGCTGTGAGGAATAGCCCACCTGAGCCAGAACGGGTACCTCCTCTAATGCTTGTCACCTTGCCCAAGCATAGCCCAAAGAATAGGATGTCTTTTATGGCCAGGTCCTCTGTGCGTTTTTCTCACTGTACCGTTGATATGTTGTGTTCGAGACACAGACACCCTGTGTCCCTGGCGGCCCCGCTCCCGCACTGTGCAGGGCATGTGCTGTGTGTTTCTGGGTCTCTTGCTGGGTTTGAGCAGAGCAGTAATTGAAGAGCTAACATATTTGCCCAGGAGCTAACCTAGCTGTGGGAATTGGCCAGGGGCAGCCCAGAAGGTCACCTGCGACAGGGATCATGTGACTCCTATAAGCTTGTGGTTGGTTGATCATGGCTTTGGTGTGCATCCTTTACAACCGCCCCCCCCCCCCCGAGCCCTCTGTCATGTCTTTCTTTTGCCTGTGGAATTTCTGAATGCGTGGGTCCTTCCACTGCTTGGGGGGTATTTCTGGGCCTCAGTAGGTCCAAGCAAGGTGGCCTGGAAACTTCCAGTAGTTGTGTTGATGATGGTGACGGAGGCCTGGGGTTAGAGCCCCTCGGGGGCCATCTTCACTCAGCTCATGGACACCGAAAAGTCTGTGTCACACCCCGTCCCGGGAGGGATTCTGGAGACCGTGCTGCCGGGACCCTCTGCCAATTGGGACGCATAGCCTGTGCCCAGTGAGACGTACGGGGGTATAAAGTGTGAGCCTCACCTGGAGATCTAGGGGTCTCGTTAAGTATGTGATCATTGCTAAGTTGCAGGCCATTTTGTATTTGCTCATTCAATACCTGGTGTGAGCACATGGCGTAGAGGGAGGGACGCTAGCCTGCGTCCCTGCTGCGCTGCCTTGTCCAGTCACCAGCACTTACACGCAGCCTTGCCTCCTGTGAGAAGATCCCTCCCAGTGCCAGTCATTCCCAGTGGGTTGCTGGCCTCCGCTCCACGTGTGTGTCTTGTGTCTCCACCTTCACTGACAACCAGCGCTCACAGAACACCTTCGGTGACGCCCGAAGTGCCTTACCTGTGCTGCCTTACTCCTGGAGGGCTCCTCTTTGATAGATGAGGACACTGAGACTCCCAACAGGTGGTTACATGCCAGAGACACCACACAGTATGCACCAGGGGGGTCTGACTCGAGGGCCAGGGCCGTGCCGCCCTACCCCACGTCTTAGGATTTCTTGTGGGAGCCACAGTGCCTGGCACCGTGCCAGGATAGCATTTCCGGAGAAGGAAGAACTCACGATGGATTTCCCATTTTCTGTAGGGTAAGGGCTGAATGTTTTAGCTTGGCATTTGAGGCTTCTCCTGATTCCCACCAGCCTTCCCAGCCTCACCTTGTGCTATTCCCTCCCTGGATTTTGAACCATGGTATCCTGCCTGCTGCTTCCCAACACGCCATGCTCCTGCAGACCTCCCTGACTTTGTATCTTGACCTGGAATCCACTTCTCTGCCCCTTTGGTGCGTGGAAGCCTCCTCTGCCATGTAGGACTCCAGTGGGACAGATGGACAGATAGCATCACCTGCCTGGAAGGCCCTCTGGTTCTCGCAGGCAGTCACCTTCCTTTTGCCCCACCCCGTCACAGCCTTGGCGTTTTGTGCTTGGATGTCTGCCCCTCCCTCTCCTGCTAAGGATGGGGATCTCTCTGAAGACAGGGACGTGTTTTATTTCATACCCCCGGGGCCAGCACCCTGCCTGGCTCAGCACACGGTTACTGGTTGCATGGATTAGTTTGAGCAGCTTCGTGGCGCTGATGCTGCACCCAGCTAGACCTCAGAAGCGGAGGAGGGGGAGCCATTGCAGACAGGTGTCTCCTTCTTGCCACTCTCCTCACCCCCAGGCTCCCTGGGTTTGGTGAAAATTAGCTGTAGTCACGAGACCCCCCTGTGGTCTTCTAAAGAACCCGTTTACTTTCCCAGGGAAAGTAGCAGTGTCTGATGCACAAATAGACGTGAAAACTCCTTTCAGCCGCCTGCCTGTTGCTGGGGCACCTGAGCAGGCCCCCAAAGACATCTGCATGGACTAGAAAAATTGGGGTCTGCGTGAAGATGTAACATCCAGCAGGGAGGGTTCGTGGTAGAGAGGCCTTTGGGGTTTTCTCCTCGTTTGGAGAAGTGGCCGGAGGACCTCCAGACCCAGAGCTTGCGTACGGCTCGGTTCTGGAAGGATGAACTCCCGCTCCTCCCATCTTCAGTGTGGAAACTGAGAGCAGAATCATACGTACTGGAGGCTTCATGTAAGTTAATTTTTTTTTGGCCCGGCCCCAGATAGCTTGATTAAATGGCCTGTGAAGTGCTGAGATATCTTGATAATGTACGTTTTACATTTGATTATATAATCAATTACGTTGCTCCTAATAAAATGTAAAAGGAGCTAGAAAGCCATGAGAGGGCTGGGCCGTATATCAAAAGAAGGTCTCCAAAGCAGCATAAGGAGGCCCTGTCCTCTGTGAGCCAGATGTCCGTGTCTGGGGCGACCAGCAGGGTAGCCCCCGTGTTCACCTGTACAAAAGTCAGCGTCCTTCACTGCACCTGTGTTTTCAGAGGGCAGGCGCGCATGGAATAAAGCACGGTATTGCTTTCCAAGAGGAAAGTGGTTTCATTCACTCGGTAATTGAGGCAGTGAAGATTTGGCCCAGCGCTGGAAGCTCAGGGCAGAAGTGTGAAAATAACTCGGCAGAACTGGGCTTGCCGATCGGGGGCCGGGGGGAGGGGGGCACCAGGCGGTTTACGAAGCAATGAGGGGAGAAGTGTTCAGAGGCACACCAAGGGCATCGTACAGCCAATTAGGAGAGTCGCTGTGCGGGTCTCTCCGCCTGGCTCGGCGGCAGCCGCGCCCTGCCGGGGAGGTGGCGGGGTCTAATAGAAGGGACATGCTCGAACCCATTCTTCCAGGGAGCGCTGGATTCTTCCTGAGGATTCTTCCTGCCGACACCCTGGAGGGCGATGTTCCTCCGAGGACACTTAGGCGGAGCAGGGAGCTAGGGGAGATTTGGGGGCTCGAATGCCGGAAGGGTCTGTTCGAACACGATCCGTTCTGTCCCGCCGACAAGCTGCTGCCGCATTTTTGTTTCCATTTAAAACATTGCTATCAACCAGTTGGAATATAGGCCCGGAGGATCGCAGGGAGTAATCTAATTAGTATGAAGTCAATTCAGTCGCTCCTTTTGTATCTCGTGATTAAATAAGTGGGGAAAATGGCTTGAAAATTAGGTGCTAGAACGACCCAATTACATTTCTGTAGCTTTTTGTATTCAATTTCATAAACAATTTTGCTCTTCGCTGGTTAATCAGTGAATGCCTTTTTCCAGTTTGAAAAGCACTTTTGAAATTATAATGCAATTAAATTGTGTGTGGATGTTCTGGCATAGCGAGTGTGAAAGCCGGGGGCTTGGCAGGCTGCCGCGTTGTACCTTGACTGTAATGAGTCCCCAGGCTGGCAGCTTGCGAGTGTCATTCATAATATTGTCCATGCTGGGTTACTGTAAGGTGCAGCTGCCTTAACCGGCAGTTAACCAGCAACCGCCAGTCCCCTCTCTCGAGCGGGGTGTGCATGCGTGCCTCCTGCGACAGGGCCGTGCCACGGAGATGGCAGAATGATGGGGCTCCTCTTGAGGCTTATCGAGGCATTGGACAGTCAGGTGCCTTCCCGATGGAGGAGACCGATGCCTCTGCGATGATCTGCTTACCTGTGCCCAGGACAGGGTGGGGTGAATTTGTCTCTCTTTGTTTTGTGTGGCTCTGGTCATCTCTGTCAACAGTTAGCCTGTGGGAGGGGAGGGGCAGGAGATAGAAGTCTTGGACACCTTGCTGTGTGCCTAGCGTTACAACACATACCTTTACTGAATCCTGACGAGGGCCCCGGGAGAGATGTATCGCCCCGGCTTCGTTGATGAAGGTGCTGAGTGAGGCATGATGAGATTCTAGAGCTTCCGGTGAGCAGAAGCTCTGGGGTTAGGACCTGCGTTTATCTAACACCAAAGCCTGTGCCCTTTCAGCGTTTCTGCGGCTGGAAGACAAACTGAAATAAAGGCGGGGAGGCTGGTATGGGTGCTGGGCGCAAGAGTGTGGTGTGAGGTCCCTGCTCTCTTATTCTGGGAGGATGTCTGTGAGTTCACAGAGGGATGGACGTGGTGTGGAAAAGCATGTGCTAGATTCCCCTCAGCCCCCGCCAGTTCACTAACCACTTTCCTACTCCTTAGGAGTTTTGAGTGTGTCGGAGTGAGCTGTAACGGGGGTATGGAATCCCTGATGGTGACCCAGTGTTGGGATAATGCAGTGTGTCCGTCCACAAGGACCTTTTCCAAATCTTGCCCCCTCAGTAGGGAAGATTCCCTTGCCTTTGGTGACTCAGGAGAGGAAGCAGGTTCCCAGGGGCCTCACAGCAGGAGGTGCTTAAACCATTCTAATTCTAAAAGTTTCTTAGAGGCTTTTAATGGCTCACCTCTTAACAGTTAACACCTAGCTCCAGGCTCTAGTCTCTCTTCCCTGTCAATTCTTGGCCCTGGTGGAGGCCTTGGAACTAACCCTGGGTTACTGGGAACAAGTGATGTTAAACTCCTGGAAGGTCTTTTTCAGCATATTTCTTCCTGTGAAACTTGACATAGACATGGAACTGAAGGGCAGTGCCTGTGTCCCAGTGAGCGTGATGCCTTCTGAGAAGGGAGGCCAAGAGCAGAGAGAGGTTGGGAGCTAGAGGGGAACCCAACTGGGGCCTGGCCGTTCCTGGAGGCAGAAGGGGGCAGGGGGCGATATTTTCTGAGCCATCCCAGACTTGGGAAGACCGCTTCATGTTGCAGCCTCTTTCTAAACCATTTTTGGCCACGTGCCTGGGAGATCTTGGGTCAGGTGCAACATGTGTTTTGCAGAACAGCTCGGCAAAGCCAGGATGGGGAGGTGAACGGGGTGGGGCGGTGGATTAGAGAGAGGAGGGAAGATAGGGCTCCTGAGACCAAGCTTCGGTTTCGCCGGGAAGCATGTTAGTAACTGCTAGCATGTGCTTCTAATCATCTACTTGCCAGATGTTCCCGGAGCGGGAAGTGGAGGGTGCCTTCCCTGAGAGCTCCCTGATGGGGAGCAAGTAGCTTGGAATTAGAAAAGGGCCCCAGTTTGCTTGCCAGGTGTTTCTCCTTCGCAGAACATCTGGAGGGGGGATGGTGGAGGCCTCTCCGCCCCGGCCTGGACCCTTGGGGTCAGCTGTCTCTCTGGGGGAGCCTCTGAAAGCTGGACATTCTGGCTATAAAGAGCCGTGAGAATCCTCTGAAATGACCCCTCCTTGCACAGGACCTGATCCACCTTAAGGTTCACACTTCTGAGACCCCAGAACGAGGCATCTTGCGTGCCTGGGTCAGCAAGCTGCCTATTTCTGGAGAGATACAGGTTTTCCAAGTTGCTCAGAGGAAAAAGCGAGAGAAACGGGTGTAGGGAGATGAAGAATCCGTTCCTGACCTAATTTCTGGGCCAAAACGGAAAGATTCAAAATGCCTTTGAAGGGGGCTGCCCTGCAGACCTTCATCCAGGGCCTTCTGGGCATATCTTCCCCCACAGAACCGAGAGGACCCTCCTGGCAGAGACAACCAGCTGCCGGTTGGGAAAGAATTCTGGGGTGTGGTACGGGATCCCAAGATGGCAGTGCAGGAGGCTGGCCCCCCTCTCTGAGTGTATGTGCCAGCGGCCAGGCTGACCGGCCTCTCTCTGGGGGGCCAGAGCCAGGCAGGGAGTGGGTAGTGAAATGGCCCTGCCTTGCAAGAAGAAGTGGCTTGGGGGGTGGGGGGGGGGAGGGCTCTTCCGTCGGGACCCAAGCTATTTCCTTCACATTCTCAGGAGAGCACTTACAAAAGCAAACTGAAAGGAAATTATGTGATGGATTATCACACGCCCATTAAAGCAATGTTTACAGGGAATTTTTAGATGACGTGTGGAATGACATAATATTGCACAAAAAGCTATAAAATACATATATGCCGTGAATCGGGCTAGAACTCGAGTCAGCTGGGGAGATCTGAGAGCATCCCACTTTCCAGGCTCCACCTCGGACCAAGCCCATCAGAGTTGTTCGCTGCCTTGGCTGAGGATCGCTTTGGTAGAGCAGTATTTGGGGAAAGGAGGGAGCTTCTCCAAACCGTTACCAGTGGTTTCCCTGGTGGAGAAGAGTTGTGGGTGGGTGGGTTCTGAGTCTGTGCCTTAATCATTTCTGCATTTTCCAAGGTTTTGCAGGCAGCTTGGTAGCCCTGAAGAAAAGGGAGGCCCTTGCCAGCTGGAGAAGTGAATAGTGCCGGAGACCCATCCTCTCTCTGCAACCCCCTTCCCCCCCTTCTGTCACCAGGCATTTGGGCATTTCTTTTGGTGGTCTGTGATGAGGCCATAATGCCTATTCAGAATGGGTTGGGTTTTTTTTTTTTTCTTTTAGTTTATTTATTAATTTTGACAGAGAGGAAGACAGCAAGCAAGCACCTGGGGGGAGGGGCAGAGAGAGAGGGAGAGAGAGAGAGAGAGAGAGAGAGAGAGAGAGAGAATCCCAAGCAGGCTCCGAGCAGAGCCCAACTTGGGACTCAATCTCACAAACTGTGAGATCGTGACCTGAGCCGAGATCCGGAGACGGACACTTAACTAACTGAGCCCCCCAGGCACCCACTCTGCCCCCCACTCCCCTGTTCAGAATGTTTAAGCGAACCTGTTTGAGGCAAGGGGAGAAATCCCAGCATGGTCTCACTGCCTTCGCTCAGATGGACGTGCCCAGGTCACCACAGTGGGGCAGCTTGGGGTGCAAGCTCTGTGTAAGGTGGGGGTTCCCACAACCTGGTGTGGGGGGCAGGTGGCTGAAGCTTGCCTGGCTCAGCTCCCCGGGGCTTCTGGGAGAAGGACCAGCGTGGGACAGGCCGTCAGGGCAGCGATCACAGCCTCTCCCCTGCACGTTGGGGTGAAGCACGAGCCGCGGGGTAGGTTCGGGGCCTTTGACCTGCCGTGGCCGGTGGCTGTGTCTGCTGTCGCGCTGGCGAAGACCAGGGCAGGAGCATGCAATCAGCAGTAATTGGCTGCCTCATTGACGTTATCGGGTCTGCCTCAGAGCCTTTGAGCAGGACAGAATGTTGAACAGTGTTTCATTTCTGGAGCGGTGGCGGTTCTAACTAGGAATCGAGCTTTTGCCTAGGCCTGACATCATTTTATCATTTAGCTCCAAGGAACCAGCACAGGGAGTGCGCCACTAACCTTTTACTGCCTGTCACTGTTGAGGAGGAGGGACAGGCCGCCCCGGCAACAGGAGAATCAATCCGCCACTAGCTTTTGTGGCTTGTTAAATCTTCCCCTTCGGATTACAGGCCCAGGGGCCTGACCTCCATACTGGAGAGAAGAGAACACAGGTTGAGGAAAAGAGTGCTCCCGCCCAGAGGGGATGGGGCCCTGCCACCCAGGACCCCACAGCCTGCCTCTGCGGCCTGCCTTGTCCAGGAGGCCTATGTGTTTTACCTTAGGTGCCTCCGGCTATGTGGCCAGAGGCCAGACCAGGGACACCTCCTCTTGCCCTGGTCATTTGATCTCACGGTGTGGCCAAGATCAAGGGTCCCCCAGTTTATGCCTTGGCTTCTTCGTGGGTCCAAATGGGGATAACAATTCTTTCGAGATAACCTCATTGGATGAGTGTGAGGATAAATTGAAATAACCTATGGGAATGGTTTTAAAAAGACAGTGGTAAAATAACAGTAATTATAACAATGACACATCAAGAGCAGATTCAGACACTTGTCAGTTCTTTTTGTTTCTGTTTCCAGCTGGGCAGGTGAGCCACTCACACCAGATGGGAGAGTCAGTACCTCCTACAGCCAACCGTGGGACCATAGTCCCCCCACCCCGAAATCAGGAGAGGGTCCCCCCCGTTTTCCCTGTATCATCTCAGCCTATCCACAACTGCTCCTATTTTCCAGATCCTGAAAGAAGGGTGCTATATGAAGTAGGGCAACTAACCGGCCCTTTCTGCTTTGCTGGGTGCAGTGGGGGGAGGTGGAAAGCTGATCAGCCATTGCAAAGATCATGACTGGTGAAGGGCAGGCGACTCGAACAGGCATGCGGCAGAATCGAACCCTGGGGCCTCCGCTTGCCGGGGCTCCGTGAAGGACTTGGCATCACTGAGGAGGAATGTCACAGGTTCGGGTAAGGACTCCGAGGTTTAATCAGCAAAGCTATTTAGGTCCCAGTGAGCCTAACTGTGAGAATTATTTTGAGCTTCACCCTGTTCTGGAAATGTTGGGTTTGCTAAGCAAGATGGTATTTGGCACCAGCAACCTGGAAAAGCGTAAGGACTTGCCATCGAAGCCTCCAGGATTAGAGGAATTTCCAGAGCTCCGGAGCCCAAGGCAGGCTACCAGCGGTTTTTGTGGGGCACGGTCTCAGAACTCTAGCTTTGGAGGAGCTGTCTTTTAAAAGGCCAACCTGCTCCCCTTTTTCCTGAAGAAAATCTCCTGAACTAGAGTTCTTCTGTGCTCGCGAGTCCCTGTCCCATTTTGTCACCATTGGGCCGTGGCTGATTCAACCTCCAGTCCCTCCTGGCCCAGAAGTGGGTGCTGGACCGATCCTGACTGGACCAAAGTTGGCTGGCGCTTTGGAGGGAGTGCGGTACCTTCTGGGTGAGGAGCCCTCCTTCCGCCAGAGCAGGCGCCTCCGCCATGGAGGCTGCCTTCCTCTGCAAGTCAGCAGGGCGCCACATGCGGGTAGCACCTGCTCCCCTGCCGCCCTGATTTAGAGGAGTCTGGATTCAGGTTTCTGTTGTAAACTCTATTTTTAACAGAGCTGAGCAGAGACCTGGCCGGGGTGCCTGTGATGTACGAGCATTAGGTTACCTGCACAATGGTGACAGGAGGTGGAGTCAGTGGCATCGCCGTGCAAGTGTGGACGTGCCCAGAAGCTCGGCTCCGTGCCCTGGGACAGAGCAGGGCGGGAGCTTCCCCCACTGGGCGCCCCCAACGCACGCAGCCTCCTGGGACACCGGTGTGCTGGCCTCTACTGTGTTACCCATGACACTTGTCAGGGTCTGCCTTTATCGTCCAGTGTTGGTTACTGGTTATTGTAGAAATACTGGCACGCATTTATCATTCACAGATGCATTGATCCTTCTAATAACCTTCAGAAGCAGTAATGGCATGATAAGAGTATGTAATAATAATGTTAATAACAACCAGAAACTTCTGCTTGTTGATCCCTGGGTATGTGTCGTGCTCTGTGCAAAATACTCTGTGTTTATGTAATTAATAAGACAAGTAGGGAGGATGTTCCTGGGATTTCTTTCTTTCTTTCTTTTTTTTTTTTTTCAGATTTATTCATTCACTTGATAAATCTTTATCGAGTGTGAGTTCTAAGCACAGGAAATTTGGTGCTAACCAACACAGACTGAGAGAAATCTCAGGCCTCGATGAGAGAGCTGAGCCTGTAGGTCATGTGAGTTGCTCAGGGCGACACAGGCCATGAGGGTGGGGCTGCAGATCCGTCCCCCATCACCGCAGATCCCCTGGGCATCCCAGGCCACTGTACTTACCAGCAAGGATAACTGATCGAGCATTTGGCCTCCGTAGTTCGGTGGCTTATCTAAGGCTGTGTCAGTGCTAGACCTTCTATTTATTCTGCTTGCCCTCCCAGGGGCCGATGGAGAGGAAAGCCCAGGCTTAGGGGACCGTCGGACCTGTGCTTGCATCCCAGCTCAGCTACTCACGGAGAAACCATGGCAAGTGACTTCATTGAGCATCAGATTTCTCATCTGTCAAATTGGGATAACATTACCTGCCTTGAGGGCAGGTTGGAAGGATTAGAGAAGAGTATGTTTCAAAGGGTTGAGTAACACTTATGTGCTGAATAAATAGTGATGGTCGTGATGATAATGAGGACCACCCAAGGAATGCAGCTAATCCTGGAAGAGAACAAGTCCAGAGGTAGCTCTGCCCTTGCCTCAGTGGGCCAGGATCTTTCGGTCCCAGGTTGGGAAGTGTATCTCCAGTCTCTGCCCTCATAGCCTCCATCCCTGCCCAGCGGTGCTGCTGGTCCTCAGGGAGAGTGAATGGCCAAGGCATTACTTAACTACTGGCCTCTCTCCAGCCTTTGCTGAGGCCTCCGCCACCGCCAGCTTCTTTCCCCATCATGATTCGGTTATGTTACTTTACAAGCCAATGAAACAAAATAAGCGAGTCCATTATACCTTCTGGCAGGCAGGAAACCAGGAACGAAGAACCAGAAAGCAGGGACCTCGTGAGTCCGCAGCACAGTAGTTGGGTAGGGACCGTCGTCCTTCAGAGGGATGGGAGTGGGGAAAGGGGTGCTGGCTTTGGGCTGGGGCAGGGCAGAGAGGCCAGCCAGTGGACTAATCCACAGATCGCAGGTGGAGGAGGCTGTTACGGGGCCTCTCCTCCACACTTGAGCCTCCGGTCGCCATCCCCAGCCTCTCCTGGAAGGCTGCCCTCGTGGAAGGAAAGGCTGGATGCACCGTGTAGGGCACAGGGTTCTAGGTGCAGCGGTGACAGAGGACACTGGGCAGGGTGAGGGTCTCTCTCTGAACATGGGGCCTGTCCTAGCTCCTGCCTTCTGTCTTCTACCAAGTATAGCAGAACTTCTGGTTGATCCGTCTTGGGGTAGCGGGACCGACAGCTCTCCCGGCCTTCAAAGAGAGAGAAATGCTGCATTAAAAAAAAAAAAAAAAAAATCCCAACAGGAATAGATTTCTGTCCTGGCTGCCTGCTGGCCGGTGCCCTCGCCTCCATGGCAGCTCATCTCGTGGCAGACAGTGACTGGAGGATACGGTCCAGGGTTTTGTCTGGCTTGTGGTCTCTGTGGCACCACTGACCCCAGATGCTTAAACATCTGGTCCTGGCAGAAGCGGCATAACTGACTTTGAGTTGGCTCCGTGTGGTGAATCATCAGGAACAGAGCAGGCTAGACCTCTCCAGACGCATCTTTCAATCACCGCACAGTTCTTCGCAGCCGCCCGGACAAATGTGAACTTTTACCTAAGCCTTTGCAATTGCGCTTCTCGGAGAAGGGAGATGGCTTTGTCTGGCCAGGGCCGGGGGGGGGGGGGGGGCCTGGGATTGACCCGCACCTGAAACCTTCAGCTAAGCAGGCTCTGCTCTCGGGACTAGGCTCTGGGTGGAAACTGGTAGAGGCAGCTCTGGTGGATTGAGGCAGGGGTCTGAGATCCCTTATCCTAAAATTTCACCTGGTACTGACCGCATCTGGCCATAACAGATTCGGTCTTTGGGGAAAAAAAGCATCCGTATGTACAGGCTGATCAGCTGGAGGGCCATCTTCCAGAGTCACTCACCATGTCCCAGTTAATTTGCTAAGCACACACTCTGCAGTGGTCACTCGTCAAGGGGATAGGGGCATAGGGGTGAGTGAGACCGATATTAGTCCTGGAGCTCCAGCCCGAATAACTGCATTCTTTGCACGACATGAGTTGGGTGCCACTTCCAACCTTAAGGCAAAGCCTGGGGCTTACTCTCCACGGTATCCTAAAGGCTCAGCTAAGATTCCTCCGTGTAGGAGGTGTCTGGGTAATGTTTATTGGAAGAATAAGCGCTTTCTGTATTTTCTAAGACTCTAAGATGTATAATACTTGTATAATCAGAAGGTAACAAAGTTTAGAGCCCAAGGAAAGGAAAGCAAATTGGAGGTGGGAAGGAGGGGATTTTGATAAAGGTTTATAGGAAGCCCTGGGTTTTCATTGACCACGTAAGGGCTTTTTTTTTTTTTTTTTTTTTTAGCTAGTGGGATGATGGAACCGCTATGGAAGCCACGAGAAGCTGCGAAAAGACGAGTTCAGTGCAGGGGTTGGTGCTTTCCAGTATGCTTCCCACAGTGGGGAGTATTGTGTTCCGTTCACCTCCTGTTGTAGGAGAGACGTGGACAAGGTAGACCATGTCTGAGGGGGTCTGATGGGGACTGAACACAGTATCGTGAGAGAAATTTCAGAGAAACCAGAGGAGACGAGCGTAGGAAGGAACAGGTGGCTGTGTTGGATCCGAAGGCCTTGAACTGGGATGGGCTGACTCCCCGCCTATAGACGGTCTGCTTGAAGCTCCCAGGTGAAATGTTGATCCTTAGGATGAAGAACTTAGCAGTCCCTCAAGATCCCCTCTTAAACAAGCCATCTTTATGAAGTGGTGAGGGGTGATGTCCTCTCCCCGCCAGTGTTCAAACAGAAAAGAGAATTAATGGGGGGCATGAAGGGCCCAGACACCAGTGTGTTCCGTACGTTGCAAATCACTCGTGGATGTTGCTCAATTATGAAATGGTCCAAAACCTCTCCCTACCAGACCCTCAGAGATCAACCGATAATAGGTCAGGAAACTAGGTCTTTACGCTCTGGTCTCTCTAGGAGGTATTGGTTTGGTGACCAGTTAACTCCCCTACTTGCTAGATGAGCAAGGGAAAAGGGACAAAACAAGGAACGCCCCCATGCTCTTTGAGATGGTAGGAGGAGCCCCGGCCTGTGCTAAAGATGACAAAGAAAGAAACAAAAAGAAAGCCTTCTTGGGGTTGTGCTGTAAGCCGAAAGAGAAGGTAGGTTTTTATTTATGGAAAAGAGTTCTAACTTAGGCTGTTCAGGAGCACAGCAATTACGTGGGGTAAGATAGATGCCTCTTAATTCATTTGGCCTCTTTGGTAGGTGGCTAAGTAAGTGAGTCTGCGTCTTCCAACTCCGGTCCCTTCCTTGGTCTGTAGTATGGCTTCTGCTTGCGGCAGGTCACTGGGTCCCCCAGAGGCATCGTTGCTGGTAACCTCTCTTTCCTGCCACCCCCGTCTCCCAGCAAAGCTTTGGACAAACAGCCAAGTGTTCGGCAGAGTACGGGCCTGGCTCTCCTTCCTTCCTCCCCACTCCTCCCCTTGTTGAGAAATCCCATTATCCGGGAGAATGATTGTAAAACTCCAATCTGTCTGCAGCCGAGCTGTGGACTGCCGTTCCCCTCCTCTGCTGCCACCCCGGTCCCCTTGTCTATCTGCAGGGGGAAGACGAATATCTATATATTCAGGCTTTAAGGATCTATAAATCTGAGTTGATTCTCTGCTGGTGACAGCCCCAACTCTTTGCCACGACGGCTTGACGTGATCTAATGGGTTTACAGCGGTTTGAGTGCTTCTCCGGCGCAAATGAAAGCAAGCGCTTAGTTAGGGGAGGCGTGAAATGGCATTGTTTGTTCCGGGCACCACCGCCAAGCTGGAGGATCATCTTCAAATTACCCACCCTCTGCTTCAGCCACCCTAGGACGAGGGGGCTCTCTGCCGAAGGAGCCATGAAGACTGTACCCGCCGTGCGGGCCTTTTCTGCCTGAGAGGTGACAGGAGGCTGGGGGTACGGATCCTCCCCGGCTGTGTTCATTTTGCCAGGAAGCTTGGGGCTAATTGGGAACAGAAGGGATGCCCAGGGGAGGAGGAGAGGGGATGAGAGGGAGGGGGAGGGTCTCACCAAGGTAGAGGAGTGACAAATATTTGCTTGTAGCAAAACAAGAGTGAAAACAAGAGAGATGGCTAATGAGAGCTTTGGGGCATTTTTGTGCTGGCGGTTCTCAGGGGCCAGCAGTGTGGGTTGGTGTGATTAGTTGCCTTGATACTTGGCGCAAGACCAATCCCTCTTTTCAATATCAAGTTTCATAAGCGTGGAACAATAACAAATCATTATGAACCCTCTGGGAATGATGGGTGGGTGGTGGTAGGGATCCCCCCCCCCCCCGCCTTCTCTCCGATAAATCCATCTTTTCAGCTCAGGTACATTTTTTCCCGTTGTAAATAGGGAATGGCAAGGGACGGGTTGTGTCGCTGCAACTCGCTGTATTGTTAATCTGTTATTAGGCAAAAGTCTTAACACCAGGCTGGGTGCTCAGAGGCCTCATTGTGAGCTCGGGATGGAATTATGCATCATGAATAAAAACCGCTGTCAACATGCATTGGTTTCAAAACATTAGAGCATATGGTATGTGATTATCTGTATTGTCAAGTGCAATAAAGTGAATTTGGATATAATAAAGAATGTAATATTTTAGAAATTTGGTAATAAACTAAGGAAGGGATGACAGCTGAGGTTCTTTAAGGCCCCAGACACAAATAAATTGAAGTTCCTGGTCTCTGCAGCCAGGCAGCAGGATGGCCACAACATGGCTCTGGGTGTGCCATGATTTTCAAGTCGGGTACTGCTCCGCTGTCTCTCAGTTGCCTTCTCTGGAGAATACGGAGGTTCTGGCTCCTGGATTTGATGACAGGAGCAGGTGGTGGCTTCTGATGGAGACTGAGGCCTTGCCTTCTCCCCTGGCCTGCAGGGCACTGGAAGGTCCATCCCTGATCAAGTGTGGCATTGTACCAGGCGTCTCAGACCCAACTGTCAAGAGGCTCCTTCTCCCCTGGGAGAGTCAAAGCCAGTCTCCAGCTCCCTCTGCCTCCTCTTGGTCAAAGGGGAAGGTGATGGTCCAAGCACAAGAGGTCCTGTGCAGCTTCTTCTCAGAGGCAGCCACTTGCAGGAGCCCACACCCCACAGGGTCACGTTACTAAGTCGATAGAGCGAGTCAATATAAGTAAGGAAACCAGATCTGCAGAGGGGCTCAAGTGCTCCAGCGTTTGACCAGGACAAGGAACTGTGCTAAGCTTCATGGGTATTGTCCTGTTTAAATGCTCCCCTACCCTAAAATACTAACATCCCCATTTTACGAGATGAGCACACTGAGGCACGTAGAGAGAGCTCACACAGCTGATTGTGGAATTAGGATTACAGCCCATGTCTGAACCCACAGCCCAGACTCCACTCAGGTACAACCCACAAATAAGGAGGAGGCTCTTTCCACTCTTAACCTTTCCTACAAATAAGGGACCTCTTTCCTTTGAAAGGAAACATTTGAAAGAATGTTCCAGGAAAAAAAAAAAAAGTGCAACCAGGTGATTTCTCTGTTCCCACTTGTGTCTGGCAGAAGCTGGTCTGCATTTTTTTTTTTTTTTTATTTTACCTTAGCTTTGATTTTTGCATCCAGGCTCCAGCTAGGTGAGGTAATTCATCATCACCCTAGCAGGTGGCCTTGGCCCTGCTGTTGTCTTCCTCTGGGAAGGGCTCCTGTCCCAGCTAAAGCTTATTGGTGAAGGTTGAGGCAGAGTTTGTTTGCTTTTCCTAACTCTTTTCATATTTCTGACCCAGGGCTTCACCTTGACCCCAGCTTCTGACTTCAGGACTTACCTTGACCCCCAGCTTCCAGGAAACCCTAGGTGGGGGCCTCACCACCATACCTGGCCCCTTCCTACTCCTGCGTCTATGGGGACTTTTCCAGTCCTACCTTCCAGTACTGGTCTTGTGTGCTGCCCGGCCAGGCAGACTGTTTCATTATTAAACGTGAAGAATTGGGAGTCCCACCATTGGGCCGGTCTGAAGAATTTTGGGTGGCTGGGGAAGGAGAAGACATTTAGTCTATTTCTTGCCTGAATACCTCTCTAACTCCCAAGACGGGGCGGGCAGAGGTTTGAATAAACCCCTCGGGCCCAGAGATCTTAGGCCCCGATTTCCACTGGAGGTGACCACAAGGCGAGTTCAAATCCACCTCCAAATCTCTTGGTTTTGGCACCTCGGGATAGACCGCAGTAGAGCCGATCCCACATTTATGCACTCCACATTTATGGATAGCTAAATAATTTTCAGGTCTCAGCTGGTGGCCCACTTATTCCAAGCAGTATTGGGTGAGGATATCCTTACATAAAAACTGCAAGCTTGTACAGGGATGATGGCAGCAGTGTGCATGCTCTCATTCAGTCCACAGGCCAGCCCTGTGAGGTCGGCATCTTTATTCCTGCTTTACAGGTGGAGACACGGGGTCAGGCAGGTTAATGGCTTGCCCAGCCAGTAATGCAGCACGGCCAGGATTTCAGCCACATCCTCTGCTTCAGGACTGGAAACTTCCCCGCGGTCCACGGAGCCTCACTGGGCTGACTTACGAGGACGTGTTTCTCTTTCCCTTCCTCTCACCCAAATCCTTCCATGTCCAGCCTTTTGAGTAGGCTACCGTGAGCCAGCCACCCTCAGATCTCAGAAGAGTTTCCTTTGGGCAAGAGAGACTCAAGAGTCTCTGTCTCTTGAGTTTCTCCCCGACACCCTCGCAGAACCTGCAGAGGGGCCGAGGGCGAACGACGAGGAGATGCCCTTGCTGTACTGCCCAGGGTTCCCACCCACACCCACCCTACCCACTGCAGAGCGGGCGAGACTGTACTGAAGGCTCCTAATGATCTGTGAATGTATTAATCCTACTTTCTGTTAATTAACAATATGATAAAACCAGCATTTCCTAAGTCGTCGCTTAACACATGTTTTAGCAATTATGTACTTAGTGGTTTGGATTCAGAATGCTAATAGAATAAAATTTTAATGAAGATACGATGCTATGAAAAATGTATCGAGAAGAGTTCAGGTATTGCTGCCATTAACGTGTGGGGAGCAGGGGTCTCAGTTTGAAGGATGAACCCCCACTCCCACCCCCAACCCAGTGCCTTCTGAGCGCTCTGTGGGCTGAGCCGGGAGGACTCAGGGGATCCTGGAATTGGCTGGTTCTTGACTCCCATAAATATCTCACCTGAAGGCCATCCTTGAGGGTTCACACCCGCTGGCAGTCATGGGAGGTACTTACTTACCTCCACCCCATCCTCTGACTTTTAGTCCTTCTGAAACCAAGGGATGGCTTCAGAACCAGAGTTCAGGATGTGGGTCCCCACCTTTCCTTCTAGAACAGATGTCTTCAAAATTTTCTAATCGTGCAGAAAAAAAAATTAGCACACACCCCCAGTATATCTTACTTAATTTTTAATTTCTTTACGTGTACTACTATGTTAATATGTGTGTTACAAACCTATGTGAAAATAATATGATAGGATATATTTGAAATAAGTCCTGCCTAGAAGTTTATTATTAAGATATTTTCAGAGTAATGTGATTGAATAGGTGTTTTCTTTTTTAAAAAATTCTTGCTTTAACACTGTGATCCAGCTCTAAAGGAAGAATTCTAAGGTTAGCTTATTTTGGTACTTGGACTTAATGCCTGTCATAACTGAAAAATACACCCCACAAGATAAACAGATCCCAGTGGAAGAAGTACATTTGCTGTGCTGACTAAATCATGATACTAATTTTTCAATCCCATCCTCCAATTATGCAAAGGATTTTGTTGAAATTCAGCTTGTAAATTTCCATCTTCCCTGATGTCAATCAGTTTTTCACGCACACTAATCAAGTGTTGCATTTTTTATATTTTTAAGAAATGGGTTCAAAATCCACTAAAATCTTCATTAAAAAAAAAAAAACAGTTTTACATTTCTGTTTCCAAGTTTTAAAAGCCTCTGGAGGATGAGAGCCTTCGTAGGCTGACCCAGTTATATCCTTTTTAGCAACGAAATCACAGAAGGATACAAATAGTTTGCAAACATTTGTTTTCCTGGTGCTTTCTCTACAGCACAAGTTTCTGTTGACAGGCAGGTTCCTTCTCACCCGCTGGGCTGCCCCTTGTTCCGTCTGATCAGAACGCCTTTGGGGGCTTGGTGTGGCTGCTGAGGAGTCTTGCTGGCAGAGAAGGGTCAGCTCGCCACTTTCTGTCCGTGGCATGTGCTTGTGTTCTCGGCATTCCCTACAGTCGGGGTGTGTGTGCAGTGCCTATTTTGCTCCTGAAAGCCAGATCTCACCATCTATACAGCCCTTGACTGGGCACACCTGAGGGGCATCAGGTGCCAGCCATGCCTACAGCAGGTGAGTAAATGAAGCGCCACTCTGACCTCACCCCCTTTGAAGCATTTTCTTTTTCCTTCAGTGCTCTGTAAAATACCGTCCAAGTATTTGGATATACCGTAGTATACCAAGTATATTCGGTGCTCTGTAAAATACCAAGACCCAAGTCTGTGATACATGGCTGCGTGGCTCCATGGGCACTAAGACCATTGATTGTGTCCATCCATTTACTAAAATCAGTGAGGATGAAAGTATTTTTAATTTTTTTAATGTCTATTTTTGAGAGAGAGAGAGAGAGAGAGAGAGAGACAGAGCACAAGTAGGGGAGGGGCAGAGAGAGAGGGAGACACAGAACCCAAAGCGGGCTCCAGGCTCTGAGCTGTCAGCACAGAGCCTGATACGGGGCTCGAATTCACGAACCACAAGATCTTGACCTGAGATGAAGTCAGCCGCTTAACTGACTGAGCCACCCAGGCGCCCCAAGCTGAAATTATTTTTAGATGAAAAATAAAGATTAGGCACTGTGCTTTTTTCCTTTTCCCAATGTCTCTGGACCCTAACTGGACATCTGAATCACCTGGGGCAACTTAAAAACACACAGATGCTCGGGGGCTACCCCAGACCTAACTCAATTCTGAGGGAGGGGCCCAGGCAGCAGTTATTTTTTAAAATTCTCCTAAGAGGTTCTGATGTAGGAATCACAGCTGAGAGTCATTGTTCCAGGCCAGTGCCTCTCAGATTTTAATTTGCATAAAAGTCACCTGGAGAATTTGTTAAAATGCAGGTTCAGGTTTAGGAGGTCCAGGGTGGGGTCTGAGACTGCATTTCCGGCAAGTTCGCAGGCGCCGACGCCGCTGGTTGGTGTGGGTCACCGTGGATAGCCGCCCCCTGCCCCCTGCTTCTCGGCCCCCTTCCCCCCTCCGCCCACCCGGGACCGTTGTCTGGACAGCCGAGGAGCAGATCTGCCGCCCCAGCCAGGCCGCCTGGATGGCTGCTCTCAGCTTCTCGGAGAGATCTGGCCTCCAGATGTTAAGAACAGTTCTTTTAACGGCCAAAAAAATAAACTAGGCCAGCCCCTGCTCCACGGTGAATAAGCGCGTGTGTCTCGTGCAGAGGCACCGTGATGGGCAGCTGCCCGCCCCCAAACTGCAGGCAGGCTTGCCGGTGGCACGACCAGCTGGAGTCATGGAGATTCGGGCAGAGATGACCCCCCCCCCCACTGCAGGGGGAGCAGAGGGGTGGCACGGCGGGCGCCGAGCCAGGGCTCTCTGTCAGTTGGGACTATTCTGAAACCATACCTCATAATAAAAGTCCTATAATTTGTGGTGGCATTGAAAACCTGCTTCCAAGTGGTGGTGTTTTGATGGAGTTCTGGAACCTTCTCTGAGGCCAGTGACCATTCCCCGAGGACGTGTCAGAAGGGAGGCAGGTGGGCATCTTGGGGAGGCCCCTGGGGAGGCTGAGGCTTTTCTGAGGGGTCCTGCGTCCCTAGTGGGGTGAGTTGGGGCAGGGCTACCTCCGACCCTTCCTTTTTCAGAGCAGGTGTTGTGGTCTGGGTCCGCCCCACCTTCCCCTCGTCTCCTTCATGCTCCCTCTTCAGAGGACACCAGAGAAGCCCCCTCTGCTTGTTCCACAGCAGCCAGACTGCAGGCTCCCTCTTAGAGCAAAGGCAGGAGCAGCGGTCAGGGCGAGGGCCAGCGTCATCACACTCAGGACGTGGTTTTTGTTTTTACCCAAAAGGATGCACTGTAGGGTCTTCTTAAGTAAGAAGACTGGGAATTTGTCACACGATTTGTTTGACCTCCCTCTGTCCTGAATCTCTGTTCCCACTGTGAGAGTTCATGAAGCACCACGGACGTCTCTCTGACACCCCTCTCAGATGAATTTTAATAAATGAGGCTCAAGGCAGAGGGCCAGTAAATACACATGGAGACAGAGGCTGGGATAGGGAAGAAGCCGTAAGAAGTCTCGTTTGATTGGCGGGTGAGGACAGCTAACCTCTCACAAGTGTTTCCAAGCAATCCTCCTGGCTGGTGAGGTAGATTTATTATTTGTCTCACGGAGGATACTGAGGGTCAGAGTGGTTAACTAACCTGCTCAAACTCACACAGCCAGTTATTGCTGGAGCCAGGATTTGAGCCCAAATCTACCTAGATCCAAAGACCAAGCCCATTTACACACACACACACACACACACACACACACACACCCTCCTCAGGGGGCACATGAAGGTAGTTGAAACTCACCTTACCTTCCAGTGAGCTCACTGCATGGGTGGGGCCACAGGGTATCAGGAAAGGTGACAGGTTTGAAACCCACTCTTTTGGGGAGAGCCTGGGGCTAGCAACCGAAATGCCTCCGTGGAGAAGAGCTTCCAGCCGGTGCCCCATCTCTCCTGAGCTCAGAAAGCCCAGGGACTCAGAAGCCTTGAAGGACACGTTCTTACGGGTAGCCCATCGAAGCCACCCGAGGCTCTGCAGTTTCCAGAACAGACGCGGAGGCAGCGCGTCCTCGTGCCCTTGCTCCAGCTGCGTGCACGACCTCAGCCTCCTCCACCCCGCCGGGCGCGCCCTGCAGCCCTGGCACCTTCTGCCGGGGTCCTGATCCGAGCCAGTTGTCTAGCGATTTAATTTGGTGAATTTACCACTGCGTCCCAGAGTTTATATTGGCACTTAACAGCAGTAATATGTGTCTCTCTCGCCAAGAACTGACTATTTTCCCAACCAAGATGGAACACCACGCACAAAAAAATAGGTTTGTGAACTAATCTGCTGTCCTGACAAGTGTCATTCACAGAATCACTGCTACGGAGCGCACTCAGAATGAAATGAGGTGGGGGTTGTCTGGCCTGGATCACAGGTGCATTTTCCCCCTGGGTTAACAAGAGTCTGGGATGAGGCACCCCTCCCCTGCAGCCGCAGGCGCTTTCAGACCACACGATCAGTACTCATGGCAGGTACTCTCGAAGAAAAATGGTTTAGGGATGGTGGGAGGGGTCTCTCTCCCTCCACCCCACCCCTCTCTCCCTCCCTTTTATCTCCCCTCCCCTCCCTCTCTTCCTTCCAGGGTGTTTTTTCACCTCACCACCACCCCATTGTAACGTTCTCTAGACATGCATATAATTTCCCAGACTCCAGGAGGTGCTCCCCATCAGTAAAGTAGATATATAGATATATGTACCTCCCACCCCCTGAGTACCCGTTTGGAATTCTAACGTAGAACTTAGTTGCTTTTGTATAAGGATTTGGTAAACCGCTAACATCCCTGGGGGTAGGAGCAAGATCAGTCATTTACACTCTAGTATGAACTGGTCTCCATCCCTTCTTGAGTCTGCGACACAGATGCTGCTTCTTTGCCCCAATCTCCCCCTACCTTGGATAAGGGCTGGCCATGGGGCTTAGAGGTCCAGCTCTCCATGAAAGGGATGTCAGAGACTTCTTAAAACAGCTTTTGTCTCTCCCTTTATGTTAGAGGGAAGCCTAGAGATCCTCTCTTCTTTTGAAAAGTTCTGGATTCTTTTTTTACCAAGTGATCCCTACTCGACTCATCCTGAATTGGGAAACATGGAGCAGAGTCGGGCTTGGGTGGCTATCAGAATCACCAGAGAACTGGTTAAAATGCAGATTCCTGGGCCATGTCCACAAAGCCCACATTTAGGAGGCAGGAGAGCCCCGGAGGCCGCATTTTTAATAAGCCCCTCGCCCATCAGAAGGCTGGCATAGGACCACATCAGCAAACACTGGTGTGGGAGAGCACATCACTTTTCACTACTGGCTTGGTTTATGGTCTGGAGGCCTCCATAAACAGTCCTGAGGTTACTTGTAACCAAAGCCTTCGTGAGATTGCGAGCTGGTTCATGGTTGGCATCTGAATTTTAGAAAGTTGACGCTCACATTTCAAGGTCGGGTGTTGGCTCCGGCACCCTTGGGTTGAAAAGGAAAGGAAAGTACCTTTCCAATGGAGAAATTGGCTCCCCTCTAGCAAATGCCACCGACCTAGCTTAATATTAATTTAGGGAATTCAGTCGTGTGCAGTTTCTGCGCAGTAGATTGGAAACCTGATAGTGCCGTTTTTGTCATCTGACTTCCCACACACCTGAGATCGCTTCCCTCGCCGGCCCCGAGTTCCCCCGCCCCCAGCCCCCAAAGGTGGCTGGAGAGGCGCAGGTGCGAGCTGGCTCTCCAGGTCCCTTTCCCCTCCTGATTAAGTGGTGTGTGGGAATACTGGAGGCCCGTGTCGATTCTCACCGATCTATGCCTTGCCCGCGCTCGAGCCACTTGTAATTCCCCACAGCCCCAGCCAGGCTCTGCAAGGCAGAAAGAAATATGACCAGGCAAGTTGAGAAAATAAATTAAACTAAGTGTCAACTTTTCTTGTTTCTCTCCTCATTATTAAGAGATGGAATGGGGCTCGTTTATCAAGCAGGGGGAGAAATTAATTGACACGGCTTTAATATCATGATGTCTGGCGTGTCTGGTCACATTCCTTCATTTTTTGGAAAGGCATTTTATTATAGTTTACAGCAACCAGCTGCCAAACTACTGGTGTAAACGAGGAAGCAGGTGCACGAATGATGCCACAGCGGAAGGGCTGTGGTGCCACCCTGAAGGGGACATGGCGGGAAGGAAAGGCCGGCTTAGAAAGGGCCCCAGAGAGGCAGCCTGTTGGCTTGTGTGGAGGAAGAAGGGTACGGGGCAGGTGAGAGGGACGTCAGCAGACCTCTTGAATTCAGCCATCTGCCTCCGGTGGCCTTTTGGCCCTGAAAGTCTTTGTTCTGACCAGCCCCGAGGCTGCATCCTGCCTCCATCACGGGTCAGTGTGCCTGCCCCTGTTCTTTGTTCTTAATCAGTCCAGAGAAGGGAGTGCCACGCTGTTTATCCCTCCAGGGCGGCTGACTCATTAGGGAGGCAGTTTGCTGCACGAAGTCTCCAGCCTGACAACCAAACCCTGTTTCAGGCAGGTCTGTGGGCAGGGGCTGGAAACGTTCAGAGAAGTCACTCACCCTGTGTCCATCCTACACTGGCTTAGGAGCACGCCGAGTTGTCTGTATAAGAGTCACCTTCGTCGTGTGCATCTGAAAAACCTCAGTTTTCCCTTCCCTGCCTTTCTGTTGACGGCTGCAGCCGGCTCAGGCAGCAGAGGAAGCAGGCAGGTAACTGGAATGGACGAGCGCATCTTCCCCGCCTCCCCCCTTAGGCTCCTTCTGCTGGGTTGTTAGGATGAGGTGCCGTTGCCCATTGGGTAGACGTTCTTGCAGGGAAGTGTGACAGGGCAGGCTCCTAAGAGCCAGGTTGCGGGACAAGGTCAGACTCCTGATGTAGAGCGGGCCCGCCTTCATACGAGGAAGTCCTTCATCTGTAAAGTAGGGACGTTCCTGTCTCACAGGAGGGAGCTGTGAGGACTGAGTTAACGGCCACCCAATAAACGCAGGCAAGCTTTCTCTTTCTCAAATTATCATGAAGAGTATGGGCTGGAAATAAGTAACCACCTTTGGGATACCAGACGTTAATAATTGAACGAGTCCCATCCCTGGCTTGGTGGGAAATGACATTCTTATGTTACAAAAGTCCAGATTACCGCTCGGGTGTGAGAGCAGACGCAGCTGGTACTGTCACCCCACCTTTTGCCAAATACCTCATGTCTGAAACGCTCAGGAAACTCTAATGACAACTCCGAGTGGATTTCTCTAACATCCGGGTAACGTGCAGCCAGTGTCCCAGAGTGGCAGTCGGAAACAAGGCGCTTCTTTTGGAAAGGCAGCTTGTTTTTCTCTTGGAACAGATCCATCTTCCGAGTTCTATGTTTCCAGGGCGAAGCCAGGGCACGTGAAGCCACCCACCCTGCCACGGCAGCTCATCTCTGCTCCTCTTGCCCGATGGACGCATGGGGAGGGGGGCTCAGACTTTCTCCATCCAGGGTTCCGGGAAAACCCCTGGAGGCAGATGAAACTGATTTGCCAAACCTGCTGTAGCCCATGCTCTTCTGGTGACCTAGAAATGTTCTGAGCTGGGGATGGGGAGCACAGCCCGAGATGACAGTTCGCTAACTGACACATAGCTAAGTTGTGGTTGACCCACAGAGCATGTGAGGCACCATGCCTCGTAGCCTAGGCTCTTGCCCTCTCGAGCCCTAGGGCCACCAAATCCCTCTTGAACACTTACTGACCCAAGGAAGTCCCTGACGTCCTGCTCTGGCTTAGTAGCCACGTGTCACCAGGGATGGGTCATTTAAAACAATGCCAAGCAGTTGAGCAAAATGAGGATGGCAGAGCGTGCCCCACCTCTCGCGGGGTTGCCATGGAGACCAGGTAGGATGATGTATGAGAAGCATTTTGAAACCAGAAAGTGCTCCCCACGCCCAAACCCAAGAGACTTGTATTTATACTGAAAGCAGCCCACGGGTCCTGCCACTTCCTCCAACACCAGGTTATTAGCGAGAGAGGGAGGTTGCGTGAGTTATAAATATACTTGCGTACACATACCTCAAATTCCTCATGGGATATTCTGAATAAATTTGACAGTCTGGGTTTTTTTTTTTTCCTCCCTCATTTTTTTCCCCATTAACCAAGTGTGTTAACTCGAGACTTGCATTGATTTCCGCTGAAGATGCATTAGGCACCACACGATTGCCTATTAGTGTTCATTGACCTATCTGATAAGAGAAGAAAATTATTTTGGGGGCGAGGAGGAGGCCAGTCCCATCTTTCCCTCCCTGACCTAAAAAGGAATTCTTTGTAGGTTAACTGTCAGATGTTCCCCAGTACCCCCATCTGTAGCAGGTCATTTTCATTGTGAGGTATCTCGTTTTCAGATTTCTATTCTCTCTTTCTGTGTGTGTGTGTGTGTGTGTGTGTGTGTGTGTGCTATAGCTTTGTATTATTCAAATGAATATTCAGTTTTGTTCATTTGAATAAGAGAGGGGGAAAAAAGGTTTGACTGTTAAATGCTTATCTCTTAAATAGAGCTTTACTTGTTACTTTCCAATAATAGCTTCATTCAGGAGAATGCTGGAGAATTTCATTTTCAAATGTGCCCTGTCAACTCCTACCTTATTTATGTCCATTTTAAACCCTTTTTGTTTGGAGTTTCATCCTCCCGACCCTTTCTTCGTGCCAGTTTTGCTGACTCCTGGGGGCCCCCAGATATGGGGGTGCTTCGTGAGAGGCTGGGCAGGTGTCATTTTGCTGATGACAGGTGAGAGGGTCCCTTTGGTGAACTAGCCTGCTGTCCCCCAAATTTTGACGCTTCGACACTGTCCCCCACACGGTTGTCAATCCCTACGGTTCCTCTTTGTTCTGAATGGCAGCTTGAGTGACTTTAAATACCTACAGACTTCTCTGGCTTCAGGGTGGTGCCTCCCCTTAGGATCAAGGGAGATGGGAAACCGAGCAGGGGGGATCACAGGGACACCCCCAGAGGGCCCTGATGGAGTGTGAGCCCTCATAGACTCACCATGGATCAAAGTCCTTTCCTTGGCTGGGACCAGAGTAGGATGCCCTGTGCCCTCCCCCCACCCCACCCCATGCATCTGTCTGCTTCTTTTAGAAGCCCAGAGAGGTGAAGGGACTCTCCAGGAATACACAGCTCATTATTTGGTCCTTCCTTTTTTGAGCAAGGATAATTCCGTGTCTCCTTTACCTGGCTGTTTTGCCTCTACCTGGTAGGCTTTCATGAGCCACCATTTCTGATTCTCTGTGGGGCTCTCTTTTGGAAAAAATGGGAGGAAAGTAATCAGTCCTTCCTGCCCCTTCTCAGGAAGAATCAGACTTCCTGAGTTTCAGGTAGGATCTGTACATCTGACAGACTGTTCAAAAGACTATGATGCCTTGAAAATATTATGCTGAGTGAAATAAACCAGACACAAAAGGACAAATACTGTATGATTCTACTTACAGAGGTACCTAGAGGAGAATGAGGTTGCCAGGGACTGGGGGAGGGACAAATGGGGAGCTATTGCTTGCTGGGTACAGAGTCTCAGCTCAGGATGGTTAAAAAAAAAAAAAGTTCTGGAATGGATAGTTGTGACAGTTGCACAACATCATGGATATACTTACGGCCACCGTAGCATACACTTAAAAAATGGTTACAATGGTGAATTATATATTATGTGCATTTTTACCCAATAAAAAATTTGATTTCAAGAAAGAAAAAGTCTTGGATGTCAAAAAAAGGATTTTTCCCACCCACCACCCGATCCTTCCCAAATTTCTAACCCTGCTGTCTTTTCACTCTGTTTAATTTATTTGGGGGCTGTTCTCCACTGAGTTACTAATTCATCGTAAATGGTAATGCACCTCTGAGGAAAAAAATGATTATATGTTAAGGAATAACATTTATTGATAATTAAGTGTTTCCTGGTTTCTCTGCTTTCTCAAATGGAATAAATAAATATTTTAGACACAATCAACTTTGTTTTCTCTATCTGGGCCAAACAAGGTTGTCGAAACGATATAGATCTTTAAAATACTGCAAATGAGTCTTGACATCACTGAATTGTTATGCATCCAAGGTACATAGGCTTGAAATCCAGACTCTCTCCTTTGATCAGGAAAATCATTTTTGTGATACTCGAGTTTTGAGTCCTGTGGGGTTAGGGAAGGGACCAGCAGGGAGAATATCAGAGTCAGAATTTGAAATGATGCAGTGAGTCCTGCCCCCACCCTTCTTGATGCAGTCTGCATTTTAATTCCTGTCTCCTACCTCTGTCACACCTCTCCCCGGCTCTTGAGTGGTGGCACAGAGTGGGAAACTGGCGATACAGGGAGCCCCGAATGATACTGGGCCTGGAGTTCAGACCGTGGTTTGCACAGTGGACCAGGAAGGCATGGGTTGCAGCAGAAAAGCAGCTTCAGTGGTGGTCATCTCGCCATCATCACCCCAACGGTGACTTGACTTACCCTGGGCACTGTTCCAGGATCAAGTACCTGTGCTCAGCAGCAGTCTGGCTGCAAAGCAGGCTGTCCTCTGGCTTGTGGAGCGGTGCCCTTGACTGGCACTGGCTTCGTGTTATTTCCCAGTGGCACGGATGGGTTCGGTTCATTTGTCCACACTCTGTTACCTTCTATCCAGAGCACATGCTTGGCCCGGCAGGGGGAGGTCACATGTGACCCACCTGTGTGGGGGTGGCGAAACCTGTAACCTGGCTGTACTAGCTTCTTGAGGCTGCTGTTAGAAATTTCCAAAAACTGGGTGGCTTACAGCGACAGAAACTTGTGCTCTCACAGTTCTGGAGGCCGGATGTCCAAATATGAGGTGTCAGCAGGGCCACACTCCCTCTGAAGGCTCTCAGGGACACTTCCCTTGTCACTTGCAGCTTCTGGTGGCTCAGGTGTTCCTTGACTAGTGACTGCATCACTCCAGTGTCTGCCTCCGTCTTCACATGGGTTTCTCCCCTCTCTGCCTTCTAGGTCTCAAATTCCCCCCCTCCTTTCTCTCCTAAGAACACCTGTCACTGGGTTAGGGCCCGCCCTCATTCTTGAGATCCTTAACTTAGTTATGTTTGCAAAATCCTTTCTTCCAAACAAGGTCCCATTCATAGGTTCCAGGGGTTAAGATGGGGACTCATCTTCTGGGAGTCACTGTTCAAACCATTATGTTCATCCTCATTTGCAGGGAGGTTTCCCCTGAGTACCAGCCCGTCCTGGCTTGCGTAGGCATTCACGTGTTGGCGGGGTTTAGATACAGGCTAGAGAGGTGACCTTCAGAGACACATGAATGTCGAGGTGACCCGCAGGCTACAAGCGAGGGTCATGAGGGAGGGGCGAGATCTGTTCTGAAGAGATGTTCTCCTTGAGTGGGAACCTCAGACTTGTGTCACTTAGGGAGCAAATTGCTGTAGAAGAAGGACGTTGCCTTGCTGACCTCTGCATACTCCACCATGGAGCACAGGTGGGAGCCTACAAATGCAGAAGGAAGGGCTGAGTCCGTCTCGAAGGGAGGCAGGGATGCAGAAATGGTTCGTTCATCCAGCCACCAGCTCCTCAGCACTCTCTGCGTGTGAGGGGCTCCGTGTGTCCCGGGGACCCAGAGTGAATGAAGCCCCAGCCCCGTCATCGTTCTTGAAGCCCCGCTAGCAGATTCCCCCATCCTCTGCCGTGCACCCTTCCCTCCCCTGAGCACCTTTTGAAGGGCACTGTATCTTAACCCTTCTTGAGAGGCCCCTAGCATCTGGGTCTAGGAGGGTGGGCAGAAGAGAGGGGGTTAACCAAAATGATGCCAGTCCCCCGTGTGCTGAAGGGGTCCCTGCCTGGGTGACAGGCTTACCCGATGGTTTTCACACTCCTTTGAAGGGGGCATAGGGAGCCAACACACCAAAGCCTGAAGAGAAATTACGTGAAGGCTGCCTCTGGGCGTGGCTCTCGTCCTGCTCTGTGAACAACAGATGGACCCCAGGGGCCAGAGAGGAGGAGACGCCCAAATGAGGGAACCCAGAGAACGGCGTTGTCCCTGTCTCTACGGGGACCTGGTTTGGGGCTCAGGGTTGTACACCTGGTGAAAGGTTTTTTTTGTTGGGCCTCATTTCCAACAAAACGGCATTGTGCCTGAGGACCCAGCCTCTCCAGAATGATGCTGGGGAAAACGTGCCAACTTTGAGCCTCTGCAGCACATACTTATGTCCCCCTGATGGTACATCTGACCCTCAGCCATTCGTGTCTACAACAGGCTGGGATGTGTGCTGTGGAAACACTGGCCTGGTATTCGGTGCATAGTAATAAAATATATATCCTAATGAAGACTGTGACTGCCATTTGTGTGGTAGTCCCAGCTCCCTGTTTTGCTGGAAATTGTTTCAGAGTAGACAGTGGCTGTTTCCATTCCTCTCCCTAGGAATTTTCTAGATCCTACAGCAATGATGTAGGAGCTCAGTGTTTCATCTGCCTGTCCTCTGCTGTTCCTTAGAGAATGTGGTGGTGGAGCCGGAGAGGAAAGACATAGAAAGGACCGGAGAGATTCCCTCTCCACCCTGGGTTTCCAGGACCCAAAGTCAACACACAAGCTTGAAAAGGAAGCACAGTCCTGATATAAAAGTAGCCATTTTGATTTTCATGTTCCTGGTTGGTGGGTCCAGGTTTGTGTTTGGCCAGGCTCCTATCTTTGGGGATGGCAGTGTCTTGGCCAATTTGAGCTGCTATTGCAAAGTACAATAGCCTGGGAGGCTTATAAACAACAGAAATGTATTTCTCACCATTCTGGAGGCTGGAGGTCTGAGATCAGGGAGCCAGCATGAGCAGGGTTTTGGTGAAGTCCCCCTTCCCGGTATAGAACGGCTATCTTTTCACTGTCCTCACACAGCAGAAAGCAGACAGATAAAGCAGGGTCTCTCACATCGTTTATGGGGGCACTAATCCCATTCGTGAGGCCTCCACCCTCATGACCTACGTGCCTCCCAGAGGCCCTGCCTCCTAACACCGTCACCTTGGGTTAGGATTTCAACACATGAATTGTGGGGGGGGGGGGGGGGGGGGGGCACAACCTTCAGTCCATAGCAGAGAGCCTTGCAAATCCTGATGGGCGTGGGGGCTGTGACCTGAGGGGTGGTCGGTCTCACCACCTTCATCTGCAGGTGCGCAAAGCTCAAGGCGCAGAGTGGGGAAGGGGCTTCCCGGGATGACACATAAGTTCATACGTGCAAGGTCAGGTCTGCTGCGACCCCCGCCCCCCGCATTAGGATGTCTACACCTGTTGCATGCATTCCCCCCAGGTGTTAGTGCTCACACTATAGCCGCGTTTCATCTGAGGCGGGGCGCCGTCCTGTGAGTGGGTCCATGTGTTAAAGCAGTGCTTTCCGAGTGGGGTCACAGATGGGGCAGCGTGCTGGAAGGGCGGGAGGGGCAGTCGAGAGCGACTCAGGATGCTGAGCAGCGGTCGCCTGCCAAAATTCTTCAGTACAGCTTGTCTAGCAAAGCCGGTCTCCAGCCGAGTAAATACAGTGGATAGCTGACGGGCTGACAGCAGGCATCAAACAGTCTTAAACTGCCCCAGATCCGCAGCGCTTTGGAAGCAGCGGTAGAAAAAGGATGCCTGCGCAGAACAGAGGCCTGAAACTTTTAATAGTTTCTTCCAGGCCTCAGGATGTCCTGATGAGGTATTAGAGGAAGTAATTCAGGAAGAAAAGGACAAATAACCACCTCGGTCTGGAGGCCGACCCGAGGGCTGGCCATTCCAGCACGGAAAGGGCAAGCGTGGCCCTGCAGTGATCCCCGCCCCCACTCTGGGTAGCCCACCCACCCGCCTCCACACGCACAGAGCCACAGGGGCTCTGACCCTTGTAAATAACAGACGAGTAAATTTCTTGTTTGCTTCCGGGCAAATGTAAACCACACAGCGCCCGCCGCACGGGGGTGAAATCATTAACTTTTCCTCACTGTCAGAAGGGTGCTCGCTACAAATGAGAAGTCATTTCCTCAACCTGGAGGCCCTTCCCAGGGATCCGGCCCCCTACCCTCAGATCAGGAGCCTGTCACTGCTACAGGACATCAAAGGAAAACATGTAGCCGGCCAGAACTGAACTCACCACCCCCTCTGTTTTTGTGTTTTTGTTTTTCCTTTTTCCTTTAGGGTTTGGCTTTGTCACGTTTGAGAATGAAGATGTTGTGGAGAAAGTCTGTGAGATCCATTTCCATGAAATCAATAATAAAATGGTAAGTTTGCAGGGGTGAGGCTACCATGCATGCGATGCCCCCCTTTCCCCCATGTACACACCTTTGTCTTGCACGCTCCTGTAGCCCACGTCATCGTGCTGGAGGGTGGGCAGGGCGGGCACCTTCTAAGACTCTGACGGCTCAGCTCTGGGAACGGCAAGAGTTGGCAAACTTTCAGCGAAGGGCCGAGGGATAAATATTTTCAGCTTTGCAGGCCACGCGGCTGACTGCCACAGCCTCTCAGGTCCACTGTTGAAACGCAAAAGCGTGTGCAGACAGTACCGCATGAATAAGGCTGTGTATCAGTAAAGCTTTGTTTATGGACACCGACACTAAAATCTCATGCAGTTCTCACGTGTCACAAAATATTTAGTTATGTGATTATATTTTCACCATTTAAAAGTACAAAACCATTCTCGACTCTTGGGCTGTACAAAAGCCCGCGGTGGGTGGGTGGGGGACCACATTTGGCCTGTACGTTATAATTTGCCAACTCGTGGCTTAGGATATGTGTTGGCTGTTTGGCGTGGCTTTTTGAGGGGGCGTATCCTGGGTAGGAAGTTTACCACCCAAATTTGTTCTCTCTTTGGGCCCTGCTGGGCAATTAACATTCTCCCTTTCTGATCAACTGGCTGGTTTTACCCTCATGAGTGCCTTCTTCCATACCTCCATTTGGCCCTTTAAAGCTTCTTTTCCTGGGAAGGCACCCTCAGCAGGGAGGAGGTGACGACCATGGCTGAGTTTGGGGAGCCTGATAGGCCTCCAAGAGGAATGGCCACCAGAGGGTGCCATACCATGTACTGAATGTGCACATTGGCTGGCTCCAAGTCTCAAATTCCTTCAAATCGAGTAGGTGGGTGCGAACCCCCCTTGTTGTTGGTTCCAGAAATCTGGGAGCTCAGCAGGTGTTTCTGGAGCCATCAGCAGGACCTTTGGAGCCAAAATATTTTGGTTGGCCAGCAAAGCCTCCAGCCCCAAGAGAAGAGGGAGGGCAAATTTGTTTCACTTGCAGCTGTGACTTTGATATTTTCTTCCTTTAGTCAAAACATTCCTTGCTTCTGAAACATGCATTCAGATATGCATTGTATATTGGTCTGATATGTGTTCGCTGACTTTAAATTCAATAATAGAGCTTTTAGTGGGGATAAGATCAAAGCAGTCTGCTTAGCATGTGGTGCTACAGGCCTGATTCAATATTTGACTTGCTAATTTTTTCCCAGGGCACTAAAATAATATTGTTCATATTGTTCCTAGCCATCGTATGCATCTGAAATGAAAACACTGGGTTTTTTTGCATACTGTAGGTTGGAGGTGTCAGCTCAGGCATTAAAATGGTACTGGGGAGATAAGTGTGTAGGAATAACACAGGACCCTTCATAGATGTTCTCTGTACCCCCTCCCCGCAAACTCGGCGCCTTCCAGTTGGTACCTCTCTCTTTTGGTAGGTTGCTACTTGCTGTTTTTAAAACTACAGAGACGGGGCTTAAAAGGAAACCTAACTCTGGTACCCAGAGGCCTCGTTTCTCCTAGTCAGGCTCACTGTTGACAGGCTCTGCCGAGGGCTGCTTGGGCAGCGGAGAGCAAAAGAGGCATCCGAGAGCACTGGCAGGCACCTTCCCATCCTGCCAGGATTTAACGGCTCATCGGGAAGGCCCAGTGTAGACTGGCGAGAGACTGTGCTATGTGCTGCCTTGAATGCGTATGTGAGGCCCTTCCCTATAGATTGCTTTTGAAACAAGCCTGAAACACAAGTGAGAAAGGGATTTATTCTCCTCACTGTTCCAGTGGGGAGACTGAGGGCCGGGGGATCTGCCCCAGGGCTCCCCAGGCAGTAAAGGAGCATAGGTCTTGAGCTTACTGGCTGCCAGATGAACTACACAGATAGTTGTTTTGAGCTTGGGGGTGTGAGGACAAAGTCCCAGATGACACAGGGGGATGGTCAGAAGGTAGAGTTTCAGCCCCAGCGAGATAACCCCTGGCCTGGCTTGAAGCAGGAGATGTTTGTGGCCATTGTCCCCAGTCGTTTCGCATCTGTCACCCTCTTTTCCACCCAGCTAGAGGCTGACTGTGGTAGGTACAGGGAGTTGTGTTCATTGTGTGAGTGTTTCTGTTTTCTCTTGAATCTGGGGCTCGTACTCATTCTTTACAGGGATAAGCAAAAACGGAAGTAGATAAGAGGAGGGGGTGGGTGCAAGTGGTGAGGGTCACACACAGGCTTGGAGGTGTCCCTGCAGTTGCCCAGCCCTGCTCCACACCAGTCACCGGCTCTCAGGGGGGATTTTGAGGTGCTGGAGGAGGCTTTGATAGATCAGGAGGCCTCGCCGAGCTCCAGGGCAACGGGGTCTGTGGTGACCGCCTGGTGGGGTCTCCGGGCCTGGGAGAGGTCCGAGCATGGTGCCGCACAGGCTCGGGCTTGATAAACTTGAGCTCTTGCCACCAGCCACGTGCTAGTCGCTGAAAGGACCTCTCCAGCAAGCTGTCCTTCTCTGAAGAAGCCTGAATCCTGAATTGCTCTGGATTCCGTGATACCGGTTTCTACTCCTGAGGCCCACGGAAAAGGAAATGAATGTAAACCGTGCTATGGACAGAATTCAGATGACGGACTGGAAAGACCCTGAGAGCTCAGACTGCCAAGCAGAGACGCAGACGGTTGTTAGAAGGTCCACAGGAGTGTTTTGTCAGCCGGACTGTGTGTGACGCTGTAAAGACCCAGCTCCTGGAACCCTGGCCATCTCTGTGAATTCTGCAGGGACAGGTTACCACGCCAACCCAGAGTGTGCCTGGAGCTACCATTTTCTCATGTTCACAGATAAGAAAGGTCTCACCTCGGATGAGTCACAGAGATAGGACTTGAGTCCCCATCTGCTCCTTCTTAACCCAATACCCCTATGGCTGGCACTCAGTGGGCCCTGTGTCAGTAATTGTGGAATGAAGAAAGGATTACAAGAGGAACCATGTGACAGGGAGGCACGGCATAATTCCCAAAGCCATTTCCCATCTGATTTGGTTGGCGAGTCTCTTGGGCATTTTTTAAAAATGAGGGCCCTTCCCTGGCATCTAAGAGCCAGCCATCGGGAAGCTGGGATCACAGGAATTTTCCCCCATTCCCGGAGAGACCCTCCCTTAAGGAGGTCACCTCCATGGTGGTGGTGGCAGGGCACGACCCTCCTGCACTGAGATCCCGCAAACAGCCAACATTTTTTAGTGCTACCTACATACACACTCTGCTGAGAGCTTGCTTTAGGCACCTCTTCTCTCACATGCATTCTGCTATAGGTACTGATTATTATCCCCATTTTACTGCAAGTGAGCAGTGAGGCAAAGAGAAAAGGTGAGCGATTTTCCCAGCACCAAACACCCAGCAAGTGGCGGCACCAGAGTTCAAACCCAGAGAGCTAAAGTCCAAAGCTCACATTTGCACCCAGTAGGCTAGTACCCCTTCCAGGCGTAACGGGACTTTAAAGGCCCTCTAGCTGGGTTACAGCCTTCCAAGACCCCTGACCACCCCTCCCAGTCAGCCGGGTCATAGCCCACGGGACTCCCATGTTCTTCTAAGAGAAGGGCGAAGATGATGGGCTAACCCAGGGCCAGATTCCTGTCTGGGGTGAAGGACCAGGCTTGGGCATGAGGGGTCCCTGTCAACCACGACAGATTTCCACGCCTCTTCCCCCAGTGCCCCAGAGGCAGGTGAGCCACGGGTCTGGTGGCGGCATGGTGCGGGGGGAGGCAGCTGGCCGCCACCTGAGCTCAAGGCCCAGCCTAGGAAAGCCAAGACTCAGCCCCTTCCCCCTCTTGGCACGGATCAGAGCGAAGCGCAAACATGGCTCTTTATCAATAAACACACACATGCACCTGCGGAGCCACCTGGTGACCCTCCGGAGAGGGCTTCCTCTCTGGCCGCTCCGCCGAGCCCCAGCGCGGGTACGGCTAACAGTGCTTCCCGCCACGTGCCCCTGATTGAAGCAGCCCCCCCCAGCAGCAGGGACACTTGCTCGATTGGTCACCAGCCAGCACAGCCTCCCAGAGACCTCCTGGCGAGCGCCTCAGCCGTGGGGAAGGAGGCAGGGGTTGACAGAGACCTGCTCCAGGCTTCCCTGGAGGCCCGGCTCAATCCCACCCCAGAGGGGCCAAGAGGGCCTCGCTGGGTGAGAACGTGGGGTCCAGTATGAGGGATGCAAGGGCTCCTCTTCTGACACCTGATTCAACAGCAGCACATTGGCATCTGCTGGGCACTGTAACAGCGTTTTACGCACACTTGGTCACTGTCCCGTTTTACAGAGCGGACACTAGATAGAGCTCAGGGTAGTGAAGGGACTTCCAATAACCCATGGTTCTTTTTTTTTTTTTTTTTAATGTTTTTATTCATTTTTGAGAGACAGAGATACAGAGCACTAACGGGAGGGAGTGAGAGAGAGAGAGAGAGAGAGGCCCAGAATCCAAAGCAGGCTCCAGGCTCCAAGCTGTCAGCACAGAGCCAGATGCGGGGCTCAAACCCACGAACCGTGAGATCATGACCTGAGCCAAAGTCGGACACTTAACCGACTAAGCCACCCAGGCGCACCGCCCCCCCCCCCCCCCCCCCCGAAATAGCCTGTGGTTCTAAGCTGCGGGGCTAGCATTTGAACCAGTGTTGTCCTCTGGCTCCAGCCCTGTGTCCTTCCCCCTGCCAACATAGGCAAAACCTCATTAATTGAAAAATCTGGGTTGGTTAGACTGGTGAAAATGAGGAAGAGTTATTTGCTTTGTACAAGGGTTCCTACAGGATTCCTTTAAATAGTTCTCTTCCTTGTTCCTTGAAGGTGATCTGATTTTTGAAATTTGCTGAGTAGTTTGTAACCTCAGTAGGAATACAGACCTACCGGGCCCCACCCCCAGAGCTAGTGAATCAGAATCTGCATTTTGACAAGTGCCTAGTGATGTGTGTGCACGTTTAAAGTCTGAGAAGGCCCAGGCTAGGATCGCTGCTAAGGAGATAGTGTGTGTCAGAAGGAAGGGACCCGGAGTGAGGGCTGAGGCCCCTGGAGCACGGAGCTGGATGAGCCAGCCTGGCGTGGGATCCCCAGGCCAGTCTGCCGCTCTCAGCACCGCCCCACACTCTCTTTGTGTGCACGGACACCAGGTCTCCCCTCCTGCACTCCTGCCACAGGAAGCTGTCCATGCCTGGGACCACCCCCCCGCCAGACCCCCGGTGCTGGCATCCCTCCCCTCTTGACAAGGGTCTTGGAACATAGATGTTTGAGTCACATCCTCTGGGGTGTTGGGTTGGATCCTCCAAGTAGCATGCACATGTCCTGGTGCCCAAGACAGGACCTCCTGGGTCACTTAGAGGCACTCAGGGCTTTAGAACACGTGGGCCCGAGCCTGAATCCCATATCCACCGCTGGTTGTCCTGTGACCAAGCGGACACCCCACCTGTCTGCACCTGTTTCCTCCTCTAAGAAGGGAAGGATGGCGACCACTGCCCTTTGCAGCTTATTGAAGGCCCCGTTCGGTTCCTGGCCCTGGGAGCTCTTGGACTGTTGTAGGGTCTAGAATCTGATAACCTTGAAGGAATCACCTTCCCGAAAATTCCATTGGTAACTGCAAGTTTCTTCCGTTTGGCCTAAACCAAGGGCCAAAAAGCTTTGTAAAGGGCCAGGTCATATTTTAGGCTTTTGAGGCCCTAGGTCTCTGTCACAGCTACTCTGCCATCAGAGAGTAGAATGCAGCCACTGATGATATGTGAGTGGGCACAGCTGTGTTCACATAAAATGTTATTTATAAAAACAAGCAGCAGCTGGATTTGCCCTGTGGGCCATAGTTTCAGCTCCGGCCTCTACTAATGTAGCTCAGAGCAGGTAAAGTCTGCTTATCTCAAAGGGGCCAAGGAAGGGCTTTTAGCCAAGAAGTCACCCTGGTCCACTAGCCCAAGGCAGAGGGTCAGAGGTGCCCCAAACAGATGCTGGGGTTTGGGATAGTAGCCTACAGAAAGCATCAGTGCCTTCATTCTTAGGGGGACCCCAAGCACTGAATAGGTGGGGAGTAGAGGAACAGTCAGAACAGGGTTCTGTCAATCCAAGAGGCCTTTCCAGAAGAAAGTGCCACAAATCCCCCACTGCTGAATGCCCCACAGTACAGTTCACTACTCATTGCTAGACTTTGTGACCTTGGGCCAGTTACTCGTGGTCTGTGTTTTGATCCCGCCTCGGTAAGACCGGGATGGCACCCCCCTCCAGAGATTGCTGGGCTTTGTGACTGGGCTTTATCGGCCGTAGCATGCTCTTATCAACCCAGTAGGCCTCATCATCACTATCATTGTTCTTAGAATCATAGTACTGAACAAACGTATAATCATAAAGTAAGGTGGTCCCAGACAGAGGTGCAGACCTGGGCAGGGAGGAGGGTGTGAGGCAGGTACTCGCCTCGCCTTGGCTGGGAGGCGGTCCTGAAGAGAGAAGGTGTACATCCTGCAGAAGAGAAGGGGCCACTGCAGGGATTTCTTAGGTCCCAGGGAGGCCCACTCAGGCCCTTCCGCTGAATCTTCCGTTGGGGGAGGTTCCGAAAACCCCACTTCAAAAACAAAGCCTGGCGAGCTCTCACGCCTGCCACCTTCAGCCCAGGGCACACTTGGGGTGGGCAAGAGGACCAGAGAGCAGGACAGTCCTGGCTGGGCCTCTCGGGGTGTAGTGCCGGGCCAGGTGGTCCACAGAAGCCAGCTAGGGTTGGCCTGGGGGCGCTGCCACCTGGATGGGGTGTCCCGGTGAGTGGGCACCCATCCCCTCCCTGAGGCCACTCCTCCTCGGCCCCGAAGACTGCCGCCACAGAGCTGATCGGGAACCAGCCCCAGAGTGGGGGGCGGGGCGGGTAATGTGGGTGGAATTAACTAGGCTTGTGTGTTCACCACCCTATTGGCCGCATCCTCCCCGCTCGTAAGCTAATTTTAGCCATCCATTCTGCTTCTGTTACCATTTATAAAATGAGAATGTCAAATGCAATATTAAACAAGCAGGATGAAGGCAAAAACAGGAAATGCCAGAGAGCCACTTAATAAATGAACCTCGTGTTTACGAGCGAGAGGGAGGTCCTGTGCCCCCCCACCCCCACATCACGCAAGCACATGTTTGTGTACCGGCTCTGTCCCTGCGGGTGGAGGGGTTTGCCTGTTGAGGGAGGAGAGGGTGGGGAGGCCGGGGTGGTAAATGTTTGCTGCTCTTCAGGCAGAAGCAGTTGGGCCTGCGGGGAGGCGGCCTCCCAGTCACCCAAGTTCTGGCTCCTTCACCCGTCGTCTGGGAAGGTCACTGCAGGGGGCCTGGGGAGGGTGGGGTCCTTCTGCCTCTCTTGGTGGCCCAGCCCCTCTGGACTTTCCCACGTGTGCTGCTCTCTGCACACCATCCACAGCGTGTGGGGTCAGCAGGGGGCATGGAGACCACTGGAAAAAGCTGTTTCCCTTTCCCTGCACCCCTTCTCTGGGGCCTGCTCTTCCTTTCACTTCACCCAGCTGCTCTGCCCAACTTCCCAGGCAGGTGCAAGCTAATGCTCAGCCACCTCTCTCTCTCTCTCTCTCTCTCTCTCTCTCTCTCTCTCTCTCTCAAATAGAGAAATTAGGGTCGCTGGGTGGCTCAGTCGGTTAAGCATCCAACTTCGGCTCAGGTCATGATCTCACAGTTTGTGAGTTCGAGCCCCACATCGGGCTCTGTGCTGACAGCTCAGCCTGAAGCCTGCTTTGGATTCTGTGTCTCCTTCTCTCTCTGTCCCTCCCCTGCTCACACCCTGTCTCTCTCTCTCTCTCTCTCTCTCTCTCTCTCTCTCTCTCTCTCTCGGTCTCTCAAGAATAAACATTAAGAAAAAAAAATTTTTTTGAATCCTATAAATATAGAAATTAAGGCTTTTGCAGGGTCTCTGGCAACGCCCCCCAAGGGCTGGGGGCGCGCAGCCAGCCTCGCAGCTGCCTTTGGGCACCTGCTGGAGGCAGAGGTGTCTTGTCACTTTGAAATGCCCTTGCAGGTTCCCAGAAATAAAAACAACAGCTGCTGCTGCCACCATCAGCTTTTTCCCCAAATAGTGCAGTCTGTGAACCGCCTTTTGCGCACCTTGCTGACGAAAGCAGGAAGACCGGGCCCTACCTGGCCAGTAGGTTGGGGGGGGGGGGAGGGGCGGGAGAGGTAGGGAGAAAATCGATGGCGGGGTGCCAAGAGCCTGCCGGGCTGGGGGGCGACGGCCACTTTCTGCCTCTCTGCTCCCTGGGCTTTGCGACTTCAGCACAGATGTGAACTGGCTTTATCACCTTCAGAGATGCTCACCTAGGCTCCCGTGGCGGAGATTAAGGCATGCCCCAACCTTGATCCGGCGCCAACACTTACAGGATTAGCTGCTTTAATTTCTTCGCTCACTGCAGCCCTGTGGGGCAGTGGGCACTACTGTTACTCTGTTTTATAGGTGAGAAAATTGAGGCACAGAGATGTCAGGCAGCTGGTTCCTGCTCAGAGCTCGCGAACAGAGCAGAGATTTAGAGCCAGGAACCTTAGCCTCTAAACTAGACTGGTGGAAAGGACAGGCCCCCGCCCTCAGGTCCAGATGGAGCGGAGGCTGCAGTCACAGGGGTGTGTGTCCCCGAGGGTGCTGGGGACCCGCTCCTCTCCCTGCCCAGACTCTGAGCCCTTGAGAGCCACATCCTACTGAATTCATTTCTGTGTCCACCCCCGGCCCCTGCCTGCTAAATGGGAGGTGTTAATAGTATTGGTTTATAACCTCCTTGGCTTTGTCATCGCTGAGTTTAATAAAACAGAGGAAACAGTGGATGAAATTAATTCTGGAACGAGGACGGGGGTTGGCCTTGTAGAAGGAGTCGCGTGCAAACGGGCCTTGAAGGCTGGCTAGAGGGTGGTAGGGAAGGGCTGTGCGGGCAGGGCCTGGGTAGCCGGTGGCCCAGAGGTGGGGACGGGTTTGGAAGTCGGGCACCTAGGATCGAGTCGTAGCTGTGTCATTCCCGGCCTCATCACCTTGGGCAAATCCATTCCTCAGGGCCTCAGTTTCCTTTTCTGTTGTCACTTCGGGCTGATAAAGCCAACTCAGAGGAAATGAGTTGATCAACGAGGGTACTGAGAACAGTGGGTGTTCTCTGAGAACGTGTGTGCCCTGCACTGTGCCTTGTATGTGTTACGTGTTCCTGTCACTCTGTGTGCATGCTATACGTGAGATGATGTGTGTATACACACACGTGCACGCTCACGAGGATCTCGTGGCCGGGCTGAGCATATAAAGAGTGCTCCATAAACAATGTGTTCCTTCCTCCCTACAGTAATCCTGCTGACTGACCGGGGAGATAGAGTCCAGATCTCATGTCCTGTGGGCCTCTCAGGGCTTCTCACAAATGGGTCTGGGTTGTTCATAGCAAGTGTGTGCCCTTTGTAAGGTGGATGTTTCTGCCGGCGGCCTTTACCCGTCTAAGCTGGCACGTCCGTCTGGTTTGCACAGTAGGCCCTTTTGTGAGGGTCTCTTGGCAGGAGGACCCTCTTCCGGTAGGGCAAGACAAGTCATCCTGTACATATGGGTTCTCTGGTACTTGGCCACAGGCTGGGCCCCGTCTACAAGGACAGTGCCTGATGGAGATGTCTGGGAGGGGGAAGCGAGGGGACAGAACATAGAACTCGCTTGCTGCTACCGGAAGTGCCCAGCTGAGAGGCTTCCCTGAGTCCACTGGGGGGCGGGGTGGTAGGCATGGCAGGATAGAGAAGCACCCTCCCCTTGCTGGAGTCACAGGAGGGGTCTTCCCAGGGCAGCCGCCAGGATCTCTGGGTGTGACTGCTGCACTTCCCATGATGGTGTCTCGGGCCTCGTCCTCATGCAGCCACACGCTCCTGCCGGTCGTGACTCCATTCTGCCTCTAGCCATGGACGAGTACAGCGGCTGGAGGGAATGGGAACCCTGGAGCAGACAAGGCAGCCTGACTCTCTGAAGGTCACTCAGAGGGAGATGCCCAGTGGGTCCATCTCGAGCTCCACACTGAGGAGGACCATGGCCCTGCCTGCCCTCCCAAGCCCTCCCCGCCTCCTCACTGGGCCCTTTCTATGCTTGTTGCTCGCACCTTGCTACACCATCAGCCTCCTTCCACAACTCATTCGGCAGCTGCCTTGAGCAGGGCCAGCTTCCTGAATATGAGGCCTGAGCAGCTACGAGACCCTATGTCCAGAAGGGCCTTGCCGGTTTCACTACTGCCACCACCAGCTCCTGTAATGATTGAACAAAGGGCCTCTCCTCTTCATTTCCTAGTGACCTGAACAGTTTCTAGCACATTCCGTCGCTGCCATGCTCTTGAGGCTAACTCCTGGTACGGTGCAGAGGGCAGGACAGTAGAGACTCTGTTCTTCGCCTGAGTCTCTCACCTTGTGTCTTCTTTGTTCTGTAGTTTCCTTGAGAGCAGCACCCCCCGCCCCTGCCCCGAATCTTGGTTATGAATCTATAGAAGCCCCATGAAAGGTCTTGCCCTCCTACACTCTCCAGAAAGGCTTCTGACTGGCAGAGAGGTCAACAGAGAACAGTGGGTAGGACAGAGAAAGCCTGGCCATGGGACAGCACAGGCCGTGCGCCGAACCGTGTGTGGTCTCTGGGGGTACGGCTCAGTCCTCCGGCCTCACCAGAGAGAGCTGGGCTCCAGGCAGGACCCCAGATCTTTACACTGGAGTGACATCCCCCCTGCCCTGTGCTTCCCTGGAACACGCTTGGGGCCTATCTCCCAGAAGAGGTGATCAGCTTGGGACTTCAGAGAAGCAGCATCAGGCTGGAATCCTCTGGAACCTGACTGGAGAGGTGCAGCCTGAGTTGGAGGAGAAGCTGGCAGGTCAGGCCCCTGTCTTTCAGGAAGTTCCACAGAAGGTGCTGCGCACGGGCACCACCACCCCCTCCCCCGCCAAGCACTCACCCGCCCAGAAGGCCTGCCCTTTGTTCCCTTCCCTTCCACCAACCACACAGTCAGTCCAGGTTGGTCTCTCTAGACACTAGTGAATTTTATCCTCTGACATGGGCTCCTCTCCCCCTGGAGGAGTACATCATTTCTGACATGCCCAGTTTGGGGTGAGAAGTGAAGCTGCAAACACTAGCCTCCAGGCCACACAGGGTCGCCTTGTCCTGGGTAGTAAATCAAGGCCACAGCCACAGGGCTCGGGTTTCCCCAGACCAAGGCCCCCGGCTGGTTTCCCTCCCAGCCCCAGGGCCATGTGCTGACTGGGGCTGTGTATGTAGAAACCAGGGAAAAAACAAAAACCTTTTCACTTCCCAGACCTTGGCATCGTCCTCAGACTGCCAGCCTCTTCCAAAAGGTGCCCGGCAGGGAGCTTGCCTCAGCAAGGGCTGCAGGCCAGTTGGGCGAGGCGGCCACTCAGAGTAGCTACAGGGAAGCCGTCCCCACGAAAGCCCCACTACCTTCTTCAAAAGCCGATGCTAAGTGGTCCCCCTGAGGAGAGGGTGTGGCATGGGACCGGCTCCCTGGGCATGGGCCATGGCATCAGGCGGACCTGGCTTCCAACCCGGCCTTACCACACGTGGTCTGGGTCTGCAACCACAGCTGAGGTGTCTAAGGTTCCTGGACCTCAGCTTCCTGTTCTGTAAGATGCATTTATACCTATAAAGGACATCATGGGGTCCCCGGACAGAATAAGACCATGGAAGTTATATTAGATAGAAGCATCGTGTCCATGTGTCCGTCCTGAGGTGGGTAACTGTACCATGGTTATGTAAAAACATAGGTTTACGTTTAGGAAACGCATATCATCACGTACACACTTGACTCTCGTAAGGTTCAGGGAAAGACATTCACAGGTATAGATGTGGGTAGAGACACGCCTACAACTGTCCTTTGTACTGTCCTCGCACTTCTTCTGCGAGTGCGAAATTATTTCTAGAGTTAGAAACAGACCTCCTTGCTGTGTTGGGCCCCGATGGGCAGAGGCGCCCCACCTCGGCAAGCAGCCGGCACAGAACGTCAGAAACCACACACTCAGGCCCACGTCCGGCCTCTGATTCATTCTCTAGAGGAACATGCCGCTGCCCTAACTGTCCTGCCGCTGCCCTAACTGTCCTGTCGTTAAAGGGTCCAGCTAGATCAGCTAAATCACTCTTCTTATCCGGTAACTGTCCAGACCACACCCACTCCTCCAAGGCCAGTTTGCCAAACAAAGCAGCCTATTTGAAGATCGAAAATTTAAAGCAAACCCCACCTACCTTTGGAGGGGTTGGCATGCCCTTGACATCCGGCCCCTGGCATAGGGTTGCTTCGTGGCTTTACCAGCCGTGAAACTGGAAAGCGGAGACTTCGTCTTGCTAATGTGAGCTGTCGGTCACAAGTGGCCTCTGAAGCCCCTTACAAGCACGGATTCAAATAGAATTTCCTGCAAATCTCTTGCCCCTCCGACCACACTGCTTTTTTTCAGTCGTGTTTTGGAGCTGTAGCCGTTGTGAGAAGCTGCTGAAGTGGGTTCTGAGGACCAAGACTTGGAGATAGATGTTCCTTCCACAGAATCTGCCCCCGCCCAGGGCTACCCCAGAGAAAGCACGTACCATAAGTGGGGTTCTGTTGGGGGCAGGGCTGAAATCGCTGGGACGAGAGGCCTGGTCAGCACGAGGACCCTTGCTTCTGTTGACCATGGGAGGTCAGGCACTTCCTTCCAGGCTGCCCCCTCCGGGAGCTCCCATGCCTGCCTCGTGCCCCATGGTGGAAGCGGGCCTCAGCGCCCACTAGCCCAAGAACCCAGCCAGACAGAGCCACGGCTGGGAGGAGGGCTTCCCGCTGTCCTGTCTGCTCGCTGCTCTTCACGGATCTTGCGTAGTAGTTAGTCTCCGAAGACAGCCCTGTGGTCTAAACTCCCAGTATGCACGCCCTGTGTGGACCCCTCCCACACCAATCTGGGCCGACCAGGTGTAACCAAGAACATGACGGAAGTGGCAGTGTGGCTCTCAGGCCTAGGTTATAAGAAGCCTTGCAGACTCTGCCTTGGTCTCTCGGGATTCTCATGCCAGGACAGCCCCTCTCTGGGACTCAGCCACCACGCTGTGAGAAGATGGAGAGCCGCGGGGAAGCCAGAGGTGGGTGCCTCCCATGGACGGTCCCAGCCGAACCTAGACGTCACCTGCCGTGTGAGTGAAGAAGCCCCTGAGTGAACCTCCAGCTGAGTCCAGGCTTTGGCTCCAGCCCCAGCCACCATCTGACCACAGCTACATGAGAGATGACAGCAAGAGCCCCCCTGGGCCCAGTCTGCTCACAGAACCACAAGAAAGCATGATCCACTGTTAACTCGGCTGTTACTCAAGGCCACGAAGTTTGGAAGTTGTTAGGTACACAGCAGTAGATCCCAGGGATGTCGTGTGTGGCCAGATGACCTGAGTGTGTGACTGGAGCTGGGGAGACAGGCTGGTGTTCCCCCTTTGGGTTCTGACTGTAACTCGGGGTATTCGTGCCCGGTTCTCTAGCTTGCACGGGGCCCAGTGGGAGGGTAGTGGGGGTGGGGGAGGGTGACCCAAATGTGGTCTAACTCAAGACGCTCCAGAGGCTGGCAGGCCCGAAAATGACAGGGAGGCAGGTTGACCTATGAGTATTTGCTTTAATGTTAGGAGAACAAGACAGTCAGAACCTGTTCTCTTCAACAGAATGAGAGCTCTCAAGGTGGAGGCCTGCCTTATTTATGTCTGCTTCGCCCACAGCCTAGCACTTGTCAGGCACATTGAGTCCCTCAGCGTGGTTGAATTGAGAAGACTGGGTTTCCATGACCCTAACGAGCATGTGAGTCAGTGCGTGCTCTGAACAGGACATCACAAGGGACCAGGGAAATAGGGGCAGGCCCTGGATCCCTGCTCCCTGAGAACTCACAGTCTGATGGAGGAGGTGAGGCTTCTGCCAGTCCGATGGGGAAAGGACATAGTTTTCATCTTCAGCAAGCCCCTGACCCACACTGCAGGGACTCAGAATGCAGGCAGAGAATAGCTATTCCCTCTTTCCTCTTGTATGTTTTCAAAGGAGCTGGGGGCTGGGTGGGCAGGCCTCCTGGTCCAGAGAGATCTTTTGAGAAACCTTCGGCGCAGGCCAGGCCAGGCTCCCTGGTGCGGCAGCTACCTTTCCCTGTCACTCAAGTGCCCAGGACGTGCCGGGATCCCCCAGAGAGTGCGTGTGCCATGGCCCCTGGCCTCGGGGAGCACTCACAGCTGACATAGCGGGTGGTCGACTGAACCCACGCAGCCGCCGCTGCCCAAAACAGCACCAGCAAAGACAGAGCAGAATTAAATGGAGCTGCCAGCCCTATTCAGTGAGAGGGAGAGTAGGTGGGTTTGTTTAAAATACTCCCATTACAGTCAGTTAACCTTTATGTTCCCTAAATGAAAACTGTATAAACCTGAAATTTTCGTTGATCAGGTTGCCTAGGAACAGGCAGCAGGTTTTCATAAGACAATGCAATAGATTGTCACCGATAGGGCCATTAGGAAGTGAGCTGGTTAGCGGTATTATTCCGGATCCCGGTGCTGGCGTCAGGTAATTATCTGTCTGCCTCTGCAGAGCACACCCATCTTCCTGGGCTCGGGCAGACTCTTGCAAATGAGCTTTCTCAGCCTGCTTCGGAGTCCCAGGGATGGAGCGTAGGAGCAAATTGTCACCCTGGGCTTATGAGAGAAATCTGAAAGACCAATTCTGATGAATGTATTTCGTTTTAATCACCTCTCCTTACCACTACTTGCAACAGTAACACTCAAAGCAGAAAACTTGGCAAATAAACAGCAATAACAAAATGCACCGTGGAAGTGAAAGAACCAAGTCGCTCTAAGGCAACTTTGGTATGTCTTTGTAATATTTTCCCCATATAGGATATGTATATACACTTATTTATCTTCCACAAAGATCCTATCCCCATATATGATATGCATCTACACTTACTTATCTTCCCCCCACCCCTTACATTTAGGGTGACCAACCATCCTGGACTGAGGGTTTCCCAATACTGTTGCATGTTATTATCAGCATACTTTTCTGTGGCTTCATAGCTTTCAGTCAGCTTGGATGAACCAAAATTGGCTAACTGATTCCCTGTTCTTGGACATTTAGGGTATTTCCTTTAGAAAAGTATTATAATCAGTGCTTGTCACCACAGTAGCCTTATCCATATAAGTTTATTCTTATAAAGTAGGATTTTATCCTGCAAGTAGGATTATTAGGTCAAAGAATGCATACTTGTATGGCTTTCGATATTTTGTCTTGTTGCCCTCCAAAAAGATACGTGCTAATTCCTACCCCTCCTCCCCATACTCTCTGGGGCTCTGACATCAAGGAATCCTGTCATCGCAGCCAATCTGATAGATGAGAAGGTATCTTGTTTAGGAGTATCATTTGTGATGTGTGATATGAAAGATATGTCTAATTACTAGTCATTTGTGAATTGCTTGTTCATGTCGTTCACCCATTTCCATTTCGGGATGCTCATCTCTTTCTTTTTAATCTATAAAAACTCTTTGCATGAAGCTTATCAGGCATATTGAGCCTGAGTATTGAGCCATTTTGTCCATGGTTTTAAAGACTGTGTGGTTATCACTCTTTAAAGAGCAAGAGTGAGTAATACCTGTTATCTGGTATCTCTGAAAGACCAGTTAATATTTTAGGTAATTAAAGCTTCCCCCAAGCCTTAAGCACTAAAATATTTTCTTAATGTTTATTTATTTTGAGAGAGAGAGAGAGAACATGCAGGGGACGGGCAGAGAGTGAGGGAGAGAGTGAATCCCAAGCAGGTTCCACACTGTCAGCACAGAGCCTGGCCCAAGGCTCATTCTCACAGACCATGAAATCATGACCTGAGCCAAAATCAAGAGTCAGACTCTTAACCGACTGAGCCACCCAGGCGCCCCAATGAAATATGTTTTTAATTGAAATATTTGGGATGAGAAGATTTGAGAGCTATCCATATCTCCAAAGTGGATAGCCCGTATAGGTCCCTTTAAAGCAAAGTATAAGGCACATAATGGAACTTCTTTATATCTCAGATACCCTGGCAACGATAGTAATTTTCTGTGTGATAGTGAGACCCTCAGCAGCTGTTGAGCCACGTGGAGTTTGGGCTCCTATGCCATCTGGCCCCCTTTTAAATATGGTACCTGATTCTTCTCTCCCTCGCTATCAGACTGTCATGCTGATTCTTTTTGCTTCCATAACAGCCCTGCCCTACAGCATCCCATCTTCATCAGTGACGGGGCTGATTACCAGTTAACGATGTTTGTTAAGTTTGTCTGTAAACTCAAAGAAGTAAGCACAGAGCAGGCATCTGAAACACGCTCTTAAAAATAGTGCAGCTACTTCAGCAGGCAACGGTTTTACCTCTCCCCTGGAGTTTGTATTCTACATCATTAAGGTGGTTAAGTAAGTGACTTCTGTGTTGTGTGAGCAGAATAGGATTAAGAAATTTTGGAGGCAGAAGGGAAATAGGAAAGATTAGCAACCACTCGAAGACGTAGCTGCAGAATGAGAAACCGGTAATCCAGATGGACAGAAGCGGTGTTTAATGTCATTACTTCTCCCAGGAGCATGCTGGGGCAGGTTTTATGGAGACGGTGGCATCGCTGACCTAGAAATTTTAAAACTCCAGCTTCCAGACCTGCACCTGCCAGGATATGGCTTACGGCACATTACGCAAGCCTGCTGGTGTTCAGTTTTGTCATCTGTGAAATGGAGCTGAAACTAACTGGCCTGTGTCTTTAATAAGAGAGAGAATCAGGTGGCCTGATGTGAAGGGTCACCGGCCTGAAGGAATTTGCAAGCACGTGAAGGGCCAAACAGTCGTGAGGGACTTTTACTACTGCTATTGTTTTTCTTCACAGATACACCCAGCAGCCATCGTCTGCACACGTCCCAGTCTGAGCACTCGGCGCCAGCACGTGTGTCTTCAGCCCGCGTCCCTGCCACCCCTCCAAACCCAATTTCATCCTTGTAGGATGAAATCCAAAGCAGGATTTGCAACAAGTGGCGTGTTTTCTTAAATATTTGTTTTGCAGGCCATTTACTCGGCTTGGCTATTTTTACAGTGAATAAGGAGCAAGGCTAAAAATACCTTAGCTGGTAACCAGATCCGTTCTGCATTTGACATTTACGTGGAATTCATTTGCATCTCATTTGTTCGCCTTTCTGTTTAACAGGTAGAATGTAAGAAAGCTCAGCCTAAGGAAGTCATGTTCCCACCGGGGACAAGAGGCCGGGCCCGGGGACTGCCTTACACCATGGACGCGTTCATGCTTGGCATGGGAATGCTAGGTGAGTCTGGGCGGGACCCTGGGGACACAGCAGAGCCATCACGGACTATACACCCAGCTGGGTCATCTACCAGTTGGGCAAGCTGCCTTACCTCTCTGAGCCTCAGTTTCCTCGTCTGTAAACAAAGGTGACAGGCCCCTTTGCAAGACATTTGTAACCATTAAATGAAGAGAGATAGATACATAGACAATAGATAGATAATAGGTAAATAGGGAAGTAGGTAGGTAGATAGGTGATAGATGACAGATAGATAGATAGATAGATAGATCATCTTGTCCCATGCCTGGCTCATAAGAGCTGCTTGATACTATTTTATCACCTTTCCGCTCCCTTTTCAAAAGGAGAAGAGCCACCCCCGGGTCCTCACTCCTCTCTACTAACTGGGCGTTCTTAAAGACCTAAGGACGCCTCGCGGCTTCACCTGTGTGAGCTGGGGCTACATTTTCTAAAACTTGGGAGAGGAGGGGGAGTGATGAAGGTGGGCTATAATCCTGTCTATTTAAATGATTAACATTTTTTCTCTTGGGATATCAGAATTTGCATTTAAATGGATGTTTTAAATGGCCTGTTTTACTCTTTATTTGCCAAAAAAAAAAAAAAAAAAGATGAAAGACAAAGTGTGTTTGTTCCGACAAAAAATGATCTCTCCTGGCTTTTAGAGAAATTAAGTTGCATATTATGCCCCTTCCTTAAAGGTATCTCTGTCCGTCCCGCGCAGATAATTGAAAATCTTACCGCTTAAATGGCATGAAAAATGGAGAAAGCAGTGGAGGAGCGTAATGGTGTGGGTCGCAACAATAATTAGAAATTTCAAGGCGAGAGAACGGTATTTTAGTGCAAGTTATTGTGTGTCGGGAAAATACTAATTAAATGGGATAAATGGTAGTTAATGGTAAAATTCCATTCAGGCACAGGATCTGTCTAGTTTTAATGGATTTTCATTTGGTTTGGCTGAGTCCTCCTTCTATATTGTTTGATCGGTTCTTTGTGTGTTTTCAGATTTGCAGCTCTTTGAATCATTCCTGGCTCAATTTTAAATGTATAAAACTTTTCTTGGCGTTATAAATTCTTAAAAAGAATTGTATCTATCTTGTCTGAGGAAATAACAAGGGGAGGTAAAGTTATTTTGTGGAACTTTAAGAAATGGAAAGAGATGCCATGAGAATTCCTGAAACTGGCTGCAATGGTACTTCTTCTGGAAGGAATTCTTTCGGTTTAACCAAGTTTCGATGGAAATTCCTATGTACTTCTTTAAAAATTGGCCAAACGATTCTAATGCTGATCTAGAAGAAGAAACACATGAGACTGAATAAGGAAATGTTTTCAAAAGAGTAGTGAGAAAAGGCCAGTTTGACCAAATAGCAGAACATAGCACAAAGCTACGGTAATTAAGTGGTGTGGTGTATAGGGACGTGCCTGTTGACAGAAAGTTAAAGCACCTGAACTAAATGTATTTCTGTGTATGAGTATCATTATTATACAGAAATGACTTTTAAAAATCAGTGGGAATTATCTCCTGGTTGGCTAGGAGACACTTGGCTAGCTCTTGCTTAAAAAGTCATTTTTATGTGGTTTTTACTTTATGTTGTATACCAAAAGAAGGTCTGAATGGATTAATAGTTTTAAATTTTAAAATCACATCTTAAAAGAGTTGCCGCCTGCTGGCATGGGGAGTCTTGAATTTTAAAGGTTGAGTATAAAGGCCCTGGGGCATAAATCCTTTTTAGGATCAGATCTTCAGAAGTGCCCTGTCTTTCTGAGTCTAACTTGATGCCCTTGACATGCTGAGGAAAATGGACTGTTTTCTTCAGGTGCAGAGGCGTGAGGCGAAGCCAGCTCACTCTTGTCAGTTGCCACAGAGCAAAGGTGCAAAGGTCAACGTTCGCCCCAGACTGTGTAGGCAAGGGCTGGGGACCGATGTCTCCATGGACACCCAAGCTCGGATCCCTGAACAGAGGGCATCCAGTGGTTTTAAGATGGGAGCCAAGGGGCGCCTGGATGGCTCAGTCGGTTAAGCATCCGACTTTGGCTTAGGTCATGATCTTGCGGTCCGTGAGTTCGAGCCCCGCGTCGGGCTCTGTGCTGACAGCTCGGAGCCTGGATCCTGTTTCGGATTCTGTGTCTCCCTCTCTCTCTGACCCTCCCCCATTCATGCTGTCTCTCCCTGTCTCAAAAATAAATAAACGTTAAAAAAAAAATTAAAAAAAAAAAAAAAAAAGATGGGAGCCAAGGCAGGGAGGCTTTGTCGAACCTGGGAGGTGTTCAGGGGCGAGTAGGCTTTGAGCACCTGCTGCGTGCCTTGCCCCGGGCTGGTGCTGGGAGACAGTGCTTATTAACAAGGTGGATGTGGTCCCTGCCCTCTGAAGCTCGTGGTCCGGTGAGCATGACAACAGTTAACAGCTAATCCTACAGATAGTTATCCTCATAGAGTTATGGGGTGCTTTAGGAGCACATAATAGAGAATGGAAATCAGTCTGAGGAATCAGGGAATACCTCCCTGTGGAGGTGACCTGTTAGCGGAGCTGAGAAGGTGAGCAAGCGAAGGGTGATCCAGACAGGAATAGCCTTAGAAGGTCAGGGTCCCCTTGTGGAAACCTGAGAGCCCACTGGCCTGGCGGAGGGGTCACGTCCACACGGGGCATGTGCGAGGAGGAGCGCCAGGCTCGGTGCCTCCAGGATTAGCTTTGACCCAGCTGGTGATGGGCAAACCCTCGTGGTCTGTGATTGGCTTCTGCTTCTTGAGGGAGGGATGTGTGATGAGTGATGAATGGCAGGAACTCACTCCCCTGCCCCACTTATTTTCCCATCTCTCATGGTTGAAGTTACGCCTTCCCTGAGCTGCAGTAAAGAAGTAATTGTTGGTTAAAAATGTTGTCGTGGTTGAATCTATTCGTCCTTGAGTTATGACCTCCCACGGGCCCCCCCCCCCAACCAATCGACATCCCTGTCACTTAAGGCTTTTGCCTTTTGCCCATGGAGGTCTGTTGAGGCTGTTACCAGGCAGAGCCCCCAGGCCTCAGCCAGCCCCACCTCCTGTCATAGAGATTTTCCTCCTTCTCCAGTCAAGCATAGAGCCCTTTGGATGGAATTGGTGGTGTTAGCCTAGCCTCCACCAATTGGGACGTGGGGGCTGGGTAAGCCAGTGGGGAGAGCCTTGGACTTGAGAACCAGGAAGTCTGGACTCCTCACCCCATGAGCTGTGTGACTTGGGACAAGTGACAACATCTCTGTCCTTCGGTTTACCCCATCCTTAGATAGGAATATGGGAAACTCTCACTTCATAGGGTTGTTGATGATAAATGAAACCATATCGTGTCCAGCCAGTGCTACATTTCATCAAATCCAAGGTATCGTAGGTGGTGAAATTCATCTTTGTACAAACATTCAGAAAGAAAAATAAATATGCTGTTAATTAACCTGCACCAATGCTTTCTTATCACAATGACCGTGAGATAGAGCCTACTTTCCGAGATGTGAAAATGTGAAAAGATAAAAAAATGCGTGTCTTCCAGTCAACAAAATACGGCAGTAGGTGTTATTAGTAAAGTAGTGGGGAGCCCCAGGCCTTCCCACCCAAGCAGGTGCCCAACACCCTTCCACACTGCCCAACACCCTTCCTGCCAGTGACTGGGAACACAAAGCAGCAGGTGTGACTTGTGCTGTGGCACCTGTAGTCTCCTGCTCCATTCAGACCCTCAGCCCAAGGAGTTGGATTATCTTTGAGTTTCTGCCTCCCAAAAAAGATCCGTGCACAGGGCTCCAGGCCTCATCAGACCCCAGTCCTCCTGAGGCCCCAGCCACTATGGTGAAGGCCTCCAGACATTCGCTGAGATGGGCTTCCTGAGAGCTGCCAGAATGTTCCCCCAGCCAGGAACCAGCTCAGCCCAAGGTCCAGGTGGAAGGGGTGAAGCACGCACAGTGCCAGGGAACACGCTCACAGTCTCACGGCCTGGTTGGCCTCTTGCCTCCTCGGCCAGGCTGGAGTGTCTGCCGAGCCTCTGATGCACTTGCTGGAGACTCCCGGAGCTGCCCTTCGCTCGCATTGGCATAGCCTGGCATCCCAGGCCTCTGGACTCTCTGGGCAAGGAGAGTGCCATCTGCTGTTTCGCTTCTTCTCTCTTACCACGGTGGCATCGGGCGGAGTCTGATCCTTCGCTAAGGTGGGATGGCCTGACATGTCCCCACAAGTCACCTGGGTCTCCTCCCACCCCCCATGGCGTTCATCTGTCCTTGGAATCACTACCATCACCCGTAACATGTCAATGCCATCACTATGACAGTTTGGCTGATGAACTCGGTGCAGACAGAAAAACATTTTTTAAGAGCTCTTTAATGAAATGAGGATTCAGTGATTGACATTTTTGTTGTTAGAAGAGCAGAAAAAATCTGTAACCCTTGTACAGATTTTTAGAAGTGAGACTATTAAACCATGAAAGCTTTTAAATCCATTCGCTCAGCAAATATTTATTGAGCACCTACGAAGGGCAGGCACTGTTCTAGGTGCTTAGAATGCATCAGGGAGCAGACATTCTAGGGAGACAACAGATACACTGGTCTGTAAATGACTCGGGAACTGTGAAGCTAATTTTTAAACGCCCTTTAAGGTTTCCTCCGTGCTTGGGGAGATTGCATCAAAGGGAGGCTGATGAGCGTGTAGTTGCACTTCATTCTTTCTTGATCTCTCTTGATGTGGCTCTGCCTACCTCCTTGGGAGGAAACCTACAGCTGTTTTGGTTTTAGCTTTCAGAGCCTTTGACAGAATCTTAGAATAATCAGCCCGATGGGAATTGCTTTAAAAGAATGCAGGAGAGCGGTGGAGGGGTCGTTCTGAGGCCAGCTCTCCCTGCCTTTGAGCCGGACAAAACCAAAATCAACTGAGGCCCTTGGAAAAGTCTTTTAGCAGCCTTCAGACTTGGTTCCACGGCCTTGCGGCGGCCAAGAGGTGCCCACAATTATCCAGCTCGGTGCACTGGAATCTCTGGTTTTTCTTTTTAAATTTTTTTTAATGTCTATTTTTATTTTTGAGAGGAGAAAGAGAGACAGAGCGCAAGCAGGGGAGGGGCAGAGAGAAAGAGAGACACAGAATCGGAAGCAGGCTCCAGGCTCCGAGCTGTCAGCACAGAGCCCGACGCGGGGCTCGAACCCACGAACCGTGAGATCATGACCTGAGCTGAAGCCGGACGCTTAACCGACTGAGCCACCCAGGCGCCCCTCTGGGTTTTCTTAATGAAAATCGACTTCATAAAAGCAAACATGATTATTGCTGATATATTTTTTTCCTTTTGGCCTTCTCTGCCCTCAGCCGACATAGTCCTACTGCCTTTAACTATCTTGGCCTCGCTGGGCACACTCTATTTAACATGTGTGATGCCGCTGGTAGAGTGCTACCTCGTTGTTGAGGCCTTGCAGAAGCTTCAATCTGCAGGCCCGGAAATAGACCCTGTAGACCAGCTGAAGAAAGCCTAAGGCATTCTTAACAATGCTCATCCTGAGACGTCCCTGTGAAGTCTTGACCCATTGTTCCCCGACATTAAGCCCCTCTGAAATGAAAGGGGGAAAAAAAATCATCATCTAGAAGAGACCAGCTGTAATCCGCGGGTGTTCACTCACAGATCAAAAGGAGATTGGCTGGAATTTAGAGCCGCTTGTCTAGACCCATTTGTCTTTCCCCAGAATATCTGCTGAGGTGCTTCCCGAGGAGGTCTCCATTTGTTCAGCTGTTTCCTGGTGGGCAGGAAACTCAAAATCTAGCCCTTCCTTTTCCTTCTAGCACAACACAGTGCACCAGAACTTTCTGTGATGGTGGAAAGGGCCTATATTTGCACTGCCCAAGATGGTAGCCACTAGCCCTATGTGGCTACTGAGCATTGAAGATGTGGCTCCTACGACCGAGAAGCTGGAGTTTTTCATCATAATTTAGACTTAAATTTGAATTGGACAGTGTAGGCCTAAAGATGCTCCTGGGCTTCGGGGTCTGGGCGTCTCGGTAGACCTTGGCCTTCACGTCCTGGCCTGGGAAGGGCTCAGGCCCTAGGTGTTGCATCTGGATGCATACCTCACTGAGCCAACGCGGTGCCCTGGGCAGTGCTCTGCAGCCCACTTGGCACATATGTCATGCTCGGGCAGGTCCCTGGATAAGCAGCCCTTTTCTTGTCTCTTTCAAGTCGGGGGCCTGATGGGAGCAATTTTCCGTGACTGAGTAGCTGAGTCACAGAGCCCGGGAGAGGATGAGTCATATGCCCAGCCTAGAATGCAAACATATTCCAGGGTTGGAGCGAACATCTTCTAGAGTTGGAGCAAAGATCGAGAACCACAGTTCAGAGAACTCTGCCGGCATCCCCGAAAGGAGGCCCTGAAGTGATCTGACTGGCAGATTCAAATGCTGTTGTTGATTTCTGACTTGCTTTCTTTTTTTTGTTTTTCCCCACAATGGAGAGCCTGTCCTCCAGAAAGGTGGCCATCCAGGCAGCAGGCTTAGTTTTTCCTTTAGTGACAAGAGATAATTACTGCGGGATTGATCAGGCATCCAGAGTACTGAGCAAATAAATGGTGCAGTGGCCGGTGCGGGAGGGGCCCCGCTACTCATGGAAGGGGTGGCCGGGTCATCTCGCTATAATATGGCTTGATGGAGCGTCCACGTCGGTGTGCTCTAATGTGGTGTTCATATGCAGCCAGCCAATTTCCCCGTGAGGCCGGGGCGCTGAGCCGTTGGAGCAGAGCTGGGCTGCACAGCAGTAAATGAAGAGGAAAATTGAAGTAATGTTGTATTATAAATTTATGATTTCATCTGCCTGACCCAGAGGATGTTCACGATGGGGGGGCGGAGATAAGATTCCCCCCCCACTCTGGCAGGTGCCAAATTCTCATCTTGGTGGTGCAGGAGACAGTATTGACGTGTCCAGGAAGATTGGGGTGAGGCCCAAAATTGGGGTGAGCTTGACCGTGCTTGTCTTCCTTCTTGTTGAAGACGGTCACATGTGCCCGGAAGAAAGCAGATCTGGGAGATCTGACTCCCTCCCGAGTCAGGGAGGGGCTGGACGTGCCGCCCTCCCCCCCACCGTCACCCCCCACACACACACCCTGAAGGAGTCTTGAAGATGACACATGGGTCTACACTTCTGCTGTCAGATTAAAATATTTCAGACCCCTAGTGCCACGAAGTTAGAGGCAAAGGAGTCATTTTTCACCAGGAAAGCCCCTAGGCAGCAGTGATTTGGCTGTTTGCATATAATCCGTTTATCAATATTGTTGAAATAATGGTTTAAGAAATCTAGTCATGAAAGATCTGATTTGATAGCAGGTGATTAATTCGGAGGAGAACTGAGCTGGCCAGCCATGAAATAAATACCAGGAAGAAGCCGCTGAGCGTGCGTCTGCTTAAGGCATCGAGTCTTAGCCTCTATCCCTTCTTCTCTGTCCCCGTGTTCCTTTCCGCACCGGGTGCCAGAGCTTAGCGTTACACTTGGATACCCTGCTCCTCAGCAGTCGGTGCAGAACCGCCAGGTCATCCTGTCTTGTCTGGGCAGCCTTCTGCCGGGGAGACACCGAGCGCCGAGCAATATACACCCAGGGAAAGAGCAGGCGACGAGGCCCTTTTTGGGGTGGAAACAGGTCAGTTGGCCAGTGAGTTGCGACTGCAAATTTGGAAAGGCTCTGGCTAAAATAAGGGAAGGGAAGGGAGCCACGGCTGGTCTCGGTTGAGAGTTTGGGCGCGTCCATGCTGCATGGGACCTTGCAGAGCTTTGTACGGCTGGCAAGACTCAAGCTGACAGAGGACAAGGAAGACCCTCCCCGCCAAGGGCATGGCCTTGGACCAGAGGCAAGCGTGGAACCCAAGTGTCCTGATGCCCACAAGGGTGAGCCCCCCTTCTGGGTCTGATGACAGTTCCTCTGGTGGAGCAGGAGTTATGACACCAGCAGGCATGGAGATGTGAGGAAGGGCGGGTCCCACCTCTGGACCTCTAAGGCATCAAAGCTCTATGAACAGGCAGCAGGAAGACCAGCAGACTGTAACTCAACACTGCCGGAGTCCCCTCCAGATGAAACCTCAGGAATGATCCTGTTCCTTTAGCCTGCGCCGCAGGTCAGAAGATGCTGGTAATGTGTCCAGATGCACTTGGGACACGGATGGTGAGACCCCAGAGCCTGTGTCTGCGGGTGTTGAAGTTGCTGTACAAAACCGCAGAGACACTGCTGCCCTCGTGGCTGGAGGGCATGGAGACTATCATAAACCCCACCCATCAGAGCAACTTCCTACCAGCATTTTGGTGGCAAGGAACAGAAACAACTCTGGCTGCTGGAAGCAAAAAAAGGAGGTTGTTGGCAGGGGCTCATCAACACACAGAATTGCCAGGAAGGCTGGAGAATAGACAGGAACCGGGGAGCTGGGCGGTCAGCCACAGCCACAACCCAGGCACAACCCAGGAACGACCTGGTCAGGAGGCCACCGTTGCCGCCGCCGGGTGCTGGGCTCACGCTGATGTCATCAGAATAAATTCTGCATTACCGCCCCCTCCTCCGCCCCACTAGCCCCAGAAATGGATCCAAGGAAGACTTCCGTTGGCTGAGCACAGGCTCATGACCTACTTCCCAGCTGCCTAGCTCAGAGAGAGCAAGGGCCCTTTTCTGCTTCTGTGATGGGAGGCAGGCCTCTCTCTAAGACTCAAACACAGAAATGGGGTTCAGGTGCTGGGCAGCCGAAAACAATCAAAGACACCCACCTCAGAGGTCAAAGCAAAAGTCAACTGCTGAAGAGCATGAGTGTAGTAAGAGTCCGATCCATTGAGTGGAGGGAGGCAGAGTGGGCCTGACGGGAAGGGAACAGGGGGGTAGCCACGGGTCTCCGGTGGCCGGTAGAATCCGTCCAAGCAGGCCACACACCAGCCTTCTCTGTAGCCTGGGTCAAGAGGCAGGGACATAAACCGTGAAGTGGCCGGAGCAAGCACGATGCAGGGTCGAGAGCCGAGTGGCTGCTCACTGGGAGTTTCATAATATATCACAGAGGACCACACCAACACCAGAACGTTCCATTAGTTTCCTCTGCACCCCACACCCAGCCTGGCAGCAGTTTCCACAAGCAAGCACCCCACAGTTACTGGCCACCCCCGGGGTGACCTGCTGAGATCATGTGGAAAATACGCTTTCTGTGAAATGCCCGTGAAAACATGTGGCACGAGGCTTCGGGGTGCGGGCCACGCTTCTGGGGCACGTTTTAACCCAGCCAGAACCTCACCGTTCTCGGAGGGCCTTGGGAAGATGCTGTGACACCCTTTGGAGTGTCCGTGCCTGGACATAAGCCCCTGGGACCCTGCCTCCCTTGGGCCATGGCTTCTTAAGCCCAGTGTTTTTCCAGAGGCACAGGGTCAGCCCTGAGTTTTGCCCCTAAACTCTCACCCCCCAAGTACTCCTGCTTTGTCTGGTGCTGGAACTGCTGCCCGCTGCCTTGGGAGGAGGCATTACAAGGACTTTAATCTCCTACTGTCAATAGCTTTAAGGTAAAGTACATTCAGGGTAAGCTCTCCAAATGTCAGAGCCAGGCGTAGGCCCCGTGTTTGGCGCTAACGCGTGGCATTTACTCTGCAGGTTCCAGAAAGTGCGTGGGCTTTGGGGGTCTCTCTGCCCAAATACAGGTTAATTACCAGCAGGCTGACAGCGGTGCCCCCAGCCACAGTAGAGAGGTGACCCAAGCCCTGGCTGGGTAAAGACCCTCACGGGAGACAAATCATTTTGTGCAGGAAAATAACTCAGGCTGTCCTCATTCTGGCCCTTTCTGGGATTTCACCCCAGACCTGAGGCAGCTGTACTAACACGACTGATCTTTCTCTCTGTGTTCAAGGCTATCCCAACTTTGTGGCAACCTATGGGCGCGGCTACCCTGGATTTGCTCCTAGCTATGGCTATCAGTTCCCAGGTGAGTGTCTTTGTCTCCCAGGGCTTTGGGGGGGCTGCATTTGAGGGGAGGCGGGAGGATCCCTAGAGAGAACACAACTCATACACCTGTCCATTCAAGAAATGACCTATAGGAGCTGAGGTTCAAATCCTCTGAACTCCAGGGTCAGGATGCAGCTCGATGTCTGATTAACCAAAGTGTGTCCTCGGTGCCGGGTATTTGAAAGCAGCAGCTTTTAGGGGAAGGGGAAAGAGCTGAGGCAGGAGCCCTCCCTCTCTCTACCCACTCTCTTTTGTCTGGAGCCGATTACAAGTTCTCACTCACTGGACTGGACTCATCCTCTGCCTCTCCTATGTCCTTCCTCCCTCCCTCCCACCCACCCACATCCGTCCTTCCTTCCTTCCTTCCTCCCTCCATTCCCCCTCACTCCCGCTTCCTTGAGCTTTTCCTGGCGACCCTGACTTCTGTGCCCTTCTGTGTGTAACTGTGGTGTGCCGTTGGGGTTTGGGTTCGCTGTCGTGAGTCGGGGTGTGTAGATGGTCCCTCCCCTGCATGTGGGTGTCAGAGACTCGAGGCAGAGCCCACGGTGGTGCCCGTTCACGTGCCCAGGGTTCCCCAGCTCCCATGCAGCTGGGAGACCTGGGACCCCCACCTGAGGCAGGCAGCCCGGACAGGCACGGTCTTGCAGGGGTGAGGGAAAGGGTGCTGAAGGAAGCAATGTTTATGGGGCTTTACTTGTCCCTTGAGGGGGTGAGCCAGCCTTTCCCTGACCTGGAGTACAGACGGTATATAGGGGCACCTGGGGTGTCTGTGTGCAGAGATGGACAGCCAGAGTTTCTAGAGAAGGCATTAGCAACAAGCTTTGTCTTCTTGGGTCCTCTGCCAGGGTGGGGGAGGCTCCCTCAGGGGCTGGGCTTCCAGCAGTTTCACTCCTGGTTGGTCATCCTGCCTGGACCCAGAGCTCTGAGAGGCCCAGGGAGCTCGGACACAGTCCTTAGAAGATCACATCTGGAAGCCAGGGAGGAAGGCAGGGGAGAGGTTCGTGAGGGTCTCACCCAGTATTTGCACGTCTCTGACTGAGCTTTGGAGCAGGGAAGGGTGCTCCAGAGGAGGTCAAGAAGCATTTGGGGCACTTGGAGACATGCCCTACGGGTAATAGATCCTCACTCAGCGACAGAAGCCCTAGGCTCTTGCCTGGTCACAGGCGGATCACCTGACATCTCTGGGCCTCATCTCTGTCTTCTGTAAACAAGGGGTTTGGGCAGGATAGTCCCCGGGGTCTGTGCATCTTTCCGATTGTAGGGTTGAGAGGGGCAGGGGCGGCAGACACAGCGGCAGAAGTTCCGTATGGAAGAGTATGAGTAGGAGAGACTTCCCCGTGAGCGTGTCCCCTGGGGCCATCAGGCCAGGGCCCTCCACAGGGTGGCTCTAAGGAAGCCTCCCCACCCCCCCCCCCGCTCGTCTACAGCAGATGGCTGCTTTGGGGTGCCTGTGGGCCCCTTGAAGCAGGGCAGTGGGCACCACAGCCAGTCTGCACCTCCATTAGACTTTCCCCATCTACAGATGGGGACCCTGAGGCCTGGAGAGGCAGGAAACCCTGTTCAGGGGGGTCATAAGCAGCAAGGAGCAGGGCTAGGATTTAGACCCAAGTGGTCTGGGTCTTAATTGCTGCATTACACTCTCTCTAGCGTCCATCTGTCCAGTACAATCGCACTAACCACACGCAGCTACTATAATTTAGATTGAAATTAAAATGAAATAAAATGAAAACTCCAGTTTCTCACTCACCCTGGCCACACTTCAGTTACTCAGCAGGCACATGTGGCTGGTGGCTGCCGTTAGCACAGCACGTAGAAAGTTGGGCTGGATGGCGCCATTCTGGAGCATAAAGAAACAGGTGGGGGGTGCATGGTCCACACACGTATGTGCATGTGCTCACTGCCCCTCCCAGGGAGAGCTGGCGGGTCAACGTCCCTATTCACTGCTTGCCCATCCTCCTCAGCCCAGAAGCTGGTGGCAGTTTTAGGAAAGCCTTTCATGCCCCTCTCCCTCCCCTGGCTTCCTCACCAGGGAACATATAGGCTCCCATCCTGACTCACTGGGAGCACCGTGCCGCTCTGCACACCTAGCTCAGCCCGCCTCCCTTCATACGCAGGTTGCCATTGCCCCTCGGTGAGGTCCTAGTCCCAGGCAGGCAGAGTTGGGGGATCCTAACATGGAATGATTTGGGGGGTGACCGTGGATCCCATGCTAAGGGCCCTGTCTCGTCTAAGAGCCTGCCCTTGCCTCACGAGCCATCCCAGGAAAAGTCTGGTAAACCTCTGTCTAAAGGACTTGTGTCCTTGGATCTGCCCTCAACGGACATGTATGCCACACAGAGAGGCGAGAGTGACCGACCAAGGCTGGGTAGGATGACATAGTCTTCCAGCTGCCCAGCCCTTCACTGGAAGCCAAGGCTTTGGGAACAGAGCAGAGGTGTGAGGGACCTGGAGTGGGCTAGGACTGACCCTGTCCAGGGTCTGTGTGTCACAGTCACCGGTTCCTGTAGCTTAACCCAGTTGGCTGGACTTGATGAGGACAGGAATCTGTCTGGCCAGAGGCTCCCTGACCCGTGGGACTTGGCTGTCCTCTTGTCTCCCAGCCATGAGACTCTCCAGTCCCCACCCTTGCAGCTCACACCTGGGTGTGAAGTCTCTTGTGTGCCCTCACCACCGATGGCCATGAAGAGTGAGGCCACCTGCTGTCGGGGAGGGTCGGTGTGTGGAGTGGCCCCGGGCTGGGACGAGGTGACCCCGTGGCGGGGCCTGGCCGCCCACATCACCCTGGGAGGAGGCAGGCCGGTTTCAGAGTCCAGCCCCCGCTGCCCTCGCCCCCTGGAGTCGCTGCCTCTCGCGGGGCAGACGCCCCATCTGCTGTTCCCCAGCAGCCTAGGTAGTCCCCTGTGGTGGCTCCCCTCGAGAACCAAATTTGACCCCTCCTGGAGCCTCCGCCCCGGGACAGGGTCTGTGAGTCGGGAGCTTTGGAATGCCCTGACATCTGCCTCTTGCCCCGTGCCTGTGAGGAGTGTTCTACTGGGCCTGGCGAGTGGGCTGGGTGCAGAGGGACGGCCCGGAGGAGGGCAGCCCAAATCTGCCCTCCGCTCACCCTTCTCCGGTGGACTCCGTTGACCCCTCCCCGCACCCTGGGGCTCTGTGAGTCGGTGACAGCAGCACTGCCCTCCCCACCAGACGGCCCTGAGGTTTTTGCTTCGTGATCTTTCTTGTCCGTGTCCTTGCCAAGCGCCACTTCCCCCATTTGCCGCCCCCAGTCTCTCTCACGATGTGTGGGGGCGCCGCACCCTTCCGAGCCCCTTTCTGGACCCATCCTTGTGGGGCCGTGCGAGGGCTTACCAGGAGAGATGAAGGGACACCCAGGTCCCAGAGAGCCCCTGAGGTTGTTCACAACCGTGTGCCCTGGGTCCCCTCTCAGGACAGAGGGCCCTGCTTTTCACCTGGGCAGGCCCTGTCTGTGAATACCCACCTCCTGTCCTGTGCTTGGCTGCCCGTGTCCCTCAGCGGAGCCCCGTTCTGCCTCTGTGACCTGGGTGGCAGCACACCGTCCGGGGCCGCACGGTTGGCGTTGAGCGGCGCCTGCCTCTGCCCACCCTCAGGATTCTGTGAAAGTGAGTGAGATGCTGGCAAAGAGGGCTGGACACGTATGGGTAATTGTTAGAGTGAGGAGGAGTTCTCTAGAAAGATCAAGTGGTGACCAACCACTGTGGAAGCGGCTCCCTCTTCCCAGGCCCAGTGTCCACCGCGTGCACCCCGTCCCCGTCCCCTGAGGATCAGTACTGGGGCTCAAAGAATGATGGTCCTCATCGGCGACCTCCCTCGTTTCCTCTCTTTCCCCCCGCCCCCTGGACTCTGGTTTCCATGTAATCTGTTAATTTCTGTTCTTATTTCACTTTGCAGACTATTTGCCGATTTCACAAGACATAATTTTTATCAACTAGCTCTTAAGAGAGGCATAACAAAGCGGGGTTTGCTACCATTACTAGACAGAGGACACAGTCCCGGCCGGGGCCAGCCCAGCCACGGTCCGTGCCCGCCGAGACTGTCCTAGCTGCCCGCTTGAACCAATGTTCTTTTTCTCTTTTTTAATTCTTGGAAAAGACTCATGTCCTCACTGCCTCACTCAGTTTAAAAAGAAATTTTTTTTTTTCTTGTGCGGTCCCCTGGCATTTTGCTTCTTGTACCCAGTGTGAACATTCTCCCCACCTACCCCAACCTCCCACCCTCACCTGGAATGTAACGGGACCAGAAGGAAGCTTCTCACAAACTTTGTAGAGCCTCCTCAGGGGAGTCCAGGAAACAGGCATCAACTTACTTTAAATATTGACCAAATAGGCTTCTTGGGACATTCCACGGGGTGGGCTTTTAGTGCGGATGGCCCACAGGAGTTGGGGATATGTGACTTGGAGCACCTATGTCCTATAGTGGACAGTGCCAAAAGTGAGCACACACACACACACACACACACACACCCTGTTCCTGTAAATACTAATGTGTAGAAAACTGAATCTGGAAGGAAAACTGTATCTGAAAAACCAGCATTATCTGGTTGTTTTTGTCTTTGGGAGCCAGTCCATCAGTGGCTATTGCCAATAACATAAGTACACCTGTCCCTGAGAAGGGACAGCAGAGTCACCTGGGTGCTGCCGTGTCTCGGGCACCGTGGGCACAGGAAGGAGGGGCCTTCCCCAGCACCCCCACCCTCTCCTCCCTGTCCACCCTGGCTTTGAATTCCCTGGTGGCATCACGGCCCTTTGGCCCACTGATGTAGGAGGGGACAGAACACAGAGGGTCTCCCTGATCTGACTGGCACCCCTGATGGTCACCCCCCCCCAGAAGGGCTTGCTTTTCCTGTGATCCTGATCCCCTCCACCTCTGCATTTGAACTAAAATGCCCCCACTCTCTTGGACTGATGAAGTACAGCGCAGCAGGACCCTCAAGAGCCACCCCTTTGTTTATGCGCATAGTTTGTGAGAAGTGACCCACCCACGTGTTTCCACTGGATGTTTTTGATGTGAGCAGATCCATCTGTTTGAATGTCACTGTCCTTGAGACCCAACCTGTGTGGTTTTGCTCGTCTCATTAAAGATGCTTGATGTAATAATTGGTTAGCCTCCTTTGATTTTCCTGCAGGCTTTTTCACGAGTGCTATTTTTTTTTTAAACATAGCTGTACGGCTCCTCCCCCTCCCCCCCCCCCCTTATTTTGTTTTGCTATGAATTGCTTTGCTTTGGTGAACTTGTCCTAGTATGCTTGCCTCGCAGACGTTACGGCCATTGTGAATTTTCTTCATCTCTGTAAATAGTTCATCTGTGCTTCTCCCTAATGACGTTTTATTTTTCTCCCCCTGTAAGCAACTGAGGTAGAAAAATAAATTGTTTATCACGGACGTGCTGTGTGCTGCTGTCTCTTAGCCTGACAGTGTCCTGTTCTCGCTCCGGGGGAGGTGAATGCATGGAATAACTGGTACCAATGACAGCCCAGTGCAGTTTCTGAGAGCATGTGGACTCCCCCCTGGCTGCTGCCTGTCGCCAGCCCTCCCTGCTTCCCCACGTCCCCTGCATTTGTTCGAGGCGGTCCTGTCCTTGAGCGGAGTGGCAGACCATGTGCACGCACTCTGCATGCAGCAGCTGCACGGTTAGCCCCCGCGGCCCTTCCTCTGCCATCACTCCTGCCCTCGAGAGAAAATGTCACTGGAACATCTGGAGCCCCTCCCATCTGTGCCCCAGGTGTGTGTAAGCTCGTGCACATGCTCGTGCACACCGGCCTATGTGTGCTTTGCACATGGTTTGCTCTCCTAACTCCCCTGGACAGTGTGGGTTGGAGACGTGACGCTACAGGGACCTCATTTCCAGGTCCTACTTGGCCATGTGGTTGCCATGTGACCTTAAGCAAGTGATTTAGCCCTTTAAGCCCCCGGGATGATAACAGAGCCTAGTTAGGTTGTTAGAATGAACTAGGATAACGTGTATCTGGGAACGTGCCCTGTAAAGTGGTAAATGCTGTGCAGTTAGAAGGTTTAGAAATCGTGTTCTTTTGTCACTCTCCAGAGTGGTTTTGTCTTCCTTGTCAACCTCAGTGGAGCTGCCCATTGGTGGATCTGCTTGTCAGTGAAAGAAATGATATAAGATCCCCGAGTAAAGCCAGAGAATTTCTGGGACTTCTTGCCCACCCTCACACCCCAACCCTGCAGTTTCAGTTCCTCCCCATCTGCACATTGGCAGGTACTAGATTAGGTACCAGGTCTGGACGTGAATGAGGCTCACTCCTTGAAAATGCTCATAGTCCCGCTGATGGAGAGAGAACCAGTCGTCAGGGCCATTGGACATCATGACACAGGTGCTTAGCTATAAAGAGGGAATCTCTCTTTGCTACAAGGAGACAATGGGTGGCTGCTTGTCCAGCCTAGGGGACTGTCAGGAAAGGCCCTTTAGAGAAGATGACGTCCGAACTGGGTCGTCTCGCAAAGTCACACAAAATTCACTAGGGAGAGAAGGAAAGGAAGTATATCCCGGGCAGAGAAATGACATGCTTAGACACTGAACCAGGTAGTTTTAAGAAAGAATGAAAACACAAAGTAATAATGACCGAAACAAAGTAAGAATTTGTTTCTCCCATGTAAAAGAAGCCTGGATGTGGCTTCACAGTATTAGAGGCCACTCTTCACGTTCTATTCTCTTCAACATAAAACTCTACCTCATAGTCTAAGAAGGTTGCCCAAGCTCCAGCCATTATATACTTGTCCCAGAAGAACACATCTCTTCCCTTTAATACTTCTCAGAAGTTAAGTGTGGCACTCCGCTTAGATCCCACTGATCAGATTTCATTCATATGACTAGTTTTAGCTGCAAGGGAACCTCAGAAATGCCTTTATTTCAGGTAACCACATGCCAGCTAAAAACAGGGTACTGAGGAAGAAAAGTGGAATACATACAGGATAATAATAATAATAATAATGGAATAATACAGAATACTTAGCAATCTCTGCCACAAACCTGAAAGAGGAAGCAGTTCAGGTCCCACAGATTATACAGATTTCGGTGTATGAGCAGCTTGTAGGGGGTATCTTGGGTGGGGGAGGGGAGACAGGACTAAAGAGAGAGGCAGGATTGAGTCACGGTAGGTTTGTGAGTCAGATTCAGGAATTTAGATTTGATCCCGAAAGCAAGTGAAAACGCTTGCAGGATTTTAAGTAGAGGAGTAATGTGATTAGATTTCCAAGGTGAATCAGAGAGGTGGGGGACCCGTGGAGAAACCACAAGGGTCAGTTCTGTTCCCTTCCTCCTGCACCTTCACTTCCTCTCTTCTTTCCTCCCCTCTGCCTCACTATCTCTTGGCTCCGTTCCTTTCCCTGCCTCAGGCGGGCTGGTGGCCCTGCAGGGGTCCATCAGCAATAGGGGGGGGGGGGGGGACCGGCCAGGCTCAGTGGGAACAGCCAGGCAGTGCATGGGGTCACCCTGGGACTCTGGTTCTGGAAGTCCCAGCTTGTGCTTGGATCTCTCCAGCAACAGAAAACAGGATTCCTCTCGCGTGCCGATGTTGACTGATGGGTACCGGCCTCCTGGAGCACCGGCCTAAGAGTGATGTTGAGGCCAAGTCCTAGCTCAACAGAAAGAAAGAGGGGCTATGACTGATAAGTGATGCCTGCGCGGTTGCTGGATCTGGGACCCATGCCCACTCGCCACGCATTTTGCCTTCCTTATTTCTCTAATGATGGTTCTCGGGTGCTGGGTGATTTTCGGTCACTCTGGAAGATGGCTGTTCTGTTTCACACAGAGGGAGGTGGGTGTGGTCCGAGGAGAGGTGCGGGAGCTCCAGGACATCATGTCCCTTCTGGAGGACAAGCCTCTGTAGCCCACGGTCAGTAGGGGCAGCTGCCAGGTAAGCTTCGGTCAGGTTTGGCTAGTCTGAGCGAAGACAAAGGCTGAGTGGTCTGTCTTGTCCGGAAGGGCGTGGCCTGGTGGTAGAAAGCAGAGTGAAGAGAGCCCAAGTGCTCGGGAGGGGAAGGAGTTTGCCATAAGCCGGATGACTGAGGAGAGCGGGCCTTGACCGTGGGGAACGGGCCGCTTCCTAAAGCGGCTCACACCCAACCTTGTCGCTTCTGTCTGGTTTAGGACGTTTCGTCAAGTGTTCAGAAGTGCCCGTGGCTGCCCCGTCAAAGGCCTAGGATCGTGCCTCGATTGGTAGCCTGGGCCAGTGCGGGGAGCAAGTGCTCCCTTCTGTCCACCCCTTCCTTCTGACCCCACTGGGGAGAGGTGATAACCTGCACTTGTAATCCTGCCTTGGTCTCTGCCGAGTTCAGGTTTTTCAAGGGGAAAGAGCAAGGCCCTCCTCCCCGGCCTCTGCCACCTTGCCGGGGGAGGCAGCTCCTGGCTTGCTGTGCTGGAATTGTAGAACCAGAGGCTCGGAGGACCCCTCACCTGGGTGTCCATTTAAACCTCAGCGCTGTTCTCCCACTGACGTGCGGCAGGGCCTCTCTCTTCACACCTCTGCCCCAGTAAGGCTCTCGTGCCCCCAGCACGGGAACCCTGGTGGACCCCCGATCTGGTGGGTCCCCAGGCTCCGCCAGCACTGCCTGGCTCGTGGCTTCCCGTTGGGTTCCAGAACGGGGCCCACCCGGTGAGCCACAGCTGGCTCCTCGCTGCTGGGAGCCGATCTTGAAACGCTAAGACGAGATGATTGGCCGCCCAGGTACGCGGACGTAACCTCTGACCCGTGCACCCGGGCACCCGCAGTTCTGTAGACAAACGCTCCCTTGTCAAGAAGGCCCCTCCTGACACAGCAGCCCGCGCACGTCTGTTCATCACCCACCCCGATCTGCACAGCCCTGCGGCCCTCACACATCGCCTCCAGGGATTCCCCCCTTCCCAGCCTGGATCCCCGGGCCGATCTTAAATCACAAGCCAGCACCTCCTGCACCACGTGGCCCTTACCCTCTTGTTTGACAGTGGAGGGCAGGTGTAGTCAGGAAGGCCTGTCTGCCGCTCTGAAAGACGGAGAGGTCAAGTGCCAGCGCACACCCCAAATCCTGGCGTGAGGGCCGTCGGGGCCGTGTGTGGGCCTTACCGGCACGCACCCCGCCCTCCGCATGGAGAACCGGTTGCTGACGCTATTCCCAGATGAAAGCAGAGCGCAGTGCCTAATAGGCACTTAATAAATGTTTGCAGAAATGAATTGGAGCGATCTGAATTGACAGGAATTGCGGGTTTCACTTTCGATCAGCTTTCCGTGCCTCTTGACGCTCTTCTGCATAAATGAAGGGAAATACAACTACTCGAGCGCTGAGCTCCCCATGCGAAAGCCCGGAATGCTGTGCTCACTCCAGGCCTGCTGGGAGAGTAAGGCCTCCTCTCGGCCTCAGTTTCCCCATCTGTCAAATGGGTCTCTTGATCCTTGCCCTGCTCCCTTTCCTCACAAGTTGCTAAGAGGGGCACTGGGATCAGGCATATCTAGCGCTTGGGAAGAGGGTAGGGTCATATCCAAGGAGGGGACCCTGCCAGAGGCTGGGGCAGCGTGAGGGAGGCTGCGGATGTGGCTTCGGACCTCCTCCTCCCGGGGGTTGAGCGCCATGCCTATCTGATGCCATCTACCCCCGATGGCCATCCTCACTCCCCTCTCCCGCCTCCTGGAGCACCTGTACCACCAGGCTCACAAAGTCCCCGGTCAGCCTGTCAGCAGGACCATAGTCAGCTTTCTTCAAGCCCTTCGGTTTTAATTTCTATCAGCTAAAGCATGTGAAAGCCTGCCACTTAAATTTCTATCAGCTAAAGCATGTGTAAAGCCTGCAAAAGAACAACAAAGTATTTTATTTAATGTGTACTTTTGAGAGAGAGAGACCGAGCATGAGCAGGGGAGGGGCAGAGAGAGAGAGGGAGTCACAGAATCCGAAGCAGGCTCCAGGCTCTGAGCTGTCAGTACAGACCCCAATGCAGGGCTCAAACTCCCATGACCTGAGCTGAAGTCGGACACTTAACTGACTGAGCCACCCAGGTGCCCGCACAAAAAATATATATATATATTGAGCGAAATTATTGGCAGGTGGCAGTGCCCGGCCTGAGGGATGGGCAGCTCATGTCCTCCCGAGGACAGCCAAGGAGAGACCAGAAGGCAGAGGTGTGGCCCCCATGCCCTCCTCCTCCCCAGGCCGAAGAAATGGAGGGGAGCCCTGCCCAGAATGCGGGTCAACCTGGATTCCCTGCCCCTGAGGGATCCCAGCCCATGGGGTCACTACCTCTCCTCCCTGTGCCTTCAGGTGTGAGGGCAGGACAAGAGCACGTTTTCTGCAGTGTTCTGGAAAGGGTCATCAGAGCCTGCCCCGGGCTGGGTCCTCTCCGGGCACAGGGATGTTAAGCAAGCGAGCAAGGAGGGCCAAGCCTGGAGGACATCCCACATGGGGCCAGGTGTGTTCCAGTGCAGTCTGACTGGTGTGCAGAGTGAGTACAGGGGACGGAGTCCTTGGCTTGGCTTGGGAGGCTCTCAGGAAGGGGTGATATCTGAACTGCGTTTTGAAGTCAAATAGAATTTCAGCAGGCAGCTGAGGGAAGGGTTTTCCACATCCAGCAGGTGTAAAGGCACCAAAGCATCATACGCGTTCCTTCCTTGCATTCCTGCCTCTGTTCATTCTGTGGGCCCCATCTGGGTCGAGGCTGTGCCATTACCTGGCCAGGCCCGCTGGACAAAAGACTTTGTCATCGGGAAGCTGATGCCACTTCTTCCCAGATCCAGGGAATGAATTTGAGGGCCAGGGATGCAGTCCCCGCCCTTGTCTTAGGAGGCTGTTCCCGGTCAAGGCCTTTGTGGGTACCGTTGAACCCACCTAGTGGGCCTGGGCACGCTAGGTCTGGCTGCTTCTGAGGAGAACACAGCCTGCTAACACCTCCCGCTTCCCCCGCCCCCCCCCCCCCCGCCCCTCCGCCCCTCCACCCACTGCCCTGCTCTGAGCCTCAGGAGGTGTCTTGCTGGCCCTAGGGCAGCCCTGGTTTTCCAGCCTTGCAGCTCTCTTAATGGTACATGTTTGAGGCCACTCCAGGCTTTCTTCCTCTGACCTCTGATACCAGTCTTGAACAGGCTAGGGTTCAGGCAGGGCTAGGAGCAGCCCTTCCCCAGCCCCCTTGTGCCTATCCGCCCCTCCTCCACCTACCCATCTTTTGCGTATTCATCACATAGCTCTTAATCACATGTCAAGTCACAGGCCCTGCCCTAGATGCCTGGGACGTGGTGGTGAACCAGAGAGACGTGCTGTTGCCTCTGTACGGCACTTGTTGGGGGCAGAGAAGCGGGCAGGGTTCCAGTCAGATGGAATGACCCAGAGAGGCTCCTCTAGACCACCCTTCCTAGAGGAGCTGGGAGGGGCCGGACAAGCCCGAGGGCAAGAGGGCAGCCAGTCCGGCTGATGACAAGGGCAACAGAGCTCTGGGATCCACGTCCACACCTGTGGTCACGATGTCGCTGGGCCCCGTCTCTCCCTGAGCCCCTGAGAGCCCTTTGCCTCCTGCCGTCACATTACCCCGCCAAAGTTCGCGCTCACGCTTTGGATAAAACACCCCTTTATCACTCACGAGCAAATTATAAATGTTATCTATGAAAGCCCTTTGGATGTGAAATGTCATGTAAATTAATAGGATTTTAGAACAGGAAGGCTCCAGAGGGAGTTCTCAGCTCCGCTACTGTTATTACCTTGGGCAATAATAATAAAAGTAGAAATAAAAGTTATTATTCCGCTTGCTGATGGCTTGCCACATGCTGGAGGACGGTGCTGAGCACCCAGTGCCATCATCTCCCTGAATTTCCCAGCAGGCCCTGCACGGAGGCACCGTTAGCCTCCTTGACAGCAGAGCAGAAGGGACCCGGGACGGCAGTTAGGAAACTTTTCTTGGGTCACAACCGGTGAGTGTGGGAGATGGGACTTTGCCACCTTGCTTTGATCACTCTGCACGGTTTCCTTTAAGCTCTCCGACCCCGGAGCCCTTCCTCTGTTAAATGGGGCTGGTGATGTCTTCCTGGCAGGGGGGCGGGGGTCAGGCTCATTGGGATGATCCCGGGTCCTCTAGGAAGGGCCCGGCCAGGGGAGACTTTCTGGGGTCTTGGCCGTGGAAAGTGCTACAGTGGTAGCTGCCGTTTTGCCATTGGTGTTCCGCTTACTTTCTCATCATTTAGACCAGACTCTCTCACGTATCAGCGAGGAAACAGGCGGAGGGAAGGTTCTGCCATTCGCCCTTGCGGGTTGGGCTGGGATGCAGTGGTAGGCCATACTGACTGTTAAAAATGTGAAATATTTCTGTACCTGTTGGTAAATAACAGCTGCCCTGAGCCCCCCGGAGTGCCTCCCTCACCACCCTGGCTTTCCCCCAAGACTCCCTGACCGTCCATGGTCCGCCCATCAGTGATGCCAGATGCAGCGGTGCTCTGCCACTTGATGGCAGAAAGTCTCATATCTCAGGAGACCAAAAAGTGGGGGGCGGGGGGGGGGTGTCTACATTTTACATGGGGGGGCAGGCGGAGTTGAGATCACAGATGTTAGTGCTCTCACTGAGCAACCGATGGTGCCAGGATGGGGACCTGGGGTCTTCCAGCCCAAAGTCTCAGGGTGCTCAAGGCTTGAGTGTTTCCTGCCCTGGTCCAGAGAGGTGGGTGCCATCGGCGTGGGTGTTTGGAACCGTGCTGTGGCAGAGCCATTGCAAAGGCCCATATAGAATGAAGCTGGAGGCGGAGGGCGGGGGAAGGTAAACGTGGTGAGGAGGCCCATAGAGACTCCAGGCCATTTAGATTTAAATGGATCAGTGAGAGACCCTGTGGGGAGGAAGCAGGATTTTTTTGGCTCAGCATCTGAAATTTGGGGAACAAGAAGAAGTGTGAAAAGCCATCTGAATAGCCAGCTCTAGAAGGATCAATAGTGAGACCAGTGGTTTGTCCCGACACCCATTGGGGGTAGGTGGGGGAGCATCTCCTAAGCAGAAATTGCAGTGTTTACAAGGAGTGGGGGGAGAGAGAACTCTCCCTCGTGAAAGGAGAAACTCAGAATAGTTGCCGATGTGTCATTAGAGGCCACGGTCCGGAATCCCTTCACCTGAAGATCTTGGTCTCGGTCTGAGAGAGACAGGCAGGTGTTCCTTCTGTGGGCAAGTGGGGAGCCCTGGGTTATCCAGGACCACAAGCTGCTGGCACAGAGCAGCGAGGGCTGCTTTCGGCATGAACTCCCTGCGGCCATCCTTGCTCTTGAGGTCTCGCCGGAGCGTAAGCTGATGTTGAACAGAGTGTCCTCGTACGGCCAGGAACCAGAGCACGTGGAATGTGTCAGCCACTCTGGATGCAGGCCTCTGACCAGCGCTTCTGATTGCTGCCCGCCTCTTCGAGCAGAATTTGGGGTAGCCACACCCAGGGCTTGAGCTCAGCTAGGAGGAGACCCTAAAGGGGACACAGGGGCCTGGCTGCAGACTGGACGGGTCCATGAGAGATCCCTCCCTTCTCCCTGGCAGAGTGAGCCTTTATCTAAGGCCCTGCTTATTATCGGCCAGTTTCCTCTCCTTCCCAGGGAGCTGGTTTGTGTGCAGTGTGGTCCCGCAGATGGAGCCCCGCCCCCCCCTTTCTTGTCAGAGGCTAGTGACTGTAGGCTCCATGAGGGCAGAGAACACGTGAGTTTCGTTCACTGCTATGATCCCAGTGCTTAGAACGGTTTCTGGCATGTAATAGATGCTCAGTAAGTATTTACGGAGAGGGTAAGCGTCTGGAGACTGGGAGGGCTCTAACATAGCTGCCTGCAGAAGTTCAGGGTGAGTGAGGGTACTGTGGGCCCCAGCTCTCTGTTGGAGGGTAGGAGGGCCCAGGAAGAAGGATGCTGGGCCAGAGTCCCCACATAGAGCTCTCAGCTTCCTGGCTCCCAGCAAGGAAGCAGCACCTGAAGTATGTTCTCAGTTCTCCTCCCACAGTCCTCCACCCCACACTCCAGGCTGGGAGCTTGGTTGAGACTAGGGCCCATTATCAGTCACCAAGGAGATCAGAAGCCACAAAGCTCCACGGGGGGGTGAGGGGCAGGCCTTGCCCCACTGCCGGTTCTCAGGGGCATGAGGACGGCGGGCTGTCTGCTTTGCCCGCTGAGCGCTTCTGATTTGGAAGGAATCCGCAGGCACACTACCTTTCCCTTCTGGCCGGGCGCCCCGGGTCTGTGCTTGCCTCTTCTGGGAATTTTCATGTCGTTTCCAAAGGATGCTCCCTGACTTCAGTTTTTATGCTTCCCCGAACCCTTTCATCCAAACAGAGGCTCTCTGACAACCAGACCATAAAACCTCGTAAAGGTTTGACGTGCAGCGTTCCTCCCCTTCATCCGCGTTGAAACATCTAAAGAGAAAATTAAGCGACACAGCAGTTGCATTAAAAGTTATTTGGGACTGTTTTTGTGCCACCCCCTGCCATAGGTGCCAACGCCTTTGGGGCTCGACCCCAGAGCCTTTCACTTCCTTTAGGCCCGAGCCCAGGCCACACACCCTTCCCCTCCCTACAGCCAGGCAGGCAGGCCTGGCCTTCTCATCGGCCCCTCTGCCTTCCTCTCCAGAGGGACCTTAGCCAGGTCCCAAATGACGGTCATTTTCCTGACTGAGGATGAGACCCCACACCGTCTCCAGCACCTCTGCCCCAGTAGGCGCTCCACCCCTCTCTTGGCATGGGGGGTGGGGTTGTCTCAGGAGAATGGCACTGTCGGTGTCCTTGGGGAATGTCAGTCTCGCTCCTAAAAAGGTATGTGGAAATCAGATTCCTATTTTAAATGCCAGGAACTTGGGGTTTTGTTTTTTTCTGTTTTTCAATGGACACGTATCATAAGCTTTCTTCAAAGCAAAATTTTACAGTTTGATCATGTAAATGTGTCCCTTTGGATATCAGTTGCCCCCTCTTTTTCAGACCCTCTGTTCCGATCTGAATTCCCAGAGTCGTCCTCCTCCAAAAGTACACCATCCACCCTTTTTCCATCCCTTTTCCACCCTCGCCCCCTCGCAGCCGCCACTCTGTCTCTCTCTCTCTCTGCACAAAGCTCTGGATTTCCTTTAAATGAACCAGCCCTGTCACTCACCAGACAGGCCTGCCCGGGAGGTGGGGAGGGCCCTGGGCCAGTCAGATGACAGATGGTTTTCTAAACTGTTTTAGGACGTGTTTCCGACATTCTGGGTGACAATTTCTTCTTTGGGTTGCTTATTTTTGAGTGTTTGGATTCTATCAAGCAACACTGAGTTTGGCCAGGAATGTTTGAACCATCTCTAGAAAATGCTGGTGGTTGGAGGTACAGGACATGCTGGGGAAGGGGTGGAGAGTGCTTTAAGCCAACACAGCACAGGGAAAATTCATCTCATGATGGACAATTCGGGATGGCTATGTGCATCGCAAGAGAGTGTTTCATGAAATCACAGCCTGTTGGAGCCATAAGGAAACTCCGAATTTTCTCAGCTCCTCTTTCTGTGAGAGGCACAGAGGCCCACTGACTCATCCAAGGTCACAGAAATAAGGAGTGACTGTGCCAGGACCATATCGCCGGCAGTCCACACCCAGGCTGGCACCTTTTCGTACCGGGCAGGGGAGAGGATGCAAAGAAAGACATGAATTCCCTGATACCCTGTGGCCGACAACAGCGGCCCCCTTTCAGTGTTTACTAAAAGCCAAGGACACTCCAAGGCTTCCTCTAAATCAGGGATTCTCTGCCTCCCCCGTGCGTCAGAAGCCCCTGGAAGCCCCTGGAAGGCTAGAGATGTGGGTCGCACCTGATTCTCCGTGTGTCGTGCAGGCTCCCGCAGCCAGGCCAGAGCCCCACTGCTCTGAATGGAGGCCCCGCGGTGGGTCTCACAAGAGAGGGTCACAAGAGTTAGATTCATTGTACTATCAGGAGGACCTTTCCTTCCACAAGGAAGCGGAGTGATAGACTGTGCAGATGTGCACCACAATTTAACTTTTGGAGTTTTTTTTTTTTTTTTTTTTAATTTTAGAGAGCGTGAGCAGGGGAGAGGGGCAGGAGAGAGAGAGAGAGAGAGAAGATCTTAAGCAGTCTCCACGCAGAGCCGGACGTGAGGCTCGACCCCACAACCCTGGGATCATGGCCTGAGCTGAAATCAAGAGTCAGATGCTCTACCGACTGAGCCACCCAGGCACCCCTCACTTTTTGAAATTTTTGAAAGCCTTTAAACAGAAGGTTCTTGCCCTTGGCTGTATACTGGGATCACCTGGGAAGCACTTAAAGGTCCACTGTCCGGGCTGTACCCCTAAACCAGATAGATCAGAATCTCCGGAGGTGGGGCCCGGGACTCAGCATTTGTTAAGGCTCCCCAGGTGGTCCAATGGGCAACAGGGGTGAGGGTCCGCACGTGAGAGAGCAGGGTCCTCTCTCCCAGTGGCTGCAGTCCGGCACCTTCTGCTGGTTAATTCTGCTCCTGGCCCCCACTCCTGTGGGCATCTGAGTTAGCCACCCCTGGGGTGGAGGATCACGTGAGGAGAGGCCACTAAATGTTCAGGTGGCACTGCCTTGCGGTTGTAGTTTCCCCAGGGCAGTGACTCCCAGCCCTGGCTCTCATTCACCACTTCAGAGCATCCTTCCTGACCATCAGCAGCTGCTGTTCCACAAGAACCTTCTCTGGGGCAGACTCTGGGCTAGGTCTTAAGTGGGACATGTGACTCAGTCCCCACCCTAGAAGAATTTGTCACCCAGCGAGAGAAATGGGGTGTGCACGTAAAAATAACTGTGCTTAGGTAAGGCAGAACCCGGTAAGTGCCACAGAAGCAGTAAAAAGTCGGCGTGGCGTCACATAATTCTCAAAAAAAAGTCAGAAGCGCCGTTCGCTTCTAATTTGCCATAAAGTTTCTCACGGCTCTGAAACGTCCAGAAAAGCGTCTTGTTCAGTGTCAGTGGGATGGCGACAGCTTTTACTTAGATGAGTTAGTAACCTCAGAGGTGTGTTCGCACCAGCCCCAGGGCCACCGCTTTCCAGGTTCGTCATCCTCTTACATCAGAAGACAGGTCCATGTGGGGTCGGAGGTGAGGGAACGTTACAGGCCATTCTGGTCTCCCCTCCTTGCAGTAGACACGAATTGATTACTTCGGGCCCAGAGAAGTGAAGCACCATCCCCAAGTTACAACAGCAAGGCAAGGCCAGGGGGGTGTCGGAGGCGTTGACACCAAGCACCGTGATCCTTCTGTTACCCCGTTAGAGGGGCCGAGGAACTCCAGACTAGCAACCTTGGGTCTTTGGGTGTGACTGTCGTTAACTAAGGCGTGGCACCTGCCCAGCCCTGAGTTCCACCATTAACATTTTACTCTTTTGTACCATCAGGAGGAGCAGACCACATTCCTGATACCCAAGTTCACCCAGATGGGCCGCCTAAGCTCGCAGGCCCTGAGATTTTATCAACAAAACATTTTTCTCTTTTCTGCCTGATTCACTACTAAGAAGTGGGAAGTATTCGAGCAGGAGGGTCCCGGCTGCCCTCTTTGGCCCAGTCCTTGTCAGAGCTGAACAGTAATGCATACTCTGATTTTGAACTAGGGAAGGTTAGCTCCACTGAAATGGCATTATGAAGCTGGGACAGTATGAAGAATTCCAGCCTCCTGTGTGCATCTGACCATCTAACCATGTGGCTCGTCATGGAGAAAGTGGCAGAGCCCTCCGGGCGGTGGCAGGGGGAGAGGCAGTCTGCCTTAGAGGCAGGGCTGATGGCTGGACAGGCCTCAGCAACATGGCAGCTAACATTCATTTAAACTGACTCCCTGCAGGCATTCATCTGAACATTTTGTGTATGTTAATCCTGCACTGACATCATCGCCCCCTTTACAGATGGGGACATCAAGGCACAGAAGGGTTAAGCAACTTGCCCAAAGTCAAAGGTTGCCAAGAGGTTATGCTAGTAAATGGCTGAGTCAGGATTTGAATCCAAGACTTGTGCTAACCTGCTTCACAAGAAGCCTGGTTGCTCCCTTCGTGCATTGGCCAGGCAGGCTCTGCTGAGGAGGAAGCCCCTCCCCACATTCCCAGCAGCAGAGAAGGGATGGTCATCTCCCATTCTGGGTGGTGAGTGGGGTGCTAGGGCAGCCATGGGCGCTCATGGACCGGGGGCTGTGCCATATCTTTGCTTGGGCCTCGGCCCCCCCAAGAAGCCTGAGCCCCGCCAGACCTGCTGCCTAATTCCCCAAGGTCTTACCCCAAGTGCCTGCCATGGGAGCAGTTCTCTGCTTGACAGCCCAGAACTCCTCTCCCTTCAGAAATAAAATGAGAGGTTTCCCAGGCACGTAGGCTGCCACAGGTGACCTCTGGCTCCTCAGGGCCTTGGGGGAAATGCTGAAAACAGGATCACAAGGCAAGTCTGCGAGGCCCTGCACCCCCAGCTCTTCCAAGCCCAGCCCAGGAGAGCTCATTCCCACCCGGGTCCGTGCTAGGGCCTCCTGGTCCTCAGGCACATCTTGCTGTCCTAGAGACAGGCTGTCCTCCACAGGGACAGCTTTAGGCCAGGGTCCCCATGCTTCTTTGGCCTGGGGCAGCCCCATCCCAACACACACACACACACACACACACACACACACACACACACCTTTTCTTAGATCCGTGTCTGCACATCCCCCACAAGCCCAGCCACAAGGAGAGCCCATTGTCCCCCGCTCCCTGGTAATAGCATCAGGGGCTTATCTGCCAGGTCATCTGAAGAATATATTCGGGGTGACCAGTGAGGCTGAACAGCTTAACAGGACAGGAGGGGGATGGCAGGGAGCTGGGGAAGTGGTCCGGGACAGATTCCCAAGGAGGCAGGGCTGGGTGGTGGGGCTGTGGCCCTGGGGTCCCAGGTGCCGTGTGGGGGTGGGGGTGCTGTGAGAGCTGCAGGCCTCTCCGGAGTGGGGGGCGGCCTGGGCAGCTCTCCTCCCCTGCCCCTCTTCTCACACCTGTCAGTCTGCCTACCCCGTTTGATGGTTGAGATTAAATTCCAGCCCTTAGCGGTGTCTGGTGCTCAGTCTCCAGCAGAAACCTTTATCTGAGATTAAGGATAATGGATTTCCTTTCTTGGATAAGTTTTTTTTTTTCCTTCCTTTTTCTCTGAGTCTTTTTTTTTTTTTTTTTTTTTTTGGTCAAAAATGCGCTCGACTCCAGAAAATAGACCTTTTGTTAAATGTCTTTTTATTGACTAAACTCGCCTCCCCCAGTTCTGTCCCCCGCCCTTCCCCCCACCGCACCTTTTCATGCTTCCAGGGAAACCTTCCGTTTCAAGTACGGGTGAGGAGTGCAAAAGAATAACTTGACCTTCCTTCTCTCCACGGCCGGCTTCCTTCTCCTTCAGGGTCCCCCGAGTCCTGCTGTGTGCCTGCAGCCAGGGCCTGGTGTGCGGAGGTTGGGATAGGGAGAAATAACTTGACCTCTTCCTTATTTTCCCTCAGCACTTTGCACCACCACCCACATTTCGAGAAATCTAGATCCTGCTTGGAAGAAATGGGGAGAGGACTTGGTGGGGGAGTCCCTTCGTTGGTCTCAGGTGGCAGGGGTCAGTGCCACCCTCCGTGGGCGGAGGGTGGGGGGCAGCCTCCAGGCACACATGTGGCCTTCAGGGGAGCTGGGAGACCCATTCCAGCAGCCAGGGATGACCTCGTACCTTTATTTCACCTGGATCTTTCTTTTTCCCCCCTCAACAGCCCTATTACCATATTTAAATGCAAGTATGTCTTTTTTCATTGACGTTTTGAGTAGCTTAGCCTGACCTTTTTAGACTAGCTTGTTCCCTTTTGAACTTCTTTCCTCCCCAGTAGTTCCGTGTAGCTAGGACAATAGTCTTAGAGTTTAGTGGGCTTCTAGTTCGCTGTGTTTGGGGGACGGCTCTGTTTCTTTCCTTTCTTTCCTCCCCGGCTCCCCGCCCTCCGTGGTGCATGTGTCCCCCACTCTGTCCCGTAGCGATTCCATGTCTGGAAGCTGCTGTGGCTAAAGCAGAGCCGCTGTCGGGCTGTGTGTTGTTTGCTGCTGGCTCTTGGCGCATCATTTAAAACCACCATCATTGGCAGTGGGTCTTGAAATCAGGCCTCCAAAAGTTGAAATGGGGCCTCCATAAGTCTGCTTGGACGGCAGAGGGTGTTTGTTTCATGTGCGCGTAAGTGTATCTGTGTGTGTCCCCGTGTGTGGCTGTGTGTGTCTGTGCTCATGGCCAAGAGAGGCCCAGGGGAGGGGCCTCACCCACCTCTTCCTTCCCCTGGGCCTTCTGCGGCCCCACTGGGTCACCTCGTCCCTTCTCACCTTTAGTCCCATTCTGCGACACCCTTGCTCCCGGGGGTGTTACTAGATTGCACACACACTTCACACACTTGTTGGAGTTCCCGAGGAGACCCTTCACTGCTGACTTGATCGGGACACAGAGCTCAGACAGAAGAGCCGGATCGAAATCCCCATAATGTGCCTCAGGAGGTTGAAATTGAGAGACAGAGCCGCAGGGCTCACCCCACGTAGGTCCCTGCAGCCCCCGACTCCCTCCTACAGCTGCCTTCCTGTGTACACAGTCAGCTGGGACTCCCAGCACACCTGGCCCCCTGGCCTGCTAGCGTGAGCTAGTCCGGAACTAAGCCCAGCAGGCAGGCAGAGCCTTAGGAGAGCAGATGGGTTCAGCGACCTCCTGGCCCAGGTGCCTGTTCTGCCAAGAGGCTCGGTCCCGACCACTCCCGGGATCCCCGGGCCATGCGTGGCCCTGCTCTGGACACACCCTGGGAGACTCCCCTCGATCGGTGCGGGGGGCAGCAGGGACCCCACCCCACTCGCAAGAGAAGTTCCTCCCAATCCTCTCCAATTATTTCCGTGTTCCTTTTAGAACTGGTTTCTGGGGTGCCAAATGTGTAGGAATCAAAAACACCTAAAGGCACTGTGCCTGCCAGAAGCCCGAGAGCCACTGACCCGGGTCCCTCCTGAGAGCTGTCCCGAGGAGATCCCTTTGCACTCCCGTCTTCGGGAAGGGGGGGTGAGCGCGGCCTGTGAGCCCGGTCTGTGCAGGGCCCTTTCCGAGGTCTCTCCTTTACTCCGGCTCCTCTCTCCCCGCCAGGCTTCCCGGCAGCGGCTTACGGACCAGTGGCGGCGGCGGCCGTGGCAGCGGCAAGAGGATCAGGTAGGGAGGTGTGTGGGACAGGCGCTCCCAGGCATGCCCCAGTGTGCGGGGGAAGGTAAAGGCCCTGTTGGATCTGTGTGGCTGCGTCTGTCCACTACTGTCACCACAGCCCGGAGGGTGGGGACAGGGGGGCGCGGGCCAGGCCCTGCCACCCAGGGCAGCTCCCCGTGGGGGTCAGTCTCAGGACTGCACACCAAAGGTGGACCGTGATTCGCTCTTTGAAAAAAGACCAGTTAACTTCTTTTTGACTTTGGACGGCCCGTTCCCCTGACAGCCAGCTTCAGGGCACCTGTTGGTCATTTCCCTCCTCAGCTTTCACTGCTGCTTCACAGGGGCTCCCTTCCAGGAGCCTCTGACCCCGCCAGAGAAGCTCTAGCTTGTGAGAGGGAAGCTCAGGGCCCACGGGCGTGCTCCTGGCCTCAGGGCCCCTGCTGCACCTGGCAGATGGCCTTGCTTGATTGGGCTAAAGCCCGAGTCCCCGAAGCCTGGAAGTGGGGCTGACCTCAGTGGAATGAAGCGATTTCCTGAAGCCCCCTATCGCATCCCGGACTCTCCTCGTAGCAGAGACCAGAGAGCTCCTAGACCCTACCTGCCGAGGGCAATGGGATTGTCTCTTGCATAAAATTGCCCCGGTCCTTTAGTCTCCAAGCCCAAACTTTGAGGAGGTCTTAGAGCCCCTCAAGTGAGGTGAGAACGTTTTCCCAGCAGCACGGTGGGTCAGGCTGGAGCTGGGGTGTGTCAAGGATGCCCTCTCCCCCAGATGCCCCCCCACCTTCCTAAGCACATGGGGCTTCTGCTGTGTGCTGGGCCCCCGGCAAGGCCTCCTGGCCTCCACTCCCCAGCCACTGAGAGGCCCTTGCTCCTCCTGGACTCAGTAGCCATGGTTTGCGGCCCCACCCCCACCCCCCAGCCCAACACCCCTTGGACAGGGCACTGGAGCACCCAGGGAAGCAATTATTTGACTGGGCTCTGAGGAGGGTGGGGGGAGGGAGGTGCTGGTGGGGTGCCAGGAAGTGGGGCGTTAAAAGCCCAGAGGGCAAATGCCAAAAACCCAAACCCTCAGTGATAAGAGACTGGCACATGGAGGCCCTTTAGGAACATCAGTACAAATCCGTTCCATGCAAACTGGCACTGCCTCGAGCTACAAAGGATCCACTCCCTGAAATCACCCATTGGAGATTTGTTTGGAGGGGCCGGGAATTGTCTGGGGGCTGCTGAGGGTCAGTTAGCCGGAGAGCTGGGCGCCCGTCCTCAGCCTCTGCCTGCCCTAGCGGGCCTCCAGCAGCCCCACCTGCCCTCTGGCCCGTGTTCCTTGGTGCCCCCTGCCCTGGGGGCGGGGCGCGCCGCTGCCTCGCGTCTCCCTGTTCTGTTTGGTTTTTTAACTTGAGTGCTTTTTGGTATCATTACAAATGAGCCTCTGTCCTACCTGTGCCTAGTGGGGGGCGGGGGGAACCACAAAAAGAAACCTCGAGATTTTTGAGTGTTGTTGGTTGTTTTCTCCGTTCAGTTTCTTTCTTTATTATAACTTGGATTATGAAACTAAACTTTAACCCGAAATTAACCCTGCCTCTCTCCCCACCCCCATTCTCCTTGACGTCATGGCAAGTTTAAAGGGCAGCATGGGGTTCTTTGTGAGTCTGAGAGCGGTCTCCCCATGGTCTCTGCCCCCCCTGCCACCCCCACCCTCTCACGCGCCCCCCCCTCCCACCCCCGAGAGCCAGGCAGGAGTCCCATCCATCCTCCCCCTAACTCCTAACCCCAAATTCCAGAGCCATCTCCAACCACACTTTTTTTTCCAGGATCAGTGGTGTTTTATTTGTAGCCATTTCCATCGGGAGCCAAGTCTCCCAGGGGCCATTCGAGGTCAGCCATGCTCATCGCTGCACTGTTAGTGAATTCTATTCAGGAGTGTGCTCCCAGACCACCTGCCCCACACCAGCCTAGGTTAGTGCAAGGAGTAAATCCTCAACTCCGAGGTGCCTGCCCCCAAGGGTGCAGGCTCAGCCAGGAAGATACAGGGCACCCCACAGTGCTGCCTGGGGGTCAGGGGCCTGGGGTAAGCCCCAGGGCGACGACCAGCCCGTGCCTGCTAAAGTCAGACCACCACCTGGGCTGGAAGACACCTGCCCCCGTGTAGACAGGGTAGCCCAGCCCCTCACCTCCATCCCCCCTTTGGACCTGGAGCAGGGTTACAAGATGGGGGAAGGAGGATCTCTACCTCTCTTTCTTTCAGTGTGGTTTGGCCTGTAAGGACTGTCCCCTCCCTCCTCCTAGAAGATAATCTGGACTCCGAGCCTGGTGGGATGGCCAATTATTTACCTGTTGTAGTGGCCCTCGGTGGCATTTTGGCAGATATGGGGAAGGGGCTGCCCAGACTCTTCTGGGTTTGCGCATCAGCCTAGGCCAGCAGATGATCACGGACGGCTGACCGCCCTGTTCTACCTTCACCTGCTCCTGCAACCCTGCCCCACCCATGCCAGCTCCTTCCAGCGGGACAGGGATGCTCCTTCAGCCTCCCGAGCAAGCAGCCTCAGCTGTTGGAGGGCGTCACAAGTTCAGGCGCATTCTCTTATAGGAAGAAGCTGGCTCAGGGGGTCTGCGGAGTACCGACCTTGAGCTTGGTACTCTGCTGCCCCTGGCAGGTGGTTGGAAAAGGGTAGGAAACGAGGCCTCTGCTCCCCAGAGGCTGGCTGTCAGGCTTGGTCCAGGGATTAGGCATCCTATGGAAGGCCCTATTTTGCCTTTCATTTTGGTCTAGCTTCACAGCTTTGTTTTTTCTTTTTTCCCTTCCATGTTATGACGTACTGGGGGAGCTTCCTGAGGCGGAAGCACCTGCTGAGGGCCGTGGGGGTGGGAAACAGCTTCGATTTTGCTCAGGTTGGCAACTCGCATCTGTCAGGGCTATGGTGTCAGGGTAGGAGGTCCGGGGGGGCCGTGAGCTCTGCACCCACCTCAGCCAACTCCTCGGGGCCAGCCTGCCCGCCTTTGCCTTAATTCGCCCTGGGTCTGAGGTGAGCAGGGCTCAGGTGACCCCCCCAGGGGAGGTCCCTGCCGACTCCTAGATAACTTCACTAGCAGTGGGTCACTTTTCTTTTACCTTCACCTGGTAGTCCGAAATGTCATCTTTCCTTGTGCTCAGTCGAGAGTTTGTTTGTTTATTTTGATCGTATTCATTCAGTTCCAATGGCCTCATCATGTCCCACCCAAACCTGAATCCACTTTGGTAAACGACCCCACCCCACCCCCTACACACACACAGGTGAGGGCAGTGGTTTGGATTTTCAGGCTATTTTATTTCTGGGTGACATTACGGGTGGGTCTGTGTATCAGCCGAAGAGCTTCTGAGCCCCCTGCCCACCCCCAGCCCATCTCCGGCCCCAGCCAGGACCCCTTACTGTACTTTATACTTGCCAGCTTTATTCCAATCTAGTAACATGAGTTCCTGACGGTGGTGGTGAGTGCGAGAGTCATGTTTCTGTTGTCTTTTCTCTTGCTTGGTTGGGGCTGCGGTGAGAGAGTGTCTCTGAGGCATACTTTCCCGCCTCTCTTACACTAGGATCTGCACACCTCCTCTCAAACACTCTTCTGAGCACGCTCAGCGGGAAGGTTTGTCCACACCTATTAATCCTCTCTCAGTGTCCAGCTTCCTGTTAGTACCAGCTGGTTTGCATGTTTTTGCTTGTTCAGATGAAACAGTTCAAGAAACAAACTCATATCCAACTCTCAAGAAATGTCTTTTTTTGTACACTTTCGTTTTCGATTTTTTTTTTTATTAGTTACAACTCCAACACACCTGTTGTCCAGTAAAACATTTCACACCTCCCCTGCCTGTTCTTAGAGTGTATGTATCTGTGGGACTGAACTAAATGCATGCACTGTAGTAGATGTCCTGGTAGCTGTAGCCGTAGTTGTAGAACATGCATTGTTGAGTTGATATTACAGGGTCCGCGACAGCCCGGCACGGCACGGCTGTCTGAAGGATAGCGTGGGGGACCAGGAAGAGAGGGGGCTCCATATTGTCAACGTTGCCAAGGGGCTCGGATCCATGTTCTCGCCATCAGCCACCACCACCTCCCCTCACACTCCCCGCTCCCCCGGTCCAGCGCTGGGTCACCACCCTCGGCTCTAGCCTTCCTGAGATCTCTGTTGATAGTGACCGACTCTCGCGAAAGAGAGCAGAACCAGGATTGCAGGGAGTCTGAAAGTTCTTCCTTGTTCTTGTCTTCCTCGTATGGTTCTTGAACAGAGCAGGTCTTCTCTTATTTCTTAAGGCCTACCATCAAGGCTCCCCCGAGCCCTTTTCTCCGTTGAGTCCTTTGCCAGCTCACATCCGGCCCTTCAAGGAGACGGGTCCGTGTGGCAGTCCTGTCTGTGCAGTCTAGTCCCCAGGGTGGAGGGAAAGTGAGACGCTGCGGGGAAAGGGATTCAGATCTTAAGATACTCAGTCTGCAGACAGGAAATGCACTGGGTCCTAGTGAAGGTTAGCGTTTCTTCTCACTGTGGGTGAAGATAAGGGAGAAGCCTTTACCTGAGGTCTCCAGGGGGCAGGGTGGGGGCAAGTAGGGTCAGAGTGGCAACATTCCTAGTACAGAGACTACTGGCACAGCTTCGTGGGGAGGAGGAAGGGAGGGGACAGGTGGGAAGGGGACCCTGTGACGTGTAAAGAGGAGACCACAGTTTCCCTCCATCTTCCCAGAAGACTTCGCAGTCCTGCAGCCTCTGCGGAGGCTCAGGGACGTGTGCGGTCAGTGTCTCTGGACACACCATCTCCCCTACGTTTGTGATGACGCACTGTAAGGGAGTGCCAGAGGTCTCTTAGAGCTTTGGGAGATGGCCCTAATCTTTACAAGTTGCTGGCACATGAAGTCACAGCTGCCACCTGGGACCTGCTCTTTAAGTCGGGCCAGTCTGTGGCTCTGAACTAATGCCACGGGAAGACGCCGGTGGAATCTGAACCTTCAGGGCAGAAGTTATCTGTTACAGGAGACTGAAGCCCAGGAAGTCACAGAGTTCATGAAGTTCCCGAAAGAGCGCGAGGTGACAGAGTAGAATGGCAGCTCAACGGGGAGGAGTGGCGCCGTGGAAGTCCGTGGCACCGTCAGCACGAACAAGGATTGCCTGCGAGCAGGCCAGTCAGTCACGGGACGGAACGAGGCCCGGGAAGGCAAATCTGGGAAGAGCCGTTCTGCAAGGGGTGGTGGGGCAGAAGGCAGAGAGGACAAAAATCCCCCTTAGTGGCCTAAATCCTAAGTCTGGCTCTGCCAGGAAGACGGCTTCGCTAGCCTGTGACCAGACATCCTAAGAGTTTCAGTTCCAGTAGGCAAAGTGAACAAAAGCAAAATTCAAGTCAAGACATAGAAGAACTAGTTGAACTTGAACCATAGAGAAAATGCTTTGGGGAGGAGGGTAGGTGCAGGTGCTCATGAAGCAGGCTTGCCTGTCCCACCCCTCCCGGGGTATTTTCCATTTCCCCGTGGCAGCCTTCGCCTTATTTGTGTTCGGGGCTGAGGGGCGTGAACGTTAGCGGCCCACACACACTCTTCCGGCCGCTGGAGGGAGCCGGGAATCGTTTGTGTCATTTGTGTCTTAAGCTTTAGGGTTCCCAGGTGTTGCTTTCAACAAGCAACGCGTTCGTTGAAGGTTTGCTCCGCGGCTGGCAGGAAGGAATATAAAGGCAGATAACATTTCTTGCCTGCAGTGGTTTGAGAATCTAGATCCCTCCTGCTGAGAGTCCTTATTTCCCATGATGCATTACTTCTCATCAGCTTCATTTAAAAAAGGAAAGTGGATCAATGTGCTGCCTCCATTTCTGAGGTCGGCTTTCCTGCGCTTCCATCAGCAGGATCCAGTGTCCGGGAAAGGGGGCTGCAGGGCAATCATCTCTTCTTTCCCACCCAGCCTCCCTTGTGCTAGCGGCAAGGGAGGCCTCAAGATGGGGCCTCAAGATGGCCAAAGCTGGGGGTAGGGTCCTGGGGACGCTCTCTCGCTGGGATAGAGCCACATCTGCGTCCATGGAATAGAGCCAGCACACTGGCCCAGAGGGAGAGCAAATCCGTGACCTGTTATGACCAGCTGCTGCAACCAGCCAGACTTACCCAAAAGACCCTGCCCGAACACATGCCTCCCAGTCCATGGCCTTGCGTTCTGGGCATGGGCACCTCGTTTCTCAGTTTGTCATTAAAATCTTCATTCCTGGGAGAGCCGGGTCTTTCACCAGAAAGAGTCCAGCATTGGATTTCAGTAACCCCAGTGAATTTATAATAATGTGCTGAGCTGCCCGCTGCTGACCTCAGCTTCATTCATTTTCCGAGGGCTTTGGGACCAACCCTGTTGAGGATAAAATACATCAGCTGTAATCAATAATTTTGTAATAGAAACACCATGCACTTGATAAATCAACTCTAGTGCAATTAGTGACTAGCCTTGAAGCCCAGACCTGAGTATAAGTTAATCCTGAAGTGAATGGAGTGGGGGAATGTTAATGGTCTTTTAAGTCAGTGGAATCATTTTCAGAGGGTGACACATCCGTGCCTGTCCCCTGAGCTGGTTGGCCCTCTCTCTCATGCTGGCTCGGGAGCCCAGGCCCTGCTGTGTGCAGGAGGGGTCGAATGTGTGACATGGCCCTTGGAGGCTCCATAAGAGCGTGTAAAGCACACTGGAGATGGGCAGAGGGACCCCTTATTTGCCCCCTGGGCTGGGTGGGACCACTGCAGGGTGTGAGGAGCCCCAAAAGCTGCTGACCCCATATGTTGGTGAGAATCCTCAAAAGAACACGGGCGAGGGTGCCTCGTGGTCCCTTATGTTTCTGCAGAGGTTCGACTGCCGTGACCAGAGCTAGCCCATGAGACAGGCAGGAAGGCAGAAGGTTTGGGCCTGGCTTTACATGTTTGTTTTTAAAAGAAAGCTGATATGCAGATTGGCTGTGTGACTTACCCAAAGTCACACAGCTAGTCATCTGGAGAGCAAGGCTTTGGTCAAGGGTGAAGAACCCTGAACTTCACCTCCTTTAAGGAGCCCTGCAGAAAAACCATGTTTGTTTCTGAAGAACTCACCTGCTGCCCAGATGTCCCCGACATGCGGGACGTGCTGGGAGAGCCCAGCAGCCTTGGAACCGGCGCTGTGTCCTCTGAGGACTCAGGCCCCAGTACCTCACAGTCTCACCTTTTCAGGTATAGATTGCTGAACTGGGCCCAGGGCACATCTGCCACGGGGTCGAATTCAGCAGATATTTATTAAGTGTGTAACAACAGTAATTATTATTACACGTGGCAGGCACTGTCCTCGGCCTTGAGTCGGGGGGCTTTGGGGCGTATCAGAAAACCCAACTCAGCCTGGTTAAATGTTATAGGGACTTTACCAGCGAACATTCTGGAAGCTCCATGGAAGAGTGGGCTTCATGTGTAGACTGCTCCGGGGAGTCGGCACTTCTCTTAGCTCGGTCCTCCTTTTGGCTTCAATATTGTCTTTATGTTGGCTTTCCTGTGGTGCCAAACGGCTACAACAGTTTCCTGCTTCATACCAACCAGTCTAGAAGAAGAGGGGGTCAGATGGTCCCAAATTCTAGCAGACCCCAGAGCTTTGTGCCGTTTGACTAACGCCTGGCTGGTGAGAGCCAATCGCTGAGAGTGGGATCCATACCCCCACCCTCAAACTGAGGAGCCCAAGAAGGATGGATTTCCAAAGGACAGTCTGGGTGCGGATAAAGGTAAGGTAAGGTAAAGGGTAAGGGAGCGTGTGGCTGGGTAGTCAAGCATGAAGCCCACCACAGCCGTGGAATCTCCTAGATGAAGGCAGAGCACAGTCTCTGCCCTCGGGTATCTCCCAGCCTCGTGTGGAGGCTAACAGGTACTTATAATATGATGCCATAAGTCCGGCAACAGAAGGGGCACAGAGGAGGAAGTGATTGGCTTTGGGAAGTCAGGGAAGGTTTCACAGGGGAGTGAGTGTCTCCACTTTGAAAGGACAAACAGGAGCTCCCCAAGAGCCAGGGGAACAGCATGTGCAAAGCCACCAGAGCCCAGAACAGTAGAGTAAATCTGAAGCCCCGCAAACGGTTCACTCTGGCTGGAGAGTAAAATGCAGCGGGGTGGGGATGGGGCATGGGAAGCAGCCACCGATAAAGCCGGAGGGCTGGCATAGCCAGAGCAGAGGGCCTTTGGTGACATGTTAAAGAGCCTGGATTCACACACCGGGGAGCCTCGGAGAGGCCTGAACCAAGGAAGTGACATCAGATCTGGATGTCAGACAAGCCTTGACAGCAGGCTAGATTAGATTTGAGACTAAAAAAGCAGGAGGACGAGTGACAGATCATGGAGAGTAAACGCTCCATGAATGTTCATGTTATCACTGCCCAGTAAAAGAGAGGCTTCGGGTCTTTTGCTCTTACCCATTAGCTGATTAACTCTGGGCTCAGCATCACACTGGGGTCTGGGGTGGGATGCAGAATTTCAGGGCAGGTCCTTGCCTTCAACAAGCTCCCAGTCTTTGGGGGCGGACACAGCACACAGTTGTTACAAGAGCTGGTCTTCAGTGAGCCTACGTTCCCGCCTGATCGGAGAGCACTCAGCAGGCAGGGAAGCTCAGATAGGAGGCAAGACTCAAAGTAGACACTGAAGGGTGTGGAGTGAGAGGTAAGAGGACATTTCAGGTGGGAGAACTTGGATAAAAGGTCATGATGAGCATGGGATAAGCAGCCAGTTCCCCGGGGGACAGTGGCAGGCTGCCTGATGGGCAGTGGGGGTACAGGCTTGCTGAAGTAGAGGCAGGCTAGATTCTGGGAGACCTTGAAACCCAGATTGATACAGTCCTACTGGTGGGAGAGAGAGGTTCGTACGCTTTATGGCGGTGGAACTTGGTAAGGACAGAACCAGCTAAGGAAGATCAGCCTGGCAGCGGTCCCACAGAACACAGCTCGACCGCTCCCTAATCCCCCTGGCTGGGGCTGGGTTTGTGATCTGGAGCCAGGTTAGGGGAGCAAGGCAGACACGGCGGGGAGAGGGGGGAGCATTTGGTCACAGTACTCCGCCTTAGTTTCCTGTGACTCTTCTTTGCTTCTGCCAACAAGTTATTATTCATTCCCTGCTTGGGACTGTTGGTTCCCACTCCTGTGCCCTCATGGCAGCCTCTGTCTGTCCTTATCTCTGCTCCCTCCATTACAATTGGCTCAGACTGCCAGGAAGCCACACCTGATTAACCCTAGCTGGGGTGCCCCTCCTCAACACATTACTGTGTCCTCAGCCTTCTTCCTGATTGGTGAGGTCTTCTGGATGAAAGCCGGGATTCTGACTCTATGGAACATGTTTTGCATGTATCCCAGAGTGGTGCCTGCCTTCTCCAACAATATAAACCATCAGTTTATATTTGCCTCCAGGAGACAAAGTCAGCCTCATTCTTAGTGTAGATGAGTAATTATTATGCAGTCGGAGAAAGCAGAAAATAAAGGGGCCCTTTGTTCCTGGATGCTTATTAATATTAATAAAAAGGTCTCCCCTTGCCAGCTTGGGATCCTGCAGCACAGGAGGTGGGCAAATAATGCTTTTGAACAGCTATGATTGGTTGTTGGAATTAGATCTGTCAGGATGAGAGAGCCACGATGAAATCCACTCTGTGGCATGGATAGGAGGGTTCCAGCCAGCATCTCAACGTTCACCCCCATCTGGAGGTCCCTTAAGGGAGGGATATGTTCCAGGTGATTGATAGACTGCTAGAGTCACTTCCCAGCCAAGTTTAATACGAGATGCTAATAGAACATGTTAATAATAACTCCTGCATGAGTGAGCCAAGCACGGGGCTAGGCCCACCTGCCCTACCCCCATTTCATTCTCATAATCCTATGAAGAGGGCACTATCATTCTCATTCCCGTTTTGAACATTTTAAAACTGTGGCTTAGACAGCTTGTAGAGGTGGTGGAGACAGGTTTGGAACCTGGGTCTGTCTCATCACATCTGTGCTCTCAACCATGTCAGCAGATGCCCCGTCGCCCCAGCCCCTTGGATTCCTGAGTGGAGGTCCGCATTCTTAACACATACTCAACGGAAAACCGCCGCTGCCCATCAACTTAATTCTCCGTATCCTTGCGGGGAGAGAGAACCCAAGCCCGTTTATAAGAGGCCTCAGGAAACATTATATGCACATATAATGCATATATGCCGCAGCTTCTGCTGTTGCAGACTTAAGGTCATGGTTCTGTCTGGCTTTGGCTGACATTTCTGATCTGGCTTCCAAGTCCCTGCATCCTTTTCAGACCACAGGCAGACAAAGGAGGCCCAGAGGAGGCGTGGTCGGGTAAGAGGGAGCCAGCCTGAAGGTAATTGTTATTATTTGAAAGGAGACTTTAGCTAAAACAAGCCTGAAGGAAGTTAGCCACTGCCCAAAAGAAACTAGGCGATGGAGCAAGGGAGGGCCTCTTTGAGCCAGACAGACCTTCTCCCGTTCTCTTTCTCCGGAGGGATGAGTCAACAGCCCTTCCTGTGAGCGGTGAGGGCTGAATCTGGAAGGTCGCCTGGGAAGCCGACGATTGGCCGACCAGTTGCTGGGGCTTTGCTTTGGGCCAATGCTGTGGAGGGGTGGGGCCTGAGGCGGGAGCAGCAGGATCCTTGGCCAATCGTCCTGCAGTGAGGCTGGGCTCCCGGTACTATGGCAACCGCGAGCAGGGGCTCATTTGTTTTGTAGATGAGTAATTACTACGCAATTAGAGAAAGCTAAAAATAAAGGGGCCCTTTGTTCCTGGTTACTTATTAATATTAATAAAACGGTCTGTCCAGGTCTGTGGTAAGCAATCCGTACAAACCTGTGTGCCTGTGGTAGAGCACTGTGGGAGGCAAAGGCTGCCCAGCCCCACTCTCCGTTCTCTTTCTGGAAGTTATTTCTGACTGCAACCTGCAGCGGGTTGGCTTTCCGGGCCTTGGGGGAAAGAGAGGCTGTCTTACAGACACGCTCAGGATACCCCGGAGTCAGGGGTCAGTTAGGCACTGACCCAGGGAAAGGTCTGGCAATGTCAACCCACTCCCAGGGAAGAAGACTAGAAGCACAGTAGCAAAACCAGGAGAGGTGGAGGGATGTTGGAGGATCCGGTTTTGCTGTGTATCCTTGCACACATTGTTTGACTTTTCTGGGTCTAGATTGTTTATCCCCAGGTGCATGAAATAGTCTTTAAACCTCCCACTGAGGCAGCCCTGAGATTTCAGTGTCTCCCAGATCACCTGCCTTGAAGAGAAACAAGTCAGGCTTGGATATAACTTGCTGGAGGGTTACATCGTGTCCAGGGACTGGCCCCACAGCAGTCTGTGCTCCGGCCTTGGGGACAGAAACAGTTCAGAGGCTTCCCTTTTATCCCTTCACCTTCCCAGGATACGGGGTTGCCTTGTGGATCGATCAGATAAGGATGATAATTGTTTTTTAAGAGGTTCAGAGCGTGGAATGGGATCTTGGTTCTGGTCTAGCTTCCATAGGCTAGGTGATTTTGGGGCAAAGGGTTTCAGACTAGAGGGTGATTAAGGACCTTTCAACTCTGTAGCTCTATATTGCTACAGTTTCCAAACCTCTCGATCCCTTGTCATGGGGAGGTGACAGTGACAGTGCCTTAAGAGCTGAGAAGAGTGACTGGAGAGAAAGCCAGGGGCTTCCAGGTGATGAGAATGCATTTGAAAACAGCACTGCATTTTTTTTTTCATGCATGAAGGCCTGAAGTGAGAGGGACAGAAATATTTCCAGAATTGTGTATCACTGAAAAAATCTGTTGTCAGATTTCCATCCTTGGGCGTGGTTGGTTAAACTCAGGTCTTGGCTGTCCGGATGGCATTTATTAATAAAGGTGAACCTGTTAACAGCTACGGTCGGTGAGCAAATCTAAGACTGGGGCAAAGTGGCTCTTGAACTTTGCTGCATGTTAGAATCACCTGGAGAATTTTTCAAAGTCCTGGGGTCCAGGCCACACTGCAGACCCATTAAATCAGAAGCTACCACCGTCGACCCCAGGCCTCAGTGGCCATTAAAGCTCCCTTGGTCAAGTCCAATGTATAACCGTGGACTCAAGTACCAGCAGGTTCTTGCCAGATGTAGAGTCTCACACCATCTCTGTGACTTTATTATCAGCATCCATACCTCAGAAATGGATACAAAGAGCCACGCCAGGCAGCTCTCCCCACCTCCTCTAATGACCAGGAGAGCTGGTCTGGATCCTCAGCCTGCATGCAGCCTTAGAGTCCAGGGCCGTCCTGCCTGGCACTGGTCCTCCCAACAGGGCCAGGAAGTCCATCCCTCCAGGGCAGGCTGAAGGGGTCTTCATCCGCAACACATTCTAGGACAGGCCAGTCCTGGCTGAGATTAAGAGCGTGTCCATATAGAACCAAGGGCCCGGAGCAGCCATAAACACGGAAGCAGCCGCCCTCCTTGACTGTCTGATGAATGGGGGCCTTTTGGTAAGGTCGGAGTTTGTTTGTTATTAAAGACCTAATTAGAAACATGAGAGGGAGCTGAATGGCTCCGTGCTTGGCTAATTAGTGACATGTATGCACCCGCTTTGAACTTCAAGGACACAGAGCTATTAGCGCTTACATCAAAAATGGATTAAACTCCTGTGCCTTTATAATCATTAAAGACAGGCTGCTCAAGTGGAAAGCCTTTTGTATAGGTCCTCAAGGGGCTGCCCTTTGGGCATTCTCTCCACCCTACCCCCTGGTTGTGGAGCCCCGGGCAGTAAATACTGATGGTCCTGGGGCAGTCCAGCTCCCCACAGGACTGCCCTCAGCAGAGCTGAGGTCTTCCCGGGACTGAGACGACCAGCCCTCTGGTGACGCATTCTGCAGCAATACTGCCTGCCTGCTCTGTGCCCAGCCTGTTCCGCAGTGTGGCCCAGAGGAGGGTGGTCTAGTCCTTGGGGAGAGAGGCAGTCCCCTACCTCACACGGCGGGCATGGCCCAACCCCAGGCAGCCCCTAGTCTGATGGAGGAGACACTGCCACCAGGGAGCTTCCCATTTGGAAAGGGCGACAGAGCCCACACTCTTCAGGAGCTGGAGCTCCAGCATGGGAGGTCTGGAGCCTTGTCCCTACAGCCTGTCTGAAGCAAAGAAAGATCCAAATAAACACAAGATGTCTTAGACTACAGGGAAGGGCAGCTGAGCAGCAGATTCTGTTTGAAGAGCTGCCGGGAGTTGCCTGGATGTCCAAGTTCGAGCTTGTGTTTAGTCCGGTCAGAGACGCTTCGGAGACACGCTCCCTCACTGCTCCAGCCCTCGGTTTCCTCATCTGTAGCCCAGGCTAACAGGACCGATCTTAGAAGTTGTTAGGAGCGTGAAAAACGATGGTGCTAAGCACCTACCAGTGTACCTGGCACACAGATGCTCAGTAAATATTAGCTCCCTTTCCAGCCTCACAGAAGCCACAGCTTCTAGAACTGTGTGCCTCATGCCTCCAGACCCTATTGTGCCCACAATAGGATGAGGTTTTCCCCTGCTGCACCTTCCCCAACTGGGCCAGGGTGTTATCAAATTCTTCCCAAGCTTTCATCATGACTAAAGATGCTACAAGTGTAGTTCTGGCCTTGGATTTCTGGGGCCTCGCGCAGAGGGCGAACACTGAGCCTGCGGTGAATGGAATCACTTACAAGAGACAAGCTAGGACCCGACGCCTCTGGCTGAGAGCAGGCAGGCTGGGAATTAGTGAGTGAGCACACACGGCCCAGCAGCACCGAGGGTGGCTGGGGTCACGTGGGGAGAAGCCAGACCGGTTTCTCTTTTGACGAGATAGCGCTGGATGCAGTCCCCAGCTCAAAACAAAAGCAAGGGACATTCTCAGGATTAAACTAGGAGACGCTTGGAGCAAGCCGACTGTTGGGGAGAGAGACAGAGATGCGACAGAGATGGAGAGGGAGTCCTTCCTGGCACCATACTCCCTGTCTTTGTTTCCTTTCAGTGCTCAGGTCAGGGACGGTTGGGTGGGAAGCAGGGGCCAGCCAAGTGGCCGTGGAGGCTGCGGCCTGTCTTCCCGGGGCCGTGTGCGCAGCGGCTGGCAGGCTCGGTGCCGTGTTTCATGGGTGCCGGTGATTTCTGGACCGTCTCCCCATCTTGCCTCTTGCAAGTTCTAACCCATGTGGGCCTGGAGTCTGAACCAGTTAATTTAAAGAAGAGGCAGCAGGATGTGAGTGTTAAAACCACTTGCTTCAGCCAAACCATAAGCGTCTGTCTCTCAGGTTGATTTCCCCTGTTTTCCGAGGTGCTTTCGAGGTTCAGGGCCAAGGCACTGTTGAATCAGCCATTTTCTGTGGAGAGAGATCACGAACCGCACCTTGCATCTGAGACCAGAGTCCTGATCTGGGACAGCTAGCTGAGGGCCCATCAGTGGGGAAGCCATTGCAGAGCAAGCCCCGGGCAAGCCCGAGACCCGTGGCGTGGCCTTTCCTTTCCTGACAGCCCTCTCCCCTTTCTTCCTTAGACACATGCAAACAAGGTCTATCCCTCAGAACCCTTAGGGTCTGGGAGAAACGGGAACCTGACAGTGACTCCATTTGCCCTCATGACAAAGCCTGGTTTCTTGGGCTACCAGGCTCAGGCCCACTCAAGGCTACTCCATGCCCAGAATTTACACCATGAGCAGATGGCAATAAACCACTAACCCCTCTCCTCCCCTCCCCCACCTTCCCAACTAACCCTGGCCTGGTCCTTTGTGAGGAGGAGACACATCCATAGACCCAAATCGGGGCTGGTAATAAGAGCATCAAGATAGAGAGTGAATGAGCTATTCTCTGTCGAGATTGTATCTCAACATAAAGTACATAGTTTTAGCCACAAAGCTCTCAGATGGGTTCATTCTGGGTGTTTCGGTGATCTGATTGGTAGAATCCATCTCCAGGTTCACGACTAGCACATGATGTGAGGGCTTCAGAGCCAGCTAAGGAGTGAAGTTATCTCCAAGAGGGGTGTGCTTTGACCTGAAGCCTAGACCATTCTACGTAATGTATCGGTCCCAAGTCCTCGGTTCTCCCATCCGTCTGTTCCCTCCTTGAGCTATGCCAGCGTTAACCGGCAGGCCTCAGCATCCACCTGGTCTGAAGCAGGTTCGCTTTTGAGAGATCAAGCAGAAACAGCAATCTTCTAAGCCAGTGGCACTGCTGTAACCGACATTTGGAGTATTTGTGACACTGACTTTCCTGTCAGCCCCGGTGGATGAGCAGACACTCTCCATGGGTCCTGTGTGGTATTTAAGATGAGCCAGGAATCTCTGGATATGTCCAGACTTGTTGCTATCTGGCTGAGTTAGTACCTCCCGGTAATATGTTTGTTTGTATATTGAGCCAGGGAAAAGGAAACATCATCACGTTACTCTCTTAATCCTCCCCTAGTTTTAAAGTGTTTTTTCTCCTTCCCTTCTGAAATAGCCTGAATTTTAGCAGAGCATAAACACAGACACACACACACACACACACACACACACACACACACACACATATATATATAGTATATTAAATTGATTGTCCCTGCATCTGGGTCCCTGAACTGATTTGATTCTAATTTACTGTGTCATACAGTTTTCCCAGGTTGGATGTAATTGCTGGTCCCCTCTATCTATCTCTCCCACCTTTAGGCTAAGCTCTAGAAGGCAAGTCTAAGCCAGGATCCCTGGGACATAGTGGCCCGGCAGACTGCTGGACTGTAATCCCCCCTTGCTCTGCTGGAGACATGCCATAATAACTCACAGCTGAGTATTTCTCCTTCCGTTAGCAGGAACAGGATTATCTTTTCATGCGGACCTTCCCCGTTTGACCATCGGCCTTAATTTATAGCAGGCACTACTTCTGCGGGGCACAGAGACTTCGAAGTGGGGTCCTCAACTCTGTTCCCAGGAAGGCCTTGGCTGCCCAGCTGCCATTCTTCAGAGCCCACGAGCAAGGAGTGGCTGGCTGTTAAGAGGGACCCATGAAGGTCTCCACTGTTGACAGCCAGTTGGTACTATGGACCCGGCATCACCGAGCACCCAGTGTTCTAGGGGAAGAGAGGCAGGTCTCTCTTCTTCTGGAGAACATAGGGCCCCGTGAGAACCCTGAAGGCACCCCACCTGTTCACATACCCCGCCTTAAGGAGTCCCTCGCTAATGTGGGAAACAGTCCCTGCTGCTATGGAGTTTTTAATGAAGGCAGATAGAAGCACAATACGGACGAGGTGAAGGGAGAGGGGAGAGCTGGAGGGGCAACGACCTCGACCTCTTCTCCGGCATCCGCCTGGCAACACAGCCCCTCCACTGATTCCTTTTTCAGTTTCTTTACATTCTTTAAAACAAGCAAAACCCCTAAAACTCAGTGTAATGAATGAACACAGCCCTGCCCTCAAAGAATATCACAGGGGCTTCTGTCCCCAGCCCTCCATTCTGTCAGGAGCTGGGGGTTGGGAACGAGAGCCGTGAAACTCCCTTCTCCTTGGCCCTGAAATGCATAGTGTCATGAGTTCTCTTTCGGCAGCATGCTGCCTTCTGAACTGGACTAGGCGAGGATGGGCCCACCATTGCGTTCGTCTGGCCCTAAGCAGCACGTGCTCTGGAAATGTGCCAGGGGCCACCAGGGCCTCCCCCCTGAGATGAAACCTGGCAGCAGCAGATAATTTGCAAGGCAGATGATTGAAAATGTCTTGAGGGCTGGCCCTGCCCTTGGGCAAAATGTGAGACCCACTAAACCAGAACGTAGGTCTAATGTGGGGACTTGGGGCGGGGGGGGGGGGGGGGGGGGGGGCTGGCTTATCCCGGATATGTGGGCTGAGCTCATCTAGAAAAGATTTTGTCAACAGTTCCTTCCTCTGGATCAGTAATAATCCAATTTTCAGGCCTTGGAGCCAGACAGAGATGCCCTCCCAGGGGCTCCCCCCTCATAGTTCTGGGCTCTTGCTTTCCGCCTCCGGTCCAGTGGCAATGCTTAGAAATCATGCGGATGGCTGGACTTCCATACTTTTCCTAGACCTACAAGGAGGCTGCTCTGATTCTCACTCCTACGACGACTTCCCCACCCCCAGTGACTAATTGCACTGTCAACCCAACCCCTTCTGACCACGGTTGGCCAGAGCCACATGCAGACTGTGTGCCCACTGGAAGGCAGGCATCTCCCTGGGCTTGCTTTAAAAAGCCTGAGGTACCCATGAGCTTTGCGTCCAGCCCCTACAGGTGAGGATCTAAGCCTGGAGGATGGACCTTTGCTAAGGTCTCTGGAATAAGAATCCCTGGCATTTCCTGGGTCAGCCATCAAGGTGTTTTATTCCCTTGATAGGCAAGAAGTTCCTCCTTTTATCCAAGTCCAACTTTAAGCTTTAAGTCAAATGTGTTACCTCTTGCTGGCCTCAGTGAGATTCCACATCCTTGCTTCTCGCCCCCCCCCCCCCCACTGGACCCTTGTCTCAGAGTCCTTTCATCAGGTCCAATGTAGATGAACCGGACCCTGTTGTAAATCACTTCCTGATTTGTATGGCCAGTGAATTGTATTTTCCTATATCAGATTTTCCTAAATCTGCCTATGGTACCTGCCTTATTGGGCTCTGCATACACAACCATTTTAAAAATAGTTTGTTTTCAACTTGACCGATTGCAAACCATTTTCTTTCTCATCGCAGCCCACTGAGAGGCAGACTAAGGCAGGCGGCACTCACACGGTACAGATGGGGACTCAGGCCCGTGAGGTGTTTACCCCGAGGCATACAGCCCTAAGGTCAGGGCCAGGGTCACACTCAGGTCTTCTGACTCCAAGTCCAGTGCTCCTTTACACCACAGCTGCCTCCCTGAGCATACGGGCTGCCTGGACCCGGAAAGCCCAGAGGATGCTGGGACTGGGGGTGAAGGGTGAGGGGTGAGGAAGAACCTGTCTGGGATTAAACTGCTGCTGTGGATTCTGCCCAGAGCAGCTGATGGAGAAGTAGCCCTGCTCCCCACAGTGAGCCCCCAAACTGCCAGCCCGGTGCAGGGCTCGCCCCATGCCACTTAATACTTATAGCTCCTGTTGCAAAAATGCCTAGGTGTTTGCAAGACAGTGTCCTCTCCTGGGATAGGGAGACATAATGTCCCAATTCATAAAACTCAGCAGTGTTTATTCAGCAGCACATACTGAGACCCCTCCCTCCCGACACACACGGACACACACGCCCCCATAGCTGAGCAGTAGATGGGGTACCCTTGCCCATTGAGAGCGATGTCCCATCCCCTCTTCCTGACCCAGCCTGGCTTGTGGGACTGTTTCTGGCCTCTCAAAATGAGGCTCAGCGTCTGAGCAAAGGCTCCCTCCACCAAGATGCTTCATTGAGCATTGCCTGAAGGCTGATTGCCATAGGATGCACCCTCAGGTCAGGGACTCAGCGTCTTGCTTTCTCCGCCTGCCTCTCCTCTCAGGTCACAGCTCAGAGGGAGAGACGTCCTCACATGACTCCCCTTCCTATGTAGCCAGCCAGTGATCAGTATGAACGTCCCAAAAGAAGAACCCTATTTTGTCCCTAATGCCTTCCCAGGTGCAGCTGCTGGCAGGTCTGAGTGCAAAGTGGCACTCCCCACTCCCTCCTGAGCAGGCAGTGCCATTTGCTTGCTAGGAGCCTGCCCAGAGATGCACGGGTGTCCGGATGGCTTGTTTGGGGACTTTAACCTGCTCTCTGGAGCCTGGTTCTTCTGCCTACAGAGAGATAAGGAGGGATTGTTGGCCGCACAGCACAGAGGTGTGGCTCCTCCACCGCCACCCCCCCCCCCCCCAGCCCAGAAGCCTAGAGAACGGGAACAGGCCCAGAACTGGGTGCTTACTGCCTGCCAGCTGCGCCCTCTGGCGGGGACCCACAGACCGATCTCTCACCCCTGGCTGGGAGGAGAGCCGCAAGGTGACTTTGAGCAGGGATCGGGCGCTATGAGGATATGGGAATTGAGGTTTAGAGCTGCATTCTAATAGGGTGCCTTCTTCACAGTGTCATTCGCTGGCAGGTGACTGAGCGGGGAGGGGTGTTGTTGGCTAAGAGGAGCTGTGTATTGTGAAATCCCTTCAGGCCGGCTGGTGAGCTATTGTCCCCCTGGGCACACAGGACTGGGAGAGGTAGCGGGATGGGCGGTTACCACTAGCCCTCTCGTCTTCTAAGCGCACGGAGGAGGCTGTTTCTGGACAGCATCCTTCCATGGGCATGCTACTTCCTGTCTCCGAGGCTGCTTCTGCTGGTTGGATTAGTCTCTGGGTGGCTCTCCCTGATGGAGAGGTACGAGACCAAAACCCCCCTTCTCCTCAGCCCCTAGGTAGGTGGTCCTGCCCACAGTCTTCCTACATCTGCCTCTGGCCAGAGAAGTAAGAAGCCAAAAAATCTTTCCATCTTTCACTGCGGGCCCCCTCCCCTAGCCTCTCTTTACCCCGAGACAGAATTAGCTTGTTATTTTACATAGCAAGGGTCAGCTGCCTGGGTAAACCAGGAGTCCACTGTCTGAGCTCTCCATTTTCCTTAGCCCAGAGGAAAAAAAAAGTGTTAGACCAAGATAATACCGCCTTTAAATATCTGGGCTTGATATTTGCCTCCATGGGTGAGAAAGGCCAAATGTTATCTGCAAGTTTAAACTTATGTATTCAAAATTCCTGTCCCCTTTGTCTGTGGGTGCGTTCTCAAATCAGCCATTCACTTACTCTAAGCCTCCGTGATTTTTTTCTCTTCAACCTGTTTTCTCCATTGGCCAGTTTACCCATTTCTCTGCTCCAGCTTCCAAGGGGCCTCAGGGCACCTGGAGGTATCAGTTTCCCTTTTCTCCGCTCAGTCAGGAGCCAGACGCAGCTGGTTGCATCTCCTTTGTATCTTCGTGCCCCATCTCGGTCTCCAGCCAGCCTGGCTTGGGCGTGTGGTCAGTGTCTTCCCATCTCTGGGGCAAGGCCGCGGCCCAGGTGGGGCTGCAGAGGTTGAAGGCAGCTGGTCATGGGGCAGAGAGGGAAATGCCAGGGGAAGCAAGGGGAGAAGATCGTAGTGAGAAGCAGCCCCTTGGAGCCAAAGTCGTGGAAATGTGTCCAGTCCAGATTGTCTGGTTCTTCCACCTGGGTGAGCTGTAGCCCAGAACTGGCTGGCCCCAGACTCACCTTCAGTTTTCAAAATCAATGAGAACTTATTCTTGGCGATTTGAAAAAAAAGGTTTTCCCCCCCTGTTTTGGAAAGAAAAAGTTTAAGCTACTAAGGGGAAATGAAAAAATGAGACAAAATTAACCTGGTTGACAGGCCCTCACTGAAGGAATGATGGAATTGGGGGAGGGGGGCGGGGCTGAAGATCGGGGCCCAGTAGTGTCTCCTCCCGCGGCCCCTCCTCACCACCACGGTCAGGATCTATGGCTGTGAAGTCTCTCCGTAGCACAGGGGCATTCCTAGCTCTTGGTCTCAGTCTGAGTTTTTATGAGGATAACGAACAAAGCAGGCATTTCGGTCCGATGTGCTCTAGCTGTGAATTGGTTCAGTCAGTATGCTCTGCATTCATACTTCTTTGTCTTTTTTTTTTTTAAACAAAAGGAAAAAAAAGTTTAAATCCCCCCTTTCCTTCTACTGCAGGAGGTGAGTGTGTGGGTGTCCTGTAGAACCATTGGCATTCACCCAGCTTCGGCCCCAGCCTCCAGATTTCGCCACCCCCACCCCACCCCCTCCCTCCATCCCCTGCTCTCCACCCCCGAAGGGGACCCCTGCCACCATCATTACGGTTATGTCAAGATGCCCAAATTTTCCATGACATACCCCATCCTCCGACCACGTTCAGTATTGACGACTTTCATACCGGGCTATGAATGGGGGGTGGGGGGGAGGAGGTAGCCAGTGGGGAGGGGGGAAGTGGTTGGGGGGGCTGGAGAATGGAGATCTTCTTTTGTCTTTAAAAAAAAAAATACAAATTTGTCATTTAATGGATCCAAAAACAAACAAATAAGAAAAAGTAAAACAAACAAAAATTTTAAATCCCTTCCCCAACGATTTTTTTTTTTCCTGGACACAAATTGCTTTGTTTCCTGTCACGTTTTAATATCAATATTAACACAATGTGTAGTCTAAAACTAGTTCCTTTGTAGTTTGCATGGGATGTGAATGCTGTCTCAACGTGCCCAGATCTAGACAAGACTGCATGAGCACCAATTCAGATGTGAAAAAAAAAAAAAATCTCTCTCTCTCTTTTCCTCTCTCTCTTCCATATATATCTCTATTTCTATTGTGATAATTTGGTGGGCAGTGAAGCACCTCGGGTTGGTTGCCGTAGTGTGTTGAATGATTGTTTTTTTATTCTCTCTATTTTTGGAGCTCCGAGCTTCTTAGTAGTAGCCTGGGCTGAGTATTCTTGAGTCCCTGCTAATGTTTTCGCATGGCCTTGGTTGAGTGTTAGAAGTTGGGCCTCAGCTGTTTTTCTCGAGTGTTTGGCTTGTAATGACCGGTGCATGCCTGGCTTCTGGCCTCATACCCAGCTCTATTCTCTGCACACCAGTCCTGAATAGCTACAGTGCTCAACCGAATTTTGGCGCGCCCGCTTCCCCGGCAGGCTCCAACCCCGCGCGGCCCGGAGGCTTCCCGGGGGCCAACAGCCCAGGACCTGTCGCCGATCTGTACGGCCCTGCCAGCCAGGACTCCGGAGTGGGGAATTACATAAGCGCGGCCAGCCCACAGCCGGGCTCGGGCTTCGGCCACGGCATAGCTGTAAGTACCCGCCTCCCCTGCCCTCCTGCCTCCTCCTTCCCACCCGTCTCCCATGGGAGAGTGTACCAGAAGAGCCCAGGGTTGGGGGCTGAGGAGAGGGCAGCGGGTCCCGTCCACATTGCGCCAGCCACCTAGGGCTGAAGCTCCTCCGTTTAGCTTTTTCCTGAGCAGCCGGCATGCGGCCATGCGATGATGGCACGGAAGGAGCACACGGGCAAGGTCAGGTTCAGATCCCCACTCCGTCACCTCCAGTCCATATATAAACTTCACGTCCCTGGCTACAAAATGACAATAAGTACGCCTCCCTCAAAAGATTGTGTGAGAATTCACGGAAATAGGATGTGTCACCTGCTAGCACATAACAGGTCCTCGGTATCAGCCCCCTGCTTGATCCCTGCCTTCTGGAGACTGCCATGAAGGCCGTGGGACTTCAGAGCTTGGGGACCACCCCCCCCCCCCCACCTCAGGACAGCAGCCTTGGTGGGCAGAGTCCCCCGGGCCTGAGGTCCAGAGGCAGCGCTTGGCCCTGGGACACAGTGTGGGGTTCAGGCTCCCTCCCAGGTGGTCTCCTTGGCTAATGTTTCTTACAGTTTCCAGGTTCCAAGTAAGTTCCCAATTGCGTTCCTTAGCTGCAGCCCCGCAAAGGCCAAATGCATTTGATATTTGTAATGCTCTGTGGTTCTATAATCTAACTAATCCAGGCAATGGAAATTTGCTTAACAGATTTGCATGCTGTTTTCAGATTTGTATTGTTCTTCCCCCTCCCGGTGTGTGTGAGCATGAATGTGCCTGAGCCCACTCGCTCACTGTCCCTTCCATTGGGGAAACAGAAATTCGGCCACCCTCCGTCCTAGCCAACTTCAGCATTTTGGAGGCATTTTGGTTTGGGGCTAAGATGGGAGTGTCTGCTGTGCCAGGTCCTGTCCCTGTCAGGAGAACCCAGCCTCAGGGCCGAGCTGGAGAGAACACAGCAAGTGCAGACAGTCTGGGGCACCAGGTCACCACCGTTCCCTGCATCCCACCACGGCACTGGAAACCACACACACCTACACACACGGGCACACGCCCAGGTGCACACACACACTCTTAACGCATGCATACACACACACTTCGTCTCACAAGCTGTCTTACACATGCACACACACTCTCACACATACACACTCCCTCTCCCTCTCTCTCCCATGCACGCACTCACACACACACTCTCCCCCCTCTCTCTTTCTCTCTCACACACATACTCGCCCTCTCTCTGTCTCTCTCTCTTTCTCTCTCTCTCATACATACTCTCTCTTTCTCACTGTCTTTTACACATACTCTGTCTCTCTCACACACACACACACACACACACACACACACACTCACCCTCTCTCTCTTCCTCTCTCTCATAGAAACTCTCTCTTCCTCTCTCTCTCTTACACATACCCTCACACATACTCTGTCACATTCTCTCTCTCACACACACATGCCCTTTCTCTCTCTCTTCCTCTCATACATACTGTCTCACATACACACACACACACACACACACACACACACGCCCTTTGCCACCACCCCTGGCCCATGCAGTTTGGGTCCTTGTCCCTTTCTTCCCAAGCCAGTATCACATAAGTCAGCGGCCCCAAGGGTCAGCCCCCCCAGATGAGCCCAGGCACCAACTCGCGAGTATGATTATTCGGGGTAGAGCCGCATCAATTCGGGAGACCGCCTGTCACCATGTGTAGAGCACAACTCATTTCCGTTTTCAGCGCACAGAAACACAGACCCTATTTGTTCTGGAAAACCTGGGTCTTTTGACCTGTGTCCTGTTGATGCTTCTCGGAAATAACCACGTGTGGCATCACGTTGTGTCTGCGCAGGGCTTGCTCTCTCCCCAGCTGGAGCTGTTGGGACCGCGGGGCAGAGACACTGTTATCTTTGCTCTCCGGGGTTCAGGGCAGCAGCGCCCGTCATTTCGGGCACAGACTTCCCTTCCCCATCACCCACGCACCCCCCGTGAATCTGGCTCTCGATTTCCCCCCTGGGGTGAGCACACAGGCTGGGGGTGGGGAGTGGGGGCCGGAGGGCTTGGAGCGGGGAAGGATGGCCTCCCGGCCCCTGGTGGCGCAGTGTCTCAGAATTACATATTCATGCTGGCAACCACAGTCTAGTCCTAGAGATAATTTCCTTTCCCCGAATATGACAATCTGTTCCCGTGTATAGCGTGCTGATGACCTTAACAATTGTGCAATTTTAGGGACCTTTGATTGCAACGGCCTTTACAAATGGATACCATTGAGCAGGTGCTTCTGTTGCCATCCCACTCTGAGGTATTACCTTCCCTGCCATGTGTCTCCGCCCCGCCGGGCGTGGCGTACGTGTACGCGCACGGGCGTGCAAGTACGCGCGCGCCTGGTCTCATCGCGCCCGCACCTTTCTCTCCTCTTCCCCGACCCCTTTTCAGGGGGGTGGGGGCAAAAACTCCAGTCTTTTACTCTCTCATCCCTTTCTCCAGCTTTAATCGTGGCCCCCACCTTTTTTTTTTTTTTTTACTTTTTTTTTTTTTTTTCTTCTTGATTTGGTTCTTTCGGTTCCTTTTCTTTATCTTCCCCACCCCTCATCTTTCTCCGTCTTGAAATACGATCAAGAGTGTAGGAAACTGGAAGGTGATCTGGGGCTGTGACTGTCCCAAGGGGACAGAGGCAGGAGAACCCTGGGCTTCGGCCAGGCCCCCCGGGGGGCCAGTGGGCCAGGGTCCCACCCCTCCAGGGTCCTGCGAGATGGCCTTTTAGGTCCCTGGGCCCTTTCGGTATCCCGGAGCTCGCTGGCTTCAGCCAATGGGGTTCCTGCAGTCAAAACAGCCAGACTCCATCTTTTAGTGAAAAGAAAACATTTTTGCCAGTAACTACTGAGTAATTATCCAGATTACCGCACGAAAAGCAAATTAAATTAACGACATCACCTGCGTAACGTGGATTTGGATCCCTGCCAGTTTCCTAACCTTTAAACTGAGCTCAAGTTAATTAAACATTTTTTAAATCACTTTGATGGGGATATGGAAGGGGCGGAGTGGAGGAGAAGGGGAGGTGGGGGCAGTCAGTGAGGGAGCCTCTTGCCACAGTCTCACTGGAAAGGGAGTATCTGTTGCTCTTGGGAAGGACACCGAGAAAGAAGAGGGGTTCTCTTATGAGCGCTAAATGGGTACTGTGTTAGCATGTTAGCTGGGGGGCTTGAAGCATGGGTCTGTCTCTCTGGAAGAGGGAGGGGGACAGCTGAGGCCGGGGATGGGTCCCAGCTGGGGTAAGAGTGCCTCTTAAGTTGGGACATAAGAGAAACAAGGCTGGAGATGGGTTTGCAGTTAGTAGGACGCCTCTCTCGTAGAAAGGGTCCCTCTAGGCCCCCAAGTCAGCCAGGACCCTCTAGGGTGGGCTCAGTGGGGGGACCAGGTTGAGTTGAGCTCCACAGATCTCTTTTGGATTTCTCTAATGTTGCTGCTAAGGAATCACCTCAACTAATGCAACTGCCTCTCTTAACCAAATAAACCCCGTGTGTGAATTCTCCCCGCCCCTCCCTCCACTTCCCTTCCAGCACTGACCCAGCCAATGCTGGCCAGAGCCAGAGGCCACTAACAGTTTGAAGGAGAGCTACTCACTACTAATTAAGCTGGGTTTGGGGGCCCAGGGGAAGTAAGGTTCCTCTGAGAGCAAAGTGGACCCTGGGGGTTGGAGGTGGCTCCCGCCCTTTGTGGAGTCAGGTGACAGAGGGGTTAAACCACCCCCCCCACCCACCCCCACCCCCCCTCCCCGGGCACAGCAGGTCCCTGCAAGGTCACACACTGGGGCTGCCCTGCCCTGTCCCTCTCCTGGAAATGAGGGTGGCAAAGGGCTTCCCAGCACAGCCCGCCCTCCAGGGGCCTCTAAGCTTCTTTCGGAATAGGGGGAGGGCAAGGCTTCTAGCCCATCCTCCCCTCCTCCGGCTCTGGGACCCGCTTCCCACAGAAGGATGACATAGCCAGGAGAGTGGAGGGAAAACCCACCCCCTCCGAAATGGATGAAGCCAGCCAACTGAGTCACATGTTTGAACCAAAGCACACACTTTGTCCCTAACGGAGGTTTCGTTCTCTGACCTTGAGTGCCACCCGCAAAGGACTGGTCCAGGCTCACAGTCAGTTCAGGGAGACTCAGGAGGTCTGTGAGTCCCGGGCCTGTCTTTATGTCCTATAACCAAAGCTGGGTATTTGTTGTGTGTGTTTTTCCTGACCTCGAGTCCTTGATATGAAATATAATTTTTTTAAGATTTTTTTTTTGTAATTTGCATCTTTAGTTGGCACTGACTATATCTAATAAAGTTGCAGGTGTTTAAACATTTAGCTTTGAAAAACCAGAAGTTTAACCAGGAAAAAAAAAAAAGGCATCACTGGTCAGTTTGCAATTCACCAGTGTAGCTGACCAGCCGGCGCGGCCACATTTGCTGACCACGTTTCCTGCCATGACCCCAAGAATGCAACAGCGCCGTATCAAATCGGCAAAATAGCAAACCAGCAACATGAGTGGCAAAGCCGTCTGCTCGCCAGCGTCAGGCGGGGCGAAGGTGTCAGATTTCCCAAGCTGTGACCCCGGGAAGCTGTTAGCCTGGCCATTTTCAAACCTACCTGGTAGCCCAATGTAGTCATACTTGGAAAGCTCTAGTTAAAAAGTCAGGGTCAACAGTACATTTGCCTGACACGTCTTCTCTGTCTTCCCACTTCATGTTCTCCTCTGGGCGCCCCCGACCTTGCGTACCCTGCAGAGCATACCTGGATGTCCAGGCAAGACTGGGCGAAGTTTCTGAGTGGCCCTTTGTTTAGGTGATGTCATCAGACCTGGACCCCCACCAGCCTCACTCCCCATCGCAACCAGAGATGGCTCACTTCGGATCGAGGGTTGACTACATCTCATCATCTCACGAATCTGCTGTAATATATGACAACAGCTTTTAAATGTGTATATAACCCATGATTTTGGTTTTGTTTTGTTTTTTTTTGTTTTTCTTGATGGTTTCCCCCTTCCTCTCCCCTCTTCCCCGTTCTCCTTTTAAATCTCTTTGAATCACATTTGGTAGTGATTTTGACTTAGTCCGGTAGTCATATAGCTTTAATATCTAGTTAAAAGCTAACCATAGTATAATTGTTATATTAAGGTATTATTTTTTCTTAAAAAAAAATTTTTTTTTGGCTTGTTTTGATTCTGTTCTCACTTTTAAAGGATGCTGAGATGGTAATATGACTCTCAATATTTTGGTACCAATTCTGAGACTGTATGGATTTTCTGGTGCGGCTTGTGCACCGGCGGAAGCAAAGTTGTGAAGTGTGGAGTAGGAGATGGGCATAAGCTTTCTACTTTGCGTTGTCTAAGAAGTGAGATGTAGTAAGCTAATTAACAGACTCTCTAGCGGTTCTTTTTTGTGACGTCTCTTTGTTAACCTAAGTATATCTATTTTCGGCAATAAGGTAAGGACGACGATGTTTTGAGTGTCCTTCTTTTCTATAAGTGCTTTTTTTCTGTTGAAAGAGGTGATATTATAAGGTTTTTTGAAATTGTGAATTCTAAAAAAAAAGAAACGTTGTAAATACAATTCCATTAACTACATAGAAACTATTAAGAAAGAGAATCAAAAATATTTTTGTGAGGGAGTCGGTCCCAGGCAGTTCGATGCTCTGTGGGAAGGAGGGGAAGGAATGGTAACCAAGTCAGTTCGGAGGCGGAAGGACACCCCGCTGCCGGGACGACCCCGGGGGAAAGTTCGAACACTGTTCAGCTCCTTCTGTCTGTGTGATAGACCTAAGAACTGTATTCGTGTCATACCAGCATATTAACCTCTCGTCTGTGCACAGCTTCAAATGTTACCGTCTAGTTAGATTTTTATTTAAAATATGAAAAACTGCTTTTCCCAAGACGTTTTTTAAAAACAAAGCTACAATTTTAATATTTAACATATTTAAAGTTTCAAAGCACACCTGTTTGGCTTGGGTGGGGAGGGGTGGGGGGACATTCTTTTTCAGTCTTAATTTTTAAATATTTGATCATTTTCTATCGTCCAACCATTTCAGCACCTCCAAAGGTCCCTAGGACACTTTGCCTCTCTTTGCCCCTCCCTTCCCCCCACCCCCCCGGCCCCCAGCTCTGGGGGGGCCCCACCCCCCTGGGCCAGGAGCGGAGAAGCCTGCATTAACGAAACCTTTTCTCCATTCACTTTCTATTTCCAAATTAGGAAAGCAACCTTTTGGTTTATATATTTTTTTTTAATACCTCAGTGCTGCAAGTATCACCAGAGAGGCTATGGAAGAATTTTTTTTTTTAATTTATTGTAGATGTAAACAGAATTTTAAAAATAAAAAGTATAAACATCGCTGCACTGTGACTGGTGGGAAAAACTGACAGTTTCCTGTTTGCACATGTTTGACATTTGGCTGTTATAATATATGGTCCTCGGTTGGGGAAAGATACTTATGATGAAGGATATTTTTTAATTTAACTTTTTTTTAATATTGGTAATAGGTCGGCAACAGCAACTATAGAAGTACAACTCAATAGATGGCATTAAAACATATTGTAGTGTGGATATATATTTTTTTCTTTTTTAAAATGTGATATTGACGTTTTATTAATATTTTTTAAATTGTTACGTTTATAAATTTGGTACTTAAGGCACAGCCAGTATGAGACACTGAATGCGACGTTTATTATAAAGAGCTGCTGCACTCCTATTTTTATAAATTTTACTAACAAAGTAGACTAATGTAGACATTCACAGACATGGTAGGGCAAAAGCATCCTCAAACAAAAGGCTCCAAAATGCGAACTCGGAAGGAAAGAAAAAAAGCCTTTTTCAATTCTAATTAAACAGCAATGACATTTTTTTAAAAAAAAAATCTTGTTTCTCCAATTAAATGTTAGGTTGTTTGGTGAGGGTTTGTTTTGGTTTTGTTTTTCTTTCTTTCTTTTTTTTGTTTCCAAACAACCACGTTAAGTAAAATGCTGGGCGCTTTTAAAATATCAAAACTTGTTCAAGTAATAAAATTTAAAAAAAAATAGAAGTTTTATTAAAACACACACACACACACACACACAAGAAAAAAGACAATAAATTCCCAGAAATTCAGTGTCTAGACTAGGGAATTTAATTACTATTTTGTCCATGTTGGTGATGTACTGTACTACCCTTCCTTTCTCTGCAACCCCCATCACCTCATAGAAGACTCTTTGTTGATCACTGTCTGTTAATAATGTATAAAAATGGCTATCTTGTAAACGTCCTGTCCTGGTACTAGTGTAGTGACCTTTTTTCTTCTCTTTCTTCTAGTACATATTGATAGATATAACGTAATTAAGGTTTAAAAAAAATTAGACATAGTTACTCAGATTTAGGACCAGTAAGGATAGAACTTTCTCTTATTTATGAAAAAAAAAAATGCTAATAATTTTGGGGCAGTTTTTTCCTTTCGATTTTTTTTTTCCAATTTCAACTTTTTATTTTATTTTTGCTGATCTGATGTGGTTTCAACGAACCCAAGGTCTCATGATGTTCAAATGCCGGCAGACTCTACGGCGTTTTGTAGATACCCACCCCCCCCCCAACTGTGAAGGGGTGTGCCATACTACCTTAAATGCTAATGCTAGATATGCAAAACTGGATTTTTTTAATTTATTTTTTAAAAGAGGGAGGCATGGTATATTAAAATGATTTTACTAAGAGAAAAAAATATTTTTTTAAGAATGCTCAGAAGAAATTGATAATCTGTGTGAATATGTTTTAGATGTTTATAATACCTTTTGAAGAGACCCAGTAGCCCATAGCACAAATCTCGTGGAAATCTGATATGTTTTAATGTGGCTACCTAGGTTAAGGTTCACGTTCGTCCCCCCACTCATCTAGAAGTCCATTTTGGAAGATTTTTGTAAATTATTTTAGCACTGATGTTCAGCCTTGTCTTTGTTTCCGTTAAGCTCAATGGCGAACATGGGAACCACCTTTCGCCTTCCCTGGGGGAGCACCCCTCTTGGCTGATGGCTTTTCCCCGGAATCATAAAATAGCCACCGGGTGACTTTCTGGCTTCCAGATCCATCTGCCTGGGACCCCCGAACTCCTCTCCTCCCAAGCAGAGGGGAGGGAGTGGCATTAGCTCCCGGACCCATTCCTGGTTCTACCTGGACATGGGGCTGACGGGGATGACCAAGCCTTCGGTCCCCTTCCCAGGAGCTTTCTCAGCCCTGGTCTGTGGCCTTCCTCACACCCATCGGGAAAACCAAACAGCCTTGTGTTCTATCCCAGTCGCTCATTGGCTTGATTCGAACGAAGCCCCGACAGGCCTTTGCGTTTCTATCCTTCATACCCTTCATCTTAATTTGAACTCGTAGCTTGGACTTTAAGGTAGCATGGCTCTGTTGCTGTCAATCTGATGTTTCGCTGCACAGCAATTCACAGCCAGTGAATGTTACACACATCTTGCTAGACTAGTATAAAAATCATTGGGTAATTGTTGGTTCTAATGACCTGAAAGGTGTTCAGTTTTTGTTTTCAGTTTGTTGTTTTTGATTTTGGGTTTTTTTGTTTTGTTTTGTTTTTTGGGGGGGGGGGGGGTGGCCTTTTTTTTTTTTTTTTTTTTTTGGTTCCAAATAGAAAAACAAAACCTATTTTGATCTTTAGTGCAAACGAGGGCTAGGGACTTAGCCACCACCACCACCACACTGTTTCATTCTGCCATTCACTCACTGCAGCATAATCAAGAATAAAGCAATATAGTTTACTACATTTTTTTATTGAAGGTCAGCCATGCTTTCTGTATTATATTGCATATGAAATTGTTTACAAAAGAAACACTAACTCATACTTCTCTTTATCCGTTGGGAGTGGCACACAGGGACAGAGGGAGACTGGGGGGGAAGGGGTGGCGGGGAAGGGAGGGGAGAATTTTCTTTCTTGAATGTGCTTCACCAGCCGGGCTGTCTTCCAAGGAAGACAAAAGCAAGGAGGTTGGGGCAGGAGTGAGCAGAGGGACGGAGGCTGGCAAGCACATTGAAGAGAGACCCTGGTGGGCTCCCCCTGCCCTCACCCTAAACAGAAAAGCAGAATCATCAGCTCAGCCCAGTCCTGGGCACAGACACTACACAAGGAGACGCTGTACGTTAAGCAATACTTTAATACTGTAATATGTTTGTTTTCTTTTCTTTTTTTTTTTTTAAACCAAAAAAAAAAAAAAAAGTAAGTAAACTCAAACAAAAACATATAAATAAAACCCACCCCTCTGGGGGAAGCAAGCTTAATTCAAACACTTGGCTATCAAATAATCAGAATGTATTGTCTCAGACAGGCTTTCATTTCCGGGAGGCAGGGGCACGAGGGGGGAGGGGGAGGGGGCCTGGGAGACAGACGTTCCGGAGCCTCCCTAGAAGGCTCTCTGCTGTATTCTGTACATACTGTACCATCCTGTGTGGAATCTGTGAGTGTCCTCTTGAGTAGCGTGGGCTAGCCGATCGGCCGTTCATGGTGTATTGTAAACTCAGAATTCCATATGTAATAGGATGCAAGTCTAAGCGTTTCATGTGGACATAAATGTATCTAAATAAAACTTTCCCTAGCACTGTGGCTGACCTCACCCTTACTTTTATACTTTAGTATGAAACTGATGACAACTTTGGTAGTGAGTATTTTTTTTATATATATACATATATATGTATCTATATATATATATATCTCAAGCATCTTTCAGGTCTTTGTGTGTGGCTTTCTTAAAGCCCTGTTGTAAAAAATTACTATGTGGATGGCAGTCTCTCACATCACAGATGTGGAAAGTATAATTTTATATTTGTATTTTCAAATAAATAAGTTTGTGAAAGGTTTCCATCCTCTACTGTGGTCCAGAAATCAATGTGTTTGTCTGACAAAAAAAAAAAAATAATAAAATACAATAAACTGTTTTGAACAGAGTTGTTTGGTGTTCTTTCACTTGCAGAAGAGAGCTGGGGTGGGGGAGAGCTGTTGTTTGGTTTGGGGAGAAGGGTAGCACCATAATCACACCTTCCCTCTAGAAGGGAAGCATGAAGAAGCCCTTCCCCCGGCCCCAGAGAGCTGGTGGAACTATTTTTAAGAAGTGACAAGAGAGCATTGCTGCGGAAGAGCAGATTGCAGAGCACCTCGGGACCCTTGGGTGGAGCGAGATCATAGGACATTTGGTGGACATCCAAATGTCCAGCGAGATCATAGGACCCAGATGCTAGATGTGTGTCAAAGGAGCTAAGTGGCTCTCCGGGTTGCAGGCCTCAGCTAGTTATCAACAACTTACAGGAGAGGGTGTAAGACCAATTCCATGACCCTCGGTAGGAGTCTGAAAGGGTATTAGGAAGCCCGGCCTTTGCCCCCAAGTTCGAAGTCTTGCTTAATGAAGGGAATCCAAGGTGTAGAAAGAACTAGATCTATGATACTTCTGCCTTCTGGCTATCAGAGGAGAGAAGAGAAAAGAATTGAGACACGGTTCGTTGAGGGCAAGTCCCAAGATTGGTGGTAGCAGTCCAGACAGGGCCTGACCAGAGGGTTTCCTTGGCCTTTAAGCTCTGGAGGTAAAGAACCAGGCCTAGAGGTCTGTCAGGGATGAAGCTTCCCGTAACTGCTTCCTCAGAGCCGTGGGTAAAACCTTGGTCCCCAGGGGATGGCCTTCTCGGGCCCCTGCTCCAATTTCCTGTGTCCTGCTTTATTCCAGCTTTATTTTATGGACGTTGCTGCTACGTAGACAAAGCGCCAAGAAGAGAAGATGGAAGGTGTCCCTTCCTGTCTGAGGCTAGAGACAAGAGAATTAGGCTCCAGGCCCACCTCTTAGGTCCACGGGCAAAGCGTCAGCCCTCTGCAGTATCTTAAGTTTGCGGACGGAAGAGTACAAGCCCTGCTGCCCCACAGAAATGAAAGCCCACTGGAAGCTCTGTCGAGAAATTCCTTTTAGGAATTCTGACATGGAAAAGTTTGTCTTCATCCTCATGGCTCAGCTCCATCCCAAAAGCCCAAGGAAAGAGGGGGGAATAGAGGCGTCAACTGTATGCTAGCTGAGCCACACAATGGTCTGGTTAGTTCCACACGTGTTGCGTGACTGCATTTTAACGTTCAGGGAGGGTACGTAATTTGCCGGTAGTCCTACGAGTGCTCAGCGGCAGAATTGCGGTGTCATCTCCGGGACTTCCTGCTGGGTTCAAGCCCGGTGACCGACCGATGTCAGCATCAGTGTTGTGTGCCTGGTTGGGGTTGGGGGAAAGAGCTCTAACCTAAAGGCCTAAACGTGCCCAAAAAGAGGCGGAAAAATATGAATCTAGAGAAAACTAAACTTTCAGGGAGAAACACTAAGTAGAAAACAAAGCAGCAAAAAACCAGGAAAAGGAAAACCAAGAAACAACAATGTTAAGATCAACGCAAGCATAATAAGTAGGACAGGGGGAAAGCTAGCAAGGTAATCCATCATTATCTAAATATGAATGGATTGAATTTTCTACCATTACAAAACAGGTGTGTTTAGGAAAACAAGACCCAATTATCCGTTATTATAGAAACAGATGATAAACATGGCTGCAAATAAAGGGGTGGCAAGAGAAGACAGGCAAACACAAACAAAAAAGGGCAAGAATTGAAATAGGGTCAGGGTGGAATTTAAAGCACTCAACAGGATATTTCGTAATGACAAAAGACACAATTAAGAGGATATAGAGGTGATAAACCCGATGCTTCAATTATCAGAAGAACTAAACACTTAAATCAGAAACTACTAGTGCAAAGAGAACTTGATAAAAATTAAAATACAATGTCTTAAAATTTTTTGTAATGTTTATTTTTGAGAGAGAGAGAGAGAGAGACAGAGCATGAGTGGGGGAGGGGCAGAGAGGGAGACACAGAATCCGAAGCAGGCTCCAGTCTATGAGCTGTCAGCACAGAGCCGGATGATGCGGGGCTCGAACCCATGAGCTGTGAGATCATGGCCTGAGCTGAAGTCAGATGCTCAACTGACTTGAGCCACCCAGGCACCCTAAAATACAATTACAGACTTTGATGCACCTCTCTCAGAACTAGACATGTATAATAGACAAAAACAAAGACAGAGGAATTGTATAATGCAGTTAGTAAATGATCATCAGACTATAGAATCTTTAAATAATGTATATTTTTTGTCATTTATCCATGGAATATATACAAAAATCAACCCATTGTGTGGCAAAATAATATTAATTCCTTATTAACTAATAAATAATTAACTATTAACTAATTTTTATTTTACTTATTAACTAATAAAATATTAATCATGTAATTAATAATTAAATGATAGCTAAAATTAGTATTTTTTAAGTTTTTATTTATTTTGAGAGAGAGAGAGAGAGAGAGAGAGATACAGCGTGCACAAGCAGGGGAGAGGCAGAGAAAGAGAGAATCCCAAGCAGGCTCTGCACTGCCAACAGAGAGCCCAACAAGGGGCTCAAACTCACAAACCGTGAGATCATGACCAAATCAAGAGTTGGACACTTAACCAAAAGAACCACCCAGGCGCCCCGATAAAATTAATAATATCTATTTAAACAACTGGCAGTTTTGTAGTCCACATTCCATGATCATAATCCAATAAAATTAGAAATAATTAAAATGTGATCATAACCATTATAACTGCACAGAAATTAAGAAACCTAATTCTGGACATCCTTGGATCAAAGAGGAAAGTTAGAAAGCAACAAAATCACACATTGTATCTGAATCTGTAACATACAGCAAAAGCTTTGCTCAAAAATTCAATGGGATGACTTCAATGGGAAAAAATATTTTTCAGTGAAGGAATCTATTATTCATCTTAAGGTGGTAAACAGCACCTAAAAAAAATAGAGATAAGAAGTTGATAGAAGCTAAAAGCTATAAAATAGAAAACAACAAAGTCATTGAAGGGATCTAAGAGCTGAATTTTTACAAAGACTATTTTTATAAAATAGGCAAGTCACCCTGAATAAAAAAAGAAAGAGCAAAAATATGCAATCCCACGAGAAAGAAAAGAGACAAAACCAGATAGCAATGAGAAAAGAATACCAAGAGCAACAAATCTAAAAATTAAGAAAAAGCAAAAAATTTCCTAGCAAATATAAATTACCAAAACTGATCAGAAGTAGAAAAACAGAATAAAGTTATTACCACAACAGCTATTGAAAGGGTAATTAAAGGTCTAATACTGAAAAATGGATTTGGTACAAATGGGTTTACAAATGAGTTTTATTTAACTGACAATTCCAATGCTAGTTAAACTATTCCAGATGATAGAAAAATATGGAAAGCTCCACTATTTTATAATGCTAGCATAGCTTTGATGTCAAAACCCAATACAGAAATAAAACAAAAATACATCCACAGACTTTGCTCAGATGCAAAAATTCTACAATTCTACAACTGTAGCAAAGAGAATCCACTGATATATCAAGAGTATAGCATATGATGACCAAGCAGACTTATTCCAAAAATGTAAGATATTCCAATATCAAGAAATCTATCAACATAATCTGCTAATATTTGTCAAACAGACAGCAATTATGCACAATATTATAAAGACTATCTACCAAATCCAATGGCAATTATCTTAAATGGTGAAACACAAAATCTATTTCAATTAAAATAAGGAATGGGTAGGGGTGCTGCTATGACTTGATACTTAATATTGTCTTAGAGGTTAGAGAAAGCAAAAAGATAATGAAGTAATATAAACATTGAAAGGAAAAGACAAAGATAGGATTATAGTCCTAGAAATTTCAAGAGATTTCAGTAAAACAAAACAAAAAACAAATACATAAAATTGCTACTGGAATGGATATAAAACTTTGATAAGGTGGCCGGATATAAGATAAATATACCCAAACCAGTAGACCTCCTCCTATTCAGCGATAAACACCCAGTAATGAAATTGGGTGGGGGGGGGGGGGGGTGGGGGGAAACACTTAGGGATAAGTTTATAAGAAAGGCATAGGATCTATAGTAATCAAATTATAAAATATTACTAAAGGCCAAGGTGCCTGGGTGGCTCAGTCAATTAAGCATCTGACTTCAGCTCAGGCCATGATCTCATGGTTCATGGGTTCAAGCCCCACATTGGGCTCTCCACTGTCAGCACAGAGCCGGTTTTGGATCCTCTGTCTCCCTCTCTCTCTGTCCCTCCCCCACTTGTCCTCTTTCTCTGTCTCTCTCAAAAATAAATAAACATTGGAGCGCCTGGGTGGCTTGGTCGGTTAAGCGTCCGACTTCGGCTCAGGTCATGATCTCACGGCCCGTGAGTTCAAGCCCCGCGTCGGGCTCTGTGCTGACCGCTCAGAGCCTGGAGCCTGTTTCAGATTCTGTGTCTCCCTCTCTCTCTGCCCCTCCCCTGTTCATGCTCTGTCTCTCTCTGTCTCAAAAACAAATAAACGTTAAAAAAAAAAAAATTAAAAAATAAATAAATAAATAAACATTAAAAAAATATATTACTAAACATTAAAAAAATATATTACTAAAAATATATTACCATAAAATAAGATCTGAAGAAAAAGAAAAGATCCCATTCTTGAATGGAAAGATCTAATCATAAAATGTCAGTGCTCCCAAATTTTATACGCACTGTAAAACATACAGAACATAGAAACACAATTCCAATAAAAACTCTCATGGATTTTCTTTATTGTTTAAATAAATCTTCAAGTTATATAAAAGAATAAATGCTCCCAAAGTAGCAAGAAAAGTATTAAAGAGGATCATTAAGCGTATCTGTATTACCAAATCTCAAGACTTACCCTAAGTCACTTTGCTGTCCTCAGTGCAGCAGAAGTATATAGAAAGAGTCAAATAGTGGGTGCCTGGCTGGCTCAGTCAGAAGAGCATGCGACTCTTGATCTGGGGGGCATGAGTTTGAACCTCATGTTGGGTGTAGAGATTACTAAAAATAAATAAATAAACTTAACAAAAAAGAGTGTCAAATAGATCAGTGGAGTAGAATAAATGATTTGAAATAGATCCTGGTATATATTAGAATTAATACTGTCTGATAAATGTAATGAGTAGTTTAATTCTGTGGGAAAACGATGGATTACTTAATATGTGGTACATGCAAAGCTGGCTTTTCAACTAGATTAAAATAAAAGTTGACTTTCAACCTATGTTATTCATAAAAATAAATCCCAGATGGATTAAGGATTTAAATGTAAAACAATAAAATTATTGCAAGAAAATCTACACCTTTCATGTACAATCTAGCAGCTTTTTAAAAGCTAAAATGAAAAACCCAGAAGCCATAAAAAGAAAATCCAACATTATAAAAATATTTTAACACAAAAAATACTTAAAGTTTTCACATGGCAAAAAATTTAAACTTAAGTAGGACCAATGATAGATTTGGGGGGAAATTACTTGTAACGCAGAGGATGATGGTCATGGTGTATACAGAGCTCTTGTGAATTGACAAGGCAAAGGCAACCCAATAGATAAATGGGTAAAAGACAGGAATAGGTGATTTATGGAAGGGCCAATCCAAATGGCTCAACATACGAAAATATGCTCAAAATCACAAAATAGGAAATAAAAATTAAAGCTGCATTCATCAGTCTGGCAGAAAATGAAGAGAGCTGCATTACCTGTTGTGCTGAGCAAAGGGCGCTTATATATTGCTGCTAAAAATGTGGTGTTTGGGTGCTTTTGGAAAGCTTGTGCAGCCATCACTGGATCTTGAGGGACAGTCCCCATCTTTTCTTCATCAGGATCATTTGACATTGCCCAAACAGAAGTGCAATTGTAATCGTTCTCCCACCTTCTCACATCATCCTCTCCTTTAGAGGATGTAATATAAAGAAATGACTTTGTATTATTTTTTGAATGTTTTGTGCTCTGCCTCCCTCAACTCTAAGGGATGCTTCCACGTGCTAAGCCTTCTCTGCCTCGTTTTATGCACAGCCTACAATATTATAAAGACGCTTCCCGCGGGATTCTTATCATTTCCAGTTTGCCAGTCCATTTTTCTTTCATGGTCAGAATTGATTTCAGAGTGGCCAGACCACTGGTCATTTCCTCCACCCCGTGGGAAATTAAACTGTTGGGCAAGTCAAAAGCAGTAATTGGAGTAGATGCTTCTTTGAGGGCATCCCTTGTCTGCTGATACCCTTCACCAACCCTCCAAAGGTGGATGGGGGCCGGGGCGCCCCTCTTGAGGAGGGGAAGAGGCTGGTGGCTGCACCAAGCAGCCTGGCTCTCCTGCCGCCCTCGGCACCCTCCCGCGGGTCTCTGGTTAATTGCTGTGACATATTTATGGGCACTCTCTGAGGAAAGAGCAGGCGAGCTGGCCCACAGCATCCCAGCTCAGCAATCATCGCTGATTAAAAACTAGTTACAAAGCAATGAAGATGGAATCCTGCATTAACCAAATGACCCTGTCCATGGCCAAGCCCAGATAGATGGCAGTGATTATGAGAGCATCACTTACAACGTCGGCAAACGTTAACGGCTGTTTGAATTTCCGGAAGATTTACAGGGTAGTGACAGCATTTGGCTGGATGGGATTCAGGCTCTGCTTCCTGCCCAGATGTGCCTGTGTATTTATGGGTTCCTGTGGACTCATGGCCTAGCTCTGCTGAGCTTTTGGGTGGGTCTAATCCGAATACTCTGGCTTGTGTGAAGTTGCGATGTATCATATTGCCAGTTTTCAGAGAATCTGAATTAGCTCAGCTACACTTAATGCTGAAACTATCCTGAAAGTAATTTAATCTTTCTTTAATGATTCAGAAGGCGCTTTGAAGTCTTGCACTAATCAGAGTCATGGTTATGAATATCAGAACTTGATATTGAAGAAGTGTGAGAGTATCCATAAAAGAATTAGGTGAGGGGATTATGGAAAACAGCCCATGTGGCTGTTTCTGTGAGAGCTATGTGCGTGGGGAGGGGGCGGGGGCGGGGGGACATGTAACCATGGTGTGATAAGAAGTCTAACGTGGGCTAATGTTGATGTCCCCATGTTCAATGAATGACCTGTGAAAAAGTCAGCCTTTCTCCCTGGTCCCCTCTGCTCCCACACCTTCCAAGAAGAATTTGGTCTTTCCTGGTTTGGGTCTCCGTCATGTAGATTTGGAGCGGGGGGCGGGGGCAGGGGGAAGGAAATGTCCTGTCCAAAACCAGGATCCCCTTTACTGGGAAAAAGAGAAATGAGCAGGTATGTTAGGTGAGCAGGGCGGGAGAGAGGCAGGACCCCTCAGGAGCTGGGTAGCGAAGGGGAATGTAGGGAATGTCCAGAGCCAACTGCCATGACCGTGAAGTGTGTGCATGGGGCAGTGTGTGTGTACGTGTGTGTGTGTCTCTGCACACGTATGTATGTGTGAAACGAGGACAACCCCCCCCCCCCCATTCGGTCGTTAAAAGTCTCAGGAGCCCACCATGCTCTCTCTCCTTCTGGTAAAAGAAAATTAAAATAGAATCTCTATTTGGAATTTTTTGCAATACTTTCGGAAAGAGTTAAATTGCTTCTCAATAACTTTTGGCTACAGCTGTCTGCCACGTGGAAACAGGGGCAAAATGTCAGGAGAAAGAAGGCCTGGCTTTGTAAGGGTTTATAACAGTGCCATTTAGGGCCAGAGACCGTCTTCTACATCCCCCTGGAAATGATACCCAGCAGCAGGGCCCAGCACTACGTGCTCGGAAAGTCGGCTGGAGAACCCCTGGGACCACCTCTGCCCTCGCCCCTCACTAACCCCAGCCCTAGAGGAAACACAGGCGCTCAATGGTTGGGGCAGGGACAGGGCGATGGGGCAGTTCCGGCAGCCCTAAGGAATAAAAAACAAAGTGCCCTGAGTCTGAGTTATAGAGGCAGCTTCATTTACTTCCCCAGGAACCAGGCCCAGGCAGTGGAGCTGGGCGCCTAGACATGGGACGGGGGGCAAGCCGAGATCAGGGCTGTAACACACACAGCCAGTGTGGGGATCTAGGGTCAGGAGAAGAAGGGCTCTGTGGATTGGCAGACAAAAGCAATTGGCCATGTTTTTGCCGGAGCCCAAATCGTACCCCTGCTCCCCCCGCTGCCTGACCCCCACAATACCTGTCAATGGTCCATGTGTCCGAGGAGTTGAGCCCACAGTGTGTACCAGACTGTGCTGCAGTTGGGGACCCGCCCCCAATGCCCTCCGCCGTGGACTTCTCCTCTGGACTACTCCAGTAGCCGCCAATGTCCTCCCCGGCCCCACCCGGCTCTCAGCACCTGCCAGGGTGGGCATGCCGTACCCCAAGCCTGACCATGTCACTATCCCGTAGACCTCTATTGGCCCTCCAGACCCACAGAGGGGTTCTCAAGGTGGGCACTTAGCAGACGGGGCCAGAGCTGTGGGTGCTGTGATGTGTGGGGCAATCTTGCATGAGGACGACTCATCCTGGGTCCCAAGAGGCCTGAGACGTCCCACGTGATGTTCACACAGATTATTATGAAACCAGCTTATATTTATCTGGGCCTTTTGTCTCATTTAACAGTCAACTCAAAGTAGTTTTTGCACAATATGTGGGGGTGTAACGACCATGTAAATGAAGAGAAGGACATGCTTTTGTTTCATTCAGAACATTACCCGGTTCTTCACTAATTCAGAGAATGAAGTCATCGATGGCAATGGCCCTCGGCCAGTCTGCACCCACAGTGTCACATTCACAGTGACTGAACAAGCAGGAGCATCTGACCCCTTCATTATGCCCTCGAAAACAGCCATTCCCAGATGTTTACAGACGCAGATACATAGTATTTTATTATAAATCACTTACATTATATTACTCCTTTATATTATAGACTGAGCATTCTACTGAAGTTTTTATGTACTGAAGTACGTTCTATTATTTGTAGATTTTCTTTGGGGCTAGTAAAGGGGGACATTACAACATGGTTTTACAGAAAGGAGGGTTGGGCCTGATAGAGCTGAGAAACAGGCTACTACTCAAACCTCCCAGGAAGGCTTCTAGACTCTTCTGATGCAACCCATTTCTGCAGCTCCAGCCTCATCACCTACCATCCCTCCAGCCTGGGACCCTGGACTGCAGTTACCATAACATAAACAGTGCCACGGAAACAGCACGGGTCCCACTCGCTGTGCCTGCAACGGATTGGACACCCCATCCCACACTGCCCAAAGCCACCGTACCCACCTCTTCTTATGCCTCCCGTATAGCACCCACTACAGAAGGACAGATAGGCACCCACACACCTGACTCTCTCCTCCCTGGGAGCTGTAACTCCACCGCCAGTTCTCCCAGGAAAGCAGATGGGGGAATGAGTGAATGACAGTGCCGTCCAGCAAGATCTTGAATGTGTGGGATGTCTAATGTACGTGATACAGTTTGGTGCCTGAACTCTTCTCAATAACAAGTTGTCTTACAACCGGAGTGATACCAGAGTGACACCTTCAGGTTGAGTCCCGGGGGGCGGGGAGGGCGGTGCTCAGGATAGAGGAACCCCTCCTCCTTCGGCTCTGGGCTGCCTCCCCCACTTGCCCACATCCACTGCCTATGTCCACCCAGGTTCATCAACTCGGTGTGCAAGCAGGTCCGGAGGACCTATGCCGAAGATCCAATTGCCCAAGGGTCCGGTCTGCCGAGTTTAACACATTTACTAAAAATGTGCTTCTCTTAACTACTTAGAGAGTGTTCAGAGATCTGGGTCAAATGAAGCCATTTCATTAGCTTTGAAGACCTCCGTGGGATCAGGGCGCCTGGGTGACTCAGTCGGTTAAGCGTCCAACTTCAGCTCAGGTCACGATCTCACGGTCCGCGGGTTCGAGCCCCGCGTCGGGCTCTGGGCTGATGGCTCAGAGCCTGGAGCCTGCTTCCGATTCTGTGTTTCCCTCTCTCTCTGCCCCTCCCCTGTTCATGCTGTATCTCTCTCTGTCTGAAAAATAAATAAAAGTTAAAAAAAAATTAAAAAAAAAAAGAAGAAGACCTCCGTGGGTGGTCACCCACCTTGCCGCAACAACTGATGGAGGGTTGCTGGGCAGGCAGCGGGGGCTGGACTGGGAAAGACAGCTCAGCTCAGCCTGGTGGTCCAGCGTGGTGAAGATTGGCAAACCAGGGCAGACTGGGGTGGCAGGGGCCGGCGGGGAGGCTGTGGAAGGGAGCAGGGAGAAGATGGCAAGAGAAGAGTCTGAAGGACCCAGGACTCTGGAGCCCAGCTCCCCGCAGCCCTCCCGAACCTGCTAATCCACCCAGTCGGATGAGAAAGCAATTTCTTGAACCTGTGAGTTGGTCGAAACCACTTGTCAGAGTTTTATTTTAAAGTTGCGGCGAAGGAGCTCCTTCCGTGAAATTCAGTTGGAGATTTCTTCCGCGGTGGGGACAGCCGGTAACAGATAGGTGTCTAAGCCACACTGTTAGAGCAGGTACGGGAAAGAATGGACTCGGGGAAAGCTGAGCAGATATTTATCTGCTTCTCCAAGGGGCTTTAGATCATGTCATGCAAAACTGTCCTCCGTCCGTCAGAGACTAGGTATGGAACAATTTCCTGTCACCAAGAATTACAGTAAAGACAGAAGCAAGGGGTGTGTGTGAATGGGAAACTTCAGGAAATTTGCCAAAGTTGGTCGTTTGATGAATTGGTTATGGGGGAGTTGGTATGAGCTCACGTAGGGCTTTCCTGAAGCGCCGGCAAGTGAGGGAGTCAGGATCTCTCTTGAGGAGTGAAACGAAACGGGCACAGAGACGCATGAAAGCATAGAACAAAGAGAGTCTCGGGGCCACAGTTCTGGTAGGAAGAGGAAGTCTTAAGCAATAAACTTCAAGTGTCGCAGCCACGGGCAGGACATCTGCAAGGTAGCAGCGGACGCTGGGCTCTGAGCCTACGGATTTCTAGTATTCTCGTCCCACGCCCACAGCTTCCTTACTGAGAGACAGGTGCATCAACCTTTCTCATTGATGCAGTTACACATTTGCTCCATCCAGCTCCCCTTGCTCTGATTGAAAACGTGCCGAGCAACCTTCTTGTTCTAATCTGGCCTCCGGGGTAGTCCTGGATGATGTCAACGAGCTGCCTCTCTGGAGGGGCCTGCCTGCCTCCCCCTGGGGAAGCCCCACGCTCACGTACCCTTTCACGGAGTGCGGTGCTCACCTCTACCCCTGCGTTTCGGGGCTTACACATCCGTTTCCCGCCCAGCCTCCAGGCAAGTGCCACAACTCCTTCGTGTTTGTGTCCCAGCACCTGGAACCCTGCAAGCCTGTGACTCAGCTGGGAATAGTGCCTGGCCCATGACAGGCGCTAAATCAAAAATGTATGAAGTGAATGGATAGATGGGCCATTTGGCTACTTTTCGAGATGGAGCTCGGGCCCAACCCCTCGGAAGCACCTTCTGAGGCCTTTGGGGTCTGCTGATGACTTTCAGAATCCCTGTGACTCTCCTCTTGGTTCTGCAGAGTCGCTTGGGTCTTCCCGTCTGCCCTGTTCTATATCCTGCGCCAGGCGGGCTTCGGAACCAGCCGCTCCTGGATGGGGAGCCGGCTTTGCAACCTTGGGCAGGTTACTTAGCCTCGGTGTGCCACCTCAGCTGCTCCCTCTGTGAAATGGGAATCACGCCCCCAGCTCTGCTGGAGATGAGGTAGGTTTCCTGTAGCACCACAGGCTTCGGTGTGAGGAGGAAGGGGCAGGGGCAGGCAAACATTTTTCCCAATCTTCTCCTAAATGGTCTGGACATACAAATCCCTCCTGCCCCACCGCACCTCGCCTCCGTCCCCACTCCCGATGTAGGACGCTTTGAGCCGTGCTCGTGCAAAGAATCAAAGGGGCCCTTTATTTGCTTCCCTTCTCCCCCTCCTGCCTCCCGGGAGTCTCCAAGGTGAGCCAACTTGGCCCGACAGCTTTGGAGTTTGTCTTCCGTTCGGGGAGGGGCTGGCACCTCCATCTGGAGCCGGGAGCAGACGTGAGCTCTGCACAAAGGAGATCTGTCCCTGCAACCCTGCTCTCCCTCTCCCTCCCACCCGCGCAGCAGCTGGCTTCCAGGGGAATCCAATGACAGCCAGACTCCAGGGAACCGAGCTGGCGAGACCAATTCTGTGGAGTGATCCATAGTGACAGAGAAGCCTCGGGGCCTGGGAGACCAGCAGGGGACCAGTTAACCCATAAAGGGACAGACAGTCTAGGGGACAGTGTTCTGCTCCCCTGCTCCAATGGGCACTGTCAATTGCCTGATTCCCTGCTCCTTCCGGAAGCCGCAAATGGCCTTCTGTTGTTGTCTTTCTGCACACAAGGTGGCTTCTGCCCTCTCTGTCCTGCGGCTCGAGTCGCTTCCTCTGCCTGCAGTATCCTTCCCTGCACTATGCTCTTCTACCTGACTCACCCCTCCGCAGCTGGCCCCACTCAGCTCTAGGTCATGGCCTCCAGGGAAGCCTTCCAGGAGGAATGGATGGAGTGCCCCTCTCTTGGGCTCCCACAGGCTCTGGGCCCTCTTCTGCGACAGCAGTGACCCAACAGTAGTGGAACTGCTTACTGTCTGAGCGTCTGGGGGGTATGGACGCTCTCGTGTCCTATTCCTGAGTCTCTGGCTCCTCGCACAGAGCCTGGGCCCTCTTTGCTTCCTTTCAAACTTGAAGTTTTTAGTCGGTGCTCACCAAATCCATGTTGAATTTAATGGAATGTGGTAAAAGGTTCATTTCTTTCCCCCAAGCAAATTTTTACCAGATTAAGATTACACTGGGATTTATACATTGGTTAATCATGCATATGCAGTTTGCTTTTTTTTTTTTTGGAAGGCTAAAGATACTTTGATTTTAAAATAATTTCAAACTCGCGAAAACATTTTGCAAGAGCAGTACGAAGAACTTCTTTTATTCAGCCATCTAAGGATGACTGGCTGACTGACGCCCCAGCACCCCCACCAGCCCCGCTGTATACACACACATACAGGCAATACCTCAGTGTGTATTTCCCGCAACAGTGACACCCTCCTACACAATCACAATACAACCATCACAGTTGGGAAATTAGCATCGATTCATTCCTACCGGACATCTAGGTTGTCCCAATAACGTCCTTCATCACAAAAGCTGCGATCTAGGATCATGCGTTACATTTAATTGTCACGTCTCATTAGTCCCCCTCAAACTGGAACAGTTCCTCAGTCCTTCACGCTGACTTTCGTGACCCTGACACTTAGGAGGATTATGGGCAAGTTGTTTTGCAGAGTCCTTCCATTTGAGTTTTCCGACGTTTCTTCACGATTAGTTTCAGGCGATGCCTTTTAACGAGTGTCACACTAAGAGGCTCTGTGTCCTTCTGTATCCTATCAGGTGGTACACAATTTCTGTTGGTCTATTACCAGTGATATTAGCTTTAATCACTTGATTAAGTTGGGTCTGCCAGGATATTCCACAGTAAATTTACTCATTTTTCTTTGTAATTACTCAGTATTTTGGATGGAAGCTGGTTTGAGACTATGGACGTACCCATTCCTCATCAAACTTTCCACTCCATAACTTGACATCAACTAACGCTTCCTGGTTGAAGTGATTATTACTGCGAAGGTAGCCAAATAGTGATTTTCTAATCTCACCTTTTCTTCTGTATTTATTAGTTGGTATTTTACTCTAAAGGAAACTTATTTATTTATATCAGTACCGATTCACAGAGTCTTATTTAAAGGGTTGTAATTCATCATTATCATTGCTTATTTTTATACTTAAAATTTTGAACGTAAGATTTGAGTATTAATTTCCCTGATTTGAGCTCCAGGGGTAGGTAGCCCCTCGTGTTGGCTTCTGTGTCTCTTTGACACATCCTCATCAGTTTTTGAGCACTTTCTCATTTTCTGGCACAAGATATTCTCAGCTCCTGTTATAGTGTCTCTGCCCCAGCCCAAGAATCGCCCATTTCTCCAAGGAGTTCTGGCTCCTGTGCCACGGACAAGGGTCTGCTCACTGGTATCATGATATCACTTCTCTTAGGCCCTCTCAGTGGACAGAGCTAAAGAATACACACACACACACACACACACCCCAACATGTACATGTATTTATATACATTCATACCCACATTTACGTCTATATTTATATCCATCTCTATCTAGATACACATTGAAAAGCATGAATTCACACTAACATCTCTAATTCCAATCCAATACCACAGAGGTGATTCTCATGTTCTCCTTTTCCATATTTGTAACTCCCTTCTGACAGTGAGACACCTGGCTCCCATTATTACCCGCAACATATTTTCTTACTGAATGAAACCAATCTCCCGTCACCTTTGTGGACACCCACACAGGCACCCTCCTTACCCTGCTTTGGCTTTAAAAGCCCACGTGAGGCCACTGTCGTCCTCTGCCCACACTATGTAGACGCCCTCTTCAGGGCCTTCAGGCTCCAATACATCATACCTACCTCTCCCACCAGGATGCCCCTTCTACATGGACACTTTCTCTCACCCTGATTAGGCTCTGACACCCCACACTGGGCTGCTGGCCCCTGCCCTGCCTGCCCCAGGGACACCTTACCCACCCTGCCTCTGACATCCTGTGCTGGACTGATGCCACCAACGCATTGACCCCAACTCCACCCAGACACCTACATTGCTTATTGACAAGACTGGAATCGTGGTTCTATAGGCTTTTCACAACTGGGAATTCGCTGATTGCATCCCCAGTGTCTTTCAATATGTTTTCCCTTCTCTTTCATAAGAAATTGGTAGAGGTTTGATAAAATTCAGGTCCAGTTTTTTTGACAATAACACTTCACAGATAGTACTGTGTTCTTCCGCCGCATAGCACGTGATATCGAGTTGTCCGCAATTTTATTAAGGATTGCAAAATGATGTTATTCTAATTCTGTTTCTCACTCATCATATGAAGAGCTACTTATCAACCATTTCTTTACTCTATGGGGTTTACGTAGGAAAAGCCGGTAAATGCTTGATTCCTTCTCTTCACTTGTCAGTTTTCAAAATAGTAGGTTCTGGGGTGTCTGGGTGGCTCAGTCGGTTAAGCGTCTGACTTGAGCTCAGGTCATGTTCTCACAGTTCGTGGGTTCGAGCCCCATATCAGGCTCTGTGCTGACAGCTAAGAGCCTGGAGCCTGCTTCGGATTCTGTGTGTGTGTGTGTCTCTCTCTGCCCCTCCCCTGCTCATGCTCTGTCTCTGTCTCTCAAAAATAACAAATGTTAAAAAAAATTTTTTTTTAAATAGTAGGTTCTATGACATCCTCCAAAAGTGATCACTGAGTGGCCTTTTTCTTTTCTTTTAAAAATGTATTATGAACTCATGGATTGAAAAGTATCTTAAATTGTTTCCAAATTGCCAGTAAGTAAGGTCAGATGTGGGACAGATGGCATTTCATAGAGTGTCCATGTGACCAAATATGATATTTCAATGTATTGCAGTTATTATTTTATTGATGATCAAACTGTCCCATCGTTGGCCAGTAGGAGACTTCTCAATTTGCCATCTTTGACATAAGATGTCCCAAGGTCATCATATACATTTTGTGGCCCAGAACTGGAATCCATCATTTCTTAAAAAAAACTTCGATCCCCATTTTTTGAGTAATAGTATTTAGAGACCATAATCTGGTTTGTAGGGGTGTTCACACGTACTGGGTTGGCTACTGTTCCCAGGTTTTTTGCAATGGATAGAAAATGGACAGAGCTTTAAAAACAACAACGTACTTCCTAAATTCATATTGACACTTCTGATTCAGATTCAGGATTCTGGGGCTTTCACTTAGCCTCATCAGTCTTATATCCATACAATCCTTTCTTTCACATTGAACATCCCAATTCCCAATAAAACCAACATAATTACTCACTTCCTTATCCCACGATATACACCCAACAGTCTCAGATAAACAATACCAGCATTATCATTAATAATATGCATATCAATAAACAGTTAAAAATTTTTGCAGCCTTTTTTTAATGTTTTTATTTTATTATTTTTTTGAAAGACAGAGTGTGAGTGGGGGAGGGGCAGAGAGAGAGGAAGACAGAATCCAAAACAGACTCCAGGCTCCGAGCCGTTGGCATAGAGCCCAACGCGGAGCTCGAACTCACAGACTTTGAGATCATGACCTGAGCCAAAGTCAGACACCTAACCAACTGAACCACCCTGGCACCCCTGCAGCCATTTTATTTAGGGTATATCCCACTTGGGATGATAATCAAACTGATTTAATTAATTAAGTCACTTGAAATAGTTCCTTTCTGTATAATTATGCTACCATACCACTCAATACACGGGTTTCTTTCCTTCATTTGGCGTTCACAATTTAGATCATTTTTTCAATTTTTATGGATTCATTTTTTTGTGGGTTTGTTTTCTGTTGTTGTTGCTGTTGTTGTGGGATTTTGTTTGTTTGTTTTTGAGAGAGAGAGAGTGCACACATGAGTGAGGAAGGGGCAGAAGGAAAGGGAGAGAGAAAATCTTAAGCAGGCTCTATGCCCAGCACAGAGCCTGATGTGGGGCTTGATCTCACAACCCTGAGAGACCGAGCCAATATCATGACCTGAGCCAAAGTCAAGAGTCAGACACTTAACCGGTTGAGCCACCCAGGCACCCCTATGGATTTATGGGGTTTTTCTTAATTTTTTAGAGTTGTAAAAAGTTTTACAAGTTTCTCAAGTCATGTCTTCAAAACAAAGTATTTTAAAAGAAGTCTTCAAATTCCAAGCTAGTAAAATTTGAGCAGCTCCTAAACATGCTCAGAGCAGTGTAGACGCCTCAGCCTTGAGACTTTTCGGTACCAACATGCTGGCCGGTCCTCAGTTGTTCGTATCAGAATGTCCTATAATTAGAATATAAATTTGATGCTGGAAACAAAGACCTAAAATAATAATAATAATACACAATTTTCACCTAACATTTCTAGTGTAAGCTCTCTAGGACTGACGTGATGGCATCATGGTGCAGGGGACCTAACCCTCTTTCACCTCGTCTGTCACCCCGCTACCCTCCGCACACAGCTTCCGTCTTGTTGTGTGGCTGCCCCAGATCCTATCTTGCACGACTCAGCAAGAAGAGCAAAGGGAAAAAGGAGGCCTATCCTCTTTAAGGGCAGAACCCAGAAAGTTGCACACACAATTTCCATTGATATCTCATTGGCAAGCTAGCTGCAAGGAAAACTAGGGAATGTAACATTTTGCTGGAATGCAGCTGCTCCACTAAAATCTCGGGGTTCCCTTACAAAAGGAAGGAGGGAGTAAAGTCTTGGGGGAACTGTCTCAGTTACATTCTCCAGGTAATAAGCCAAAGCATCATTTGGTCCAAGCATTTCTACCAGCAAATTTTTCATCCTGGTGATACTTTTTAAAATTTGGGATAAAATCAAGTGGCTGACCAGGAATACATGTAGACAATATGGGAAAGGAACCTACATTTAACCTATGGGGGAAAAAATCTGACTTTTTAAATGGTCAGATCTATCTTTTATGAATTCTGCCTTTGTTTCTACATCGAGAAAGATACTCTCCACTTGAGTTGAGATACATGTTTGCCTTTTTTCTAGAATTCTTTTCTATATATTTATTTTTTTCCTTTTACACCTGCAATTTTTTGTTGAATGGTGTCTGGGAACTACAGCAATTTTTTTCCAAGTTGCCAATCAGTAGGGTGAGACATTGCCTATGTGACCAAGGTTGTCATCCAGAACAATTCCAAGTCTTTGTCAGAGTTGGTTGAGCACTTAGTACAGACCAGGCTCTCTGCCAGGATCACAGGACATGAAGATAAAGAGACCCAGTTCTTGCTCTTAAGGCTCAATCAAATAAGGCAGACAAATCATGAGCAAATCAGCACCGAGTGTGATCAGTGCTGGGAACAGTGTGGAAGGAAAAGCGTGCAGAGAAGCTTCACAACGGAGGTAACACTTGCGTTGAGGCAGAAAAGACCAGGGGGTATTTTCCAGGTAGGCAAGTGGGGGGAGGGCATTTCGGGGCAAGTTGCTTAAATGCTCTGAGACTTGGTTTCTTCATCTAGAAAACAAATGGGTGGAGCCTCCTTCATGGGCTCCTTACTGGACTTCGGGGATGGGCCCTCAAGCTTGGTTTGTGGTGCAGCAGAGGAGGCAGTAAGGGGCACTCTCTCCCTTCCCTGGCAGGAGATGCCACCTTCCCGCTCGAGTGACTCCTCTACCTTTCATTCTCTGAACACGGGGAGGTGACCTTTCCAAGCGGCCTAAGTCTTCACGGAAGAAGAGCTCTGAGACGGACGGAAGCAAAGGCCCCATATCCCTGCTTGGGAGTGAGGAGTAAGAGTGGTTCTGGAATTGGATTTGGTCACCTACACAGTTTCCACTGGGGACAGCCCCAGTTTCTTGCTGCAAAACTGATTTTGGAGTGGAAGATTTAGGTGGTAGGGCTACAGACACCATATGGCTAATTCACTGCATGACTTTGGGCAAGTCATTTCCCTCATTTGAGAACTGTTTCTTCTAACTCTAGGACATCCAGAGCCCTCCCTGGGGCCCTGATCCAACCCAAGGGTGAAGACAGGGAAAGGGGGACGTACGCCTTTAAGGCTGTCGTCCCACCCTTCACGGAGTTCACGTGCCAGCTGTCCCATTACCAGGTCCTAGGCCAGCAGTTGCCACGGTGTGTGGACCAGAAAGGCACGTTGCCATAATGAGATGTGTTTATTTGAATAAGAAGGTCAGGGAGTTAAGTAGTTGGTATTCCAGTCGTATAGAGTCGTTTGCACAGTGTCACTAATAATTAAAGGGGTTTTTGACTAATCTAGTTGCTCTTCCTAAATATACTCTGCTCAAGAAACTCATCAAAGCAGCAAAGTAATCTTTGAGGTTATTAATCTCCTCTGCTTCACAGCTGGGGCAAATTTATTTGCTTGAATTAGCATGTAATAAACTTATAATAAAGCTGCCAGAGGCCCAGCTTGGTAGAGAGCGGCTCCGTGTAATGGGTAGTTACCTCTAGGGAAGGAGGCGCTTGTCCCCACCTTACCACCGCAGGCCTGGCGAGGCTGGAGGCCGTCCCCAGGGACCAGGCTGAGAGGGGGTTGCCAGGCGTAAGGATCCCAAAATGGAGCCGAAGGAAGCTTTGCAGACTTCACTCTCATCGTGGCCCCACCCCATTGCCCAGGTGAGGAAACTGAGGCTCGGGAAAAGGAAGGGTGTACCTGAAGCCACGCAGAGGGCGATTGGAAGAACCAGGTGAGAATTCAGATGGGAGCCGTGGCTCCCCGACCACCACCGTCTCATTGCTGGCGGTCCTCGCGGGCAGGGGCCTTCCACTCCCTTCTACCATAGACCTTTGCTGTATCCCCCACTTCCCTGTAATCTGCCCCTCCTTCCTGCCTCTTCCCTACACCGCAGCCCCGCCAAGACCTGTTTGCCTTCCTCACTTCTCCATTTTTCAAGGCAATGCTGCCCTTCTGTCGCACCCAGGAGCCCATCTGGATGGGCAGTCTCACTGGTAACAGCTCTATGCACACACTGAGGGTCGACGGGAGGGTGCAGAGGATCTGCTTCCTGAGCCCTGGGGCCCGCGGGGAGCCTGAGAGCCTTTTCCACTTCCCCCTTCCCTCTTTCCTCTCTTTCTTCTGCCTTTCCCAGGGGAAACAGTCCCACTGGTCTTTGCTCCTTGAGGCCGAAGCTGGGGAGATATTCTCCTGGCTTCCAGGGACCCTCACGTCCTCAGAGAAGAGCAACCACAAGACAGCCACCTTTCAGGTGCTAACGCCGACCACTCACGTGGCATTCCTTTGATGGATTGGACCAAAACTAACCCATCCCAGGCATGAGGTTAACGAGGGTAATGAGGACAGACAACACCGTTCTACCACATACAGAGCTGAGGTCCTCATCCCCCATTCTCCATCCCCTCCCCCTCATCCCTTCCCCCTCATCCCATCCCCTCTCCCTCATCCCTACCCCATCCCTCATCCCCATCCCCTCCCCCTCATCACCATTCCCTCCCCTCATCCACATCCCTTCCCCTCATCCCCCCCCTCATCCCCACCCCATCTCCCACCCCTTCCCCTCATCTCTCATCCTCATCCCTTCCCCCTCATCCCATCTCCTCCCCCTCATCCCTACCCCATCCCTCATCCCCCTTCCCCCTCATCCCCCTCCCCTCCCCCTCATCCCTCATCCCCATCCCTCATCCCCATCCCCTCCCCCATCCCTTCCCCCATCCCCATCCCCATCCCCTCACCCTTCTAACCCTATCTTCACCTATTCCTTCAACCCCCAGTTCTCTTTTCTTGGCCTTTGGGAGAGAATGGAAAAGGAAGCAGGAGAGGAGAGGCTTTTTGGAGTTCCCTCAGACCTAGGACGCTGACTCTTTCCTTCAGATACTTCTAGGGCATTGACATGAATGACACCCTCCAGCAAAGCTCACAGCATAACCTTCCCAAAGTCACAGTCATTTCTTCTCAAGCAATAGATCATAAAAATACAATGAGTAATCACTAGGAGTGTTGAAACCCTGCAAGACTGAGAGCCGCATATCTAGGCCAAGTCCATTTTTTGAAGGCCAGGGAGAATAAGTGATTTGCCTCACGTCACCATAGCTGCTGAGTTCAGGGCAAACATCTAGATGTTTGGGCCTGCTTCCGGGGGCTCCTTTCACCATGCCAAACTGCCTTAGACAGGGGTACGTGGTAAGAGTCCCCTCTTTGCCAACCAACATGTTGACCTAAGTCCAGGAACTTTGATGACTCCCTAGTTCTCCAAATAATTAACTCGAGACCCCCCAACACCCTTCTTCCCATCCAATTCCCCAACCACTCCTCACAAGGGACAGTCTAGGAGGTGCCTTTCCTTAGAACCTATGAGCTTGGCACAGCTAACAGAAGCAGAGCTTGGACCCTTCGGAGAATAGACTGGACCTGACCCGTGGAGGCAGCCAGTGCTGGAAGGACAAAGCCCACCGTACGTGCATTTAGAGGAAGAACAGCCTGGCAGGCAGAACCCGACATCTGGCAGAGGACAGCACAAACGTAACCCCGATGGAGGTCAGCACTGGGAGAGCCCAGTGCATTTGAGACAGGTTGCCCTGGCTTACGGTCAGAACTCTTGTTCCGTCCCCACCTGCACATGCCCCGGCTGAGCCACATCTTCCCCACTGTCAAGGTGGTTCTGGGTCGGCTTAGAAGGCTTCTCCCCACCACTCTTCACCATCCCAAAATTCTACCCTGAGTCTAAAAAGCAAATAATTTCAGCCCCCTTTCCACCCCACCCCCATCACTTCATGGAGATATAATTAACATATCATATAATGTTTAAGGTACATAGTATATTGATTTGACACACTTATATGTTGCAATATGATTCCCACATAGTGTTAGCCAACGTCACATAATTACCATTTCTTTTTTGCAGTGAGATTTAAGACCTACTCTCTCAGCAACTTTCAAGTATACAGCACAGTATTGTCAACTATAATCACCACCCTATGCTTAGATCCCCAAAATGTGTTCAACTTTCAACTGAAGTTTGTATTTTTTGACCAACATCTCCCTCTGTTCCCCACCCCCCCATAAAGAAAATGTGTTATATGCTCTATACACAGTGGAATATTATTCAGCCATGAGAAAGCAGCAAATCTTGCCATTTTTGTGACAACGTAGATGGACCTTGAGGCCATTATGCTAAGTGAGCTAAGTCAGACAAAGAAAGACAAATACCGTATGCTCTCACTCATATGTAGAATCTAAAAAAGCCAAAGTCATAGAAACAGCAGAATTTCACTCCTTTCTTGGTGAAGCTGTCCACGGCAGGGCCTAGCTGAGGAAGGAGTTGGAGTCACAGACAGGCATACAGTTACCTTAAGGTGACAGGGTCGCTGTGAGTGAAGAGAGGAGCGGGAGAGGCCTCCAATTTTTTCTTTCATCTCCTTCGTTTCCTTCCACAAGATTTTTGTTTTCCCTTGAAAATTTCCTTTGACATTCCTTTGGCAAAGGTATTCTGAGAACGAGCAGGGAAAGAACGGAGTCTGCCCTCACAAGACAGCTCGCAGATAAAACCAGCAGGGCAAAGGTGGACCCACACTCAAGGTGGGAATGCTTGACCACGTGTCCCCAGCTCAACAGGCTCTGAGCTGCGTGGGGAGCAAGAACGCACGGCTTGGAGCAGATGGTGTCGTGGGTCTGGCTGGTAGGGACGAAGCAGAACACCTCAACCCTTTCTTTCGCTCCGTGTGTCTCCATCAAAGAGGAGCGTATGCAAACCCAAAGGACTAAAACAAACACATTAAAGAGAGAATTGGGGCACCTGGGTGACTCAGTCGGTTAAGCAGCCGACTTCGGCTCCGGTCGTGATCTCGCGGTCCGTGAGTTCGAGCCCCGCGCCGGGCTCTGTGCTGACGGCTCGGAGCCTGGAGCCTGCTTCAGATTCTGTGTGTGTGTCTCTCTCTCTCTCTGCCCCTCCCCTGCTCACCACTCTGTCTCTGTCTCTGTCTCAAAAATAAGTAAACATTAAAAAGTTTTAAAACAAACACGGGAACCGTTTGTTGCCTGTGGGAGAGCCATGCCTATGGGAAGACAGTACACTGAATGGTCATTGGGTAACGTCTCAAGGTGGGTATTCTCCAAACTTTCTACAAAGAATATGTATTTATTATATTGGAAAATATCTGAACATTTTTATTTTGAGAAATAAAGAGAGAGGGAGGGAGAGGGGAAAGGAAACGAAGAGAAGAAAAAGAAAGAGAGAAAATCGGACTCAACATACATAGAGTGACTCTGGTCTCTTGAGGAGCTCATGGCAAGACCTCAGGGGTCAGGACAGAAGCGCCGGCAGGCATCTTGGAGGGATTACAGAGAATGCAGAAATGGTGAACTATTAACAGCCTATGTCCTGAGTTTTAGAACAAAACGTTAAATCCCAGTAAGGGCAGCCTGGCAATTTTGATAAAAATCCTTGGCAAATTCCTGAGTCTAAGGACTTACAGAACAGGAAACAACAATCCCTGGGAGCAGCGTGAGTCCACCAGGATGAGCCGTGCCAGACTGAATTCCTATCCTGAAGGACACCCAGAACGGGAGGGACAAGAGAGTGCCTGTGACAAAGGGCGGTGATGTGACGATTCAAGGAACACATTCCCCAAAGCCTCTGAGCCCTGAATAAGAAGGCAAAGTGTTGCCTGACTAATGGCACGGGTACGGGGTGGGGGTGGGGGGGGGGGCAGGGGAGCAGCGATGGGGCCCAAATGCAGGCAGCTCCAACACCACCAGAGGCTCAGCCCTTGACCTTGTCTGCTCCACCCTTTCCTCAACGACTTGGATGAAGCAGAACAGAAGACGTGCTTATCAAATTTGCAGTTGACACAAAGCCAGAGGGATTGTTCATAGAAAGGATGGCAGGATCGAGACTCAAAAATATCTTGACAGGTTGAAATAATGGGCCAAAACCAGGTAAAAGGGATAAATGTAAATTCCCGCGTTTAGGTTTTAGAAAAAAAAAAAAAAAGGTTTCATAAACATCAGATTCGAGAAACAGGGTTTAAAGCAGAAAAGAAAGCAGGCAGGAGCCAGCATGGCGAGCTCAGCATCTCGGATCAGGGGAAGGAAGAAAGAAGAGACGGCATTCAGTAGGTATACCAGGAACTGTACCGGATGCTTGAAGTGATTGCAACCCATTTCCGTGGGCAGGCACTATTGCTGAGCCCATTTCACAGATGAGAAAACAGGGTCGGTGACTGTCATTAAGTGATTAAATGATTCCTAGCGAACTATTAGTGATTCACATCAAGCTATTGGAGTTAAGCTACAAAGTGATGAAGACAGTATTTGAATTCAGGTCGTCTTGTCTCCAGGGCTCATCGTGCCCCTCCTTCAGCGGGTAAATCTTGATTGATCGAAGCTAATCATAATGATTCCTTTCTCCTCACCATTTACAGTTTCGCACACCGTCCAACTCTGGCCAAAGGGACACGGGGCAGGGACTCTTGGGGGCTTTTGGTAAAGTTTTCTTCTTTCTTAAAAAGAACGCCTAGAAACACCTGCCCCTGCCCCTCTTCGGCCTCTACACCTGGTTAGCATGTGAGGTCTGGAACTGCAGCAGCCAACTGGGCACCTTGAGGAATCTGGAAGGATCAGACCAGCCAAGTGAGGGGTGTATGGGGTGGACAAATGAAAATGCCCCAGGTCATTGACGGCTGTATTGGGGCCCTGAACTAACCCCACACACTCCACCTTAGGACTTCTCCTTGAGAGGTAAGCCATTTTTTTTTTTAAACGTTTATTTATTTTTGAGACAGAGAGAGACAGAGCATGAACAGGGGAGGGTCAGAGAGAGGGGGACACAGAATCTGAAACAGGTTCCAGGCCCCGAGCCGTCAGCACAGAGCCCGACGCGGGGCTTGAACTCACGGACCGCGAGATCACGACCCGAGCCAAAGTCGGACGCTCAACCAACTGAGCCACCCAGGCGCCCCTAAGCCATTTTTCTAATTGAGCCCCCTTTGCTTGAGTTTTCTATTGTATTCTACCTGTAAGCATCCTAACACACAAGGCCAAGGGAGTCCCCTTTAATGGCCTTGGCAAGATTACATTTGGAGGCTATGCTTACAAACTAAGTCAGACCTGACCGAGATGATGAGGAGCCCGGCCCCCATTCCCCACTCCATCTCTCCCCCGCTGGCCACCCACCACTCACTTACCGTGACTTGGGGAGTTTGCCTGGAGAGAAGATACGGAAGGGAAATACCATGACGGTATTCTTCAAATATTTAAAAGCCTGCAATTTAGAAGAGCGACCCGACTTTTTCTGAGCTCCTCCAGATGCAGAGCTGGACCTACTGAGAAGAGGTTACCAGGAAGCAGATAGTGGTTTGGCGGGATCGGGCTGTCCTCCACGGGATACATGCCTGGTAAAGAAGAGAGAGTCTGGCATCGCCGGAGGTGCCCCAATAGCAGTAAAGCGGACACCAGAAAGTGGTTTTCAAATCCAGGTTTCTGGGATTCTGTGCTACTAGAGCCTTCCTGGCAAAGAATCAAGTAGAAGACCAAGTGTCTGCCACCTTCCCTCTCTCCAGCTAGAGTGAGACCCTGCCACCGAGAGTCAGTTCTGGGAAGAATTGTGGGCAGGGGATGCAGTAAGTGCCCAGTAGGGAAAAAGAGCCAGTGTCCGGTGAGAAGTCAGAGGTGGAGAGAGCCCTTCCAGGAGGAAAGGTCAGAGAGGGAGGCCTGGAGCAAGGACACTTGAGCTTGAGTACTCTGGCCAGGCTTGGGTCACATGGTCACCGTTGACCTGTGGGTGGGGTCTATTACCGGAACACCGTGGGTGGGTCGGTGCAAGCAAGCTGGGGATCGGAACAAACGTCCGTCAGCAGGCAGCGCTGTCCCAGCTAAATGACGCTGAGGCCCGCCTGCAGAGCTGAGGCCCCAAGGGAGCAAGGAAGTGTCTTCGGAACAATGTGAGCAGGGCTTAGTGACTGGGCAGGATGCGGCTGTTCCCAGCGCCTGCAACGTCCCCATACACGCGCGTTCAGGTGGGCTCGCTGATTCCTCCAGCCCTGCAGGGTCAGACCTACCTCTATTCCCAGGACCAGTCTTCACTGGAGGCAGGAGGAATTTGAGTAGCCTTAACTCTGGATTCTAGGACTCAGCAATGTCATCTGTGCTGCTGCTATGATGCTGACTCTGTGCCCCAGTTTGCTGGCAGGGCTTCCTGTTGTTCCAAAGACACTTCCTTGCTCCCTTGGGGCCTCAGCGTCATTTAGCTGGGACAGCGCTGCCTGCTGACGGACGTTTGTTCCGATCCCCAGCTTGCTTGCACCGACCCACCCACGGTGTTCGGGTAATAGACCCCACCTACAGGTCAACGGTGACCATGTGACCCAAGCCTGGTCAATCAGAGTACTCAAGCCCCTTACTCCAGGGATCGGCTCAGAGACTGGATATACCGATCAGAGCCCTTCCCCAAGTCTGTTCTAGCTGGCGAGCCCTGGCTCCTTTGATCACAAGACAGGAGAGCTGGCATCAGGCCTCGTGGCCACAGGGGGACCTGGCCTCCTCTACTCTGGTCCCTGCATTTGCCTGGTTTCCTGCACTTTCTCAGAAGTGGAAACTGGCCTCTGCTTCCCACCCAGTGAGACCCCATGTTTTCCTCTGCAGTTTGTTAGGGTTTCTGTAACCCCAAAGAGCTCTGACTCATACCCTAGCCTTTTCCATCACTTGACAGCTGCCCCGGTGCCAGAACCTTCCATCAGCAGCCACATCCAAATGGAGTCTCCAGGTTCTGTCTGTCCTGGCCCTGTGTCTAAGGGTGTTCAGCCCTGCTCTTCTGCTCTGTCTTACTGACAGGTCACCAGGTGGTGCTGTGCCTTGGCCTGACTGGAGACAAGAGCATGCAAGGCAGGGTGTGAGCCAAAGACAGGAGCACCGTGCGGGGTAAGTGCACTCATGAAGTTCACTTATTCATTCAGCAGCTACGGGTTGAGCGTCTGCTATGTTCAAGGTGCTGCGTCCAAAGACTTAGCACAGGGGCTGCAAACCTTTTCTGTAGCTGGGCCAAATAGTAATTCTTTTCAGCTTTGCAAGCCCTAAGGTCTCTGTTGCAATGCCTCAGCTCTGCCCTATAGAAAAGCAACCCCAGACAACATCTAGACCAAGGGGCATGACAGGGGTCCCATAAAAATGATCTACAAAAGCAGGTGGTGGGCCAGATTTGGCCGGCTGTCCGTGGTCTGCCAACTTCTGACTTAGGACATACAGTTGGAGAAGGTGATGGGAGATAGATCCGTAAAGCCTTGAATACCAGCCAGAGAAAAATAGATGTTACCGAGTGGCTGATGGGAATCTTGGAAGACATTTACACTGGAGAATGGCGAGTGCCAGAGGGATGGGTTGGGCATCGGCCTCCTTGCCAGGCAAGCACATGCATTCAATGAATATTCATTGAATGTCTTCCCTCGTCCAGGCACCGTTCCAGGAGCAGGGAGACGGCGGTGAGCCAGGCAGGCAAGGTGCTCGCCCTTCATGGAGCTTCTGTTCTACTGAGTGTACAAGGTTCTTTATCATCGAGCCCCAGCCTCCCTCCCCAGCCTCATTTCCTTCTACTCCCCACCTATGAAACCACTCAAAATCCCAAGTGTTCCTCCGGACTTCTATGACTTTGCTGCTACGTCTTCCTGGAATGTGCTTACTGTCCCTCGTCCACCTGCAGAAGTCCTTGGAGCCCCGCTGGGCTGCTTCTCCTGTGAAACCTTGCCCCGCCCCCCGCCCCCCACCTACCCCTGGGAGAGTTGGCCACTCCTCCTTCTGGGTCTCCCCGGCACTTTGTACCTACCTCCGCTCAAGTGCTTCTCACGTGCCGCTGGCGTTCTTCGCATATAAGCCTCTCCACTCTACAGGACTGTCTCGAGCGCCTGGCAGAGGGCCTGACATACACAGGGGCTCAGCGGATGTTTGCTGAATGACTGAATGAAAATAGCTTTGGGAAAGAGAGTTGTACCGGAAGAGCGATGGAGGACACTCAAACCTGAGGGGAAGGCCGTCCGCTACCTTAGGGATCTAAACACTTGAAAGATACAAGGGATCGTATTTGTGGGCTTAAAACTCCTGTCCAAAATTATTTGTCGAGTGTGAACAATAATACAGTCTCCCTCTCTGAAGCACCGTGGCGAGGGCCCCTTTGTCTGATTAAGGGCTGCCGGGAGTGATTGATGGGCTCCCGCCGGACAGCTGAAACCTCTCTCCTCCTGACAGTGCGAGTGATAGCTGAGCGGAAACTGACCCCAGCTGACACACTCATCTTAAAATATCTCTGTCTCCCTGCGGCCCAGATAAAATAGCTGTCGCACTAAAAGTAAGGGCTCCACTCGGGGGGACGCTGGCTTCTCCCAGGACTGGTGATGGAGTGGCCTGTGATGTCAGGGTTCAGCCGAAGTCCAAACCAAAAGGACCCTAAGAAACCGGCCCTAGATGAATCGTGTTCCGAAAGCGGCTTGGGGTTCAACCTCCCAAGGCCGGGCCGAGAAGAACGAGGTACGTCATCAACAACGTCAGGGAGAGTTTATTCAGCACGTATTGGCCTGTGGTGCTGGGTTCAGTTCAGATCAGAGAGAATAATGTAGACACAGGCCTTTCCCACTATACCCTTGCACGCACGCCAAGGAGGAGAATGAACCCAGTCAGTGCTATGGGCCTTTTTCTTCACAGAGAGCTTTCAGCAGCAGCAACGTAGGTAGAGCAGGTATGAACATGATTTCCACCTTAGAGGTGAAGAAACCAAGGCTCAGAGAGGCTAAGTGTCTCGCCCAAGTTCACACAGCTAGAAGGGTCATAGCAGGGATCCATGTCGGGGCTGGAAACAAATAGCATACTCAAGGGGATAATTAGGGTTCCGTGAAAGGATTCCTTAAAGAGCTAGGGGTGGGGCTGAGGAAACAACCAAGAAGCAACCCCAAGTGTGCTAAGGAGTGTCCCCCCAAAGATGACATGTTGAATCCCTCACCCCCTGCCCCTACTCCCGAATGTGACCTTATTTGGAAATGGGGTCATCACAGATGTAAATAGTAAAGAAAACGTCGTTCTGGAAGGGGGCGGGCCTGTGTCCAATATGACAGAGACGCGAGGGGTGCACGCCCTGGGACCACGGAGGCAGACACTGAGGAGGTGTGCTGCCAGCGAGGAACGCCACGGCCCCCAGCACACCACCGGAGGGAAGGACGGGCTCTTCTCTGCAGGGCTAAGAGGGAGCAGGGCCCTGCCAGCCCTCCTAGCCCCCAGAACTATGAGGGGATACGTTTCAGCTGTCTAAGCCACCTGCTTTGTGCCGTTTTCTTATGGCAGCGCTGAGAAAGGAATTCCCTGAGGTCGGCCACACTGCCCCACCCCCAGGCCTCTAGGGGTTCATGTTATAGGAGTCTGGGGAGGGCGGGACCCCCCAGAATAGGGCCTGCCCGACTGGACCGGTGACCCAGCCACTGCCCCTCACTGTCCCCCAAGGAAGGAGCCGGGCAGACAAGCGTCCTTCCTCCAGGCTCCCCTCAGCCCCTGGGGAGGAGCCGGCAGACAGGAGACCAGGGCTGTACGTTTGCCCCCATCAGCTCCCTGGGTCTGAGAGAAGGTGGCAGAAGGTGTGGTGAGGACCAGGAAGAACAACTCTCCAGCCCTCCCCTGACACTTGCCTCCCGCCCACGTGCTCCCTCAGGAAGGGTCCCTGAAGAAGTGGAAGGACTGCTTGTGCTCTTTGGGGACCCTCTGGCTTCACGATGACCACAAATCCATGAAAAATGGCAAGAGTATTAACACAGGCCATAAAGAAGTGCACGGGGAAGCACATGCTTGAAGTTAGCTGAATGCACGGGGGTCGGGGACCCCGCTGATACCCCGTTGCCCCCAGTATAAAATAGGAGGCTGTGGTTCCAGCAGGTCAGAAACAGGCCTGGGGAAGAAGACATGGGTGGGATTGGGACCCGTTGGCCTGGACAGTCCGGCCCAGGCTGGAGAAGGAAGAAAATTCTGTGTGTGTGTGTGTGTGTGTGTGTGTGTGTGTGTAGGGCGTGGAGCAGGAAGCAGTGGGGGAGGCGGCCACGCTGCTCCCTTCACCCAGCAGGCTCAGGGGAGGCCTGGGCTTGTGCGGGGCTTCTGTGTGGGCCTTGAGCTGCCCTGCTCCGTGCCCTAATGGCTGACTCCCGCTCTGGAAGCTAGGGGAAACATCTGTCTTGTTCACACTGTATTTCTGAGGCATAGCACGGGTCCCTCGTAAATATTTGTTGAACAAATGAAAGTGTAAGACCCCAGAGAGAGAGAGAGAGAGAGAGAGAGAGAAACACTGAGGGGGAGGAGAGGGTTGAGGAAGGGATAGACAGAGGGGACAGACATCACCTAGGGGTAGACAGAGGCAGGTCACACAGCAGGCCCCAGTTTGCAGGGGCTTCTCTGTGAAGCCAGGGCCCCCCCTGTCCAGTGGGTACCCCCACCCTTCTCAGGCATACCTTGGAGAAACCGGCAGGCTGAACCAGAGAGAGCAATCTGTCCCCAGACCCAGGCCTCACCGTCCCCACTGCAAATTGCTGGGGCTCCCCCAGGCAGGTGGCCTCCTGGGGCCCCAGCACAACGGCCGCCAGGCCCTGGGGCCCATCCACACAGCAGGGTTCTCAGGGAAGCAGGCAGATGGACCGGAGCCTGAGAAGGCATGGGAGCTCCTGCTAGGCCAGTAAAGGTCACAGGGACAGGGACGGCCTGCTCCAGCAGACAGACAATAACCGGGGAGAAGGCCCCCAAAGACACGCAGATGGAAAGGTCTGTCCTCACCAGAGTGCTTGACTAAGAGACCGTCCTTCTCCGGCTCGGACTTAAGCTGAGGCTTTAATTATAGCTTGTCACTCACGCGCCTTCCCCGGGAGATGGCCGGCCGGATGGCTAAGGAAATGAAACTCTCGCTTCAGATGGCTCATTCTGTCTGTCAGGAAATTTCAAACCCACAAACAATAGTATCTGCGATTGTGGCAGCGAGGCGCCTCCCGAGGGCTCCTCGTGCTCCCCTGCCCCCTGCAGGCCCCCCGGCCGTGGCCGTGAGCTCATTCCTGCGGCAGGGCGGGACCCCCATCACAAGAGGCCATTCCTGCTCACAGACCGAGAAACTGGACCCAGTGAGGCAAAGTGACAGGCTCAAGGTCACCCAGCAGAGGGTCGGTGGGCCAGGGAGACCTGTGAGCATTGCTTTATGGCGGACTCTTGGTCTCTCTGAAGATGCCCCAGAAAGGAGGGCCCCCAGCCATAACGATGCTAACAGTTTGTCACCGCCTGGTGCCAGGAGCTAAGGCCCTGTACGAATCACTCCACAATCCTCACGGCAGCCCCCACAAACTGCCTATAATTACCTTCACTGTTCATAAGGAAAAACCAAGGCTAGAGAGCTTGTTCGAGGTCACACAGCTGGAACCAGGACTCGACACCAGGCTTTCCAACGGCAGAGCCTAAGCTCTTCACCCCCATGTTCTCTCCTTGAGCTTGTCCCTGGATAAGGACATGGAAGACCTGGAGTTCTTTCCCTAGGCCTCTGCCAGGAGACACAGATTGTTTCTGGAAGCATTCAACAAGGGGCATTCCCCCACAGCATGGAGACGGGCTGTCCTTGAGACCTAGCAGGGTCAGCTGTGAGCCAAAGGGCCCGGGGAAAGGGGTGCCTTTGCATCCATCCCACCAGGTTGGCCAGATGAAGTCCTGCAGGCAGGGAGGGGGGCTGCGGGCTCAGGCCGGGCTCTGGGCAGCTCAGCCGAGACCTGGTGCCCTCGCTGGGTATCTTCACATCCCTCAGCCTCTGGGGCTCGGGCTGAGAATAAGGTTAGGTCCTTAAGAGGTTTGGTTGGGACGGGACATCAGCTCCCTGGGGCAGAAGCGACCTGGAGGGGCACAGGCTGTGCCCTGCGTCCCAAGCCTCTTCCAGCGTGCCCCTTAGGTTCCCCACTGGAGGTGTCCCAGAGCAGCACAGGGGTAAGCCACTTCGAATGACCTGTGTGGCCAAGGTGTCCATCTGGTTTGGGCAAAGAGCAGAGTTTCAGCCCTAAGACACCCCCGGGGCAAGAGGAGGGGAACTGCAGCGATGTTCTCATTGGCCCAGAGTCTAGGATTGAGAAGAGCTAATCCAACTTTTGCCTCCCATTTTGCTAGTCACGGAGTCCTTACCAGGTGCCTTAACCCCCGTGAGCCTCAGCTTCCTCCTCTGTACACAGGGATGACTGCCCCCTGCTTCAGGATGGTGACAAGGACTGAGCCAATAGTGCACCTAGCCCCTCAACGGTGTGGTGCTGAGGGGTGGGGGAGGGGGAGCAGTCTCTAGCCCTGGGATTAGGCCTCGTTCTGTGAGCCTGGACACAAGTGCTCCTTGGCTTTTCTGTTCCCCTTAAGTGGGACAGGAAGGCTCGAGGGGGCCAGGGTCAGGCCTTTCCCTTCCCCCAGGTCAGCCAGGCTCCAATAAAACCCCAGCAGGTTAGGCTCCGGTCACCTAGTTGCTCCTGAGGGCAGGGTATATCAGGAACAGTATGTTCCAAAGTATTTCAAAATGATCCCTTTCCCATCCCCGTGCGGAAAACAAGACGGGATCTTTCTCCAGTCTTTGCCATGAGAACTTGGGAGCGTTCCTGGAGGGAAAACACACAACCGTTGCGGATGACTGGGTCCCTCTGGAGTTTTTATCTGTCTGGTTTGTCCACACCGAGCTCGGGCAATCCAGCAACCCATCGATTACCGTTCCGGTTTTCCTACCCCAGCACTGATCCCCGCGGTGGTGTCCGCTTGGGGGTTTCTGCTCAGGAAGGTTGGGATTGTTTGCATCCTCTTGTCTCCCTTTCCAGTTTGGGGGGCGTCGGTTTGGCCAGGGATCTAAAGAAGATTGTGGATTTTCTGTTTGTTCACTTCGTCCCTTGTCGTTAGGACGGAGGGGCCCCCGCCGACCTCCTGTTCAGTCCACGCGCGCAGAAAGCCTGGTACTATGTGTTGGCTCCAATTTACTCCGTCTTCCGTGGCGCACGCCTCAAAGGCTCTGGTTCCTCATCTTGCTCATTCCTTACAGCCCGGAAAGAGAGGTGTTACAGACTCCCTCCTCCGGACAGGGAAGCTAAGGGCCAGAGAAGCTGGGCCACACAGCTGCTGGAGGCGAAGGTTTGCCAAAGCCCACGTGTTCCCACAATGACCGCGTGCAGCTGCCCGCCCTTGTAGCCCGGCCACCCCCAAACTCCCCCGATGAGCCGAGCTCCTGGCCGCACGAGGAGGCTGTGGGACGAGTCCCTCTGTGCCCGGGGTGAGGGGTAGGCCCTCCCTAGCAGAGGGAAGGCCTCAGCGGGCCCCTCTCTGCAGCGTCCAGCTACTGGGGAATATGCTCCAATCCTTCCAAGAATCCAGCTCCTTCCGTGGTCCTGACTGAAGTGCAGAATGCCCTCCTTCACAAACCCATTTGTCATGGGAGTTGGTTAAGAAAGAAAGGAAGCAAGAAAGAAAGAAAGAAAGAGAGAGAGAAAAGAAGAGAAAAGAAAAGAAAAGAAAAGAAAAGAAAAGAAAAGAAAAGAAAAGAAAAGAAAAGAAAAGAAAAGAAAAAGGCTGATGGCTTAATGGCATCTGTGGGAGGCAGGAAGGGGCTGACCCGGCCTGGCCACCCTTGGCTCGGCGGGACCAAGAGAACTGCTGCTCTTTTTCCCCAACACAGGAGCTCTCCGAGGAGCATCAGGAGACTCCGGGAGGGGCTGGGAGGGGGTCACAATGCTGGGAAAGCAGTCGCCCGAGCCCGGGGTCTTAGGACAGTGATGTGGCCCGTTGTGTGAAACCATCAGTGTCCGGAGGGAAGGGGAGACCCAGGGAAATTTCCACGCGCATTCAGCTCGCCAGGGGCTGCTCACCAGGGCTGCTCTGGCTTCAGGGTCAGAGGCAAAGCAAGGGGGCAACTTTGTCCATCTCTGAGCAGAATCCTCCCACCCTGAGAGGCAACGGAGCGAATCCCGGGGGACAGAGGGTGGTGTGGGAGAGCCAACCTGAGGGGCTCACCCATCCCCCCGCATCAAGACTGTCCCCAGTGTGGGAATGGAGTGTCATCACTCTGTTCCTCTGCCATGTGACTCACGGCAGGGGTAGAGCTCAGACCCTGTGCCAGGCAGCCATGATGTCACCTGCAGAGAGAGGGGTTATGCTTATCCCGGTTCCTGGGACACTCACAGCATTGCAGGCCACTGAGTCCCATCCCTTCATTTGACAAAGGAGACGGGACTTGCTGAAGGCACACATGACAATAAGAGAGCCAACACCCAACCCACGTCTTGACCCCCAAGAAAGCTGGCAAGAGGGAGCGGTAAGCACCAGCCACTGTCCTTGGCCATCAGACAGCGAGAACACAGACATCGTCCCCTTGTCAGGACGAGCAGCTGGAACAACCCTGGGGAGACCGAGGCCTCTGACAGCGCATCCTCTCAGCTCACCTCGCGTCAAGCCTGGGTTTCGGGTGGCGTGGGTCCAGACCCGGCCACTGCTGTTTGGGAGACAGGGACACTGCAGGGCTTGAAAGAGGAGGGGAGGGCCGGGGGAGGGCCGCGAGGATAGAGGAGCGGGCTCGTTCTCACGTGGCGCATGCAGGGTAGATTTCTGTAGTCGGCGTGGAGCTGGAAGGGTTGGACTCGCTGACGTGCCCCGCTGCTTTCCAGGGCGCGTCCCCAGGGGCCCAGAGCTCAGCGTCTCCTCCGCCCCGGGGCAGAAGGCAGGAGGCTCACAGCACCCAGCAGCCCCAGACGCGTGCGATCCCCACAGCTGCTCCCGAGACCCCACAGAGACACCCCTGGGGCCGGGCCCCTTCGTCACTCAGGACACACGCAAGCACAGGGTGGAGAGGAGACAGCCACAGACACCATCTTCCATCCCGTCGTGTGTGGCTTGTGTGCTTCTTTACAAATGTAACTGAGGGCCTGCCGGGCCTGGCCCAGGGATGCCAGGGTAGAAACATAACCCAGAAACTTCTTCCCCAGGAGTTATAGTCTGATGATCACAATACAGTGTTGCAAAAAGGCTGAGACACACAGGAGCAAAGGTGTTATGGAAGCTCTGAGCCAGGGAGGAGAGGTGGCCCGGGAGGGCCTCCAGCAAGAGCGAGTCCGAGAAGGTAGGAGTAAGCGGGTGGAGGGCTGTGACCTGTGCGAGGGGCCGGGGGAGCCCAGCTGGGCAGGGGAAGCAGCATGCAAAGGCACAGAGGCAGGGAACGGCACGGTGGGCCTGGGGGACTAAGGGGCATCAGGGGTGCAAAGCCCAGACGGCGAGGCCGGGAGGTGGGCTGGCTGAGGCTGGGGAGCTTGGGCGAAGCTGGGTGCTGAGCAGGGCCTGTGGCACCCACTGGGTCCGCCCTCTCTGGTCCTTTCCTGGCCACGTGCTGCCAAAATGGCCCAGGGCTTGAGCTGTCATGTGGCCCTGCTCAGGGTCACCCTCAGGCCCAGGAGGCGGTGTCCACGTAGCTGTCTGCTCCCACCCACCTCTCCGCAGCCAGACCAACTGCAAAGTCCCCTTCGCTTGAGGACACGGGACCCCCAGGGAGGGGTGGGTCTGCAGCTGCGTCCGTTCCATCGGATCCAGTGGAGAGATGCGCGGGCCAGACACCCTCAAACGTTAGACCAAACAAATAGCAAGGAGGGTGCCCACCTGGGGCTTGATGGGGCTGACCAGCTCGCGCCATTTGTCTACACCAGGAGCTCTAGACCCTGAGTGCACACTATAGTCATCAGGGTTGCTCTCCCAAATCTCAATGCCTGGGCCCTCCCCAGACCAGTTATGGGTTCTCAGGGTGGGGTCTGGGCCTGGGTATATTAAAAAGTCCCCCAATGGAGCGCCTGGGTGGCTCGGTCGGTTGAGCGTCCGACTTCGGCTCAGGTCATGATCCCGCAGTCTGTGAGTTCGAGCCCCGCGTCGAGCTCTGTACTGACAGCTCAGAGCCTGGAGCCTGCTTCAGATTCGGTGTCTCCTCTCTCTCTCTCTGCACCTCCCCTGCTCGTGCTCTGTCTCTTTCTGACTCTCAAAAAATAAATAAATGTTAATTTACAAAAATTTGTTTTAAAGTCCCCCAAGCCATACCCACAGGCAGCCAAGGCTGAGAAGCACCAGTCTCTACCAGCCACCTCGGGTTCCGTTTTCTTCCAGCCTCTTCCCTGTCTTCCACCTCACCCGCCCCCATCCTCACCCAGCTTTCTTCTCCTGCCTGTTTGTCCTGTCCTTCTCCAAGGCTGACCCCTCTGCTAAGCTTTGGGTCTCATCTTCTCCCATCACTTGGGGGATCAGACCCCAAAGAAAGTGAGAATAATAGTCATAATAATAGCGACTCGTATTCATGGATTACTTAATATGTACCAGCCATATGGGTTCTCATTTAGATTTGACCCTCAGAACAGCCCTTTACTGTAAGGCCTGTTACTGTCCCTCTTTTCAGATGAGGAAACCGAAGCCCAGGGAGGTTAAGTGAAAGCCCGAGGCCCCAGCACTACCGAGAGGCAGGACCAGGACTCACACCCAGGTCCCTCTGCCACCGAAGCTGAGCTCTTAGCTGTCATGGAGACCACCTGTCTGTCACCACCTCATACCTCTCACATCTTCGACTGCCACTTCCCTAGCAGGCCGATCTGTCAGTGCCCTCGGTCTTTATAGCCAGGCCCCTGAGCTAGTCTGCAGACCCCCGGGTCTCCCCCAGATCTGCCCAGACTGATGCTCATGGCAAGCACTGGGCCCCCAGAGCTTTGGGGAAGGCTTAGCTATAACCTGTCCACCTGTCACCCTTTCAAGGCAACACCCATGGCCTTACTTTTCAGGGAGGGAAGAAGGATCATCTGATTTAAATCAAGTTTCAAAAACTCCAACAGCTCATAAAATGTTCCATTGTACCCAGGTGCCTCTTTGATGCCCAAACCATGCAATTGCTTACAGGCGTTCAACCCACCCTCACCTTTCCCCTTTATCTGCTGGGCTTCCTGCCTGAAGACGATCACAGAGACGCCTTGATGCCTTTGCCCTGGCCAGGATGAGAAGGAAAGCGGGGTGGGTGGCTGTGGCGTGGGGCACGTGCACTATGGGGGCACGGAGGGGACATCCGTGAGTGTGGGTGTGCGGCACGGGGTGGGAGGCGTGAAGAGTATGTGCGTGGCTTGCAATGTGTGTCGGGGGTGTAGGGGGTGGGTCTCGCAGTGGTACACGTATGGGGGTGATTTGTGTGCAGTGTGTTGAAGTGAGGGTGTGCTGCGTGTGCGGTTTGTGAAGGACGTGATGTGCGTTTGATACATGTTGCGTCGTGTGTCTGTATAGCTCGTGCTTTGATGTGGCCCATGACTGGTGGCATCTGTGTGGCACATGGTACACGCGTGGCCCATAATATGATATGTAGAATGATACGGTGATCTGGTGTGACACGTAGGGACTCGTGTGTGCGCGCCGTGCTGGGTACAGGTAGGCAATATGTGACATGATCGTGGGGAAAGAGAAGCCCTTTCTGTTCCCAGTCCTAACTCTCTGCCTGGCCTGGCTTCTGCGTGAACCTTCGCCCGTGCTGGTGAGGCTCAGAGACTCGGGCCAGAGAAGCCCCCTCCTAGAAGTGACACAGCAGCCATCGGGGTAATGCCAGACTCTCCCAGATTTCCGAGCTTCTCAGAGCCCTGTGACCTGGGATCTCGGCTTCAGGAATGTCAGTGAGGAGACACCCCACAGAGTCTTGTGAACGGGCCGGGCTTCACTGTGAGTGCCAAACCCCATATTCTTCAGTCTCTTTCCAGGTCCAGGTGGCCAGGGTGATGGCCAGAATATGAACTGGAGAGAGAATTCCCACTTATCACCTCCAGTTCACGATAGGCTCGGCCCCATGCCCACGTAACCCTTATAAAGTTTGGGTTCCTATGGCTCAGTCTCAGGGCACTTTCTGACCAAGAGCACAGTCCAGTGCCTTTCTCGACTCAGTAAAGGAGACTCACATCCGTGGACCCCAACAGCACTTACCAAAATCCCATTTGTTCTCCTACCTACTTCCTTCTTACCCTGCAACCCAGGTGTGCCTCTCCTCAACCCCCTGAAAAAGCTCTCCCTTCACCCCATGGTCCTGGAAAGCCTCCCCTCCCTTCTCCCTGCACTCCCCACCCTGCCCTACTGAATTATGTGGATCAATGCGACCTCTGTTCCTACGAGAAGGAAGCATTTTTTTCAAGGGGGTACGGGTAAGCCGATCATTGTAGCTCCCTCCTTATAAGAAAGGGACGCCAGGAAATAGCACCACTTCAGTCATCTTGATCCTGACACACTAAAGTGCCCTGTGTGAGTTGCATGTCCTCCTTGGGACTCTCTTCCCACAGCCGATCAGGCAACCACCCTCTTAGCAACTCACCGCTTCACAAAATTTAAACCTTCTAAAGAACCATGGTAACACCTAGGTGATACGTTAGGAGAGAAGAGTAGTATGTAGACAAGTTATCTTTCTTACTTTTTTGCCAGCAAGACAGTGTCCCCGGCAGGGCGGGGCGGGGCTATTGCCAAAGCCTGATGGGAAGCCAGAGAGATCCCACCTGAAACTGACATAGGAAACCCACACTGGCGTTTCAGTACCTTCCCGTGACGTGGGGTTGGGGTCTGGGGGCAAGGAGGGTTTGAATGTGACATCATTCATTTCCAAGGACACAGAGGATGACTGACCCCCACCCCCCCGCCCCAGGGTGATACTCTTGTTCCCACTCTCTCCACCCACCCTCAACCTTTCTGAATCTCATTTTCTTCCCCTATAAAAGTTGAAGGTGACAACTGAATAAAATAGTGCCTTCGGAACCAGTCTTTGGAACCAGTTCTGCTTTTTCTTACTAGATGTGAGACCCCAGGCAAGTTCGCCAGCCTCTCCCTATCAGTTAGCTATTGCTGTAAAACAGCCCCTTCCAGACTTAATGGCTTAAAACAACAATCAGTTCTGATCTCTCGTGAATCTACCAGTAGCCCGAGCACTTCTGCTGATGTGAGCCAGGCTTGGCTGATCCTGGCCGAGGTCACTGGTGCATCAGCTGGCAGTGGGCAGGTCAGCTGCGGGCCGGCTGGTGCAGGATGGCCTTGGCTGGGATGAGTTGGCTCTGCTCCACGTGGCCTCTTACCCTCCAGAAGGCTAGCCCAGGCTTGTTCTCCTGACGGTGTTTAAGTCCAGGACAGTGAGTGGAAACACATGTGGGCTTTTCCAAGCCTCTCCATTAAGTCCGCTGCCGTCCCATTGATGAGAGAGGCATTTGGCCGAGTCCCGAGTCAGAACGGAAGGGGCCTATAAAATTACAGTGCAAATGGCGAGGACACAGGGAGGAGAGTAGTTTGGGCTGCCAGGGTAATCAATCTACCGCACCCTCTAGACTCAGTTTCCCTTTTTGAAACTGAGGTGAAATTCACACAACAATAAAATGAACCATTTTAAAGTGAACAATTCCGTGGCATTTAGTACATTCACCGTGTTGTGCAACCCTCAGCCCTATCTGGTTCCAGACATTTTAATGACCCCAAAATAAAACCCTGTATCCATTAAAGAGATACTCCCAAGCCACCCCTGCCCCCCCGGCCCCCAGCAGCCACTAATCTGCTTTCTCTCCATGGCTTTCCCTATTCAGGACATTTCGTCCGAATGGACTACGTGACCTTTCATGTCTGGCTTCTTTGACTCACATGTTTTCGAGTTTCATCCATGTTATCAGCAATGCATTCTTTTTTATGACCGGATAATATTCCGTTGTATGACTAGACCACAATTTGCTTAGCCATTTGTCTGTTGAAGGACACGAGATGTTTCCACCTTTGGCTTGTTGTATTGTTGCCGTGGCGTTCACGTACAAGTATTCGAGTACCTGCTTTCAGTTCCTTTGACAAGGAGTAGAACTGCCAGGTCATCCGACAACTCAGCGGTTCACCTTTTAAGGACCCTAGTTTCCTTTCCTTTTTAAAATGGAGATAATGAAATTACTTGGCGGGGATGCTGGAGGGCTTGGGGAGAGTGCATGTAAAATGTCTGGCACAGAGTACAACCTCAGTAAATAGTTTATATAACTATTCTTTTGTTCCTTAATTCGATAGCCATTTATCGAGCCCAGGATCAGGAATTATGTGAGGTGCTGGACAGATATATGAATATATAAGATATAAAATATCTATAAAACACATGTCTATATTTTTATAGACATATAAATATATCCCCAGGGTCCCCTCCAGCCCAGACACACAATGGCTTCATCCTTGCTTCTTGCCCGGTTTGTCCTTCACAGACGGAAGACAAAAGGTGTGTGCTCGCTCTCTCTCACTCTCTCTCTCTCTCTCTCTCTCTCTCCCCCTTTCCCACTCTCTCCCTTAGCCGATTCCCCAGGAGGCAGCTGGCTTCATCGCTCCCCACCTGAATCAGTTCAGACCACCTATTTCAGATCTGTCGGCTCTTATAAATGTAGCCACACACCCGCAAAGTGAGATAAAATGGCAATGTGATTAGTGTGTGTGTGAGCGTGAATGCTTATGTGTCCCTGTCTCATTGCTTTTGTAAAGATTAATACATCAGAGCAAGCACTTACGAAAGGAAGAATAAAAAAAACAACAACAACCGGGTCCAATTCTCCAGACATTCAATAACCAAATGTCACCCACATGGTAAGCAATAAAATAAAAATATATGCTTAGCAGCGGCAATATAAATATGATGTATATTTTGAAGTTGGGTAACAAAACAGTGGCATAAAAATAATACCCAGTGGCAAATTCAGGAAAACGACCTTTTTCAAACGTGGCATTCCTTTGGGCTGCCATTCCTAAAATATCGCAGCGTCTCGAGCAGTAAAGCAGAAGTTGGTTTAAATCTGACAGGAGCACCCTGGTAATGAGGGCATGGAAATTCTTGCCAGTGTTCTGATGCCAAGGCAACATCTTATGCCCCTCTACCCTGCCCGCCCCCTCACTCCTGAGAACCTCGCCTCAATCTGCCAGCTCTGTCCCTCTGCCTGTCACGGTAATCCTTACTTTCCAGAACTCCTTCCCAGACGTTATTCCATTTGACCTTTACAGCCCGCCTCTGAAGTTGGGAGGGCAAGTATCATTGCCATTTTATGGATGAGAAAACAGAGGCCACAAAAGTCACACCGAACCTAGCACTGCCCCTCTCTGGGGCGAGAGCATTTCTTTTCTCTCTTAGGAACTGTCCTTTCCTGCTCATGCGTGCATACGAGAGAAAAAAAAAAAAAAATCACTGAAGAGATGTTGACACAAAACAGACACCTCTCCATGGCCTGGCACAAATCTGGGTTCCCAGTTACTACTTGTTAACAGAGTACAAACCAAGTTTTGCATCAGCCAAACAGAATATTATTAGAAAGCTAAATCTGTATATGTAAACATCAAAATATGTCAAAAATAGATGCTGTACGTTTCTTTTTTTTTTTAATTTCTTTAATGTTTATTTATTTTTGAGAGAGAGGGAGAGAGAGACACACACGCAGAGCATGAGCGGGGGAGGAGCAGAGACACAGAGGGAGACACAGAACTTGAAGCAGGTTCCAGGCTCCGAGCTGTCCGCACAGAGCCTGATGGGGGCTCGAACTCACAAACTGCAAGATCATGACCTGAGCCGAAGTCGGCTTAACCGACTAAGCCCCCCAGGTGCCCCGGATGCTATACATTTCTTAATACACATACCTTTTGCAACTCTTAGGCACTGAGATTCTAACTGTTGGAGGTCCAAACATTTGAGTGATTTGTCTAAGGCCTCAAAATGAGAGCTCTAGGGGCGCCTGGGTGGCTCGGTTGGTTGAGCGTCTGGGTCTTGATTTCGGCTCACGTCATGACCTCAGAGTTCATTGGCTCGAGCCCCCACATCGGACTCTGCGCTGACAGTGCGGAGCCTGCTTGGGATATTCTCTCTCTCTCTCTCTCTCTGCCCCTCCCCTGCTCAAGCTCTCTCTCTCTCTCTCTCTCTCAAATAAATAAACTTTTTTTTTTAATGAGATCTGTAGAATTAGAATGCATATTATTGATGTAGAGAAGAGAGCAACCAGCTATGTGTCTTTAGGCAAATCACTTGACCTCTTGACTTTTAATTTTCCCATGATAGAACAAGTAGAATTAGATGATCACTAAGCTGCTTTCTCCTTATGAGATTCTATCATTTTATCTCTAGAACAAAGTACTCAATGGCCCTCCAGGAAAGCCCTGCCTTGCTCACAGAGAGGTCAGTAAAAGGATCTCTGATGGAACCCCAACCTCTAATGAATTCATGTCGGGGGCAGAAAAGTCTGCTCAAAAGCAAACTTGGTCCCTGGTCCTAGATGAGTCACTAATTCACTCTGTAACCTTGAGCTTCTCTTCTGTTAAATGAGGAATCTGGACCAGGTGGGGATGGGAAATAAATTTCACATCACGTGCACGCTGCCTGATAGATGGTGGCCGCCTGGAGTGTGGTGTTGAAAAAAAATGAGTCTGCCTCCAACTCCAGAGGAAAGAGGCCGGGGTTGATTAGTGATGTCTGCCACAGGTGAGGGAGGGGGCAGCGGTGTGCGAGTTCGCCATCCTTAGGGGAGACACTCGTGGCAGCTGGCCTCTTCTGTAATGCCAACGAACGCTCTGCGAGTAGCACACAGAGACCTGGGGATTCAGAGTCACCGGTGCACAGGAAGCAGAACTGGGCTTGTTCAACTGTTTTTATATTATCCATGGCTTGGGTTTGAATAATCTGTCCCCTGATACCACTGTATTTCAGAAATTGCTACCTAAGGCAAATTTTCCACTTTTAAACTCATTTCCTGAGTCGGTCTTTTTAAACCCCACATTAAATATTGATCTGCCCTGGAGAGATCTAATTTATTTAGTAGAGACGGGTTTGACTCCACCAGAACTGTCAAACCCAGAAATGGGGCCATGCCCCTCCTGAAGCAATAACCATTCAGGATGGTGACAGACAAGCCAAGGACACTGGAACCAGGAACCAGCTTCTTTCCTGTCTCTGAGTGTCAGGGGCAGGGCCTGCCTTCCTGGTCTCTCTCGCACCCCAGAGTGTCAGAGCGTCTTTGAGAACTTTTCCTACGAGGATGGAAGTCTGAGAGTCAAGGCATCCACTCTGTGCCAGCTGGGTTCCCCATGCCGGGTGGGCCTCAAGCCCCGCCAGCCTGTGGCAGAAACCTCTTCTGTTGGCTCCCAGTGTGCTGTTTCTGGGACTATTGCTCTAAGCTCTGACCTTCAGACTCAGCACCCTCTCCCTCGAGTCCCAATTCTGGCCCAGGAAGATGGCATTTCCACTTGGACCTTGGGTTTAAACCTCAGCCCCTATGAGCTTTGACTTGACTGTCTTTCCAAATGACAACACGCTGGCTATCTCCCAAAAGAACCCCCTGTTTGTGCTTAGTAGTATGACTCCAATGAAGAGAGAGAGAGAGAGGGAGACTCGGCCTGTCACAGCCAGAGGACAGGAGCCCCGTGCTCGCGTGCAGCCAGCCCGGCACACCAGGCCGGCTGCAAAGATCCAACCCCCTGATCCGGCCTCTCCCTGGGAGCTGGTCTCCACCTTCTGCACTCGGAACACCTGCTTCCATCACCTTGCACTCTGGGCTGATCCAGCATAATTTCTCTCCATAACTTACGCTTCCAAGCACAAATGCCAAGATTCCCTTCTGGGTTTCTCAAAACATCTGTTTGGGGCCCCACAAACAAGAGTCCCTGCGGCAGGGAACACAGCCTTTCTGTGGGTGAGGGAATCAGACTGTAATTAGGATCTCAGTCACTGATCCTGCCCTACCTGTATTTCCTCTGTTAATTCACCCAACCATCCCAGCTAGGTAGGCAGTATCGTTATCCCCTTGGGAGATATGGGGAAACCGAGGCTCTGAAGCTCCAGCCACCAGCCACAGATGGCTAGTTAAAATTAAATAAAATTTAAAATTCAGTTCCTAAATCTCACTCACCATGTTTCAAGAGCTCGATAGCTGCACGTGGCTAGTGACGGCAATAATGACAGCTCAGAATTATAGAACATTTCCATCGTGGCAGTAAGTGCTATCGGACAGCACTGCAGGGGTGAAGTAACATCCCTATGCCGTGCAGAAACTGAGGGCAGGGTTGTTGTTTAGCCGGAATGCCTATCCAGTACCCTTTCCTGCCGTTGAAAGGAAGTGCAAAGGAGGGTGATATGAGCAAGAGGTCAACCAAGAGATCTCACTACATAGCTTGAGCAACATGATCCTGATGCTGTCTTTCCCCATCGAAGGTATCTTCCGGGCTGAAGGGAGAGGTGGGGCTTGATCTCCAGTTCCATCTCTTATGTCCCTGGGGAGGGGAGTCAAGTACACAGCTGGGCCCAAAAGAATGTCTTACACATACATACTGTCACGCTCCTGAGATTTCTTGGAAATGGTGAAGGTCGATCAAGGTCATTGATCAAAACATTTTGTGCCTTACTTGCAAGGTTTTTTGTTGTTTTTTTTTTCTAATGCTTATTTATTTTTGAGCGAGAGAGAGAAAACGTGAGCGAGGGAGAAGCAGAGAGAGAGGGGGACAGAGGATCTGAAGCGGGCTCTGTGCTGACAGCAGACAGCCTGATGCAAGAGTCGAACTCACAAACCATGAGATCATGGCCTGAGCTGAAGTCAGACGATTAACCGACTGAGCCACCCAGGCGCCCTGTTACTTGCGGCTTTGATTCAATTATCATTTGTGACACCTGTTATGTGCCAGTCTCTGAATCAGGCACTTTTCACATATGCAATCCAAGTAAATTCCGGAGCCTGTGTGGCTCCAGAATGTCTATAAAGTAAAAACAATTGAAAATAATCCCAGTCTTGATTTGTGTCTCTCAATATTAAAGGGGATTTGAATTGCACATCGTGGCATGATTTCTATTTTTTTCACTGTGTATTTTTACTTGCACTTTATTTTTTAATTTTATTTATTTATTTATTTATTTATTTTTGTTATTTTAAAAAATTTAAATCCAAGTTAGTTAACATATAGTGCAATGATTTCAGGAATAGAATTTAGTGATTCATGGGCGCCTGGGTGGCTTAGTCAGTTAAGTGTCTGACTTCAGCTCAGGTCATGATCTCGCAGTTCATGGGTTTGAGCCCCGCGTCGAGCTCTGTGCTGCCAGCTCAGAGCCTGGAGCCTGCTTTGGATTCTGTGTCTCCCTCTCTGCCCCTTCCTCACTTGCGCTCTGTCTCTCTCTCTCTCTCTCTGTCTCTCTCTCTCTCTCTCAAAAATAAACATTAAAAAAAAATTTAGTGAACCATCACTTATAATACCCAGTACTCATCTGAACAAGTGTCCTCCTTAATGCCCCTCACCCGTTTAGCCTTTCCCCCTCCATCCAACACCCCACCAGCAACCCCTGGTTTGGTTTCTGTATTTAAGAGTCTCTTATGGTTTGTCTCTCTGTTTTTATATTATTTTTGCTTCCCTTCCCTTATGTTCATCTGTTTTATACCTTAAGTTCCACATATGAGTGAAATCATATGATATTTGTCTTTCTCTGACTGACTTATTTCACCTAGCATAATACACTGTAGTTCCATACACATTGTGGCAAATGGCAAGATTTCATTCTTTTTGATCGCTGAGTAATATTCCATTGTGTATATATATGACATCTTCTTTATCCATTTGTCAGTCAATGGACATTTGGACTCTTTGGATAGTGCTGCTATAAACATTGGGGTGCATGTGTCCCTTCGAAACAGCACAGCTGTATCCCTTGGATAAATACCTATTAGTGCAATTGCTGGGTCGTAGGGTAGTTCTATTTTTCATTTTTTGAGGAACCTCCACGCTGTTTTCCAGACTGACTGCACCAGTTTGCATTCCCACCAGTGGTACAAAAGTGTTCCCCTTTCTCCGCACCTTCACCAACATCTGTTGTTGCCTGAGTGGTTAATGTTAGCCATTCTGACAGGTGTGAGGTGGTATCTTGTTATGGTTTTGATGCGTATTTCCCTGGTGATGAGTGATGTTGAGCATCTTTTCATGTGTCTGTTAGCCATCTGGATGTCTTCTTCGGAAAATTGTCTATTCATGTCATTTGCCCATTTCTTCACTGGATTATTTGTTTTTTGGATGTTGAGTTTGAGAAGTTCTTTTTAGATGTTGGATACAAACCCTTTCTTGATATGTTGTTTGCAAATATCTTCTCCCATTCCGTCGGTTGCTTTTTAGTTTTGCTGATTGTTTCCTTTGCTGCGCAGAAGCTTTTTTTATCTTGATGAGGTCCCAAGAGTTCATTTTTGCTTTTGTTTCCTTTGCCTCCAGAGATGTGTTGGGCAAAATGTTGCTGTGGCCGAGGTCAAAGAGGTTGTTGCATGTTTCCTCCTCTAGGATTTTGATGGCTTCCTGTCTTACGTTTAGGTCTTTTATCCATATTGAGTTTATTTTTGTGTATGGTGTACGAAAGTGGTCCAGGTTTATTCTTCTGCATGTCACTGTCCAGTTGTCCCAGCACCATTTGCTGAAGAGACTGTCTTTTTTCAATTGGATATTCTTTCTTGCTTTCAATTGGATTAGTTGGCTATACGTTTGTGGGTCCATTTCTAGGTTGTCTGTTCTGTTCCACTGATTTATGTGTGGGTTCTTGTGCCAGTACCATACTGTCTTGATGATTACACCTTTGTAATACATCTTGAAGTCTGGGATTGTGATGCCTCCTGCTTTGTTTTTCTTTTTCAGAATTGCTTTGGCTATTTGGGGTCCTTTCTGGTTCCATACAAATTTTAGGATTGTTTGTTCTAGCTCTGTGAAGAATGATCATGTTATTTTGATAGGGACTGTTAAATTTACTTAAAAATTTTTTTAATGTTTATTTATTTTTGAGAGAGAGAGAGAGAGACAGCGTGAGCGGGGGAAGGGCAGAGAGAGAGGGAGACACAGAATCCAAAGTGGGCTCCAGACTCCGAGCTGTCAGCACAGAGCCCGATGCGGGGCTCGAACTCACAAACTGTGAGATCATGACCTGAGCTGAAGCCGGACGCCTAACCGACTGAGCCACCCAGGCGCCCCGTTAAATTTATTTTTGAGAGAGAGAGGGCATGAGTGGGTGAGGGACAGAGAAAGGGGGAGAGAGAGAGGGAGAGAGAGAGAGAATCCCACAAAAATTCTGCACTGTCAGTGCGGAGCCTGAAGCAGGGCTAGGACTCACGGATTGTGAGATCATGACCTGAGCCAAGGTCAGATGCTTAACCGACTGAGCCACCCCGGCGCCCCTACACTTTATTTTTTAAACAGCCTTATTGATATAAAATTCTCACACCATACAATTCACCTATTAAAGTGCACGATGATGTCACACCTATTAGCAGTCACTCTCCCACGCCTCCAACCCCCCAGCCCCAGGCACCCACTGATCTGCCTTCTGTCTCTATAGATTTGCCCATGCAGACATTTCACATAAATGCTATCATACAATATATGGCTTCTTTCACTTAACACAATATTGTAACAGGATTAGTAGGTCATTCTTTTTATTACCAAATAATATTCCGGCATACGGATATACCACATTTTATTTACCCGTTCATAGACACTTGGGTTGTTCCACGTTAGGGCGCTTATGACTAATACTATGAATATTCATATATAAGGTTTGCGTGGACAAACATGTTCATTTCTGTCGGGTACATACCTCAGAGTGGAATTGTAGGGTCACATGATAACTCTATGTCCAACACGTTGAGACGCGGCCAAACAAGGAAAGATCCATACCTGATGAACATCGAATGGGCAGGAAGGATGCCCCAGGCCTACTGCTCTTAGCACTCCAGGATTTACTAAATGGATTGGATCCCATCAGGAGGCCACATTCCGCGTGTGGAATGAAGTCCTCGCCCGGACCCACGCCCTTGCTTCCCACCCACAACCCCCAGTTCTGCCCAGCCCTGCTGTTCCTCAGAGCTCTCTTCATCCTGGTCCTGGTTGTCAGGTAAGTAGAAGCGATGAGACTGAAGTTGTGGCAACTGAGGTTCGTTACCTCCCCGTGTGGCGTGGGGCCACATGTCTGGCTCTCCTGCACTCAGCCATCTTGCCGCTCGCCCGAGTTCCCACCCTGCAGCAGACACGGCTGGGGGTCCCGGGAGGGCTCCCTTGGCTGCCACGGGTCTTCCTAAGATGGAGCCACGTGTCTTAACATCTCGGCAGCCCTGACGGCTAGGACTGCCCAGGAGGAGCAAGCAGAGCATCGCAGCTCGTACAAAACCTCTGAGAACCGTAGCTATTGGCAGGGAAGAAACCATCTGTCTTCTACGCGTTTTGGAGTATCAAAGCAAGCGAGCAGGGGGCTGCTCAACTTTCTTGCCACGGTCGGAGGAAAAGAGCTGGCGCGAAGAACTCCGTCTTCCACAGCTGCACAAAGCGGGCTCTTCTTGGCCCCACTCAGACCCCAGGCTCTTTCATCTACCACAGAGCCCTCTGCCTTTTGGGACCGGGGTCTCAGCGGTGACATGTGGCCTAATCGGGAATCCCAACTGTCCACACAAAGATCTCAAAAGTCGCTCAGAAAAGGCCTGGCTCTCAAATCTCCTTACCAACTTGAGGTCTGACAGTGGGGAAGAGAAATGAAGTCAAGGATAAGCCCCTCCTGCCACCTGTGGTTAAAAATGACAGCAAAGAGGGGCGCCTGGGTGGCTCAGTCGGTTGAGCGTCCGACTTCGGCTCAGGTCATGATCTCGCGGTCTGTGAGTTCGAGCTCCGTGTCGGGCTCTGTGCTGCCAGATCGGAGCCTGGAGCCCACTTCTGATTCTGTGTCTCCCTCTCTCTCTCTGCTCCTCCCCTGCTCATGCTCTGTGTGTGTGTCTCTCTCTCTGTCAAAAATAAATAAACATTAAAAAAAAATTTTTTAATGACAGCAAAGATGCACTGACCTGGCAGAGACGGCCACCACCTCCCTTGTTTCCTGGCTGGCCTCCTGTGACTGGTGCCACCCGCAGCCTCACCTGGACCATCCCAACACAGTCTCTGTCTAATGCAAGCTGACCAACCATTCCAATTTTCCCAGGACTAAGAGGGTTCCTGGCATATAGGACTTCCGGTTTCCAGAGACAATTTCAGTTAAATAAGGACCAGTCACCCCAGATAGTGACGCATGGATTACATTTCTAAGAGTGACTGCCTGTTTTAAGGACTGAAGAGTGCAAAGCCTCCCTAGCGCCCTTTGGGTCATCTCAAGCCTCTGGCTTCAAGGATGAAGGCTGGGTAGGGGGTAAGCAAAGGGCAAAGCAAGCGAAGGCAGTGGACTGACATGCACAGCATTGAAATGTCGCTCCACACCTCCATGTAGCCCATATCCTCAGTCTCTGGACCACCTAAGTCCATGCTTCTCCAGCCATGTGACAGCCACTCCCACCACCCAGCTCTGCCCAGCCATGCCATTCCCCAGAGCACTCTTCTTCCTGATCCTCGGTATCTAGTAAGTAGAGAAGGGAAGACTGAGGTTGGGGCAGGTGGGGCTGGTGGCCATCCCACAGCCCCGCCCCCCGAAAGAAACTCAGATCTTGGGTAACTGAGGTGCCCAGCCCCAGTGGCAACTGCTTGCTTCTTGCTTCTTGTCCGCAATTGGTTTCGGATAGGCAAGCGACCCAGCTCTGGCCAACGAAATGGTGGAGAAAATTTGCGGAGGGTGGGGGGGGGGGGGCGGGGGGGTGGATTCGGCAAAATGGTTTCCTCTCTTATAAGCAGGAGGCTTGCTTGCGAGGAGAGCTCCGCCTCTTCTTTCCTGCATTGGAAGCCATTGAGCGATGACACAATTCTGGGACTCCTGCAGCCATCATCACGTGACCGTGGGCTGGGAGTGGGTGGTGAGGAAGGAGGAAAAGAGGATACAGAGATACCAACTCAGACCTGTCATGGTCGAGTTACTACACCAATCATCTGCTTCAGATGTCTCGTTACAGGGGAAAAAATAGGCTCCTCAAAGAAGTCAGCATAACGGGCATCCCGTGGCCTGTAGCTGAAAGCTCCCGATAAAGAAGCAAGCTTGAAACCCGACAGCAGAGAAAACCGTGAGAGGACATTTAGACTTTCACCCTGTCTTCAGGCGGGATGCCTGTCTAACCTAACCTGGACGTATGTGCACCTGAGCTCTCCAACACAGGAAATTCACGAGCTTCCTGCCTCTTCCTCTATCTAGCACTTCTTCCTCATCATCACTGCAGGATGACTCATCTTGCAGCTGGAGGACCTTGGGGCCACCCCCATGGGACCTTCCAGCAAAGGGGGCCAGCCTGTCACCGCAAGTCCCTTCCTTTGGTGTGGGATGGTGGTCAAGAGAGGGAGCCCTAGAGTCCTGTGCTATATCCTAGACTAGTTACTTAACCTTTCTACGCCTCAGTTTCTTCATCTGCCATAGGGATAATAGTGCCTAGATTGCAAGGTTATTGTGGATGAAATGTCAAGTGCATCTGACATGGTGTCATGGGTCCCTGAGACCACCTTCAAGTTCGGTGATTCACTAGAACTACTCGCAGAGTAAGAAAGCCGTTATACACATGATTACAGTTTATTACAACCACTGGATGCAATTAAAGACTGGCAGAGGTAAAAGGAGCACAGGGCAGAGTCCAGGAGAGACCAGGCATAAGCTTCCAGTTGTCTCCTCCCAGTGGGGCTGTAGGGACAGCGCAATTGTCCAGCAGCAACGTGTGACAACACATATGAACGACTGTCAGCCACGGAGGTTCACCCCAGTCTTGGTGCCCAGGGTCTTTACTGGTGGTTTATCACCTGGCCCGGAGCACCTCCATGGCTGACCTCACTCAGTCTCTAGCCCCTCCAGAGGTCAAGCTGATACAGCCTGGCCCAGCGGCCCCGCCATGGATCATCTTGCTAGCGTGAACTATCTGACTCGGCCCAAGGCCCCAGATAAACAAAGACAGTCTTATCAGACAGCATATTGCAAGGACTTAGAGGTTATCTGCCAGGAGCCGGTCAGGGGCCAGACCTTTCTTTTAATATGAGAGATTTCAGCATCCCGCACCTGCTGAGACACCCTTTACTGCACAGGCACACAAACAGCACCCAATGTGGTTTTTTTCTTATGTGGGACTGAAACCAGCTAGCTTCAGACCAGCATCTATCTTTGGTGGCTAGTACTGTCCCAGAGAACTTTCCATTCCAACCCTTCTCTTACTAGTTGGAGGGCACCCTTACTCCCCATTCCTCTTTCATTACAGAAAGACTACCACTCAAGTGGCGTTCCTGGGCTCTTCCCCTCCCTGACTTCTCTCCCCAGGAAAGGCGGGGACTTTCCGATTGGTGGCTTTGGACAGCTCCGCCCTCCCTCTCTCTCCAGCTGTCCCTCTGTGGAGAGGTCACACAGTGACACACACACAAGCAGCTGTCTGCCCCTGCCAGCACCTGTGCTCGGAGGCAGCATCATGTGCAGGGATGAGGTCCTAGCAAGCCCATGTGGCTCACAGACCCCAAACCACTTTCTCCATCAGCTTTATCAGTAAAAAAAAAAGTGATAGAAGTGATTCTGTCTCCATTTGCCCGTGCTCCTGTGTCAATCCCTCAACTGGTTCCTGAGGGAGGCAGAGAAAAGAGGGGTGACCTTGATTAGCTCCCACAAACCCCACACCTAGCGTTGAGAAGGTCATGACCAGGTCCCCCTCAAACATCTGCCACCCAGGTCCCCAGGCCCTTTATCATGCCCCCTCCTCGGGATTCCCTGCCTTGCACACTCCAGGCTGCCCAGGACCCTCTGAAAAGTGCTGGGCCAGAACTAAGCACAGAGCCTTCCAGGCGTGGACTTGGGGGTGCCATCACAGGACAGCATCTCCCCATCTCTTCTCAGAATTCACACGAACGCCGTCGTTTCTGAGCAGCCCGATTAACACACTGAACCTGCAGTAGACGCAAACCTTTTCCACATGAATTAGCATCGGGGCCAGTTTTCTTGTACAAAACAGTGGATTTTTGTTTAAGTGGGTTCTACGCCCAGTGTGGGGCTTGGACTCACGACCCGGAGATCAAGAGCCCCATGCTCTACTCACTGAGCCAGCCAGGCGACCCAGCAGTTGATTTTTTAAACTCTTCTTATATTTGGCCAATCAAGTCCTTCTTCTCAGATACATTTGTACACACCCCCAAACAGCCGTCCCTCAGAAGATTTAAAGGCATAGGAGTCGCCCCCCCCCACACACACACAAAACAGAGCTCACCTCACCAAGTTCAGTATGCCCATTTCATCTACTCAAGAAGCAAGTCCTTAGCACATAAAGTTCCTCATATACTACAAATTGTTTAAAATGAGCACAGCCTTGGGGCACCTGGGTGGTTCAAACAATTAAGCATCCGACTTCAGCTCGGGTCATGATCTCACGGTTCGAGAGTTCGAGCCCCGCATCGGGCTTTGTGCTGACAGCTCGGAGCCAGGTGCCTGCTTCGGATTCTGTGTCTCCCTTTTCTCTCTGCCCCTCCCCCACTCATGCTCTGTCTCTCTCTGTCTCAAAAAAATAACTATTAAAAACATTAAAAAAAAAAAAATGAACACAGCCTCTGAAGTTAAATGTCCCCAGGCTCAGATCTCAGCTCTACCACTAATCAGCTGTGTGACCTTGGCCTACTTCTCCTCTGTGAGCTTCAGTTTCCTCAGAATCCCAAAGTGAAGGTTATAGTTAGTACTTGCCTTCAAAGGGCCCAGCCTGGTGCCTGGACTACATCATATTCTTGATAACTAAGCTAGTGGCAGTAGCTTTTACATTATTTACATTATTATTTACTTTACTACATTACATTATTTGTAGTATTTACATTATTATTACTTCAGCTAAACCTTCCAAGGGAGAAACGGCCTGAAGCTAAAATAGGGGTACAGCCCTTCAGGGTGGACGGTGACAGATGGACCATCCAGCAGTGGGGGTTGCAGATGTGCAAATCTTGTTGGGAGAGATTTTATGACACAGGAGGACAGACAGGGCCTCAAGCCAGGAGGACAGTGGCCTGGCTGCGCTCAGGTGCTGACTCTGGCCTCCAGGCACCCGGCTTCCGCTGCATAGGGGAGAATCCCCATTGCATGGCAGCATTTGGGGGTGGGGGGGGGGGGGGCGGGACCAGAGAGAACCTATGTGACTCACTGAAACAAAGTCTCATTGGAAACGAAAGGCACGGTGACAGCTAAGGGACCCCCACGTCACCTCTGTGACAATCTGGATCCTCCAGAACAGGTTCATGAAGAGCCTGATGTGGTTCCAAAGGGGAGCGGGATGATGACTGCCACGGACGACAGGAGGTGAACTGTAGTCCTGCCCCTTGCTAGCATGGAGACCTGGGGTGAAGGACTCCCCTTCCTGAGCTCCGCCTCCCCCTGTGCACAGTGGGGAAGTGACACTTGCTTCCAAGGGTGCCTGTAGAAGTAGGTGAGGTGGGGTGCGCACACCGCCTGACACGCGCCCGGGGGGCCGTAACAATTCTTGCTCCGTGGGTCAAACGTGAAAGCCAGCGGCACTGCTTTGTAACCCACTTCGTGGGGGTGGAGTCTTAGCACGTCTTTGTGCATCTGCGCACTAAGCCCTTAGGACCCCGCCCATTTGAGCCCAATAAGCTCTGTCGATCTGATTGGCCAGACGGCAGACGAAGCGCAGAAGAGGGACAGGTGGGCACAGGCAGCAAAGAAAAGCGAGTTATGGCAGTCTCTCACGAGGAAAGCGGGCAGAAGAGCCCACTGGACGAGGATAAGAACTACAAAAGTAATCGGAGGCCAATCAGTGCACGGGAGAACGATCCACCCCTCTCGGTAGACCATGCAGCAAGTAACGACCAGGAGAGCCTTGAGTCATTAAAAGAAAGGTAAATCTGTTCAACACATCGGTTTAAGAAGATTTAAAAAAAAAAAAAAATCATGTTATACATTTGAGCAATATTACCATGACAAACAGGAAAACAGTTAACGGTGAAAGTTACAGGTGTCTGAAAGACTGAGGATTGGGTGCCTCCTGTGATGCTGGGCGAACGGGAGCTTCACCTAAAGAACATACTGGGGTCTTTTCGCCTCTCAGCAAGGTGTTATTGAGGTGGAAGGAAAGCAATGGGAATGGGGAAAGGGTAGCAAATGGAGAGGGACTTAGGTTGGCCCCTCCATTAAAAAAAAAAAAGAAAGAAAGAAAAATCTTCCACTTGGCCGCTCGGCCGCAAGGAGGCCTCAGTTTGCCTGGATCTTCCTGGGACTGGCCAGCGCGTCGCGGTTGGAGCCCAGCAGCATGCGCTCCAGCCGCCTGCAGTGCTCCCGGAGCTGCTTCTCGCGGGGCAGCAGGAAGGTGAGGACCTTATTCCGCACGACGCCGCGGTCCTCCTCCTCCCTGAGCCGCTGCTTCACGCGGGCCGCCTGCTCCTCCTGCTGCGCCAGCGCCCCGTTCAGCTCGCAGAAGGCGACCTCCAGGTCACGGATGGCCTGCAGCGCCTCCTTCTTGAAGTCGGCCAGCTCCCGCTGCACCCCGGCCACCTTCTGCTGCAGGATCTCCAGATCCGCTGGCGGCGGGAAGCAGGAAGGCCACGACTGAGGGAGGGAAAAGGCTCCGGACTGGAGGCCGCTCTCCACCATCTTCTTCCCTTGTAAAGTGTTCACCTTCATGAGGATGGACCCAGCCCGATAGAGTGGTTCCATGGTCTCTCTTCCCGTGGGGACAAAGAGAGGGAGCTAAGAGACCCGTCTGGTCAGGGAATTTTGGGGGGCTAGAGACACAATCATTTGGAGTGGAGAAACCCCATGCATTGTGACATCGGGGCCTCTCCAGCCAACCAGGAGGAGAGCCACAATCCATTCATTTGCATATTGTAGCTTCCTTGGTTGGTTATCCAGGGCTTTGTCTGCTCGTCTACCCAAATTGTCTTCCTGTTACATGGATTTTCATCAACTCTTCAATCACCCTTCCAAAACCTGAGCTCGATCTCTCCGTGTACCCGAGGGACAAACCGAGGCCCAGAGCAGGGCAGACCAGGCAGACCAGGCCAGGCCCCGGGGGGCTGCCAGGTATGGGTTCTCTCCCTCCCACACATCAGTCTCTGGACTGCAGTACCTCGCAGGGAAACCGGCTTCTCTGACATCGCCAAGGTTCTCAGATCTGCACAGCCCTGCCTTTAAACCTCTCCTGAGGCACTCACTACCTTCACCCTCTTTTTCTGACCTAGCACCTTGTCCTTCCAGGTCTCAATGGCACAGTAAATTCCAGAAAGACGTAAGAAATATGCCCACTTCTACCTCTAAAATGCTAAAAATAAATAAATAGAAAGAAAGAAAGAAAGAAAGAAAGAAAGAAAGAAAGTAATTTCTGATCCCAAATCCATACTGCTATAACGATGCCAGAATTCTAGATAATCTTAAAAGTTGTGAGGCATGTATTAAGAGGTTTTGATGTGTGGTCCACAGCAGTGCTGATTCAGTTATGTGCAGGGTGAAATCGGGTCACTCATTCATTTATTTGACAAGTGCTTATTGAGTGCTTACCAGGGAACAAGTGTGAGAAGAGTCCGGGGGCCCCACTCCCTGCGCTGCCGGATCATGCCTGAAACGTTGACACAGATGAGAAAACGCATACAGAAGGGTGAATCTCACACGTCTTACCTGAATCCTATAAGAAGGGAAAATGCTCCTAACTAGCGTGTGCCAGTTTGGTCAAGAACAAACTCCATCCTGTGTATCTTGATGTCTTTCCCAGACTTCTCTCCTGGCCTCCAAGTCAGAACATGTCTCCAGCAGCGTGCCTCAGATCCAATCTGTCCAAAGCTCGGCTGCCATCAAGTTAATGACACCACCATGGGGTAGCACCCACACGAGAAACCAGGGATCAGACTAGACCCCCCCGCATCCAAGTGGCTCTGGGTCCTCTTGACGTTATCATCTCTGAGCACCCTAGAACCCGCCAGACCTCTGGCGGGCCACCACCTATAAGCTGTGTCTCTTTGGCAGATGACCTCACTTCCCTGAACCTCATTTTTCTTATCTACAAAGTAGGGATACACTTCAGTAGTGTGCAGCTCCCTGGGCAGAGGGGTAGTGGAGGGGAGGCTCCGATTTACAACTGTTGCCAATGGTGTGACTACTCCCACGATGGCTGCTTTCCAGCTACCAACACGATCTCGCTGGGTAGAGGTGCACACTGTCAGCTCTCATGAGCACCACAGGACCCATGTTGGGGGTGGCTGCCATCCCCAAGACGTAGGTGCCGGAGAGGGCATTTTGCAGGGAGGTTTATGGCTACGCTAGGGTAGAATTTTGGACCTCAGGATAGGGCAGCAGCTACAATTATTGAGACAGAATATTTGGTGAAAAGAGCACCGTATCGTTAGCAGTCAGGAGATCAGAGTCTGAAACTGCTGGGTGACCACAGGGCAATCACCTGCCTCCCTTCTCTGAGCCTGTTCCCTCTGGGATAGTGTAAGTGCTCCTCTGCAGTCTCTGGTTCTCAGAGGCACACAGCCCTTTCCTTTAAGCCAGTCCTGAGGCATTTACCACCTTCTCCCTTTTTTTGTGACCTAGGACTTTGTCCTTCCAGCCTCCAATGGCACCCTGAATTCCCTGAGGACCGGGAGCGTGCATTTCTCATCCTACACACCCTCAAATGTCCCGCCTGGTGCCCTGCACATAATGGCACTCAGAAAACTAGATGAAATGGGATTTATGTTCAGAGGTGGCCTTGGAATCCCACGACTCCCCTAGCTTTCCCTCTGACATGGCGGCACCTACTGGCCTGCGCAGGAACAGCATGCTTTTATTCCCCTACCTAAAATCCAGCTGGGGGCTGGGGAGATAAAAACAGGCTGCTCTCTTGTGGTGTATTCATTAGGCGTGTGTGCACAGGTCGGGCACATAGTAGGTTCTCAATGAAAATTTTTGTAATCAGAAAAAAGGAAGAACGTGTGTCTTCTTGTTTTTGTTATTTTTTTACTGGTTTGGTTTTGTTTTTTTTTTTTTTTCCTGTTTGTGTCTGTCTCTCTCTCTCTCTGATTTTGATTCTCTGCCTCTTTATCTTTGTCTCCCACAGGGAATGGTGGAAGCCCTAACCAGAACTACGAACGAAAAGTAGCAAAAGTTAAGAAGACATGGCAATTTCTCGATTTCCCTGGTGCTTTATAATGAGCTTTCAGTTCATTGCTTCTCAGCACCGACCAGGGAGGACTGCTTCACATGAGCCTCAGCAGAGGTTGAGGACAAATGAAGACCCCAGGCTTGGTGGCCTCCTGAACCTTCGGAGCATCCTCAGCAGGGATGAGTCGATGTGCATACGCTCTGAATGTTCTCCTCCCCGAAGGTCTATCGTCCAGGCCTGTGCCTTCCTCACGAGTTTCCTTCCAGTCAGACGAAAGGAAGAAGGCAAATCTATCTGCTCCCTTCAAGATGTCAAGGGCAAGGGCTTCTAGCATCTCCTGGAAGGCATTTCTTGACCACTGTCAGGAGGGTTTCCCTGCCCCTGGTCTGTTGCAGTTCATAGGCTCCCAAGTCTCAGAATAATGGAGGACAGGCAGGTGGGGTATCAGCCCCACAGAGACCCATCCCCTGAGAATAAGACAACCCAAATGTGTAGGGGCTCAGGAGTGGGCGTGTTTCAAGAGGTCCAGGGTTGGGCACCACTGGGTCAGAGCACATTCCTGCTGGGCCCTGCCCGCCTCTTGAGAGTGGAAATCTCATGGACCATCAGCCTTCCCCAGCCTCCGCCATGTGTCCCCACCCCATGCCTCTGCCTCTGCGTGTGAAATAAACTCGATTCTCTCTTTTTTTCATGTTTATTTATTTCTTTTGAGAAAGAGCATGCATGCGCATAAACAGAGAAGAGACAAGGAGAGAGAGAATCCAGAGCAGGCTTTTCACTGTTAGCACAGAGCCCGATGTGGGGCTCGAACTCACAAACTGTGAGGTTGTGACCTGAGCCACAATCGAGAGTTGGCCGTCCAGCCGACCGAACCACCCAGATGCCCCTAAACCTGGATCCTTTTGAAGACTGGGAAAAGGGACACGACACAGGTGCACTCCTTCATGTACGCCCTTCAAAGTGAGGGAACCCTCTGAAGCTCCTCACATCCCCATTAGTCATCAGCTAGGGTCACATTCACAGCCCTGTTTCTAACCCCAGCATTGGCTGGGGAATGGAGTGCTTGCAGATGGCTCAGACTAATCACGGGTCCCCTGCTGGGTGGGGGCTGAGCCTGGCCTCCCTGAAGCACGGGTGTCCCAATACAAGGACTACATTGGGGTTCTGTTCCCCAGTGGGATGGGGAAGATAGGTGACCAACTGTGGCTTCCACAGAGAATGCTTATATTTGAAGAGAAAACAGTGAGGGGCACCTGGGTGGCTCAGTCGGTTAAGACTCCGACTTCAACTCAGGTCATGATCTCACGGTTTGTGAGTTCAAGCTCCGCGTCAGGCTCTGTGCTGATGGCTCAGAGCTTGGGGCCTGCTTTGGTTTCTGTGTCCCTCTCCCTCTCTCTCTGCCCCTTCCCTGCTCGCTCTCTTTCTCTCTCGCTCTCTCTCAAAAATAAACATTAAAAAAAATTTATAGAAAAAAGTTTTTTACATACAACTTCTGAAGAGAAAACAGAGAAAGGACCATGCATAATTCCCCCAAATGAACTACTCATGTCAGCTTTCAGGCAAAATGGAGAAACAGTGTTCTAGGAGTTCCTGAAAACTGGTCTATCTGTCCCCACCCCAAGAAAAAAAATATGAAAAAAAGAAAACAGAATTAGAGCAATCTCTCACAAATACCAAAGAGCATGTGGTTGGACATTTCTATAGCAGAGAGAACAGCGGTTGGTCCTATCTAGAATATTCTTTTCCCAGAATTCCCTGGGCCTATGCCTCCCTTGGTGGCTGCTGGCCTGGGTGAGGATGTGGGCTACACAGCCAGTGTCTCCCCAGATGCGCTCCTACCGAGAATAATAATCTTAACACAGTGGATCATAAAATCCCATAGAGGCTCTTCCCTGTGGCCATCCACCTGGCCAGCCTTCCACTCATCCAGCCACCTGGGCGCGTATTCGGGGACATTCGCTGAGTACCTGTCCTACGTACACTAAGCCAACAAATAAGATAAAGAAGACCCCTGTTCTCAAGTCACTGGCATTTCAGTGGAAGGAGACAGACAATAAAGTGAAGCAATCAATAAATAAGGTGATTTGGGCTGGTGCTAAGTGCTCCGAAGGAAGTAAACAGGGCAAAGTGACAGAGGGCCTGGGGCGGGGGCGCTCAGGGAGGGCTTTTGTGAGGGAGGGCATGTGGGGTGAGGAAGGACGGGGAGAATGCCTGCCAGGGATGGTCAAAATGTAAGCACGGGTGGAAAGGCGTTGAGGCAGGAACGGGCTGGAGGAACTTAAAAGGCCCAGGTGAGTGGGCGCAATGAGGAGGAGAAAGGAAGGCCCCCACTGTGGGGACATATAGGGTGGTATCCCCAGTGTATCCCCATGCAGCGTGAGGGCTATCGAGGGTGGGCTGTGTGCGCCTTCCAGCCCGGGAGCTGGTATTCCAGTCTGAGGAATGGGGACAAAGCTGGGATGGGGGCAGGGACCAGGATCAAGAACCAAACTCAGGGCTGTTCACCATGATTAATTAACCTGGAGCCAGAGCCCCAAGGCGCAGTGCTAAAAATACCTACTTCCCTCTGAGACGTGGCAGCTGCCACCCAGCAACTGTTACCCATCGCCATTTGTCATAATTTGACACTGATAAGGAGTGTCCACGGGGCTGTGTGTCTGCAAGAATCGGACTCACCCACAGCCCACCAGCCAGCTGGCCCTCAGACACTGCCCATGGCATTTCCTACCTGAACTCTCCTCCCATCCCTGAGCCCCGCCTCAGCCACCCCTGCAGGCGCCTACCACCTGCCCACCGCCCGCCGAGCTCCCTTCCCCTCCTGGAACCTGAGTGGACCCGCCTCCAGGGGTGGGAGCCAAAAGCACTCTCTAGAGCAGCAGCGTGTGGTGGGATGCCATGTTTCACACCACTGCCGCCCTGCAACTCGGATCGGAGCCATCTATCAGAGGTCCTGCCAGCCCAGGGCGGCACTTTAATTAAAATATGTAAAACATCTTGGTGGGAGTGGATCTAAAGATGCAGGAGTGGTCCTTGGACAGGAGAAATGCAGGCGCCCCCCCAGCACCCTGGCGGAGCTGGCCCTTCTCCAGCCCCAGAGGCCTCGGCCTGTGCCAAGAGGGCTCTCAAAGCATGCTGGGGCGTGGTAACGTCTGCCTCGCACCATCCACCGCTCCACCGGGCACAGAACTCAGCTGGGGCAGAGCATCCTCGAGAAAGAGAGTCCCGCAGAGTCGGCAGGCCAGCACGGTGGCCCTGAGAGCATGCCAGGAAGGGCCTGATATCACCCCAGTTGAAATATCCTATTCCCGCCCTCAACATGAATTTCCTTAAACGACCCTTCACGAAGCCAGTACCTGGACATTTATATAAACTATTTAGCAAAGCCATTTCTATTTCCTAGACTAATAAGCTCCTCGGGTTTACTCTTCACTCAGATGGCCTTCTATGTCGACAGGAGTCATGGGCTGTGCGATTTAGGCACGAGCAAGCTCTTTTGCATAAAGATCAAATCGGAAAATAATAGGCCAAAATTTTTCATTCCAATCTTTTCTTAAAATGAGCAAACACCATTGTGTTAGGCATCCTTCCTTTCCCCCATCACTGAAGGCATTTGTGATTATTACTGAAACGTCAGAACCTGCACAAATATTGCAATACGTTTCCTGTGCAATGACACAGATCGTGGGGAATGTTGAGGGCTTGGGGGAGGCAAATTGGACTCTGACCCCAGACGGAGAGACTAGCAAGCAAAAACGGGCCCTCTGGGAGCTCCTGTTCTGGGGAAGCAAGGGGCAGGATGGGGCCTGGAGGGGAGTCTGTGGGGAGGGTCAACGGATGCCCAGGAGGGGTGATGGGGGTACGGTGTTGTGTCAGCAGATTCTCCTTCCCACCTGCAGCCCTCCTGAGGAGAGCAGAGTGGGAGGGGCCCAGGGGCTCTAAAATAACCCTGCACTAAGCCGAGCTGAGGCCCCCTGCAGCCCACACCCCTCTAGCCAGGCCTGACGTCCTCAATGAGGGGCTACAGTCACTGCCTGCATGCTGGGATGCCAAGCTGAATTATATGAGCTTAAAAACCAAATCCCCTCCTTCCTGGGTTACTTAACTGTCTGCCTGGCGAGGCCAGGGGATTACTGGTGACAGACACCAGGCCTGCCTGGCTGCTCCAGACAGAGAAGCTTTGATCACCTGGAAAACTCCAGACACCAGGACTCCTAATGATGAGTAATGATCTCAAACCATCGGAAAGTTACCCAGCATACCATGCGGGGGGCGAGGGGGGACACACCGCTTCCCGTGGAAGCCTGGGCCACAGAGACAGGGTGCAGTCATTCTGTGTCCTGGGGAAGAGTTGGACCCCACTCCCACCCCACCCAGGGTCCTGCCAGCTCACAGATGAGGCAGGGTATTTCTGGCTCTGGGCACTTGGCTGCCGCAAGGCTTGGTTCGGGCCAGAGTTTGTCTTTAGGTCAAGAGTGCAGCCTCCTTGTGGCACCTGGGCAGCTCACCCGGCTGAGCACCCGACTCTTGATTTGGGCTCAGGTCATGATCTCACGGTTGTGGGATGGAGCCCCACGTCAGGCTTCGAGCTGAACATGGAACCTGTTTGGGATTCTTTCTCTCTCTCTCCCTCTGGCCCTCCTCTCCCCTGCTTGCATCCTCAATCTCTCTCTCTCTAAAAACAAAAAAACAAAAAACAAAAAACAAAAAACAGAGCAACCTCCTCATTCATTCATTCATTCACTCACATATTCAGCACACTTTACTAAGATGAGCCAGGCAGGTGCTAGCTGATCAGGCAGAAGATGGCTAAGATGGGGATTCTTCCTGAAAGAACTTGGGACCTGCCGTGGAGGTGGCCTAGCAAATCCAGCATCACAGGCTTGGTGACAAAGGGCCTGACAGAGGGACTTCAGGGCTCAAGACCACCCAGAGCAGGGGACTCTAAGTTAGACTGCTCCTTCTCCTAGGGACAAGGAGCCGGCTGAGGATGGAGTTTGAAGATCCCAGGCCCCTCTAGCGTTCGGATTCAGTTTGATCCTGTGAGAGCCCCCAGCCCCAAGTTTTACCCACATTCCTGCAACTGGGACTTCCTCCAGTTTGGAGGTTGGCAGGGAATAGGTCAACCATGAGTCCTCTGTTTTGACTTAGAAACTTAAGCCCAGTGATTCTCAAACTTTGGCATACATTATAGTCTTTGGGGGAAAGCGCTAAAAGTCATTTTTTGGGTCTGGATTTTACCCTTAAGAAATTCTAATTCAGGAGGTCTTGGGAGACTAGAATTAGGATGACCAACCCATTTGATTTGCCCTGAGCCAGGGGGGGTTCCTGGGTTGTGAGACTTTCCATTTTAAAACCAGGATGGAGGGCACCTGGGTGGCTCAGTCAGTTGAGCATCCTACTTCGGCTCAGGTCACGATCTCGAGGTTTGTGGGTTCGAGCCCTGTGTTGGGCTCTGTGCTGATGGTGCATAGCCTAGAGCCTGCTTCGGATTCTGTGTCTCCCCCTCTCTCTGTTGCTCCTCCACTCTGTCTCTGTCTCTGTCTCTGTCTCTGTCTCTCTCTCTCAATAAAATAAAATAAAATAAAATAAAAATTCAAAAAAAAAACATTCAAAAACACTCAAAAAGCTTAAAAAATAAATTAAACTAATAATAATAACAAAACCAGGATGGTCCCAGTAAATCTGAGACAAATCATGCTAGCTGGGGCAGACCCTGTTAGTCTCTGCCCAATAACATTCCTTTGTTCCTTGGGTCACAGAATTTTTTATTTATTTTTAATTTAATTTCTTAATTTAATTTAATTTAATTATCGAGAGAGAGACAGAGAGTGCACAAGAGCGGGGGAGGGGCAGAGAGAGGAGGAACAGAGGATCTGAAGCAGGCTCTGCACTGACAGCAGAAGGCCTGCTGCAGGGCTCAAACCCACAAACTGTGAGATCATGACCTGAGCTGAAGTCGGACGCTTAACCGACTGAGCCACCCAGATGCCCCCACAGAATTTTATTTTGATAGGCAGTCATATACTCGGGGAAGGTGAGCCATCACTCAGCCCCAGGTGGTGAACCAGGACTCATTCAATAATTCCATTCCCCTTTGCTACTGCCTCTGATCCACTTCATATCAATGAGTTGTAAAGAGAAGACTTATGGAAAAGTATGATATCTGATGTAAAAGAGTGAGACGCGGAGAGTGGCGGAGGGGGTCCTGCCCCTTTTTCTTCCTTGGATGAAGTTGTATGAGAACACGATGGCTGGAACTGTGGCAGCTATTTTGCAGTCAGGAGACAACAAACCTAAGGATGAGCAAGTAGATAAGAGAGACCCCCTATTTCTTATGACATAAAACACCAAACCTCAAATTGTCTACCTCCAGTCTAGTTGATATGTGATTAAATGTCTTGCTCAAACAACGGTCATCTGGCATTGTGTTCATTGCAGCCAAACACATCATGACTGTTACAGAGGGCCTCGAAATGAATGTTTTTAACAAGAGCCCCCAAATCATTCTGATGCTCTCCATCAATCTAGTTAATCCAGTGGTTCTCAAAGTGTGGTCTTTCTATCAGCACCTGGGAGCTTGCTGGCAATGCAAATTCTCAGGCCCAACCCAGACCTTCAGAATCAGACACTCTGGGAGGTGGGGCCCAGAAGTCTGTGTTTTTAACAAGGCCTCCAGAGGATTCTGACAATTGCTAGTTTAAAAATCATTGAGCTAATCGATACCTGAGACTCTACAATACTAGACCCCCCCCGCCAAAACTTCTGGCCGAGGCTTTTATTTATTTTTAATTTTTTTTTTAACGTTTTATTTATTTTTGAGACAGAGAGAGACAGAGCATGAACAGGGCAGGGGCAGAGAGAGAGGGAGACACAGAATCGGAAGCAGGCTCCAGGCTCCGAGCCATCAGCCCAGAGCCCGACACGGGGCTCGAACTCACGGACCGCGAGATCGTGACCTGAGCTGAAGTCGGACGCTTAACTGACTGAGCCACCCAGGCGCCCCTGGCCGAGGCTTTTAAACTTAACCCAGGTCCCACCTGCTTCCTTATTTGTAAAATAAAGCCATGTGTCTTCTCAAGAGCCTTCTGTGGTTTTTCCCCTCCCCCTCCCTCCCTAGTCCCTTCTCCAAAATCTTGCACCAGTTGAATGGTTTGGTTCAGATTTACTGACCTATGCTATTAGCCATGTGGTGGTAGGAGCGGGAGGGAGGTCTTTGTGGTCAGAGCCGGCCAGGGGGGGAGTGAATGCAGTAGGCCCAGCTTCCTGAGGGAGAGTGGCCGTCAGTGTCCCTGACCCCGCGATCCCAGCTGAGCATGTCCACCCACCATGAATGCCCACTCATCAGTCGTGGCATTGCACAGCGGTGGCCCAGGAGGCGAGGAGGAAGGGTGGCCCAGCAGTTCTACAGTCTCCTCCTTCCCCAGGGAGGCCTGCTTCAGCCGGCCTTCTATATGCCAGGGCGTCCCCCACTTCTCCACATCATGAGTTACTCAAACCCCAGCGAGAGCCCAACAGGCAGAAACTGATCAATAGACTTCACGTTGTGAGGGGAATCCATTCTCAGTGAAAAAAGAAATGAGAAAATCCCTAATTGCACTTCCTCATTACAATGCTTTTTTCTCAGCATTTCACGTGTGCTCCTGAATCTTGTTATTCTTCTTCGTGACCGAGTACCCTGTCGAATGATTCTCCTGTAAGCATTACGTCATTAATGACAATTTACTAAGAATAAAAAAAATCATAATCCCTACCACTAATCTGGTGCTTGCCGCGGGCCAGGCCCAGGGCCCTCTCAGGCACTATCCCTTGAGGTCGAACAGCCCCCCGCCCAGCAATGTTACCCAAGGCTCATCTTCGTCCCGGTTGAGTTAAGTGTGAGTCCTACAGCAGTAGCTTCCTTTTGTCCAGCTTCCGCTCACATTTACCAAATAAGGCTGAAATGCCATAAAATATGTAAACATTTGCACCGCTTCCACGGGAGGGGCTGGGCTGGCCGCGCTGCCGACATTGACCTGCCAGCCATCAGCCCCCCTGGGATGGAGAGAACGGCAGTCATCAGCTGAGGTTCTAAAAACCAAAACCAGGGGCACCTGGGTGGCTCCGTCGGTTAAGTGTCTGACTCCTGATCTCGGCTCCGGTCACGATGTCACGGCTCATGGGATCGAGCCCCCTGTCAGGCTCTGTGTTGACAGTGTGGAGCCTGCTTGGGATTCTCTCTCTCCCTCTGTCTCTGCCCCTCCCCTGCTCGCTCTCTCACTCTCTCTCTCTCTCCCAGTAAATAAACTTTAAAAGAAATTAAAAAATAAAAATAAGAACTATATCCAGCACGTGGAAGGCATCCAGTGGTCCTGAAATGTGTGGTCAGAAAGTGAGGGATGTGCCAAGTCTCACCTGGCTGGTCTCTGGTCATGGGTCCTGGTGTCTCTGGCTCCCACCCCCATTGTTCTTGTGTCGGGCTCCCCCAGACCCCAGCCAACCACCATTTTCAGGCTACCAACAACTAAGGACACTTCCCGGGAAGAGTGGGGCTCTATTGGCGTTCGGGTCCCGTTCACACCCACAAGCAGACACGCATCCATCTCACAGTGGCCACTGGCCTGACCCGTCCTCAGCTGGTCTCACGATTAACAGTCTTTGACCAATTGGCTGTAATTGGTCATTATTACAACCGAGACCTGGATGCCCAATGGCCCGTCTCAGTAGGACAATGACATGGCTGCTACTAAGGACGTGACAGTCGGCATAAGCGGGAAAGCCAGAAAAGGCCGATGGCCTCCCTGAAAGGAGCATTTCAGGCTATCTCAGGGCCCTCCTGCTAAGGGAGACGATTCAGAATGTGAGCCTGCACAGCTAAAGCAAAGAAGACTCTCAAACGCCAGATCTGAGGCTGTCTTTGCAGCCAAGCCCTCCGTGTCAAGCAGGCTGTCTCCTCCCACACCCTGTGTCAACTGACAGGAAATAGAAGCCCCCCCCCCCACAGCGCCCCCTTTCCATCTGCTTGCTATCCCGGGGCATCTCAGCTGCTCCCCTCCCCACCAGCTACAGAAACACTTCTTTGCCAAAAGCCTGGTAGCTCTAAGCCACCCACTGCCCGTCCAGGGAACAGAGTAGAAAACCCTGAAGAAGCCTTCCAGGCCTGGCTTTTAAACCCCCTTTGATGTGATTCATGGCACGCGGGTTGGGGCGGGGTCAGAATGATCTCACAGGTTGGGGAAGACAGCTCAGCAGAGGTTGGCCAAGCCTTTAGAGGGAGTTGCTTCTGAGACACAGTGTTCCGGGCACAATTTAATAGGCTGCTCCCTCGGAGAGGTGCTAACTACAAAACCCCACTAGGCTAGAGTGCTTGCTGGAGCCCAGAAATGGGCTGAGAGGGCCCCCCACACACCCTCCGAGTAACAAAGCCTTCAGGAATCAATCACCTTCTGCAGGACGCACATCCTGTCTGAACAGCAGCCTTTTCTCCCTCTGTTCTTGCCGGGGAAGGTCAGAGTTCACATCAAATATCATTAATCATCTTCCCGGGGGCTGGGGGCTCATTGGACAGTCCTATTAATCAGAGGCCTATCACACCCACAGCCTGGCTGGGTCGCCATTGTCCTGTTCCTCACCTATCATAGGAAGATTAGATTATCAGTGACAACTGAGACACCCTTTGAGTCACAGGGAAGCCAGAGAATGAGGTTGCTTTTATTTTTTTATTTATCCTCCTGATTGGAGGATGAGCTGTTTCTTGTCTTGTCACACTGCCTCCTTTTCTTCAAAGAATCAGCTTTAAGAATCCAATTTGTCAAACTGGACAATCATTGGCAAACCCATAAAGAAGAAACAAAAAAACCCTCAGCGACTTTATCAAAAAAGGTAAAATAAAGCAGAAGGTTTTAAATGGGGCCTGAAAGGATTAGAAAGTAAGTTGCATTTGACAACAATTAATCTCTGAAAAGCAGGGGCTTTGTGAAAAAACAAACAGGCAGATGTGTCCAGAAGGGATTGTGGAGATCCACCCTGGAGTCTATCCATTGCCTCTTCCAGAGCGGGGTCAAGGTGAGACCTGGTGCTGAAAAAGAACGAGAAAGAACGTCCTGCATGTTTTCTCCTGACTTTATGCCTACCGGCTACAACAGCAGCAATGAGACAATACGCAGCACTCAGGACACGGCAACACAGAGCACACAGCCCCCCGTCTCTCCCAGTGCAGTGACAGTCTCAGTCCCCCGGTAACCTCTGAGCCCACCCTAGTGGCCGCTGTATGGGGTCATGCAGGAAGGGGGCACTTTCCAGCTCTTTCGAAGCGCTGAGATCAGGTGAGCACATGTGACACCTAAATCGGTTAGATGGGAATCGCCTCGGTGACATGGAACCCAGGGTCTACAAAGCGGGAGGCCTGGAGGGGCCAACCGCAAGATGAACAGGGAGGTGGGCTTCGTGTGAATCCAAGGTTAACCCGGGGCACGCAGGCCTGCCCAGAGGGTGTGAGGCCCGGTCCTATACTCACGGTCATGCTGTGGGAAGGGGAGTTCAATTCCATCAGATCTTCCAGGTTTTCATGAGATTCGGGAGACGCAGGTTTTGATGGGAACACTCCCTATTTTAAGTGTTGGTGATTTACCGAAACAAAAAGAAAATCACTGTGCATACCAAGCAAAACCTGTCGGGGGGTACACTTTGGCCCCCACACCTGGGATTTGTGAAACTGATCTAATCTACCTGCCTTGGTACAAATAAGGACTGTGGGGCCCAGAGAGGCTGGAAGCTGAGGAGGTAACACAGCTGGTCCGAAGCAGAGGCCGTTCGAGACCCTGGTTCTTCAGACTCCCAGACCAGTGCTCTCTGCTCCAGAACTGAGTACGTGAACATGTAAGTGACCAGTTCCTGGGTACAGTCATCTAAGTGCAATAAAAGTGATAGGATTAAGAGGAGAGCCTAGATCCCACAACTTTGCCTTAAAATAAGAGAAGGGACTGAGTTAGACAAGTTTCAAGTGACTGTCGTACCTTTTATATCGCCTTCTTTTAATTTTTCTACCTGACAGGGGGCACCTGGGTAGCTCAGTTGGTTAAGGGTCTGACTTCAGCTCAGATCATGATCTCCCTGTTCATGGGTTTGAGTCCGGCGTCGGACTTTGCGCTGACAGCTCAGAGCCTGGAGCTGCTTCGGATTCTGTGTCTCCCTCTCTCTCTGCCCCTCCCCCCATGTGTTCTCTCTCTCTCTCTCTCTCTCTCAGATGTAAATAAACATTAAAACTTTTTTTTTTTACCTGACAAATTAGCTTTGAGTGATTCTCTGTGTGGGTGCTGTAGAGGTCTGGGGCAGGAGGCCAGGGAAAGCTACAAGCACTGTGTGGGGATATTAGCCCCTTGACCGCAGCACAAAGCTGGAGCTCGGGAGCCAAACTACCCAGTTCAAATCCTGGTTCTGCCGCTCACTAGCTGTGTGACCTCCGGCAAGTAACTCAATTTCTCTGGTCCTCAGTTTCATCGTTTTATTTATTTACTTTTTAAAGTTCCTTTTTTGTTTGTTTAAAGTAAACTCCCCCAACATGGGGCTTGAACTCACAACCCTGAGATCAAGAATCACATGCTCTACTGACTGAGCCAGCCAGGTGCCCCTCCGTTTCCTCATTTTAAAAAATGGAAATGGGGGCTCCTGGGTGGCTCAATCAGTTAAGCACCCAACTCCTGATTTCAGCTCAGGTCATGATCTCATGGTTTTGTGGGTTCGAGCCCCATGTAAGGCTCTGCTTGGGATTCTTCCTCTCTCTCTCTCTCTCTCTCTCTCTCTCTCTGATCCTCCCCCCCCCGCCACAGCTCTATTTGTCTCTCTCAAAATAAATACATAAACTTAAAAATAAATAAATAATATCGTAACTAAATAAATAAATTTAAAAATAAATAAATAATATCAAAACAAATAAATGATGATAATATCTGCCTCAGGAGATTGTTGTGAAGGTTAAAAGTGGCACAGAACGGAGCCTGCCACATGAGAAGTGCTCACTAAATCGTTGTTGTTGTTATAACATGTAATCACAATTTATTTCACCCTCAATATCAGTGGTGCCTGATATTGAGACACAACATCATAGGATGTTGCATCTGGAAGGAAACTTAGAAACCATTCTAGTGCGACTGTCTAATCTTAGAAAACAACAGTGGCACACAGATGGAAAAGAGTTTATTTTCTGCAATGGGCTCATTCGAAAACCTATGCATTCCTACAGACACGGTTCAGTTTTTGACCATGTCCATAGGCCTGTGCCAACCATTTTGTTTTTCTACTGTGACCTCATTGGAAATAAGAAAGTTTCTACTATAAATGGGTTTAAAGCAAAGCCATGCAAGCCTTCAGGCTCCCAAATATTTCATCAACGTCAGCCCAGTCAACACCGCATGATGTCTCCACTCCAGTGCTCGTTACGGAAAGATTTGTGAGACAACTCGGGGTCGCATTTGTCCACTGCAAGTATGTGACCAGCTTCATTTTTAAAAAGGATTGTTCTCCAGGGCGGTTTGTGATCATTAGGGGGAGGCTGAGCCTCAAAGTAATTTTGGTGTTCAGGGAGAGACGCTGTAGTTTTGTGGTCTTGTGGTCTAGTCGGTCCATCGTTTGTGACCACATGCACGTGTTAACGGTCGACAACACTTAACAGGTATCTGTCTGTCTTTATTAGGTGATTACATAAAGACTTCTGGTGGGGGTGGGGGGGTCCGGTATGGAGTCGGTGCTGGATAGATCAGATCTTGGCTTCTCACTTGGCTCTAAGGCCGTGAGCTAGTTTCTTAAACTCTGTGAGTCTCCAGTCACTCGTGTGTGAAACGAAGGAAATAAAACCTACTTCACAGGACTTTGTGAGACTCCAACAGAAAATGTATGCACTCGGGAGCTGTGAGCTCCCTTCCATCACCCTGCATTCCCTTGAGAGCTAGAAACCTCGGCTCACAGGAAGACAAGGCGGGTGTTATCCGTGGACAGGCGTTCACTTGTGTGACTCGTGACTCTCGTTCGGAGACCCTTGTTAAGTGCTGGGATGAGTCAGCCCGGAGCCAAATTCAGGTTAATGTCAAAGGGAGGAGGGAACAATGGACACATTCATGCTTTATGCTTCTGTTTAGGCTTCTGATCTAAAAGCCATTTGTTGACTGGTTTAAATAAGAGTTTACACCCTCCTCAGAGCTGATCTGGAATCTGAAGCTCGAGACCTGGTTGAGTTTCGGGTTGGGCAGGCTATTTCCGATGCGTTGACCTTTCTACAACCTTCCACCAGCCGGGAGCAATCTGCCGAGCGGAAGGAGCATGAGGATCCTCCGTAAGCACCCGGCCTAGGGGGAGGTGTTGGCCCTTAGGGCATTCCAGAGGGGATGTCACCTGCAGCCAGGTGCTTCCTGCTCTGGGGAAGGGCCCCCACAAGCGACTGTCTACCCAAGGAGTACGAAGATGAATGATTCCACTGCCACGTAGGAACCGAGATAGGATGGGCCTCGAGTCTGCAGCCAGGACGAGAGATAATCAGGACAGCCAGCGTGTGTCGAACATTTACTATGAGCTAAGCGCAACGCTTAACGCGTCACATCAGCATCTTCTTCAATCCCACAGCAGTCTCAGGAGGTAGTAACGATGACCATCATGGCTGAGAACATCGAGAAGTTAGGCCTCTTGCCCAAGGCTCCCCCGAGGCGAGCCCCAGATGTGAAAGCATGGCACCCAACCCTCACCTGTGGCTACACGGCTTCCCTAGGCACATGGGATACCTTCAGTGCCCTGACAGGTGCGTCAGGAGCCATGCCTGCACCGGGTCCCATCTTAGGGCAAAACCTACCTTCTTCCTGGCACAGACACCCCTCTAAGCAGAGGCCTCCGCACCCCTTCTCCATACATTGGGATGTTAGAGGTCACCTGCGCCTCGGTCTGAACCCTGCACTGCCCACAGGTATACCCATCCTGAAGCGCAGGCGTAATTCCCAGTGCCCTGCCCTGCCCCATCGGAGGAAAGGGTGGTGGCCTCTCTTCCTATCCCGCCACCACACGCCTGCCCAGATCTGCCCCCTGCTGGGCTGTTAGAGCCAAGAAGAGCCAAGTTCACTTCCCATTTGCTTCTGTGCCGTGTCCTTTCCTCTCCTGCCCTTCCGTGTCCTTGCAAAGGCTCTTCCCTTACGTGCTGCTCAGGTTTGGGGCCAAGAAGAAAGGGAAAGAGGACCAGCTGTGGCCTAAAATAAATATATTAGTGACCAGGAGAGAAACTCCGGGCTCATGGAACCAAGTGAAGAATCTGTAAGTGTTCAGCCTCCTGAAATTGTGGCGCTTCCCCCATCACCGCCCCCCACATGCTTAATACAAGCTGACAGCCCGCATTGTTCTGCCAAGACAAGGTAGCCGTCTCCCAGTGATAGGGTGAGGGGGGCAGAGGGACAAAGGCACAGGAGCTGAGGAGGGGTGGAGGCAGGGGGTGAAAAATAAAGAGAGAGGGCCGGTGGGGGGTGCCTCTTCATTGGGGGGCCTGGCAGGAGACCCTGGGAACGGCAGCCCACTGACAGTGGAGACCAGGAGCTCCAGATGGCTTTTTGTCTCGATGCAATAAAAAATGTAATCTGACAGGCCCCGGGATGGGGCTCGGGAAACAAAAGTCTGCGGGGCGGGGGAGCAGGAGTGGGATTGGGCAGCGTTAAAGGTAGCGAGTCTGAGAAAGACAAAAAGAAGCCACTGTCTCTTGGAGCAATTATAGGCTTTGCAGATGACATTTAATTCCAGAGGTGCACTCCGGGGACAAAGCCAGTTGTTTTCTGGTCTTGGCAAGGGGAGACGGATGGGAAGTGCACCGGACATTTGGCCCCTGAAGAAAGGTGATAACTTTGCCAATTAACCACGGTGTGGGCTCTTTGTATCCACACCACCCCCCCTAAGTCATTAGGGGATGATATAAAGATACAGGGCTTCCTGGTGCAATTTAATTGCTCATAGACGGGAAAGTGATGAGCTCTGTCATACTGTGCAGACGTCCTGTAGGAGACCAGATGCCGTATTAATGTGTCTTCTCAGAGGGGGACACACCCCCACCTGCTTCACCCGGAACATGCAGACGCCCAGGGAAACAGTGGCACCTCTGTGGCCTCTGATGGAGCTGTCGATTTTTATTAAGTAATCTCTGCCTTTCAAATCACGGCATGTTTTCTTTCCAAAAGTCTCGGTTGCTGTGTGGACCCAGCACACCGCAGGCTCCCGATAAATATTAAACAATGGATGTAGGTGATGTCTCCAGATTTCATTGAAGAGGACAACTTCTCCAGGGAGCAGCTCCCATTGTAGGACCGTGGCATGGTCACCATGGCTGCATAACAGGCAATTTAAGGTGTGACGTTTTAAGGATTCTGAGGCAGGAAAACGGGGCAGGAGGGTTAGTGGCCATTAGCAAGAACCCATGGGCGAGATGAAATGATAAAGTTGGAAGGTGCATAGTTCTAGTGAAGATGCAAGGAAACGGATACGCCCACATGGACGGAGGAGGAGTAAAGGCTTTTTCAAAAACAGTGTGTCCACACCCTGTGACCCGGCAAGCCCACAAATCCACCCTACGGCTGTATGATGGATGCCGGCAAGGCAGCAGGCACAGGGTGTTCACAGCAACCCGGTCACAATTCTAAAAAAAGAGGAAACAATCTTAAATATCCATCATTAGGGACACCGGTGGTATATCCACACAATGGACTACTCTGCACTTATTAAAACAATAATGAGGGCAATCTACACCTACTAATGTGGAAAGACTTTGAAGACATATCATTAAGAGGAAAGATAATAACTGGTCCAAAAACAATACATACAGCATGATAGCATGTATGTTAAAAAAAAAAAGAAACCTAAATACCTCTATATGGGTGCATGAGCAAATATATGTACATAAACGCACGACAGTGGTTACCTTTGGAGGGTTTAGGCAAAAGGAACAGTGGGGGAAAGGTTGTGAAGGACCTCTTTAATGTTTTATGTTTGTTTATTTTAAGTTTACTTATTTTTGACAGAGACGGAGTGTGAGCATGAGCTAGGGAGGTGCAGAGAGAGAGAAGGAGACACAGAATCCAAAGCAGGCTCCAGGCTCCGAGCTGTCAGCACAGCCCGATGTGGGGCTCGAACCCACGAACCGTGAGATCATAACCTGAACCAAAGTCAGACACTTAACTGACCAAGCCACCCAGGCGCTCCATTAACGTTTTATGTTTAAATTTTTTTTTTTTAACGTTTATTTATTTTTGAGACAGAGAGAGACAGAGCATGAACGGGGGAGGGTCACAGAGAGGAGACACAGAATCTGAAACAGGCTCCAGGCTCCGAGCTGTCAGCACAGAGCCCGATGCAGGGCTTGAACCCACGGACCGTGAGATCATGACCTGAGCCGAAGTCGGACGCTTAACCGACTGAGCCACCCAGGCGCCCCAACGTTTTATGTTTAATTTTATAATGCAAATACCTGTGCATCACACAAAAATTTTAAACATACATTTGACAAATGTCAATGTTTTTAAAAGGCTTTTTTAATGTTTTTTATTTATTTTGAGAGAGAGAGAGCGAGCTAGCATGAGTGGGGGAGGGGCAGAGAGAGGGAGAGAGAATCCCAAGCAGGCTCCATGTTGTCAGTGCAGAGGAAACTGACCCCAGAAAAGGCAATCGCTCTTCTAGAGATGCACAGCAAGTGGGTAGCCCAGGAAGAAGATGATTCTGAGTCTCTAGACCAGGGCTGTGCAAGAGAAGTATAATGAGAACCATGTATGTAATTTAAAATCACTTAAAAAGGGGGCACCTGGGTGGCTCAGTCAGTTATGTCGGACTTCCGCTCAGGTCCTAATCTCATGGATCGTTGGTTCAAAGCCCCGAGTAGGGCTCTGTGCTGACAGCTCAGAACCTGGAGCCTGCTTCGGATTCTGTGTCTCTCTCTCTCTCTGCCCCTTCCCCACTTGTGCACGCACGCGCTCTCTCTCTCTCTGTCTCTGTGTCTCTCTCAAAAACAAACTTTAAAAAAAATAATTTAAAAAGAGAAATGAGGGGTGCCTGGGTGGCCCAGTCAGTTAAGTGTCAGACTTCGACTCAGCCCATGATCTCATGGCTCATGAGTTCGATCCCCACATCAGGTTCTGTGCTGACAGCTCAGAGCCTACTTGGGATTCTCTCTCCCTCTCTTTCTGCCCCTTCCCTACTTGTGCTCTATCTTAAAATAAATCAGTAAAAATATTAAAAAAAAAAAAAGGAAATGAGACAGGTGAAATTAGTTCTAATAATATATTTTATTTAGCTCAATATATCTAAAATATTATTTCGACATATTATCTATATATGGCGACTCTAGTTAACAATACTGTTGGTATATTTGAAAGTTGCTAAGAAAGTAGTTTTTTTTTTTAATGGAAGTTTTAATCTTTTTTAAAATCTTATTTATTTTGAGAGAGAGAAAGAGCGCCCACACGCGCGGGGGAGGGGCAGAGAGAGAGGGAGAGACAGAATCCCAAGCAGGCTCCACACTGCCAACACAGAGCCCGATGCGGGGCTCAAACCCATAAACCGTGAGATCATGACCCGAGCCAAAACCAAGAGCTGGACACTTGACTGACTGAGCCACCCAGGCGCTCCCCTAAGAGAGTGGATCTTAAAAGTTCTCATCACCAGAAAAAAAAAAAATTGTAACTCTGTGAGGTGACGGACATTAAATGAACTTATTGTGGCCATCATTTCACGATATATACGAATATCGAATCGTTAGGTTGTACACCTACAACTAATACCAGGTTTTATGTCAGTGATATCTCGATTTTAAAAATTAAATTAAAAAAATCTTTTTTCATTATTGAGATATTTTATAGTCTTATTTTTCATACCGAGTCTTGAAAGGTCCGCTGTGCATCTCTCCCAGGACTAGGCACCCTGCAAGTGCCCCGTAGCTAAGTGGCTGGAGGCTACCACCTCGGACAGGGCAGCTCTAGAATTCGGGTCAGCTCCGTTTCCTCCAAGGGCCCGACTGCAATCCCAGTGCATGTGTGTTGGGGTGGCTTGGGGGGGCCCTGAAAGGAAATCCGTGACTGGATGTGTGGAAAGTGCATCCCCAAACCGCCGCCAGCCGCAGGCCGGGCCGGCCAAGGGGTGTGGCTGCAGCTTTAGAAACTGATGCAAATAAGCCACAAAGAGCTGCAGCCCCACCACCGGACGGAGAGAACCCAGGGGCTGAGCAGAGAAACAACCCAGGGCGGGTTGAAGCTGCCTGAGCCCTGAAGAAGGCCTGGCCTGGCCTGGCCAGCCCACCCAGCTTCCAGACACCAGCGAAGGGCCTCTTCCTTAAATCGCAGGCCCCCACCCTGCGAGGTCCGGGTTGCCAGAGAAGGACACCACTGCATTTGCTGCTTTTCCTATGTCTAGGCCACCACCCACTGCACCAGCCTTTATTTGCTCATTCCAAGCCAGAGCGAACAATGCAAGCTTGAGACAGTGATGCAAAATGTAACCGCATTTAGGAACCGGCCACCGGCTCGGGCTTTGGCATCAGGGAGCCTGGGTACAGATCCCTGCCTGCCCCACCCCTTACTAGCATGTACTCAGGGAAAGTGACTTTCTGGGCCTCCCCTTCCCTAGCTATAAACTGAGGGTGCCGGTCATGTCAACACTACTGTCGACCTCATAGGGCAGCTGGGAGCAGAGCCGAAGGGGTGCCTGCCAAGCCCTCTACAAAGTACCCGTCACACAGGACGTCTCCCCCTAACGGCTGCTCCATGCAGGCGATCCACAATTTCCTGCATTATCTCACTTGACCTTGGGACTGCAGGCAGCCTTTGCGGTCATCTGACTGAGAAACAGGAAGAAGGGAGCCCGATGACTTACCCAAGGTCCCACAGCCGATACCTGGCTTCGTGACTCCTCCCCCCTGCTCTTTCCATGCTGTTTCTGTTTAGTGTGAAAGGTGGGATTCCTTTTGCTTTCTCTTTGTTTTTTTTAGTCTTGGTTGTTGCTGTTTGTGTTTTGCTTCTCACAAGAGGTAGGGCAGAGCTTTAAGAAGCTGATGTCTCTCCATCACTTCCGTTGGTCGAGGTCATCCTCAGCAGGACCCAGACTGTAGAAGGAGACCTGAGGGTGCTGCCCGAGCAGCTCAAAAGCCAGGACTGTACAAAGAGGTACAGGATGGTGGGGCTCAGGTAGGTGGCGAGCGAGGGAGAAAGACGGGATGTCTGTGGGATACTCGCTGGGCGGGGCTGGGCTCATGGCCCCAGGTCCCCAAGGGGAGAACCCTGTGTGAGTCCAGAAGCCCTGCCTCCTCGTGCCACCCTGTCCAGCTTCCCGTTTCCAGGGCAGGGAGCAGGCAGGCCACAGGGAGTGAGGCCACCACAGTAGACCCTTGTGGGGCCCTTGGGTTATCTTCCCTCTTAATCTGTGTCCTGGAGGCCACCTTGGAAGTCAGCTTGTCCAAACACTCTGTTTTGCAGGAGAAAAAAACTGAAAAGAAGAGGATAGGAAATATGCTCCAAGAGTGACTGAGCCAGGTTATATGCAACTGGTTCCAGGAGGTGGGGGATGGTGGGTGGACGGGCATGCAGGGTGGGGCTGGGCCCAAAACCGAGGGCAGAAAGGGTGGGAAGAAAATGCTTCTACAGAGGAAGGGGCTGCACGGCCCGCTCGTGCCATCTGCACAGAGGAAGTGGCCCAAGCCCTTGCCTGGCTCGCTCAGAAAAGCTGGGTTGTCGTCAGGATGAATGACGGCCAGAGGGATATGGAGCAGATCTGACACGGGACAGTCACCCTGGGAGACCCCAAAGGACCACCTTCAATAAAAGCAATCCTACAGTTGCCGACTATAAGCCGGTAACTTTGGGGAAATGCAGGGTGAACACCACACCCTTTCCTGGCGAATGACTTACAGCCCAAGTCAGTGAGGAGGAGGGACTGAGACCAAATGAGGTTGCAGTTGGTGGGACTTGATTAGAAACGAAGACAGGCTCAGATATCACACTGAAGAGGCCAGAGGACACAAACAATCAGAGGTGTGTTTCTCCAGGTCTTGAGGGACAGGGCAGGCCACTGTCTTCTTTGAAAGTTTGGAGAATACAGACCAAGAGCTAGGTCTGGGGGCCTCTTAGGGTTTCTCCAACCCTGAAGGGTGTGTGTGGAACCGCTGACCAATGCAGTTACTAGAAGACCACCTCCTTAGCATCACAGAACCCGGCACGGCCTGTCCCTGGGCTGGCAGGTCCCTCCCAACTGGGAGCTTGCCTGGGCGCAGGAGGCAGGGCGGTGGGATTCCACGACCTCTTCCCAGCTCTGGTGTGATGCTTCTGAGCAACCCTCAGCCCCTTACGGCGAGAGGATTAATGAACGTGGCCCACATGCTCAGAGAGCCCTAAACGGGGGCGGTAGCCAAGGGCTGACATCATTAGAGCAATGAGGGCTATTAGTATTACACTATTGTTATTATGTTTGCTCTCTCAACCCTTAAATCACACTCCATCTCGCGATGGCTCACATTTTATGTAATTATAGCTTATATAGGTAACAAATGGATATTTCTGCAAGCCGAGGAGAGAGCCTTCTGCATACATTAATTTGCTTGATTAGTTCTCTGTTTGGTATGCTTTGTTCCTCCAAACTCCCCTTTCCTGTCCAGCTTCAACAGAAAATTAATGAGTTTTAACACCTTGCAAAAGTGGGCTGTGCCACGGGAATACTTCGGGTGTACTCTGGGTTTTAAATCCACACATTCAGAGGCTTCCTAAAGGTTATGCAAAGGTTAACAAACAATTAATATGTTGAATCAGTGTGCTAAATCTGTTTACTCAATCTTTGCAATCTAAAGGCCATTAGCCATCAGCCTCAACATTTTAGATTGATCTCTCTCTTTCCTAACTCACCCCTGGATAATTTGGGTGAGAAAGAGAAAGAAAAAAATCTGAATTGAGAGCAGTGAATATCTCTGGAAAGTTGGGGTTTTCTTGCTATCCGAGGCTCAAAGCTTTGGGAAGAGTCCTGATAGACTTGATCAAGGGAGTTGGAAGTTTCGAGAAGACAATGCAATATGAGATGCATTCCCGCCTTTTCAACAACGAGCAAAATGTGACATAGGTTCATCAACGGATGCCATGTTGAGTTTGTGTGTTGATTTTCTCCCTTGTTTACAGGGAGAAGGGGGTGGAGAAGAGGTATGAGGTAAGTCCCATCCTGGGGACTAACAGGAAAGAGGCCTCCTACCACACGGTCCTCTAAGGAGAACACACTGCAGAGTAGTGGGGTCCCAGAATGTTCTTTTCCTTAGCAGGCAGAGGAAGAGGTTAAGAAATAGTCGCATGTAATCCTGGTGGCCCCCCTAGGGGTCTCCTAATCCCACAAAGAAACTCATCCTTCCCCACCTCTTAGGTTGTTGTTGATGATGACAGTCTTGGCAGCAATGAAGGAAATGACTTTGACAAGATCGACAACATGCTATCCTTCCCAGCCTGGCTCCTTTAAAAAGACACTGTGCTGTCCACTTAACCCACCTCTCACCCAGGCTCACCGGAAACAATCTTCCATGTTGACCTAGACGCCCCCGCTCCTTTGCCTGTTTCCACCTTCTGTAACTTGCCAATCACCTTGTCTCCCTCCCTAAGACTTGCTTTTTGGATGATCATTCCTGCACACGACTGCCAGCTTCGACCCTTGGGGTGCTTTCTTAGCATCGTTTGACAACTGCTCTGAGACTCTGGTCTCTGGGGAGCTGGTGTCTCCAAAGAACCTGAAAGAGAATCACAACCCAGAAGCCACCAGGTGACAACTGTTCCAGTCAACCAAGACCTAGCCAGTCCCTTAACCCTCTGGCCCGTTCTTCTTCCACACTGGCCAAGACAGAGGCAGCCCTCCAAGTCGGGGAAGGAGGGAAGAGGAGGGAGAAAACAGAGAAGGAGCTGACCACACCCTACACCCACAGGCCAAGCTCACGGAGGGGAGAAGCGATGCATTGCACAAGGGCCTGACAAGAGACAGGACTGGGTTGACATTTTATTACCTGAAGAGATGACACTCTTCATTAACACCTGGGGGTATCCACAAAGCAAGAGAAAGGGGAAATGAATCCTCAGCCAGTGTGCAGTTTCAACGGTGGGAAGGACATTGCTTTCTGCTCACCTACTTACCAAGCCCAGCTCATTCAATCAGCCGGTCACTCCACATTGTCCCCTTTTTATACTCAACTGTGCGATTTATGTACAGAATGGCAAATAAACTCTATCTTTTAAAAAGAAAGAAAAGAGCATTGTTCTCTGAACTGCAAAGTGTTCAGAGTGATAGAAAGTGTCCTGACAAGACCCTAGACTGACCAGGAGAGGAAGGAGATGAGGTGTATTCTTGGGACCTGGGATGTAGTTTTCTTCAAGGCTTTGTGTCTAAATGAGACTACAGATTTCAGCAAAAACAAGTTAGGCGGCAGGCTCTGGGCATACATGTGCCACCTGAACCATGGGATCCAGGTGCGTATCAGGGTAGCTGGCATCTTTAGAATGTGAGAGTATTCAAGATCAGCATAAACCCATTCTTTCTCGCAGATTCCTGAGAAATGCACGCTCAGTCTGCTCCCAGGTGGCACAGGAGAAACACCTTGAGGGGAGAACTGTTGGCAGCCAGGATGCTTCTTTGTGGAGACCCCGAGGGAGCCCTGGATCTTCTGATTGCCAGGCGAGGTCTCCGAGGCCGTGTTTCTAAACATGTCTAAAGAAAGAAAACAGTTTCATTGTTTCGAGACATGCCAAGTGGAGGATATGAAGGAAAAAGTAGATAAGCTATATCATGCCCTCCGAATCATTCAGGCATTTGATGCATGGATTTTTAGCCTTAAAAACAGAGACGGGAATTAGGTTACGTTTGAGAGGGCTGAAAGCCACATCTGGCTTGCCCGGCGGTACACGTATTGATGGACGAGGTGGCAGTGCTGGGGGACAGACACTGGGAAGACTGGTCCCCCGGCTCTGCAGCAGCCGCCGGGGCCTGACCATCGGCTCCTGTGGAACCTGAGGGGACCGCCCTGAGGAAGAGCAGGCTGGCAGATGGAATCACCCAGCCACTCTCCTCCTGCCAGTGCCAGAGGCCTCCCCTCACCACTGACCGCAAGGGGCGGTCCGCGCTCTGTGGCCTTCACTCCCCTGCTCTGTGAAAAGCCCAGTCCAGAGGTACAGCTCGCCCTATTCGGTGCCCGTGGTCTAGTCTGGCACGCTTCAGTGCTGGGTTTCACTCTCGGTGTGGGAGGACAAAGGAGGGAGACTCTCTGCAGAAAGGCTTCCCCCTCCCAATAAGTGGAAAGGAGGGTTCCGGCCTCCTGCGGCCCAGGCTGGTGCAAGGATGGGGTGGGTGGGGGCTGATCGTTTGCAAGGAGACGGGGGAAGGTGCTGCCACACCCTCACCTGGTGCCTGTGCCGCCAGACCTGGCTTGTTCCAATGAGGAATAGACTAAGCTTGTCCAGCCAGGCACGGCTGCCTGAGGGAGGAAGTCCAGGCCCCAGGCCGATGGTCTGCCTTCACCAGACGGCTGCCCACCAGCACCCAGCCGCTCTTGAGGGGTGCCACATCCCAGCCTGAGCCTTGGGACACATGGATGTGCCTCCTCTATATTCCCTTTCCCTCTCCCTGTGGCTGGAACCGTGGCAGCCCAGCCTCACCGCTGTGGACACAACCAAGGCCCGGTGGTAGGAATCCGGGTCCTTCTGACTGCATGGAAGGCTCGCCTCGAACTGTGATGTAAGAGTGAAGTAAATGCCTATTTTATATAAGCTACTCATGTACCACTGGCCCTCTTGGCTACAGAGCCTCACCTCTTGCCCATACACTCCTCATGCCTCTCTACCAAGAACGCCCGGCACTCACCTCCTTCTAGAACCTTCTGAGAAGGAGGGCCAGAGAAAGGCAGCTTGAAGTCTCAACCATAACCCAGGGAAGCGTTCTTTCTGAGACGTAACCTAAGCGAGACCAGAGGCAAGGAATCAAACCCCAAGCCCCTCTTATTTCTCCTCCTTTCTTAATTATAATCCCATTTGTAAGCCAAACCCTGTCATTCTGTCTCCCTTAATGGCTAGTTTCTATTCTGAGATTCTCTCCACCCTATTATCTTTTGCAATATTTAGGAGCTCAGGCACGAGGAAGGGGTAAGGCCGCTCCTTTAACATGCCCGTCCTTCTCTATCTTTTTAAATATTTCAGTCGCTCCCAATCCTTATTTTCGCATTTCGATTTCCTGTGGTACAGTCCATTTATCTCGGTCACTCAATCAAGTTTTCCCCGGCTCTCCCCCCCTTATCTTTCCTGCTCGGGGCTGACTGAAAATACCTACATTATCTTTGCAGCCAATATGCCGACTGGAGGGAAATCTACAGATTGTCTTGATAGGGAGACGTCTGAGGGAAAACCGGGAAGGGCTGTGCTCACTCGTCAGAGGACAAGGTGAAGTGTATGACCTCAGCAGCAACTTTCTTTCAAGGTGAACCACACAGGGCGGCCTCTTCCACGGGCGTTTGTAAGGATTCTCCTCTTTGTGCTGAGAACCAAACCTTCCATGGTGTCCTCATCTTCCTGTGGGATGGGTTTACCAATAACCTCACCCCCCCACCACCCCGGCCTGGCCTCAGATGGCCTTGACCACTGAGTACCTGAGCCCCAGACTTCCTACTTACGACACCTACATGCCATTTTCAGGTTAATGGGAGATGAGTCCATATCTGCCAGTGGAATCCTAAAACCACAATTTGAGAGGAGAGTTCTATCTTTACTCTCTGGAATGCTGAGGATCTTGAACCGGGGAGTCTCTCCTTTGACTGTGTTGTCTTGCCTCGTGCAGACCAGAGCACGGAGATGAAAACAGATGCAAATCTATTGCGTTTAAAGGTGAGAACTAGATCTCACAGGCCTCACTGAATAACCCTAAGCTCCCAGGCTTGGTGACAGATGGACCAGACAGAAGCTTCACTGTTAACGCACTGGACAGGAGGGGAGGGAGGAGCAAGTCATTGTTCAACAGTCTTTCTGATGGTCAGTCAACCCACATGGACGGGGAACACATAAACAACGGTCCTTTGTCCCAGGGTCCTGGTGTCTCATCACATCTGTTCAGCATCCACAGATAATTTGGGTTCCTGCTCCTCAAAGGACACAAGGCCTTCAACCTCAACTCTTGGCCTTGTGTGGCTACCCCCTGAAAGCCGGGCAGGAAAACCCTTCCCTCGTCCTCCGGGTTCTTTCTTCTCCTCGTCGCCCCTTTTCTTCCCTACCCCAGGTTCCATTACCGCTCAATCCCTGACACACATTTTTATCCTTTTGTTCCAATGCATGTGATGACTCTGGAATTGGGGTAAGAGACTGGTGTGTGGAGCCTGCCAGATGGAGAGATTAGCAAAGCCCTTGTGTGTTATAAGACCTGCAAGCTACAGACCTTCTCGGAGGCTTTAACACTTAGGGATTGCATTTATCTTCCTGTAAGAGAGACCTGATCAATGTAGCCTAAACAAGATAGAGATTTATCTCTCTCATGCTACAGGGGGGAAAGAAGAAGAAGAAGAAGAAGACAGAATAAGGCAGCCCAGAGCTGACCTGGTAGTTCCCAGGCTGCTTCCATGCTTCTGTTCCAGCACCCTCAGCATGTGGCTTCCCCCCATGGGTGCTTCATTGTGGCCGCTGGAGCTGCAGTACCCCCCCCACCCCCCACACACACCCCCACCCCCCCCCCCCCGTCTCCTCCCAAGCAGCAGGAAAGAGAAACAACCAAAGAGCTTTCACTTTCGTCTCATTGACCATATGCAGCTGCATGGGAGACTGGAAACTAGCTTGTCAGTTGGACATGTTACCACAGTCCTGGCACGAAGGCAAAAAGAATAGAATGGATATTGAACAGGCAAATGGGAAGGTCTTCCACAGAGGCGGTCAGAGCAATGGTTAAAAGATGAAGCCCTGGGGTGCCTGGGTGGCTCAGGTCGTTGATCACCCAACTTCGGCTCAGTTCATGATGTCACAATTCATGAGTTCAAGCCCCACGTCAGGCTCTGTGCTGACAGCTCGGAGTCTGGGGCCTGCGTCGGATTCTGTGTCTCCCTCTCTCTGTCCCTCCCCTGCTCACACTCTGCCTCTCTCTCTCTCTCTCTCTCTCTCTGAAAAATAAACATTCAAAAAAAATTTTTTTTTCAATGAGGCACTGACATCAGATGCATGGGTTCAAATGCTTTGCTCCACTCATCACCATCTGGAAGAGCCTTGGCGAGTTACCTAATCTCTCTCCGTTCTCATCTATATGATGGGAATAGCCATAGCACTGACCTCATCATTGAATACTATTATTGTTTGATTACTGAGAATCTACAGTGCTCTTGTGCATGGCAAATGCTTGTCAAATGCTGGTTGTTGCTATTCTTCTGCCTAAAGTCACATTATTGATGCCCTAACTATTACCCCTGCCTGGCAGGCACCTTTCCCATCTGACCACAGAGGGAGAACCGGGCTTGGTGCCAGCTGAGGGAGAAGAGGGTGTAGAAAGGTTGCAGGGCATCTCTGTAATGTCCCAGTCCCCGGGGCCGAAGGAACTCAATTCACTTGAGAATGTCCCTTTGTTTTCCTCTCTCTCTTTCCCCAAGAAGGGCCAAGGCACAGGGAGTACAGGGGAGGTCATGCAGAATGACGCATCCCCATCCTGTCTACCCTCTCCAGCCCTAAGTTCAATGTTGAAAATGTCAGCCCTCCCCCTAGTCATCCTCAAGCCCCTAATAACCCCGTTCCAGGGGCCCGGGGCACCCACTTGACGCCTGCTCCAAGAAATTTATGGTCTAGAACAGGGGTCGGCAAACTACAGCCTGCAAGACAAATCCAGCCCACTGGCTATTTAGGTAAACAGTTTTATTGGCACAGAGCCAACAGTCATTTGCTTACACATTGTCTGTGGCTGCTCTTGACAAAGCAGAGTAGCTACAACGGACACACTCTGACCCATAAGCCTAAAATACTATGTGGCCCTTTACCGAAAAAGTGTGCCAACCTCCACTGTAGGTGGTGAAAAGGAATGTATTTCTGATGATACCAACAAGTATACATAATCCAATAGGACACTGAGTCGGTGTGTGTAAAGATACAGAAAAGGGCCCGGGAGAACTTCCAGCCCACAGAAAGCCCGGGCTTCCTCCATGGAAATGAGGAGAAGAGCAGACAAGGATACGATCAGGATACTAGCCTTCTCTGTAACATTTGGTTTTACAAGAAAAGACTTGGGTGGTTAAAACCTAATTTTTAACAGAGTATATTGATTGCTGGAAAGTGTGACATGTTTAAGACTTTTATAGACTCCTAATAAAGTGTAAATTAATATGACCCTTTTGGAAAGCAATTTGGAAAATATATCAAGAGCCTTAAACATGTTCGTACTCCTGGCCTCATAATTCCACTTCTGGGAATTCATCCTAAGGCTATCAACTAAAATGTCGAAAATATTTAGGCACAAATATGTCCACTGTGATATGACTTATAGTAGCGAAAAGCTAGAACCGCTCAGATAGTTAGTCATATCAGAGCTAAATAAATTATGATACAGCCATTTGATAGAATCTTATATAGTAATTAAAATGATGCTCAAAAAACTTTATAAATAATTTGGAGAAAATTTAAGGGAACGAATAAACAAAGTTGAGTGTTGTTTCATCAAAGCTGTATTTAAAAAAAAAAAAAAATTAACATTACCACCTGGGCATACCCAAATGTCACAGTGTTACCTTTGGAGGAGTGGATGATTCATGCCTATATATATGGGTTTTTTTCCTGGAACATGTTGGTTTTATTTTCATCATGGGAAACATGGATATCATCTTAAACCATACAAGTTTCGAGAAGGTTCATCGAGAGCCAAGTGGATCAGATTCCATGGCCGCAGGGCATAGGAGACGGGAGTTCATCACTTCATTCCTGTAGAGTCAGGAGAGCAAAGCAGAGGGAAGGGAGAGATTTATACACTACTCGTCAAACTAGCGGGTCAGGGCATGCCCTGTGTACGAAGCTGGACCAAGCGTCACCTTCCCCTGCCCTATCCTCTGCTGCTAAAGACTGGGGATGGGATGGGTGGGGCGGGGGGGGGGTCACTTTGAAGGGCCGAGGTTTCCGTTTCCTCCAGGAGCTGGAGCCAAGCTCGTCAGCATCACCTCTGTGGGTATCAGCAGAAAGGGGGGGAAAAGAGTATAAACGATAGACAAGAAGCCTGGGATGGGGGTGGGGTGAGTCCATTCATTTTCCCTCGAGGGCCTCTGAGTCACAGAGATCCTTGCCCTCTGCAAGTTTTCCCTTGGCTCAGACCCTCTGCCCAGTTCCTAAACCTCTAGGCACTCTCCTCCCCGGTGTTGCGTTTTCTCTTTGCAGTAACAATATCCGTTTGGACTTCTCTTCCCCTACCCCTCAAAAAAGACAAGAAAATAATATCAAAGCTTCATCCTCAATCCATGAAGTGTTTTAGGGCGGCTCCAAGAGATCAGATCTTCTTGAAGGCAGGCAATTAGACACTCATGGGAAAATGCTCAGGAAACAGCTACTGACCAGGTCCTTTCAAATCCAAAGCCCCTTGGCTTTGGAATCAGAACAGTCCTCAAATCCTGGCTGCGTTCTCACTTAGCTCCTTGACCTTGGGCACGATATCTACACTCTCTGAGCCCCATTTACTTCATCTGTAGATTAGGGTAGGGGTTGATCTTCCAATAATTGTCATAAATAACAGAAATAACTTGTTACTGTGCCCCATGTAATGATTGGCACATAGCAGGTGCTCATAAAAGGTCCTTATTTATCAAATTCCATTTCCTGGGGACCCTGAAGATGTGAGGGGCAGTGCCCTGGAATCAGGCATGAATCTAGAAAGGATGGTTAGTCCTTTTCCACAGTGAAAAAAGCAAACAAGAATTACGAGTCATTTTCATATTATCTGATGTCAGCCTTCCAGAAGCAACTCCGATCCAGGCCCCTCCCCTTCACTCCCCACTTGTCACCCCCTCCCCGCTCAACCCAGCCCCAGTGGCCACACCCTTCCTGAGCTCGTGGGCCTGGAGCACCCCCTCTCTCCCCTGGCCAGGAGAGCAATTTCGGTAGGAGCCATTCATTTGGTAATTAGTCACGTAGGGACCTGTGACATCCCTTCTGCTGTGGTTGAAACTGTTACACGGTCCCTGGCATCGCACTTCCCATGTTTGCATCTCATCTCTTCAACTAGATTACAAGGCCCCGGAGGGGGAAGCTGTTTCCTCTATTTCTTGCTCTATTTCTCTCTTCAGTGTGCGATTGATCCTTACTTGTCGCACATTGGATTTTTGTGTTTCTTTAGGTCTAGCCCACAGACAGTACAGCCATGCTTGGCCGGTGAGGGGTGGAATACTTGTAGCTCTGCACACATCAGAAAAGCTCTGGGACGGGCTAGTTCCAAAGGGGCAAGGCAAAGAATTTCCAGCAGGAGGGGTTTTCTATACCCCTCAGGGTGTGGCTCCTCTGATGCTGAGCAGATTGGGGCGGGGAAGACAAAGCCCCTGCGGCCAGACCAAGGGCTAGATGTGTGTCTGGGGCAACGCCAGGACACTGGTTGCTCCCTGCCACCCACAGCCGCTTCTCCGAGTCCCGAGGAAGCCGGACCTCATCAGTGAGCATGGAGGCCAAGGGGCCGCACGGCCAAGCCAAATCTGGAATCGTTTAGAAACAGTTCCATCCCCTCCTCCCTCTCATCTCTGCTCCTTGGTCTGAGGCTGTGGGTCCCAGACAGGACTAAGAAGTGCCTGCTCCCAGCAGGAGCAGCTGTGCCCCAGCCCTCCCTCCGAGGGCCTGGGGTGCCTCTGGGCAGGGGCGGGAGCCGTCACAAGCAGCTGACAGCTGTGGTGGCGCCAGGGCTCAGGCGCCCACCACATGGCTTCCGTTTTGATTCTGGCCCTCCCCTGGGCTGGCTGCGCTCCTCCCCTGCCAGCAGGGCAGCACATGGCCGGTGGGGTCCTCGGAGAAGGGGTACGGGACAATGGTGAGCACCTGCTCCCTCTAGCCCTTCTTCCTGTGACATTCACTTCAAAGTCACAGGACGGTGCTTCCCTTTCTTGGCCGCATCCCTGCAGATAAGGGAATCTGTTTTGCCCAACTGGGAATTCATATTTCAGCAGTTCTGGTGGTTGGGATCTCAAAAAGGAACTTGGGGAAGAAAGCCAGCCTTTGCTGAGGGCCTGCTAAGCGTCACATGCAGACCGTCCCAGGCGCTGGGCTAGACACCTATCACTGGACTCCGGGGCAGACCTAAGGGCCACAGCCTGCTGGTCCCCCTGCTCTGCCCCCGCTATCTTCACAACAACACCCCCTAGCCAAAGGCCGCTACCTCCCACCTCTATCCCACCTCCACCCAGGACCATTCATCAGAGCAGAGGTTTTTCACGAATCTCCACGGAGAGGTTCTTTCTGCTCCTGTGAAATAGCCTGGCCAACAGCAGCAGCAGTAAGTTCTGATGGGGAATGAGCCCCGGAGGGGGGAAAGCCCTGCTGCTTGGGGGCGCTGGAGCGAGGGGGCCCTGTTTTGCTCTCCGCTTCCCCCGCAGCCTGGAGCTGTGGCCCGGTCTGTCTGCCTCTCGTGACAGGAGAGCGCCCCCTGCTGCCCGAGATGCGCCGGTGTCGCCCAGCCCCGAGGCTGGGAGCTCATCCGCACGGAGAAGGGCTGCGTCTGGCGAGCAGGTCATGGGGAGGCGCGCTGCCGCCTGGCGGGACCCACCTCGCGGCTCAGCCTGGACGAAAGAGGATGCCACCCCTCTGTACCGCCGTCTGCCTCCGGCCGCCAGGGGCCTGGACCAGTCCGTCTTGGAGGGCAGTTCTCTAGGGCGCTGTGGTTAAGAATATGAGATCTGGGGGTGCTTGTCTGGCTCAGTAGGTAGAGCACGCGACTCTTGACCTCCCGGTTGTAAGTTCGGGCCCCACACTTGGTGTAGAGATTACCTTAAAGTAAAATCTTAAAAAAAAAAAAAAAAAAAAAAAAGAATATGGGATCTGGTTCAGAACCCAGCTCCACAATGCCCTGGGCATACAGCTTGGGTTTAAATTCTGAAGCTCCAGTTCCCTCATCACTTTACTGAGATAATTGACATTATGTATATCACAGGGATGCTTTAAGGAGAGAATTCGTGTAAAACACACAGTAAGCTTTCAATAATAGTAACTATTATTATTGACCCGGCAGACACCTCCACAAGTCAGGGATAAGACAACAGCAGGCAAGATTTCATGGACCAAAGTCAGGGATTTGTTTTTTCAAAGCATTTTTCATCATTAAATGGAATGGATCTGATCTAGTTCCATGGGCATATTTGAGGGAAACAACTTTGCCTAAAGGGGAAATAAATGCCAGAGACATTCACAGAAGCATCAACCACAAACAATTACTAAACACATCGATCAATGCTCCAAGCTGTGCAATAAAGAAAGGGGGAGAAAAGTTATGTTTGGGGAGAGTCTGACCTGCATTATCAATTTTTACCATTTTGCTGGATTATATCCATTAACCACAAACATGCTGAAACATCTCCCATATATATTTTAAAAAACCAGGGGCGCCTGGGTGGCTCAGTCCGTTAATCGTCCAACTCTTGATCTCAGCTCAGGTCATAATCTTGTAGTTTGTGGGATCGGGCCCACATCATGCCCCGCTTTGGGTGAGCTCAGGCCTAGCTTCGGGATTCTCTCTTTCTCCCTCTCTCTGCCCCTCCCCTCCTTGTGTTGTTCTCTCTCTCTCTCTCTCTCTCTCTCTCAAAATAAATAAATAAACTTTAAAAAATTGTTTGAAAAAGCCAACTTGACCCCACATGGCCCCCCACCTAAAATTTCTCGAACTATGCTCAGCAACCCTGCTTCCTCTGCTTCTGTGATCTCTTGAACCCACTCACTCGGTGTTTGTGCCAACAACTTAGGCCACTGTACTGCCCTTGTCTTGGTCGCCAGTGGCCTCCACACAGTGCTTCATTCTCTCAGGCCTCATGACCCTGCTCACTGGCAGTGGTGACATCATTGATGGAGTACTCCTTGCCCCTTGGAACTGTGGTCTTCCTTCCACTTGGCCCTGGTTCTCGTCCTTCCTTTCTGGCCAGTCCTTGTCAGTCACCTTTGGCTGGATGCCCATCTCAGCCTCTACATGTCGGGACGTCCTAGGCTCTGTGTCCAGGCCTCTTTCTTTCTGCTTCCTCTCCAAGTGACTCCAGCCAGCCCCACGCTTTCACTGCTGTCCCTCCACTTATGAAGCCCATGTTTGTCTCAACCTCCCCTCTCCCTGAACTCCAGACTCGCACGTCCAGCAGTCACCTCAATGACCCCACTTGGAGATCCTCTCATCATCCAACTTGACATGTCCGAATGGAGCCCCTGCTTTCCTCTTCTCCCTCTTTCTCATCAAATAAATGGAAACTTTATACGCCTTTGCCTCTCTTTCTTTCACACTCTACATCAGTCCATCAGCAGATCCAGTCAGCTTTCCCTTCCAGATCCAGGATCTGGCCACTTCTTGAATTCTCCACTAGCACCTCTAGTCCAGGCCATGATCACCCCCTGGCTGGTCTCCCAGCTTCTACCCATGTTCCCCTGAAGAAATTTCCACAAAGAAGCAGAGAGAATATTTTATAACAAAAACCAAATCATGTCACTCCTTTGCTGAAAACCCTGCAAAGGTTTCCCTCCTCACTAAGACTAGGATACAATGAGGGGTGCATGGGTGGCTCAGTGGGTCGATCAACTCTTGATTTCAGCTCAGGTCATGATCTCACAGTCGTGAGATCGAGCCCAATATCGGGCTCCGAGCTGCGCATGGAGCCTGCTTAAGATTCTCTCTCTCTCCCTCTGCCCCTCCTCCACTCGTGTTTGCTCTCTCTCTCTCTCTCTCTCTCTCAAAAATTAATTAATTAATTTCAAAAAAGATTTTTCTCTTAAAAAAAAGAACAGAATAGACTAGAATGGTCAACAGGGCCTTACACAATCTTACCCCAAGCTTCTCCTCCAACTTTATCTCCTACACCCACATTCACTTCACTCAGGCCATCTGGCCTCCTTGCCATTGCTGCAGCGCACTGAGCATGATACGGCCCCAGGGTCTTTGCACTCACTGTTCTCCCTTCCTGGAGTGCTCTGACCGCAGGCCATCACAGAGCTCTTACCCTCACTTCAGTCTGCCTCGGCTTATCTTAGCAGAGAAGTCTTTCCTGACCACTCTGGATAAGACAGACCCTTTCTTGACCACTCTCTGTGTAAGTAATCTGAAGGTGGCTCCTCAGTGGGGAGGTTAATGCAACAATCCAGGCAACACACGGGTAGCGCGATGGTGGATGTTGCCATGCGATGGACTGGACAGCAGGGGGATCCGAGGGATAATGGGAGGGGAAGGAGAGGTGAGGTCCAGGAAGACTCCCAGATATGAGGCCTGGATGACTGGATGCCCAGAAAATCCTCACATCCCTTCCTTCTTTTTCTTCCATGCCTTCAGGCTCCGATTCATCTGATTGCGCCCCCCCTTACCACCCCCCCCGGTTTATTCAGAGACCCAATCTATCAACCTCATCACATATTCTCTCTGTGCCTCAGTTTTCCATAAATTGGGGCAAAAGTAGTCATTTCTGCATAGGCCTATAGTGAGGAGTAAACAGGTAATCCATATAAAGCATTTTGGACGATGTCTGGGACATAAAAATCACTCGAGAAATGTTGGCCGTGGTCATTATCATCACGGCTATCATTGCCATCGTCATCATCAGTGTCATTTATTTCCCAGCCTCCTATCCCGGCCCACTGTGCTCCTTTCTACCTCATGAAGCTATCGCTGTGTTGTGGGGCCTCCTTCCCTAGGCCCGAGTGCACCCTTGTCTTTCCCAGCTTCATTTTTCTACTGTTTTCAAGACCACCCCACATTACTGCCCCAGAAAAACTTTTTGCCACGAGACTTTAACTTACTCTCAAAGTAAATCGAATTAAAATTGAGGATCCCTCCCTCAGCCCCACATCAGTAATGCATCCACAGCCCCTGTCCCTCTCCCGAGGCCAGAACTCACAATACAATCAGGACAGAAACTCCATCCCCCTCGGTTCCTGCCGACCACCTGACGGGCTCCGGCTGAAACCTGCTTGTTTCTTTTTCCTGTCCCTAAATGCTCACAGATGTCTGTCTGTGATGTGCCTTTTCTCTATGATGTGCCTCTCAGAGAAGAGGGAAGATCAGATACTTGTAAATATTTTAATCTCTCTTTTTTCTTTCTCTCTCAGTATCAAAAGAAGCAGGGGGTGGGTGAGAGGGTGTTTTCCTCCTTCCAGGTGGAGTTGAACTTGGCCAAACCTGAAAACAACTTCATTGCCTCTCCTAGGGGGATAGGGATGGTGAATTAGCCACCCTGGGAACTAGAGCGAGCTCTTAACCCCTTAGTGCTAATTCCCCCAGGTCCACCAGACTCTGACAAGCATTAGAAGGAACTTGAATGTGGCCACAGGCTAAAGTGGGGACCAACATGGGCAGCTGGTTTCTGAATTGTTGTAAGACCTTTAGACAGGTCCCCAGGAAGAAAGGCGGGAATTACAACTGATGGCCTTAGATGAGATTGGGAGAAGAACAAGGGCAGACTGCAAACATTTACTGCTTTGCGTCTTTCAGAAAGAACCAGGACGTTTGAAATAAGAGGGGATATTGTCGCAGGCGTCAGAACATTTAAAGTTTATATCTGGGCAGGAAAATATTTACTCTAGAAAGTGTGGTGCATGGGACAATGTCACTCAAAATTTAAAGACTCAATCAGGACTCCTGTGGGAGTGTAAATTCATGCAAAATCTTTGAAAAGCAAATTGGCTCAGTGAGTCAAGAGCCATAAAAATATCCATCATCTTTGACTCAGAAATCTCACTTCTGGGGTTGGAGCCTAAAACAATTGCTCCAAATACAGAAAAAGATGTTTGCTGTGGTGTTATTTACAATAGCAAAAATAAAACAGTGAAATGGAGACATCCCGTCTGCCCATTTATAGGGGACGAGAGAGAGCAATCAGGCACATCTTCTAAGACCCATCTGGCAGTGTGCCTCTTACGAAGAGCACAGGATAACATGGAAGCATTTACAACAAGGCTGGAAATGGTAGTTACATAGAAATGTATATACACTAGGCTTTCAACCACCAGCACAAGACGATGAGGACCGTGAGTTAAAAAAACTAGTGGAATATTGGGCTCCTGGGTGGCTCAGTGAGTTAACTGTCCGACTTCCGCTCAAGTCATGATCTCATGGTTCCTGAGTTTGAACCCCACATTGGGCTCTGGCTGACAGCTCAGAGCCTGGAGCCTGCTTCGGATTCTGTGTCTCCCTCTCTCTCTGCCCCTCCCCCACTTGTGCTCCGTGTCTCTCTCTCTCTCTCTCAAAAATAAACATTAAAAATTTTTTTCTTTAAAAACTAGTGGAATAAAATAGACAAAATGTATTTATGCTTGTGTTTGGGTTGATGGGATCCAAAAAAGCCGTGGCTAGGTTTTTTGGTTTTTGGTTGTGTGTGTGTGTGTGTGTGTGTGTGTGTGTATTTTCCAAGAGTTTGTAAATGGAGTGTTTCGTTTTTAAAATGGAAAATAATTATTGGCCTTCAAATTAGAAAACCCATCATGAGTTTTTGTTTTAACATCTACATGAAAAGTTTTACATGGAAATCATTTTTCCAGAATTTTTTTTCATTGTATCGTTGGTCTAGTGGTGTTAAAATTCTGCTACTCCAAGCATATTAACACATCTTTGCTCCCACAAAATGCCCACATTCTCTTAGCTTTCACCTCCATACAAGGAGGCTATGGGGAGGGGTGGGGGGGAACAGAAGCAATTATGATATCCACAGCTAAATATAGACTGCTGTTTACACAGGAGGACCCAGAGGAAGTTAAGATAAAATTTTCCACTGGATGACCTCATTTGCCTAAAACACTGAGTTGTCCTGGTCAGATCTTACAGAAGCACCGGCCTTCTGTGCTCTGGGCCAGCAGCCCGCAGAAAAGTGATACGTGGGTACTGCAGAAATAGAGAAGAGGGAGAGTCTGAGCCTGAGAAATCACTCTTCCAGGTCTGCCTCAGAGGCCGATGAGCTGAGAACAGTAGGCCTGGCTGGGGCCTCAGTGGGAGGGGCCTGGGTGGGGCATCGGTGGGAGGGGCCTGGGTGGGGCCTGAGAAGTCTCCTCCCAGCAGCCCCTTCAAAAAGGAGAAACACCCCTCAGAAAGGACTGGCGCTCACATCTTGAATCCTAAAAACTGTCAGGGAGTAACTAGGTAAGAGACCAGAAGCTCCAATGGTGCCACCTGAGCGCCTGCTCTGAGCTCCTGTTTCAAATTGCTGGCGCCCTCTGTCAAAGAAGAATCCACGAGTCATCTGGGAGCCTGGGTGAGTAAGCCCCAGGCGGTGAGGATTATTGCTAAAGGACACCTGTTGGCAGCCTGTTTGAGTTGGCCTATAAGTATGGCAGCTCTGTTTGGGAAAATGAAAGGGACTAGTTAACAAATACATAAGGAAGCAAACAAACAGAAAGCGGGCTGTCTTCAAAAGCCACTCACTTTGTCAGAGACACCCCTGGTTTGGTAGCCTCTAGGTGACTTGGAAGGGTCCTGGGTCATTGAGCCCTCTGACTTTCTCCCAACCCCAAATCCCTCCCATCCTGAATACCCATCCCACCTCTGTCCATGCACCTTTTGTTCAGCCAATCAAACAGCTGGATTTTTTTTAAGTTTATTTATTATTTTGAGAGAGACAGCAAGTGTGAGCAAGGGAGGGACAGAGAGGGTGAGAGAGAATCCCAAGCAGGCCCCACGATGTCAACACAGAGCCCATTGTGGAGCTGGATCCTACCAACCATGAGATCACGACCTGAGCCAAAATCAAGAGTTGGCTCAACAACTGAGCCACTCAGGCAACCCTGGATTTTTTTAAATAAACTTTTAGGGGCGCCTGGGTGGCTCAGTCGGTTGGGCGGCCGACTTCGGCTCAGGTCATGATCTTGCGGTCTGTGAGTTCGAGCCCCGCGTCGGGCTCTGTGCTGACAGCTCAGAGCCTGGAACCTGTTTCAGATTCTGTGTCTCCCTCTCTCTCTGACCCTCCCGCATTCATGCTGTCTCTCTCTGTCTCAAAAATAAATAAATGTTAAAAAAAAATTTAAACAAAAATTAAACAAAAATAAATAAATAAATAAACTTTTATAAGGAAACATTTTAGAGTATAATAAACCCTATATATCCTTTTCCTAGATTCAATAACTATCAACTCATGGCCAGTCTTTTTTCATCTGCACTCCCATCATTTTCTCCTTCCCCATCAATTATATGGAGCAAATCCAAACATTACATAATTTCTCCCACATGTATATGTGTGTGTGTGTGTGTGTGTGTGTGTATGATAAAATATATGATATATATATATGATATATCCTTTTAAAATCATTGTCACTATAGGGGGCCTGGATGGCACAGTCGCTTAAGCATCCGACTCTCAATTTCTGCTCAGGTCATGATCCCAGAATCATGGGATTGAGCCTCACACTGTGGTCTGCACTGAGTGTGGAGCCTGCTTAAGACCATCTCTCCCTCGCCCTCCACCCTTCCCCCACTCACTCTCACTCTCTCTCTCTCTCTAAAGAAGCAAAACAAAACAAAACGTTGTCACTATTCCATGCTCAACGTGAAAAAAGCTAATAATAACTCCTCAATATGGTCAAATATTCAGGCAAGGTTTAACTTTTCCAGATTATCTCATACATTTTTGTTTGTTGACTAGAATCAGGATCCAAATAAGGTTCTTGTACTTGTGACTGACTGTCGTGTCTCAAGACAAAGAGCTAAATTCTAAAACTTACAAAATCCAAATTTAGGGCAGGTTAGCAGAGTGTCAGTCTTAACGGGTGCCAGTCATGAAACCCACGAATTCATTCACTGATTCATCAACAAATATTTATTGAGGACCTCTGGTGCACAAGGCCTGTGTTCTGCACTGAGATATACTGGTGGCTGGGATTATATCATAGAGGGAGTCTGGTGAGGATGGCAGACATTGATCAAATGATCACAGAAATGAATGTGGCATTTGAAAGGTTGAGAAGTGCAATAATATGGAGTTTACATAACTCTAAGAAACAGAATCAGCATCAACAGGTTGAGGTGTTGGGAAGCCAAATTTGGGCATCGTAGAGGGAAGAACTCAAAAATAACCAAATATGAAAAGAAGCAGGAACATATGATCCATCACCAAGAGAAACACCAACTACGAGAAACAGATCCATAAATGACACAACTGATAGAATTAGTGGACAGAGTGTTAAAATAACTATCACTTCATATGTCCAAGAAGGTAAAAGAAAATGTGATCATGGTAAGGACGGACATGACAAGTTCAACCCAAGCTGAACTTCTAGACATGAAAAATAAATCTGGGTGGGCTTACTGCAGAAGAAAAGAAGTGAACTTGATGATATAATAACAAAAACAGTCTCGGTGCTCTGTGACATAACATCAAACATATGTTTAACTGGAATTCAAGACGAGGAGAAAGAGAGGGACAAAACGGTTTGAAGAAATAATAGTTAAGATTTTTCCAACTTTTGCTGAAACTTATAAATCCACAGATAAGATACAAACCCAAGAACAAGAAACATGAAGAAAACTACATTAGGCCATAGCATAATCACAATACTTAAAACCAACAATAAAGAAAAATCTTAAAAGAAGCCAGAGGAAAAAAAGACATGTTACATACAGAAGACTGATGATAAGAATGACAGCAGACTTTTCATCGTAAGCAATGCAAATGAGAAGATAGTGGAGTGGCATCTTTGTTAGGGAAAAAACTAGCAGCCTAAATGTCTACACATGGAGAGAATCTCTCTCAAAAATGAAAACAAAATAAGGACCTTTTCAGACACGTGCAAGCTGAGAGAAGTCATCACCAGCAAACCACTTGTACGATGAAATCTTCAAGTAGGTTTTTCAGGCAGAATGAAAATTACATCAAAAGACAATTTGGAGGCGTGGCTGGTGTCTCAGTTGGTTAAGCATCTGACTCTTGATCTCAGCTCAGCTCATGATTTCGGGGTCGTGAGTTCAATCCCCATCTTGGGCTCCATGCTGGGTGTGAAGCCTACTTAAAAAAAGAGAGAGAGAGAGAGAGAGAGAGAAAGAAAAGAAAAGAAAATTTGGATTTACATAAAGGAAGAGCCCCAGAAATAGTAAATAAATGGGTAAACATAAAAGTCTTATTAAATTATTTAAATCTCCTTAAAATGTAATTGATAGTTTAAAGTAAATGTATAGAAGTTAAAATGTATGACAACAATAGCACAAAGGCCAGGAGGGGAGAAACGGAAGGCTTGTGGTATAAGGTTCTCACACCATATGTGAAGTAGAACAATATTTCTTGGAGACAGACTGTGATAAGTTACATGTCTACACTATAAATCCTAACGCAACCACTAAAAGAACAAAGAAGTTCAGCTAATAAGTAAATAAAGGTGATAAAATGAAATCATAAAAAGAACACAAAAGAAAAAAGAGGAGGGGCAAAGGAACAAAGAACAGAAGGCACAAATACAAAACAAATAGCAAAATGGTAGTTTGAAATCTAACCGCATGAATAGGTACCCCAACCAAAAGGCAGAGATGGTCAGATTGGAGAAGAAAGCAAGACACAGCAGAATGCTCTCTACAAGGAATCCACGTTAAATGTGAAGAACATGGGATGCCTGGGTGGCTTGGTTGGTTAAGCGTCCAACTCTTGATCTTGGCTCCGGTCGTGACCTCGTGGTTTGTGAGTTTGAGCCCCGTGTCGGGCTCTGTGCTGGCTGCACAGGGATTCTGTCTCTCCCTCTCTCTGCCCCTCCCCCACTCATGTGTGCTCTCTCGCTCTCAAGATTAAATAAATAAATAAATAAATAAATAAATAAATAAATAAATAAAACAAATGGGTTAGGACACCTGGGTGGCTCAGTTGGTTGAACATCTGACTTGAGCTCAGGTCATGATCTTGCGTTTCATGAGTTTGAACCTTGCATTGGGCTCTCTGCTGTCAGCGCAGGGCCCACTTCAGATCTTCTCTCTCTCTCTCTCTCTCTCTCTCTCTCTCTGTGCCCCTCCCCCACTGGTGCTCTCTCTCCCTCTCTCAAAAATAAATAAACGTTAAGCATTCTTTAAAGAACAAATGGGTCAGAAGTAAAAGCATGGAAAAAGATATATCTTAGCAACGCTAAGCAAAAGAACGCGGGAGTTGCTATAAAATGTCAGACAAATTTTAGAGCAGGAATGTTACCAGGGGTAAAGGGAATTTCATCATAATAAAGGGGTAAATGCATAATCATAAATAGTGGCACAGCTAACAACAGAGCTTCAAAATACACAGAGCATCCTGCCATTATTGACAGACAACATAATTGGGTACATAGAAACCCCAAACATGTAGAGAAGAACTATTAGCATGAATAACTAATTTACCAAAGTCGCTGGCTATATAGTCAATAAAGGATCTCTTCCATTTTAGCCATTCTGGTGGGTGTGTAGCAATATCACATTGTAGTTTAATTTATATTTCCGGGACGACATCTTAATATACTTAGTGACTATTGCAATTTTCTTTTGTAATGTATCGGTACAAGTCTTTTGCTTATTTTTCTATTGGGTTGTCTGCCCGTTTCCTGTACTGATTTGTAGGAGTGCCTTATATATTCTGTATATGACTCCTTTGACAGCTTACCTATGACAAATACTCTCTTCCACTGTCTGTGGCTTGCCTTTTCACTTTTGTTCCAGTTGTAAATTTACTACCTTTGTGATTGCTTTGCTCTGCTTTGTGATTCTGCAACCGGACTCTGAAGATGGTATTTCTCCTTTGCCAGCTGGCTTAATGATATGGTTTGTCAGCAGGAGATACCGGAGGCTCACTGCAAGGCTGGAAGACGAAGAGTTGCTTTTTTTCTTCTGCTGTTACAGTTTTGCATGGAACGCCAAAGGGAGCAGCGTGCAGAGGCCCTGGCTTGTTTACCACAGTGACGAGTACTTTCCAGCCATTCCCTTCATTACTGCAGTAGCGGACAGGGTGTTCTCGAAGCAGCCATGCCTCACCACCCCACCCCCAGCCCCCCGCCTCCAGAGATCTGAATCTTAGCCTTACAGGGCTCTCCTTCTAAGTTTTGTGGGGTTTTTTTTTTTTTGAGGCTTTATTTTTAAATAATCTCTATACCCAGTGTAGGGCTTGAACCCACAACCCCAACACCGAGAGTCACACACTGGCCTGACTAGGCCAGCTTGGTGCCCCTAGGTTTTTAAGCTCCTTCCTTGTTCACTTTTCTGCAATTACCACCTTTATTATATCTTGGCACTTTTCTTTACCTTTTTAAACACTAAGTCACCTTCCTTTTCTTTATATTGTATTTCTTTATCTTAAATGTCCCTGCTCATATTATTGGTATAATTTCTGTCTCCTGACTGGGTTCTGACTTACACTCTCTTGATAGTGGCAGTTAGTGGAAAGAAAGTGCTAATTCTTAACATGCTTTGACAGCTTCGCTGAGAATCAATTGGTCCAATATGTGTTGGTCTGGTTCTGAGCTTTCTCTTTTGTTCCACTGATCTATATAGTTACCTTCACACCAGTACCACACTGTCTTGATTACTGTAGCTGTCTAATAAGGTCTTGAAATCAGGTAGTATAAGTTTTCCAATTTCGCTCTTTTCCCCTGTTGTTTTGGCTCTGCTAGGTCATTTGGATTTTCATGTAAATTTGAGAAATGGCTTGCTTGTTTCAATAAAAATGTCTTCTGGTATTTTAATTGGAATTGTGTTGAATCTCTGGGTCAGTCTAGGTTGAACTGACATCTTTTTTTTTTTTTTTTTTAAGTAGGCTCCACACCCGACATGGGGCTTGAACTTACGACCCGGTAATCGAGAGTCGCATGCTCTGCTGACTGAGCCAGCCAGGCGCACCAAACTGACATCTTAACACTATTGAGTCTTCTGATCCATGAACATTGTGTTAGTGTGCTCAGGCTGCCATAACAAAATACCACAGATGGGGTGGCTTAAACAACAGAAATTTATTTCTCACAGTTCTGGAGGCTGCAAAGCCCCAAATCAAGGTGCCGGCAAAGCAGGTTTCATTCTGAGGCTTCTTCTCTTAGCTTGTAAGCTGCTACGTCTCCCTGTGCTCACGTGACTTCTTTGTGTGCACACAGGAGAGAAGGCAAGAGGGAGACACAGAAAGAGAGCTCTCTGGTGTCTCTGCACATAGGGACACTAATCCTATCAGATCAGGTCTCCACCCTCTTGACCTCATTTAATTTTAGCTGCTTCCTAGGAGGCCCCACCCACAAATACAGCTACATTGAGAGTTAGGGCTTCAACACACGAATGGGGGGTGGGGGGTGAAGTACACAATTCAGTCCATAGCAAACATCATATGCCTTCCATAATTTAAGTCTTCTTTGATCTCAACCATTTAAAAATCTTTTCTGTGTGTTGCATGGTTTCATCAAATATACCTCCATATATTTAATATTTTAATGCTATTATTGGTGATGTTTTTAAGGATTTCAGTTTCCAGTTGTTTATTGCTAGTGTAGAGAAACAGAATTGATTTTTGGTCATAATAGGCCTTGTATCCTGAAACTTTTCTAAACACACTTCTCAGTTCTCATAGCTTTCCTTAGGATTTTCTACTTAAAAAAAAAACCATGTCATCCGTGAACAAAGATGGCTTTGTTTCTACTTTTCTGTTTACATGTTTTTCCTTTTGTTTGTTGGTTGGTTTTGCCTTATTGTGCCTGCTAGAATCTCCAGTTGTGATGTGGTGAGAGCATTCACTTGCCTTTTTTCCCCAGTCTTGGGGAAGAAGTATTCAAATTTCACCATTAAATATGATGTTAGCTATTGGGTTTTTCTTTCTTTTTTTTTTTTTTTAAAGATTTATTTATTTATTTAGAGACAGAGAGCAAGTGAGAGAGTGTGTGCGGGCAAGCTGGGGAGGTGCAGAGAGAGAGGGAGACAGAGAATCCCAAGCCAGCTCTGTGCCTCCAGTGAAGAGCCCAAGGCAGGGCTCCATCCCACACACCATGAGACCATGACCTGAGCAGAAATCAAGAGTCAGACGCTTAACCAACTAAGCCAGCCAGGTGCCCCAGCTGTAGGCTTTTCTTAGGTGACTTTGGTCAAGCTGAGGAAGTTTCCTTCTATTCATTTCCTCCTGAGAGTACCTATCATAAAGAGGGAAATTCTGTCAAATACATTTCTCTATTAAGATGACCATGTAGCTTTTTTTCTTCACTCTATTTGTAAAATTGATTATGCTGATTGATTTTTGAATATGAAACCAACCATGCTTTCCTGGAGTTAGCCCCACTAGGACATGAGGCATTATCTTTTTACATATTTCTGGATTTGATTTCTTAAAGTTTTGTTAAGAATTTTTGCATTTGTGTTCATGAGGAATGCTATTCTATGGTTTTCTTTCCTTATAATGTCTTTGGTTTGGGTATCAGGTAATACTGTCTTCATAAAGTGAGTTGTGAAGTCTTCTCTATTTTTGGAAAACATTTGTGTAAGATTGGTATTATTTCTTCCTTACTGTTTGATATAATTCACCAATGATGTCATGTGGGCCTTGAGGTTTTTTTTGTTTTTTTTTTTTAATGTTTATTTATTTATTTTGAGAGGGGAGGGGAAAGAGAATACCAATCAGGCCCCATGCTCAATGCAGAGCCTGATATGGGGCTTAATCTCATGACCATGAGATCACGACCTGAGGACCTGAGACGAAATCAAAAGTTGGATACTTAACTGACTGAGTGACCCAAGCACCCCCTTGAGTTTTCTTTATAAGAAGGCTTTTCAAATTATGAATTTAACTTCTTGAATAAAAATAAGGTTATTTGGGTTTTCTATTTCTTTTTGAGTCAGGTCTGGTAATTTGCCTCTGGGGATATTTGTAAATCTCTTAAGTTGTTGAATTCGCTGGCATAAAGTTGTTTATATTATTTCCTTAATATTTCTTTAATGTCTGCAGGCTATATAGTGGTATCTCCTCTTTTATTCTTGATATTGGTAATTTGGTTCTTCTTCATTTTTTTCTTGATCATCCTAACTATGGGTTTATCACTTTTATTCATTATTTTTTTTTAATTTTTTTTTAATGTTTATTTATTTTTGAGACAGAGGGAGACAGAGCATGAATGGGGGAGGGTCAGAGAGAGGGAGACACAGAGTCTGAAACAGGCTCCAGGCTCTGAGCTGGCAGCACAGACCCTGACGCGGGGCTCGAACTCACAGACCGCGAGATCATGACCTGAGCCGAAGTCGGACGCTTAACCAACTGGGTCACCACCCAGGTGCCCCTATTCATTATTTTTTAAAACAGCTTTTGTTTCCACTAATTCTCTCTACTGTTTGTTTTCTATTGCATTTATTTCTGCACTAATCTTTATAATCTCTTCCTTTTATTATTTTGAGTATATTTCACTTTTCTGTTTCTTCCTAAAGTGGAGACTTAAGTCATTCATTTTAAATCTTTCTACTTTTCTAATGTAAGCATTTAAAGCTCTAAATGTTTCTCTAAGCTTTGTTTTAGCTGCATCTCTGATAGTCTGATATGTTACTTTCATTATCACCCACTTCAAAATATTTGTGATTTCTTCTTTGACTCAAGGATTATATCGTTCGTTGTTGCTTAATTATCAGATATTAGGATGATATTTTATTTTATTTTACTTTATTTTAAGATTTTTCTTCTTTAAGTAATCTCAACACCTAACATGGGGCTTGAAGTCACAACACTGAGATCAAGAGTCACACGCTCCACGAATTGAGCCAGCCAGCCTCCCCTAGGGCGATATTTTAGATACTTCTTTATTATCGAAATCTATGTTAATCCTACTGTGCTCAGAGGACATATTCTATATTATGTCAATTCCTTTAGTTATTGATTCTTGTTTTATTGCTTAGTATATGGTCTATCTCTGTGAAGATCCCTGTGCAGTTGAAAAGAAGATCTGTTCTGCCATTGTTCAGGATAATGTTCTACAAATACCAATTCGGTTGATTTGGTTGCCAGTGTTCTTCAGATTTCTAGAGCCTTACTGATTTTCTGTGTTTTTTCTATCAACTACTGATCATTGCCATTCATCAGTTCTATAAGTTTTTGATTCATGTATTTCGGAACTCTGTTAACTAGATGCATTCAGATTTAGAGTTGTTAATGCCATCTGTATTTAAGCTATGTTTACCCCATATGGCTGAAACAAAAAACCAAAGACACCAGCCAAAAATACCTGTGACTGCTTTTTTTTCATAAATTCCAATTTTTAAATAAGTAGTAATAGAGATGAACAAAAACAGAAGAATAAAAATCAAGCACAGTGCTACCTCTAGAGAGATAAGCAGCATCGCCATTGTAGAATGCTTTCAAAAGCTTCCTATGCTTTTGCATGCTTTTTCCATGCATCTTTCAAAATGCTTTCCATGAATGTTGTAACATCCTTTTATAACCGAATAATCACAAACATTTTTATGTCATTATTATTATTCAACATTATTTTTAGTGGCCATGTAATATTCCATTGTATGAATAACCATAATAAAATTAACCTCACATCACATTTACATTTCTCTTTTTTAATTTTTAATCTTAGAGCTATCCATTCATTGGAATCTTCCTTTTCAACTTTTTCCCTGTGTTCTAGTACCTTTCCTCTCAGTTTAAGGTAAACCTTTCCTAATACAGTCCCCAGGTGGAGCCCTGTGGTCTGCCCCTGGAGCTATTCCTCCAAATAATCCGTTCCATGTTCTCCTGAAATGTTTGTTCAACACACTTTGCGTCCACCTAAGTGTACTATCATCTTTCCTCTCCAACACCATTCTAAATACGTTGTTGAGGGAAGCTAATTCATTTCCCTGATTTCTTGTTAAGGTTGAGCCCTTAGAGAGCCGTTTGTACACCACACTTCGTATTTGCAATGCACTCCATTGAAACCCCTCCTGGCTCCTCTGGGATCCCTTTCACCAGCTCCCCATGCCCACTGCCCATTCTGGGTACTTTGCTACTAACAGCTTCCACTGATGACTTTCAGAGAATTGACCTTGGGCACCAAAGCTGCTTCACTCTGGGAATTTCACACTTTCCCCTCAGCAGCCTATTCCCAATAACTGACTGGTTTGAGAGCATAAACACCTGGCAATTTTGATTCCAGGTGGTAAAGCTCTGAAGAGTAATCTGCGCTCCACAGCTCGGGCTGAGTCTGGGCTGGGAAATCTCACCTTTGCTTGGTTTCTTCTCTTCCCCATCCTGCCTCTCCCATTCCCCTACAGATTTCTTCTGACAGTGGACTTAAAATCACTGGCACCCGCATCTTTGACCCAGGCTCTTCTTTTGCTAGAACGTCACCTTAAGACAGCATCCAAACACCACCTGAGGCATCAATCAGAGGAGGCTTCTCCCCAACTCTCACCCACACGATCCAAAAACCCAAGGAAAGTGGTGTGTCTAACTTCAAAACAACCTGACATCTGAACATCTATGCTTGCACTAAAAGAATAATAGGTGTTTTTATTCACCTTACAAAAGACTTCACAATACGGTTCTAAATACAGGGAACTCCACTTGCGCGCTCAAAATAAAATTACAAAATGTTACCCAAAAACTTGACCCAGAGCAACTTTTCCAGAAATAATTATCCTATATAAAGCAGTGCCCTGTATAGCAGCCCAATAATTGAGGCTTTGAAATCCCTCTCGGCGGGGGGAAAGTGGCTTTCTCCAGGGGCTCCCTGGTAAGTTTCTGACTCTTCTCCCCCGCTCCCTCCCTCATCCCCTGCAGGGAGTTGCCATAGTGACCGTGGGACGTTGACCTCTGGAGTAGCTCAGACTCCGAAGAAAGGGTTTCCTCCGGCCTGCGGGGCCTGGAAGCGGGGAACCGAGATGCAAATGGTATTCTCCTTGGTCAATCGGGCAGATGGGCAGATATTCGACTAGTTTAGGCTCGGAGCCTTGAGCAAAGTACCCAAACAACTTCAGATGCGGGGGGAGCTGACACGGGGCTCCCCCTACTGCTCCCGAGTAGAAGCGTTAACAAAACACCTCGCCCTGAGCCCCATTCAGACAGACGCCCGCACGCAAAGAAAGGCCTTCCTCAGGGAGGCGGGTTCGGGCTGAATGGCTCTAATTAATTTATTATTGGAGTTCACGGATATAAAGAGAGGGTCACTACAAATGTAAATGACGCTGTTTTTATCCCAGGATCTAAGGCACTTAACCAAGGAAATGAAAGCTATCTCACATTTGTTTAATTAGCTCATTTGAATAGAAGAGAGGCCAGGGAGGGACAAAAGGCCTGAACTCAGGAACTTGCCCCGGCGAATCATTCCTCACCCCCTTCACTGGTAGGCCCCCCGCTGAGCTCCTTCCACAGTACTTTTTAAAAAAATGTTATTAATGTTTGCAATTATAAAAATAGTTGGTGCTCACCGTCACAAGTGAATACAAAATTTATTGTAAGTTACCGTCTCCCCTCCGATTGCAGTCAGTGGAGGTAATCAGTGTTAACATCCAGGAGTATATATAGTCTTCCATAGCTTTCTTTGGGATCACTTCAGCGTGCATAACCACTCCCCGTGATGGCCTCCCCCTCTGCCTACCTGCTGCTGCATTGCTCTCACTAAGGTGATCTCATGGCATCCTGGAGATTTCTCCACATCAACATATACGGATCTAATTAACTCTTCAGTGCCTCCATAATAGTCTATAAGTACTACAACTTATGTAATGATTGTTGATATAATTTTATCTAATTTTTCTCCATGTTTGCTACCCCATCTTTCAAGATTCACCTCCTTCCCTCACCGGGAAAGGGAAAATACCAAAGTGAACAAATAGGGGATTGGAGGTCATTGAGCTAATTGCATGAGAGTCTGCCCTCCGAGATAAAAAGTATAAAACAGGGGCGCCTGGGTAGCTCAGTTGGTTAAGCATCCGACTTGGGCTCGGGTCATGATCTTGCTGTTCGTGAGCCCAAGTCCCGCTTAGGGCTCCGTGAGGACAGGATGGAGCCTGCCTGGGATTCTTTCTCTCTCCCTCTCTCTCTCTTCCCCTTGCTCACTCGCGCCCTCTCTCTCTCAAGTAAATAAGTAAATAAATAAATAAATAAATAAATAAATAAATACAATAATTTCTCCAACATTCTGCTATTGATGGACAATTCTTTTTTTTTCTTTTACATAAATCAGTATCTATATTGCAACTGTTTTACGATCATGATCATGGCATTCAAAAAAAGACATGAGAAATTAATTCATGTAAATGATGCCTCTGTTTGATGGACAATTCTGATTATACACAGCTTTTGCTACTATAAATAGGGTCAATCTTTTGCGTGCATGTATATATATCTTATTGTATATATACATATTTATGTCTTATTATATGTTGTATATATCTTTTATTTCTTCACACTGATGCTATTATTTCTGTAAAATACATTCTCAAAATTGGAGCCAAATGATGTGCTCATTTTTACTTCTAAAAGTCACCTTGAGATTACTTTTTCAAAAAGGTTTAACAATTCACATTGCAGTCTGTTTACCCACGCACTTGACAACACAGAATGTTATCAATCTTTAATTTCTGCCAATCTGATGAGTGAAACTGGTACTAATTGTTGTTTTGTTTTGCGTTTCCCTGACTACAAATAGAGTTGCATGTCTTTTCATATGCTGGTGGATCATCTGTATTCTCTCATCTGTTGAATACCTGTTCATATCCTTTGTCCATTTTTTTTAAGTTTTGCCTTTTCCTTATCAGGTTATACTTTCACAATATTATTTATTGTCTGTCACAGGTATTATCATTGTTAGTTTTTTGACTCAGTAGGACTCCATCATTTCTGTCGATTTCACTTGTGAATACCAGCTTTCACTGTTTTTTCCAGGTTTAATGGACAAGGGTGAAGGTCTGGGGAAAATCACGCCATGACTATAGAACATAACAGAGAGGAGGTTCAAGTGATCCTTAATCAGGATGGCTGGGAAAACTAGGAGGATGGGAAAACCAAATTAACAGAATTTAGCATCTTATATCAGGCAGAGAGAGGTGAGTAGCTTTTCCAGAATTCAGTCAATCTCTTTGTTCTGCTTTTCTTTAAGATTTTATTTTTAAATAATCTCTGTACCCAGTGTGGGGCTCAAACTTACAACCCTGAGATCAAGAGTCGCATGTGCTACCAACTGAGCCAGGCGGGTGAGGTGCCCCTCTTTGTTCTGTTTTTAATTCCCTCTTGGAATAGAGTCCTTCTCCCACATCCTTTATCTAGCTCACTCCTACTCATTTCTCAAAACTCACCTCAAACATCACCTCCTCTGAAAAGCCTTCCTTGATCCACCCACCAGCTGACCTAGATGCCCCTCCTATGTGTAGTTCTATTCTAGCTCTTGTCACATCATATCATAACCCACTCATCAGCTTGTCAGTCCCCCGCCTCCAGACTGATAGTCTTAGAGCAGGACTCCCAGGGCTGCCTGGGGGCTCAGTGGGCTAAGCGTCTGACTCTTGACTTCGGCTCAGGTCATGATCTTGTAGTTTGTGAGTTTGAGACCACATTGGGCTCTACACTGACAGTGCAGAGCCTGCTTTGGATTCTCTGTTTTCCTCTCTCTCTCTGCCCCTTCCTTGCTCATGCTCTCTCTATGTGTCAAAAATAAATAAACATTAAGAAAAAAAAAAAATAGAGCAGGACTCCCTTTGGAGCACATGTCCATTCCCAGGGTCCAGCACCTTCGTGAGTTCTCGGTTTGTTCAGCTAGCTTGAACCAATTTGGCAAACTTTTCCTTGGCACCACAATGTCAGGTGCCGTGGGGGTGACGGAAGAATTATAACACATGACCCCTGATATCAGAGTGATTAAAATCTAGCTGAGGCATAATGACACGCTAAAATGGAGATAGTTGTGCCTGAGAGCAATTACACTTCAGGAGCATATCATGTAATTGAGAATACAAATGCGATAGAAGCCCTGGGTGAGGGCGTACGTGGAAGGCACGGAGGACGTGGAATTTGATCTGGACTGTGAGGGTGGGTAGGATTTGGGCGGGGAGTCAGAAGAAACCAGGGCAGCCACGTAGGGGCAGCAATGGGCAAAGGTGTGGGACTGGGAAAGAGCATGTGGTCCTCATGTGACAGCAGGGAGGTTCGAGTGACCGGAGCAGAGAGCTTTTGCAAGGAGGAGGAGGAAATCCGTGTTGGACAGCATCTGGCTTCGGCAAGGAATTTCTGGATTACTTAGGAATGTGCGTGCTGCCTCCCCAGATATTGTGGACTGATTATGGCACTCTGCCATATACTCTAAAGACAGGTTCACATGTCTCTATCACTAAGTTGTGAGCTCCTAGTCCGGAGTGTGGGTTGCAGAATAATGTCCTCCACACATACACACACATACACACACACACACACACACACACACAAAGATGTCCGTATCCGAATCTCCAGAACCTGTAACTATTCTGAATTATGTGGCAAAGGGGAATTAAGGCTGCTAGTCAGCTGACCTAAAACCAGATTATCCTGGATTATCTGGGTGGTCCAACATAATCACATGGGTCCTTACAAATGGAACAGAGAGGCAGAAGGGAGTTGGAGGGAGCTGTGACCGCTGGGGAAGGTCAGAGTGACACAATGTGAGGAGGATTCAGCTCACGGTTGCTGGCTGTGGAGTGAAGGAGGGAGTGAAGGAGGGAGCCAACAAGCCTAGGATCACGGGCAGGCTCTAAGTGCTGGAAAGGGCAAGGACACAGATTCTCCCTTAAAGCCTCCGGAGAGGGAAACAGCCGTGCAGGCATATTGATTTTACCCCAGGGAGACCCGTTTCAGACTTCTGATGTACAGGACTGTAAGATAATAAACATGTATTGTTTAAGCCACTAAGTTCGATGTACTTTGTTACAGCAGCAATAGGAAAACGGACACAGGACGGACCATGTCTCGGTCGAATTTGCGTCCACACATAACTCAGCTGCCTCTATTCCGGTGCTCAGTAAATGCTTCCTTAATGCAACTGCGTAAAGAACCACTGACTCAACATCCCTCCCCGAGAACATCAAGCAAACTCTACCAACATCCATGGGCGTAGAGCCACGTGCTTCGGGTCAGTTTGCTCTCGGCACAGATTTTGTTTTTGCTATTATAAAATAACATCAGAGCAAGTATCATCCTTCTGTTTTTGAAACAATTTGCTTAACCTAAGCAGATTTCCTGGGTCAAAGATGATGGACAATTTTTACGGCTCTTGACCCATTTAACCCAACTTACTTTCCAGAGAGTTAGAGCTAATCGGCGCCCTTGCTTGTAATCAAGCACCACCGTGTACCCACCACTGGGCCCAGCAGGGCCCTCAGGCACAGCCTCCTCCCTGCACATTAAAGTTTTTTCTGCTTTGATATCAGCTGTACAAGCTTTGGTCCCGGGACTCACTGGGGGCCTCCCACCCTGAGCAGACACCCTGGACATTTTGCTGTGGTGGCCTTCCTGGTGGCAAGAGCGACTTCTCCACAGCCGTGAGGAACATTCCTTAGGGATAATGCTGGTCTGGGAGGGAGCAACCTGACAGATCCCTAGTTTATTTTTAGTCAGCAATTACAATGAGACTTTTTTTTTTTTTAAGAGTTGCAAGAACTGATCTGCCTATGTTCAGGAAGCTGGTAATTTTCCAGTGTCCCCAAAGACGGGGCCTGAGAATTGGAGCTGACTGGCCCCAGAGGGAAAAGCTGGTTGCTTTAAAGGTCTGATCCTTTTCTCCCCTTTGCAACACGGTGGGTGGGATGGTTTGTTTTGTTTTGTTTTGTTTGTTTGTTTGTTTTGGTTTTGCTTTTGTTTTTAATGGAATCTTTTGTTTACTATGCTAATAAGAGCATCATGGAAGCAAGAACAATATTTAGTCATTTTCCATCTGCTTTCAGCCCATAGGGCACAGACCTGCAGGCTTCATCTTCCCTTAGGAATGACTGTCTTCCCACTTGAGGAGAAAAAAAATCACTTTGTCACTCACAAAAGTCTTACTGTGCTTGGGTACGGGGGATGCTGTTCAAAGCATGGGGAGGCAACCAGGCGGGGATGGGGCTAACAGGACCTTCCAAAGAGTTGGGAATCGGAGGCTCCCGGGGAAAATGGGCAGTTCGGGTCTCAGGCTCTCTGAGTGGGCAGGCAGTCGGCTGGCTCTTCCCTCCCTTTTCTCTTTGGCCTCTGTTCTTTTCCCACCGGCCAGCCTCTACCTCTGATATGTCCATATGATACAAAGCCAGTGAAGCCTAGCCTTTAGGAGGCCAGAGGAATGTCCTGCCGCACCAGAGGCACATTCTGGGACTCCGTCAGGCCCAAAGGTACCTTGGTTTTGCCTGCGCGAGCCTGATCTGAAAAAGGAAAAAAGCCTTTGGACTCTAGAGATCTTCACTGTTGTCCTGCTCCTTCTCAGACTTCCCTCATGACTTTCAGTCTCCAGTCCCCAGGGCCTCAGGGTCCCTCTCTGTGAAATGGCCAAACAATCTCGCTTCCCAGGGAGCGAGCACACGGTGTGCCTTGGGAGAAAAGAGCAACAAATATTTATAAATCCATCACCGAGGTGGCAGCTGAAACAGCTGACAGAGCACAGCCCAACCCAGTCAGGCCCCGGACCTCCACAGGGCCTGTTTCTTCCTGCTGCCTCCCACCCACACCCTGACAGAGCAGGGCTGACCTCCAGCCTCTCGGTGGGGCCCCAGGCGACTTCCCGGCCCGTGAATTTCCTTTGGCACTTCGAGGCTCCCCCAGGAGGATTCATGAGACCGCAGCAGGAAATGAGGAACAGAGTTTTAAATCAGAAGGGGAAGCAATGTCTTTGTGTCAGATAAGTGGCCTGGATCCAGGGCTGAGAGACTGTGGCGCATTTCTCTTCACAGACAGCGGGTGCTCTTCTAGATGTGGTTATGGCAACAAAATAAATGATGGATAATTGCTTTTGTGACAACTTGCCAATTAAATTAGACTCAGCAGAATAACATAATGACAATTTGTTATGCTCCGGTGGGCACTAACATACCAATCATAATTAAATGCTATGACTGAAATAGAATACCGCTCGACGCAGGAATATATAACCCCAATTCCCTCTCCGTGAAACATTATAGGTTGAGGCTTGATTTTAATTTCGGAAAGATAATGGCATTAGTGCATAGCCAAGTGGGCTTGTGGAGAGGCCTGTGGCGAGGGAGGTGGGCCTGAGTGGGAACACCAGGCCTGTGAGGAAATGCCCTGGGGGCTGAACTCCAAGGTCGTGGGGGAAGAGCCAAGGAGCCCCTGGATGTGAAGACGGTGCTTCACGGGCTGGGGACGTGCCTGGTCCTGTCAGCGCAGCTTGGGAAGGAAGGGAGGAGGCCTTTGCCAACGGCTTCTGCGGGAACAGGGCTCGTGCTGTGGCGACTCCAAAGGCTCCACACCAGAACGTTCCGGGAGCGGGCACATCCTCGAATGAGAAGCCCAGGCTCATGCTTCACGATAAAGGTGCATCGAAGGCCTACTTCGTGCCAGGCATAGATCTGGTACTCTTCGTCCATAAGGGATCTTCTCCTCACATCCCTTTACTAAAGTGAGGAACCAGCCTCAGAGATGAGGGACCTCCTCAAAATCACAGTCAGTTCAAACCCGGATCGTCCGCCTTCAAAGCCACTTCCCCTGTCTCCGTGATGTTCTTCCTGGCTGGATGAGGTAGTTTGTCAATACACACAGGGAAGGAAACACGGGAGAGAACCGGAGAAGCAGGCCCAGCGGAGGCAAAATGTCCGCCGAGGTCACACCACCCTCCCCGCCTCACAGCTGACTGGGCCGGGAGGGGACAGCTGACCCAATGGGAGCCTATCAGATTCTCCCTCTGGGAACTTTTCAACGGAGTGACTGCAGTTCCATAACACGGTAATGAATGTGCACGTGTGTCTCGATCTGTTTGAGCTGCTCCAGCAGGATACCATAGACCGGGCTGCTGGTCTGGGAAGTCTGGGAAGTCCAAGATCAAGGTGCTTGTAGATTCAGTGCCTGGTGAGAACCCCTTCCCTGTTCATAGACAGCTGTGTCCTCACCAGGTCCTCACATGGTGGATGGGACAAAGGGCAGTGCTCTGGGGTCTCTTTTGTGAGGGCACTAATCCGGTTCATGAGGGCTCCACCCTCATGACCTAATCAGCTCCCAAAGGCCCCCACCTCCACGTACCATCTCACTGGGGATTAGGATTTCGATAGATGAATGTGCAAGGTACACAAACTTTCAGTCCACAGCAGCATTGATTTTAAAGGAGCTTCTCTGGGGCGCCTGGGTGGCTCAGTTAGTTAAGCACCTGACTTCCGCACGGGTCATGATCTCACTGCTCGTGAGTTCAAGTCGCAGGTCGGGCTCTGTGCGGACAGCTCAGCGCCTGGAGGCTGCTTGGGATTCTGTGTCTCCCTCTCTCTCTCCCCCTCCCCCACCCACACTCTGTTTCTCACTCTGTCTCAAAAATAAATAAAAACATTAAAAAAAATAAAAAATAAATAAAAGAGCTTCTCTGTATTATAACATACACACTAAACACACAGCACAAAAAGGGCTACAACTCAACTATCAAAAATGTGACCTAAATTGGATATTCCACTAATAATAAGTATTAATCATGTACTCAAGCTTTAATATCTTTATTGATGCATTAATACCAAGCCAAGTTCATAAACGATTTGAGGTGGCTTTTAAAAATCAGGTAATTGAGCCTGGCTGGCTCAGTTGGTAGAGCATGCTTGATCTTGGGATTGTAAGTTCAAGCCCCACGTTTGGCCTAGAGTTTACTGTAAAAAAATATCAAGTAACAATTATTTATTTATTTTTTTTTTTAATTCAGAAGGTGGGGGGCACCAGGGTGGCTCAGTCCATTCAGCGTCTGACCCTTGATTTCAGCTCAGGTCATGGGACTGGGCTTAGTGTCCAGCTCTGTGCTGAGCCTGGAGCCTGCTTGAGATTCTCTCTCTCTCTCTCTCTGCTCCCCTCCCCCACTCATGCTCTCTCTGTATATATAATTTTAAAAATTAAAATAAAATAAAATTTAGAAAGAGGTTCTGTAGAGATAAAAGGGATGATTGAGGTTTTTCTCTTTGTCTTCAAAACTTTACTGAGCTTATTTCAAAAATAAATAGTGCGAAAACAAATCATATAATACTGAAATGTTTATAATAAAAATCGACCCCCATCAATCCCATTTGCCTACAATGACCACTGACATCAACTCGGTGTGATTTCCTTGGGCCTTGCTTCCCTTCCCGCACCGTCCTCTGAGTCTGAAAGTGGACCTGAGCGTTTATGGATACAATGATAGGTTATCTGGGATTTGCTTCAGATATTTCATGTAATAGTCAATTTGCTTTTTGCTTTAACTAACAGCTTCTTGTGGACCTTATTCCAAATCTGTGCAACATAGATCAGCCCTGTCCTTTCTAATGGCTTTCTATTGTATGGATATCCCATAATTTATCCAACCTCTCTTACCTTGATGGATTGTTTGCAATGTTTTGCTGTAACAAATGATGCTAAGTAAATATACTTGGGCATACATCTCTTCTCTCGCTCTCTTTTTTTAAAATATTTATTTATTTATTTTGAGGGAGGGGAGGGGAGGGGCAGAGAGAGACAGAGAGAGAGAATCCCAACCCAGGGCTTGATCTCAGGAACCATGCATCTCTTCTCTCTTGACAGTAGGTTTCTAAATGATAAATTCCTAAAAGTACAATTTCTGGGTCAAAGGGCGAATGTGTTTTAAATGTGGTTTTTTGTTGTTTATATTTTATTTTTTAGAAAAAGAGAGCACAAGTGGGGGCAAGGGGCAGAGGGAAAGAGAGAGAATTTTGAGTAGTCTCCATGCTCAGCACGGAGCTTGACGCAGGGCTCGATCCCATGACCCTGGAATCGTGACCTGAGCCGATATCAAGAGTTGGTCACTCAACTGACTGAGCCACACAGGCGCCCCTTGGGCAGATGTGTTTTAAATTTGACTGGTATTGCCGAATTATTCTTCAAAAACATTAGTGCAAGTTTCAGTTTCAACTACGTATAGCTTTTATCTGTATTCTTCCAAACTCTAGATTGTACCAGTCTGGTTAACCTTTGCCAGCTTTGACAGGCAGAATACCCCTCCTTGTGTTCACGTGTGTTGTTTTAATTGTTGTTCAGTTTGCTCACCTTTTCACGCTTTGTCTGCCATGTGCGTTTCTTCCTCAGCGAATTACCTGTTCATCACCCTCGCTCATTTGTCTATGGGATTTCTCTTTCTTACTGCTTTGTAGCAGCCCTCGTTATGTTATCGACATTAGTCTTTTGTCTAGTATATATATTTAAAATGTTTTCTTCCAGGGGCGCCTGGGTGACTCAGTGGCACCAAGAGTCGGTGCCCAACTCTTGATTTCAGCTCAGGTCATGATCTCAGTTCATGGGCTCGAACCCCATGTCGGACTCCATGCTGAAAACACAGAGCCTGCTTGGAATCCTATCCCTTTCTTTCCGCCCCTCCCCTGCTTCTGCGCTCTCTTGCTCTCGCTCTCTCTCTCAAAATGAATAAATAAACTTAAAAAAAACACATTTTCTTCCATTCTTTAAGTGTTGTTTGTGGTATTTGTCATCATACAGAAGTTGTTGTTTGTTCATGTAGTCACTCTTTCCTTGCTATCTTCTGCATTTTGTGTCATGCTCAAAAAGGCCCTATATTTTCTTCTAGTACTTCCATAGTTTTACTTTTTATTTTTATTTATTTTTTAAAGAACAAATCTAAGCGTTTCTAAAAAAATTTTTTTAATGTTTATTTATTTTTGAGAGAGAGAAAAAGAGAGAGACAGCGCGAGTGGAGGAGGGGCAGAGAGAGAGGGAGACACAGAATGCAAAGCAGGCTCCAGGCTCTGAGCTGTCAGCACAGAGCCCAACACGGGGCTCGCAGTCACAGACTGTGAGATCACAACCTGAGCTGAAGTCAGATGCTTAACCGACTGAGCCACCCAGGCACCCCTACTTTCTGTTTTTAGATCTTTAGTTCACTTGCGGTTTATTTGGGGCATGGTACCAGATAGAGAATTAAACTTAAATGTTCCCTGCAATTCACAACCCATTCCCAATAGTTTATTTCACAACCTATCCTGTTCTCACTGATGTGAAATGCTATCTTTGTCATATACTTAATGCCCATATATGTACCAATTTTTTTCTAGATTCTCCGTTGTATTCCCCTGGTCTAATTGCCTGTTCCTATACCTATATCGTGCTGTCTTAATCATTGTTGCTTTGGGGCGCCTCGGTGGCTTGGTCGGTTAAGTGTCCGACTTCGGCTCAGGTCATGATCTCGCGGTCCGTGAGTTCGAGCCCCGCGTTGGGCTCTGTGCTGACAGCTCAGAGCCTGGAGCCTGTTTCAGATTCTGTGTCTCCCTCTCTCTCTGCCCCTCCCCTGTTCATGCTCTGTCTCTCTCTGTCTCAAAGATAAATAAACGTTAAAAAAAAATTTAAAAAAAATCATTGTTGCTTTGTAATTCCTTTGACAGTGAGTAGTTAATGCTATGTTTTGATATTTCAAAATTTGATTAGCCATTCTCATGCATTTCTCCTTGCAGGTGAACTTTATTATCAATTTGTGAAGTTAAAAATCGAACACCTCAATGGGACCTAATTGGAATTGCCCTATCTGTATATATTAAGTTGGGAAGGATGGTCCAAGATTCTTTATGTGAAAGGGAAAAACAAAAACTATGCATGGATTTCTCACCTACCCAGGATGCCATGGCCAGAATCCAACAGGCTCCGAATCAGTTCTGGAATGATCCTGCTCCCGATCCAGTTCTGGAATGTCACCCTCCACTCAGCCTGCTCAGTAGTCAGTTCCTGTGTTTTCTTCCTATTGGGCTCCAACTTTGATTCCTACTTGCATATGAGTTATGTGTTTCTCTGGCCTTTCAAACGCCTCTTATTCTCCTAGCATGGCATGGCTGACTATTCTCCAGTATGCCCCCTCGTGCAGGGGAGTGGTCTCACCCACCGAAGCTGGCCAGTAGGGTCAGGATTGGATAATATCTTCAATGTCATGGTAGCAGGAGGAAACATGAATCTTCTAGCTCAAACTTCCTCCTCTGACTTCATTGCCGTAGCACAGAGATCATGGGGAAATGACCATGTGCTTAGACAAAGTTACAGAAGAAGTGGCTGGTTAGGAAAAGTATTTAAAAAAAATTTTTTAACAGTAGTAACAAGTAACACCTTTCTCTGGTGTCCACCTTTCCATTCCCTGAAGAGAAATAAATAGAAAGGAAATATTCTAAGACTGTGTTGCCCAAGATTCCACCAGTTCCAGAAAGAGGCTGCCTTCATGGTAACTGGGATGTTTATCCTGGTCAACCTGAAATTTCTACCATTTTTGATATCAGATTCCCATGAGTGTCTGACGGGGCCAGGACTAAGGTGAGGCAGGTGCCAAAAGTACATTTGTATGACCTTGAGAATGAGTGACTCCTTGAGTTTGGGACTCACTCTGGCCCAGCCCTGGAGTTTGATCCTTTGTGTGGATACTGTGGTCTCTGTCCAGACCCTCTCTGCACCCGTTCTAGCTACTGAGACTATCAGCTGATGATGGCTTGTGGCTAACATCCCTCACTGGGGGTCACTCTAGCCCAGGGAACTGCCTTGCCCCAAATCACACCCCTTCCAGGGGGCAGCCTATGGCCAAGGACTGACTAAGGTGGGGGTGCAAACACTCGGCCTCCTTTTTTTTTTTAGGTTTATTTATTTATTTTGACAGAGAGAGCAGGGGAGGGGCAGAGAGAGAGGGAGAGAGAGAATCCCAAGCAAAGAATCTCTGCACTGTCAGCGCAGAGCCCGGTGTGGGGCTTGAACTCACAAACTGTGAGATTATGACCCGAGCCGAAGCCGGACACTTAACTGATTGAGCCACCCAACGGCCTCCTTTTCTCAATTGGAAGAGTTCTGAAGAGCTGTCCCAGCTCCAGAGTGCCAGGACCTCAGCTCCTGCCACCAGTCAAGAAGCACGATGCCGCACTGTGAGTGCGGAGCCTGCTTGGGATTCTCTCTCTCTCCCTCTCCCTCTCTCTCTCTGCCCCTCTCCTGTTCTCTCTCTCTCTCTCTCAAAATAAATAAAAGAAAGAAGAAAGGAAGGGAGGGAGGAAGGAAGGAAGCACAGTGGCAAGGGGGAAAAAAAGGCAGCACAATGCCTGGTAGGCCCCATCAGATCCTGGAGGTTCCAAGGTCCACGCTTTGGACATCTCCATAGAGATGGAGCTAACTTATTGTACGAAGCAAGTGAATCTGAACAGCTCAAAGAACAGTCTGCCATGGGTTCTGTCTGCTGAGATTGCCCCTGTTCAGGGCCACCCATCCATCCTCAAGTTGTTGAAAACATGGGCTACTGATGGCTCAGAGCTTCATGCTGGAAATTGCTTTACCCGAGGTGCACCCCCGCCCCGGGAATGGCCCTAGCAATGACTAATTGATGGGGGATGGGGATACAAAGGCCCATCCCCATTACCTGGGGAAAACTTTGAAGGGCCACCCCACTTGCAGAGTCTTTGTACAATTAGCGGAGGTCTCCATGGCAACCACACTGGGGGACATCTTCTCCCTCTGTCTGATCCTGCCTTCCCTGCCCCCTTCCAGGTGTATCTCCAGAGAACAACCCTAATTAAGGGTTTACATGTGGCTCTTCATCTCAGAGTCCGCTTCCAGAGAAACATCCCCAGACTCAGGCTGAGATATTAGGAAACTCCAACGATGCGGACTTGGTTCCCTGACACAAGGAACCCCAACAGTTGTACAGCAACCCATTGATCGACAGTTAAGCCTTAGATCAATTTTCAGGTTGGCTGTTTCCAAACTGTCCCCTCTCACCGGGGTTCAAGGAAACTACCCAAAGAAAGGAGAATGCAGCCTAAACCACACTTCATTGGTGAATTGCACTCACATGCCCTTTTTCCTCACTTTGAATCATATGACTCAAGAAAACTTTAAGTATTAATAGTAAAGCCTTCAGCAAGACAAGGACGAACCCAGGGACATCTGCTAGGGAACACAACCAAGCTTGTCCTTCTGAAAGGAAGGGAAGAGAGATTAGCAATTATGATGTCTACAGGGGGTTCAGTGTTATACAGGAATATTTTTAGTAAATGACAGAGAAAAACGTAGAAAACAGGCTGATTGATTGACAGACAACCCAATTTTTAATCTGGACATCTTTAATAAATTCTGCAATGCAGGATTATCAATCTTATCTTACCTGGATTTCTACTTTCGCAAGGAGATGCCCTTGATTTTAGAGGCCAGAATAAGTGGCTTCTTTATCAAAAGGTTCACAGTAAATGGCCAAGCCTGAGCAGCTCTGAGCCAGCCCCCAGGAGCCAAATCTCATCACCATTTCATGGTAAAAGAGTTTTTCTGACTAGTTACACATAGGGAATCAATCTTTTTTACGTAAATCCTTCTGGACTTAAATACAAGCAAAATGCAAATGCCGACTTCACCTGGATGTGGAAATGCGGTTCTAAGGAGCCAAAGTCACTGTGGCATGTTTCATGTGTCAGCACAATGAAAGCTTTTTCCATTGGGGATCTTTTTTGGCTCCTTCAACCCTTGGAATCAGGTGCAATGCTATTATTATCCCCATTTTGTTGATGAGCAAACTGGGGCTCTGAGAAGTTAAGTAATTTGCCCAAGATTATGAAATGTATATGGGAGAGCTGGAACCCCAACCAACCCACCTGAGGTAGAGCCCGTATTTTTAACTGTGATGTTTTAGTCTGATATCCTACAGATGTTTAGCAATGTCGTATAGCATCATAGCCATAGCATCATGCCGCTTACATTTCAGATTTTAACACTTACATATCAAATGTAATATTATATTTTCTATGACAATTTAAAAATGTGAGGCTGTATACTTTTTTTTTTCAAAATAAGGGTGTGGTATATTGTCTGTTGTCTGTTTTCCAGATTTTTCAGTCAATTCGTCTATAGGTGTTTCTTGCTTCCATATTAATGACACTTTTCAAATTATAATTTTTTAAAGTCACAAATAAAGGCCAAAAGGAAGTTCTATGTCTGACATGAGGAGTGGGAAGGAAGAACAGTGGATAGATAGCTGCATATTTGTTCTGTAACAACTTCTTCTTTATTGTTCTCTGCTCTCCAAAGATATCTTCAAACTTATGTTATTTGTTTAAACATAGTAAGAAGGAAAAGTCATTTATTGTCTGTAGTCTGATGGCTTCATATTGAAAGTCTTTATAGATCTGCTTCTATTGTCTGTTTTTGCTGGTTCTCATTCATGGAGTCATGTTTCCTTGTGTGTCTGGTTGTCACTGACCGCAGTCCAATATCTTAAAAATAATTGATAGGAATAATATAAGACATAATGGAAAAGTACCTATGCCCAAAAATCTGCTTCTCTAATGCATGAGAGCCATACCAGTCTGGGCCCAAATTAAACCAAGTGCAAGGCCTGAAATTTCCTGGGCCAGGACAATCTGGTAATTGGAACCTTGTGTTGTAATTCTGTGTGGCAGGTGCTCCATTTCCAGATCTCCCTCATCCACCCACCTCCTTGGACCAGCTCCTGGCCCTCTCTTCCCATTAGGCTACAAGGCCACCCAGGATCAGTAACCCTCAGGGCAAAATCAGCCTCTGTGCCCACTCACCTCTTTATTCCTACTCTTCTGTCTGTCGACCTAGTCATTTCTTACCGTTTGTCAGCAATACTATTTAAGAAGATTTCAGAAGTTATTTTATGTAGTGGGAGAGTTGGTCCAGGTAGTTTACCTTGCCATTGCTAGGAAGGTTCATCCTACAAGTTTCTCAAGAAATAACCAACTCAGCGTGCCTGGGAGGCTCAGTCAGTTAAGCGTCCAACTCTTGATTTCAGCTCAGGTCATGATCTCATGGTCATGGGATCCAGCCCCGTGTTGGGCTCTGGGCTGGGCGTGGAGCCTGCTTGAGATTCTCTTTCTCCCTCTGTCCCCTCCCCTGCTTGTGCACATGAGCACACGTGTGTGGTCTCTCTCTCTCTCAAAAAAAAAAAAAAAAAGATAATAATAATAATAAAAGTCAGCACCTGGGTGGCTCAGTTGGTTAGGCAACTGAGTTCAGCTCAGGTCATGATCTTGCTGTGCATGGGTTCAAGCCCCGTGTCGGTCTCTGTGCTGACAGCTCCGAGCCTGGAGCCTGCTTCAGATACTGTCTCCATCTCTCTCTCAGCCCCTCCCCCGCTCATGCTCTGTCTCTCTCTCTCTCTCTGTCTCAAAAATAAACATTGAAAACAATAATAATAATAAATAAATAATAAAAGCAAAATAACCAACTCAGAACAAATTTGGGACCCTATGAATAGCTGAGGTTTGATTTGTGTGTCTTAAAACAAAATAATCAAATTTTCACAAAGCATCTTTAATTGCGCTCACTGAGGCCTGCAGTTCACAGCCGCACTGGTTTAGGGTCCTCAAAGGAAGGGGGTCTGGAGGTGGGAAGGGAAGACTGTAGGAGTCCCCACAACATCAGGTTCACTGGGTCTGCCACCGAGCCACTGTGCAACCTTGGCCAGTGGCGCCTGTCTTAGCTGGTTTTCTCAACTGGAAAATGAGAAGAAGAAGAAGAAGAATGTCTATCTGACAACGTTGTCGTATGGACTAAACGAGATTAAATAATACATGCAAAGCCTTTAGCACAATGTTAAGTGTCTGATAAACATGATGATTATTATTATCCCTAAGACGCTGATGTCCTCAGACACACACACACACACACACACCCTCCCCGGGCTGCCCCATATTCCTCACACGTGCACGTAGATCCAGTCAAGAACCACTGCCTTAGTTAATGATGATTTGAATAAATCACTCAATTCCAGCAGTCTGGTTGCTAAGGACATCATTCTGGAGGCCTTAAAGGCAGGCCTCCTGGATTTTATCTCCCTTAACTCATTCTGTGACCTACAAATTGAAAGGACAACAATAATTCAGACGTGCAAAGGGCCTGGAGACCCCCCGATGAAAGGTACCCCTACAACCACGTGGCAGGTTGTGCTGTTGTGATAAAGCAGAAGGCTGTTTGAAAATAATCAAAAATTCTCTCAGGAAGCCCAATTATATTTTTACATCAAGAATCAAAATGCCAGTGCCGCAGACTTCAGCCTATCATTCACAAACCTTTTATCCTGTAATTAAGCCAGATCTGCTGCTGGGCTAATTCTTCCCTGAATGACACCACCCTTTGAGCCAGCCCGTATGTCGGCAGAAGACTTCACTCTGATGATCTATTACACCAATACATCACCGCGGTGAGCTGCCTCCTTAATGATTTATCCATAACACATCATCAGAGTGAGCCACACTCATAATATATTGCTCAATAAGTCTGCGGTAGCCAAGGGGGAAAGCCACGAACAGCGGCCAAGTCCGTGACCTTACATGGTTGGTGTCAGCGTGCGGGGCCCATGCTGGGCTCCCCCTTCCTCAACAAATGTTTATGTAGGCGGGAGGGCTCTCGTGCCGATAGGCTTTTAAAACATGAAGAACCATGACCTTAAGAAAGTCTTATAAATCCTGAGCAGAAAAGCCCCTCAGTGGGCAGTGGGGGCTACCCTTCTAAGCCTGTCAAGTAGGTAGAAAGCATTTTCTTTAAGCTCTTACTTGGAAGGCCAGGACCACTGCACTACACAAATCCAAAGGGCGCCATTCACATCGCAATCTGTGCAAACGGTGCCCCCTAGAGTTGTGCAATGTGCAGCCCGAGCCACCTCACACGACCGCCCTGTAGGAGGTCCTGATTAAGAGCATAGATTCTGGCATCAGAAGGCCTCATCTGAGTCAAGGTTCTGGTAATAACGGTCCTACTCATGGGGTTGCTATGAGATTGAACAGGATAATGTATGCAGAGCCCTATGACATAGGAAGCACTCAGCCAACATTAGCACGACTGGTAGCAACCTTAATGAATCCTGAGAGCCAGGAAGCCTGTAGGTCAAGGCTGGGGCAGCAGGCAGCCCCTGGGTATTGTGCTCTTCATTCTGTGGGGTCTTGTTTCATTGGTATGTATTTATATCCCGCATCACTCAAAAGAAAAAGGGCCAATTCTTCCCTTTGGGCAAGAGAATGCTTACAGAAATACATACTACGATAAAAATAAGTAGATGGGGTGGGGGGAGAGTGCCTGGGCGGCTCGGTTAAGCATCTGACTCTTGGTTTCAGTTCAGGGCCTGATCTCATAGTTTCATGAGTTCAAGCCCCGCGTTGGGTTCTATGCTGACAGCACAGAGCCGCGTTGGGATTCTCCGTCTTCCTCTCTGCCCCTCCCCTACTCGCACTGTCTCTGTCTCTCTCAAAATAAACTTAAAAAAAAAAATGTAGATAGGGACATTCAGGGAAAGAAAGATTTAGCAAAATTTAGGCAAAAATGGTGCACCAAAACGGCACTGAGAACGAGCCGGGAAGGAGCAACGGGCACACTCACACACTCAGGCAAAAGTGAGATTTGGCACAGCCATTCTGGGGAGCACACTGGCATTGCCCAGAAAAGTAAAGCTGGGCACACCCTACAGCCCGGCAATCCACTCCCAGGTGTGTGCCCCAGCTCAGAGGAACTCTGTCTTGCACCCGTGCACAAAGGAACCGATGTAACAACGTTCCCTGCACCATCCTGGAGACAGGGAAAAAACTGGAAACGCCCACCAATAGGAAAAGAAATATGTAACGGTACTAGCCAGCTCTTACATAGTGCACGCTGTGTGCCAGGCATGTTTTAAATGTTTCACATCTGTGACATCATGTAATCTTCACATCAATTCTCTGAGGTAGGTGCTATCATTTGCCCATTTTATAGCCGAGGGAACTGACGCATAGAGAGGTTAATTTGCCCAAGGTCGCAGAACTAGTAAGTGGCAGAGCTAGGATTTGAACCCTGGCATTCTGTCCCGGGGCCAAGCTCTGAGACACCACGTAATCATTTGTCTTCTCTTCCAGGTGGAATACTACACAGTAGCGAAAAATGAATTGACTAGAGCTACACGTGTCAGCACAGCTAAGTTTCAAAACATAAGCCTTGGGGCTCCTGGCTGCCTCTGTGGGTGAAGCATCCAACTCGTGATTTCAGGTCAGGCCGTGATCTCATGGTTTGTGAGTTCCAGCCCCACACTGGGCTCTGCTCTGACAGCGCTGAGCCTGCTTGGGATTCTCACTCCTCTCTCTCTCTCTCTCTCTCTGTCTGCCCCTCCCCTCGTACTCTCTCTCTCTCAAAATAAATTAAAACCTTAAAAACAAAAGCATACTCCTCGAGTAAAACAAAAAATTACAGAGCAATACATATAATATGAAACCACTTATAGAATGTCTTTAAATATGGAAAACAATACCATATGTTTGTTACAGAGGCATATGTTTGGAGAAAAATTATTCTTTCTTAAAGAGGAAAGGAAAAAGCAAGTCCAGGAAGAGCCCTCCCACAGGGCTGGGAGGAGGGGGAACGGGGTCAGGACCAGGTGCTCAGAGGCCTGCGTTCGTCTTTGCTAAGTTCTACGTCTGAAGCTGGGTGGCGGGACATTTGTCACGTATTCCCTGTCATTTTTGTACGCCTGATCTATTTCATAATTATCAAAACACAGTCATCATAAGTTCCTATGCGACTGTGAGCTGCATGTGACCGTCAATTCAGCTCTGAATTGACTCACAGCCAGAACTAGGAGGGACCCTAAGGTGCCAGATCGGCAGAGACCACGGCAATAAACTACCCCCGTAGTTCAGAAGCAACACAGGGTTCCTCTGAATCAAGATGTAACAGGAATTTCGTCCATGCGTCACCACAGTGGAAAAGATGGTTAGTAACAACATTCCTACAGAAATAAAAGGGGGGGAAAGGCATCACACAGCCATTTTCTAGCGTCCCCCAACGCATGCCAATGGCTTCACGTGAGGGCGAGACTCAGAAAGAGCTGCCGTATGAGGGCCCCTCTCTATTGCCAGCGTCTGAGACATTTCCAGAGCAACAGGCCTGGGTGAAGCAGCAGGGAAGCAGGCAGACCCTAGAAGGCATCCCCCTGGAGGGGAAGGAAATAACCTCGACTCTGGGCAGTTCTCTCCCTCAAACGTCTGCTCCTCTTGCTGGGACACGTTGCTGTGGACACGGCATCCAGGCGGCCAGCGTCTCTGCAGGCTGAGAAGGTCCCGGCCCCAGGACCAGAAGGCATCCACCCTTTGCCTAGTGTTGCTGGCGATCACTCTGACTTCTCACACCCTGGGTCCATCCAGCTGTGTTTAAACCTTTGGTTTTTACCCTCATCGTACAAAGTAGGGAGTCAAGAGGTAGTAGATGGAACAAGAAATAGAGGCGTAAGTACTTTACGTGATTATAATATTGTGATTTGTAAAAAGACGTGCATACTGGTCTCTGCCCCCAGCTCCTAACACAGAGCTCCTGAAACCCTTGTAATTTCCTGCGTGGACAGGAGTGTCTTTTGTTCTAATGAGGTGACTCTGCGTGGCTCCTGGATGAGGGCTGGTCGCTGGAAAGCCCAAGCCGAAATTAGAAGCTTGGAATTTTCAGCCCTGCCTCCCATTCTCTTGAGAAGTGGCGTCAGTGATCAATCACGCCTGCGTGATGAAGCCTCCTTAAAATCCCAAAAGCAAAGGGTTCTGAGAGCCTCCAGGTTGGTGGACACGTGGAGGGAGGCGCTGGGAACGTGGCGCAACCAGAGGGGGCATCGGGGCTCCGCACCCCTTCCCCCATACCTGTCCCATGCATCTCTTCCGTGTGGACATTCAGCTGTGTCCAGCGTCCTATCCTTTAATAAACTGGTAAATGTGTTTCCCTGATGCAGCTGCTCTAACAAATCGATCGAACCCAAGGAGAAGGTCGTTGGAACATGCAATCGGTAGCCGGTTGGTGAGAAGTGTAGGTGATAACCTAGACTTTCAACTGGCATCAGAAGTGCGTGTGCGTGTGTGCGTGTGTGTGTATGTGGGTTGAGGGGCAGTTTGTGGGATTGAGCCCTTAACCTGTGGGATCTGACACCACGTCTGGGTAGTGTTAGAATGAAAGGAAATTGTAAGCCACCAAGCTGGTGTAGCAGACAATTGCTTGTTGAGGGGACAACACCCGCCCCCACCCTCGCCCCGCCACATTTGGTGATCAGAAATAAAGTGTTTTATATGGGTGGTAAAGGAGGGTCATGGGGAGGAACGCAGTAGGGAGGAGGGTTTTCTCTGCACAGGAAGGTGGAAAACCAAGTTTTCCCTTACGGAAATGTTCCAAAAGTAGAGGAACCATGTTAGTTTCCTGGGGTTGCCAGAACTAATCGCCACAAATGGAGTGGCTTAACACAACAGTAATTTCTCTCACACCGTCTGGAGGTCAGGAGTCTGAAATCAAGATGTCAGCAGGGCCGTGCTCCCTCTGGAGGCTCCAGAGAGATTCCTGCCTCGCTCTCCCAGCTCCCCCCTCCCCCAAAATCGTGGCTAGCAACCCCCCGTCCTCCTTGGCTCATGGCTGCACCACTCCAATCTCTGTCTTCGTCTCCACAAGGCTGTCTTCCCGCTTTGTGTCTGTTTCCAAAGCTCTCTCTCCTTACAAGGATGCCAGTCATTGGGTTTAGGGCCTGCTCTACTCCACCACGACCTCATCTTTACTCGATTACATCTGCAAAGACCCTAATGCCAAATAAGGTCACACTCGCAGGTATCAGCAGCTTGGACTTCAACGTATCTTTTTGAGGGGGAAGGGAGTACACAGTTCAACTCCAAACAGAACCTTAATAGGTGTGAATAACAGAGGAACTAAAGGGGGGAAATACCACAGTGGAAGGAAGAGAGAATCTAACTCGCCTCACCTTCCTCCATCATGGCAGAAAGCGAGGACACACTGGCTGCAGTAGGGGGTATAAACTGACATGCGAAGATAATCACCAGAAGCACCCAAACTGAAAATAGTTAACCCTGGTTGGCCCCAGGGACAGGCTGAGGTAGGAGGAGGCAGAGAGCCCGTTCAGGGCACTGTGAGGAAATTTGAATATGGACTGACGATTAGGTAACATTACAAAATTACTGTTAATTACCATTTTGTCGGGCTTCATAATGGTAATGGTCTTGATGTAAGAAAAGGTCTTATTTTTCAGAGAAGCAAGCTGAAGCCTTGAGTGAGAGAGGTTATGTCTGGACTTGCTTTAAAATATAGATGGGGCGCCTGGGTGGCTCAGACTCTTGATTTTGGCTCAGGTCATGATCCCAGGGTTGTGGGATCAAGCCCCACATCGGGCTCCACTGCGGAGCATGGAGCCTGCTTGGGATTCTCTCTCTCTCTCTCTCTCTCTCTCTCTCTCTCTCTCTCCCCCTCTGCCCCTCTCCCCCACTCACATGTGCTCTCTCTCTCTCTCTAAAAATAAAATAGAAAACTGGGGCACCTAGGTGGCTCAGTCGGTTAAGCATCTGACTTCAGCTCAGGTCATGATCTCACGGTTCATGAGTTCAAGCCCCATATCGGGCTCTGTGCTGACAGCTCAGAGCCTGGAGCCTGCTTTGTATTCTGTGTCTCCCTCTCTCTCTGCCTCTCCCCCGCTCGCACTCTGTCTCTGTCTCTCAAAAATGAATAAACATTAAAAAATTAAAAAAATAGGGGCGCCTGGGTGGTTTGGTCAGTTGGGCGTCCGGCTTGGGCTCAGGTTATGATCTCACATTGGTGGGTTCGAGCCCCACGTTGGGCTCTGTGCCGACCGCTCGGAGCCTGGAGCCTGCTTCGGATTCTGTGTCTCCCTCGCTCTCTGCCCCTCCCCGGCTTGTACTGTTTCCGTCTCAAAAATAAACAAACATAAAAAAAATTTTTTTTAATAAATTAAAAAAATAAAAATAATATAAAATATAAGAAATATATGGATAAGCAAAATCTTTGGAAAAGATCGAGAGAGCAAATAGAAAAAAAATATTAATAATGGTTACGTCTACATGATGAACATATGGAGGATTATACCATTCTCTCTACTGTCATAAGTGTTTCCACCATCAAAGTTTTAAGGCGGCAAGAGTTGAAGTCTTGGGAGGCGCCTTCTCTCCCACTGCAACTCTTCTTGGACCCACAGACCCAACGATCAGGGCTTCCAAGGCCTTGTACTTCAACCTCCTTATTTTACAAACGGCCAAAAAGGTTGAATGACTTTCCAAACTCACACGGCCAACGAGTGGGATGAGTTGGGGCCGGCCCGGGGTCTCCAGGAGTCCCATCCAGGTCCCCGGCTGCTGTCCCATGCCATCTCCTGCCTCAGTTGTGGGCTGAAGGAGCTATTTTTCAGTGTCAGTTAACAATGGAGGCACACTCAGTTCTTTTTTTTTTTTTTTTTTTTTAAGGCAGACATTGCCTACGGGTCACTGGGTTCTCATATATAAGAAATTTTGATTATACCTGAAAGCTCTATTCTCAACACGACAGTAAAGTACGTTCAGGTCCTTTATGCCTTAAAGTAACCCCTTGGAGGCCTGGCAAGGTGTGTGTCAGTTGAGCCACAAGTATCTGTCATCTATCTTCCACTGACATTAATTATAATATTAATTAACTTCATTAATATTATTATATAACAACTATAATCAACTCTATTATAATAATATTATAACATAGTTATTAATTATAAGACAACTGCATGGGGGAACTAAGTCCTTCCTTTGAGACTTTCCTAAATTTGACCTTTTTGACTTTTACAGGTATTCAAAGTGGCTCTTTTCAAAAAGCCACGGTAGGTGTGTCGATCAATAATCAAAAGGGAAGGAATAAACAGCTCCAACCTTGAGAACACGCGGCATTGGAGAAGGCCAGGAGAAACAGGGCTGGACTGCAGCAGGACCGTGGAACATTCTGGTACCCTCTACCCGCCTGCAGTTCAGATTACCCGACCCCTCCTACTCTTCTGGCTTGTCTCCCACGGCCCGTTTTTCTTCTCTCACAACCAAAAGTAGGAAAGTTAGGGATGGGGCAGGGTGGTCAAAGACCAGCTTTGCCTTCTTAGGATTTCGGTTGGAAACTTTCTGGGATTAAGCTGGCTACCTCTTGCTCTAACCTCAGGGGCCCCGGCAGTGTGGCTGGACCCGGAAACCAGGAGCCGAGGCTCATGCATGCTCACTGAGGTGAGCCAGGCACTGAGCCCACGCTTTCCCAGCCTGAAAAGGGAGACCCTGCCGGCGCTGAGTCAGCTCAGGGCTGCGGCAGAAGTGGTAACACAAGCCCATCGGCCCTTGAGTTATACCTTTAAGGGGCTGGAAGCCCCGAGGAGCCAAAGTGACATATATGCCAGGGCAGGGGAACGTGATTCCCAGCAGGGGGCCAGGCCGGAAGAAGGGATGAATTCCAGCAGGGCAGGGGGGCCGTGACCCTCTGCTGCCGAGATAGAGCAGGGCCGGTTCACCTCACCTGGCAGGAGCCAAGGGAAGCGGGTGATAAAGCCCAGGATCCAACTGTCTTTCTGTTTACTATTCAAGAGATAATCCCGAGCATGTTTGGGATTGAAATAAAGCACCGAGGAGGGGGTTTGAAGAACAACCCGGCATTTCCTGCAGAATTCCTCAGCAAGCAGAGACTAGACCAGTCACCCTCCCCGCTGCCGTTCCTCTCCTGAGTCCACAGTCTTGGGCTCTGCTCTCCTCAGGCGGGAAGCCCAGTCCCAGCAGCTCCATAGCCATTTTCTTCCGCCCGGCATCTTTATTTTGTGTAACTGCAGAAGGCTTGCGTTTACAAAGTTCTGCCACAACCAGCACCTTCTTTGGGTTCTGCACCCCCAAAACATCCTTGGAGCAAGTACGAGTATCCCTACCGTAGTCAGGGAAACCATTCATTTGTTCATTCATTCACTCACTCAAGCACACTTTCAAGGATCTATTAGGCTCCAGACCCTGTGCTGGAACTGAATGCAGCTCAGAAGGGCTAAGTGACTTGCCCGAAGTCACCGTCACACGGGGAGCAGCAGTGCCACGATTGGAACCCAGCTCTTTCGACTGAGACCTAAAAAGGAGAGAGGCCAGAGCTCTGCCTCGGTCGGGTACCTCGGTGGCACCCTCAGCCCTGGTGTCCTCTAGCCTAGCATCCCAGGTGAGCAGTGGTGGAGGGGCCCCACGGCCCACCTACAGACAAACCAAAGTCAAATGGAGTGAGAGGGGCACAGGACAGTGGGAAGGACATAAATAGATCTTCCTGGCTTTCCAGACCTCATTCCCACGCCACCCACCATTTCAACCCTGACATCCCCCCCTGTCCTTCACTGGGAGGAGGACCAGAGGGAGTTCCAGAAACTCCTGCCCCAACTGTTAGCAGCACTGGACCCCAGAAACAATGTCTTCTGAGGTTGGAGCCATTTTCTTCTGCTGGACCTCTAGGTAGTGACCTCTGGCTTCCCTCCACAATCTGGGGAGACAGGGGGAAGGAAGAAGGGAGCAAAGTCTACTGCGAGGAGGGCGGAGGGGGGCAACAATGAGGAAGGAAAGAAGAAACAGAAGGAAGGCCACTAAGACGTTGGTTTCTACTCACTCTCTGTCTCTCTGCCTTAAAAATAATTAAAAAAATAAATAAATAAAAATAAAAAAAAAATAATAATAATAATAATTTAAAAAAGGCAAGTTTTCCAGTGAAACCTACCAGCACTGGGTAAGCTCCAATAGTGGACGAGTTCCCAGGTTGTTCTTTAGTTTCCTCCTTTTTTTTTTTTTTTATAATTGTTTGATTGATTGGCCGATTGATTGGTTTGGCGCTAGAAGGTTGGAAGGAGATAAAAGAGATAGCAACTGCTGTGGGGAGGGGCCCAGAAAAGAGAAGCGGTTAGACAAGTAGCTGGTGAAAAGGTACACAATCCTAGTTTTTTGTTCCTTCTCTGTTTTAATATAATGCACATTCGCCTCCACCCAGTGGGAAGCAACAGTTGCTGAGAACCTTCCAAGCACTGAGAGGGAAGACTGACTCCGTGCCAAGAACTTTGTTCCTGCTTTTATTTAACCCGCATAGCAACTTGATGAGGGAGATGTTAGGACCCCTGCTTTACAGACAAGGGAACCGAGGGTCAAGTTATTCACCAACTCCCCTAATGGCACAAGACAAAGCAATCAATCAGGGCTTCCGTCCCAGGTCTGACTCCACAAGGCCTGGGTTTTTTCCACTGGCCCACACTGCCTGCATTGCTCTCCCGTCGACCTCCGCAGCAAATTCGCAGATTCTGTCATTGACTGGAGAAGGTTAGGAAACACTGATCTGAGCAGTCTGTAGGCGCTCTCCTCTCCGGCTCCCATGATGGCGCAGTGTCGGTTTCCCCCTGCAGGCTTTTGTCATTTGTCCTGTGGCCTCTCTGCTCCCATCTCTACCCTATCCCAGGCACCCGAGGACCTCGGCTTCCTAAATCTCAGCCAGAACGGTATTTTACAAGGACACTCGCCAACCTTGAAAGGCAAGGTACCCCGAGGCAAGGTAGTAAAATTCCTGTGGCTGAGCAGCATGAGCGCAGCGCCACCTAGTGGTTCTTGGGCCAATGGTCCCTGGCGGTGACATTTTCAAACAATCAATATCTCATTATTAACCATAATCACAACCTGATGTTTACTTTTGGAGAAATGTTCAGCGGCAAGGGATACACATGCACTTTTCTGCATGTTTCAGAGGGCTGCGATCTAAATGCCACAATGACTATTAAACAGTGTCCTGCCCGTGAGCAAACAGGAGGGAGCAGAGATTGATTGTATATCTTTTTCATCTAAGCTACTCACCAAAAACAAAGCATCCGTTGAAGCCACTGACCTTTCACTAACTGCTGGAAGGAAAATGCTTGATAAATAATAAATAGACCACTACTGGATGTTGCTTAGAACCATCTTTTAATTAAAAGAACGGAACAACTAGAAGGTCAGGTGACTGACATTTAACTTCCAGTCCAAGAAAAGCATCAATCGAGACTAAAACTATATCCAAAACGTAATTTCACTGTCAGCTACCATTCAGCAAAAGTCCTCTTCCTGTGATACGTCTGGCCGGAGAGGTCAATGCTGGCGACATCTTGGAGAAGAGGTAGCACTCACCTTTGCCGCCTCCTTTGCCTTCCCCTAGCAACCTTTTCATTTGAGTGCTGTAGCAAAAACAGGAAACAACGGTTGCGTTTGGCATCTCCCCAGAAACCGCTCCAGCACCAGACTCACCCAGTCACAGACCCAGATGCCCCACGGAGCACTACCCTAGGAGTGACACGGAAGCCATTTCCCGTCTTGCCCACGGGAAGGCAGGTGCTCTTCCTCCACCACTCAAGGTGACCCCAAGTGGCCCACTGAGCTTGCTCAGGCATCCATCTCACTGAGCACCGGCCAAGCTTCAAAACACGTGACCAACCCCGCCAGTCAGTCCTCTACCTTTTGGCTGTTCTGGAATAGAGCTTAGGAGCATGGAGACCCAGAACAAAGTCATAATCGCATGCCCCGGCCCACGCACACACACATACACTCACCTTTCCTCATTCCCAGCTCCGCATGCCTCTGAGGCAGTACCAGCACCTGTCAGAGCCACATCATGTCATATGCCCTAGTGCCCTGGCGGTCAGGAAAACTGACAGCCCAGTTCAGAGCCATACTTGGTCATAGCTGTGTGCCTGTCTGGATTCCCAAGGGCAGAAGTGCTAGGCTCAGAGAAAATCTTACCCTTCCACTTGAATGATTTTATGTTTTTATTTTATTTTTTTACACTTGAGACAGAGAAAGAGAGACAGCACGAGCAGGGGAGGGGCAGAGAGACGGAAACAGAACCTGAAGCAGGCTCCGGGCTCTGAGGTGTCAGCACAGAGCCTGATGCGGGGCTCGAACTCACAAACGGTGAGATCATGACCTGAGCCGAAGTCAGAAGCCTCACTGACTGAGCCACGGAAGCTGTAGGATGTTTTAAGTGGCAAGCCACCATTTACGTACAGGGAAGGCTATCATTTTAATAAAATCAGGAATCCTATGGGAGCACTGATTTTTCTGTAAAACCACTTTCATTATCAGAAAACATGACACTAAATATTACACAAAATTAGAAAACCCCTAGGGCTTGCCTTTTAAGGACACATGATCAAGAATCAGGCCTGCTGAACAAAAGGAAATGAAGAACTCTATAAAACCTTATGAATCCAAAACCACTTTAAAGTCTTGCTATGTAGACGATGGAAGATGTGGGACCTATTGCCTTTGTTGGCTTTCTTGTCCCTTCTGTCCTTTAATTAAGAGGATTCACCTGGTTCAGCCCCCAGCATCCCATACCTCTCTATCCTCCCCTTGGAGAGCTCATTCATTCTCCCACCTCCAACCTTTACCCTTTGCTAGGGACTTCCTCCCCATCTCCCAGACATCTAACTCATCTCTATCTGCCACTTGGATGATGCAGCATCACCCCCTAACTCAGTGTGTTGAGGACCACCCTCTTCCCAACCTTGCTGCCTGTTAGTGAGGCACATATTCCTCTGGTCACTCGGGTTTGTGACCTTGGAACCCGCCTCCAACTGGGATGGCTGCAGAGACCAAGTCTGACGGGCCTCCTCTTCCCTCCCTCTCCCTTCCCTGCGCGCTCCGCCAATCCCATTCTTTGCATCACATCTGAGCAAATCTTCCTTCCACCTGACGCTGCTTTCACTACATTACTTCCTGCTCAAACTTTCTTACAGCCAACGGAACAACTCTGAGTAGTTATTGGGGCCACGTGGTCTGATCCCAGCCTATCTGTTCAAACCTTTTCCCACTACTCCTCAAGAGTAATGAAAGCATCTGTAATATTACAGGTGAGCTTTACAGTCTGTCTCAATCTCCACAACACGATCTAGAAGCCAAAGAGGCAAACATTACCCCTATTTTGTAATCTGAGACTACGATAGGCACGAGGTCACATCAGCAAAAACTGGAGGAACCAGAGCTAGTCCCGGATCTTCAAATTTGTCTTCGTAAACTGCACTGTAACCTGGACGTGGACCCTTCTTGGCTTGAGTTCAGCAAACCCACATGGAGGGCCTGCTCTAGAAAAGCTCTGTTTAATGCTTTAGTGGGTACAAGTAAGTCTCCCAGCTGGATTTGAAGCTCTTTAAGGCAAGAATGAGGTCACACTTCCATTCTCTCCAAACATCCCTATAGGGACCCGACAGTGGCTTTTGCCCCCACAACTGTGGGGAAGAGCTCTGAAATCCCTGATAAACTTCACGACTTTCACCGTGTTGACCACTGAGATTCAACCTAAAGGAAGTTTGCCGTAAGGGCTAGTCTCTTTACCTTCTATCAGGCTTAGGGTGTCCTCACGGAAGAATCCTTGCCTGATTTAACAAGACTGGAATGTACTGGTGAGGACGTGGGGATACAGGCATCCCCCTATATTGCTGGCAGGAGCAGAACTGAGCAGTTTCCATGCAGGGCAGTATCAGAAGTAAAGACGAGCTATTCTCGAGTCCAGCAGTACCACTGCTAAGAATGCACCCACAGCAACACTGGCCTGTTTACAGCACAAGAAAACACACAGCCACTTTTGTTCACCTTGGCACTCACTAAATCACTGTGCATCCATACAGAGGATGGGAGAAAATGAGGTGCAGGATGGCAAGCATAGTGTCGCCATGCATATGCCCAAAATATTTCTGAACAGGGAATGGTGATGATGGTGGCCTTGAGGGAGCAAATAGGTGGCTGGGAACAGGTTTTGGAAAGGAGACCAGCTTTTTACCTTTAAATCTTGAACCATGTGCATGTATAGTTTTTTTAAAAAAGTACGTGAAGGGGCTCCTGGGTGGCTCAGTCAGTTGAGCGTCCAACTCTTGGTTTCAGCTCCTGTCATGATCCCAGGGAGTGTGGGATCAAGCCCCATGTCAGGCTCCACCCTAGGTGTGGAGCCTGCTTAAGATTCTCTCTCCCCCACTCCCTGCCCCCTCTCCTCGGCTCACTCTCTCTCTCTAAAATAGAAAAAAAAAAAAAAAAATGCAACAACTTTCTAAAAATGTTTTCATCACTATGGCAAAGAAACTGCCTTTTAAACCCCAGAAACCTAAGGTTTAGAAAAATAATGAGTGACTCTCCAACTGTTCCTCTGAGAGCACGATCATCTTTTCCACCTGCTTAAGCCCTCCTCCCAAGGCCTGGCACTCACTGGTTGTCTACGGTTGTTGAATGGATGAGATTTACTTTCCCATCTAAAAGTAAAGCATCCCCAGGGCGCCTGGGTGGCTCCGTCAGTCAGGCATCTGACTCTGGATTTCAGCTCAGGTCAAAATCTCCCGGTTTGTGGGATCAAGCCCCGTGTCAGGCTTTGCACTGGCAAAGTGAAACCTGCTTGGGATTCTCTCTCTGCCCCTCCCTCTGCCCCTCCCACCCCTCAAAATAAATACACTTAAAAAATAAACAAGTAAATAAAATAAAAGTAAAGCATTCCCAAACAAGAGGAATTGCCAAACAGTGATAAAGGTGGCAGGAGGATGCAGCGTGGCTGAAAACTGCTCCCAGTCAGTGGGTTCGAGCCCCGTGTCGGGTTCTGTGCTGACAGCTCAGACCCTGGAGCCTGCTTTGGATTCTGTGTCTCCCTCTCTCTGCCCCTCCCACACTCATGCTGTCTGTCGCTCTCTAAAATAAACATTAAAAAACAATAAATAAAATAACATAAAATAAACAAGTTATGAAGCAGCTTATTACTAGTAGCTGAAAACCACTGGCCTGATCACAAATAAAAGGGCTACAAACTGAAAGGAATATTTCACATGTTCGGTAAAAGATATGAAAATGAAGAAAGCAGAACAGTTGACAAGGTCATGTAAGCACATCACACCACCAGGGAGGCAGGTGAACACTGGTGGACAACAGCATCTAAATTAGCTGGCCCCCTCTTGGCAATCCAGGTATCTACAGAGAGGTCCTCTGAGTTCAGTCTTTAGCTGGATGTAATCGCTTATTCACCCAAATCTCTACTGAGCAGACTACTATGTTCAGGCCTATGCTAACTGTCTCCAGCACACTCAATCTATGAAATTAAAGTTATGGTTCTGACCTTTGTCCATCGTCAGTGACAGATTCTCACTCTTACTACAAAGCACATGTCAGCTTAGCCTCTCAAGTTGAAGATCAAGATAGTTCTAGAGCAAAATGTAAAGATTATCTGCAGACAGAAACAGTTGGCCCAGGGAACATACCACATGCACAAGTAAAAGCCTGATGGAAAAAAGACACCACAGGATCAAATAGAGCCAACCCACACGTTAACACAGAAATCCAAGCAAACCTACTCAGAACGAGTCTCATTCAAACAATACTTACAAAAGTTTCCTTATGCTATTTACAATTTTAAAGTAAATTTACTTTATAAGCAGCCAGGGAATTCTTTATTTAATACCATCCTAACATAAAAGTTCATTCAAACCATGAAACTGAGTTTTATGACAACCTAGAAATAGGAACTGAATGAAGGCAAACATAATGCCTTAGAGATCAAGAAACATTTACACAGTTCCACTGTTAAAAACAGTTCAACATTCATCCAGTGAATACAGTTTGGATGTCAGTATACACATTCGTCAGGGAGGTGAGAGACCTTTCGACTGTTCCTCCGACGGCTCCATATGCTGGCCCTGTAGAGCTTCCGGCAGAGGCTTGTTGTTTTCCAACACTGTTTGGGATTTCACATCCGAAGGTTCAGATTCCCAGGAAACGTGACTACCTGCCTTTTGCTTAAAAGACCAGACAGAAATATGTCACACAGATGCTGTCATTTTCAGTCCACTGACTGGCTGAAGCTATATGACTAAGCACATTCTATCACGGAGTCAAAAACGGAACATTTATATTCCAGGTCAGATTCTATTATAACAAGCAATACCTATGATAAAAATCTCTACAGAACCATAATTTCAAAAGTCCTTACGACAACTCACTTGTTCCAAGCAGCAGTCATTATCACAAAATTTCAGCGTATATACGTGTGTGTGTGTGTGTGTGTGTGTATGTGTATACATTTTTTCAAGTTTCAGTATATTTAATCTACCAGTATTTGACCCGGTGTTCAGGGACATAAACCAAGGTTGGGGAAGGAAAACCAAGCCTTCCTTTAACCTCTAACGAACAGGCAGTTAATCTAACAACAATTTTAATAACAAAATACTCACAGTCCTTGCTTCTCCTACTCGTCTTAAAATGACACCTTCTGCCAATAAAGCCTTTCCTGTTTCCACAAACAATTTCTCTTCGTCTGTTTCTCCAAGCTTCTGTAGCTCAATGTACTTCTCCACAAACCTGGAATTCCAAGCAGTCACATCTTAGGTCTGTGCATGGAGAGTCATCAAGATGTACACAACACCAAGCGGCTCAACAGGTCCGCCTAAGGAACATCTTTTTCCTCAAGTGGAATTCAATGAAACTCCTCACACTGGGACCTAAATTCCTTACAAAAAAAAAAAAAAAAAAAAAAAAAAAAAAAAAACAACAACCAACACAGGACCTGTAAGATGGCTTACTGTTGACAGGTAGACTTGAAGTTTGGATTGAACAGATCAAAAGCTTTCTGACCAGATCCATAGGCCGAATAAAATTTCCTAGAAAATACAAACAACACAATATAAATTTCCAACTACAGATCACGGCCAAGAGCAAAGTAAAGAAAAATTACTAGGCTAAGCAGAAGCTTTTTTTTTTTTTTTTTTTTTTTTAAAGTAATGCATATGGTAAATATAACAAATGTTACAAAAAGGTAGCCGGTGAAAGTGACATTCCTGCTCACCTCCTCCCACCCCCAGTACCCTCCCAGGAATCAATACCAATCTGTTTCTTCTGCATTCATCCAAGAATATTCTCCTAACATATAAGCATATGCACACCTATCCTTCCCTGTTCCAAGCTGCGTAATTTAACCCAAAGGACAGGAAACATTCAAGTACATCTTGTCTCTTCTCCTTTTTTTTTTTGTTTTTGTTTCATTCACCAAGTTTATTTTGAGTCTTACTAGGCATTGTGTTCAGCCCAAAAAGAATCAAATATTGAAGAATATTTCTATTGCCCTGGCTTGAACTATATTAAATTTGTTTATGGTGTTATAATCTTTATCAAAGACATCAACTAAAATATCCAGTCATAATAAAAAGGTATTTACCAGGAAAGGTATTTCTAGAGGAAATAAAAGGAGTTTCTCCATGCAATATTTTTAACTATCCAAGGGCAAATCTGAGTCTTGGAGAAAATTCTTCTAGCTGAGAGAGCAAGACAAAGATCACTAAGTTATTTTAATTAAAGTGATTCATTTGAGGACAAAGGGACAAATTCTATGGAAGACAGAACCCCAGATTTCAATTCCTGTTGTCAGTGGTGGATCCCACCTCAGAATGAGAAGGGGCAATTCATATTCTAAGCTAAGAGCAAATAACTTTAATTAAGCCTTTGCCTCTTCTCCTTAATAGTTCTTTTTTTTTTTTTTTTAACGTTTATTTATTTTTGAGACAGAGATAGAGAGAGAGCATGAACAGGGGAGGGTCAGAGAAAGAGGGAGACACAGAATCTGAAACAGGCTCCAGGCTCTGAGCTGTCAGCACAGAGCCCGACACGGGGCTCGAACCCACAGACCACGAGATCATGACCTGAGCCGAAGTCGGACGCTTAACCGACTGAGCCACCCAGGCGCCCCTCCTTAATAGTTCTTAAAGATCATTTCAAATCACTGAACTTTTCTGTTTCCAATCCTTTGCTACTCTAGAGAGTGCTGCAATGATTACCTTTATCAATATTTCTTAGTACACTATGCAAGTCTGGAATAGATTCATAATAACAGTACTATTAGCTCAAGGTATGTGCATTTGCAATATGGCCTTGCAAACTGCCAAATGCTTCCAAGTGTATGCAATGAGCCTGCGCAGAAAAGTGCTGTCAAAGTATTTAATACCCCCAAAGATCTCATGTCCTACTCTGAAAATTTCCGCGTAGAGCAGAACATACTTGTTTTACTACCTCAAGGAGTGTCGGGGGCAGGGAGGGGGGGTAGAGAGGAGATTCCTCAAAAGAAAGGGGCCTGGACCTCAAATGAGAATATAATGACTTTATAAGTTTTGTTTTCTTATAACCAGAAATAGAGATAAGAATAAGGTGTATATATTCAATTGACTAAAGTACAATCTCTGATCTTAATATTTAAGAGAAGCAGAATCCTACAAATTCTAGGTACTAAAAACTGGCATCAACATTTGAGGGAAAAAGTTCTTCCACTGAATTCTCAGCAAGCTCACTTCCTTGAACCCCATAGTCCTATGAATAAAATGGAGACAAAATACTGTAGGGTTAAAGTAAGGCCTAAATGAGAGAATGTTTTTAAGGGTTTAGCATAGTGTTAATCCATGCACAGAAACAGGCAGCTATAATTGCAATGATCAGTCCGTTGCTGAGCTCCAGACTCTACTGCCCAGAACTTGTTTCTCTCACATGTGGGAGGGGCACTGGTTCCCTCACCAGGCTAGATATTCAAGACTTTCTCCACAGGGAAAGCCCTGACTCAATTCCTGCAAGTCACCCGACTGCTAGCCAAACCTTTCCTTCTGAAATCGCGCTGCCTCCTGTCCACCACGGGCGCTTTGCACTCACGCTCTAATCCGATCCTCGGGGTACAAGATGTCCTGGATGGCAGCTTTGGCTTTGCCATATCTCAGGCGGGGCCTTCGGAAGACCGGCTCTCTCAGTGGAGGAAAAGCGTTATATATGTCAAACCAGAGGGGCTTCTCCTTCAACACCCCAGCCCGAAGCAGGTCCCGAGTCCTTAAGGAAGGGAAAATAACGAAGGTCAGCCAGTTACAACAGCCCGTCTAAGCCCATGAATCAGTCTAGTCACAGCCTGGGGCATCAGTGGGATTGCGAGTCCGAAACACAGAACCGGAAGGAGGCCGCAGCACGGGTGTTCCCCACCTACAGGTAAGATACTTCCATTTTCCAAAACCAACCTAACAACGCTCAGGGGTTAAGTCCTTCTATTTTCTCAGGTGCGTCCCACGCCTCCTCCCCCCATCCCCGTCCAGTCAAGGAAAATAGAGGCTCCAGCTGGGCCCATCAGCATCTTCCTCCCCTCCTCTTCCCAGAGACCTCCACCCCGGCAGGGGGAGAGGTGCAATCTTGAACGAGAAAGGTACATTCGGGGAGTGATGTCAAGTACACCTATTCAGAGACGGCGGACAGCACGAGAGGGCATCACCCGGCTCCCACTCCGCACTCTGGAGAATGCCTCGCCCTACTCACACCCACCCAGAAAAAGCGCGACCGGTCGAGAGCCCCCATCCCGGGGGAGGCGCCCCCAGCCCACCCCGCCTCCGAGCACACACCGCGAGAAAACGCTCCCCACCGTCTGCAACCGGCTCCCCGCCATGGCAGGCGCCTGGGATACACACGGCCAGCGGCTACCGGAACCGGAAGCGCCCGCGGCGGCGAAGAGGGCGTAGGCTGCTGGCCGAGCCGAGGATCGCGGCGCCCTCTCCGCAGCCCCAGCCGGAGAGCCGAGCCAGGCAGAAGCAAAGGATGGGCCGAACTGGCGCGGCCCTCGGCTCCCGGCCAGATTCAGACGCGAGCACTCGATAGCCGAGACGAAAGGAAGGAAGCCGGCCAGAGCCGGGCAGAAGCAATAAATGACCGATCTCGAGGAGGGATTCACGCTGGTGACTGCTTTACCCTTTCTGGCCTTGCTGAGCCACCCAGTCTGGAAGGTGGGGCGGCGCGGAGGGAAGACGAGGGGGAGGAAGGAGGGAGGCGCAGCCTACGTCCGGGGAACCAGCCCGGCCAGGACACACGTAAAGGCACAGATAGAGGTCACGCTGGCGCTGGGCCCGAACTGCGCCTTATCTTGCTTGGAGCCACAGACTCCGCAGAAGGAAACCGAGGCCGGGACGGGCAGTCACTGGCCTGGCGTGACACTGGGACGGGCAGGCACTGGCCTGGGGTCACACTAAAGCTCAAGCGTCTGTCCTCCGTGCCCTGCTGTGCAGCGCGCCCCGTGAGTCCTTAGGCCCTGGAGTGCCTCCTGCATCTGCTCCCTTCGGGATGCGCCCGGCAACTAGTGTTTTCTCCGCGGGAGGCGTCGCGGGCTCGCTCCTCCGTGGGGCTGGCAAAGCGAAAGTGAACGAAACAAATTCCCAGACGGAGACCCAAAAATCTGGGAAAAGTAGCCTCTCGGGGTTACTTATTGGTCCAATAATCGTGCTTCGGGTAAAGTACCCCCAAAGAAATGAAAGCACAATTTCTTTCATGAGGATGTTTGTGCAAGGATCGTCACTGCAGTGGAGGAAAAAAATCAAATGGAAAATTATGGTTCGTGTGTCCCATGCAATCCTATGCAGCTGTTAACAATGAACTTGTGAATGCCCATGACTTAGAGTTAAATGAAAAGGGAAGTTGCAGAGAAACATCTTTTAGTGGGATCCTAACCTGTTAAAAGAAAAAAGAAAACACCTGTACATGCGTTTGTGTTTCTATGAAGATGGAAACTACGTAGAAGGCCCACAAGGCTGTGAACCTTGGTTATCTCCAGTGAGACTGCCAGAGAAGACAGCATTTTTTCTTTATATTTCCTTCAGAGTTTGATCGGTAGAGTTTTTATTCGTGTTTGAACTTTTTAATCCAGTGCAATGTTTTGAATTGCATACACACAAAATATCCCCCCGGGCCCATTATCATCTTTGTCAGCCAGAAAGAGCAGCAGGTCATTCCAGAGCACTCCCACTCTATGGGAGGCTGGTGACGAGGAGGAAACTAATGTTTCAGGAGCAGTTACTGTTTGTTTGTTTGTATTGTCTTGGATCCACACACCTAACCAGAAGGTAGCTATTATTAGCCTTATTATAGATGAGAAAGTGAGGCCACAGCAGGTGAAGCAACCTGTCAGACACCTAACTGACAGAGCCAGCCTTCCCACACAGCCTGGACCTTTTCCAGAAACCCACAACCCTCCTTAGCTATGTCTCAAGCTGGAGATTGGTAGACCTATGAGGTCAGCCAAAACTGGCCCCACGGGCAGGAGAGGAGGGATTGGAGGCCCAGGGCTAACCTGAGAGGTGGGTTTCATGGCTGCTGCAGGGCCCTGTGGCACAGGGAAGAGAGAGCACAGTGCTGGCTGCTGGGCCAGGTGTAGAGACTCTAGTCTCCCAGTCTTAGGAAGGTCTGGAAGGCTTTGCTCTAGGTCGAGCAAACATACTCCCAACTAAATATAGTCTTCCCAGGCCTCATAACGAGTTTCTAATTCTGTCCAAGTCCCAGCTAGCTGCCAGCCCAGACCACAGACACACTTCCCTTCTCCCACTCAGGCCTGCTCCCCTAGGCCACTGCAGTTACCACTGGTAAAGAATTAGGAGAATTTATTCAGGGAGGAGAGCCAAGGACCCAAACCCTCAGTGGGGGAGGAATTGCAAGATTGGAATTTCTCCTCTAGATCTTCTTAGGGAAGTTACTTCCTCTTCTGAGCCCTTCAGGTTTCCCCTCCTTGAGGCATCTGGGTGGCGCAGTGGGTTAGGCTTCTGACTCTTGATTTTGGCTCAGGTGATGATCTCATGGTTCGTGGGATCAAGCCCTGAGTCTGTCAGGCTCTGCGCTGACAGCTCTGAACCTGCTTGGGAATCTCTCCCTCTCTCTCTCTGTCTCTCTGTTCCTCCCACGTGCGCACACGCACACACTCTCTCTCAAAATGAATTAATAAACTTTGCAGTTTCCCCTTCAGCATCCTATTTAATGCCTCTGTGACTGAGAGAGTGGAATGTTGGTGGGTAGATAGGAAGACCTTGGGGATGTGACAGCAGGATGAATTGGGAACCCTCTGACCCTGCAACAGGAAGTGTGTGCCCAAGGGAGTACTCATTCATGAAAAGGAGGAAGCTGTGGGGCAGCCGGGGGCAGGCAAACTGGACATTAGAGGCCTCTGTCTTCTCACCAGGACCTCTCAAGGCTGCAAGGGGCTGATGCACTCATGCCTTGCACTGCAGCAGCAATCTGGATTTGTCCTATTCAATTGTTCAGCTACCTGATGCCATAGGTAACGTCCTGACAAATCTCACACAGAAGGAAATAGAACTTGTCAACTCCCCAAAAGGCCGTATTCCTTCCGCTACCCTGCTCGACCCCGCTAGATGTGCCCGCTAAATAGTATCCACTACCTGCGTAGTTTGCTGCAAGAGTAGAAGCCACCATTCTGCAAAGACCAAACGAGAGCTGGTAAGTAACAAGTCTGATGGCAGTTACAGCATCGCTGTTGCTCTTGTGTCCTGATTGCCACCTGGGACTGCAGCATTTTGATGATATTTCGTAAATTGCCTTATTGTTTCATTGTCTTGTTAAATGATCCCGTCCAGCTCACAAGCGCTTAAGCACCTGCCTGGCCCTGTGCCGAGTCCTGGACAAGCTGACTATCCAGTGGGGGAGACTGGCAAATTCATAACTGAGAACTTCTATGTTGAATAGCATGTGGATTATATCAGTTTGCTAGGGCAGTCACAACAAAGTACCACAGGCTGGGTGGCTTAGGCCACAGAAAGATACTTTCGCACTATTCTGGATGCTAGAAGCCCGAGATCAACTTGCCAGGGTGGGTTTCTCCTGAGGCCTCTCTCCTTGGTTTGCAGACGGCCACCTTCTCCCCGTGTCCTCGCATGGTGTTCCCTTTGTATGTGCCTGTGTGCTCTTATGACACCAGTCATATTGGACCTGAGCCCAACCTAATGGCTGCATTTTAACTTCAATACTTCTTTAAAGACTATCTCTAAACACAGTCACATCCCGAGCTACTGGGGGTTAGGACTTCAACATACAAATTTTGAAGGGACACTGTTCAGCCCCATGACACTGACTGATAAGTACTTGGCTGAACAGCATCCATGTGCCCTGCCAGGTGCACACGCACTCTGTGCTCTCCTTCACCCTGCTCTGTTCCCCGGGAGGCTGACTTCTAGGAACCGCAACCACGGCCCTCTGCTTCCAGTTGGGTTCCAGGAGGTACCACCAGTGGGAGGCATTGGCAGGGGAATGGAAGGAACGAGGAGAGTGAAGGTAGTCTCTATTCCCCTGGCTCCCTCCACGTACAGTACAGGAACATAAAGTCACAGCTCTACAGGGCAACCTGTTCACACAGAGCTCTCACCGGGTTCCAGTCACTGTTCCCTCCCTTGCCCCTGAAGGCCGAGACTCAGCAAACTGTGCCCCTCTGTTACTGGCCATAGGTTCTAGGCCGTCCTTTGTGGCTTCCCTACACTCTGCCCACGTCTTTATAAATAGCACCCTTATTTAAGTAGTGCCTGGGAATTTGTCAGACAAAAAGTGGAGAAGCATCCCCGATGGCAGAACGGCCTTGGTGAGTGAAAATCCCAGCGTATTGATGAAATCATGAATACCGTTACCCATCTTTGGCAGAGAGCCAGGATCAGGGAGAAATTAGCTGCTCGCCTCAAAAGAGGAGGAAAACAATAGTATACATTCAATACACAGTACAGGGACCAGGGGGAGGAGCAGCAGCGGGGGAGATGTGCAAAGAGGAGGCCGGAGCATCGTCTCCCACCTCCAGGCTGTTGTGTGCTCTCTCTCCTGGCACGCGTGGGTTGGAGGCCCACACCTGCTCGGAGGCCCACGCCTCCGCTTCCTTTCGAGGGTCAGCCAGGAGGGCACATCGGCCCGCAGCGCACACTCTGCCAGACTCTGCTCCCTCGCTCCCTAAGCTTTTCCCTCTCGGAATGTGGTGTTGTAACTGTGTTCACTGGTCTGAGTCTGTCTAACTGGGCCTCTCTGAGGGCAGGAACTGGCTGTCTTATCTCTGCCTCCCCACGCCCGGGCTGCTGCTTGGCCCAGAGGTGGCTCTCAGAAAGTTTTGTCATCAACAGCATGGCTGAATCAGGCCAAGTTAGGACAAATGAGGGAGCCACCCCGGCCCTCCTTTCTGGAGGCCTTCCTCAGACACGCTATGGGTATGTGGGCAAAAGCTGTGGTTGAATGGGGATAACCCTCCACTCCTCCAAGAACCTGGTCATTTCTAGTCCTGGCTATCCTCTGTGGCCCACTGACAGATCCAGTTTACAAACCTCGGGGCCTCAGCTCCGTTACCTGTAATATGGGCATAATCGGATCACCCACCCTGTAGCCTTCTTATGAGGAGTCAGTGGGTTAATATCTGCCGAGTGCTTAAAACAGTGCCTAGTGTACAGGCTCAATAAATAAGAGTGATGATAATAACGTTTTCTGACCACTGCACGTTTAAGAGCAACAAATCACAATTTATTAAATCACACCTACAATTAAGTCACACCTAACAATTTGCAAGGCATGTTCACACAGCTGCCTGTTCATTTCTTCAGCAAACAGTCTTACCCCCAACAAGAATCTAGTTCAAGCAGAGGAAAGAAAAGCACTTTATGCCGCTACCAGCCCTGTATCACTGTGGCTCCTTTTGTAGCCAAGGAAACAGGAGCCAGCTGGGCCTGAAGCAACAATCTGGCCTTTTATTATTAGAATTAAAGGCCAATTGGAATCACTCTGGAGCTTTCCCAGCAGAGGATGAGCCCCTTGCAGGCAGATGTTGCAGGCTGGTGTGGGCCCCCCTCTTCTTGTGGAAGGCAGAGCAAATCTATCTTTAATATGCTCTGGAACCTCCCGGATCTTGGGAAATTCAGATTCTGACTCGAGCGGTCTGGGGTGAGGACTGAAACTCTGAATTTCTAACAGTCTTCTTCCAAGCCGATGCCAGCGCTGCTAACCTGCAGGTAAGGTAGCCAACTGGCCTAAGTTTGCCCAGAACTTTCCCAGTTTTAGCACTGAGATTTCCGCATCCAAGGAACACGCAGACCTGGAAAACCAGGACAGTTGGTCACTGGATCCACAGAACCACACTTCGAGTAGCAAGGACATAGCCAGCTGAGTTTGTACTGAGCTTTACAGCCCTTCACTTCAGAGTCCCCTGAATAATCCTCTTGACCTGATAAAGAATTGTGACTCTTTAATCTCTAGAAATGACAGGGTAGATGCTGGCTCTGTAGGGCCTAAGGTTTATATAATCTTAGTGGCTCTTTTAAGAAAAAAAGTACAAAAATATCTTTGTTTTACAAAATTTGCAAAACATATAACCATGCAAATAGAGTAAATTCCCTTCTGTCTCTTTGGCCTCTGGCCAAACAGGTGCTCACTTCCTTCTGGGAAAACGGTGTTGGCCTCTCAATGGCCAGTTCTGTGAGATGACCACCAGGTGGCAGTAGATTTACACAGCCCCGTTTCAACCACCCGCCCTGCTCCCTACCCGCTCCCCCCATCTCCAGAAATTTCTAAATCTTCCTCCAGCTGGCCTAGCCAGCTAATCCAACAAATTAATCTATGCTCTGATAATGGGCAAAGGAGTTCATGTGCTTCTCTCTAAATAGCATATTTTCCATTCAATGGGAATGCTAAGATCATTTTTAAAACCAAATAAAGAATGCTAATAGGTGACGTCCGAGCACACTGTTGGATCAGACATCACACTATGGAGATGTTTTTAAGCAGGTAGAACTTTCTGTGTTCGGCAGATCCTGTCTATGGCGAGGTTCTAGTTCTTACCACCTCTTCCCCCGCCCGAGCGTATAGCTTAGTGTTTAGGTAACAACTTTGGAGTTTGGCTGCCGGGGTAGTAAGTACTACCACTTACTGAGGGGCATGTGTGCCTCAGTTTCCCGATCTGTGAAATACAAATAATAATACTGATTTCATATAATAGTTGTGGGGATTATGTAAAATAATGTACGTAAAGCTCCCCAGAAAAGTTGCATACAATAAGCACTCAATGAGCAGCCATCATCTTCATCATCCTGTATCTTGCCTGTCTTCTGCCTTCTGCAAACCAAATTGTCCTCCTGTCTTTCTTCCAATCTCAGGCCCCTACCAGGTGCCTCAAGTGAACAGAGGAAGGGTTGAGACTCCAGGTTGGTAATAAGCAGGCCAGTTCTTCTGGGCACAGCATTCTTCAGACCCATGATCTCTCAAGTTGGGGCTGAGCCCTGGGGACACTGAAGCAAGGAGGAGAGGCACTAGCTGGACCAGACTCCAGACAGCCCAGCTCAGCACTTTAGCAGGTCACTCTCCAAGGATCACTTTGTGGATACCAGGAGCCCAACATTTGTAGACGAGCCTGGCATGTGAGGGCAGATGGATGAGGGGGTTGCCTGGCCCAGCCTGACTCCCTCCTAGGTCCTATAAACACTGTTCGGCCCAGAGGGACTCATCACGGAGCAGAGGCTTCATCTGCTGTGCATCTCCATTTTCCAGGTGTATCTGGATCGCTTTCTTTGCCTTCTCTCCCCACATCCCCTCTCTGGATACAATTACCTTCAGTCAGTTAACTGAAAGGCAAAAGAGTGGATGGTTCTCAAACTTTGCTGCATATTAGAATCACCTGAGGCACTTTTACACTCTGATTCCCAGGCTAAATCCCAAACCAATGAAATCAGAATCTTTGGGAATGGGACCCAAGTTTCAGCAATAATTCCAGTACATGGTGCCTGGCTGGGAAGAGCAATGGAGAAATGTGCAACTCTTGACCTCAGGGTCGTGGGTTTGAGCCCCACATCGGGTGTAGGGATTACTAAAAAAAATTTTAAAAACTTGAAAAAAAAAAAGAATTCCAATGTATATAGCAAGTTTGAGAACTGGTGTTCTAGAGTAGTGTTTCTCCAGCTTCAATGTGCATTCAAGTCACCTGAAGAGTTTATTAAAATGGACATTCTAGGGGCACCTGGGTGGCTCGGTCGGTCAAGCATCCAACTCTTGATTTCAGCTCAGCTCATAATCCCAGGATTGTGGGATCGAGCCCCACATCAGTCCCCATGCTCAGCATGGAGCCTACTTCAGATTCTCTCTCCCTCTCCCCCTCTCCCCTGCTCTCTTTCTCAAAAAAAAAAAAAAATTACATATATATATGTGTGTATATATATATATATATATTAAAGTGGACATTCTAGTCCAGTAGGTCTAGGGTAGACCCTGAAATTGTGTGTTTCTATCAAGTTCCAGGTGATACAGATGGTGCCGGTCCATAGACCAAATTTTGAGTAGCAAGTTGTGGAACTGTGCTTCTCAAACTTGGCATGTATCAGAATCATCTGGAGGGCTTGTTAAAATACTCCCAGTTTGAGATTCAGTAGATCTGGAGTAGGGCCCCATAACATGCATTTCTAATGTGCTCTGTGATGCTGATGCTGCGGGTCCACACAGCACACCTTGAACAGCATTTGGAGTCAGGCACCCCTGGACCGTGTTTCTGGCTTCACACCTTGCTACCTCTGCAACCTTGCAAAGTTACTTTCTGAATTGTCATTTCATCATCCGTAATTATTGGGTCAGATTAATTGAGCTAATATGAAACACTACCAGACTGCCCAGTGTGCTGGTCCTCAAACTTGATTGCAAATTTGAATTACATGAGGAGCTGTAAAATAAATCACCCCATGGCTGTTGATTTAATTGATATAGGGTACTGAGCATCAGGATTTTTTTTTTTTTTTTAAGCTACTCAGGTAATTCTGTGCAGCCAGTAGTAGGTAGGGGCCTGGCAGTGTGGTTCCCAAACACAAGACTCAGATTGCTGGGCTGCACTCCCTGAGTCTCTGATTCAGTATGTCTAGGGTAGGGCTGAGAATTGGCATTTCTAACAAGGTCCCAGGTTACACACCTGAGGGTTACACACCTATCAGTAAAAAATGCACAACACTGGGACACCCAGCTGGCTCGGTCAGTAGAGCATGCTCCTGATCTGGGTGTAGAGATTACATAAAAATATTTTTTTAGGAGTACCTGGGTGGCTCAGGTCATGATCTCGCTGTTCGTGGGTTTGAGCCCCACATTGGGCTCTGTGCTGACAGCTCGGAGCCTGGAGCCTGCTTCAGATTCTGTGTCTCCCTCTCTCTCTGCCCCTCCCCTGCTCGCACTCTCTCTCTCTCAAAAATAAACATTAAATATATATAATATATATTATATTACATATATATTATAATATACAGTGTGTATATATATATATATATGTTTTGTTTTTGTTTTTGTTTTTTTTTTAATGCACAGAGCCAGGGTTAGAGGATCAGCTTGGTTTGCCCACATCCAAACAGTATGTATGGAGAGCATCACCCGCTGTCTTACCTTGGTCTAACTGGGGGTGAAGGAGAACCTGTTTATAGGAGGGCAGGGAGAACCTGCATTGTTCCTCCAGACTGAGCTCAAATGTGGCAGCAGGGGTTAGAGCGGTGGCCTTGGCCTGGGTGACTGAGAGCCCAGAATAAAATGTGAGTGAAAGCCACAAGGAGGCCTATGGGCTCAACACAACAAAGAACCTTTTAACCTTCAGAACTGCCCTGTCTGCAAAGGGCACCAGCTTCCTCTTTGGGCTGGGAGTTCCCTGGCATGGGCGGTAGTCCTACACTGCTGGGGAGTAAGGGAAAGAAAGCTAGAGGTCCTTGAATGGGAAGATCTCTACGGGCCTTTGCACCTCCCTGCAGCCTCCCGTCAGTGTCACTCCTGAAGCTTTCTGGGTATCTGGGTAAGCTTTCGCCACACACTGGCTTTTGCCTTGGAGTTTTCCTTTGCCGAGGAGCTAGGGATTTTCCCAAGGGCAAACAGGAAGGCGACTGCGCAGAGCAAAGCAGCAGGTGGGCGAGGTTGCCCTGCGGGCGGCAGGTCTCTTCTCCGGAGTGCGCTGCGGAGAAAGCTGAGCCCTCGGGGCCTTACAGACACTGCGGGTTAACTGAGGCAGGTGACCCTCGGGGGCAAGGCGGGGCTCCAGGGGCCAAACCCTGCCCAGGACAAGAAGAGAGGAGGAAGGGTCCAGCCCACACTGCCGGCCACATCAGAGCACCAAGAGAACACCAAGTCTTTATTACAGGAATTCCTATGAAACAGCTCCAAGAAAAAACCCACACATAGGAGAAAAAACAACTAACAAAGCAACACACACAGACGTGGGGCTGGGGCTTCCCCGCCATGCGCCGGGAGGGTCACGGCCACAGCCCAGAGGCCCCTCCTCTGCCCCCCGGGCCCAGGCTGTTCGGAGCTCGGGCTGGCGGCCCAGGGGCTCCTCGGGGGCCACAGGCGGGTCGCAGGGAGCAGCAGAGGGCGGGCGGCCCCGCGCCAGCGCCCTAGGCCCCGCGCGGGTGCCAAACTTGGTCGGGCTCCGCAGCGGCGCTGCGCGTCCCGATCCCCACCCCCACGTCCTCCGGGGGCCGCCTCTTCGGAGCGCGCCGGGAAAGCTGGGCCACCGAGTGCGCCCGGCCTCGGCGGAAGGAGGTGCGATCGCGCCCGCCAAGTCCTCACTATCTAGGGGCGACTTGCGGCCACCAGGGCCCCGCCGAGGCTTGGCTCCCACTTCCAACCTCCCCACCCCGCGCGGTTGGGCTGGGCTGGTTGGTTCTCCACTGCGGGGGCCGCGACGCCTCGTGCCTGCCCAGGCTCCCGGGTTCTCCGGAGAGGTCAGCGCGTTCCCGTCTCGAAGTCTGGCCGGAGAGACCGGGCCAGCCACCCTCCCACTGGCAGTGGTCGGTGCCCGGTAAGGCTCGTAGAACCGGAGTGTGCCTCCTCGGATCATTCACCTTCTTGTTCTAGGCAAGAGACGCCCAGCAAGCCCTTCTGCCCCAGGCGCCCCGCCCCCACCCAGGCTGGCAGCCTCATCCCTCACGCTCCTCAGTCCTGCACTTTCTCAAGGATCACTTCAGAACCTGCTGCTGCCCACCCTTAGTGACAGCAGGACTTCTGCTCAGGGCCCCCACCCCACCCGTGAACCGCGCCCCCCCCCTCCCCCGCCTCCCCAGTTCCCATCCAGAATTGGTTTTTGTCTCCTGCCACAGTAAAGAATCCTCCTGCCTGGCCAGAGTCCTCCAGCTCCCTGGGGGCCACCCTCCTCGTCCCTGCTGGGGGCCCATGCAAACCCCAGGGGCAGCCGGAGGGGCGGTCAGTAGATACCTCTCTGCGGTGGCCCGTAACTACTCAGAGGGAGCCTGAGTGACTGCCCAGGGCTCTCCTACCCACGGATCTGTGCAGGGATGGTACCAAGGGTCAGCAGCCCTGGGGAAAAGGCTGGGATGCAGGAAATCATGGGAATCAAGGGCCCAAGGTGCCCAGGAGGGAGCTGAGGATGGGAATGGGGGGGGGGGTGTCGGGCAGTGTCTGCTGCCCAGAAGGAGAGATGGGGAAAGGAGAGAGGCAGGGGTTCTGCCTTCGGGCCTTCACCATCCTGCCCTCTTGGGCACCCCCACCTTTGCCTATTTTCCGGGATTTTTTTAAACAAGGTGGGTGGGGGGGTCAAGTTGATGGTGGTTCCTGCATTTCTGCTCATTGCCCATAGAACAGCCTGGCTACAAAAGGGGCCATGATTGGCTGCTGCCCCTAGGGGCCCCAGGTCCTTCCTCCAATCACAGCACAAAACTCCAAAGTTCTAAGTCCCGTGAAAATGGCAGTGGCAGTGGCAGTGGCTGGGCTGGACTGGGGCCGGAGAATCAGGAGGCCTCAGTACTCAAGCACCATCTGTCCGGCTGCAGCTGGGCCCTTCAGCTGGGGGCCGGTTTTGCTCTCCAGCCGCCTCTGCCAGGTCAGATCTTGTCCGGTGAGGAGGAACTGCTGGCATCTGGTGGGGAAGAGAGATGGAAGAAGTGTTTCAATGGAGCCCAGGGGGTCTTTCCTTGTCAGTGGTTCCTGGAGAGACGGTTTGGGGCAGAAGACACCAAAGACAGGTGCCCTGTCCTTCCTCCGGGGACTCTATGCCAGCCTTGAAACTCTGCCTCGGGTCATGCCCTGCCCCCGCAAACCCAAGCTCCTACAACAGTGAGAGCAGAGCCTCTGGCAGCTAGAGATAGAGTAGGGGGCTGGGGAAGCGGCTGGATAGGAAAGGCCGAGAGGTGGGGAAGGGGCCAGCCCATTCCGGGACGCAGCTGTAGCTCAGATAAGCTGGACCCAGGGGACCTGGAGGGGCAGAAAACTAAACTGGGATCAGAATTCAGCGGGCCACACACACCAGGCTGGGAGTTCGGAAGCCTGTACTCGCTCAAACAGCAAGAGGGGAATGGCAGGAGAGTGGTGTCCCGGAGATGGGGTGAGCAGAGCAGGGGCAGCGAAGAGACCAGCAAGCGTTAACCAGGCCGTGAGAGTTTGCCAGCGCGGGGCTGAAAGGGGTAGGGGAAATGAAATGGGGAAGTCAGGAGGAAGGTGTTGTTTGGCTGCCAGTGAGTTCATACCCAGGGCTGGAAAGACAATCCTGGGCACGGTGGGGATTCAGGGTGGATGTGGCAGACTGAGAGGGAGATTCAGGTTCTGGAGCCCGCTGCACAGAAGTATTGCTGTTGCTGTAAATGAGCGTGGTGGACTGCCAGAGAGGAGTGAGAAGACTTGGAAGAGAGTCAAAGGTGGACCTTGGGGGAGAGCTGGGGCGGAGGGACCCAGAGGGCCATCAGGAGCAGGAAGCACACAGCAGAGAGGAAGAGAGGAAGGCGGCCCAGGAGGCCTGGGCCACAGAAGCAGGGTAGGGGGGTGGGGCATGGCACAAAGACACAGAACCGGAGAAGGACCTGGTCCTGCCGGTGACCTTCCTGGATCAACCTGGGGATGGTGGAGAGGAGGCCACTTTTTCACAAGTCGGGCAATGAAGGGAAACGATGAAATCTCTTGGCTTTTAAGATGAGGAGGAACAGGGTATAGACTTGAGGAAGACGCTGGAAAAGGAAAAGCTCGAAGACTTGGAGAGAGAAATAAATGATGGCAAGGTCCTGATGTGGGGGGTGGCTCTGGACCAGACACAGTTTCCCGGGGAGAAGTGGAAAGGAGACCGAAGGAGGCAGCAGCGGTGGGGCTGTGGGGGCCCTTCCCCGGCTGGCCGTATTTGAGCATTCCGGACCAGTGGAAATCGTGGGTGCAGCTCCGTGCGTGAGGAAAGACTGAGTGTGTCCACATCGTGGGGGGGTGTGACAGGCAGTCACTTTGAAGTGATGTGAAGGCCAGCTGGCCAATCTCCCTCCACTACAACTATCCTGAGGGAGGCAAGTATTTCTTCAAACAGGGTCATACCTGCCACACCGTCAGCTCAAGGAGCCTTGTAGGACAGCGGCTAGGGGAAGGAAGCATGGGCAGAGAGGGAGTTGGAACAGGGACAGGTTCCACTGAGCCCTGGAGGAGGTGTTGACATTCCCTGATCCACACCCCCACCCCCACTCCCCGCCAACCCCGGGGATGCACAGGTTAAGAGGAGGAAAAGCAGCCTGAGGGCCCAGGGCTGCAGCCAGAAACAGAGCTGCCTCCAGACAGGCTGTTTCTTCATCTGGTTTTGGCCGATCCTACACCACCCAACCCAAGCAGGCAGTGGGAGGGTTCCGTGTGCTCGGCCGTGGTGAGGCCATGTCACTTTTTCTTAAGTGGCCCTCCCACTGTGCAGTGTGTGTCCTGGACTGTCTTCTCAATTTGGCTGTAAACTCTCAAGGTCAAAGCTGACTTTCCCCCCCTTCTTCCCAGGATCTGGCACAGGCAGGTGTGATTACTCTGCTAGAAGGAAGGAAGGAAGGCAGGCCAAAGACGAGTTCCATGCAGAAGACCATGTCCCCTCTCACAACAAGGGAAGAAAACCAGGACCTGTGCCATCCAGTTGCCTGAGCCCAATGCCTCCGGAGCCCTGGGAAGACACCTCGAGGAGGGCATGGCAGGCCCGGTCTCTGGGCAGCTGTGACTCCAGGCCTTACCTCTTACTGTCCTTCCCGTAGGGCTTCCTCCATCTTGGGTGCGTCCTGACGCCTTCCCCGGAAGTCTTCATCTGAAAAGCAGAGGGAAGTTGTCTCATCCTCCACCATGCAGGGTGTCACGCAGGCACGTCCTCCAGGCTGGGCAAGGGAACTGACCCAACTCTCTCCATCCCCCTTGTTTGCTGGGGCACAAGCTGACTCTGGGGTGGGGTGGGGGCGGGGGGATACGTGGGATTGGTGAGGGCACCAGGGCACAGTGTGGAGTTAGAATACCTAGCTGCTGGCCTGGCTGCATCACTGAGCTCTGAGACCCTGGACAAGTCCTTCCCTCAGCTTCCTCATCTGTAAAATGGGTGCGGAAATTGCACCCTCCATATGGCCTCTAAGACCCCCCTGGCCCTTGCTTCTGGGTGTCTCCTGACCAAAGGGCCCCTCTGCTCTGAGGCCTAAGGATCAGGTTCAGCTATGGGCCTGCTAGCATCTAAGGCAGTGTCTTTTGGGAGGGACTGCATGCACGCTGAAAGGTGTCTGGGCCCAGAGACTAAAACTGCACAGCGCTTGGTTCTCAAGGGGAGGCCCCTCCACGTGAGTAGGCCTGCCTGCCCCCTCCCACCCCAGGGAAGACTCCCCAGAAACAGCACCTGACACTTTGTGCTCCAGGGAGAGATCTAGGTGGAGGTGCGGCCGGGGCCTCCTTCGGGGAGTGGAAGGGAGAGGCGACACGAACCAAGCAGGAGGACCCATTTCCTTGGGTCACCTGCCCACCTATCCATGATGTATCCCCCCCAGGTTGGGCCCACCCATGAAATAGCCGGGCCCTCCTCTTGGAGGATCACCCATCACAAGCAACTTAGAGCTCCAGCTTCCCTGCCCTCCTCGCCTCACCACAAGTGTGACCCTCCACGTCGTCCAGCAGATTAGCCGTTGACACCGCAGCTCCCAGCCTGCCAGGCCATTCAGGAAAACGTCTCAGGGGTGGGAGGCACTGCCATCGTCCTCCAGTTGTACCGCCCCCTGCCCCTGGCTGGCTACCACCCACTGCGAGCCCAGGAGACTCCTCCCCTTCCAGCCTTCTCCCCCAGGGCTCCCCAAAGCCTCCTTTCCTTGGGGGGGCGGGGAGACTTTCTCACCCAGCTCCCATCTCTGGGGTGAAGAAGGGGCTTCCTCCCTGCTCCCCACTGGCCGTTTCAGCTACTAGTAGCCTGGGTCCCATGTGACAAGCATGGGTGGGAGTCTAGGTTAAAATGTGGAAAACCCTATTTTTCCTCAAGGAACCACTGAAAGCGAGGAGGCAGGGGACAAAGAGGAAAGTGGGGAGGTAGCAAGAGCTACAGATCGATTCAACTCAGGAAATCAGGGAGAGGTTTGCTGGTTTCAGTGGAAGAACCAAGTTTTCTCCCAAGAGCAGATTAGCCCGGCCAGAAAGTGGAGCTCTCTCCTTGGGAGCCCACAGAAGGCAGCAGGAGACGCTGGCCTGTCCCCAGGGCCGGTCACGGTGGTCCAGGCAGGGCGGTGGGCTGGCCTCGGGCGCGCGGAGGAGAGGGGTGGCCGCAGAGCCGGTCCCAGCCCCAGGGAGAGCGCAGCCCCGGCAGTCTGGCCAGGGGGTCGGCGCCCGCAGCCCCCCAGCGCCAGGCCGGAAAGGATACGACTGGTGCTTGGACAAGTGTTTCCTCTTTGACTTCCTCATCCTGGTCTTCTCGGAGAAGGCCCTGGCCAGCTCAAACAGCTTCCTCCGGGTGGCTGGGGCAGAGAGACCCGTGAGCGGAGAGCCGCAGCCACGGGGCCATCCCGCCTTCCCTCCCCCGGGTGGGAGGGCGACAGGAATGCGGCGGCGGTGGCTGCAGCGGCGGGTGGCCGGGCATCCCCAAGCAGGGAGGCTGCCCTCCCGGCCCGGCCTGCAGGGGCAGCAAAGGCCACCGAGAGCAGGACCAGGCCCGGGCAGGCAGCCCGAGATCCGGGTATTCCTTCCCCAGCTGTGACAGACACCGATGCGTCTTGGCTGTCTTTCCCGCCGCCGCCTCTCCCGCCCCCTTCACCACCTCCAGAGTCGGTTCTGGGATTTCCATGACTAATCCGAGATTTTCCCTGAAATGGAGCCTGGAAGGATGGCAGCCTCATTCACACGTGGTTGGGTGGTGGGGAGGGGAGGAGGGGGGTAGGTTCGTCCTGGCCGCCAGGACTCTGCGGGGAGAGGTCACCGACCCCTCTGGCCTCCTGCCTGCAGACAGTGGGCTTAACACGGGCCTCCCCACTCATCAGGCCAAGTCCCCTCAAGCCACAAAGAACGTGAACTCTGAAACAGGGACGGGGTGGGGTGGGTGCAGCACATTATTATTTTTCTGCAGACAGCTGGCTCAAGAGGATTTAAAACTTAATTTGTATCCACACTCAGCCGCAGAGAGGGAAGCGAGGCAGGAAGGCTGAGGGAGCCAGCCTGCGATTAAAATGTCACTTTGGTTCACCCAGAGTCAGCTACCTTAAAAACACCCATGCCTCCTTCCCTCCTACGAGGCCACAGCGCCTGTCTTAGAAGAGATGGGGAGGGGGCCTAGGCAGGACTCACATTTTCCCATGTGTTTTAACTTGTCCCTGAATAAGGCATCTTCAGACACAGCAGGATTGGCGTCACTGGTTCCTGGAAGGGGAAGACACCTCTGAGGTCCGGCTGCAGAGGGAGAGTAGCTGCCCAAGGCCCCGGGGCTGGGGGCCCAGGGGAAGCAGGTCAGGGCTGTCCCCATAGGACAGGGGACGGCCCCAACCCTTCCATTTGAGGAGAGAGGCAAAAATCAGGCTTCTTCCCTAACCAAGAGGGAGCTTTAAGAAAGGAGGACACTAGGGGCACCTGGGTGTCTCGGTAGGTTCAGCCTCCAACTTTGATTCAGATTATGATTTCACAGTTCCTAAGTTCGAGCCCCGTGTCAGGTCTGTGCTGACAGCTCAGAGCCTGGAGCCTGCTTCAGATTCTGTGTCTCCCTCTCTCTCTGCCCCTCTCCCACTCATGTTCTGTCTCTCTTTCTAAAAAATAAATATAAGAAAAAAAAAAAAAAGAAAAAGAAAGGAGGGGCGCCTAGGTGGCTCGGTCAGTTAAACAACCGACTTCGGCTCAGGTCATGATCTCGCGGTTCGTGAGTTTGAGCCCCGCGTCGGGCTCTGTGCTGACAGCTCAGAGCCTGGAGCCTGCTTTCGATTCTGTGTCTCCCTCTCTGTGCCCCCCACCCTGCTTGCACTCTCTCGCTCTCCTTCAAAAATAAATAAACATTAAAAAAAATTTTTTTAATAAAATAAAAAAAAAGGAAAGAAAGGAGGACACTAGGGGTTTGAGGAGGACTTCTTTATCTGCCAAGCCCTGCTTTGCTTTTTTGTGTAAAAGGCAAGACAGTGGTATGTCCTGTGCGCGTGGCTCACACACTCTTCCAACCGTCCACTGCTCTGACCAACTCCGTGTTCCGCAAAGCCATGCTGGTAGCTTGAAACCAGTATGGTGGGAGTGTTTACATCATGGAAGTCACAGACGCTAAGCACTGGGGCTGCCCCTGCACCCTGATCTGGCTGTTAGATACTCACCAGCACACAGAGGCTGGCCTGCAGCCCGACCCAGTGAGAGGGTTAATAAGGGAATGGAGACGAGGCGTGGGCACGGAGCAGACATTCGTCCGTGCAGATTCCCTTCTCCTTCCTGCCTGGGTCAGCAACTCCATTAAGTCCCTCCAGACATGGAGTTCCTGACTCCTTAGACAATGAGTAGGAATGAGAATAGGGCCAGTTCCCAAGTCAAAACCCAGTTGGCCACCTAGAGTCTCCCCGATCACTCAGCACCCACTTGCATCTCTCGCTGCCCTTCTAAAGCCCCTGCTCTCCACCCTGCAACTCGGCTAATCCCGAGTCACCTTGCCTGCTAAGTCCCCTGTGAGTCATTATGATCCATCCCAGCAGCCCTGGTGTGTCTAGTTAATTCAGGATCAAGGACAAGAGACTGTCGTTAAGACTACCAGATGCACATCTGGTGGGGCCTAAGCTCCAAGCCTGTTGCTTATGAATCAGTTCCACAGGATTTTCTTCCTCTGAGCTGGGATCAGCTGAGCTCCCATCCTCTGCTCTACCACCCCACTCCACGGCGTGATGTGAGGTGTGCTTTGGGCAAAAGCCGCTGCTGCTTCTTCCTCTGAGGTGGGCAGCCTATGTACGCAGGAAGGAACTGACTGGCTAGGGGTCCCGACGCACACACAGGGACACATGGGCAGGGTCCAGATGTCAAGTACGGAATCTAGGCCTCCTAGACCTCTCTGTTCCCATGTTCCCAGCTCTAGCCCGACGCTTCTTCGTGCATCCCAACAGCCTGCTGTCCCTTCCTGGCCCACCTCTAGCGGGTTAGGGCTCCCGGAGGGGCCTGCCCCTCTTTTGGGGCAGTTCTTGCTTCTTACCACCTTGTACATGAAACTCAAAGTTCTCTTCTTCCAACACTAGGGCAGGGCCTGGCTACGATGGGGATTCCCCCAGCGACTGAATGAATAAACCCTTCCCTGCCCTTCTCACCATGAGCATTTGCTATAATCAGTGTGTCCTCAGCTTTGCTGGTTGGTTCTACCCCTTTGGGGGATGTTTCTCCTGCATTCCCCAGGGCGGAGATCAAGCCTTAGAAGTCTTTGAGTCCTTCCTGAGCCCACCCACCACGGGACATATGTGATGTGGTATGTCCCCTTCTTGGCCATGCTCCAGGCACTTTCTGAGCTCAGCCAGCCTGTTAGCCAATCCCAGGGGGGGCTCCAGCAGCCACTGGATTGGTAAGAGTCCAGGCCTGCTAAGTGGAGGGCCATGTCACTCACAGTTCTGACGCCACAGTGCGGTGGTGGGGTCAGAACCCTCCCCTCCAGCCTATTTCCTCACCCTACCTCTAAACTCCAAACATGCAAAGCACAGCTGGGGTGTGAGCCTCTATGCCCTCTGGGCCTCTCTCCTAGGAAGGCAAGGTTACCTGGGGCAGGAGAGGGAAAGCCAAAGTCATTTCCCACAGCCACGCTGTTGCTGCTGCTGCTGCTGCTGTTGGATTTGGATTTCTGGGACTCGTATTTCAAACGATCTGGAAAAGGACCACATTCCTGTCAGGACAGTTAGCTCTCTCCCAGGGGCACCCTGGGCTGAGACACAGGAGGTCGTTGGCGGCTAAGGCCCCAGATCTCACATGACACACACAAAATATGTGCACACACACGTCAACCGGCTCTCAAAGAACCAGCCGTACCATAGAAACTACTGCCCTGACAAGCACGTGGATGGAATGTTAGAACATCAGAATTAGAAGGACGCTGAGAGATCATGTAGTCCAACCCTTCATTTAAAAGGAAAGGCCCTGGGGCGCCGGGGTGGCTCAGTGGGCTAAGAGACTCTGGATTTCAGCTCAGGTCATGATCTCACGGTTCATGGGATACAGCCCCGCGTCAGGCTCTACAGCTGACAGCATGGAGCCTGCTTGGGATTCTCTCTCTCCCCCTCTCTCTCTCTGCTCCTCCCCCGCTTGTTCTCTCTCTCTCTCTCTCTCTCTCTCTCTCTCTCTCAAAATGAATAAACTTTAAAAAAATAAAGTAAAATAAAATAAAATAAAATGCCAGGCCCTGAGACCCCAGCACCTGTGCTGCAGGTCTGGAGCCAACCTTCTCTCTGCACACCTTACTCCTCCCCAACCACACACTGTCAGTCACACACACACACACACACACCACACACACACACACACACACACACCCTCACAAGACAGGCCTCCCACAGGCCTCTCACCGCACCCCACCACAGACACACTCCCACCCTGAAGGAGAAAGGCAGCCAGACTGGGAACTACAGTCCCCAGCCAGAGATAACCCAAACTGCCAAAACACTTGAGAGGCCCTGCTCTGATGTCCTCTGCTCAGAGAGCCCCTATGGACCCAGCTCCAGGCCACGGCCAGTGCCTGGCACAGGGGCAAAGAGAGGGCCTAAGAAGGCACATCCCTCTTGCTCTGAGTCCCAGGGGAGGGAGAAGAGTTGGCCACTGACCCGTGTCCCTGTTGGCAGAATCCCAGAATCCCGGGGGGGCTAAGTTGGTGGGGGTCGTGTATCAACAGGACAGAAGCCACCTTGGCCTCCAGCTCAGTGCCTCATCTGAGCCCCAAGGCTAAAGCCAACTCCAGCCCCCTTCCCCACCACAGAAGTGACCGTGGCACCACGCCCGGTGCACCACCTCTCTCCAGCGCCAGGAGGAAGTCCCGGTTGCGCTGCAGCTCCTTCATGAACTCCTCGTTCTGCAGGAAGAGCGCGATCCTCTCGTCCTCCAGGTACTGCTTCCAGCGGTTCTCCTGGTCCCGGGACCCGGGCCCAGCCACGGGGGGCAGGCCTCTCTCTCCGCTCGTGGGCTTGGAGCCCCCAGTGTTACCCTGACGGGGGGGCAAGCACACCAGATGGCTTCTCGCAAGGGCACGTGCCGCACAGACATCCACGCACATCTGGGTGCACACGTGCTCTTTCCCAGGAGCCTCCAGCCTCACCCTGGGGCCTGCACTGCTACTGAGCTCTAGGGGTCAGCCAAAATCCAACTTAGCAGGCCAGAGGCCTCTCTGCGGGGAAAGTGGCTAGGTCTTAAAAACTATTTTTCCTCCCCCTTGGACCACCCCATCCCTCGTCAGTCCCGAGGAATCAGTCCTGAAAAGTGATCTGCAAACTGCTCAATAGCTTGGCCAGCTCCACATGGATTCCCAAACTCCCAACTCCCCCTGTCCTACCTGTCCCAGGGTGAGGCCCCCTTCTGCAGGGCCCCTCGGGCTGTGCCAACGTCAGGGGCAGAAGCTGCCCCTGGCCGTTTCCCACGGGAGGGAGGGAAGGTGCTCTGCCCTTCCACGGCCAGTTGCCCCCAGGCCCACCTCCCTCCAGCCTGAGCTGATGGCTGCAGCCACGGACTCCTCAGGGCTGTCACCTTTCCTGGGTGGAATAGGAAACCTGCAGGCCCAGACAGGAAATGAGGCTTTGGGCTCAGCGTTTTTTCCTTGCGAACCCAAGGCAACAGAAATAGCTCACCCGGGCTTAAACATCAGGAAGTGAAAACGGCTGGCACAAGCCGTGGGCAAGCGGAGGTGTGGCACAGGCAGCTAGGGGCTTCCCCCGTTACCTGAATGCTGTCCAGCTGCTGGGGCAGGATGCGGAGAAAGTCATCCGGGAGGTTGCCCAGCAGTGGTGGGTTCCAGTTACGATAGCGCCTCTGGCTCGAAGCAGGTCCGGAGCTCAGCACATCGATGCTGGAGGATGAGAGGGAACAATGAGGAGGGAACGGTCAGGCCCAAACACGGGGGTCCCGGCCCATGACACCGGGAAGCTGCTCAGAATGGTGTTTCTGCTCTGAAGCCTCCCAAGGCCTCCACTGCCTCCAGAACGAAGGCCGAGGGCTCCAGTTCATTTTCCCAATCAGGCCTCTGCTAACCTCAGTCTCTGGCCCCAGGGCCTAGCCTTCTCGTGCTCCAGACAGTCCCTGCTCTCCAGCCACCCTGTGCCCTCAAGATCTCTAGGCCTAGAGCACTCTGTGTTCACGGCGCTCAAGTTGCGTGTCATGGATTCACAGGTAGATGTTTACGAATGTCCTCTAAACACAGCAGCATTTCCCTAGCACCCAGGACAGTGTGCCCTCACGGCTGCTGAGAACAGGTGTGCTCCCAGTGACCAGACACATAAACCACCAAGCCCAGTCCGCCCGAATGTTGGTTTGCCGGGGTGGGGGGGGGGGGGACATGGGGACGGCAGGATCCCTACAGAGTAGAGCAGATCCAGGCTCCAGTTCTGGCTCAGTCACAGCCAGCAGGACGGTCCTGGGCAAGACCTTGCTCCCCTCTGGGACTCAGCTTCCTCATGGAAAAACTGCCTCCCTGCCCAAGCATACAGGAGCCCCTCATGAGGCTCTGAGGCTATGTCTTGAACAGAGTTCTGAAAAGGCACATTGAAGGTGGGAATGGAAAGTTTCTTGTTCCAAGAGGTGCTCAGGAGCGGCTCCTCATTCGCAAGGTGCCTGGCAGGAGGTCCGAGGGCCAAGGCAGAGGCCAACGGTGGAGGGGAAGGTGTGTGCAGGCAGAGAAGGGGGGCCATGGGCCCCCCCTGACCCCCAGCCTTCTGCCCTGCCATTCCGGGCCTGAGGGCAGCCTGGGGCCAGGCCAGGAGCTCCCCACAGCTCCTCGGCAGCCTGCAGCGTGGCAACCGCAGGACACGTGTTCTGCTGAATCAGGGAAATGACACACACAGAAGGCAGCGGGCTGGGGGTGGCGGCCACTCTCGCCTGGCTTTGATTTGTCTCCAGCTCCAGGAATCCCGCCCGCCCCCTCACTAGAGGGGAGCTTTTCCGGGCTGCCGCTGACTGTGGAAATAACTTCCTTTCCTTTTCTATTTTGGGCGGGTGGCCTGGCAGGACGAGGGGGGGTGCGGGGGCGGCAGCAGACGGGATAACAAGCTGCTAAGTGCGCGGTGGGAGCCAAGGAAACCAGCACGCTGTCCACCCTCTCGTGTACAGGTGAGGGACTGCTCCAGAAGAGCACACATCACCACCCGCGACTCTGAGTCCTAGGCGGATCTCTCTCCACATCACTCTGCCACCTGTCACTGTTGGAGGCTTCATTTCTCCCAAGGGCCCGAGGCAGAGGAGAGGATGTCTCTTGGGGACTCGCAGACCACCCGGGTTGGTCCCAGCACAGAGAATTCCTCTCCAGCACCTTCCCCTAGGACACAGGTACCCACCCCAACTCAACCACACCCAGAGCCACCCAGGCAAGGGCAGAGAGAGACTCCCAGAATTGCATTGGGACCCCTCTGGCCATTAGTTACTGAGACCAAGAGGCGAGGGGGGACAGGAGCCGGAGGCCCCCTCCTCAGCCCCATTTCCCTGACTGCTGGGCCCGTGGTCCCCAGGAAGGACGTGCCCAGTCCCTCCCCAGCCCTTGCCCTGGCACCAGCAGAGATGAGGTCAGCCACAGCTGCGAGAGCCAGGGGGGGGGCCTGAGCCCAGGCAACTCCATTGTGGTCGGAAAGGAATGTCAGAAATGAGCTGAGAGGCAAATAAAAAACTTCTAAGGCTGTAATTTCAATGGAAAAACAGCAGGTGGCCAGTGCGGAGGGGTGCCTTTGGGTTTGAGAGACCTCTTTCATCCCTCAGATAGAGGGAAGGGCAAGCTGGGGGAGGGGAAGGAGAGAGAAGGCTGGGAGGCTCTCCTGGCCCCTAGACCCCAAAACTAAAACCGCACACCCATCAGACCCGCAGGTTTACCCAGGGAACATCACACTCGAGGAAGATTTCAGACATAAACCTCCCAGGGAGGAATTTTGGTAAACACTGGACACTGAGGCCCAGATGGATCCAGGCCCTGTCCAGGGACACACAGATGGGGCCAGTGAAATCTGGGCCTAGGGGTCCTGACTTTCCGGGCACTTACCCCTCGGATCACCCTGCCTCTCTGTGTCTGAGCAAGGCAAGCTCCCAAACCCTGCCGCCCTGGCTGCAGTCCCTCAGGGACCTCCTGCTATTCCTCCCCCAAACCCCTTCCTGGCAGCCAGACGGAGATTGTTAAAACACTAACCTGATCCTGTCACTCTCCAGCTTAAACCTGCTGGCTGCAGGATAAGGCCAAAGCTCCTCAGAGGACCCAGAGGCTCCCCATGACCTCCAGCCTTCAAGGCCATTCCACATTTCCCGGAGTTCCCCGGACTCCTGAAGCTCCTGGATGGTTCCCCCTTTCCTGCCTCCTGGCTTTTGCACATGCTGCTTCCATTGCCTGAAATACCCTCCTGTCCTCTACCTCTCCAGGACACAGCTCAGACATGAGTTCCTCTAGGCAGGCTTTCTTGCCCCAGCCCTGTACCTCCCCCAGACTCCGATCTCCTTGGGGGTCAAGGCAATGCTACATTCATCTCAGCGTCACACACATGGTTCAGCACCTGCATGTTGCAGGTGACTCAATAAATGCTGGAAATGAATGTTCTACGCCTGGAGATGGCCTAGGGGCATATCTGGGCTATCCTGGGACAAAGGGGCACACGCTCAGAGCCTGGCCCCGCTTCTTCTGAACACTGGCCCCTGAGAGAAGCCTCACCACTGGTCTCAGTGTTCCACATTAGAGCTCAGAGGCCAGTGGTACAGCCAGGGATGGGAGGGAGCAGGAAACCACAGATAGTAGGTCTGATTCACGCCTGGGACTGCTAAGTGCTCCACGCACGGTATCTCTTTTAGTCCTTACAGCAGTGCCGAGGCCGGGATTAGTAGTCCCACTTCACATGTGAGGGGAGCAAAGCTCAGAGAGGTTAGGTAGTGAGCCAAAGCCCACACAGCAGAAGCACCTAAAGTATCAGAAGTTGGGCAGCTGAAAGACAGGGGTGGGAAAGCACTTTCCTTTTTTCTGACTGCACGACTCAAGTTCTCTTCCCTGTATCCTTCCCAGGCCTAGCGAAGCCTTCATTTCCAGGTCTCAGGGCTCTGGAGCCTTGGTCTAGTGCTGAGGTCATCCTGCCCCCAACAGTGGCTTCAATCACTGAGCTGCACCGCCCCTGCCCGCAGCCCTACTGCACCCACAGCAGCTGAACACCCGGCCAAAGGAGAGGAAGAAGGATGTGGCCGGGGTCCCCCTGGGTTCACGCTGGGATCCCATCTCTTACGGCCTCAGTTTTCGCTTCTGAAAAACAGGCAGAACCACTTTGCCTGACAGAAACTGCACCTTTTGCGAAAGCATCTCGGCATATTTTTTAAAAAGAAAGAAAAGTCGAAGGAAAACTATTTAGCCCTGGGTTCCATGACCTGTGCCAGGCTGCCAGTCCTGCCGAGGCCTCACCCAGACCAACCCACTTACTCCCTGCCTCTCCCCCGCCCCACACTGCAGCCTCCTGGTACCCCCTGCAATCAAGGAAGGACCCAGCTCTGCTCCTGCCCCTGACTCAAAACATTGTCCCCTCTGCCCTGTAAACTTCTAGGCCTCCATCAGCTCCTCTGAGCTGCAACCGCAGAGAATGTTCTCATAAAGGGAGGCAACAGACAGCAGCAAGGACATTGGTTGTGGACTCAGAACCAAATCAAAGCTCAGCTCTGTAGTCTTGAGCAAGTTACGAAACCTCTCTTAGGCTTCGCTTCCTCCCCTGTGAAATGAGGATGACAGTGCCTGCCTCCTAAGCGGCGAACGTACAAAGAAAGCCTCACCGGTTTCCAGCACTTAGTAAACGGTAGCTGCTGTTACTCTCCACGCGGGTGTGACAGAGTTCACTACTGCCATCTGAGGCTCCCAAGATCCCCAGAAGAAACGATCCACTGGAAAAGTCCCCTGTCCCATCATGTGTCCCCACTCCTCAGCACCCCCGCCCTGAGCCATTCTAAGGAAATGAAACTCCCGGACACAGAGGCACCTGGACTCCACCCAGCAGCCCCCCTACAGACACGAGGCACAGAAAAACAAGCCCCCGAGAGACCGCGGGACCCCGCTGGCAACGAGCTTCCGGTTAAACTTCGAAATTACAGAGTCCCTCACCTGCCAGAAGTCTCCAAGGACCCAGCAGTCCATTCCTCGGTCTCCAATTACCAGACTATCCCAGAAAAAGACTTAACTTGCTCCCATTGCCTGAAAATACCCACGACATGCCTAGGCCAGGGATAGCCAATAGATCTCCATTCCATCAGTCACTGAGGACTCTGGGAGTGCTGTGTTGGAGAGGATTCTGAAGCTCTGTCTCAACGGAGCAGGAAAGAGCACAGTGATCAATTAGTAATGTTTGCCGACGGCTCAGGAGGGGAAGCGTCAGTACATGTTTCTCCCACGTGCATCAGCCTTGACTGTGAGATCCCAGAGAGCAGGGCTGAGCCTTATTTAACATCGTGTCCCCAGTCACCTTCAGCACAGCACTTGGCCTAGAGGATGAATTTAGTGAATATTTGCTCTTTCGATCCTTACGGCATGAAAGTTCTCCTTGGTATCTAGCTAAAATGTCTCTTGCTGCTGTAGAAGCCTGTTCTTGGTGGAATGATATACTGAGGGGTCCAGCCAAGTTTCCCACTGTGTTTGTTTCTCAAGCCCAACCCCTGATCCCTTGCCCCACCGCCCTGAGCCCGGAGAGGAGATGGATTCTCACCGGGGAGGTGGGGTGGGGGGAGCCAGCGGGTAAGGCCTGTCGAACATGTGCATGTGGTAGGCTGGCGGGGAGTATACAGGCGGGGGTTCTTCATCGGAGCTATCAGGTTCCAAAGTCCTCTCCAAGATCTATATCAGACACAATAAAAAAAAAAAATGTTAACAATCCTTCCCTGAATTTACATAACATTCAGACAAAATCACAAGTGTGGGCAAGGATGCATAGTAAGGGAACGCTGTGCTGCTGGTGGGGGTGTAAAGGGACACGGCCGCCACTCTGCTAAACTGTTTGGGCTTCTGTAAAGCTAAATGCATGGCCGCCTCTGACCCTACAGTTCCAACATACTCAATGGGCATGAAAGCACACGTCCCCGAAAGAATGTTCAGAGCATTACCCACCCAAGCAAGCTTTAAAAACAGGCGAAACAAATCACAGTGCTAGAAGTCAGAGCAATATGACCTCTGCAGGGGGTGGAGAAGGCTGCGAAGACACCCGGATTCCGGGCTCTGCTGATGTTTCTTGACCTGAGTGCTGGGGAAACTTCATCAAGCCACACGGCCACACGTACCCTTCGGTATGTGTGTTCCTTCTGATAAGTAACTTTAACGTCATTCATGCTCTCAGACTGCCTCTACCTCAATTAGCTCACCTTAACCTCAAACGACTTGGCAAGGTACGATAAGGATTGTTACTCCCATTTTACAGATAAGGAACTTGAGACCCAGGTTGACTAAGTGACATGGCAAAGCCATGTGTTCTTTTCAGAACTGAGTTTTCAACTTGGACATGGCGTCCACAGCAAAGACCTGTCTGTCAGGCACAACACCTACACACCCTGGTTGGATTCTCGGGGGGGACAGTGGCAAGGGGAGAGACCCAGGTCTCAGGGAGACCTGAGAGACCCAGAATGTCTCTCCCCCCTGGACGCCTCTCTTCATCCAGAAGCCAGAAAGAAGGGCAGGGAAAAGCCAAGGGCTGGGCCAGACCCAGGGCTCCTGCGCCATGGACTGACCTAGATCCTTCCCCAGAGATCCACAGGGGAGTCCGGGGCAGGAGGTGACCATCAACCAGGAGATCCCAGGTCAAACCAACCCCAGCTGACCTACACCTTAGCTTCCCGTCCTCTGCTCCCCACTTCTGTTCCCATCTCCTCCAAGACCAAGGAACATGGGAAGGGCTCAGAGGCTGTCAATGGGCCTGAGGCCCCAGGCCCTGCCTTTTAGCCCCGAGTGAGTTTGCAGAAGCCACGCTAACCTGTTTCTGCGAGCCGAGGCGGGGCCAGGCTGCACTACCCCCTCTCTGCCCTGAGCCCACCCATGCCCAGGCGCCCAGGGTCTTGCAGGGACACCCTGGCAGGTGAGTGAGCACACACACGAGTGCATACACACTCACACACGCACTGCCACACTTCGTGCATGCACAGCCAGCCTGACCCAAGGAGGCCTCCCGCCCTGGAATGCACTAACGTTCTTTCCTTTGAGGCGGAAAGTATTTAAACAGATGCTTTTGTAGAAAAAGAAGAATGTAGCTGCTTTGTGGGCCGCTGCTCTGCTTACCCCAAATTTCCACAAGAAGCAAAAAGAGAGAGAGAGAACACTGCAAGCTCCAGTCCAGTTCACTGGGGAGCCCCTGGTGCCTGGCACAGGACAGGGGCTCAGCAACTACCAGGTGCCCCCAGAGAACGTGTTGCTCCTGACCCCCAGCCCGTTCTTCAGACCCTGCTGCTCTGAGGGCCAGGGTTCCAGACCGGGGCCTTGAGGCCAGCTTCTCCCTCAGTGGCTGGCCGACCTGGCCCACTGAGGCTGGTGTGAAGGAGATGGGGGAGGAGGGGAGAGCTGGGAAGGAAGTCTTCCCAGAAGGAAGCTGTTTGGGGTTTCCTAAACTGTGGCCTGCAGTGGCCGGCCTCCAGACTCAGGGAGAGCAGGCCTTGGGGGCTGCACCAGGAGGCCCCCTCCCCTGCTAGCCGCTCCGTTCCTCAGCACAGCCTCCTGGGGCCGCAAGAACCAGACGTTCATCAGAGGCTCCTGGAGCAGAATGAGGAAACGCCAAGGAGGCAGGCAGTGGGCCAGGCACGCTCCAGAAAGGCTGATCCCGAGTCTCCAGGGAGAGTAACCCCAGCCATGTTTCTGGCCTCCCTCTGCCGCTCTCCCTGCAACCCCACCAGCCACAATGAGGTTGTTCTTCTGGCTCTAAAGGTGCTGAAGTTTTCGGCTCTGTGGCCTCTTGGCTTGACTCCGTGTGGGTGACAGATGCTTGCCAGGTGCTCTCGGGGCTGAGGGCTGGGCCATTTGTCTGACAGGAGATATGTTTCTGTAGCAAGGATCCCCCTCGGGCAGCCCACCATCCACCAGTCAGCCATTATTGTCATTCCAGCTGCTGCTCATAAATTTTCTGAAGCACTTTCCGCTGGCTCAGGAACTGCCTGCCGACGGGCCAGGCAGAGGTCCAAAGGTGGGGGCTTGGGGACACAGCCAAGGCGGGGTGCTGAGAAGGGGCTCAATTTGGAAAGCAAGGGTCTCAGAAAAACAGAAGCTCGCACAGTACAGGCCTAACTAGGGGATGGTGAAGCCCCACAAAGGTTCACAGCCCTGTGGGTGCCATGGACAAAGGAGGAAAGATTATTCTCCCCTACCTGCCAGACTGCAGGATAAATGAGACTGTGGAAGGGGTCAAAGTATGCAAAATACTTTCCTTCCTGCTCACACTTAAAGGATGTATTTGCAAACACACACCCACACCTACACACATACGCACACACGCACACCCCTCCTTTCTACAAAGACCATCTGGGTTTTCTAAGACTCCTTCCACTGGCTAATCCAGGCAGGTCAAAGAGTGGTCTCCTCACGAAAGAGACTAAAGAAAGCTGTGCAAAGACAGCAGCAACATTTATTCACTCAACAAACATTCCTTGGGTGCCTGCTTTGTGCCAGGATCGTGCTGGGTGTTGCAGGTGACACGGGCGTGAGTCAGATGCCACTGCCCACAGAGCTTCTCCCCTGCCTGGAGACAGAAATCCCAGGCAGCACCCACTAAGGGAGGGCAGGTGGGCATCTCCCTGCAGGGCTGTGTTGATGGAAAGTGGGTGCCTGCAGGGCTGTGTTGACATTGAGATGGAGTCTGAGGCCAGAGCCGGGTCTAGGTTTTCTCTGTGAAAGAGGGTAATAATAATGCCACCTCACAAAGCGTATGAGGGCTGGAAGGACCGATACATCTAAAACATGTAGGGTGGTGCCTGGCACAGGCTGGGACTCCATGAAGAGCGGAGTTAAATCCCACCTGCTCAGTCTTGCCCATGGCCACACGTCCCAGATGTCCCTGCAGGTGGTGACCTGTGTGCCCCTTCTGCACCCAGCACTGCAGGTCCTGCGGAGACTGAGGGGCCAAACATTTACTGGACTCTTGGATGCGGCCGGCTGGGCCCTGATGCAGCAGGGTGGCCCTTTCTCCCCCAGTGACCTCCCTGAGGAAGGAGGGAACCGCTCGGGCACTGCTTGCTCCCGCCTCCGGCACGGCTTGGCCAGAGGAAGTTAGTAAGTCTGAGGTCACTCCTCTTCCACGGCTCCCTGTGCTCTAAGGATACAGCCATGCTCACTCTCAACCACCAGGCCTCCTCAAGCTGCCAGTCTCTGCTCATTCCAGGGTCCTGACAGATGGTCCCATGGCCAGCTCCCTAGTGACTCGTGCTCTGTTTCACCTCTTAACCTTTGCACGAGTGGTTCCCTCTGCCTGCACATCCTTTCCCTTGCTCCGTACTCTTTCTTCGGGCCTCAGCTTAGCCCTCCCTTCTCTGGGAAGCCACCCTGGAAGCCTCTCCTGCTTCCATTTCTCCCATCATAGCATTTACCACTGGAAGCTGTCATTGCCTGATTCTTGTGAGCTCTGTGCAGGCCGAAACTTGGTCTGACGTGGCCAAGGTGGACACCCCAGAGGTTCAAAAGGAGCCTTTCTAGAAAAATACAGGCTAGAGGGCCCCAGCCTGGAATTGCGTTTCAGTATGTTGGGGTAGGGCCCAAGTGTCTGCATTTTTAACAAGCTCCTCGATTCTGATGACCCCTGAGTTGGCTCCAGTACAGTGCGTGGCACACCACTGAGTAGGTGTTCAATGTTTGTTGAATGACTGCATGATTTCTGCCCATAAAAGGCCACTGGCTGACTTGGGTATGGTATTCCTAGGAGAAACCCGCTACCCGCGAGTTAGAACTCATCCAGGGGAAACAACCCAAGTCCTCTGTGAGGTTCAAACAGCGCTGGAGCTCCAGGCGAATGATCGGGGCCGCGCCCCTACCTCCGGGGGGATGCTGTCCTCCGAGTCGGAGCTGTCCTCGTAGACGCTGCCGCCACCGCCCTCCAGGTTCATCTGCAGCAGCTGGTCGATGGTGGCGTCCACGGCGCCGCTGTTGGCGCGCAGCACGCACTCGATGATGTCGTAATCCATGTTGGGAAACATGGTCTTGAAGTCGTCCATGGCCTGGTTGAACTCGAGGCGGCGCACCTGGCGGGCGGGCCGGCTGTTGTTGAGCTCCTGCGAGGCGGGCGCGCCGCCCCCGGCCCCGCGCGCCCCGGCGGAGCCGCCGCCCCCGCCGCCGCTGCTGCTCCGGCGGAACAGGCTGGTCATTTTGCCGAGCCGCTGGGGGAAAATGTTGGCGGCCGGCGCCGAGCTCCTGCCCCCGGGTCCCTGCGCCGTGGCCGCTCGCTCGGCGGGCTCGGGAGGCTCCTTCCCGTGGCTCCCGCTCCCCTAGGCGGCCGGGGCGCGCGGGGTCCCCGGGTCAGGAGGCTAGGGCGCGGGGCCACCGGCGGCCCTCGGGGAGCGGCCCTCGCGGGGCGGCGGCATCCGGGCTGGGCGGCTGGTCATCCACACCCCCGGGGCATCCTGGAGCCGGCTCCACCGACGGTCCCACCTGAAACCGAGGGAGGAGGAGTCAGGAGCTGAATGGCAAGGGAACGGGGTGGGGGTGGGGGGGTGGGGGGGGGCGGTGTGCTCCTGCCTCGCCCGCGGGAGAACCACTTCTTTGTGCTTTCTCTCCAGCTGCAATAATTAAACAGCCACAGTTCTGTACTGACGCAGGATTGCCACCTGTTAGCCACGGCTTACTCTGGGCCGGGCACCATGGGTTCTGCGTGGGTCGACGCAGGACACCACTGTGAGGTAGGCCCTAGCATCCCCATTTCGCAGGTAGGAAAACTGAGGCATAGATGCTGAGGAAGTGGAGTTAGGATTTGAACCCAGGACTGTGGCTGCTGGTTTCAATCACTGCTGCTACTGCCAAGGAGCCCTGAGGACCTGAGGGCAGGAGGGGCCTGTACAGGTCCCATCCTGACCCTCAGGTCTCCGACCCACCCAGTCTCTGCTTCTCACATCAGGGTCCCAACTTGATCCCAACACCATGGCCTCCAATTTGTGGAGAGTGCCATCATATCTGCGACAGAAAACTGTCCTGCCCACTCACCACCAAGCATGTAAATCACTGCGAAGGTCACAGTTTTGTTAGTGCAGTCAACTGAGAGGTGAGTACATCTAAAAACATCAAATTCTGAACTTCTCATGCTTACCCCAAGATTCACAGTAATTTTGTTAGTTGTAGAAAAGTGGCAGCTTTATTTCAAGGGACCGTTCCATCAAAGGGTATTTCCTAAGTTTGATGAAACAGGTGCAAACCTGTTTTCCCTTTTCTAGGACTTGGGATCATAATCGTTAACAGCTGACACTGAAACGTGCGTGTGAGCAAATCGACATGATGATCTTCCTTGCCATGATTCCAACAGTCAAACAGCTGATGGTATAGGAAAGACAAGAGCAGAGGAGCGTGGAAAGTGCAACAGATGGGCTCTCACTCCCTCTGGGGTCAGAAGAGCCAGCACTACTACGGATTCCCTCTCTCCCCTTAGGACAGTCTCCACACAGGTCAAATGAGGCTGCATATTGTTCCCCAGTGCCACCATGCTGAGATTCTAACCTACTAGAAAGATCTGCATCCTGAGAGGCATGTGGAAATTGTCCAGGGCTCCTGTTCTGGGGCCTGTCGGGTGGGCGTCTGCCCAGTCCAGAGAAGTGAGCTGTATTCAAGAACGGAAAACTAGAAGCACTTTGGCCCCATGCAACCTCTGGACACAGATGTTACAGAACTATAATCCCTCCCAGCTTCCGGAACACACCTGTGAACACTCTGGTGTATCTACATCTAGATACTTCCTTTATGCATCTACTCCCATATGTATGAATTTTTTTTCCTGAAATGTGATCAAACCATAAATTCTCTGCAACTTGTTTTTTCCGCTTAGTAATGTATTGTAGTCATCTTCTCATGTCAGAACATAGAGATCTACTGCATCATTTTTAATGCCTGAGTAGTATTCTGTTGACTGGGTAAAGCACGATTTACCATCCAACTTGTTACACGCCCTCTCTTCCCAAATGAGCAACTCACGTTCCAGAGAGGCTAGAGCCATTTCACAAGGAGAAACGGAGGGGTGACCTCAAATGATCAGTCCAGGAACTGTTATGAACATGAGCACAGGAAGGTCGCCAAGTACAACATGGCCTCCCACAGCCGGCTTTAGACACCCCAACCCCCCACGTCCACACCTCCCACCAACCCCGCCACATCGGGAGGTGAGGATGCTGGTCTGACTTTGCCAGAACGCTTTCCAGGGCGAGGCACTACCCCGAGCTCTGGAAACCTGCGCTGAGGCCTCTAACAAGGACCTCAGGGACACGGGGCCCGGGAGGCCAGTGCCCAGGGCCGCCATCTGCTGTCCTGGTGTCATCACACATTCGAGTCAGTGCGTTGTGTGAACACCCTCTGGAGTAAAGCCACCTTCTCCCCTGCCCTGCAAGTAATTTACTAAGACAGAGACTTGGTTCTCACTTAGCCAAGGGGAGACCCTTAGAGATGGAAGCCAGGACCTGATCTACCCCTGGTGGAGGAGGAGGGAAAATGATGGGGTCCACATTTCCCCCTTAGCGGCCATCCGGACCGGCCCCTCGGGGTGTGACTGTCCGGGAAGTTCCCTCACCCCCACCGTTTACAGGAAGTGCAGTGGCTCAGACCCAGGCTGCAATCCCTGCTCTGCCACTCCCCAGCTGTGGGACCTCCCAGGAGTGTCCTCTCCTCTCGGTGCCCAATGACCTCACCCGTACTTATGGGGCTTCAGTGAGAATTAAACCAGAGAGCCAGCAGTCGGGACACTGGCCGAACTACTACCCAGGGTTGGGCGGGGGGCGGGGGGTGGGGCGTCCTTCAGCCCTTGGAAGGAGTACTGATCCGCGAAGCCCCGGGGGAAGCCTGGCTGGCCTGGGCAGCTGGAGACACCGCAGGTCAAGCAGCCTCCTCTTCCATTTACCCCAGGTGAAAAGCCTGGAAAAACAGCATTTTTCTGTGTGTGCCCCAATATGTGATGGATGACAACTCTGGGCCAGCCCCACAGCGTGCTCCACATTGCAGTTGAAGAGACTGACGCCCAAGACTTGTCAGAATTGCCCAAAGACATATGGCCGGCAGTGGCAAAGCCTAGACTCTTCCATCAAAGGTCATTCTGTGAGGAGAAAGTGGCTCAGAAACGCTAATGGGAAGCGTGAGGGAACAGAGGTCGTTGTTCAGAAACACCATTTCCACAGGACTCTGCCGGAATGCACAGATCCAAAAGCCAAGTTGCCTATAATCGGCACCAGGTGGGGCCGTGCATGCCCCTCCCCCCTTCTGACAGGACCATCCCTTGCTAAGCTCAAGTGCAAACCGTGAGGCCAGGGCTGAGGTGGGCTAGCACCACTGGGAGCAGGGAGAAGGACTGTCCTAGGGGTCAGGGTCATCTGTGCCAGGCTGCCTTTTGCAATGAGCATAGCTCAAATGAAAAGCAATTTAAAACACATGGAAGAGGGGCACCCGGGTGGCTCAGTCGTTTGAGTGTCCCGCTCCATTTGGCTCGGGTCATGATCTCACAGTTGTCAGGACTGAGTCCTGCATTGGGCTCTGCACTGACAGCTGGAGCCTGCTTAGGATTCTCTCTCTTCCTCTCTCTCTCTCTGCCCCTCCCCAACTCACTCTCTCAAAATCAAACTTTTTAAAAATTTTTTTAAAAACCACATGAAAGAATTAAGGCAGGTGACTTAGGTTTACAGCCCTGTGCCAGACACTTCCACATTTAATCTTTATTACAACTCCAGAGATAGACACTCTTGTCTCCATTTCGTAGCTGTGGAAACCAGTTCAGAGAAGTTAGGTAACTTGCACAAAGTCACGCAGCCAGTACGTAGAGAGGCCAGATTTAGGAACCCACCTCCTAAGAGCCCAAAATGCCAAGTCAGGCTTGAAGGGCTAGGAGCTAAGGAGGCTCAGAAATGCAACCGTGTGTGGCCCAGGCTCAGGAGACAGGGCCCGGCCTGGCTGACATTCCAGCAGAGGAAATGTGACCTAGACAGCACTGGGGGAGGGAAGGGGAAAGGGTGTCTGTTGGCTCAGCCCCAGAGCTGGCTCTGTGACCTTGGGGAAACCACTTGACCTCTCTGAACCCCAGCTGCGGGGCTCTGGCAGGGCAACAGAGGGAGATAACCCCTGACCCACTTCTGAAAAAGGAAGTGAATGAAACCCGTTGAGCCTGTTGGAGGTCTTGGTCTTGGAGGCCAACTCTAAGGCTCTCCTGAACTCTGGGCTGTGTGTGACCTAGGCACTGGGAAGCAGAAATCCCACACCTGTCCTCCCCCAGGTCCCAGGGAGCCAGGCCTTCCACTTCCCCATAAAGGAATCTGGGACTGGGGGGAGGGGGGCAGCAGCCTGCCAATCCTCACTCCAAGCGTGAGGAGACAGCCAAGGCCTGAGTCACTCCTGGCCTGGCGCAGGGGAGGTGGGCAGGCTGCCGGCAAGCTCGCCGCCTGACCTTGCCCAAGGTCATCCCAGCCCATCTCCCGCAGCACCAGATAGGGTCCACCTGGGAGACTTGAGCGCCTAGGAGCCAGAGTCCTGGGCTTCCATTCTCACTGGGCCTAGTAAGGCCGTGTGACTTGGAGAAATCATTTCACTTCTCTGAACCTCAGCTTCCTCATTTGTAAAACTTGGGAGAATATGCCCTGGAGGGGGTGCTCTGATGGAACTTACACGGGTGCCTGGAGCCAGGAAGCATCCAAGAAGACAGGTTGGTGTGGCCTCAGGCACAGGTCTTGGCCCTTTGCCTTGGCTACACTTGTGGCTTGAACAATGTAATCCAGTCCCATGACTTTAAATACATACCATCTACTGCTGAATACCGGCTCCCAAATTTCTCTTGCCCTGAGGCCTCCTGGGAATATGCCCTTCAACTCTACACTTGCACATCTGACCTGCTGCCTCCACTTGGATGTCCAATAGCAGCTCCGACAGAATGGGTCATCTGAGTTCGACTCCCTGGTTCCTTCCAAGCCCAGCCTGCTCCCCCCACCTTCCCCGTCTCTGTTAACCGCAACTCCACAGGGCTCAGGCCAAAAGCTTGAGCGTCTCCTTGAGTGCTCGAATTCTTACATCCCACACTCAGTCCCAGCAAATCCAATCTTCCCTAGCTTCAAAACCCGGCATCTGGCCACGCCCCACCACCTCCACTGCTACCACCCCTGCCTGCCTCTGTGTCCCCCATTGCCTTTCCGCAGACAACTCACCACGGTGGTCATGCCATTCCTCTGCTCCACCCCCCACAATGGCTCCTCATGTCCTCAGAACACAACCTAGAGCCTTACCGTGGTCCACCAGGCCCCACACTGTCCTGCCTGTGCCACCTGCCTTCACTGTCAAACCTCACTCTGTCCCCTCCCCTCACTCGCTCTGGGCATCCTGGATCCTGGCTCATCACCCTGCAAGCCACACGCACTCCCATGCTGAACTTACTCTTTCTACTACCTGCCATGTTCTTTGCCCAAATATCGATGTGCGCCCTCCCTCCCCTCCCTCTGGCCCCTACTCAAGCACAACCTTACCAGAGAGGCATCACCACCCCCCTCTGCCACGTTCCCTCCCCTTTTGCCCTACTTTCGTTTCCTCATGGAACAGGCCACCTGAGAGATTATTTCTCTGCTTGTCGCTGACCACCTCTGCCACTCAAATGCAAGGTCCGTGAGGGCGAGGTCTCCGTTTTATTCACTGTGCTGAGTAAAGTGCCTAAAATAGTGCCTGGCACTAACAACAGAGGTTTGTTAGGTGGATAAAGAAGGGAAGGAAAGACGCAGGAGCACAATTAACTGTGGGTTGTCTTCCCTTCCCCTCCTCCCTCTGGCTCATAGCAAGATGGGGGTTAGCGGGAGGACTTTTTAGTTTCCAAAGCCCTTTCTCCTCTATGTTCTCATTTAGTCCTCACACAAAAAAGCTATAATTTCTATAGGGGCTTGCATTATTATCCCATTTCACAGACGAAACAGCTGAGGCCAAGGCAATCAGTGACATGGTTGAGGTCCCGTGAGCCTTCTGCTGCCTGGCCTGAGGGCCTCATCCCTTAAAAGGCACACAAGGCTAATGGCAGGATGGTCCCCTTTCCAAGCCAGCGTCAGTTCCAGGGGACAGGAGATCAACCCCCTCCAAGATCTGACTTGACATTCTACTGCACCCCGGGAGAACCCAACCCTGAAAGCAGGGATAGAACAGGAGGCCCTAGGAAGAGATGTGGGGCTGGGAAGCCAGAGGTCCCAATTGCCCGACCCTTTCTCTTCTAGAAGGAGGAGGGACTGCCTGAGGCCAGCTCTGTCTCTGCACACCCCTGGCTCCCTCCGCTGAAAATCCCTGAGGGACAAGGGACAGACCAGGTCTTGTGACCCATCTGTAATTGCTGTGATCCCGCCCCGTAGAGGGGACTCAGAGGCCCAGCCCTGTGGCACTGCCATGCCAGGCCACTAGGTGGAGTTCTAGGGCTCAGGCCCCGGGGCTCCCAGGGAAAGGGCAAACGGAGCAGCTTCTCTCCTAGAACCCAAGAATCTGTCCCACCCCCACCTCCGACTCAAAAGGAGAGGAACCCAACCAGCCCAAGGGTCTCAGAATCCAAGACTGGAAGTTTCAAAATGACTTATTCTCCAAGTGGGAAATGCAAGGCACACAGGCCACCGATTTCCAGCCTATGTCCTTGGCAGACATCACTAATCTATCCAGGTATTCTTGTCCTCTGGAGCCCACAGAGCCCCTACCAGGTGATTAGAATTGGCAAGCAAGATAGGCCCTGCTTGCCAGCCCTTTCATTCCCATATGAGAAGCCGAGGCCCGGGCTTACTTCGTCTTATCGGGAATCCAGGCTGCAAAAGCCAGCGGGGCCAGAATGAGGTCATATGACCCCTGGGACGCTTGTGTAACCATGGTTAAGTCCCGGGGAAACCTCAGGCGGGTAATGGCAGTGCTAATGGAGAGGCTGCTGGACTCAGGGCAGCTGCGTCCTTGTCCAACTGTCACCTCAGACGCCATGGGGGCAGGGCGCAGGCTAGTCTGCTAAGCATCTTGGCTCCTGAGCCGGAGAGGCCGCAGAAGCGGGGGGGGGGGGAGGAAGGAAGGTGGGGGCACAAGAGACAGAGAGAGGCTCTCGGGGGCTGCGTGTGGGTGCACAAGCGTATAAGCCTGTGTGGATGCGTGTGCGCACCCAGCGGGAGGAGGAGGGGCAGCCCTGACAGAGGCGCCTTGTCCTCCTGCCCCTGCACAGGCTTGTTTTCTTCCCAAGCTATTAATGTCGCTGCAGCTTCAAAAGCTGGGTGACCTTTAAATGCCGAGCCTCCTGCTCCTGCCCAAGGCGCGGAAAAGGCTTAATGGAAACTCAAACGGCCACAGCTGCTGGGGCTGTGACAAAGCCAGCCTCATTCTGAGGGACTGAGCTGCTGGGCGGCCACACCTGTGCCCACCTCTGGGTGGCACTAGGAGCAGAGAGGACCCTCAGGCATAGCCATGCCGGGGGGGGGGGGGGGGGGGGGGGGGGGGGGGGGGGGGGGGGCGGGGAGGGGCTAGACCTGAGAGCAGCAGGAGAAAAAGAAGGAGAGACAGACTCAGCTCTGCCATGCCCTGCTGTGTGACCTTGGGTTGCCCACTTACCTTCTCTGGCCATGCCCAATCATTTAGTCCAGTCTAAGGCTGGGGCAGAAAAAAAAAAAATCCCTTTCCCCAGAAAAAAATCTTTTAAAAGTCTGTAGAAGAAAAAAAGGAGAAGAATGACATTTTCTTTCCTAATTTTTCCCTCTCTTGCCTCAACTCCCATGGCCAGGTCTGTGGCCAACAGGAACTATACACAGTAAGGACTAGGGCAAGAGGTTTCCAACGAAGTTAAAAAGGTCCCTCTCCTATGGAAGCATCTGCCTTGGAGCCTCAGTCCTAAGGACACCATCGTTCATCTCTGTTCCTGAGGCCCAAATACAGGGCTTGGCTGTGTGAACGGCACCACCAGGAAACCACTTCTGCATTCCAGCTGAAAAGGCCCAACATGAAGCTCCTCAGGCACGAGGGACATGTCACTTGTTTGGCGCATCTTGGTAGGATAATGGTACATATGTTGCCTGCTTCTTTACAAGTCAGCCGTACTCCCTGTGCCTTATGCATGTTAGCTCTTCTCACCTGCTCTTTGTGCCCTACAAGGTGCCTATGTCACTGCGATTTCTACTTTACAGATTGAAAAATGAAGCACAGAAGAGTCGAGTAACTTGTTAAGGTCACACAGCCAAGCTGACATTTCAGCCCAGGAGGTCTGACTCCGGAGCCAGCACTGTAAATCCATCCAGCTCAACCACTCCTCTGTATTGCTAGAGCTGGGCACATGGCAAGAACTCGGCACCTGTGGACTGAATTGAGTCCTAACCAGGCAGAGTTGCCCTTCAAGAGGCTGGGGGTGGCTGGTGCCTGTGTTGGGGGAGCAAGAGAAGAGGAAGGGGAAGTTTGCAGGCAAAGCCTCATCCTGAAGGACAGACAGAACCGTGGCAGTTTCCTTACAAAACCCTTTTCCGCACCCCACCAAGGGTGTTGGCCGGACGACCAACTGTTTTCCACTTCTACCTGAGCTGCTTAAAACCGATTTCTACAACAATCCCTCTCCCCATCAACAAATTGTACCAGCTTAGCCAAGACACTCAGCCCAGGAGACTGGGAGGAGATCAAACCTCAGTGGACAGGGCGGGTGCTACTCCCCACTGTCCTACCCAGGGGCCGTAGGCCCGCCCCTCAGGGCTGGCACCAATGTATGTGTACCTGGGACCGAGTCCGTGGCCCAAACTGGGAGAAGGGAGCCACTGGCAGCTCAGGTGCAAGGTAGTAAAGCTGAGCTGGCTCCAGACATGAGCTCATGCTGGCCCAGATCCAGCGCCTTGGGAGAGACAGGCCAGCGGCCCCTCCCTGGGCCTCTCCTTCAGGCGGTCAGGCTGAAGGCCCCTCTGTAGGCAGGGCCTGTGTGGTCTGGGGCTGAGCTCTCAAGTCTAGACAGTCACAGATGTCTCTGGGCCCCTGGGGACAGGTAGTCAGTCAATGATGCCAGACAATTTAGTATCTGAGCATGCCCAGGGAATCCAGCTCAAGGAACCAAGATTAGGGAGGGGTGCTCAGGGTGGGCAGAGGAGGGTCCTGGGAACAGAATGCCAACTCCTGCCCCCATTCCCTCCGCCCACTAACATACACTGTGCACCCATTCACTGATCCATGAACCCCTCTTCTATGGAATGCATATAATATGTATAATGGAATACTATACAAGAGTAAACTAAAATGAGGCATCTCTTTGTGTCTCTCTGCTCAAGACCCATCGCTCAGGGGAGCAATACAAGGCCGAACACAGTGTGTACAGAACGTACTATAGTGCGTTATGGCACGTGTATGTCAGTGTGTATGGAGAAGACACTCGGAAAGGATTCGTAAGAAACTGATTCCATAGGTTTCCACTGGGAAGGATTAGGTCATAAGAGACAGACCAGGAAACTTGTCTCTGTAAATCTTTGTATATCTTTTAAGTTTTGATTCACATTCATTAATTTAAAAGTAAAATTAGCAGAGGCACCTGGGTGGCTCAGTCGGTTGAGCGTCTGAGTCTTGATTTCAGCTCAGGTCGTGATCACAAGGTTGTGGGATCGAGCCCCGCGTTGGGCTCCATGCAGAGTGTGGAGCCTGCTTGGGATTCTCTCTCTCTCTCTCTCTCTCTCTCTCTCTCTCTCTCTCTCTCTTTCTCCCCCACTCCCCTGCTTGTCTTTCTCTCTATCTAAAAAATAAAAACATAAAAATAAAATAATAACCTATAAAGAATAGCAAAATGACAGCATTACAGTGATTTTTTTTTAATTTTCCTTTTGCATATGTATATTATTTACAATGGACGTGAATTACTTTTTAATAATTATAGCAAATGTCTGAATGTTCACTGTGTGCCATCTACTTTCTAAGCACTTGGCATGCATTATCTCATCCAAGCCTCAAAGTAAAGCAATTATTATACCCACTTTACAGATAAGGAAACGAAGGCCCAGAGAGTTCAAATAACTTACGTGGGGTCACACAGTCAGTGATGGAGCCAAAATCCGAGTCCAAACTGTCTGGCCCCAGAGTCCCTGCTCTTCTTAACCTCCACCTTATGCTGTCTCTCTAATCAAAACAAAACAGGGGCACCTGGGTGGCTCAGCCGGCTGGGTGTCCGTCTTAGGCTCGGGTCATGATCTCACGGTCCATGAGTTCAGGCCCCGCGTCGGGCTCTGTGCTGTCAGCTCGGAGCCTGGAGCCTGCTTCAGATTCTGTGTCTCCCTCTCTCTCTGCCCCTCCCCTGCTCATGCTCTGTCTGTCTCTCTCTCTCAAAAATGAATAAACATTAAAAAAAAATTAAAACAAAGCAAAACAAAAACCGAATGGTGACAGAAGAAAAGCGTATGAAAAAAGCAAACCCCAGAGCCTCCAGGACTCTAGAACTTTTGTAATCCTTAGAATCCAGCTCCATCCTTCCCGCCTCTACTATTTCAGCAGGTCTCCTATAGTCGTGCCTCAGTGGGAACCGGGCGCCACTCCTCCCACTGCGCCCCTTCGTGCTCAGGGACCCGCGCGCCTCCTGGTGGCCTCACAGGGCAGAATGAAGGCCCATGAGCAAGGTGGAGGCCCAGGCCACAGCTATTTCAGAGGTTAGACCACGGCGTGGGGGATCCGCTGGGGCAGGGCAGGGTCGGGTCTGGCCAGGAAGCTCCTTGCAGAGGGGAAACCACAGGTTGCTGTTTCTTTCTTTCTTTCTTCTTTTTTTTTTAAGTTAACTTAGATTTTTTTTTTTTAAGTTTATTTATTTATTTTGAGAGAGAATGTCGGGTGCTGAGCCCGACACAGGGCTCGATCTCACGAACTGTGAGACCGTGACCTGAGCCAAAATCAAGAGTCGGACGTTTAACTGACTGAGCCACCCAGGCATCCCCACAAGCTGGTTTTTGAATGGCACGGAGTCGGGGGTAAAAGGCTGTAGAGCACGGAGGTTAAAAAGGGAGCTTTAGCTCCAAGCCAACCTCAGCTTCCATTCTGATCACCACTGCTTGGGTGAGTGGACTTCCTGAGTGAGTTTCCTCACCTGTAGAACAGGACGCCTGTTCCTCTGAGGATGGGTTCCCCTCTGAGGGGGATTCATGCCATGGGCACACACAGGCTCCACACAGATGCTCTCAGCCCGGGGCGGCTGTTAGTAAGGCTCTAAGGCCACACAGTTCTCAGGGGCTGAGTCTAGAGCCTGGCCCAGGAGTCAAGCCTGGAGTTAGGATCTTGAATCCAGCCCCGAAGGGACAGCGTACAGCACAAAGGCCTCCCCTCAGGGGCCTTCAGGACCTCGGGCTGAGGGGCTCTGTGGCCCCTGAGTGGAGTGGGGAGCTGGGCCAACAGCCCCACGCCTGTCCGTACTCTGCTGTGTTTCCTAGGGGGAGAAGTGACTGGAATATACCAGGGCCTGGGTCGCCCAGGCCCTCCCACTCCTCCTGGGGGCCCGGCTCGGCTCTCCGGTAGGGGCTCCCTACCCAGGGCAGCAGGAGCACAGGCATACAGGCTGAGTGGCCTTCTCAGAAGTGCCGCCTCTGGCAGCTGAGGAATGCAGGCTCGGCCCCGGCCGGGGAGCAGAGGCTTGGGGAGGGGGTGGTTGGCCCTGAGCTTCAAAAGAACAGGCAGCAGCTGTGGCTGGGAGGGCCGTGGCCCTCCCCCTCTGGCAGCCAAGACATCATCAGAAATTCCACCCCAGCAAGAAGGGCCAGCCCAGACAGCAGATGGGATTGTTTAGAGCCACTTAGCAGGCCAGCTACTTTCCCGACCGCAGGCTGCTCCCCTCTCCTCGCCTTGGCCCCTTCTTCATCTGTGCAGAGCAGAGCTCCCCTTCCACAGCCTGGGGCACCCAGTAGCCAGCTGTCGGGCATCCCCTCCCCACCTGAGGCCTTTACTCACCCACACGGCCTCGCCTCCAGACAGCCATGTGCCCACACATGCCCTCTAGAGAGGCCAGGTCGGGAAGGCAGAAAGAAATCTCAATGTTGTCACTTCCAGATGGTGCCCGTTGCCAAAGGTCACAGAGCCTGCGATCTGAACCCAGACTCCTGGGCCGGTGCTCTCTCCCCCGGTGGTGCACACGCTAGTAATTACAAAACAGCCCATACGTCTGCGTGTGCTACGCACACCGGCTCACCCAAACCCGTTCACTCATACAGCCACAGGGCACAGACAGCCCTCATTAGATCTCTCCCGAACACTCCCAGCCAGCCTAGGTACTCAATCCGTTCCTCTCTTCACCTTACTCTGAAGCTGTGTTTTTAAAATTACAGCCACACTCTCCTCCCCACACACTAACTGCACTAACACCACCCTCCATCCGTCTTGCAGCCCACCACGCCAGCCGCTCCCTTCCCTAGGCTGACGGCAGGACCACGGGAGCCCCCAGGCCCTTTCTCTCGTCCCCATCTGTGCCCAGAATTGTTTTTACAGCATCTGGTGCAGCAAAGGTGAGGTCAGGCCGACGTGACCTGCAGAACTGGCCAGAACCAGGAAGCGATGCACCCTGGCCAAGGCACGGCCTTCCCACTTGCTTGTAGGACCAGCTCCTGGAATGGAGTGCAGGGAAGGGCCTCAGGCCAGCTGGGGCTGGGAGCCCTGGCCCTGAAATCTGAAAGTCAGAGCAAGGGGGCAGGAACTCTTGGGTGTCCCATAACCAGCCTTCTTTGCCTGTAGGGGCCTCAGTCTCCACCGCTAGAGACAGAAACAGTCCCGATTCAGTCGACCTTTCCCATCACTGAAATCTCCCAGGGATGCAAGGACAGGGGTGGGGTAGGGGTGAACTGGGGCCAGAGAAAGGCACCACTGTACTAGTTACAAACCATGACGGTGTCTCTGCAGAAGGAGGTGGCTGGATCCCAGTACCCTAGGGCTGGAAGGACTGGCACCCTTTCTTAGATACAGAACCAGACCCCTTTCCCCGTACGAAATCCTCAGAAGTCCATTCCATAATGACACTAAGCAGAAACCCACCCTTGCCCCCACCCCCAGCAGTTATGCATCGTCAGAGAACCTGCCATTTACTGAGTGCGGGCAATGTTGCCGGTGCATGGGGTCAGTTAATCCTCACGATCATCCAGAACTGTAAATCATCGCCCTCTACCATTATCAGAGCCACTTTCCGGAGTCATGTGTGACCTAGAGGTTGTCCAGGGCTGTGCCACCTCCAACCTGCATGGCCTTACATGGCAAAGACCAGTGTGCCCGCCAAGTCTCCTGACACCTTAGTTACCTGCGAGAGTTTTAAAGCCTGGGAGAGTAACCCCCATGCTCTCATCTCCTGAGCTGTTTGCATCTCTGCCTGTTTGCCCTACTGCTTACCACCCACTCTTTGGGAAGCATAATCGTGCCTCCCTATCAGTCTCAGAAGCAATTACTCCTTGCATTAAAGCAGCATATCCCTGGGGCACCTGGGTGGCTCAGTCGGTTAAGCATCTGACTTTGGCTTGGGTCATGATCTCACAGTTCGTGGGTTCGAGCCCCACGTCAGGCTCTGTGCTGACAGCTCAGAGCCTGGAATCTGCTTCAGATTCTGTGTCTCCCTCTCTCTCTGCCCTCCCCCACCCTGCTCGTGCTCTCTCTCTCTCTCTCTCTCAAAAATAAATAAACATTAAAAAAAAAGTGTGTCCCCAGAGGGTGGTAAGACTGCATCAGACTCCCCAAGGTGTTTGCTAAGAACACATATTCCCCACCCCACTACTAAAATCAGAATCTATGGGGGCATGGTCTTGGAATCTGCATTTTAACAAGCTCTCCCGATGATTCTGGTGCCCAGTAAAGCGCGACGACCACTACGTCCTGATGCAGTATGAAACCTTTCATTCTAGTTTTAGCTCCATCGATAACCAGCTAAGTGACCTTAGGCAAGTCATTTTACCTCCTGGGCCTCCAGCTTCCCTCCATTTTCCCAGAAAAATGGGCAGGGAGGATTAAATGATCTCCAGACCTCTCTCTCCTCTGACATCCTCTGTGTCCGCCCTAAGTCCCCAGATGGTCCACAGGTGTATGAACTGAATTTTATGGGCTGTTCATTCCCCGTAGCCTCCAACGTACACTGTAGGCACACATTAAAAAGAGTTCCAGTCTGATTGATTTAGGGAGATCTGCAAAAATACCTTATCTCTGGCTCCAGGCCCCAAACAAATGGCTTTTGGATTATCCATAACACTTCCCCCTCCCCTGAGTATCGACTTTCTTCATTCCAGCCTGAGCCAACCAGGACTCTGTAAACACTGGGTCTGCACACCTGGGCTTAGTCAACAGTCAGCACACAAAGGCCCTGCCAAGTCACCCCACAAGCCCAAACTCGCACCCGCTCTGTTTCTCAAGGGGAAGCACCCGGCCTGGGATGTGCGGACCCTGCACGCCCTTCCTCCCACCACAGAATGGTGGCTGGGTCAGATAGAGGGTATGGCCAGAAGGGCCTCAGCCATGGGAAGTGGGCCACAAGGTATCCAGACCTAAGGGGTGTGAGGCAACAGCCTGGGAAGCACCCAATGATTGCTGGGACCTTTGAAAAGCAGCTGGGCATTCCTCAGTCCCCGGAGTTCCTTGATAATCACCAGTTAAAATACAGTGTATCCAGCTAGTGCTCAAGCATTGCTTACTAGCAGCAAACATATGATTGATTTGTCCTTCAAGGTCTATGCATCTTTAACAGTGGAGTTGTGGGGATTATCAGGCCCACAGCCCACGGACACAGGGTGAATTCAGCTTTGTGCCACCTTTGCATATGGTGAACCTGTATGTGTTCTCACAAAATTAACCAAGGGGAAGGACAAACAAGAAAGGCAAGAATGAGGCGCACCTGGGTGGCTCAGTCGGTTGAGTGCCCGACTCTTGATTTCAGCTCAGGTCATGATCTCGGGGTCATGGGTTCGCACCCCACATTGGGCTCTGTGCTGACAGGGTGGAGCCTGCTTGGGATCTTCTCTCTCATTCCCTCTGCCCCTCTCCCCTCCTTGTGCTTTCTCTCTCTCTCTCTCTCAAATTAAAAAAAAAAAAAAGGCAAGAATGAAAACCCAACTTCTACAGTGGGAAACATCTGGGAATCACTGCTAGGGTCTGCTGATTCTACTCATTTAAGGGTACCGAAATAGATCATTCTCTCACTCTGAGCGTGCTGACTGCCCCCAAATGACCGTGCTTTACATGTGCTCTGCACTTCACAGTTTATAATGCTGGAGAAAGAGTCCACAGCCCTTTCCATTCAGCCGGGCTCTAGGCTGGGCATGGATGCTCCAGTAGGGCCTCACCCTGCCACTGTGTGAGGCACTTCACCTACACAGAATCCTCGAAACAATCCTCCAAGGCAGGAAGTGGATTATTTTGTAGATGAGGAAACTGAGGTACAGAGGAATTAACTCGCCTGAGGTCTCATAGCCAGGAAGTGGTGAGTCAGGATTCTTCCCCAAAGCCCACACTCCCGACCACTTAGCGCACTCTCACTGTATTGCACCCTCAGAGGGCGTCTGACCTCTGCATGGGGCAAACAGGGAAACTGAGGCTCCGGTCAGCCTGGCAACGGTTCCCTACCCCCCTCCAGGTATCCCGGAGCAGGAGCAGAAGCCCTGCGTGGAGTAGGCCCCAGAGCAGGGAAATAGAAACGAAGTAGGTGCAGCCGAGCTGAGAGCTGAGCCAGTCCCGCCACATGCCTCCTCGGCTACGGCAGCCCCAGGCCCGGAGGGGACAGCGCCAGGCTCCCTCTCCCACCCGCTGCGCGACCTCCCGGTCAGGGTCTGGGCTGTCCTCAACAATCCGCTGCACGCCCCACAGGAGGAAGTGGCCACACTTGAAAATCATTAACATGCAGGGCTGAACTTGGGGCTTTTGTTCTTGAGCAAGGACTGTAACATTTCACTTTCAGGAAGGAGCTGGAAGGGTGGGGCTGGCTCGGAATTGCACAACGAAAAAAGCAGGCTCAGACACACACAGGTCCCACGTGGAAGTCTGTATAGACAAGCCCTTTGAGGAAAAGCACAAGCAAACCCACGGCCGGTCCACACAGAGGAGGCAGGCCAAGCCATCTTCGCGGTCTTTTTTTTTTTTTTTTGTACGTTTATTTATTTATTTTGAGAGACTGTGTCATGCGAGCGAGCGGGGCAGGGGAAGAGAGAGAGAGGGGGAGAGAGAGAGAATCCCAAGCAGCCTCCGCACTGTCAGCGCAGAGCCCAATGCAGGGCTCAATCTCATGAAACCGTGAGATCATGACCTGAACTGAGATCAAGGGTCAGATGCTTAACCGACTGAGCCACCCAGGCTCCCCTTCACTGCTTTTTAAATCAGGGCGTTGTAGTCAACCATCCAGGGAAGCCAAGTAAAGGAAGGAAATAACAAGGCAGCAGAGGGGCGTGGGAACTCAGGCCTCCAACCACCCCCTCGGGGGGTGGGAGCCCCAGGTCTTCCAGAGGGATGGCTCTAACACATCTGGCTGGGAGGGGCTGCCCCAGCTCTGGGAAGCCTGCCTACCATCCCGCCTCCCACCAAGCAGGTGCCACTGCGTCACCCAGAGGCAAGGGAAGTACAGCAAACAGCCCTCACAGGCACCCCAGCAGTGTCTAGACCAACTTTTTCAGGGCGGCAGCTCTCCCCGAGAGAGTCACATCCTGGCCACGGGCAGTGGCGGGAAGGGATGTAAAGTGAATTAGTTAATCCTGGGGGAGGGAGGATGAAGTTGGGGGAGGAAAGGGAGGGAAGGAAGAAGTCAGTCAGCAGGGGAAAACCTGTTTCAAAAAAAGTAATACAAGAATAGAACAGGTTTTGAGCAAGTCGCCTAAGCCCTTGGAACCAGGGCTGTCCCTAGATCCCTGGGAATGGGCCCCTGCTCCCCCCACCGCCACCTAGCAGGGGTCAGTCAGAGGCTAAGGTTTTCACCTGCTCCCCTCCTGCACCTCATTAAAGCTTCACCTCCAGGCCTTCAAGGAAATTGGTAGAAATGGGATCCTTGTCCTTTGTCAATTACAAAGTAAACAGCTCTCTGGGGGCTCGCCCTCCTTTGGGGGGTGTCTTCTCACACCCTCAGACAGTCCCCTAGCTCTCATCCTCCAGGGGGCGCAGTACAAGGGAATGGGCTTGTTTAGGGCCCCCGCTGGCAGGGGCAGGCCACCCACCAGGTCCAGCTCACCCCCCTCAAAGCCGCTCTGTTTGTAAAGGGCTTTCGGGGACAGGAAGCAATAAACAGAGTCAAGCGGCCAAGATGCAGGGGCTGATTATGCAGTTTATGGATTTTCCAGGCCGCTTTGTACTCTCCCACCAGCTGCCTGGGGCTTTGCAGAAAAAGGTGCTGGCAAAAGACAGGCTGGTCCTTGGCTTAAAAGGTGGACTCTTGCCAGGCCTAAACTGGGTCTTTCCTAGTGTGTCAGAGCACTGGATGCCTTGCCAGCCTCACAAGCACCTTCTCCGTGCCCCTAAAAGAAACCCCCGCCCTGCCCCCCTCCGCACCAGAGCCCAGACTCTTTCCCTCTCTCCCTCTCTCCAGCCTACTGCTCACCTCTCCATCCAGCTCTAAGTTACTTGACTCTGGGAATTCCCAGAGGGGAGGGCGTGCCCGGCCAAGGCTGTCTCTTGGCTGAGGTGGGTGGCCCGCCTTCACAAAGAGGCTCACAGCTCAGCTTAGCTTAGCTGCCCTGGGAGAGGAGAGCAATTTGGGAAAAGCGGCCACTGGTGGGGAAGGTGGTTCTGGGCCGCATGGCCTCCCCAGTACCAAGCCCCGCTCACATTTTTCCCACATAGGCTGTGATCTGGTGAGATTGTGGCCCACGTGTGTGCAAAGCAGTAAGCTCAGTGCAGTTTGCTAGAGCAAAGAGGGAAAAGCCCCCCACTTGTCTCTCAATACCCACTAACCAATAAATAACACAGGATACACCTCCAACACGGGAAAGCATGCAGCCGAGACGTTCAGGGGCCAACAAGGAATGACAGGAGAAAGCCAAGTTACTGGGTCACGTGCACACCCACTGTTTGCACTCAGGTGTCTTGAGTGTGTACTTGGCGTATCTAGACCTGCACAGGAAGTGCAGACACCCCAGCTACTAAGTAGCAGTTATAGTAGAGGTGGGGCTGCACCAGGGGGGATCTTCTGCTGTTTACTTCCCGCCTCCCTGCATCCTTTGAAGTTTTTCAACAAACGCGTATTAGCTCTGTACTTTAAAATTAAGAATTAAAAATAATAGTAATAAAGTGCACTGGTGGTGGGAATGTAAAATGCTGCTGCGCTGGAAAACACTTTGGTAGTTCCTTCAAAAGTTAAACCCAAAATTAACTATGTTCTAGAAATTCCACTCCGAAGGTATACGCCCCGAAGAACTGAAAGCAGTGATTCAAACAGATATTCGTACACACCCATGTTCTTAAGAACATTATTCACAATATCCCAAAGGTAAAAATGACCCAAGAGTCCATCCACAGATGAATGGATAAACAAATTATAGTGTATACATATGGAACAGTGGAACATTATTCTGCCATAAAAAGGAAGGGAATTGCAATATATGCTACAACACGGACAGACCTTGAAAACATGTAAAAGCCAGACACAAAAGGACAAATGCTGTATGATCCTACTTTTATGAGCTACCTAGAATAGAGAAATTCCGAGAGACAGAAATTAGGACAGAGGTTACCGGCGGCCGAGGGAACGGGGGAATGAAGTTATGGTTTGAGGCACCCAGTTTCCGTTTGGGATGATGACCAAGTTCTGGAAGTGGATGGTGGTGATGATCGTACACCAGCGTGAATGTACTTAATGCCACCGAACTGCCCCTAGAAGTGGTTAAAATGGTAAAGTTTATGTTATACAGATTTTACCACAGTCTTAGACAGACTAAGGTCTTTCCTTAGTAAAGACCTAAGGAAGCCAGGCAGGAGGAGGTGGCGGAATCACCAGACAGAAGGGGGCACCACTCGGGCTCTTTTCGGACACAGGGCAACCAGCGCACAGGAAATCCTGCCGGCACAGAGGGACTCTGTCCCCATCTGCATGGAGTGGGCCAGGGGACAATGACACCCCTGTTGATGAGGACTGCTCACGCGGTCCTGCAGAGTCACACATGCCATGGGGCCGCGGGGAGATGGCAGTGCAGGGATACGTTCTGGAACATTCGGAATAGGTGGGTTATGACACACTGGGAAACAGCTATTGGAAAAGGTTAGCGTGCTGGAAAATGAAGCACGCGACTGAGAGCCTGGGACAGAAAGGGAGCAGGGAGGGGAGGTGGCTTGTCTGTACTGCAGGGGCAGAGGAAGAAAAGACAGAAGGAGCCTAAGACAAAGGAGGATAAGAAGAGGTCTGTCTTACAGGGTGCTCTGGCAGGGGGAAATCACTGATTCATGCATTCAGCAAACATTACAGAGCGCTCCTGGGCTCTGGACACTGGGAAAATGGGAGGCAGGGGGCAGGGGGTAAGAGAACCGACTCATCTGGTAAACATCCGTGCCACCACCCATCCTGCTCAAAAATATGTACATATAGGGGTGCCTGGGTGGCTCAGTCGGTTAAGTGTCTGGCTCTTGGTTTCGGCTCAGGTCACGATCCCACAGTTCGTGAGTCTGAACGCCCCATCAGGCTCTGCACTGGCAGTGTGGAGCCTGCTTGGGATCCTCTCTCTCCCTCTCTCTCTGCCCCTCCCTGCTCACTCTCTCTCTCAGAATAAATAAACTTTTATATATATATATATCCATATATATATATATATCCATATATATATATATATCCATATATATATTTATATTTATATGGATATATATATGGATATATGGAGATATATATATATATATACACACACATATATATACACACACACATATATAAAGCCGAGAAACCCAAAACTGCCCCCAGCCTCCACCTTCTCACAGAAAGGAAAAATCCTTTTTACTTGAGGGCCAAGCTGTTCAAAAGGAAGTAAGAGCAAAACTGCCAGTGTGGGCGGATCACCCCGGTGACCAGGCCTCATTCACACAAGCGTTCAGGTCGGCGAGCTACCAGGCATCAACTGGTACTGGATTCATTCCTCCTGAAGGCGAGGAGCTGGGAAGGGCAAGACCCTATGCCAGGGCGCAACAGCAGGCTTGTCTGCTGGATTGGGACTTCTCAGGTGCACGGTTTCCTGAGGTCTTACCCCGCCTGCCTTCAATTGTGCAAGGACAAAGGGAAGCCGTGCGTGGGGGCACATTTGTGGTCCGTGGCTGCTCCGCCTCATTCGAGATAAGAATATTTAAACAGTGGCCTTTGTTATAAAAGGACATTGTATCCAGGGCCTTGCTGAAATGTGTAATGTGTGTATGTGGGCTTGTGGGAAAGAGGGCGGCAGGCACTTCTGAAACATCTCGACGTGGCCACTGTGGACTTCTCAGAGACCCATTCCTTCTAGAACTGTCCAAGAAGGTAGCCACTAGTCCCATATGACATGTACATTTAAATTACAATTAATTAAAATGAAATAAAACTTAAAATTCAGTTCCTCAGGGCACCTGGTGGCTCAGTCGGTTAAGTGTCCGACTCCAGCTCAGATCATGATCTCGAGGTCTGTGGGTTCAAGCCCCGCATCGGACTCTGTGCTGACAGCTCAGAGCCTGGAGCCTGCTTCGGATTCTGTGTCTCCCTTTCTCTCTGCCCTCTCTTGCTCATGCTCTGTCTCTGTCTCTCTCTCAAAAACAAATAAACATTAAATTTTTTTTTATTATAAATAAAATAAAATTCAGTTCCTCACAGACCACATTGCAAGTGTTCAACAGCCACCGAGGCCAATGCCCATCATATTGAACAGTACATATTTTAGAACATTTCCAACATTTCAGGAAGTTCTATCAGTGCTATTCTAGAACCGAAAGGGGAGCCTTCCTCCTCAGCAGTGTGAAAAGCCCTGGAGCCCTTTGTTACAATTATCTGGGAGAGACCAAGGACTGTGGGCAGCTGATCCCCGACAGAGGACCAATTCCACATCCTTTCGGGAAGGGTGGGTAAGTGCAGAGACCCCTTCTCCTGAGCAGGCAGGGCTGGGGTGAGCCCTGGGACCCCTCCCACTGGGGTCCTCACAGAACCTCAGCTGGTTCTATGAAACTTGCCAGTCTGGGCAGAGAGAAGCAGAGGTCCAGCTAGAAGCCCAAGTCCCAGGTTCAAAACTCGCAAGGCCCTGGCCTCAGAAGCCCAGATTTGGAAAAGGCCCTCCTATTTGTCTGCCGGGAGAAAGGGTGTGCTTCATATCATCAGGGCTCATCTTCTGTCACCTCTCCTAGGTGTGCCCCATGGTGGCCCTGGCACTGCCTCCTTGGGCTTGTCCAAAACAATAGGAAAGAGAAGAAAAGAACACCTGAGGCAGAGGGGCCACGTGTATGGGGGGAGGGGGGACGGTAAGTGCTTATTAAAGAAAAAAACAGTATTTTAAGGAAACTGATGGACCGGGCTAAGGAAAGGGATTCTGAGAAGTAAGCATTATTGGGTGTTTGGGTGTCTGTCTTTGAACCAACCGGAGACAGCAGGACTGGTCAAGGCACCCCCCGGCCCAGCACACACCGCACAGGATGATGGGAGATGGTGTCAGACACACCTTCACTCTTTTTTTTTTTTTAATTTTTTTTATGTTTATTTTTGAGAGAGACAAAGAGACAGAACGTGAGCAGGGGAGGGGCAAATGAGAGGGAGACACAGTATCCGAAGCAGGCTCCAGGGTCTGAGCTGTCAGCACAGAGCCCGACACGGGGCTCGAACTCATTGACTGGGAGATCATGACCTGAGTTGAAGTCAGACACTTAACTGTCTAAGCCACCCAGGAGCCCCTACACCTTCACTCTTAACGTGACCAATCTCCTTCAGAGTTTCCCCATTTCAGTCAAGGGCCATCACCGGTCTCCCCAAGCGTGTTCTGGCCTAGCCCTGAAAGTCAACCAACACGAACCATCAATCTGTAGTTTCTCCAGCAAGCGGCAGATGGAGGCTGGGGGCTGGGAGGCAGGTGAGCAGACAATGCACAAAGTGTGGGAACAATGGGGAACGGAGACCTGAGGGGAACCTCTGAGCCTGGGTTCTGCTCCTGGCTCTGCCACATAGCTCCTTGAGCAACACCTTCGTCCCCTGAACATTTTCCCTAAATAAATAAATAAATAAATAAATAAATAAGAGAAAACTGCTCTAAACAAATGTAAGTTTGTTACATTCGTGCCAAGAAAGGAGACTTGGCCGGACTCCTGGGTGGCTCAGTCAGTTAAGGGTCCGACTTCCGCTCAGGACATGATCTTGTGGTTCATGAGTTCAAGCCCCATGTTGGGCTCTGCTCTGACAGTGTGGAGCCTTCTTGGGATTCTCTCTCACTCTCTCTCTCTCAAAGTAAATAAATAAACTTAACAACAAATTTATAAAAAAGAAAAGAGACGTGGCCAGCCACTCCATAACCCCTCCACATACCACACACTGACTTTTGCAGTAATCACTTCTGTGTACTTTATTGTTCAAATGTACATCCCTGGACACTGTACTTTTGGTCTTGCCTGTTGTTTGTCCTTTAAGCCTATTTTAATCTACAGCTTCCCCCGTCATCTCCCCTTTTTTTGCATCCTTATAATTTGTGAATTGATGAGCCCAGGCCATGTGACTATGGACTTCCCTAACTGTCTGAAGTTCATGGACCAAGTTTCCTTTTCTCTCTGGGCCTCAGTTACTCCTTCCTTACCAGCAATGCCTCTGGGCAATTTACAGGGCTCTTACGACAATAAAAGAGACAGCCTGAAAGCACATCAGGAAATGCTTACAATATTTTGTTAAGTAAGAATGCAGGATGCAAATGGATACATATGGTATGCTTTCAGCCCTGTCAAGGAAACGCACATAGGGGGACGGGTGGCAGGAAACACGCTGTCTCTCCATAGTTGTCTTGGATGGTAGATTTCTGCGTCCTGCCCCTACCTTTCATTCCTTCTTACATTTTTTCCATGATCAGCATATAAGTGTGACAGGGCACAAGTCATTTTAAACGTTTAAAGAAAAGAGTGCTTTGTTTATTTATTTAGAGAGAAATAGACAGCAGGCAGGGGAGGGGCAGAGAGAGGGAGGGAGACAGAGAATCCCAAGCAAGGTCCATGCTGTCAGCACAGAGACCAATGCAGGGCTCGAAATCACAAACCATGAGATCACGACCTGAGCTGAAGTCAAGAGTCTGACACTTAACCGACTGAGCTACCCAGGCGCCCTGAAAAGAATGCTCTTAAAGTGGGGCAAACCTCAAGTTTATCCCATGCCTGCTTCTCTGATGTCTCCTAGCGCTCTCCCGTCCCCCTCCTGTCTTCTCTCTGTGCTGCCAACAGAAGGACTCATCTACGATATGCCGATATGCCGTGTCACTTCCCAGCTCCTCTCTCCTGGAAAGATCAGACTCCTCCCTTTGTCTGCATCAGCAGTGGCCACACTCAGAGAGCATTGGGGTCACCGGCAGGGCTCTTGAACACACGCTGCTGGGCTCTAACCCACAGCTCCTGTTCCCTAGGTCTGGGGTGGGGCCCCCAAATTTGCATGTCTAGCAAGTTCCCAGGTGATGCTGACACCACTGGTCCAGAGACCACACTTTATTTTATTTTTGAGAGAGAGACAGAGAGAGAGGGAGAGAGGGGGGAGAGGGAGAGAGAGAGGGAGACCGAGAATCCCAAGGAGGCTCCACTGTCAGCGCAGAGTCCAATACGGGGCTCGAACTCATGCGAGACCATGACCTGAGCTGAAATCAACCAACTGATCCACCCAGGCGCCCCCAGAGACCACACTTTAGAACACTGATTTGCACCTCTCCTCCGTCTCCTAAACAAGCCCTGTCCAGCTTTCAAGAGCTAGTGCAAGTTCCCCTTTCCATGAGGCAGTCCCTGGAAACGTCAGCCCATATCGATCTGTCTCTGTTCTTCTAGACCATCCCTAGCACTGAAAGTGTTCTGGTGGTCTGGAAAAGGGGAGAGAGCACTTAGTGGCCATGTGGATGGGCAACGTGGCACTTTTGCCATTCACTGCCTCCTTCCATCGTATCAGCTCTTAAAAGCAGGGGCTGGGGGGAACACTTCTTCAGTGACCCCACATTATCCAGGAGGTATTCTAAATGTCCCAGGAGAACTGAATCTGTTTCACTCACACACAGACTCCTAACGATGCACCCATTCATTCACTGTCAGTCAAAAAATACTTAGGGGGCACCTACTGTAGGTCGGATACCCAAGAGGAAAATATCTTTTTTTCGTGGAGAACAAGAATTACAATAGCATACGTTGCCACAGAAGCCTGCAGAAAGGGCTCCTCCCACCTCTGCAGCCCCAGAGACGGCTACCCACACACCACCTTGGCCTGAGAGGTGACCACAGCTGTGGTCACACCCATGTGTAGCCATGGTGAAGGTTTGCTTGCCGTTTGCAGGCTTCGTTTTTCCCTGGCTAAGCCACCCAGGACTTCCTGGAGACAAGATTTATGGGCAGGTATTGGTAGGAGAACAGATTTTCAAGAAAGTGGGCAGAACAATGGTTGTGAGATAAGGAAGCGGAAGGGACTCCATTTTAGAAAGGCTCCATTTACGCATGCTCTGTATCCCACCTTGCGTCTAGGTAAACCAGAGAAGCTACGTTCCCACTGCAAGGGGAAAACGAGGAAGTTAATCATTCTCTGAGTCTCGTCCCAGGCCCCCAAGACACATGACACCATCTAAGAAGAACCAGATCTCAGACATGTTCCAGGGCATTAGCTTCGAACAAACCTTGGCCCACGCTGGCATCAATACTCCCTCCCTTTGATGATTTATGAAACAACACCTATTGTTCACCTGACACTCACTTTGGATTGGACCCTATCCCGGACTCCTGAAGGAACACGTACCCTGGACCCCTTTCCAATATAAACCCCTAAGCCCAAGAGACAACTTTCCTTTCTGAGTCTTTCAGACAACACCGTCTGCTATACCCTATCACTTAAGCTGTTTAGTAAACCCTGCTTGCATTTGATTTCTATCCTGCATGAAGCCAAGGACCCTCTTGACTCGTCCTGTGCCCCCCCCACACCCCACTGCCCCGGGTCCCTGGACTGCTAGCCTATGTCAATTGTGATGACACAGGCCTGGAACCCAAGGGAGGGAGGCAAGAAGATACCCTGCCTTATAATAAAAAGGTAGCGAATGTCTGAGGAGCAGACCGTTGTCCCACTTCTGCAAACATCTGGGGCTCTGGGCACTGAGGCTTCTGCCTGGCGAGACATTCTGAGCAGGCTGAAGATCCCATGGATTCTATAAGGCAGATGTTGGCTTCTCCGTGACCTTGGGCAACTTCTACTTCTTTGCGCCCCCATTTCACTAGCTAACAGTATCTTTTTAAAAAGTAGTAAAGCCCCAAACAAGATGATAGAGATCCCCATTGGAAGAATAAAAGGAGAGATTTAAAAATAAGCAACAATAATGCCTCCTGTAAAAGTAAAATAAAAAAACTGCAAGGAGACCAGGGAGGGGGGTCTGTGCCCCCGCCCCTCTGTGCAACAGGACCACGGGGTGGGGGGGGTGCTTGTGAAAGACAAAGGTCCAGGGCCCCGTACTGAATCAGAATTTCCTGAGGAACAGGCAATTCTCATTCCCAACCATCCCCACCCCAAGCAAGTCAAAGAGGTTCAGGGTATTCTGGGGGCTTCTATTTAAAAGACACTACCCCTCCCCCCCACCCAGCTCCGCTGAAGTGAGTAGCAAATCATTATCTAAGAAGGGAGAAGGGAGGGGCAGGGGCTGTAGGGAAAAACATCACCAGAACCTAGAGATCGGCTGGAGAGGAGAAGGAATGTCAATATTGAGGTACTCTTAGTTTCCGCCCCCCAGCCCCACCCCGGGGCACACTCAGAGATCTGGTTCTGGAGAGGAGATGCCATCCTCCTAGTTCAGGCGGACCTGCCCTCCAGGAACCTGCTGATTTAGCCAGTGCCTGTCCGAGTCCTGGGCCACGGCTTCCTCTGACCACCGCTGATCCTGGCACATTTCCTGATGCTCCTTTTTTTTTTTTTTTTTTTTAAATGTTTATTTATTTATTTTGAGAGAGAGAGAGAGAGAGAGAGAGCAAGCAGAAGTGGGGCGGGGGAGGGCAGAGAGAGAGGGAGACAGAGAATCCCAAGCAGGCTCCACGCTGTCAGCACAGAGCCTGACGTGGGGCTCCAACCCACACACTGTGAGATTGTGACCTGAGAAGAAATCAAGATTCAGACGCTTAACCAATTGAGCCACCCAGGTGCCCCTTTCCTGGTGCTCTTAATGCCTTGGCCCCAACAGCCTCACCCTGATCAACTGCAACTCTTTATCTCAGGATTCAGTTTGCAGTCCTCCTCCTCCAAGAAGCCTTCCCAGAGGCACTCTTTGGCTCACCCCCACGCAGCCTGGGCCTGTTAGATTCTTGTTGCACCATCAGCACGTCACGTATCACAATCACCAGTGTGCGGCTGACCGGTGGCCCCAACAGGCCGGTGCCCACCTGCAGGGCAGGGATTGTTCTGGTCTCATTCAGCTCTTCCGCCCCAACAGCTAGGTCAGTGCGCAGCATAAAGCGGACAAGCAATATGGGTATTTACGCTGACCAGGAGAAAGGGGGAGGGGGCTTTAAATCAAACAGCTCCACTAGGCAAATTTTTTTAGTTCTAGCAAATACTTGTTTTAGCACTTCCCACGTGCCATGGAGAAGCCTGAGGCCCAGGGAGGCACAGTGGGAGAGCTGGGCAAGAACCCAGGGAGCATGGCTCCCCGCTCCTTGCTCTCAACCAGTCTGCTAGGGCATGTGGGGTTCAAAGGGAGAAAGAGTAACACCCAGAAAAAAACCTGCTACCTCCGAAGCCCTCGCTCCCTGAGGTGTAGGGGTCGCAGCAGCTCATACCTCGCGCTTTGGACAAAGCACGGATCCAGGTTGCGGAGAGACCAGGCGTCAGCGGTTCCAACTGGGAGCAGAGGTCAGGTGAGAAACAGGGACAGGGACAATGCCGTCCAAGACCTTGGCGTAGAAAGGCTTTTCTCCCCCACACCCACATCTCTTCGGGAGCAGCAGAGGGGTCGCCTGCACGTGCCCCACCCGGCCTGTCTGGGCCAGGAACAATGAGGAGGAGGTCCCACTAGCCCAGGGGCTTTACTCCAGAGAGGCTGTGCAAAAAAGCAGGAACGCTGAGTGGCATAACAGCAGGCAGGAAATAAAATGTATTCAGGCTCAACTGGAGTGACTGAAAATGAACCACAGGACAGGTGCACAGTGAGGTGTATTCCCAGAGCCTCCATTTAATTTTCACACCAACCCAATGAGACAGCTACTATTCTCCTTGTCTTACCAACAGCAAACTCGGGCATTGTTCTGCGGGAAGGAGAGAAAGCGAGAAGGCAACCCTCCAAAATGGAGTGTGTCTGGCCAAGGCTGAGCAGAGATTTAAGGTCCTTTGAGTAAAGCATTAAGGATACTTGCTCTTTGTTCTCTATCTTTCCTCCAGCCAGGACAAAATGAGATGGGATTGAAGTTAGATTCCATTAGAAACTTGTTGACTATGAAGAGGCATTAGAGAGTTCACGCTCCAGCACAGAAACCTGAAAGTTGTAGCCCCACCATGTACCCATTCTGTAGGCAGGAGACTGGACAACTTGACCTTTACCACCACTAGCAAGTGTATCTCCTAACATGCTCAGGAGTCTCCTCAGGGAATTTTGCTCCAGGTCCGGTGTCAAGGGAGGCTTTCAGACAATGCAAAGCCAAGGCTAAATACAACCTTTGCTTCATTTGACAAGCAGCTGGGTAGAGTTCAGATATGAAAATGAAGTTTGGAGTTTGCTGATTCAATCAAGAAGTGGATGTGACCGGGGCGCCTGGGTGGCTCAGTCGGTTAAGCGTCCGACTTCGGCTCAGGTTACGATCTCTCGGTATGTGAGTTCGAGCCCCGCGTCGGGCTCTGTGCTGACTGCTCAGAGCCTGGAGCCTGTTTCAGATTCTGTGTCTCCCTCTCTCTCTGACCCTCCCCCGTTCATGCTCTGTCTCTCTCTGTCTCAAAAATAAATAAACGTTAAAAAAAAAAATTAAAAAAAAAAACAAAAAAAGAAGTGGATGTGACCACCTTAAGGTTAGCACGAGTGCAGTATTGCTAGAAGCCTACTGTGTCGTCTATTGGATGACGGAGTTGGTCAAAGCAGTGGTGACCAGAGGTGACTGTGGGAAATACGGCAGGCAGGGCTCAGGCAGGACACTGCTGCTTGGAAGCCCACCCGCCCATGAACTTCTGGGAGGGTTCTGAGAACACAGAGCGGATCTGCTGTCGCCCCAGGCTGCTGGGGCCAACCCTGGGGCTTTGACCTGGAACAGAAGGTTCACCTACTAGACTGTGATCAGCCAGGGATGCAGAATACCTTGGGCAGGAGGATGGGGAGCTTGGGAGGAGGGGGGCTGGATCAGAAGCACGAGGTTCAGTCTAAAGAGAGGTTCCTGATTCTGAAGGTTCATCGCAAACCAGGTAACTCAGTGGTTTGAATCAAACACAGCATTTACTCTTCACCATGGGACAATCATGTGACACTAATTTAGCAGAGTTTACCCAAATGTGGGGTTTCCTTAAGGTAAAAGGAGTCTAAGTACCAAAGAGGTTTAAAACCTCCCACCCTCTCTCTCTCAGAAGACACCAAGGCCCGCAAAGGTCAAAGTCCTCGCCCCACAGGTCCTGCCAAAGGATCAGTGCTGTTGTCACCTTTCCCACCCAGCCTCCCGTCCCCCGCCTCCCGTCCCCCCCCCCCCACCCCTGCCGCCCTGGCAAGCAGCTGCCCCTGCAAATACAAAGGGCCCAGGAGGGCTGAGTATCTACAAACCACTGCGGGGTCCCCTCCCTCTGACAGCCTCATGATGCGGCAACCACGAAGGGAGGCCAGGCCAGGCTCCAAGTCTTGGAGTCCCCGCTGGAGGACTGATGAGAGCTCCCCACCCTTGGTGCTCCCGGCTACCAGAGTCCCCCTGTAAATCCCTGCGCTGCCCCCACCTCTGTCTTTGATACCAAATTGGGGGGGGGGGGGTGGAGAGCAAAGAAAAATCCCCACTAGGCATCGATTTGCCCCAGGCAAACGCAACACAAAGGCTGCACCTGTTTCCATGGAGACACGACTGGCGGAGCAAAGGAACAAAACAGAGCGAGAAACACAAACCCGTCACCACCTTCCGGGCGGCATGATCGATGTTGGCGGGCTAGAGCCCTGACAGGAAGACGGCGGAAGGATTAAAGGTAATCAGAAGATCTAGAAGCCATACCCTGAGCTTTTTCAGTTGGTAGAGAGGGAGGTGAGAAGCCTCTCCACCCCCCAGGCCTACGAACGAGCCTGGCCCCACTCTTGAGAAAGTTCCCCAACAAAAAAAATCCCGGATAGAAATCCAAAGTGAGCAATTATTCACTTTACAAAAGGATTCTTTGCTTGACAAAGGGATTCCTTGGAACAGCAAAAGCCCATGGTGAATTGGAGCGTTTATTTTGTTTCACTATTTCCGTGTCTGAGGCTGAGGACAGAGAGCCAGGGAGTGACTTCCAGCTGAAAGTTTGTAAGAAAAGATGACAAAATTCCCAAGGGGAAGGGATGGAGGGGTGGGGACAAGACTCTTTATGAAATATCTGCTGGGAGGGGCCCATGAGAAATGGAGACGGGCCAGCTTGGAAACAGAAGGGTGAGTCGGCTGAGCGTCTGTGGCCCCACGCACCCCCAAAGAGCACCCCCAAAGAGCGCAGGAACCCGCAGCAGGAGGGGCCAGGCAGGTGGACCCCAAAAGCAGGGCACTCTCAAAGCTATTAGCTGAGGGGAAACGTGGGGAGCAGAAGGGGGCAGTCTTCAGCAACCCCCACCCCCACCCCGCCCACCCCGGGCACAAGGCCGGAGGCTTGAAATGCTCCCGGGAGGGTGAAGGCCAGAGGAAGATGCCAACCGCAGGCTCAGCAGATGGCAGGGGCCCAGGGCAATAATGAGAGCCTCCGGGCTGGCTCTCGTCAGTCATCAGGTGACACATATTAAGCGCCCCTCCGCACGTGTTGCGATCCTAGGAAGGAGACAATGCCACACACTAGCACAGCCCTGCCCTTGGAAAGCCTCAACTGGGACTTCACTCCACTCAGTTTTTTCTCCTGACTACAATTCCTACGGAGAACAAAAAACAAGCATAACAGCAACAATAATATTTACTGAGCATGCTGTGTGGGCCAGACACTAAATAGCTTTTGTTTCATTGACCCTCTCAACCGGCCCAGGAGGGAGATACTATCCTTATCCCGGTTTCCTGAGAGGGAGAGAGAGAGAGGTAAGGAACTTGTCTAAGGTCACTCAGCTAGTAAATGGCAAAGCATGGTGTGCCCAGCCTCCAAGCCTGTGAACACTCGGCCAAATGCCTGCCACATCAGCCCATTTAGCAGAGATGCTGAGGACGAGAGAGTGCAAGTGACTTTCACTGAGGCAGGGGATGAGCTCTGAAGACCAGCTCTTCTGACCCACCCAAGGCTTTTTTGCCTTGTGATGCCCCCCCTGGGAAGGCCAGTGGCTTTCTTGGTGGGGTACGTGGACTGGCGTGTGGCCATGAAGTTAGTCTCCTGTTCTGGGCCTCAGTTTACCTGTAACAAGGAGGTATATAGTGTGAGCTCTTGCCATCTCACTGGGAAAAGACAATGGGGCATGGGTCCAAGGTGTCACTGGGGAGCCCACAGGAGGAAGACTCCAGCTCCAGCAAAAGAGTCCCAAAGGCCCACAAGCTCTGGAGTGAGCGGTATAACATTTGCAGAGCAAAACCCTGGGTAGCATCTCTGGTGGGGCACCTGGTTTAGTGTTCTTCCCACCAGCATACATCTGGGAAATGCGGGCACTTCCCGGGGTGTTGGCTTTCAAGGAATCGATTTCCAAAACCTCATTTCCACAGACAGTCTGCTCACTTGCTTGCCCTTTCTTTCTTTCTTTCTTTCTTTCTTTCTTTCTCGTTCTTTCTCTTTTCTCCTTCCTTCCTTCCAAAAAAAATTTTTTTTAATTTATTTTGAGAGAAAGAAAAAGCACCCATCAGGATGGGGCAGAGAGAAGGGAGAGAGAATCCCAAGCAGGCTCCATGCTGTCAGCACAGAGCCAACGTAGGGCTCAAACTCACAAACCATGAGATCATGACCTGAGCCGAAATCAAGAGTCAGATGCTTAACCGACTGAGCCACCCAGGCGCCCCAGGTAGTCCTTTCCAAAACGAGAAAAAACGGTGCTGGGAACCATCTGGATCTACAGCTCTCTTTTCATGATGGCCCTCCTAAACATTTCCCAAAAGAAAGACCCACCCCTAGCCATCCTAACTGCCCGCTGGTGCTCTCCGGGGAGGGGGGGTGGGCGGTGAAAGCCACCAAACAAACAAAGGGACTACTGGAGAATGCAGCCCCCGTGGGTGGGGGGGGGGGCAGGGGGGGGGGAGTCCCCAGGGGATGGACATTGAGAAGGGAGCTGGCCTTATTTTACCAAGGCCTTATCTACCTCCTTACCTACCCATCTGTTTATTTCAGGGTGAGGATCGGGAAGCAAGGAAGCGGACACAGGGACACCCGTTTAACACATTTATTCAAATCGCAAAATGAAGTCTGACTTTTTCTGACACAAAGTAAGATTTGGCTGAGGGCTCGAACAACGAGGTCCAGTCTGCCCATTAGGAATTATGACAGACATTTTCCGTAGTTGCATGGGCTGAGCCTGCTGTGTTAGGGCTGCGTTTGACAAAAATATATTCGAAGCAAGTAGGTGACCTACCGTCAGCCTGGTAATACACTCTACTTAAAGTTATGATAGAAGTCTTTACATGTGAATTTTAAAAATGTGTAAGGGGATACAGTTTTTCAAAATTTCCCTGGCACCACCCTCAGAGGCTCTAGCTCCCAGTCCGCAGACAAGAGAAGTCAGCTACAGCGTATATACAACAAGCACCAGACCTGGAACCTGGGTGTAAGTTTGTTTCTGCTACTTCTTAGCTCTGTGGATCTGGTTAATTCACTCAAAAACTCCCCGAGCCTCAGTTCCCTCATAAGTAAAGAATACCATACAAAGCGTATTAAAAATCCTGATGATGACGATGGTGATTATGACACGGAACGAATAATGGAGAAGTGCATCAGTACAGACAGTTCCAAATACTAGCCAACCAGCAAGCGTTTTCTGTTTGGCTTAGACAACATAATGGTGTTCATCTCTAGGTCACACTAATAACTTACATTTATCGGGCGCTCACTACGTGCCAGGCACTGGAATAAATGCTCCACGTGCCCCAGATCATTTTGTTTTCACAAGAATCCCATGGATAAGGTGTCCTTCTTATCCTCTTTGTACAAGCACAGAAAGCTTACACACTTGCCCAGCTCAGTCACCTGGCAATGAAAGGCCCGGCAGGTGTGTTTGAGCCCAGGGCCTGTGCTCTAAACCCTTCCTGCTTAAAATGTGGCCTACAATTGGCAGAATCTGTGCCAACTGGGAGCTGATTAGAAATGCAGGATCTGGGGCGCCTGGGTAGCTCAGTTGGTTAAGCATCCAACTTCAGCTCAGGTCATGATCTCACGGTTCATGGGTTGGAGCCCCGCGTCGGGCTCTGTGCTGACAGCTCAGAGCCTGGAGCCTGCTTCCAATTCTGTGTCTCCCTCTCTCTCTGCCCCTCCCCTGCTCGCACTCTGTCTCTCAAAAACAAATAAACATTAAAAAAAAAAAAAAGAAAGAAAAGAAATACAGGATCCTAGGACCTATACCAGACCTGCTGAATCAGAATCTGCATTTTAGAACAATCTATGGGTGATTCATATGCACATGCAAGTTGGAGAATCACTGCTTTAAACCAGTCCGGCTGATTTACCACCCTGGTTTTATCTTGCTGAAGGTAATATTAGAACGTTTGCTTTCTCTACACACATGCACTCACAGCTGGCAATTAAAGCAAGCAAGATGGTTAGGGATTATAATAATCCATCAGTAACACATGCAAAATGCATTTTTTTTTAACGGACTAGGAGCATTCACATCAAATTGTCATCAGTGGTTGCTTCTGAAGAGTGGGCTAGGGAGAGGGTAGCCAAAGGGGGCTATTTATTTGTATCATTTGAAATTTTTAATGAAAGTAATATAGTTGTGCATTGGCTGTATAATTTAAAAGGAAACCATGTTTTAAAAGAGAAGTGCAGGGGCGCCTGGGTGGCTCAGTCGGTTAAGCATCAGACTTTGGCTCAAGTCATGATCTCACGGCTCAGGAGTTCGAGCCTCACATCGGATGAGCTCGAGCCCCGCTTCAGGTGAGCCCCGCTTCTCTCTCTCTGCTCTCACGGGATTCTGTCTCTCTCTCCACCCTCACTCACTGCGCCCTTTCTCAAAATAAATAAATAAGTAAAACACAAGTGCAGATGACTGAAACTGACTGTATTTTATGAGCTACACCTACACCAAGGCTATGACAGCGTCCAGCTCCAGACCCTGGAAGGCCCAAGGAGGGAGTCACCAGAAAAGCACTGGTGGGACACAAGGACTGCTGTGCTTGGGGTCTGAAGACCCAGATTCCAGGCCAGGCTATGCCCCAATTTGCTGTGGGGCCTCAAGGCTCTCATTTAGCATCTGTGGGCCTGTGCGTCCTCTGCTACATATCGGGGGTCATTCACACACTCTTTGGGCCCCACAGAGATGGTGCAGGGATCAGCAATGCAGTGACATGCACAAAGGCCCCTGAGAATAGCAAGGTGCCATACAATACAAGGGCGAGGAGTTTTCTTAAAAAGAAAAGCAATGAAAGAAAAAAAAAAAAAAAAGAAGCAGTGAAACACCCACCCTTGCTCATTCCATTCCCTCAACGCAGCGATTCCATGACTTTATAAGGAAGATGCACACAGTAACCTGGATTTAGATTCCGTGGGAGCCTCAGGCTGATTTTCAAATCCTTATTCGAACTCAGAAGTTAGGTTTGGACATGGTTCAAAACATGAAAGAAAGGGCTATTTCTCAATGTCTGGCCCATTTTCTTTGCACTTCTCGCCTGGTTTCTCTGCAGGCTCACAACTCCCGGGGAGGTTCCGCTTCAGGGTTCTGTGTACTCCCCCCTCCACCGTGCGCTGACTCCCCCATGGCAACCATCCCCAGCGCGGTGGCCTCCCGGCTACTCCTGGAGCAGATGACTTAGGGTCTGCGGTCTGGCTTGCTTCTGGCCAATGCCTCAGTCTCCCCACTGTTATCGTAGAAACTCAGATTTGCAGAACTGGAAGGAGCACTGCTCATCTGGAGGAGTGCGGAGTTTGGGTACACAGGGACACAGGGACTTGGTGGAACCCACCGCTAGCTTCACACAGACAGAGCTGGGCTGGGGCTCTATGACCTGTGGAAATACCTCCCTTCCCTGAGATTTCTCTATCATTGTCTGCCATTCACCCCACCCCTCCATCCCTTCATTCTTTTTTTTTTAATGTTTTTTTTTTAATTTTTTTTAACGTTTATTTATTTTTGAGACAGAGAGAGACAGAGCATGAATGGGGGACGGTCAGAGAGAGAGGGAGACAGAATCTGAAACAGGCTCCAGGCTCTGAGCTGTCAGCACAGAGCCCGATGCAGGGCTTGAACTCACGAACCGCGAGATCACGACCTGAGCCAAAGTCGGACGCTTAACCGACTGAGCCACCCAGGCGCCCCTTTTTTTTTCTAATGTTTAATGTTTCTTTTTTTTTTTTAATGTTTATTTTATTTTTGAGAGAGAGACACCAAGTGTGAGCAGGAGAGGATCAGAGAGAGAGGGAAACATGGAATCCGAAGCAGGTTCCAGGCTCTGAGCTGTCAGCACAAAGCCCGATGCGGGGCTCGAACCCACGAACTGTGAGATCATGACCTGAGCCAAAGACGGACGTTAAACTGACTGAGCCACCCAGGCGCCCCCATCCCTTCATTCTAGGAGACACATGAATCTGAGGGCTAAAAGCTGCTGTGCCTTTCCTCGAACTAAATGATCCCCAAGCCACACCATCTGAAAGTATCATTGAAACTGAGGCAGGAAAGAAAAGAACCCGCTGCCGGATTTTCCAAGGAGAACCAGACCCATCTGAACCATCCCGAGCTTCAGTATAGCGTCTGGGCAGGCAGTTCCAGCCGCACCACTTACGTGGCCTTGGGGGCCTTGCGTCACTTCTCTGAGCCTCAGTGAGAGGGCTACAACCTTCAGGTTTAAGTAAAGATCCTAGATAAAGGTAAAGAACCTTCATGCAGGATTCTAGATAAAGCTAAAGACCTTCATCCAGCACGCTAGGTAAGGGTAATGACCTTTCTGCAGAGTAGAAGGTCAATAAACAGCAACTAGCACTCTCATGATCATCGTCATTTACGAACATCCATCCCAAAGATAAGGGTCTAAACTAATTCTCTGCTACAGCTGCATATTAGAATCACTGAGGAAATTTTTTTCTTTTTTAATACCAGTGCCCAGGGGAGCCTGGGTGGCTCAGTCTGCTAAGCGTTGGACTCTTGGTTTCAGCTCAGGTCATGATCTCATGGTTTAGTTCTCAGGTTAAAGCCCTGCATTGGGCTCTGCACTCACAGTGCAGAGCCTGCTTGGCATTCTCTCTCTCTGCCCCTCCCTCACTCTCTCTCTCTCTCTCTCTCTCTCTCTCAAAATAAATAAACAAACTTAAAAAAACAAAACAAAACAAACAAACAAAAAACCCACCAGTGCCCAGATCTTATCCACAGTGATTCTGATTCAGTGGTCTGGGGAAGGACCTAGGGAGTCGGTACATTTTTTACAGCTTATACTTTTTTTTTTAACTGTATTTTTTAATGTCTATTTTTTTTTAACGTTTATTTATTGTTGAGAGACAGATCATGAGCAAGGGAGGGGCAGAGAGAGAGGGAGACAGAATCTGAAGCAGGCTCCAGGCTCTGAGCTGTCAGCACAGAGCCCGACGCGGGGCTCGAACTCACAAACCACGAGATCATGACCTGAGCCTAAGTCAGGACATGTAACCAACTGAGCCATCCAGGTGCCCCTATGTCTATTTATTTTTGAGAGAGAGATCGAAAGAGAGAGAGAGAGAACGAGAGTGAGTGAGGGGCAGAGAGAGAGGGGGGCAGAGGATCCGAAGGGGCTCTGCGATGATAGCAGAGTGACCAATATAGCGCTCGAACCCACGAACCATGAGATCATGACCTGAGCTGAGGTCAGACTCTTAACTGAGCCACCCGGGTGCCCCATTTTTACAGCTGATTCTAACTTCACCTGGCTGAGGACTGATCTAAATCAGTGCCTCCCAACCTCTAACATATACACGAACCTCCTAGGGATTTTGCTAAACTCCAAGTCCTGACTCAATAGGTTTGATTTGAGGCCTGAGATTCTGCATTTCCAACTAGCTCCCAGGTGATGTCGATGCTATGGATCCGTGGCCTCCAGAGGAATGGCATCCAAAACTCAAGGTCTTGGGAAGACGGCTGGAAAGTCTGTAAGATTCTTCTCTGGACACTCAAGAGCCAGCTCAGTCTAGCCAGGCTGGAGTTCAGTGCCTGCTGGAAGCAGCCAACTTTGTGACCTTAGTTAGGGTGGCAGGACCCAGAAGCAAAGCCTGTTCCCAGATGACTCTCTTGGGCTTCCTGTTGGCTTTTTTAGGTTCCAACAAGAGCCTGCAGACATGTGTGGCCACGAAGACATACTTGCAAATTAATCATGACACCACACCCAGCATTCATGTGGAGCTGCCTTCTCCAGACCAGCCAAGGATAAAGCCAAAAGGAAAAGGCCCCAGTTACTTTCACTTGGATGAGCGAGGTGTAGGAGAACATGGCCTGTCTTGGCAGAATGTCCTAGCCAGGAGCTGAAAACGATGTCAGCTCTGGTCTGCCATACTTCTCTGATCGGCCCAACAGGAAAGCTTCCTGCCTAGAGCTGGCTAGGTAAACACACAGTTGAAGAGACTCCAGGAAAACGTGAGCAGGGAGGGGACTGGGTGGGCAAATCCCTCTGGTATTTTGTGACCCTGAACAATATCCACAAAACAACACTGAGGGGGCACCTACTATGTCACAGGGAATTTTACAGAAAGACTCTCATGCGATCCTTGTTATCAGCTTTGCAAGTCAGGCATCGCTGTTTTCATTGGATATTTGAGGAAGACTGAGCAACAAGGGAACATCAGAGGACAGAGCCAGGACTGGAACCCAAGCCTGGCCAATCCTTCCTGCCTAGTTACACTACTGCACCAAACTCAAATCTCTCAACGCCTCAACTTATCCCTTCACTGGGGCAGGAAGAGAGGGAAAAGGGTCAACAGAACTGAAAGTGGCTGTGGGTCTCAAGTACAAAGGACACTGCTTATTATCATTATATTTATTATTAATCCTTATCACCATCAGATGTATTCTTTTTAAGCTTTTTAAGCTTTATTTATCTAAGTAATCTCTACACCCAACGTGGGGCTCAAACTCATAACCCTGAGATCAAGAGTTGCATGCTCCTCAGGCTGAGCCAGCCAGGCACCCCCATCAGATGTGGAATTAAGAGGTACTGGGCGGGGGGTGGAGGGGACACCTGGGTGGCTCAGTCGGTTAAGTGTCCGACTTCGGCCTAGGTCATGATCTCGCTGTTCTGGAGTTCGAGCCCTACATTGGGCTCTGTGCTGACAGCTCAGAGCCTGGAGCCTGTTTCAGATTCTGTGTCTCCCTCTCTCTCTGCCCACCCCCACTCGTGCTCTGTTTCTCTGTCTCTCTCTCCCTCTCTCTCTCTCTCAAAAATAAACATAAAAAAAAAAAAAAAAAAAGAGGCACTGGGAGAGAAGGCTGGTTTCTGCCCTGACATTTAGAGTGGCTAAACAAGGCACTGGCCCTAGGCAGTGTCCAGCAGCCCAGGCCACTGAGCTTCCCAGGCCGTCTGGGAAAGGGTAAACAGCACCTGATGACTCCAGGGCGAATACCCAGGAGGTCTGGAGGGATGGCTCTGCTTGTGGGATAGGGCAAGAGTCCAAAACAGCTCAAGGAAGGAGACCAAGCTGGGTCACAGCAGCATGTTCCTGGCACCTGGGCCACCATGCCAGGCCCAAGGCTGGAAATGAGACTCAACCAATTTCCTGATGGGTTCTGAGAGCCAGTCTAAACTTGTGTCCCACCGAGTTACCCCTGCATAAGCCACAGAAGCTTCCTGATGGCCACTCACATGAGTTCCCCCACTTTAAGGACTAGGAAGTTGAGGACTAAAGGGGCCATGCTAGGAACCTCTGTCGCAGCCAGACCTATACCATAGCCAGGTCCCTCCTCCCAGCACCTTGGCAACAAGAGGCCTTGGCAGAGGTCCCAGTTCTGGATTAATATTACACCAATACAACCCAAACAAATGGCTCTTGACTGTCATGTTCCATAAAGTTCTGAGGCTCAAAACAAAGACGAGCTGGGGAGGGAGAGGTCAACAACAGTGGAATGTGCAAATAAACAATGGTATGACCATTCGATGAAATATCTTACAGCCATTTGAAACCACATTTAAAAAAAATTTTTTAAATGTTTATTTATTTGAGAGAGAGTGAGAGAGCATGAGTGGCGGAGGGGCAGAGAGAAAGGGAGACACAAAATCCAAAGGAGGCTCAGCACAGAGCCCAGTGGGGGGACTCAAACTCACAAACCACGAGATCATGACCTGAGCCGAAGTCGGACACTTAAGTGACTGAGCCACCCAGAAATCATGTTTTAAAATCATGCCATTTCAGGGGTGCCTGGGTGGCTCAGTCAGTTAAGTGTCCGACTTCGGCTCAGGTCATAATCTCAGGGTTTATGAGTTTGAGCCCTACAGTGGGCTCTGTGCTGACAGCTCAGAGCCTGGAGCCTGCTTCGGATTCTGTCTCCTCTCTCTGCCCCTCCCGACTTGCACTGTCGCGCTCTCTCTCTCTCAAAAATAAATAATTTAAAAAGTAATAATAAAATAAAATCATGCCATTACATTAAAAATGCTCATTTTGCAGTTACACGAAAAAGCTACCTACAAAAAAAGTAGGTAATTAGTAAGATTACAACTATTTTTAAAATCTATGCGCATTAAAAAAAAAGCAGAAGGAAATACAACCAAACGTTATCAGTGGCAGTGCTTAAATTATCAGAATGATCATTCTGTGTCAGAAATTAACCATTTTCCAGTTCTTCTTCAGTGAGCATGTAAAGTGCGCAGGAATAAGAGGAACACATTCTGACTACAGGCAGTGAGCCTGAGAGTCCGGATGCAGATCTGCGGGGATGGCATAAACCCCAGGCGACCCTCAGCAGTGACACAGAACTGGCCCAGCTGCAGTCCAGAGGCTAGCAGGCGCAATGCTGACACCTGGGCAACAAGCCAGTGGGGTACCCTTCCCAAGGGGCTGAAATTCTCCAGGGAATGTTAACAAAAAGCCCATTAGCTCTTAAAGTGCTCTAAAAGATTTTGGTGAAAGACGCTTAAGTGAAACAGGGCCCAGTCAGGTGCCCCGCCCCAGGCAGAGAAACAGAAGCCAGCTGCCACCCGCGGGGGCCCAGTGTCCCTTGGAGACCCCCAGCGGACAAGGATTCTTGCCTGCGCCACTCCCCACCCGGCCACAAGGAGAGAAAAGAGACAAGCTTCACCATATGGGGCTCAGGAGCCTCGTGGGAATGTCGGTGGGAGTGAGAATGGCAGGTCCCTAAGCCGTGTGCAATTGTGAAGAAGGAAGGGGGTTTAAAGCAAAAAAAACTGCACCAGCTGTCTCATGAAGAACACTAATTACAGGGGCTGTGCCGCCTGAGCAAGGCCTGGTTCTGCAAGCAGAGATGCTCCCCGGGGGATGGGGTGGGGGGGCAGCAGGCACCCAGCCGCCTGTGCTTAGCCGCCCGATGGCCGGCCCGGCGGTGGTGAGAGGGCATCTGGCTGGGGCCGCAGGCCTGCTGCCTCCCTGAGCTGGGCAGGCAAGCCCAGGTCCAGAAAGCAGATCCCACGGGTGCGCTTACTGGCAAGCTCACATCAGGGTCAGGAGGCCTGTGCCGCGTGCCAGGGCCGGCTGACCCTGGAATGTGGGGAGGACTAGAGAATTTCCTTCTCTGGAGTCTCAAAAGACCTAAGCATCTGGAATGGCTCAACACTAAAATGAGGAAGAAGCAGAAGTGACAGCCTCAGCCCTTGAAGCTGGGGAAGGGGACAGAGTGAAGTGGAGAGATTGGAAATGCAACTTCTCGGGGGCCCCTCACTTGCAGGTCATGGCAAGGAGCTCCAGCTCACCAACACCAACAGTGCCCCTCCTGGACATCCTTCTGTGGCCAGCATTTCTGCTGAGGCACTGAGGAGGCCTGAAAAAGGGCCATGCTCATGAAGCCAAGGAGGCAGGGGGGCCTGGGAGTCCACCCTGGGTCTTGGCCTGGCTCTGTGGCTTCCTGGTCCCTGAGCTCCCCTGAATGAGGGGTCAGGGGTACCCGTCCTGGCCGCCGTACACAAAAATTCCCAGGTCGGTGAGACATGTATGGGACAGCACTTCTAAAAACTACCAAATTCTAAACAAATGGAAGGCATCATTATGATTAGTGGGGTGTCGTTATAAAGTGGGCATTCTGCTTCCCTTTCGTGACAACTTGCAAACTAGAACCAAAAACAGAAGAGCACATTAACCCCCCCAACGCAATCATTCCCCCCCACACGCTCCAAACCCAGACTGGATGGGGCGGCGTCCGGAGCGTGCGAGACGGGGCTCATATGGGCCTCCTGAACCAGAGGGGAAAGGGACCGCTCAGGGAGGCCAAGGGAGGAAACGAAACCGACCAAACCAGGGAAGAAGTAAGAAGGTTAGGACTGAGATTCCACCCTCCTGGGAATGCGCCCGCGTCCCTGGGAAAGAGGCCCAGATGAAAGGAGGCGCAGCTGGGGGAAAACAGGCCGTGAGAACAGAAGGGCAATTGTTCGCGGACAGGCCAGGCGCTGCACCCGGAGCAGCCGGCCAGCACTGCCGCTTTGTGCGTTAATGTAATTAAGGGCCCGGTGGGGGCCAATGTTTGGAGTCCTTTTACTCCTCGCCATTCTCACAGAACAGCTGAGCCAGAGCGGGGAATGTAACGGGGGAAGCCTGGGTGTCTGGGCAGCTCAGCTGAAAGGGGTCGGCAAGGGGTAGGAGGGCCCCGGGGCAGCAGGAGGCGAAGCCCTCATTCCTGGCCTGAGAGGCACTTCCTCCGCCGCCTCCTCAGCACTGTCCCCAGGAGCTCCCTGAAGCCCTGCCACTGCCCTGACCCCAGTTAACACTCCCACTAATTGCTGGGGCTGCAGAGAGCCCAGGGAGCAAAAGAGCCAGAGTTAATTAAGGAGAGAAAAAAAAGGTCTACTTCTCCATTCTTCATTTCGACTCCTCCCCAGCCTTCTGGGTTGGGCGTCTAGTTTCAGGGAAGCTCCCGAGGCAGGGATCTGTGCGCCTGCAGCCAAAACCAACAGCGCATGGCAATTACTGAACAGGAGCAGCTGGGGTTAGCGGGTTTCTAGGAGCCTTGCTCCAAAGCTCCCCAGCCCTTCAAATTTCCAAGAGGTACGGCAAGGGGTCTGTGCCACCCGCCCCCCCCCCACCACCCCATCCACAGGAAAGCCTCATTTTCTCAGTCCAAATACTGGATGCTGTGAAAAAGGGGTTACGTGGGCTCTTGCTACTGACTTGGGACTCCTTCAGAAGGCAATGGGACGTTCTGTAGGGGAAACAATAGTGCAATATGTACATTTGACAAATGTTACCTGTTCTAATCTCACAACTACCCTACTGAGGTAGGCGCACTCTTATCCCCACTTTATCGATGGGAAAGCTGAGGCTTGGAAGACATAAGTAACTCGCCCAAGGTCAACAAGCTAGCAACTAGCAGAAGAATGATTGAGACCCCAGCACTCTGACTCCAAAGCCTGTGCATTTAACCCTTGTCCCATGCTGCGGGTCACTTAGATATTCTGGTACACGAGAAGCAAGCCTTGTGGAAGAGTCCTTGAGGGTTTGATGAGGTCCATGGACCCGACCCCCACCAGTCCCCCAAAATCGAACATACAGTCTTGGTGTTTGTGTGTGCATTCACTGTTCAGGGTAGAAGGGAGTGTCAAAGTTCTCTTTAGATTATCCAAAGGGACTGGGCCTCAAAAAGAGGCCAAGAACTGTATGCCAATGAGGTATTAGCCTTGCTAAGATGACTCTAGAACACAGATCTTCTGACTTGGGTCCTCTACATCTTCCCTTTACCTCTTTCCTCTGAAGAAATAGCCAAGAGGGCAGCCTGAATTTCCAGAAAGGAAGGATGAACTGGCAGTTTAGGATTAGGCAACTTGGCACTGAAAGTCCACCCAGGTAGAGGGAAGAGAAAGCTTTCAGAGCAAGGCCCTGCGGGACGATAGGGATTTCCTACAGTGCTTACTATTTCTTTCCATCACTTAAAAACAAGTTCCAACACTGTCCTAATTCTGATTTTGGGTTTCGCTTGGATCCATACAGAGGAAAATGCATTATCAGCAGCCCTAAACTACCAGAAGTTAGCAGGGGAAAAATGTTTCTGTCCCAAAGGAATTTGCTAGTTTTAAAGACTACTATATATCTAGAAACAAAGGCATCCTTTAACCAGCACTACTGTCTTCATTTTCAGATGTTCCAAGACATTAAACAATAACAATAGTGCCATTGGACAGCCAATATCATTAAGTGTGCATTCTGTGCGCTGGGCTCTGTGCTTCCCTCATTTAATCCTCATCCCAATCCTATGAGGTAAGGACATTATCATCTCTGATTTACAGATGACAAAATGAAGGCTCAGAGAGGTCAAACAGTTGCCCAAGAAAACACAGCAAATAAGTGAGAGAGCCAAGGTTCAAACCTGGGTCTATCTGACCCTAAGCACTGGGTTCTAGACCAGGACCACTGAAAGCAAGTCCACAGACCATCCACAAACTGTTATGGGTCCCTGGCAAGTTAAGTACAGGAAAAGAAAGTAGATTTAAAGATGTTTCTAGCAATTTGACATTGCCACAGCAACCCAGCAGGTGGTGGTGGACTTGCCTCTTAGAACAGGGAACACATACAGAGCCGTTCAGACACTGTCAGACTTGTGCAGACTGGTCATACTCATTGGGACCCCATACCCATCCCTGAATGAATGAAAACAACCCATCCTTCACCTCAGCCGGTTGAAGAAGCCCTGTTCTATTTTTAAAAAAATTTTTTTAATGTTTATTCATTTTTGAGACAGAGACAGAGAGCAAGCAGGGGAGGGCCAGAGAGAGAGGGAGACACACAATCCGAAGCAGGCTCCAGGCTGTGAGCTGTCAGCCCAGAACCCCATGAGGGGCTTGAACCCATGAACCATGAGATCACGACCTGAGCCGAAGTCAGACGCTTAACCAACTGAGCCACCCAGGCGCCCCAAAGAAGCCCTGTTCTAAAGCACTCTGCAAAGACGGGGGCATATGTGCGCGAGCCTCCAGCCATCCCCTCAGTTGTCCACTCAGCATGCAAAGTCTTCTAGCATGGTGCTTCTCAGACTTGAACGTGCACATGAACCACCAGGGATCTTGGTAAAACGCAGACTGACTCTGGCAGTCTGAGGTGGGGCCTGAGACTCCCCGTTTCTAATCAGGTGATGTGAGGCTGTCAGTCCGGAGTCTGGACTTTGAGCAGCAAGGTTCTAACTGCACAAGCACACCACGGCAGATGAGGCAGGTGCCAGAAACTTCGCCTGACAAAGCCAGCCAGAGTCTAGCAAAGGGCCCAAGAAGAGGCTCACGACTTGGGCCTGGCTATGAGGAAGGTAGGATTGGGCTCAGCTCACAGGCAGCCCTTGAGACACATCCTTTACCACACCAGCCTGAGCCTGGGACATCCAGGGGCCCTTTTCTCCTGAATTGCACCAACAGAAGCCCTTTCTGTCCCAAGGGTTTGACTGAAGGCAGAGAAAAGCCAGCTCAGAAGCAGGAGCAGACATTCAGAGGAATGCTGCCTCTAAACATACCCTACGAGAGGGGGTGTTTTGGCTGAACTGTGCTCACGGCCTCGCTCCGCTCGTGCCAGAGTGCCAGCCTGTGGATGTCCAGCAGTGATGCCCCAGGAGAATTACTACACGTGCGTGTTCGGACAGCACTTTTTACTCCTTATAAAAGGATATTCACGTCTACTCTAAGAGCTAAGAAATCTAATTAAAAGCTGGAAGCCTCAGAGGAGGGAACGTAATGTGGGTCACCCTGGGAGGGCAAAAATGGCCCCTCGGTGGCCAATCCTGCAGCCAGAAAAGGCCAGCTCTTCTCCAAAGAGGAACGGCCCCCACTTCCTTCAGGTGACCCTCCGGTTACGCGTTCTACTCCCTGGAAATTCTTGACAATAGAGACCTTCCTCCTTATTGCCAATCTCAGCCTCTCCTATTACAACTTATGGCACAAGGACTGAAGGGCTATGTACTTATAAAAGGGGCAATTCACTGCGGAAGGCCCCGATCTTCCATTCATTCAAGGATTCATTCGTTTATTCAAAAACATGACAGACCAACTGCCATGAGCCAGGACCATTAGGAAGTGGGCAGACAGCATGGACTCAGCAGACTTGGGCCTCTCCTCACCTTCCCTAAAAAGCAGGGAGGACACGAAAGAAGGGGCCACGCACGAAGCCATTAACTAAGGCAAAGGGCACTGCCTGTTCCTGGTGCCAGAGGGATGGCGGGCAGCTTTCCTATATGCATGAGCTCAGGGAAAGCCAGCCCCAGAGTGGGACTGGACGGTACCTGACAGGGGCTCCTTCACTCACCCAGAGCGGACAGAGGCCTAAGAGTCACTGACATACACAGCCAACAGTCAGAAGGGCTTGATGTCCCAACCAAAAGTCCCTCCGACCCGATGCAAGCCCAACTCCAAGGGACACATGGCTGAAAACCTCCTTCTACGTCTCAGATGACTTTCATGCAACCACAAGCCTTTCTCCCTTTGCAAAAACCAAATCACATTCTCCTACCTCCAAACCCCGCCATGTGCTATCTCCCTGCACGATGCTCCCACCTGGCTCCTTTCCACCCGACCGCTGGTCCTTCCTGCTCTCAGACTTCTGCTCAACACAAATCTCCAGAAGGTCTGGTGCGGTCACAAGAGCAAGGTTTCTTAACATTGTCTTAACTTGACATTTGGGACCAGATCATTCTCTTTGAGGAGATATATTTCTGTATATTGGAAGATGGGTAGTGGCATCCCTGGCCTCTACCCACAAATGCCAGTAACCCCAGGAATGCCAACCAAAAATATCTCCAGACACAACCAATGTCTTCTGGGAAACAGAACCATCCCCATTTGTGAACAGTGTCCTGGGACACTGGTGGCACATGAGGAACACCCGGGGAGCTTATAAAACTCACCCACGCCAGGGCCCCATCCCACACCATTCTGATTCTGGCCCCAGATTCAACAAGCAAACAAGAATGTCTGTCACTTTACAAACCCTTAATGTTCTTTTCATGTGTTGGTTGGTTCATCCATTAGACCGGATCTCTCCAGAAGCATGAACTATATCTTCCTTTTTTCTCTCTCTCTCCACAAAGCTCCATGCAGTTCCTCCTATTTTGTGTTAATCAGAAAAGTTTGGAAAGTTAATGAGCCTCCTCCACTCCATCTTCAAATGAAGAAGTCGCTTCAAATAGCACCAGCTCCCCCAAATTCAGCAGTTAATGACAAGAAGAATTTAGACCCTTCCAAGCTTTGAGAGGAGGAGGGGGCAGAAGACATAAGAGTCCATGAGAATCTAGCCACCTGCTTCTGCTCTCAGTGTCCAGCCTGTGAATGAGAACCCTTCATGCTCTCCCTTGGGTGTGAGGAAACTTGGCTGAGTGGCCAGGGCACCCACCTATGTTCACTCAACTTTGTGGATTCCCATCCCTCTTTTTTTTTAATGTTTATTTATTTATTTTGTGAGAGCGAGAGAGAGAGAATGAGAAGGGGAGGGGCAAAGAGACAGAGAAAGAGAGAGAGAATCCCAAGCAGGCGCCACAATGTCAGGGCAGAACTGGACATGGGGCTGGATCCCACCAACCTTTCGCTCATGCCCTGGGCAAAAATCAAGATTCAGACGCTCAACCCACTGAGCCTCCCAGGTGCGCCCCGATTCCCACCCCTCTTGACCAGAACGTAAGGTGTGACACTGGGGGTCGGTAGCAGTACCAGACAGGACCCTGTGGTCCTCAGACTGACAGTGACTTGAAAATAATATAAGCAGGCTCAGAACCTGCTGTCCGAATCTGAGCCTGAAAGGCTAGGGTCTTTTCTCACACGTCCCTCAAGGAGCCCCAGTAGCATCAGAACTCACAGACAGAGGGCTGGCCAACCTTAACAGTTGAGAGAGCAGTCAGATCTGTGTTCTGCCTCCTCTCCTCCCCACACCTGCTGGATGCGTCTTCACACAAGGCCAGAGAGGAGGGCAGCGTCAAGGGGAAAGACTGGGTCACAACCCCACCTTCCCTAGTGGAAATGCATTCATCACTCATTCAGTAACCAACACACAGAAGATGCCTTATAAATTACGTGGCTGTTTAGTGATCAGCCACGCATCCTTCCCGGTTTTTACACCAGGGTTACCTTAAAGACAAAATGATGGGAGGGGAGCCCAGGGCCAGGCTCCCCCAAAGACAGTGGAGTCTATTCAAGCTCCAAAGATCAGCCTTCTCACAAAAATTCACCGGCTCATACATAAGCATACACACTGCCCATGAGGTTACATTACACTTAATGAATGATTCGACGTTTTCTGTGAGATTACTCATTTGATATTCATTGCCAAAAGGATCTGCTTCCGGTGGCCCTGGCTAGCTTGCTGAAATCCGTCTGGGGACTGAGGGCTTCCGTTCTGAGGTGGCCAGAGGGAGAGTGATTTTTTTTTTCAAGCTTCCTTCCCTCCCCTTAATTACACACACACACACACACACACACACACACACACACACACACACCCTGTTGCCTGGAGACTGAACGAATTCCTGATGCTTACGCTTCTTTTCATTCCCCAGAAGCAGGAGCTCTGGAAACTGGGGCCTCCAGGAAACATTCCTAGGGCGGGGGAGAGGGGGGGACGCGAGTGACACTTCCTCACCAGCACCAGCAGGCCCGCCCCTCCCCGCTGCCCTCCCTTTCCTCCCCAGGCCTGAAAAGCCCCAGCGGACTGGAACTGAAGGGCTCCCGCAGGGAACAAGGCCCCCTTTGAAAGCCCATGTTTACGCAGCCCCGGGCAGGAGTTGCCATGGCCACGGTCCACCCCTGGCAGGACACAGCAGGCCTCAGCGCCGGGACACCCTCTCCGGGCCCCGTAGCTGCTGGAGGCGCTGCTTTTCCTCAAGTCTTCGGCTCAAAACATAATCCTGAACGAAACAAAAGAGGATTAGGGCTTCCCCCCAGCAGCCCAGCGGCAGCCCCCCTCGGTGGCTCCCTGGAGGAGGGGCCGGTGACCCATCCACGCTGGGGGTGACACTGCCCGCCGGCCCCTAATGGGGTCACTTCTTTATGTAACTCATTATCGCCTCGCACCGGAGCCTAGCAGGACCCGGGAGGCCAGCCGGGGTCGCCGGGCTGCGGGAGGCCACCGCCGCGCTGACCCCAGGACAAAGGGGCAGCCCAGGCCGGGTCAGGGACCTTCGGCCCCAGCGGGTCCTACATTCCTCCCTAGCCCCCCTTCCCCCAGGACCGGCCAGAGGGATAGCAGCCTCTAAATAATTCAGCCCTCAAATTGCTCTGCGCTCAGAAGGGTTTCTTCATTTATTTTTCAGCTCTCCGAGGTCTGCAGTTTCACTAAGGGAAGCACTTTAATCCCAACCCTGAGCCCCCTTTTGCACCCAGAGCCTCCCAAACCTCCGCGCACCCACCCCCCAGGGCTGAAAGGAAGGAGCCCCCCAACCCCCGAATTCAACAAATTGCTGGAAGCAGATGGGGCGTGGGAAGAATGGTGGGCAGGCAGGCACTCCAGGGGCTGTAAGCTTCACCTGGCACCTGGCAGTGCTGGCAGAACCGAATGAATACAAGGACCTGAGCGTCAGCCTGCTAGACCTGCCTCTGTCAGCAGTCTCCCCAAGCTCCCTCCAGCCCCCTAGCCTCTCAGGACTTCTGGCTGCATCCGGCCCGCCACACCCCTATACAGCCCTCATGCTCATTCCAACGCAGAGGGTCTGCGGGCACAGAATTACCAGGTCACAGGTCCCTGCAAGTGGCCAGCTTTGGCTTCTGTTCATAGTATTAGCTGATATTTTATGGGGCACTCATTTCATATAATCCCCACCATAACCATATGAGGAAGGTACCTCAAATATCATCATTTCACAAGTGAGGAAACCCAGACTCAAGGAGGTAAAGACATTTCCCCAGCTCATACAGCTTAGCAGAGTGAGAATAAGGACTCGGCCCCAGCTGTCTTAATTCCAGACTCCAGGCCTTAACCCCACCTTGCACAGACACACGCATATACTGCACTTCAGGATCTTCAGAGAACTCAGCCCAGAGAGGTGAAGTGACTCGTTCACAGTCACACAGCCAGCTGGGACAGTGCCAGACAAGGAACGAAGTGCCATAACCTGGGCTCAGTTCCTTTCCACATCACAGTTTCAGCTACAGAAGCATCCATATTTAGGCAGGTGAGAGCACAGTCAAGGTACTCTCTGTTTCACCATGTTAGGGTCTAATGGCCTGTGAACCTAGCTTGACCCTGGGCAATGCCCCAAGCCAGTTCTGTCCATTCCCTCCCATCCAGGGTCCAGGCTCGTGACCTTCCCACACACAGCTCCTCTGCCTCTAGGAGAGTTTTATCTTTTGTTTCTGTTTCAAAGTAGGCCCCTCCCTCACAAGATTACAACCTCTCCCATCCCCCTTCGGGGCAGTGCAATCTCCGAGATTCCTAATGAGAAATCACACACCAACAGGCCAGCTCACGTTAACGCAGCACTCCAGATATTACCCAACCAACTCGCCAGTCCTTGAACCAGCTAAGCACAGGCCCCTTTCTGAGGACCGTCTCTACCCCCCTTCACAGGGTCACCCCCCAGGCCTTGGTGGTACTATACAGTCCATGGCCTCCTGGCTCCAGCTGATGAGACCAACAGGAGACAGCTGACACGAATGGGCCAACCAGCTTCTTTCACCAGGAATTGGAATCAAGGTTCTGAGCTGCTATTCAGCCTGATGATTACTGGAACCAGAACCGGTCTAGTTGGAAGCTGAGGGCCCGTGACCTCTGGCACACACACACGGAAGCAGTGGCGTCCTGCATTTGTAGGTACTTGGGAGGCCAGCCGTAGTCCCTGCCCTCCCATCTTCCATTCCCCTGTGGTTTCGAATAGCTCAAGCTAGGTTTCTGTTACTGGCTGTCAGTAGAGTCTGAACTAAGAGATGGGCTGCGCTATTATCCTCCTTTTATAAATGACGAAAGAGGCTCACAGAGGTGAAGTGACTCAATGGAAGTCACATGACCAACGTGTAGTAAAGGAGAGGTTATAGTCGGTGCTGTGTGACTCTCCTTCAGTGCCATCTCGTGCCTCCTCCCCTTAAAGGATTAAAGGAAGTGGCAGGTAAAAAACAAAACAAAACTCGGATAACTGAGGATAAGTGATTAGGCCGGGGGCACTCCAATGGACTAAAGCCACCGGCAAGAAATACAAAATCCTCGCCTCTAAACTGGGAAGACAGCCCTTTGCCCTGCTGTGTTTCCCAGCCTCGCTAGCGGTTAGGTTGAATCCATGGGACTAGCTCCCGCCAATGAAATGTGAATGGAAGTAGGGGTGTCTGTTCCTTGCAAGGCGGCTAGAAGCCAGGGGCTGTCTCCATCTCTCTTCCACTCCTGTGATAACTTTTTTTTTTTTAATTTTTTTTTTCAACGTTTTTTATTTATTTTTGGGACAGAGCGAGACAGAGCATGAACGGGGGAGGGGCAGAGAGAGAGGGAGACACAGAATCGGAAACAGGCTCCAGGCTCCGAGCCATCAGCCCAGAGCCTGACGCGGGGCTCGAACTCACGGACCGCGAGATCATGACCTGGCTGAAGTCGGACGCTTAACCGACTGCGCCACCCAGGCGCCCCTCCTGTGATAACTTTAAAGGTCCCAGATTTCAGACGGTGTGGATAGGGGAGGACTGCTGAACGGCATCAGACTCTCCATGAGCACAAATGAAACCCAGATTGTGTCAAGCCCCTGGCACGTTAGGGTTTGATTATTACTACAGCACAGGTCTAGCCTCTCCTGACTGAAGTTCACAAGTTATTCGACCTGTTGTGCCCTTCAGCACATTTGCCTGGTCTGCAGGATGCTACATTTGTTTGTTTTAACATTCATTTGCTTAACAAATATTTTTAGAGCACCAGTGCCAAATGCTGTAATGGGGAGAGCCAAAAGCACTGCACCAAAAAAAAAAAAAAAAAAAAAAAAAAAAAAAGACCCAGTCCCTCCCTCAAGAAGCTCCTCATCTGGTGACCCACATGCCCACTCTGGGGCTTTTTTAAAAAAGAACAGTTCCACAGGTGTGAAAGCAGCTCCCCCCTCACCCCCCCAACCCCCCCCCCCCCCCCCCCCCCCCAGCCAGCGCCTGGCTACACTGAGCTCTGAGAAAAGGTAAGCTGCCAGGAGGGAAAGGCAGCTGGTCCCAGCAACTCCAGGACGGTGGCAGCCAAGAGTGAGTTCACAGCAGGTTTTCACACCCTGCTCCCTCCCAGCTCCCCTCCCACCGGCCTCATGGCCACACACAAGTGCTTCCCCTGCCCTGGGCACAGAACATAAGAGAGAAGGCATCAGGGAGGAGTCACCAAGAGAGCAGGTGGCTGGTAGAAAGCACGAGCAACGGAAGACACAACTCCTCTGCCCGCACCCTCCTCTACAGCAGAAGGATCTCCTCTGGGAATCACCGCCCCCCACTTCATTTATCTTAGCCCCCAAAGTCTCCAACAACTACGCTTTTCTCTCCTGACCCCACATAGTTGAGGACCAACCAGAGAAATCATCATTGTCCAGAACTGGTATCTCGCTATTGTCCCCTTCCTTTATGCCAGAAGTTAGATGAGAAGTTAGCTCGTAGGGTTGCCATATACAGTTGTGTGAGCTGTTCACTTCACAAGGTGCCCATCCAAGGGGGCAAATGGGGCTGGAATCTAGCCTATGCTCTGCTTACCAAGCTCGGTCCCCCGAGAAAGGGTCCTGTCTTCTAATTCACACGACGGTATCTGCTGTATGCTGAACCCACAGAAGCACGGAGACAGTGCTTCTCCATAAATAAAGCTTGGAGAAGTCTGATGATGAGGATATGCGAATGTACTATACTGGTCTCTCTACTTCTGTGTATATTTGAAAATTTTCACAATAAGGGGCGCCTGGGTGGCTCAGTGGGTTGAGCGTCCAACTTTTGATTTCAGTTCAGGTCATGATCTCACAGTTCATGAGATCGAGCCCCGATTTGGGGTCTACACTGACAGAGCTGAGCCTGCTTGGGATTGTCTCTCTCTCTCTCTCTGCCCCTCCCCTGCCCCTCTCTCAAAATAAAGAAACATTAAAAAAAAAAAAAAAAGAAAAGAAAAATTTCGCAATACAAGTTTAAAACCAAAAACCGTCCTACCTAGTAAATGGCTGCATTATTTGGACAAGTTACTTCACACTTTAGTCCTTAGTCACAGCTCCTACTTCTAAACAGACAACAGTCCCAGGCTCACAGGGCTGATACAGGACTAAATTGAATTACTTAAGTGAAATGCTTGACACAGAATAAGTCCTCTTATGAATGGGAGCTGTTAACAGTGGCGGCTGCTGATGGCTGGGGCAGGAAGGAAAACGAGGCAAAATGGGGACAGAGAGACATTGTTGAGAAAAGCCAACACTCTGGAAAATGTGTGCCACGAAGCCAGAGAGAGTCTGAAAACGCGACCACCCTTTTAACATTCCAAGGGCTGGTGTGAGGAGCTTCCTTGCAACCCTCCCCACCGTCTCTCCCGGGCAGACTTCACATTCCCCTGGCGACCCCAGCCTCAGCTCAGAATCCAAATTAAGGTCCACAAAAGGGTCACAAAGAGTGGCTCAGAAAAGGATGTGTTCCCCAGCCTCTTGGCAAACTCAGAGAACAGGGCGACTTGCCGGTGGGGCTGGGCAGGCAGGATGTGCTCACACCTGGATGCCTCCTGTCTGGAGTCCCGGAAGAGACCGAGAGATCCCCAAAGACGGTCCAAGGCATCAGGCATCAGCACAGGGAGGGCCCCTGCCACCTTCACAGGACGGGGTCAGAAGTAGCCATTCACATCCCTGAAGGTCAAAAGCTGTTTTTGAATTGTCTAGTTTTATGTAATGAATTTGTATGTTAATGTCTTCAAAATTATCACTGCTGTGTGTGAATTTCACCAGTGGTTTGTCATTTAAAAATGACCCTTGCACCCCCTATTCATTTCCCCTTAAGGCCTGTTCATTCCCCAGAGCCTCACAGGGATGGCAAGGGCTGAGGGTGGCAGTGACAGGAAGCTGGGAGCTCTTCCCAGAGCCCCTGGAGGGACCTCAGCCTTGGCTTGAACCTCAAGGCCCCTCGTGTCCGCCTGGCCTCTGTCTGGGGAGACTGCCACAGAAGGCTTCTGGTTTTGGTCAAATGCCATCCCACTCTCTTGCTCTCTCCTTTCTTTTTTCTTTTCCAGGACGATAGCTAATAGGATGATTCAGTCCCTTATTAAGTCGATTCATGAGAAAAAAGGAAGTCACCCAAGTTTCCAATCTTCTCTTCATTAAACGCAAGCCACTCTATGGCTCATCCCCATAAGTCCTTGATAGAAATCTGGTAACAAGGAAGAAATTCACTAAAAAGCCCTTGCTTCACCTTTCCTTTCACGTCCCAAGAATTCACTATCCTTGGCTCGTTTTCTAAGTTTCTATAGTTGTCACAGCTGAGGGCTGAGTTGGAATTGAAAGACAGGCTTCCAGATAAAATGTGATAGAAGGGGAAAGAGGCACGTGGCTCTTAAATCCATAGACGGTGCACTCCCTCATGGCAGATAGTAAAAATCCACCCAGAAAACGTCCTTCTCTGTCCCTGCGCTCTCCTCAACTCTGTCCCAAACTTAGAAGCAGCTGTTTCCCTATAACTCCAAAAAAAGCTCTCATATGCTCCGTCCCCTCATTCTTTCCAACACTGTGATCTGTACACTTAATCTACCTCCAGGCTCAGCTTATCCCTCCCTCGGCTCCTCAAATAAAAGAAGAGGAGCAGTGAAAGAATAAAAAGTCCAACGCTACCACAGAATAAAGCCCTCTTGTAAACACCATCTACAGACTCAGCAGCCTGGCTTTCTGGGTTCGCGTCCCACTTCCTCAACTAACTAGATGAAGGATCTCGGGCGAGTTGATTCAACCCTCTGTGCCTCAGTAAAGTGGTGATAATACCATACTCGTCTAGGGCTGAGTAAATAAATTAATGTGCTTAAGAAGGTGGCTGGCAGGCAACAGGCATGTAATAAATGCTAGCTGTTATTACTGGACCATCACAACGATCCTGCGCGATAGGGATTATTATTCACAGCTCTGTTTAGCAGATGTGCTCAATAGGCATTTGTTGTTGTGGGTGTAACAATAGCTTAACCTCAAGAAAAGTACAAACCAAGAAGTTAGGTGATCTGCTCAGAACGACACGGTCCATTCATGGCAGGGGTGAGACCGGACCTCTGGTCTTGGACTCCAAATGACACGCTGACGAGCTTCACACTTTCTCACGCTCCCTCCCTCAGGCACAGAAATTTAAGAAGTGCCATGGATCAGCATCAAAAACAGATTTCAGTTCCGTAGCCCCCAGAGAGTGGCAGTATCTCAAGGGAAGGGTGCAGGATTTGCCAAACAAAATCAATTTCCATTTGTTTTCATATTCCAAGAAAACACACCAAAGCGGCCTTAGGAGAAGGTGCCACCCCGTCAGAGGTGTCAAAAGACCACTCACGGCGGAGGCTTGTACGGGCCTCAATAATGTTTCAGACTAAAAGGGCTCCCTCGGGAGGCTCCTAGGCTGTCAGCGATTTGCAAAAAAGGTCAGTGCAAATCATTTGGGAGCACATTTATGCAGGCCTGGCCTAAGCCGTGTGGACTTCTGCCAAGCCCATAGTTTTTTTAAACACGCACTGTCTTCACCCTTGATAAATAGCAGCCAGGCTACAGAAATATTTCCATTACGCCCAAAGCCTCACTTGCCGCCACAACTCATCGAAATGGAGGTTTCCAGTTTGAGACGAACTCTTCCACAAAAACATCAAAAAACACACCAACCTTTCCAGCAGAGGTAACCAAGCTGGCATTTAGGAAACCTCCAAACACGAGTAAATGATATTTGTGGAAACAAATTATTTGGTAAGCATATGCTCCTGCCCAAACTCTTAATTGTATCTAATCAATGGATTAAGCCCATCTCTTCTAGCTCTGTTATGAACGCTCGTTACAAGATTTCTACACATGCGCTTCCATGAATGCTCTTCACGTCGTATATCAAGACTGATGAAGTCACCTTCTGGCCATGCTGGAGAGCTAGCAATGAAAAGCGTTTCACATGTAGCCCTGGCCCTACCACCAACTACCACGTCATTTCACGAAATGATAACACAAACAACAACTGGCACCAGCAACAGCAGCTAACACTTACGTGTTAGCAAATATGCTAACTTGCAAATATGCTAAGCCTTGCGCTAAGGACTCAGTAAGTATTTGATTCACAGGGCACCTGGGTGGCTCAGTCCGTTAAGCGTCCGACTTCGGCTCAGGTCACCATCTCACGGTTCATGGGTTTGAGCCCCGCATCAGACCCTCTGCTGTCAGTGCAGAGCCTGCTTCAGAGCCTCTGTCCCCCTCTCTCTCTGCTCCTCCCCCCCCCTTGCGCTCTCTCTCTCTCAAAAATAAAAATAAACTTTAAAAAAAAAGTTAAAAAAACCATTAAGTATTTGATTCTCATTAGCAATTATTAGGGAACAGCGATACCCTCATTGTGTGGGTCAGGAAACCAAGATTCTGAGAGACTAACTTGCCCTAAAAACCCAACAGCGACTGCAGAGGCGGCGTTCAAACTCATGTTCTTAACCACATACCATAGGTCTTTCTGAGCTGCCTTAACAACCCAGGATCACAAATTCTTCCAGGAACGGGCTGGGCGAGCTTCGAAATCCTTTCTGGCTTTAAAATTCAGTGATCCTCAAGGGCTACCTGGGTGGCTCAGTCAGTTAAGCCTCTTGGTTTCAGCTGAGGTCATGATCTTGTGGTTCCCGGTTCGAGCCCCACGTGGGGCTCTGGGCTGAGAGTGCACAGCCTGCTTGGGATTCTCTCTGCCCCTCCTCTGCTTGCTTGCTCTCTCTCAAAATAAATAAATAAACTTTATAAATAAACGAAATTCAGTAATTCTCTCTTATTTATTTATTTTTAAAGATTTTTATTTGGGGGAGGTATGTGGGTGGCTCAGTCGGTTAAGCATCCAACTCTTGATCTCGGCTTAGGTCATGATCTCACGGTTCATGAGTTCGAGCCCCGCATTCAGCTCTGTGATGACAGCACGAAGGCTGCTTGGGATTCTCTCTCTCTACCTCTCTCTTTCTGCTCCTCCCCTGCTCACGCTCTATCTCTCTCAAAATAAAGAAATAAACTTTAAAAAAAAAGATTTTGGGGCACCTGGGTGGCTCAGTTGGTTAGGCATCTGACTTCAGCTCAGGTCATGATCTTGTGGTCCGTGAGTTCAAGCCCCTGCCATCAGGCTCTGTGCTGACAGCTCAGAGCCTGGAGCCTGCTTCAGATCCTGTGTCTCCCTCTCTCTCTGCCCCTCCCCCGCTCATGCTCTGTCTCTCTTTCTCTCTCTCTCTCTCTCTCTCTCTCAAAAATAAATAAAACATTTAAAAATTTTTTTAAAAGATTTTATTTTTTTAAGTAATCATTACACCCAGTGTGGGGCTCAAACCAACATCCCCAAGATCAAGAATCACATGCTCTACCAACTGAGTCAGCCAGAATCTAAAAGATTCTCTCTTTTAGAAATAAAATGAATTTATGACTTGGAGAAATAAAATGCAATGATGTGGTGGGACTGCTAAGATGGACTGAAACATCTGTGTGTGCCTTCCCCAGATCCCACCAGCGGAGGAGAACTCCTGGTTTTCCAGGGTAATGATACCCTGTAAAACAACCAGACAGGCCCCAAACCGTCTCTGGAAAAATGACAGCTTGAAGTTCTTACAGGACACCCCCAAACTTGCTAGGGTCTGCTAATTCTCAACTGTCAGCACGCAAACCTTAATTTGACTTCTTCTTCTTTTTTCTTTTTTTTTTAAGGAAAGTCAAATGCAAGAAAATGTGCACAGTGGGGGCTAGTTTCAAGGATGTCAGTCCAAGGTGTGCGTAGGCCTTGTGGCATACTTACACCTGCTCTCCTCTCAGGTCTACACCTGCTCGTGGAAAATCCACCTGACGCAGGTAATGTGTTTCACAGCTTCCCTGTGACCACCCAGCCCGGTGGCTCAGCAGTCAGGTAACTGCGCAACGTTGTGTCCTACACACTCCTGTTGATATCTTCATACACTCCCTTCCTCATCACACATCCCAGTCCCCAGACACACAGACCCTCCACGGCTTCCTAGCCCGACTCCATCTCTGATTCATCTTCTTCCTCTCCCTGCGCAACCCAGGGGCTCCCTGTCTGGCCACCTTACCACGGGCCCACACGCGGCCAGCGGGGAGGCTCTCTCCCAGCTCACCCCTCCCGCCGCTCGCCCGAGCTCGCTGGCTCTCTCAGCTCCTGGCACAGCCTGAAACCGAAACTAATCTCAGACCTGAACAAAATGAAATCATTTCCTATGCCTGATCACCCTACATGACCACTGAAAATCTTCTCAACAGAGCTCCAAACCAGAGCTCTGGAGAATGGCCCCCTAGTACCTACTGCTTCCTTAACAAACAAGGAACAACAAGGTTAGAGGAGGAGGCAGAGTGATTTCTGTTGCTGCTTTGTTTTAATTTGCATGAGTCCATTTAAACTGATCCCAGCAAGTGAAGCCCACCACCCAGTATTTCAAAGCCACTGTTCAGCATCTGTTCATATTTGGCTCATTCTTTATTTTTTTTTAAATTTATTTATTTTGACAGAGAGAGCACAAGTTATGGAGGGGCAGAGAGAGAGGGGGAGGGAGAGAATCCCAAGCAGGCTCTGCACTGCCAGTGCAGGGCTCGATGCAGGGCTCGAACTCACAAACCGTGATATCACGACTTGAGCCGAAGTTGGACGCTTAACCGACTGAGCCACCCGAGCGCCCGTTGGCTCATTCTTAATCAGATTCCCTTCTGAGAGCAAGCCTTGTTTCTCTTCAGAGATCTCTGTGGCCCTCTTGCTGAATGCAGTTTAGATCACTATATCCTTATGCTTTTTCTCAATTTGGAAAATTCAGCCTTTACTTTTGTGCTAGGATCAATGACAAACCCAAAGCAAACGAAAAAAGCAGGTCATTATAAATGAACATAACGTCAGCCCTTGATGTTCTTTCAAAGAACTGTAAGTTTTGAGGAAGATCCTAAACTGTGTTGTGTCAATTCCCCTCGCCCCAGCACGCTTTGGGACACCTTTCTCTGCGCCTGGGGGGATTAGACAATGATTCTACTGTCGGCCTATGCTACACAGAAGTGCAAGGACAAGGGTGCTGGCCCAACAAGTGTATGGCAAAAGAGTAATGACTTCTGCTATTTACTTTTCATTCGGCAAGGTTCGCCAAAGGCGCCAAATGTGCACCCAAAGCTCTCCTGGGTGCCAGGCCAGCAGGGTGACCTGGATGACCCAGTAGCTCCAGCAGGGAACAGGCATCCTCAGAAGCATCTGAGCACAGCTGATGCTTTTCTCTAGTGCCAACAGCCCAAAGGTCAACTCCTTGCGGGTTTCCCGCAGGCCTCGTCACAAGGCTTGGACCCCACCCCGTGGGCACTCCCGGTAAGCATCCCCTCTGACTGGGATCAGCGCAGGGCAAGACCCCAGCTGTTGGGCAGATGTGCCTCGTGTCCCGGCTCACTGACTAATGGATGAGCCGCTCCATGTTACGGCAAAATAAGGACCTAGGCCAGATTTGAGCCATCTTCTAGCTCAGAAATTCCAGCTCCTTTCACCCTCCTATCGCTGAGCTGACACAGACCTCTAGGGGCCTCTACTTCGTCTTCCTGTCTCCAGATGAAATCTCTGAAACCACCAAGACAAATGAAACTCGTTCCCATTTCTAAAGACCTTCAGGGGAGGCCATTCCCCTCTGCTCCTATGAGTCACTTGTTCTCACATCTCACATCCTATCTGCAAGGAACGTTTTCCTCATCCCTTACTCGAGTCCTTCCTCCACAGCTTACGTTCATTTGCCTCTGGTTCTGCTTCTAAGTTCGGAGAGACAGGAGTGAATCACTGTGCTCTGAGCAGTAACTCTATTTTTTTTTTTTTTAAAGTAATCCCTACACCCAACGTGGGGCTCAAACTTACAACCCCGAGATCACGAGTCGCATGCTCCAGCAGCATCTGGGTGGCTCAGCGGGCTAAGCATCCAACTCTTGATTCCTGCTCAGGTCATGATCTCACAGTTCATGAGCTCGAGCCCCACATCCGGCTTCGCATCGTGCTGACAAAGCAGAACCTGCTTGGGAATCTCTCTCTCTCTTTTATCTCTCTCCCCCTCCCCTGCCCTCTCTCTCTCTCTCTCTCTCTCTCATTAAATAAACTTAAAAAGAAAAAAGAGTTGCATGCTCCACCGACGGAGCCAGCCAGGTGCCCCTCTGGGCAGTAACTCTTAGAAGATTTCTATTTCTTCTTCAGCAAGTTCACTGCAAGCATTACAGGAGATGACTCTTAAAAACCACAAAGACATCAAGGAAGCCAACTGCACTTCCCAGTTCCTGCCTCACCCCAGCCAGGGTGTTGCAGGATCCAGAAAATTTGACCCTCGGTTCTAATCAAAGTTCACAGAGTGGGAGAGTGATGTCCTGGAGACAGCGGCCACCTTTGCTCTCACTCGGCTCAAGTGCCCTCTCTTGCAGGCAGCCTTCCCCACCCCAGCTCTTCTGGACGGTAGAGCGTCCCCTCTGCAGTGCTTTGTCTCATAGCAGTGCTTGCCGTGGAGTTCTGGGCTAACCTGTCTCCCCTACAAGACCACAGGCATCTTGCAGGCAGGGGCCTCAATGACCTTTGTACGGGGGGTCAGCCCCAGCAGAGTGCCTGGCACTTGGCCAGCGGTTCTCGGCAGACTGAACACTCCAGGCACCTTCTGGTGATGTCTGAATGTGGCCTGGGCTGCCCTTCCAGCAGAGCACGAAGGCCTTTAGCCCCAGCCCCACCGTCCTCGCCTCTCTCCACCCCTAGCCCAGAATTTCTCTAAGGATGTAAGCTCTACAGAGACAGGCCTCTTGGATTCAAATCCTGGCTCTACCACCTTCTAGACATGTGATCTTGGGCAAGTTATTTAACCTCTTTACGTCTCTGTTTCTTAACTGAAAAACAGATCTGACATCTCATAGAGTCTTGTGAGAATTAAATGAGCTGATCCGTGAGAAGCACCTGGAACAGGCTTTGAGCCATAGCAAGTGCTCAGGGAGTGCTGGAATTATTCAGCAGATCTATTCCTTCCTGAAACCCCCTCCACCTTGCAGCTTTCACTCTTGACTGCATAGGGGGCCTGCCCCCCACCCCCGCTACACTCCCTTTCTCCAGAACCAATGTTAGCATCAACATAAAAGTCATGCAACTCTCCTACCTTATTATGACCCTTTCCCAACTCCCCTACTCTCATCAGCTTATTCTCTTACCCAAAAAGAAGGGAGAAGAGTCGGTTCCACAGCAGGGCTACAGATGCTGAGTCATTCTGTACCCAACTATGCTTCTCTATCATCACCCTTGACATTTCAGGCTCCCATCTCCCCACCATGCAGAACCCTTTGCTCATAATTTAAAAGCCTGAACACACTTCATCCTACTCCTCCTAAAGCCAGCTTCCACCTCTACAGACTTTAGACTGTAAAATCTTTACCAAAGATTTTCCTTAACAACAAGGAGCCTCAGAACATTAGCACCCATGTGCAGAAATAATAACAGTAATAATAGGGGCACTTGGGTGGCTCAGTCCATTGAGCGTTGGACTTTGGCTCAGGTCATGATCTTGTGGTTTGTGAGTTCGAGCCCCACATGGGGTAGCTGCTGTCAGCGTAGAGGCCTCTTGGGATCCTCTCCCTCTCCCCCTCCCCCACTGCCGCACACCCTCTCTCAAAAATAAATAAACATTAAAAAAAAGTTAACAAAAATAATAGTACTAATAGCTTCTACACTAAAGAACATTTATTCTTTGGCATACACATTAGTTCTCCTTCCACGCTTTCTAAAGCTGAGAGACTGAGGCAGGCACTTATAAAATCAGAGAGGAAGAGAGAGGGCTGGGACTCTAACTTCGGATCCTATGCTCCAAACCACTGAGCTAAGGGGTGGGAGGAGGACACCAAAGGGCCCCAGCTGCCTCTGGGGGAAGGAGGTTAGAGGGAGCTGGAACTTCTTTATCTCACCAATCATTCCTCAGAGACACTTGGTGCCACCATAACAGAAATGGAAAGGCCACATTTTACAAGGGAGTTTCTGTTTACAGGCATTGTTATAGCATTTGCCATTTATGACCTGTTTTAAAAATAATAAGAGAGGCCCCTGTGGGTGGCTCAGTCAGTTGAGCGTCCGATTCTTGGTTTCCGCTCAGGTCATGATCCTTGAGTCGTGGGATCAAGCCCCGTGTCCGGCTCCGCACTGAGCGTGGAGCCTGCATGAGAGTCTCCCCCGCTCCTCGGTCCCTCCCCCACTCATGTGCACTCTCTAAAAAAAACAAAAAACCAAAAATTAAAAATAAGCGTAATAGCCGCGTTATTAGGAGCCCATTATAACTGCTGTGACAGATCAGACGTGCTCACTGGGAGGCTGAAGGCAGAGATCAGAGAAGCACTGAGTGAGCCACCACAACCAGCATCCTCAACTCGCCAGTGCTATCCAGGGCAGCAGCAGTGAATGTGAAATTTTAGTCACTGCCACAGGACCCTGACATCTCACCAAGACAACTTCCAAGTCCCAAATTCAGGGACTTGGACTATGGCGTCTCCAAGGCCTCCTGTGTCTCTTCCTGTAAGCAAAGGAGCCTGTCAGAGTCAATGAAATGGAGGCATCTCCTCCTCTGGGCCATTTTGCATAGTTAGAGGTGACCCCTGCCTGACTCCAGCTTCCTGCCCCCAAGGCTTTAGAATACTCCTGAGGAAATGTAGGAAGCTCTGGAGGGAACAAGTGTGGGTACTGCTGTACCCCAAACACTGTGCTGGCTACTTAAATAAAGCAAAATGCCCATGAGCTACCACTGTCTCGGGGCACTTGAGCCTCAGAAGTGCTTCTCAACACCAAAGCAGAGAAGTCAGAGATGGCAACCCCTACTAAAGGCCCTTCTAGATCCGACAGCAAGCGTAGGTGCCACGAACACCTGAGCAGCCAAACTAGGGCACTTTGGTTAAGAAACCAAAGGCAGGCCACACCTCCTGGGGTGCACTGGGGTCGGTGACATCTGTCTCCTCTGGGCCCCCCACTGTCGTTTAAAGTCCAAAGGAACCTACAGTACCTGGATCCTGGCCTTGGACAATGGTGCCCCAAAACTCCTCAAGAGGGGCAGTGTTTTCACACTTGCACTCTCCACTGAAGCTCCTCCTTCCACCTCAAGCCCTCTTCGCCAAGAATAAGCTGGGGCTCTTAAAGCGCCTGGCTCCATACCCAGTGAAATTATACTTGCCTCTAATCCGATAGAACTGTGGCCCCCACGCAGCGCCTAGAGCCTTCTCGCCACACAGACAGCCCCTGGAGAAGCCCCCTGCCCCAGCCATCTGCCCCCATCCTCTGGCTGACTGTAGGGAGCTGGGCTCTGGTCCAGAGTTTCCAGGTCACCGTGGCCACACGCCCAAAGTTGCATGAGAAGGTCATGAGAAACGACCTCCTGAGAAGTCTACTCTTCGCACACTGGGATTATTCACTGACTGGCCACAAAGGAGAGAACCGTTCTGAATGGACTTTGCTGGACCGAGACTGTAGATCAGGGGTCTTCCAAGGGGTTCCAGTTCCAAAGGGTATGGTAACATCGTTATAGCGTATACAAAATGTGTCCCTGCACACGTGCACTTTGGAGACAGCAGGAGCTGGGGCTTTCACCAGATTCTCAAAGGGGTCCATGACCCCAGCCTCTGGCCCCAAGTCCCCTCCCTAGTCATGTTACCACTGCTGGGCCATCCTAGTTGTCCAAGTTCTCTCTCCTGTTTAAGGATGTGCCCAGGCCTGATGCACCACTCCTGTTCCCTTGTCTCCTGCTCCTTCCAGCAGCAGAAAGGGGACAGGCGGATTTCAAACCCAACCCTCCTGCACACACCCTTCAGCCTCCTGGTGACGTGAGCCAGGTTTCTCTCTCCATCCCAGAGATGCCACCCTCCATTCAAAATAGAGGTCCCAATGGCATCGACCCCTGACAACAGAGAGGGCCCAGTTTCACACTTGATTCCACAAAGGGGCCAAATCTCATGGTAAGGTGACCTCCTCCATGAGAATTCCCTGTGTCCCTCACTTCTTCAGGCATACATGGCTAACTCCACCAGGCGGTAAAGATGAGCATGCCTGCCAGAGAAAGAGCATGAGAGGCCCAGAACATCTCCCTGAGTCCTTTCTGCAGGACCAGGTGGCTCAGGATGCTCAGAATAACCAACAGGCAAGGTTATTCCCCATGTGGGGTGGTGTTCCTGCCTCAGGGCCAGGTGGGGAGTGAGATGGTCTCCTTGCATCCCGTACCACCTCTAGGACATCTTACATCTAAACTCCCAGTCTTTCCCCTCACTCTCACCAAAATACATACATATGTGTGTGTGTGTGTGTGTGTGTGTGTGTGTGTGTGTGTGAATGTACACACACACACACACACACACACACACACACACATATAATAAAATTAATAAAATAAAGGAAAATCTAAAACCTCCTTTCCCCTAAAACAAGTCCCTCTCCAGGAATTTCATTTCAGTAAAAATTTCCTGCAGCCAAAACTTCTTTTAAGGAGAAAAGAAAAGGCCAAGCCAGTGCCGGGTGTAAGGCAACAATGCAAGGAGAAACTGAAGAGGAAAGAATGAATAAACGCCAACACCAACCCCCTGGAGCTTAGAGCCCGGGGCATACCGAGCCGAGGGGCGGGGGAGCAGGGGCGGGGACAGTGCGTTCTGAACTTTCCCTAGCGAGCCACCGGGAGATGCAGCTCCCAGGGGACCGGGTGGGACCAGAAAAGGCTGAGCCGACCTGTGACATCGGCGGGGACGGGAAGCCAGCCTCCCCTCCTCCTAGGAGGAGCTCTGCCCTCAGCAGGCGCCCCCCGCCAGCCAGCGCCCCCAGGCCCGGGCAGCGCTGCGAGGGGCGCCCACACAAAAGGGGGAGCGGCCGGGGCAGGGGCTCAGGGCGGCGCCGGCTCAGGGAGGCCTCGCAGCCCATCCCGGCGCCGCCCGCCCGCCCGCGACCACCCCTCGAGCCCCGAGCCCCGCTCCCCGCTCCCCGCCCCCCGGTGCCCGCCCGCCTCGCGCGCCCACGGCCTGGGTGAGGAGGGGGCTCGGGGAGGAGGCGAGGGCCGCGACCCGGCGCACGCGGCTGGGGCGGCGCGGGCTCCCGGGAAGCCGCGGCGGCAGCGCCGGGAATCAAACTCGCGCCGGCCCGGCCCTCCCAGCGGCGCCGCGGCGATCGGCGCCCGAGAAGGTGGGGCCGCCGGGCCGGGCCGGAGCCGGCTCGCGCGGGGGAGCGAAGGGAGGGTCTTACCGAGCAGCCGCCACGCGCGTCCGCTGCCCCGCGGGCCCGAGGGGCCGGCGGGCGGGGGAGGGGCCGCGATCCCGCGCCGGCGGCGGTGGCGGCGGTGGCGGCGGCGGGCCCGGCGCGGCGGCGCGGCTGGGGCGCGGGAGGCGGAGAATGCGAGGCGAGGCCAGCTTCCTAGCGGCGGGCGGCGAGAAATGCAGCTGTCCCTGCGCGGCCGCCGGCGGGGCCACAAGTGGGGCCGCGCGGGGAGGAGCGGGACCGCGGGCGGGGCGCCGGCCAGGCCGCGGCGCCCCCAGACCCGCTCGGAGGCCCGACCCCCTCCGAGAGAGGAGGGAAGCCGGAATGGGGGGGGGGCGGGAAGCGGCACAGTCGCGGGGCTGGGGGACTCCGGGGACGGTTGGCGGGGTCTCCCCTGCGTCGCCCCCGCACCAGCCGCCGTGAGCCCCCACCGGCGGGCCGGAGGGCGTGAGCTAGGAGCCTCGGTCTCCCCCGGCTAGTGGGGTGCGGGGCGTCCTGCCCCTCCCTGCTCGGGGACCGGCGCCGGGAAGGCGCTCCCGGAGACGGGCCGGGGTGGGGCGGGGACCCGAGCGCGTGGCTCGGAGGGCCACCTAAGAGCAGAGCTGCCCGGGCGGGTGCAGAGGGTGGACGACGCACATCTGGGCCTGGGACAGCTGCGGTGTGGGGGAAGGGTGGCCCCTGGGAAGCTAGGGCTCCGGGAAGGAAACAAAATGCCGAGGTCGGAGGAGATGGTGAGGAGGGGGTCAGGAGATCAAAGCGGTTATCCATCACATCACATCATCAGATACCTCCTGCCATCTCCCCATCTCCCAGCATCCCCGGTCACTTTTGGGGGCTTCTGAGCCCTGAGAAGATTTTCCACAGAAGAACTTGTCCAATAAATGGGAGATCAGATTTGACTATTCTTTTTCATGTGGTTTGGCTTCAAACTCCAGTGTGGGGCCGGGGCGGGGGGGGGGGGGGCGGGGGCAGGTGGCGACAGCCCAGTATTCTGCGTTGAAGAGGAGCTACATAGGAGGTCTGAGGAGGGTGCAGTTCCAGCCCCGCCCCCGACAGCTTGCGAAGGGTCTGCACCCTCCTCTTCCACAGCCTGCCTTGGAGGCCCACTTCCCATGTGGGCCCAGACTCCAGGGAATAGCCCCTCTCCCCTCTTCCTCTGAGGGCTTCCCCCTAGCTCTGCTGAGACAAGTCAACCTGCTCAGCCACAGAGACATCTGATGGTAAAAACCACAAACCAGAGTGCCCCAGACACCGTGTGTTTCCATCATTTGCATGTCAAGGGAAGGTTTCTTTAGCAAGTTGGGAACTTGTGAGGAGGAGAAACCTCAGAACCACACCCTCCTTGGGGAGGTCCAACATCAGGTTAGCATTTGGAGTACAGCTCCAGGGTGGGGTGCCCAGACCCTCTGAGGATCTCCTCTCCACCCCACACCCCACCTCATGCTCCTTCACTTGGTGGTACATGCCCTTGCCGGGAGGGGGGGGGGGGTTGCTTGAAACCTCAGGAGGTAGTCCCTAGACCCCAGATCAAAGACCCTTAATCTAGACCAACTGCCTCCTGGCTCCTGTCCTGAAGTTGTAACTGGGAGCTTGGGATTGATCCTCTTTGCGGGTCTTCTAGATTATGTCATCATGAGTGTTACCTTATTCCAGCCCACAGTGCGGTTCACTTTTCTGCCTACTTGCAAGATGCTTCTGCAGTTCCTCCCTGTCACCTGCAGAGCCCGGAAAACGCATCCGCAGACTTGGAGATACCGCTATTTGCATTTGCCCCTGAGTGTTCATAAAATCTTTTAATACGCTATTAATACAGTCATCAAATGAAATCAGTCACTCGAATGGATGCTCTTCATTGAAGGACACTTCTTGGGCATTGCTACCTTATCCTTCCTTTCAGGGCTGTCTTTCTGGAAGCTTTTCCTCAGACCCCTCCCCTGCCTCTGATACCCACCCTGGGTAACTTCCCTCACTCCTACCACTGCCTCTGAGCCATAAGGGCCCAGAGGCTCCCAGGCCAGGCCTGCAGGTCCCTCGGACACCTCACAGGCAAGGAGGCTAAAATCGAACTCGGAGCCTTTGCCTGTCCAATCCTCCTCCTCCTCCTCTTTGGCAGCTGGAAACCTCAGATCTCAAGTGTCCCTTGCCCTATATTCTATTGGTTACCAAGTCCTGTTCCTTCCTCCTCCACCCCACCCCCACCTTATTCCCCCAGCTTCTGCCCTGGGTTGGGCCCCTGTTGTCCCTGCTCAGCTCAGAGGATGACATATGCTCTCAGGCACAACCCCCACGCTCCAGGAGGCTCCATCGGTTCTTTCTCCCCTTCTCTGCTTCATACCTTCAAACCTGAGGGATGCCCCCCTTTTTAAGAAGCCTGTAACCCTGCCCTGCCCTCCGGCCATTGCCCTGGTTCTCTCTTGCCCATTCCTCGATAGCTCAATAAACTTCTCCAGAAAGAAACCAGACACGCTGTCTAATCCCTCAATCCCCCTTGGATCCTGCAGTTGAGACCCTGCCCCCAGCATTCCAGGGGCAGTTAACACCCTGAAATGACTCCCACCCCGTGGCTTCCCACCTTTGTTTTCCTACCAGCTCCTTCCTTTCTTCAGCCCTGCCTGCCCCAGGGGCTTCTCCAGGGTACAGTCCTCTTGCCTTTTCCTTAAATCCCACAACTCCCAAGATGTTCTCCCAGTGGGGCTAGAGTGGAGCAGGTACCAAGCCCCGATTGCCCCCCACTTGCGTGCTGCATGACTTTAGGGCAGTTACTGAACTTTCTCTGGGCCTGTTTTCCTCACCTGAATTTGGAGCTCACAACCTCCAAAGATCGGGGTGAGGTTTACACAAATCCACGCATGTGAAGCGCCCAGACCACTGCCTGGCACATCAAAATGTGCAGTGACGGCTAGCATCGTTACTGATGATAGTAGCACGGCGTCTGCCGCCAGCTGTCTGGGGTGATGACCCATTCTGGGGTCCCCACTCCCTCTCCTGAGCTCCTGCCTGGAATGTGTAACTGCCATTGGACAGCCTGGCGCAGAACCACCTCATCTTCAGCGTGGCAAGCCTGGAAGCCGTGAACTCCACATCCTCCTTCGCCAGAACTCTCTGTCCTGAAGAAGGGCACCTCCCATTCATATGAGCTACCAAGTTCATATGCTGCGAATTCAGGGCTTTCTACTTCCTGAATGTCTCTGGAATGTGCCCCCTCTGCATTCCCACGGCTCTGCCCTTGTTCTGCTGGTGCCACCAGGGCTCCTGACTTTCAATCCATCCTTCTCGATGCTGGCAGGTTATTTTCTAAAGCTTAGACTGGTGATGTCTCTGTCTTGTTGAAAAGATACGAATGACAACCCATTGCTTGGAGAATAAAATTTGAACTCCTTCGGGAGGCCCTTCCCAGCCTGCCCTTCGCCTACACTCCAGTCCCTCCCCTTTCCTGTCCTTGCCCCTTACCCCCAAGCTAGGACAGTCAAGACCACTTGCTGTTCCCACTGAGCAAATGGGAAGGTGAGGAAAGCTTCTTGCCAAGTCTGTGGTTATACTAAGCACAGATAAGTGGGAGCATATCCGCTGTGTCCCACCTCTGCAATGAGGGTGAGGCTGAGCTGTGGGGCTCAGGCTTGGAAAGAGCGGGTTCCAACTGGACCCCAGGGAAAACCAGACATTGCCCTTCTGGGATTTCCGCAGCCCCAGACAAATGCTGGGGCACAAATCGTGGACAAGAACACGTGGCTGCGGCTTGGGAAACAGCCCATTCTCTTGCCCTAAAGAGAAGCCTTCTAGCATCACTGAAGCTTAGTCAGGTCCAAGGTGGAAAAGAAAGTGGCGCGAACATCCAGACAACTGGGGTAATCCTATCCCTTTCTCCAGCTTTACCGATCTGAGCAGGAAACTCAGAGGACGCTGACAAGTAATTGGCAGTAACACGTGGGGGTTTTGAAAGAACACATGAGAGAAACACGGAAACAGGGGAGACATTTTTTACTCAAAATAAATGAGTACGCACCTCCCCTCCCGGGATGGTAACTAGATGGAAACCTGTGGGATTGCCAACCTGACTTCCAACTGAGAGAAGGATTCCCAGGCCCCTCACCCCTTTCCCGGGGCACCAATGCCAATGTCATGCCTGTAGCACTTTCTGCGAACTCTCCTTCTCTTGAGTAGCCCGCTGCTCCCCAGCGGTCCCTCTGTCCATCCTGCCTACATATAGCTCAGGGTAAGGTAGTAGCTCTCCGCATGAGCTCCTGGGAGACAGGGGGTGTCCTCTGTCTCAGTGCTTGTACCACCCAGCCTGGCAGCGCCATGAGTGAGTACACATCTCCCTCAACTTACAGTAGCTACGTCCTGACAAACGCATCCTAAATTGAAAGTGTCATAAGTCAAAAACACATCGAATACATCTAACCTGCTGAACATCACAGCTTCGCCCAGGCTGCCTGACCTGTGCTAGGAACACTTAACATTAGCCTACAGGTAGGCAAAATCATCTACCACAGGGCCCATTTTATAATAAGGTGCTGACTGGGGCGCCTGGGTGGCTCAGTCGCTTAAGCGTCCGACTTTAGCTCAGGTCACGATCTCGCGGTCTGTGAGTTCGAGCCCCGAGTTGGGCTCTGGGCTGATGGCTCACAGCCTGGAGCCTGCTTCCGATTCTGTGTCCCACTCTCTCTCTGACCCTCCCCCGTTCATGCTCTGTCTCTCTCTGTCTCAAAAATAAATAAACGTTTAAAAAAATTATATAATAAGGTGCTGACTGTCTCATGTCACGTATTGAATACTGTACTGAAAGTGAGGGACAGAACGGTTGTATGGGTACAGAATGGTTATCAGTGTATGGGTTGTGACCCTCCTGATCTTGGGGCTGACTAGAAGCTTCGTCCTGCCACCGACATCATGGGAGAGCCTCGTATATCACGAGCCCGGGAAAAGATTCAAATTCACATTTCAAGGTAAAAGATCCAAATTCACAATTCGAAGTAGAGTTTCTACTGAATGTGTATGTGCTTCGCACCATCATAAAGTCGAAAAATCACAAACTGGACCACTGAAAGGCAAGGACTGTCTGTAACTATTTGCCAAAGGACTGACTTCTGACAGGTGGGTGAGACGCGTCTGGTTTGCCCTTACAAAAACCACATGTCCTCCCTTCACGGGTAGCAGTTTGTAAGGCTGCAGGGGTCCTGACCTCCTGTACAAAGTCTGCTAGCTTGTCCTCTACAAGGCAGTGGGGTGAAGATCAGGGATACATAAATGGAATTTCAGGTAACCTTTATCCAGGGGCCTCAGGTGGCTCAGTGGGTCGAGCAACCGACTTCAGCTCAGGTCATGATCTCGTGGTTTGTGAGTTCGAGTCTGGGTTGCTGCTGTCAGCACAGAGCCTGCTTTGGCTCCTCTGTCCCCTCTCTCTGCCCCTCCCCTGCTTGCACTCTCCCCAAAATAAACAAATAATAACAAACGAACAAAAAGGACATTTAATGTCTACAAAAATGTTCACAATGTGTTTGGAAAAGGGAGGCTATGAAACAGCTTATGCATTATGAGCCCGTTTATTTATTTTTATTTATTTAGTTATAAGCATAGAAGAAAATTTGCCAACATATTAACAAATTGTTGAATGAGAGTTTTATAGATAACTTTTATTTTATCTTTTTTTTTAAGTTTATTTATTTTGAGAGAGAGAGAGCACTCAAACACATTTGGGGCTCAAACCCATGAACTATGAGATCATGACCTGAGCTGAAATCAAGAGTCGGGCACTTACCCAACTGAGCCACCCAGGCACCCCAGATAACTTTTGTTTTATTAATAATTATTATTAATTAATACTTTTCTGGACTTGCCAAATTTCCTACGTTGAATGTACATTCCTTTGTAATCATATATATGTATACGTCTGTGATAGTTTTCAGGGTCACCTTGATTGGAAGGAGGAAAGTTAAACATAAATACCTTTCCCTCCGTAATTACATTTAACTTAGGCAATTTCAAGCCAATTCTAGGACCTTTTTCGCCCACTTCCCATACTGAGACCCCCAAAATGAACAATGTCTAGCCCTTCCTCACCTCACCTCCCAAGTCTAAGGGGAAGGTAGATGTGGAGCAGCTGGCAAACAAGACAAGGCAGAGTGTGACATGAAGGTCAAGGTGTAAGCAGATCTAGGGAGGAAGGGGTTCATTGTCAAGGGGGAGAGATCAGAGAGGGCGCCTTTGACGAAGTGGCTTTTGAGCCTGCACAAATATTTCACGAGGCTAGACATTCAATCCTGGCTCGGAGCAGCAGATTCCTTCTTCCTCGTAAACTCCCTCTAAACCTGCTCCGTCCGCATAGTGTGGTGACCAAGACCTTGGCGCCACTCAGACCAGGGCACAAGTAAATCCCTGCGAGGTACTTAGCCTGAATCTCAGTTTTCTCATCTCTAAAACGACAGTAAGAATATCACTGTCTTCCTCACTAGATTAAAAATAATAATGGTGTGGGGCACCTGGATGGCTCAGTCGGTAGAGCTTATGACTCTTGATCTTGGGGTTGTGAGTTTGAGCCCCACATTGGGCGTAGAGATTACTTAAAAATAAAAACAGTGAAATAAAAATAATAATAGTAAATGATAAAGTTTTTTGAACAATTTATAATGTGTCTGACCCTGTTTTAAGCACTTTGGCACATTTTACCTCATTTAATCCAGAAACACCCTAAGAGGCAAGCGTTGTTTTTCACTCCTATTTCACAGATGTGGAAACTGAGGCAGAGGGAGGTCAAAAGCTTTGCCCAAATTCCAACCGTAAGTGGGAGAACCATGGTACAAACCCAGCCTGTGACTCCAGAGTCCATACCCTTCACTACACTCCTGGAGTTAACAATTACAATTATTATAAAAGCAAACACATGATGCTTACTATGTGCCAGTTAACCTTTACATTGTTTTTTAAAAGTCTTTTTATTAATTAATTAATTTATTTTAATGTTTATTTTTGAGAGAGACAGAGCACGAGCAGGGGAGGGGCAGAGAGAGAGGGAGACACAGAATCTGAAGCAGGCTCCAGGCTCTGAGCTGTCAGCACAGAGCCTGAAGCAGGGCTTGAACCCACAAGCTCTGAGATCATGACCTGAGCCAAAGTCAGATACTTAACCAACTGAGCCACCCAGGCGCTCCTATTTTTATTATTTTTAAACTCTACCCCCAGGGCTCCTGGTGGCTCAGTCAGTTGAGCCACTGACTTTTGATTTTCTCTCAGGTCATGATCCCAGGGTCCTGGGATCGAGTCCATGCTGAGTGTGGAGCCTGCTTGAGATTCTCTCTCTCTGCCCCTCTCCCCCACACTCTCTCTCTCTAAAATTAAAAAAAAAGGGGCGCCTGGGTGGCTCAGTCGGTTGAGCGTCCGACTTCGGCTCCCGTCATGATCTTGCTGTCCGTGAGTTCGAGCCCCGCGCCAGGCTCTGTGCTGACCGCTCAGAGCCTGGAGCCCGTTTCAGATTCTGTGTCTCCCTCTCTCTCTGACCCTCCCCCGTTCATGCTCTGTCTCTCTCTGTCTCAAAAATAAATAAACGTTAAAAAAATTTAAAAAAAAAATTTAGGGGCTCCTGGGTGACGCAGTCGGTTAAGTGTCTGACTCTTGATCTCGGCTCAGGTCACGATCTCACCGTTCTTGAGTTCAAGCCCCGCATCCGGCTCTGTGCTGATGGTGCAGAGCCTGCTTGGGATTCTGTCTCTCAAAATAAATAAAAAATTAAAAAAAATTTTTTTTAAACGTTTAAACTCTATGCCCAATCTGGGGCTTGAACTCAGGACTCTGAGATCAAGAGTTGCACGCTCTACTGCCTGAGCCAGCCAGGCTCCCCAACACTAACATTCTTACCTCATTTACTCCTCAACAGCCCTCAGGTAGGTACTACCATCAGGCCTTGTTCACAGATGAGGAAACTGAGGCACAGAGAGATTAAGTAACTTGTGCACATTTGTTTTGCACAGCTGGGATCAGGAGGAGGTGGTCTGGCTGCAGTGTCCGTTCCTCATCACTGTAATACACTTAGACAATGATGCCTGTTTTGCTTACTGTCATTCTTATAATTCAAAGGGGCCTGCCCGAAATCAAATTAGTCTAAGACGTTAGATCTGGTCCGTCCCAGCAATAATGATTCATGGAGGGGGTTGGGGATGGGGCAAGATGAATATTCCTGAGTCGGACTTGGGGAGCAGAGCCACAGGTAAAGGAGCATCTGGGGAGGACCCCTCGGGCGGGCCGGTAAATGGCCAAGGAAGGAAAGAGAGGAAGCTGGCGCTACATCATCGGCCCCTGAGTGAGGCTCTGGGCACTAGTGGAAAGGCAGGAATATCTTCTTCTTTGGCAGAAGAGCTTCCCTGGGGTTGTACCACGGCCAGTTCCAAGGTGGTGGGCAGGGGACCCTCCCTAGAGGGCTGAGTGATGTCTTTGAGGGAGATTCCACTTACTGGGTGTCTCTTTTATTTTTTAAGTTTATATTTATTTATTTATTTATTTATTTATTTATTTATTTATTTAGAGTGAATGAGCAGGGGAGGGGCAGTGAGAGAGGGAGAGAGAGAATCCCAAGCAGGCTCCACGCTGTCAGTGCAAACCCCAACGTGGGGCTCGATCCCACAAACCGGGAGATCATGACCTGAGCAGAAATCAAGAGTTGGATGCTCAACTGACCGAGCCGCCCCTACTGGGTGTCTCTTTAAAAGGGAAAATAGAGCCCTCTGGCAGAGCTGAACCCTTGGGACAAGGGGACCCTGAGGCTGTGACTCAGTTTCCAGGGTCCAAGACCCTCAGCTCCAGGTCCCATACCTGATCCTGCAGGGCCTGCTTCCCTTGGGGCAGGAGGAGATAGAGGCCAGGGCTCAATTCAGCTCTGTTTCCTAATTAGGAAAGTGTCACATGATGGTGGCAGGTCAGAGGAGAGGCACAGCAATATAGTAGCATAGAGGGGCATAGCTACCACTGCATGGTGGGGTCACTGGAAGCCCAAACTGAGATTTATGCTGTTGTTTTTTTTTTAATGTTTATTTATTTTTGAGAGAAAGAGCACAAGGAGGGGAGACACAGAGAGGGGGGGACACAGAATCCAAAGCAGGTTCCAGGCTCTGAGCTGTCAGCACAGAGCCCAACGTGGGGCTCGAACTCACAAACTGTGAGATCACGACCTGAGCTGAAGTCGGATGCTCAACAGACTGAGCCACCCCAGGCTTGGTTTACTGTGGGTTCGTGGATTATTACTTTCCTTCAATGTTATAATTTATTATCATTATTTATTTCAATGCTTAGATTGTTCCAGATTCTGGCCATTTCCTTGCTCCTGTGTTCTTTCAGTATGTTCCCATTTTATCTGATACATTCCCATCTCTACAAACTTGTGCAAAGAGATGTTTACACCACCATGGTAAACCCGAATTAGACCATCAATGGATGCTAAATCTAGGGGGAAATTTTGATGCGGAGGATATTTGAATGGTCTTAAAGTGTTTTCCCATAGACTGCTTATTAGTTGCAAGGGGGAGAAAAGTAATCATAAGTGGAGAAACTGGGCAACACCTTGACTGGGTGATCTAAATTATCATCATCTATGGGGGACAGAGGGACATCATGTGCCTCCAGATAGGATATCCTGAGGACACATTGCCTCAGCAGTATTCCTGCTGAGAATGCGTTATCTCAATTTAACCATGGGAAAACATCAGATAAACACAAGACGAGGAATTTCTATTTTTTAAAATGTCTTCTTGTTTTTTAATGTTTATGTATTTATTTTGAGAGAGAGATAGAGAGCAAGCAGGTGAGGGGGAGAGAGAGAGGGAGACAGAGAATCAGAGGCAGGCTTCGTGCTGTCAGTGCAGAGCCCCATGCAGGCCTCGAACTCATGCACTGTGAGATCATGACCTGAGCAAAACCAAGAGTTGGACGCTTAAACGACTGAGTCACCCAGGCACCCAGAGGAACATTCTATTAAAAAAAAAAAAAAAAAAAAAGCAGGGGTCTGTAATTTAAAAAATAATAAGAATAAAGGTAGTCATATAAATGTTCCAGTTTTAAGGAGCCTAAAGAAACACAACAACTAAACACAATACCTGACCCTAGACTAGACCTTATACTGGGTGCCGTCAAGGATATAATTAGACCATCTGACGAAATTGTAATATGGATGGTAGATGAAATGAAAGTATTATATAGATGTAAGTGTATAAAGTTAATAAGAGTATAAGAGTGTAAGAGCATTATCCATGTTTAGGAAATGCATACAGAAGTATTTAGGGATAAGGGCCGTGATGTATGAAACCCTGCAATAGTTTTTAAAAAATTAGAGAGAGAGAGCCTATATGTAATTAAACACGGAATAAAATGTTAGCAATAGGTGAATCTGGGTAAAGGGTATACAGGTGTTTCTTGTACTATTTTCATTTTTGCAACTTTTTGTAATTTTGAAATTATTTCCAAATAAAAAGTGTTTGAAAAATATTTCAAGCTCACTTTACGTTTTCTGTGTCCAAGCCCTGCAATCAGGGTTTTCTCCGGAGGATGCTGGTGAGCAGGAATATTTAACCACATTTGGGAAAAAAAAAAAAAAAAAAGTGAGTGAGAAAAGCATTCCTAGCATATGGAACAGCATGACAGAAGGCAATGAAATGTGAAATGTAAGCGTAGGCGGAAGAACGGACTGGTTTCTAGCAATAGCGAGTCTTCTGAAAGGCCACCCAGCAAAGGGCATCCCAGGATGAACGGCGGCCTTCCCAAGGGCTGCAAAACGCAGTCCCCCCAGCTTCCCACAAGCCTCTCCCGATTCGCCGCACCTGTGTGATTTGGGTGCTGGCTACAATAAAGTGACAGCTCCGGCCATCCTTCAGGGGCCAACGCTATTCGGCGGCACTTCACCTGCGGAAGCATAGAGCTGCACTGTACCTATTTACATAGAAAACGTACAACTACCGTGCGGGGAGAAGAAAGTGAAGCAGCACTGGAGAAACTTCTACAGGAGGACGGCTCGGCGTGAATGAACACCCTGACTCGACCAATCAGAACGCAGGAGATTTCAACCAATCCCGGCTCGGCGGTGCTCCGGTGGGGGCGGGCCGTCACGCCCCGGGTTGGTGGCTCGCAGCTGCTCCCCCGCAGCCCCGCGGTAACTCTGGTCGGCCCGGGGGCGGGATCGCGGAGGGGAGGCCGGCAAAGTAGATCGGGCCAAACGGTGGAGGGCACCGGACGCTAGGCATGGCAGTTTGGGGACCACGGGAGCTTGACCGATGCGGCCCTGGCAAAACCCACGTTTGCCTCGCTCTCTGCGGGGGGCCCCCCTCTCCGAGCGCGTGAGCCCCGGGACGCCTTCCTTCGAGAGAGCAGGTGGAGCCGACTGGGACTGACTCGGGAGCGAGCAGGTGTGAGGAAGCTGTCAGGCTTCTCTCCCCCATCCTGCCTGGGCAGGAGGCGGTGCTTCCTTTCTTTTTGAGAAGGCAGGAGGGCAGGCCCGAGCCAGACTTGCAGTCCACTGTAAGCAGAACTCACTCTCTGGTCAGGAGGTGGGACCGCGGATCTTGTGTGGATGTAGTGCGTGTGGGGGCAGGAAGCGAGATGGAAAGACTTCTCTGAAGCAGGATGCACCGTCCCCAGCTGGGCACATGTCATGACCACTTTTCCAGGTCTCCCAGCCCGGTGGTTCTTCCCTGGGTCTAACCTGAGCCCTGTCTGCCACATCTCCGGCCAGCCATCAGTTAGCTGCTTTTCCGAAGATGCGTCTTCCATCTAACTGTCTCATTCTTGCATGAGGCCCTGGTTCCTATGCTGGATGCCAGTCCTCAGAATCTGAGAGTCTGAGGTGGGGAAGCCATGCAGGAAAGCACCCGGCTCCTTTGTAGGTCTTAGGGAGAATGCAGTTAGTGTCTCTGAGCAAAGTGATGTTGCTGTTCCTGGGATAGGAAAATAGGAGGACCAGGTGGAGGGGGGGGGGGTCCATTCTTACTGTCATTCTACAGCTGAGGAAAGGGAGGCCAGAGAGGTTATGTATCTTGCTCAAGATCACACAGCTCCAGGTGGCACAGCCTGGATTTACACCCAGGCCTGTCAGATTCCAACTCTGCTTTTGATTGCAACCCTGTATTTCAGGGACGGTCTGCCAGGTCTCACCCTCCACTGGATCCTCTGGGGGCCACACTTACCTGTTGCTGTTGTTTCTGGTCTTGGCACTTGGTTCTTTGCTGTGTTTCAGGCTTCCCGGACACTGGGACTCATCGATACAGGGCAAAGTCAGTAAAACCACAGGCTGTCACAGCCCCACTAATTTGGAACCAGAGATTTAGGGGATGTGGAACCCACAGTCGGACTTAGAAACCAGAGGGTGCTCGCCTACCTCTACTTTATTTGGGTATCTGCCAACTTCTCCTGTCACACTGAGGAGGAATGAGCCAACCACCTAAAGTTACAGGGGAGGTTTCAGAGGGAGCCACATTTACATTGGTTTTGCAAGACCTCTAGGGGTTCATAATGGAGGAAATGGGAAAGTTGCTTGTGGGGAGGCCATTCTAGGCCGAGGGAACAGCACATAGAAAGGTTCCACCTCCTTTGACTCTCTTTCCCCACCTCTACCCTTGCCCCATTCTCCCTCAGCGATCCTTGATGGCCACGGAGCTCCTGGTGTTGACAAAGTGGCAGAACTTCTCTTGTGTTGGACAGGCCACCGTGAGTCAGGGCCTGCTCTCCTGGGATGACGCTGTGGCATTCCGGGAAGGATGCCCACCTCTTCAGCTAGAAGTGGCTCATGGACCCCCACCGTAGGGGGATTCCATACTAATCACTTGAATCTTGCCTGTTTCTTCAGCTACTGATTTCATCCTTTTTATGGCTGAAGACACATCTTTCCTGCCCCTTGACTGAAGCTGAAATGATCACAGCTGGCTTGGACTAGCAGCCTGTCTCTGAGGCCTCGGAGTCATCATGTCCAACCCAGGGCAGATGAGTGGAAAGGGGAGGGGACCGGGGTGAGGGTTACACCACAGGAAGCACAAGGACATTTTCTCCAAAATCTCTCTCCCCGCCCTGGGCCTCTTCCTAACCTCCAAGTCTCCCATTTCCTTCCTCCCTCTCCCCTTCCCCCCACTAAGCAAAGTTGATGTCTCTCTGGCTCTTTTCCCCGCTAACAAAGCGAGGATTCCTTGGCTCCTGAGCAAGGGCCTTGGGGATCCAGGCTCCAAGTCAGATCTCTGAGTGGATTAAGCGGACTCTGTAAAGACTGTGCCTTTGGTGGCCCCTGACTGCCCCTAAGATTGACAGAGATTTAAATTTGCATCCCAGTCTCTGAGGCTGGCTCCTCTCTCCATGAGCAGCCTCTAGAATTGGTACATCTGCTCCCAGTCTTGGACCTGGCACTGACTTTCAGACAAAGCTGATGGGCATGATGGGCAGCACGTCCCTTCCATTCCCCCTTGGTCTCCTTGTCCTCTCCATTTGCTTCTGCACCGCCCCCCCACCCCCACCCCCGTGCCAAAGGAATAGTTCACTGGCAGAACACAATGTTGTCCTCAAATGTCCCTCTTTAGCCTGGTAGTTCTTGCTCCAGGCCCTTTCTAGATGTGTTTAGGGAAAAGTGACATACAGGTAACAAGGCTGATGCAGCCAAATGCATATGAACCTCACTTCTGAGAAAAACCCATAAAGAATATAAATTTACAAAATACTCCAGAGAATTCCTCCTGCATGGTTGGCAGGTACACACTCAGAAAGGATTCATTCCCATAAGAAGAGTGATTTTAAATTCTTATTTTACGTCCTCTTCAAAGAGATATTTAGGATTGGGAAGGAGATGGGATGGCAATTTAAGATAATCAAGGATGAAGAAAATTTCTGAAATTATGATGCAAGTCAGGGGTGATACAGACTCTTAAGTGTGAAAATCCCTTCTCTTCCCATGACATGGCAGTTTTTGTAAAGTGAAGTATACTTAACCCTCATGGTCCAGGGCCAAGATCTGGGTCAAGTGCCTGTTTTGGGAAGGGAAAATCTAACGAGCCAACCCCTGATGGGTTGCCTCAAGGAGAGGGCTAGATTACAGAAAAATCCAACAAAGCAAAGCCCTTGACCCTCTCTCCATTCCTTCCTTGGGAACCACATGGGTCTGATTGCCCAAAAGTGGGCAACCAAGAGAAGCTGGTGTCCAGATCAATGCACAGTCAGCCAGTCAGTCAGTACTGAGCCCTGAACCATTACACTGACCTGCCGCCCGCCCCCCCCCCCCCCCGGCCATTTTTACAAGACCAGGGGGAGATTATCCAGTAATCTGTCAAGGTCAGACCAGCTGTGGGGGAGATTTATAGGCCCAAATGGGGACAAATGGCATTTGTTCAGCTACGAGACTCCTTAAGGAGGAAATGCAAAGACTGCAGGACTGAGGGCGAGATTTATTAGAGCAGGGAGGGGAAAGTGATTACATCCCATGAGCACACTGGACTTTTAGTCCAGTGATCCTCGAGGACACTTCAGGGAAAACCTTCACTATCCCCTCTCCATCCTGCACCCAGGTCTCTTTGGAGAGGACTAAACTGCAGAGTCCCTCAAGAAGAGCAGAGAGACTTGTACACCCAGGACTGTAAAGATTAACTAGCAACTCAGTGAAATAACACTTCTTGTTTCCGGACAAAAACACCAGGAACACTTTTCCTCCAGCTGTTTTCACGGAGTCCACAGAGACTAAAGCAATCGTCAGAAAAAGTTTGAAAAGCCTCAATTCTATATAAAACAGAATTTGGGTGTAGGTACCCAAAACTTTTTCATTAAATGAAGTGTCAGGTTCATCTTGATTTGCTATCTGGTGATACTGTCACTGGAGTACTTGTCATGTCTCTTAACAGCCTCCTTCGAGGTGGCAACCACATGGGAACCACCTTTACTGTCCTTTAGTGCCAGATGGTGTCTGGCACATTGTTGGCACCTAACGGACATCTGATGGATCTGGTTGAACACAAACGGGCCTAAGACCCTTTACAAGTAAAGAAATTGGCTTCTAGAGCATGAGAAATGTTCTAAATCCATTTTCTCTTTTGGATGGAACAGGGGCCTAAGCCTGGGCCACTGCCCCAAGGCCTGGCTGCCTAGACTCTCCTCAGGCGGACTGGCAGTACTTGTGGGGTCAGTCTGGTGCATTTCCACCCTCCCTTCTCTGCAGGAGCTCGGTACCAACCAGCCGGACATCAGTCCCTCCCCGTTCCTCCAGCCCCGTGCTGATGCGTACTACCTGGAGAAGCAAGTGCTTTCAACATTGCTCTACCATCATGGTGAACCGGTGAAGCTTCTGAGATATTAAGCAATCCATAACATTTGTGACCGGTTAACTTTAATTTGTCAAAATAAATCTGCAGTATTTTGCATGTTAGTAATACAGTGCTGGTATTGACAGGAAAAATCATCATCTGCTTACATAGAAACCTTCGTTTAGGAGCACACCTTAGGAGGGAAATGGGTATACAATAAAAGGCAAATGCAGGCCAAGCAGCGAGCCCTAGAGCATAACAGGCTGATGTCAGATTTGAGGATTATCTAATACAACTGTTTAGCTGCCAATCTGATAAAGGGAAGCTCTCAACCAGGTTACAACCAGAAGGGAAAAATAAACTCTGTTTTTCTCGTAGCGCGGTGGCCGTCGTGCCTTCAACACTTGGTTGAATCAGTTCATCAGCATCAAAACTCAATTCCAGTTCCAAGACACAGGAGAATCTTACCACACAACCTATCGCCACCCCCCCTTCAGTGGCCTGCCGCCACCCCCTTCCTGCCAACTCTCTCCCTCCCAAAAGAAGACACGACGTGGCTTTATTATTGCAGACAAGCTTCTTAAGTGAATAAAGAATGCATACAAAATAGCATTTTAACTGAACTCATACAATGAAGTCTCACTCCTGTTTATTATACAATGAATTGATAAAACAATCATTTCTAGTATATATCTTTTTTTTTTTTTTTTTTTTTTTTTTTTTTTAAGAACTAATACTTTCAGGGTTCTGACGACCACACTCTAGCCTGGGGGTAGGGTCCACACCTGCCCCCACTGAGGACTGCTCCTTGGGCCACTGTGGAGAAAGCCTGGGCTGTCTGAGTCACGGTGGACGGTGATTGCCAGCCCAGCCAAAGAGATGACAGGTCCCAGCAGGCAGAGCCAGAACCCAGTCCTGGGGCTGCATGCCAGGAAATTGGGCTTCCTCCAAATGTGGCCACTACCTGCCCAATCCAGGCCTCAGCAGGGCCACGTATGGGCCTTCCCTACACAAGTCCTTCCAGTAGTCCACACATAATGCTCTACAGATTAAAAACAAACCATCTTTGTACTGTGGATAGAACAGTTGTAACAAAGTCATAGCTACATATTTTTCTCTACATTTTGTTTATTGAGACAAACTAATTAAAAGGCACAAACATAGGGCATGTTTACATGGACATTATAACAAACATATACATTAAAAGTGTAGGAATGTGTTGCCTTCCTGCTAAACAGAAAGTTCCTAAGCTTTTATATATACAAAAGTTGTACAATTTAATGTCCTAAAGTACAAAAGATCATTTATAAAATTATTTTACACTAAGTACTATTTTATTTTTTACTACGTAGTTCAACCCCCTCGAACTGTTTTGTATAATGACACACAGATACCTGTCCCTGATGTAGGAAGTCTGCCTCAGATGTAAGGTGTTTGATGCTTGAACTGACACAGTGGGGTATAAACGGAAGTCATCCAGTTTGATAGTCAGTCCTGCAAACATTCTGCAAGATTAATACAACTAAATTCCACTTAACTGCAAGATTAAAAAAGAAAAAAAAAAAAAAAACCCAAAACATATTGCAACTTAAAAAAAATCACAGCGTCTTGGTTTTAGTAACTTTTTTTTTTTTAAACACAATGCTTTCAAAACATGTGTGGCATGATGGTGTAAAGAGTATCTGTTTCCCTAACTTTTGGTTTCTACTTTATGTACAGAGATAAAACATCCTGCTAAGAAATAAAAAGCACATGTCTTAACGTGCACAATCATTGCTGGGTTTCTACAGGGAGTACAGATAGCTGTCTCCCTGAAAACACCACAAAGCTGATACAAGTGTTTTTTCAAAGAAAAAAAAAAAAGTGATGTCCATATTTACAAAGTTGAACAAATCTGCACAATACTTGATTAAGAAACGGAAGGAGAAATTAAAAAAAAAAAAAAAGATACACTCTGCTGTTCTGAAGGGGCATACTACCTAGTTAGTGGTTAGAATAAAAACTGTATACAATTTAATATAAGACATAAACTCTAGTGAGCAACTAACACATCTTTCCCTGTTGTAACATCAACAGGCTCTGATTGGGAGAGAGAGGGGCATATCACATCCCAGTGCCTCCAGCATCTTCCAATTTAAAGCAATATATTTTAACTGTTCCAAAGTACTCCTTGGCTCCTGAAAGGAGTCCCACTGGCCTCTGTTTGTTAGGAGTCTGCCTGTCCACACACTTGACTTCTCCGCTGTCAGTTGAGGCCTTTTCTTACCAAAACACAATTTGTATATTTTGGTTGTTGTTGTTGTTGTTTTTTTAATTTTTTTTTTTTTTTTAAAAAGTCAACTACAATGCTATATTCCATCAGGATTAATATGCTGAGCAATATTTACATCTCCAAATATCAGGTCACAATCCCTATTATATGTTGAAGTTAGAATGATAAATTATCATATGCTTTGCATATCAGAGCTGGTATCACCTTTCCCATAGGGAATGCTGCCTGAAATTAACATATTCCCAAAGGTAAAATGCATATTCTCTGAAATGCATTTTATTATGACAATGCATGTATTTACTCATAAAAACAATAAACACAGACAATTCTACACTAGCTCTCTATCTGTGGATTTAGGACTTCAGGTTAAAATCAGCCATCCACCCATCCACTTTATATGGGGAGAAGAGTTTTGCTAGTGTTTAGAATAAAATGATTTCTTGGGATTAGAAACAATAATGCTGTTTTTTTTATTTTGAAATGGGTTTTGCTTTTTTATGATTGGTTTTAATTCTGGCATTTTATCTTGCCAACTACTATCCTGTTTAAGCAATGCTGTCAGCTAAAAGGAATTTCTGATTAGACTAAAGTGGTCCAGTGATAAGTTACATACACACCCTACTTTGAATAATCCCAGCCAAATTGGAGAAAAATGCTACTACACTATTATTAACTAATGTAATAAAATCTCCCGATTTCATGGTTTACTTTTTGCTTTAATAAACTAAAAGTAAGTTGCTGGTAAATATTTACTTTAACCCATATTTTGATTTTATAATACTGTTTACCAAGGTGGTGATGTAGGCAAAGCTTGGGGTAAGAAAGGCATGCTCTCTACAGGCCTCATTGCTATATTGAGAGGGGCAGCTAACGTCATAGGTGTGGGCAGGTTCATTGGAGATGTGATCGTGACAGGGTGTGCTATATTCACTGGAGCAGTGACAGGGGTGGGAAGGTTGACTGGGGTAGTGAGTGTTAAAGGAGAGGTCATGGATAACGGACTGGTTATAGTTACAGGGTGCCCTATGTTCATTGGGCTGGTTATGTTAACTGCACTTGAAACATTTACTGGACTTCTCATGCTCATTGCAGCTGCCACTGTGACTGGGTTTGACATCGTCCCAGACGACACAGAGGACGTTATATTGAATGGAGTAGTGAGAGTCACAGGTGTCGTAGCAGCCGTGGAGGTTTGGCACAGGTTAGCAGCTTCTAAAATAAGAAGACAAAATGGCCTTTAGACTCCCAAAGCAATGAACAAAATTCACAGTTTCTGAATCAACTTTTTTTAATTAAAAGGACACACATTTTATGAATGAAAATACAGTTTTCTACCAAGTGGTCATCAGGAAGGGAGGCTCTCTGAACACAGAACTGGGGGGGCGGGGTGCCTGAATCTCTTTTCTGATGCTGTACCTCCCACAAGGACTTGGGCAACCTGTTCAGCCTGGTGCTTTTGGTTTCAAGTTTAGATTTATGTACCTACCTCACAGTGATGCTGGGAAGATCAGTTAATTTCTGCAAGGCACTCTGGGGGGCAGAGATAGCAAGCAGGGCTTAGTATTCTCACTACAGCTTCATGCAGGCAGAGCCAACCATCGGCAGGCCAGGAGAAAGAGCCTGTTTTACACAGCGCTGGGCCAATGGTCACACAAGAACAGGTAATCAGAAAAATCTTCTGGTAAGGCACACTGTAACTAGCGGAGAGAGTTGTGCGTCCTCACTGCTATGAACTCTAAAGATTCAGAGGTGAAGCTACATTCTGTTAAGGTTTTAAAAATCTGTAAGTAGGACTGGTAAAAAGATATCATGTTTATTTCAGTCTTAGAAAAATTGTTTAGTTAAATAATCCTGTTTCCGGTTAGGTTTCCTAACTATGTTAAGACAAAATATCTCTCAATGGGTTTATATTCTCCTTCCCAAACTCCCATTTCTTGTGTTTCTGATGCTGACACAATTTTATGCCTAGTGTCATTTAATTGCCTATACACACACACACACACACACATACATAAATCAACCATATCAAGGAGGAATAATTAAGCAAGGAGCCCTTGCAGTGATTTGGGGGACCCTGGTCCTTGTTATCCAGCAATGCCTGGTCATTTCTTAAAATTTGCCTCAGAGGTGACCCCCCTACCCCACCCCTCAACAAAATTCAGCACCACCTGCTGGTGTGTCAGAAAACAGCAGTAAGAAGACAGGTGGGTGGGCTAGCTGTGTGTAACCTGGCTGTCAAAATGGAGAAATACATTTGAGACTAAAGATGGAGGTCTGCATACTCCCACACATATGGGTCAAAGCACCTCACACGGAACCTGGGGTCAATATGCAGCCCTTCCTTGATCAGTATGATGGAACTCCATACTCTCTGTCAGGAATTCCCAAACCTGGCTGATGATCAAAATCATTTATCTAGGGAGCTTGAAGGAAACAAAGAAAAAAAAAGGCCTCCCAGGAAATTCAATAGTGAGATTTACATGAATCTTGGAAATCTGGGTTTTTTTTTTTTTTTTTTTTAATGTTTATTTGAGGGAGAGCGCACACATACACAAGTGTGTGTGCAGGGGAGGGGCAGAGAGAGATGGAGAGAGAGTATCCCAAGCAGGCTCTGCAATGTCAGCACAGAGCCCGACATGGGGCTCAGTTCCACTAACCTCAAGATCGTGACCTGAGCCGAAATCAAGAGTCCGGACGCTTAACCCACTGAGCCACCCAGGCGACCCGGAAATCTGTATTTTTAAAAAGTTCCCAAGATGGTGATCTGATTGTCACTCAGGTTTGGGAACTTAACATTATCTTATTTAAAAAAGAGACACATTGATTCAAGTTTACATTTTCAGGGCAGGAGTCTCCTCTGCCCCCAAATGTGGCATTTTACTAACATGAATATAGAAGTTTCTAACATCAGTGGTGGTTTCCAGAGATATTCATGCTACAAATGGGACTACAATAGCATTTTGTTTCATGGAGGTCAGAAGATGAGCTAAACAATCAAGTCTTATTGTGCAAGCAAACTGAAATACAACACCAAATGGAAGAGTACAGAAAGAAAGAGAAAACCAACTCACTTTTGAGGTGATGGTAGCACTGCTAAGGATATTCTTGTTTATACCAAAGAGGGAGCTTTCACCCTCACATGCGCCACTTTCCCAACCCTGCACATTTTCCTTTCAGTCTGACATCATCCTTTTCCAGGACTTCAACAATTTTACTCTCAACTCCTTTAAGTAAAACATCCTCCGTAACATGCTTTCTTTCACTCACTGGGCAATTGTCATGGCACGTATACATTCCCCCCACCCCCCAACCCCTTCTCCTAACCATATAGCATTTTATTAGAACAATGACAAATTTTCATTTTCAAGAGAGGAGCAAGTGGCAGCTGAGGAAGGGTGGAAAGCCTATCTGGCTGCGATGCCAGTACATGTATGAGAAAGGAGGCTATTCCTTTTATCTTTATCCAAGTACAGGGTGTTTAGAAGGGATCTGTGCAAGGCAACAGCCGTACTACATGAAAGCGAAAGAGGGAAAAAACCACACAGCAAAGGATTACAAGAAGCCTACATCCAGGGGATTCCTTATGAATTTAAAATAAAACAGGAATAAGACATGGTAGGGGTCAGGAAGGAAAGAAGGAATTTCGGGAATCTCTCCCGTGGCTGATGGTACATAGACAAAAAGATTGATCTGAAATGGCTGCACAACAGTCTAGAAGCCAAAAGCTATAGGTATGAAGTTAAAAAGCTATGTTGAAAAGTGATGCTCTGATTCTTTAGAAGATACATGAAAGGAAAGGGAACCATTCTCAATTTTAGTAACAACTAAAGTTCCTGACAACTTGGTACATATATGTTAAGCTAATGCCAGCCCCAGTGACAGACTGAATGAGATTAAGGATAAGACCAAGAGAAAAGATTATCAGCACTATAAAGTCGGAAACATGTAATGAATAATACAATACAGAAAGAACACTACAAAGCAGAAAATAGCAAAGCTTTAAGAAAATAAACTACAGAACGAAAACACTTCTTTAGCCACACTTGGAGCACTGACTGCCTCATCTTACCTTTCTTTCTTGCTTTGACAGCTTCTTCCCACAGTCTCAGTGTCTCCACCTGCTTCCCTGGCCAGCTCGTCACATGTTGCTGCTGCTGCTGCTGTTGCTGCTGCTGCTGCTGCTTCTGGTTGCTGGTCTCTTCACTCATGCATGCTACTCCAAAGACAAACCAGAAACGCTACATTTACCTTGAAAAAGTGCAGCCATTTTTTTTCAAAACCCCAAACTTGGATACTTAGAGACTCCTCATGCTTCTCTGACCTTTATCATTGGACTTGATAGTTTTTACTACAGAGCATCTTCTTTTGCCGCTTCTGTCTATATTGGTCAAAGTAGATAAATTAAGAAAGGAATCTAGAAAACTAGGGAAAATCAATATAAAAGAAAAAAAGAATTCTTTGCTATATTGAAAAGCAAGTGTCTTTTGGAAGGGAACTTCGTTAACATTAGAATGGACAAATTCACACTCACCAAAATATCTAATATAGTTGGTTACTTGACCACAACAACATGCACTAGAAGTAAGTTTTTGTAAAGTTAACAAAGTGTGACATGCTAGATAATAAACCCAACTTACTTACAAAGAAGGAAAATGGATGAGATTAAAACACAATAAACGTTCTTTCCCACTCACTTTTGGCCACCTATTTTGAGAACTTAATGTTTCTGCCGCACAAAGTACATATATAATGGGATACGGAATGAGAAATATACTTTCTCCTGGTGGTTAGGGCAATCTCAAAGAAAAAGCCTGGGTAGGTACAAGTATCAAGTTTTATCCACAAGTCCCTGAAAGAGTCTCTTTTCAATTCTGAATTTAAGGTGGGCAAAGCACTTACACCTTCAAATGGGTAGGATGTCCTATCTCTACAGATCTGGGTCTGAAAAGCAAACTTAATAACACTCCTTTCATCTTTAAGGTTATTAAGGGCATGTTATTAACTCAATCAGTAGTTAGGAGACATTGATGCTTGAGAATCTTCCTGACACTGAATAAAAACAATCAAAATTGCCCAGCATAAGATGCAACTTCCTAGTGTGGCTTCTGCTGCCGCAATTCTAAAACACTAGAGCCTTTTAGTCAAACTCCATAGAAGAAGGGACGCATTGAAAAACAGCTACGGGAAAATTATGCTTTTCTAACTTGGGTGTCGTTAGTAGACAAGCACAGGACTGAAAGCAAAATTAGCGGAGGGCTTGTCAGTGCTGTCTGTATTGTATATATGCAGGTGAGGTCTGTTTCTAACATCAGTATCTACTCTCCATTGACGTGTGTTTACGCGCTTTGGTGATGGGAGGGAACATGTAAGATGAACGTGAATGTACTGACAGCACAGTGAAAATACCTTCAATACATTATCAAAACACTCAGATGTCACCAATCTCAAATGCGACAGAAATATAATTTGAAGTGTCACCTACTTTTACTGATGCCTTGTTTACATGTATTACAGTTGATACTTTGGCTCTGCCCGTGTGTCTTTAAGTGGCTGGTGATGTACGCTGCACTCAGAAGCTTCCCACAGATGTTACACGATACCTTGCCTTCGTGGCGCACCATGTGTGTCCGCAGTCTGTCTTTGGTGGCAAAGGCAGCAGTGCACGTCTGCATGAGGGAGGAAAACTTTTTTTAAATATAGACTATCCTGTTCTACTCATTTTAAAGTACGTTATATTCTAGGCATTACCCTATCCATGTCCGCAAGCAGACTGAGTTGAATCTGAACTGCATGTGTTACCTAGAATCGCCATCATGACAAAACACTCGATGAATTTTAGACCCTTCCTTACGTTTTGAGGGAAGAAAAAATATCAACACAGAGTAAGTACTGAAAAGATGTGAGCCGTAGAGTCAGTTAAACCTGGATTTAAATCCAGCTCCTTGATTCACGACAAGGTAACACTGAGCAAATTAGTTAACCTATCTGAATGTGTTTCTTCATCTGTAAAATGAAGGTAAATAATACCTACCTCACAAATTTATTGGTGGGATTAAGAGACTGGCCCGAGGCCTCGCACATAGCAGGCACTCATTCAAATGACACTAGCTTCCTTCCTCGAATTGGATTTTTCTTACAGTTCAAATCATTTACTTAATAAAGTCAGTCATTAACACATTTAACTGAAAGGAGCACAAAAAGACTTCCAACAACAAACTAAAATTACTGAGGTCTAAAAAAGTCATTTGATTTAGCAAGATTCCTAACCTTTTCATTATCACAACTTATGTGAAATAAAATCAACAGATTTTCAAACAACTAGAAAATACCCCAATTTGGCAGACAAACATCCGGTAAGTGATAACATTTGGGAGAAAATTCCTAGTTTTCTTCTATTACAGTTAAAACAACCTCAATCATCAACCCGGCAAATAATTTAAAGCATTTCATTCATTTATTTCATTCATTCCAAACACATAATGACCTTTGCCAGACTATAAATTTTTTTCTTATAACAATAAATACTGTTGCCTAAGGAAAGGGAAATGTAGCTTAACAAAAACAACACATTTACATTTTTAAATGCTCTTGCCTCACAGAAATAGAAGCTGTCATTTATCTTGTATAAAACCAGAATTCAAATGGACCACATTTACTCAAGTCAGTGATTTTAAGACTATTCAAGAACGGTGAGATTTGATTGGCTCAGACCTTTTGGATAATGTGCATTAAGTGCTACACTAAGGATAAGTCATTTTAACTCTTACTTGGCATTTGAAGGGTCTTTCTGTTGAATGGACATGTTTTACGTGACAGCTTAAGTGGTCAGGCCTGTGAAAGAGAGAGTTTCAACAGAAGATGTAATGGAACACACATTGAGAAATGCTACTCACTGTGATGTTTACATGCTTGGCAGCTTTGGGTGGGGGGCATTTTAAAGAAAGCTAGCCGAATTACCAACTCCCCCTCCCCCCAGTGCAAGCCTCCTTACCTCTCTTACCACAAACAAAAGTCTTAGTCCTTTACCTGTTAATTTTTCTCTCCTAGTCAACATCAAATCATGTTAGGTCTTGGTTCTTTAAATTATAAAATACCCAAAGTTTTAGTCCTAACACTTGCCAGAGACAGCTACTACTCTATTAACTTTAAAAGCCTTGAAAATGAAAATTAGTGAAATGTTAGTAACCACAGATACACGGAAAAACGTCCTCCTACAACTTTTACTAAGAGTATCCAAGGTCATCCCAACTTCCAGGAAATAAGTTTCTTTGATTTGCACAGTGAACCTCATATCTAGTCACCCGACTGAATTGGAAACTGGTGGTTTTGCAGTGACAAGAATTACTGATGTGCCAAATGAAGACCCCAGTCCACCAAGGCACTTCTCAGCTGAAATATTAAGCTAATCACTGTGTCATCGCTTGCCAACCACACCACACTGAAATGAGACCTGGAGGTGTAATACTTTATCTATCACCAATCTCCTCTAATAACACAGGCCTGCCCACAGCTATTCTCACATAAACCTTCTAGATGGCAAAGAGACAAAACTGAAGTTCACTGATACCATAATGAAAGCAAAGCAAAGCAAAATGCAGTACCTCGAGAAGCCTTTCCCACAAACACTGCAAGTATAGGGTTTGGTGATGCCTCCTTCGTGAGACCTCACATGGTAAGTCATCCGGTCCTTCCTCTTGAAGCGCTGATTACAAACAGGACACTCGAAGGGCTTTTCGTCCGAATGGGAGAGCTTGTGCCGGTTGAGGTGGTACACGTCTCGGAAGGCCTTCCCACACATCTCGCAGGCATGGTTCTTCTTGACAGGCTTACTGGGTTTCTTGACAGACTGGGTCACGGGCATAGCTGTGGTGCTGGCACTGCTGCTGGGGTTGGTGCCCGAGGAAGATGTAGTGACTGTTGATAAGATGCCAGCAATGGTTGAGACCAACGAAGTTCTGCTGCTGTCCCCAGCGATGGTGGAGATGAGGGGAACCACCGTAGTGGGAGTTTTCTTTGACCGGGACACCAACTTGATCCCTGTGTGGCAGGACTCGTGGCGCCTCAGGTGATAGCTGTCCCTGAAAGCTTTACTGCAGTAAGTGCACACAAATGAAGTTTTGGGTTTTTCTTTTTTAATCCCAATGGCATCCTTTAATGTTTCTGGTGCCGCTTGAGGTTTCTGAGTTATTGGTATTGGAAGCAATGGTTTCTGATCAGGGGGTTCCACAGCAGAGCTCAGGAGGGGCAGCAAGCTGTTCTGTGCTGCCTGCTGTTGGTGATGGGAGGCTTCATGGGCCTAAAACCAAACATTTACACTTCAGAAACTCAGCCTCTCACAATGGCCTTCAAAATTCAACATGTCCCACAGACAACAGAGACCAGAAGAAACAATCAAAGAGCCTGTAAGCTACTCCCTGCAGCAGTGAGCCAGCAACCACCTAGTGACCCTTAGAGCTTCCAGTACAAAGCATTAAAATCACTGTGCAGACACAAAACTTGTACAACTAAGTTGCTGACAGTGATCTTGCTTTCAAACAGCTGACTACACACCACCCTGGTTCATAAGGGACATACCAGCGGATGGAATCAGTTTGCATTAGTCTGTCAGTGCCGAAACCAAGTTTAAATAACTTGTCCAAAAAAAAAAAAAAAAAAAAAAGTCACACTCCAGACTAAGTATCTACGAGTACCTTACTGCAGTAACACACACACAACACATTCATATACATACACATGTATACACATAATCATCTATTTGTCTATTTTACCTAGGAAAAGAAAGGCACTGTCTCTCCCTTTCCATCAGAAAACTTAGTGCTGGAGGAAGGAGGCTGTTGCTAAGTGATAACAGGAATCTAGCTCTCTGAATACATACGCGGTTTGGTAAGTTTCCTTTTAAAGTTTTTACTTTACTTTATTACTAAAAGATTGACTGAAATTAAACCTGCTATTAATCAGCCTGGAAGGCATGTGTGAAGGTAGCCCACAGCAAAACACCTGTCAGTTGTTTCCCAGTTCATTTACTCTTACGCTAGAAATCTGCATCCTTTAACAACACTAGTTGTTCAAACCTGAAACTCTCAAAGACAGACTAGCAAGAGAACACAAACCGTAAATAATTAAAATTCCTTTCATTTTCATCTTCTTCCAGCACTTGGATGTTTCGTTAAAGTATTAGACATTTGCTGTTATAATGTGCTTCTCCACTCCAGAACTGGACGCTGTCTAGAAATTTTCTTTAGCTGCACTGAAACCAAAATTTCGTCGTGGATCATGTTCTTGGTATTTATGAGTAGTTACTCTCTTGGTTTTGCTTCTTTTAAAATTCTCCATACTGATAAACAATTAGGAAATGATGGGGAAAATTCCTGAAATAGTTCTTCCTGATACGTTGTACTTTTTACCACCATTATTTTTGCAACTTTTGATAGTGGGCTCAAGCCCCTATGCTTGAGTTTTGTAATCCTAAAAGGATACATGCATTCGAAGGCAGGAGTTCCAAATATCTTAAGCATACAACATCCTAGGAGGGCCCATCCCATCATCTTAGACACCCTAGCCACTTATTTACCCTTCTCACTCTATAATCACAAATCCTACAGTTAACTTGATTAAGAAGAAAATAACAAGGAGACAGACACACATGCTCAGCGCTTCTCCCCTGATGGATAAGAGTGTCTATCGCACATAGCTGTAATATTTACGTGATGGCAGCACAGCAGCTAAGCCTGGAACCAGTCTCCCCAAATCATTAGGAAGTGTGGTATCCACAGCTACCAGTTTCAATTTAATAATTTTGGTTGAATCACCCTTTCAGTCCTGGAAATACAGAAATTGTGTGCTTACTTATGAGTATCTTTCTGGACTCAGGGATCATACTGAATTACAGTCCACTTTTAATTTAATTTATGGAGCTACTGTAAATGTCAGGGTCTGCCCAGGAGACATTAGTAGAAACTTTACAGAATTTGGATGCAAATCTTACCCCCTTTCCAACCTGTATACCCAAGTTTCCATACAGTATACAAACAGTTAATAGCTGAAGATAGCTCACGATATACAATTTCAAAGGCTAACAGATCAGATAATAGAGAATGCAAATCTTCTGGCCAAAGTTCAGACTTATAGTGTTTAGAGGCATTTTTCAATTCTGAACAACCATTAGTTCGATGGAGTACTAAAAGCACTTACTGCCATTTTACCAATTCAGATGTCTGTGGCAACATAAAGTATTTTTACAGCATTGCTGAAGCTCACTCTCACACGAGGTCACACCAGGTCCCTGCTTCTTGGGTGAAATGCTGTAGAATGCCTCGACCACTATGGGAATCACTCTCTGAGGATTCCTAGGGTCCCCACACTTCTACATGAAGCCTTCTAAGAGGGGAACTGGATTCCCCCAACTTGTTCACTGAGGGAGAGACAGAGTAAAATAACCACCATGGCCTGCCTTCAGTTAAATGATTAAAAAAAAAAAAAAAAAAAAATTCTGGGTAGACTTTTATTTGACTAGTATCATCAAACCAAAGCTTTCATTTTATCTCCCATCTCTTTCAACTTGAAGGCTTTTTTAACCCTGCCCAAGCTTTCCTTTTTCTGGGGTTGGCAAAAAACAAAACAGAAATGTTATTTCATCACCCAGGGTGGTAGGATATAGCACCATGAAATCTCCAGTGCCAGAGGGCAAAAAATTTTGTACTGAAACAAATTAGCATCAGTGAGTCATATCTTGAATGCCCTGTTAGGAGAATCATCCATCAAACATCTTAACAGCTATGGCTTTCACTTTCCACCAGGTTATCTGGAAAGCAAGCAGGTATTAAACTGTTTTAAAATATAAATTCCACAGTATGCTCTAGGAAACAAACGAGAGAGTTTAACTCTCCCATTTCCCCAGGGAAAATTACTTAAAACTGAAACTGAGTAAGTCTATTCATACCTTTCTATAGAAAAGACTGAAATATTCTCTTAACCCATTCCACTGTCTTTGGCTCTAAATTATTTTTCCAACAATTTTCACTGCACACATTGCCAAGCCCAAGATCAAATATTAGCTTTCACACTTCTCCATCAGGTGGAGAAAAAGATTTTAATTGCTGAAAAAAAAAATTCAATAATATAAAGTCTAATTAACAAGTTGATCAATAAATGATTGGCATTTGTCTTATCCAGGAAAAGAATAAAAGCATTCCAAAAAAATGTTCAACTAGCTTTCCAAAAATTAGTTATAGGTTTTTCCTTTACATAAAGAACTCTCCTTTTTTTCAATCACCATTAAGTTTACATACAGCAGATTTAATATGGTAAATCAAAAGCATTCTTCAAATGAAAATCACTTAGGTGGCCCATTAATCCCATGTTTTAAAAAGACCATTTGAAAGCGCTTTCTAGAGAGGGCATTTGCCACCTTTACACCAATCTGGATGCCAGGTAGTTATACATCATATCTTCCCCAATGCATTTTTTAGGTAGACTTAAAGCATGATAAAACAATACTAGATCAGGATGAGAAAAGAAGTTTGACAAATTTTGTGTATCTTCAATTTTAAGAAGCCCGAATATATTTCAACAACTACTTAAAAATCAAATTTACTCACATTTGAAAGAAAATATGTTTGAAAACAATATACCAGCTCTACACAATAGGTAATGTCTGAATTATCCAATTCCCTATATCATCTCCACTGGGATGGGTCCAGTGGCTGGGATGATTTTTTGAGAATTCTGCATCCATTCCTGGTTAGTTTCAAAGGTCTCCAGCGCCCAAGCAAGGCGTTTGGGATTTCACAAAGTTATTCAAAGAAGGAAAATAACCCAGAGAGGCGGGAAGAACGCATTTAAAGTGACAAGCTTCTTAACCTCCTCCGGTTCCGAAGTTTTCCCGTGAGCTCATCACTACTGCCCACTAAGTGATTCGTTTGCAAATAGAAATGAGGCAGGGAAAAAATAAGTTCCAGCCTAGGTCTTCCCAACAGGGGTCCCCCACCTAAAACAGGCGGGCAAGAGGAGTGCCAACGTATCGGCTACAGTCACTTTTAAGTTTCTTGCAGAAAGTGTAGACCAACACCCCAACGAATGACTCATCTGGGGGCTTTGTAAGCGGACTTTGTTTGCTGTCTCCACTTTCCGTCTCCCCCACTCGGTAGGAGGAAACGTTCGAGGTGGGACGAGAGGGAAAAGCGCTCCGGGAGAGAAGGTCGGGCCTCCTGGAGTCCCGGCCCCCACCGCTCCCCCCGCCCCGGCCCGGCTGGGGGATTCCCCGGGCTGAATGGGACGGCGGGAGAGCTGGACAGAGGGAGAGGGTGTCAGCTGCCAAGGTTCGGCAAAGGCTTGCGAGAGAAAAAATGTAATCCAGTGAAAAAGTTTGGGGAGGGGAGACTCACTCAGAACACCCCCCAACAGGGTAAACACGGGGGGGGGGCGGGAAGGGGGAGTGGCGGGGAACCCAGGGATACCCGCTATTCGCGGGGATGGGGGGGTCAGAAAGTCAACACACACACAAAAAGAGGAGAGGGAGGTTAAACGGCAGGACAGCGAAAGATGGATGAAGTGTGTGTGTGTGTGGGGGGGTGTCTCAGAGTAGGACCTGGGGACCCCCCCCTCACCCCACGGTGCGGGCCCGGGCCGAGCGCGCGGTGGCCAAGCGGCCCGCGCTATCCAGCGGCCCGGCGCCCTCCTTTCTCTGGGCCGCGGGTGGTGACAGCGACCGGCCTCCTCCCTTCCCCTTCAGGGCGGGAGGGAAGGGTGTGTGCGTGTGCGTGAGTGTGTTAGGGGGGGCCCGGGGTTCACCCCGAGGCCTGCTCTCTCCCCCGCACCCCGTGAGGCCGCCTCCTTTCACCTCAGCAGCCCCGCTCCGCCGGGGCGGGCGGGCGGAAAAACAAAGGGGGATTAAGGCCGGGCCGGAGAGCGGAGCCGGGAGGGAGGGGAGGAGGAGCGCCCGCCCGCCCGCCAGCCCGGGGCCCGGCCCCCCTGTCCCCCCCGTGCCCCCCCCGGGGGGGCCCCCAGTACCTGGAACAGGAACGCGGTCCAGTTGGCCTCCATGGCTGCGGCGGCCGACCCCCCTCCTCCCCACTCCCCCCGCTCGGGGAGCCTCCTCAGCCGGAGGAGGCGACAACAAAGCGGCGGCGGCGGCGGCGGCGGCAGCGGCAGCGGCGGCTCCTCAACATGGCAGCGCCGAGCGCGGCCACTTCCGGTAACCTCCGGGACGCACCACCGCCGCGGCGAGCGCGGGCGGGGGGGGAGCCCCGACCCGGCCGCCGCCGCCCCCAGCCGCCCGGACCCCTTCTGGGCGTCCCCGCCGCAGACTCGCCGCCTCGGAGCTCAGCCAGCGCCCGCCGGCGGTGGGGTCAGGGCCTCCGCGGGGGGGCTGGGGTGGGGCCGGGGGCGGGGATGGGGCGCGGCGTCCCCCCCCGCGGGGGTGTGTGGTGCTGCGGTCCGCGGCTCAGGCAGCCGGAGCAGGGGGAGCGCAGGAGAGAAGATGGAGGACGCCAGGGTCTGGCGCGGACTCGCTGGGCACTGCGGCGCCGTCTCCCGGGACTCCAACGCGGTGCCCAGCAGCGTCGCGTCCCTGTCAGACCCTCGGCGGCAGGCGCAGGCCACGGCGGTCACCTGGCTCTTCAGTCCCGTATGCGCCGCACTACCGTGCCTCCAAATTGGGGGAAGCCCCCAGGACTTGGAGTGTCTCTCCCGTCTGGTATTTCATCCCCAGCGCGCTAACCCCTCCGCACTCCTGCTTACGATGTGCATCTACCTCGGAGCGGCCCTCCAGCTCTAGCAAGGAATCCCACTGGGGTGCAGCCTCAGATCCTCCCAGCTGAGGGAAACACTTCCCACGCGTAGAGATGTCATTACTGGCTTATTCTTGGGCGAAGGGCTGAGCTTTCCCATCCTCCCCTTAACGCCAGAGAGGATAGGAAATTTTGCCCGAACATCCCCCTCTCCCGCCAAAAAAATAAACAAAAACAAGTGAGGAAGTATAGATAAGAAATTATTTTTTAGTACAGTCTTTCTCGCCCCACAGAACAAAAACCGAACTTGTGGTTGGACGGCGTCAGATGTCACTGAGGTGACCCCAGCCTCTGTTTGCAGTTCCAAGTCTTCCGTGTAGGCGTCACTGCTGCTGGAACTTTGTAGGATGGTGTCCTGAACGTTTGCTATCCCCTCCTCAGAGAGGTAGCTACTGGGAATATCAGAGACAAGCTATTATTAAACAAATGTCTCCAGTCCGAGAAGTCTCCTGTGGCGGGCAGTGAGGGGGCAGGCTGTATTGGTGATATTTTTATAAACTCTGGCTTAAAAAAATTCCTCAGATGGTCACATTATTTCAGGACTTCAACATCCTTCATAACCAACGGTCTCTTATCTCACACACTCCATTTATTCCTCTCCAGACATATTCTAATCAAGGTCACCATCTTGAACTTCCCCTATATTGACACAATAGTGATAGTATGGTTGCAGAATTCTATTCTAAAAGAAACTGGAGAGATAGTAATTTGACAGTCTGTGTTTCCCTTCCATCCACTACACACATATACCCCCTCCCATTCTTTCCTTCCCTCAGTCACCACAATGAAAGGGCTGCACACCTTTTTGGTCTGGTCTGGTCTGGTCTGGTTCCTTTTAGAGTCGATTCCCTATTGGACATTGCTTGGAGGCCTTGGGGATGAATGAGAAGTCTGCAGTATGGGTCGGTAGCAGAAGCAGGTAGCACATCAAGGGACAGATCAGCCTAAGACAGGAGGGGACAGAAAATGAACAGTTTCTCATACGTTCCTCAGCTAAGCTGCTGCAGTGGCCCCTATGTCTCCTATAAAATTAGTCTTATTTGGGGAGAAAAAGAAAACGGCTCAGTAAGCCTAAGTTTATATGCACATGCAAGATAAGGAGGAAACTAAGATGTAAATCTAAGGAATTAACTAGGTAAACTAAAACCTTTCAGTTCTGACCGTAGACACTGCCTGTTCTTTCATTTTCATTCAGTGACTCCACGTCTCTGCTTCTTGAGCACAGATTCACCTCAAGGTCTATGTAATTTATCTACTAAGTTTTCCTCCTCCCCAGTTTAGCCTTTCCTACTTTATAGCCTTTCAAAGGGTGTTAAAAATGAAGCTTTAGGATCATGAAAACTAGTGCTTATGAAGACCATTATTCTAATGACAATATTGCCAGACTCTTGAACTTATTCTGAGATCTAGAAACCCTTCTCCAGCAATCTTTCTCACAGCACCTCTGTTTCCCACCAACAGGAAGTAGAGGTCAAGTGAAAACAGTCCAGTTCTCATTAATGAAGAGCTGGGATTCAGATGTATCACTTTTCTTGAGGAAAATGGCTAATTTTATCTCTATCCATGAGAGGAAACCCAAATTCCTGATTGCTCCCCAAACCCTCCCTTAAAAAGAAAATTTAACAACTTTTTAAATTCAGATGAAATTTTAAACCTTAGGATATTTTCCAGAGGGAAAATATCCAAAAGTTTGGAACAATTACTCAAAAACAATCAGGTCCAAATGTTTTGAGGAATATAAGGAGGTTAACCAGTAAGATTAAAGACTCCATCCCTAGAAGGGGCATTTCTACCCTTAGGACAGACAATATCCTTAACCACAAACAAATGAGCCTCTCCTCAAACCAGCTTCCACAGACAGTACTGGAGAAAGTGAAAAGACTAAGGATGTCTAAAGAGTAAATTCATCCTGATTACTGTGAACAACTTTCAGTGGGTGAATCAGTGGTGTTACCTTTGAATATGATAACTGAAATGTTTGGTGTCTAAGCAAAAAAAGAAAAAAAAGTGTGCCTACATCCACCCAAATAAAACTCAAGATCCCCTCCTCCTCATCTTATTCAGGTTCTTCTTTCCCACTTCCTCTGCCCCAGCTTATATAACCCATCATTTAACCTTCCAGGGATTTATTTCCTCATCTGGAAAATGAGGACAAGATAAATGCGTTATCTCCCAGTGATGACTCGTGAATTAAATGAGAAATGTATGTAAAATGCTTAGAACATTTCCTGTAATATAAGAAGTCCTAAGTAAATATTTTTATTGGTGCTATTAGTTGGTTCTAGATTAATTTTGGGGCTGTGAACTCCGCAAAAACAGTTAATTATTCCTCTCACTTTCTTTCAAAGTAACAGGTTTTTCACCATGCCTCATCCCTCTCTCTTTTTAAGAGCTCTAATGTAAGTTGACAAAAGGCTAATGACACATGACAAAGGAATATACCTATTAAGATCAGCTTTTCTAGGGGGTGCCTGGCTGGTTCAGTTTGGAGGAGCATGTGACTCTTGATGTGGGGGCCATAGGTTTGAGCCCCACGTTGGGGGTAGAGATTACTTGAAAACTTAGATCAGCTTTTCTAAAGACAACTTTTAGCAAACATTAGAAAGTAACAGGATATTTCCTTCCTATTTCGGAGAGAATTTTAAAATCCTGTGAGTACATTGGGGTTATAATTAGATTTAGAATCCCAGGAATAGGAAACATCTCTGCTGTTGTCAATTACCTGTCCCCAAGTAAGACTTCTCAGCAAATTGAAAACAAATCAAATCCAAAACTTTCAGTAGGGAATATCTACTCCAAAGAAGTTAGAAGAGGCTTCAAATCTGTCAAGTTAATGGACTTATTCTTCATGCAAAAAAGCTAGAACTGACAACAAATCTAGGAAAAGCCAAGAATGGAATATTTGCAAATACCAAAAAAACATTGGCGAGAGAGAAGTGTTTACCTTTCATTACCAGCCTCAATGCAATCAAGGAAGAAAGGAAGAACATTTTACCAAAGGAAGCACCCCGCCCCCCTCCTCCAAACCAAACCAAAACAACAACACCCAGCCAAGCTTCTCAGGAGGAAAGCAGAAGTAATCTCCCCACCCCCTTCCAGTCCACCCCAACTTCATAACCACACTAAGGGCTTAAGCCAATTGCCTGTGGCCCATGTGGTCAGAAGCTGGGTTTGTGTTTCAATTCTACCACCTAAAGTGTCATCACTAGTTATTTCTGCTTTAACTGGTAAGGTGAGGAAGGGGAAACAAGGGAGAATTTTTTTCTCTGAATACCTATTTAAGTTCCTTGACAGCTAGACAATCACAGAGAACAAAGGTAAAGGAAATAAATCCACTCATTTTCCTGGTAGACATTTAGTTCAGCTAGTAGTTGAGGGTTCTAAAACACTTGTTTCTAAGAAGGGTCTCATCCCCAAGATGCCAAAAACAAGTCCAAAGCCATAGAAACACATTTATCAGTTTAACTCTTCTAGAAAGAAGCTACCAGAAATCAATGTTAAACCTATCAGTTTCATCCACAAAGCATTTAAGTAGAAAAGCTAACTTCCGTTTCACAACTCCTAAATGACAGAGAACATCTAACAAATAGCCAGCAAAATAGCATAGCACGTAAGAAGGAAAGAAAGTAAGACAGATCAAAAATACACCAAGTAAGAAATTCAATACAACTGGAAAACATACTCTCAGGCACCAAACATTTCTCCTTTGGCCACCTGTTCCTCCCTGCCCTCAGATGCCCCAAGCCCCGGGTAATGGCTCAGCTTGGAAAAAAGTTGATACCTAACAAGTCACACAAACTTGGTGGGCCTAAACCCAACTAAAAGCTTAGCTCAGTTACATCATCATGCTAATAGTCAAAAACATAAATTAAATCCTTACATGAAGCTATTCTGGTACAGAGGTAAAACTCTTTTCAGTGGCTTTAGCCTCCACCCCACACACATTCCACTAGTTAAAAGATGGATGTAATGAAACTGAACAGCATTGTGCTGTTTCATCTACATTACCAGAAAAACACTATTCATTTGCAACAAGAGATCACTACTTATTAATGCCTGTCCAAATGTCGTGAAGAGTAGGGGTGGAGCAAAAACAGATAAATCAAATGAATATTCTTTAACCCGAACCCTGATAGACACACCTCATTGATAATTTCTTCACACCAGATTTAGTAGTCCAGAATTCAGGAAGGATTGTTTCTCAGAAATCTCCAAAGAGTTAGCATATTAATTAATACAGGCGGATCTTATGGTTCCCTCTTTCTGAGTCCGTAGTCCTTCCTCTCCCTTTCATGGACCTAGAATTAAGAAAAAGCCTCATCGGGTCAATCTGATGTTCTGCTGTAGATCCCTCCATTCCTGGTAAAAAAGGGAACAGGGAATAATGAAACAGGTGTTGAGGAACTGATGTATTATGTTCCCTGCATGAGGGAAGTGAGCAGTGGTGACCTAAGACACTGAAGCGGCATCACAAGACTAGCTAGACTAAGCTTTAGGAAGGCTGCTCCACTCTAGATAGTAAGCAAAGAGATGGCAACACAAGGCCATGACAGCATAACATCTGGCTAAGGAGGGAATTCACTCCTTTAAAGATGTTTCTTGACCCTGAGCAGTCCCTGAACTAGACACTGCCTAAAGCTCAGTCATTGGGTCCAGGCCTACAAGCAGGTGCAGGAACCTGGCAAGCTGTTAAAGCTCAACATAGGGACAACAGCTGTACTCCACAGTTGCTCCTTAAGCTGTGAATAAAACATCAAGCTTACAGCTATCCACAAATACTACTCGAAACATTGTATCCTTGATTGCCTGAGCAGAGACAACAAGCTCTTTGCTAGAATTGAAGAGGACCAGAATCCCTAGAAGACAGTGTAGGTTGACTTGATGAACAATTTACTCTGGTAAACAGGGAAGATGGGAGAATCTAGATTTTTCTCCTGAAGTTATCTTTTCAACAAAGCATACAAATCTCTACTAGTTGACAGAATTAGCTCTCTAGCCCCAAGGCCTGACCCTGTCCTCTTCTTTTTGTTTTACTGACCTTACATAAGTACCCCCCACCCCCCTTCAGCTCCCAGCTATTTCGTCGTTTTTCCAGCTTACTCTGCCTGCCCCACCTCTCCTTTCACTTTCTCTCACCTTTCATTCAACACTTAATCACAAATAGTCAATCTAAGCCGGTGAAAAAGTTTCTGGGAGCATCAGGTAGGTATAAAGTAATCCCAGAAACAGGCATTCTGGGGGTTAGGATACACATTTCTGCCTTTTAGTAGTTTGCACTTTAGATAGGAAAGGCAATATACTTACTCTTCATATATGGAAGTGCATCTTCAGAACAATCTATTAATGCATTTATAGAATTATAATTAAGGGATGAAAAAAATCCTTTAGTGATGCTTCTCAAGAACACTGGAACTAGTAACTTTTATTCCCAATTATTCATCCAGTCCCCTACACAGTACACTCAGAAAAACTCATGAAGCTTGAGGAAGCCCCCATATGTTTGATATGTTAATTTAGCTCAGTTATTCTGATCACTTAGGCAAAGCAGACAGAAGGGTCCAAATTGGTACAGTAATCTGTGATTAGCCTCTCACCAAAGACATGAGAAAACTGAAAAGGGTGCTGGACTACTACAGATAGGTTTAGGATTTATTCCAGTGATTTCCTTAAAACCACAAGAATTTGGGGATGGGGACACACTGGGAAGACAGGCAGCAGTAAGGGAAAAGGGCACTACCAACCCAACATCTGCCACCAGTAATGTTTAACTTAGTAAGCCTATCCCGGTAGCTCTAAGAGCCCTGGTGAACACCTAATCTTAGAGATATTGCATGGTTAAGATATTGCAGGCTGTGCTAATTTCTACCCAGAATGACTTATTTCATTCATATTTTGCAAGGCAATCCAGGACCTCTCAGGGACTACTTTCCCACTTCATAAAGGGTTGTAATCAGCTTAAAGACAAATCAAAGTGCTCACTCTCTCCTTACAGAAATGGCTCATGTATAACCATCCCATAGCTATTATGGAAGTTTTGCTATTTCAATATATAAGTATTAATTGAGCACCTATTAAATGTCTGGAACTGTACTAGTCACTGGGCACATACTTTTATGGAGCTCCTCCCAGTAGAGAAAATTAAAACTTGAAAAGAATCACAGACATTTGTATGAAGTGCTTAAAAAGGATTGGAAGGAAAAAAAAAATTTTAAGCATTTGATTTCTTTACTACTAGACTTCACCTCATTAGTTCTCACATAAATTATAGCTTTAACACCAAAGATCATAATAAAGGATTGTTAAATATCAACACGGATGCCTAAGAAGTTGTATACATACTCAGGGCTAAGTGTAATGCAGACTATTACTGAAGTCGCCATACATTGGCTTTTAAAATTCATCTACCCCGAGTAGTAAAGCAATTCAATCTTTCTATAGTGGATCTCTTTCACTAACACAAATTTGTGTTAAGTGTATATTCAGCTACTAGAACAAATGCATGTTTGTGGACATTTACCCATTCACAGGGTCTTTTCTATCTTACTGTCCTTTGTGGCCTGCCCCCAGTTAGGAGTGGCTAGCCAAGCCTTGGTTGTGCCCTGAGGCCAGCCTGACTAGGAGGAGTTAAAAGAGGGCAAGGGCATTTCTGATGCTGGCTTTGCACTGCATACTAGAAAGTCAGGGATCACCTGACCTTCCTGCTGCTGAACTCTGGGCCACAGCCACGGAAGACTAAAACATGGATCAAAGACAGCACCATGGGACACCCTGGTGGCGTCAGGTGGATATTACAGGTGATTTTCACTTAAGCCCCTAGAAACCACCACAGAAAAAGGCAGGCTAGCTTTAAAAAAAAAAAAAAAAAAAAAAAAAAAGCAATGTGGTAGTAAAATGAACAAATTTTCACAAGATTCAAGTTCTGGGCCTGTCACTTTTAGTATCTTTCAGCCTATTATCTCAACTGCAAAATGAGGCTAATACCACTCCAAGATTAAAATGAATCAAAGTATTTAATGGAATAGTTAACTACTACTTTCATTGAGAATAAGGTATTTAATGCCTTTGCATTTTTCCTTTAAAAAAGGTAGCAAGGGCATGAACCCTTGAAGTCACTACTTTGGAAATAAGCCCAATCTGATTAGAGGACCATACCACTTAAGCCATGCAGTGCACCTGTATAGGATTTTATGAACAGATTTATTCATAAACATTAAGGCATTAGCAATATGAGCATCTTGGAAGTGTCAAAAAGTTAACAGTGCTTGCTCAGTTTACTATGTAGCCAGGGGAAGTATATGTACACAAAACAATTATACAACAGATTAAAAGCAACATGCAAGCGCATACATCATATGCAACAATATATAAATGTGAAGAAAAGCAAAGCAGAATTATAGTGCAATTAGTCCAAGAATGCTTAAGTCTTTAGCTGATCACGAAGGGGTGGTTGAATTAGAGGCAAAAGGAACGGGGATGCTGGTAGTGAAGGAGAGGTTTGTTGAGTCTCTTGGCTTTGAGACAATTAACCAGGGCAGGGTCCCGAAGTCATGTTAAGATTCTCCCAAACCAAGGAAATATATTACCCATTTCCTAAATTCTATATAAATCTTCACATATGAATGCCTTTTTGGATAAATAACCACCAAAAGAATCCAACCCCAAAGGGAAATCTGCAGGAATTCTCATTGAGGTATGACCACAAAGTCTGGAAGTAATTTAAAGCTTCTTCTGTTAAGAATCATGACTAAGAATGATGTAAAAAGGAGACACAGGAAGAAGCACCAGGAGGGAACCATTCTACCCTTAGGGAGACAACAGCATCAATTCTTGATGATCTATTCTCAGAGTGTGCACAGCTTACCAAAAAAACAAAAACAAAAACAACTTTCTTCTGGACTTTATAAGACTGATCTTGGGGCAACATTATAATGGGAAAAGTTACTTGGATTAGGTTAGAAGTTAAATTTGAATTTCCTAGTTTCACATCTGAGGAGCCATTATTTGATGCAGTGTTAAGAACACAATAGTTTTCTCAATCCAACCAGTTAACCCAAGCTTGTGAAATAGACTTCTATAGTGTGTTGCTTCTAAGGAATAAAAGTTCTTTCAGCACTGCATTTGGCTGAATGGGAGATACAAATACTTCTACAGAAACCTCACTGGGTACTAAAAAACCACAAAACTTCCAATAGTAATAAAATAAATTTGTGAGATTAAATGCATCACAGAGAAGAAATGTGAAGTTTATAGTTTCAGGAATGAAGTTTAACAGAGGATGATCAGGACTTGGAAGCTTCAGGGTGACTAATGGGGAGGGAAGGAGAAAGGTCTACAAACACACAAAAGTAAAAACAAGCATGGTCCGTTATTTACCAAATCAACCAGAGCAAGGGAAGATGTGACTGAGAATAGTGATAAATTGGAAAGGTAGACCTATTGTTGATTCGTATTAAGGGAGTTGACATGAAATCAGCTAAAACACTTCAGTAATGAATTTGGGTGTATAGATAAGGATGCTGGTATGGCAAATGGAGATGGAACACAAAACTGAACAGCATTTTGAACTTATCTGGCAAATAAGCTCTAGTTCAAGTTGTAGATACAATGGTACTGGGCTAAAAACTGGTTACACAGAAAGTGGTATGCAATTCTACTACCTAGTTTTAGAGGACAAAGGAACCATTTTCAGTTGTCTTTGTTTTAGTGCCAGCCAACATTTCACGCCTTAAAACGTGGATGTCACTTTTGGTTTATTTTATAACTCAAAAAAAAAAAAAAAAAAAAAAGTCTCCAAAAATAATTAGAAACACTCCAGGAGGTCACAGAATGGAAAATGATATTTTAATGTTACATACAAATATTTAGCTTCTACTACTACACAATCAATAACAAAGATTTATTCCCAACTTAGACACAGAAAAAATATAGACCTATATTTACTGATTACTTATTCAAGATACTCAGAATGGGAAATCATTCAAATTTCTAGGTTTCTCTTCCAAAGCAATTGAATGATTATCTTGAGTGTCTATTCAGTGCATAGCTATTTTGTGCTATACCTGGAAGGGGGAGGAAGAAAGGTTATGACCTGTTAGAAAAGACAGATACATAAACAACTCACTGATAATCAAGACAGAATGGCAAAAGTTAAGATACAGTAGAAATACTCTGTGGGAACAGGGGAAGGACCAATAGTGCTCATTCAAATAAGTTTATTTAGTGACTATCGTGCCAGACACCACCTTGGTTCCTCAGGAAACTAAAATTCATGAAACAAGGAAGTTGAAGTAGATGGCTGGATAGTGCAAGCAAGCTAGGTGACCTAGCTATACTCAAGGTACACACACACACAAGTCTGTGTCCACACACAAAGGAATGATTCTGTCCGTATGACGGGCATTAAGTTTCCAGGTGATTTTTGACATACTATCCAATGTTAAATCTCTCTAAATGAAGAGATGGAAGGCACTGCAGGAGAAAAAAACCACTAGGACCAAATGCAAGAAATGCTAGGGAACGCCACGTCCTGGGATATGGAGCGTTATCAGGGGAGGGCTAGAGATGAAGCTATAAAGGTAGGCTGGGGGCTAGGTTACCAAGGGCCTCAGGTGCCTTATTTCTAAGACTAACCTCCAAGCAATGAGGTTTCAAAATACTCTAGTAGGGAGTGACAGGATAAATTTTTCATTAAAAAAAAAAAAAAAATCACCCTACCAACAGTGGCTGGTGGACAGTTGGGGCTTGCGGTGAGGATACTAATGAAATTCTAACCACACTTACAATTCACTGACCATACAGTAGATGTTGTTAACTCAAATTTCCAAGTAAGCCACTTTAAGGGCAGGAGAGATTCAGCCCAGTACTTCCAAGTCCTATTTAAAGGCTGTCGGTTGTCTTTTGACCCATACAGCAGTCCATTCCTAAGTTTTACACCTTAATCGTTGCCACAACTTGAAAACTTATCCCAAACTTTATGTGTTAAGGCTTCCCTAATAGCACCTCAGGACATAATTCTACCATGCCTCTGGCAATTTACAATCTCCAAGTTCAGCTTTTTTCTTTTACAAAGTCAATTCTGGAGTTCCAATTGTACAATTTTGGTTTCAGAGTGCTTCTTCACAAGTTCGGCTAAGGAGACCCCATAGCTAACACTGCTAAAATTAAAGACACAGGCATAATCAACCTAGAGTCCTCTCAACCCAACCTGCACCAAGCCTGCTAGTCAGCAACCACCTTCTGTGGCTACACTTGCCACATAAAATGTTAGTTAAGCAGGCAACCTCTGTGTAAACTTGATTCTGCTCTCTCTTGAAAAATACTTTTATTTGCTCTTTTAGAATCTTATTCTTCAAAGCATACAAGTTTCTAACATCAATGTTTTAAGGTGTGTGCTCCCATACCCATTTTCTTGAGTAAACTGTATCATCGACTGGACCTAAAAATTTTTAACAGTATTTTTATAGTGAATTTAAACAAGAGTTAAGTTTGTGTCCTTTGAGTTTTTTTGCAATATAAGGTTATACAGAGGGGAATGATGGGAATGACAAATGCTGAAATTTAAGCTTTCTTAATATAAAATGGCATTAAGTAAACATGACAAGAGAACTATGTGTACAGACTTTATGGTCACAAGATACTGTGTCTAGTTAAGCAAAGCCTAGAGAACAGACAAATGTAAACAGTTAACCTGATGAATAAGCAGGATTTTAAGACACACTAATACTCATTAAGTCTTTCAGTAATGCTAAGAAGATTCCAGAAACCTGTTTCACGCCATATAAACAAGCAATAAAGGTCCCAGAATACATATTTGTTTTTCCTAGTATAGTACCAATTTTATGCCTAGATTGCTTTGTGTAGCACATCTACTCCTGTATCCAATTCTTACACTTCTGGCCTTACTGATCTATACCTGTAGGTGTACAAGGGAAAACAAGCAAATTCACATCTACAGCGTTTTCTCCTAAGTCCCCAAACCTAGACATATTTTTCTTTATAGGTTCGTTCAGTACTAGTAAATCTCTATTCAAGACCTAAATGGATTCCTACTCAACAGATGGGAAGGCAAAAGGTAAAGTTATAGTAAGGAAACTTACTCAAAAAACCCCACTTAACTTTGAAGCTAATAGGATTAAGGCAGTTGCTTTCCACCTTGCTTTGGGATGTTTTACAGTAGGGATAATTTCCTGGTTGATTTTGTGTAATAGCCCCCTCTAGTGGCCATACGGTTTTCCCTAGCATTTATTCAAACAGGAGTGGAATATTTAAAAAAAAAAAAAGAAAGAAAGAAAATTAGACATCTGGCATCCCTACAAGTGGTTTTGCTCATATTTGGTGAAGATGAATATAGCATTCTATAGAGGCTCTCAATTTCCACTATCTTCACACCGATAGTTCTATCAATAGTTGACAGATTACAGTCCTAAATTATAGGAGTTAAGACATTTAACTTTGTTGACCGTTAACTCCTTTGTGCTTAAGAGATAAAGACAAACACCCAGGATCTGCAGAACTCAAGATCTTAAGTATTGTTTCATCTATCTGTTTTGCACACCTACCTACAACTGCAACCACCTTATGCAAAGGTATGCGTTAAGTGTAAATTTTCTCTCCCCAATAACCCAGCTGCAGAACTTATTAGAATGTTTATTATGAGGTTATTTCTGCCTAAATTAACTTCTACATGACAAAGACTAATTTATTCAATTTATTTTTTCAGAAGCATCAAGTGCTTTTTGTAACAAAAATTCGATTCCTACAAAATCACAACCACCTTTAATGTAAGCCTGTCAGGTATAGCTTTTGAAGTTAATCAAGAAGCATCCCCAAAGTCCTCAATCACGGGAATAAGTCTAACTTCCTGGGCCTCTTTTTAAAGTTTTTGCCAGGATTGCTATTTGTTCAATATGCAATCAAAATGAACACAATGAACAGATGCTTCCTTATAATCTCATTACTTCATGCCAATCCCAGCTTCTCCTATAGGATCAGACTGATCAATATAAAGTCCTGTAAAGTACTGAAAAAAATTACCCCCCAAGAATAAAATGTACCACTACATACACTAGGATGGCAGAATTTCCTTCAGTGGAGTACAATTGTTGAGTCCACAACAGCGACAGAATATAAAGAAATGTGGGTCATACCTTTTTTCTCGTGGCTGCTTCAGCCTAAAAAGATGGGGAACTTACATCTCAATAAAGGATCCACACTTAACAGGTTTTTCACTCACAAGCCCAAAGTTATACAGGTTTAGCTCTTCATTCTATTAGCTCTACAATCTCTTACCCAAACTTGTGGAGGCAAATGTATTTGAAATTTAGAGTCATTTTCACTTTATAATATTAAAATATATGGTATATAGCCCCTGTATCATGTAACACCCTCAGCAAAGCCTATGGCAACTGTGTAACAAAACACCAATATTTCTGCAGAAGACAGCGTAGCCCCAGAAAGTGCAAAATGAAGCCATCAATTCTGGTCAGGTTTTACATTCAACAACAAATTCTGTTTTCAGAGTTTTTTGGATAAGAGATTGTGAACCTGTTTTCTGCCTTTGCACTCTATACCGGGATAAAACTAAGTGAAACCAAAGGATGGTTATGTAACAACAGAACTTCAGCCTAATAGCTTTTACTACTACTTATGAAAAATACATACATATAACTTAATTTGTAATTTCAGCGCTTCATGTACAAAGTGAAAAGACGCAGTTCATCTACACAGAAAACTTGAAAAAAAACAAAAAACCCCACGTCAGCCCTAATGAGCAAGATGTTTCAAAGATAAAACTGAGAAAGCTGAAATTCTAAATCAATCTTATTCAACTTAAACACTACAATGAGTGTCCATGGGAACACTCAAAATTTATAAAAGTATAAAACTTAGGAGAAAAAACATTTTAAATGAGGAAAATCTGTTATACAAAATTAAAAAAAATTATTGAACAAAATTTTAAAATAAAATTCAGATCCCAAACAATTACGAATCAGAAAATGGGTTTCTTACCTTTTGTTTCCAGAAGGATGTGGGCTGAACAGCAAGGTGGGTTATTCAATCTGACGTTATGAAAAATAATTGCTTCTTAGAAAGACTTAGAGGAGTTTTTCCTTGGTTAGAAAATAACAAACTAATTATAGGTTCCCTACACTATTCTAAGGAGACACAAATAGGGAGAGAAAAGGGGAACAATACAGGGCAGCTTTTTTAGTTACAGGGCAGTTTTAGTTCTAAAACAATATGACTTTCTTCTAGTAGCTGCCAAAACAGGAGAGGTTTAGGACTCATTTCCTAAGACTGGAAAAAACAAAACAAAACAAAAACAACAAAGCCTACATCTCCCCTCACAGCTTCCAGCGGTCTGGACCCGCACCCCTCTATCTTTCATAAATATGCAGTCAAGTTCTCTCATCTTCAGACAGCCTATTTATGACACATTTCTCATCTCACTTCAATTCTGAGGTTGGAACTACTACGATTTTTAGTAGAGTACATCTTTCAACTCAGGTTTAATGCACTCAATCTTGAGTGAAGGCATTTTCATCTTGGTCTGATTTCCAACACATTCAATGAACACAGGCTTAAGCCTAGCTCACATTAACCTTCCCAAAATTAGTTGTTTAAAATACTTATGTTCTACACATAAAACAGAACTTGTCAGTTTTAATAGTAAAAATCTTTCCACTTCTTGAACATTGGATTTTAAATTCTTGCATAAGAACTAGTAATTTTCTTAGTCTATACCAAGTTCTTTACTTAAATAAAGAATCTGTTTTGAACTTAAGATCCCTTCCCTTCCTCCCTACATTCCACAAGGCTCATCTACTTGTTTTGGTTAGGTGCCCTTATGCAAATCTCTCTCGGGGCCCATTTCCTCTACCACCAAGATCAGGTCTAGTTTTTTCTAGGTCTGAAATTATGTCACCTGCATAGTGGTCTTAAATTCAGCTTCCAACTCTGATTAGCATCCAAGGCAAATGTTAAGATTTAGTTATTTCTTTTGGGTGCAAAAAATGTGTTTTGATGGTTTTTGACTAGCTATGAGGAAATCAAAAGAAAAAGATTAGGGATTTTAACTAAAAATCTACTTCCCCAATTCACTGAAAATTTAGCACCAAGGGGCTGTCAAGTAAAAAGATACAAGAAATAGCAGACTAAGCTATAAATCACTGCTTTGGTAGGTTTTGGATACAGAATAATCTTATGGTTGACAAGGGTTCACAGGCAAAATTTTAAAGCCCAGCTTTTTATTAACAATAATTCACTCACATATAAGCAGTTAATATTCTAGTGTAGTATTCACATTTCAAAACAAAGTAATTTGTTTTTAATCTGTGAATTGAACATTTAATACTTACCAATTTTTGAGAAAAGCTTGACAATCTCCAACACTATCCCCAAGTTAACATTAACTAGTCACTACCCAAATTTTGCACAAAAACCTATGCTGTCTAGATTATCACCAAAAAATAAACATCTATAAATTTCTAATCATTTTTGTCAAAGTACGGGAAACTTATCTTTCAGAAACTAGATCATCCCATTTACCATATTATATACACCAAATTCCTTATCTCCCTGAAGACTTTCACAGTTAACATTAAGAGATGGCTAATACCATTTATTAGAGATTACCTTTCAAGAAGCTTTAATTTACTAATACATAACACAAGAATCAGTATCTTATCAAAGTATTAACGGATAGTCACCCACTTAAAATTTTACATGAAGAGGAAAAAGGACAACCATGCATAGTTTTTTAAAAAATGTTTATTTTTTTTTCAAAGAAAAACGGCAATAGCCAATTGGAAACCTACTTATTCTTCAACTCCAATTTTGTTCTTTAAATTTAGAAGTGACTTACTGATTTACTATTTTAAACAAACCCCCCCTTTCCCCTTTAAATGTTTACCATCTACTCGTGCTGAATCCTTCCAAGGAGATTGCTCCAGCGTATTATCTCCAGGTCCTCGCTTTGCTCCTTTTACCAAAAAATGCAAAACACAATTCCATCGTGCATCTTAAGGGCTCCAATCGTCAAAAATAGGAAAAAAAAAAAATCTTTGGAATAGCCAATTAAGTTGAATAAAAAAAAAAAAAAAATCCACACGAATGCGGTTTGGTTGGGGCAGGAATCCACTCCTATGTTCCTGGTAATCTGATCCCGCTCCATGAATCCTTGTAATTCATCCTCCCTATCCTATCCACATTATGATTTGAATCCAATGATCCAGCTCCAAGGATTGGGATCCAGTGAGCCCTCTCCAATCCAAACCTTTATAACCAGCAAAACCAAAAAAGAGGAGGCAAAATGTTAGATACTGTAATCAAAAAAGGTTTCTGGGGAATGATGAGTTATGTCTGTCATCAGTTTAACAGATGTACATCAATAACTATCAAATTCCCCAAAACAAGTTTCTGAATGGTGTTCAGATAAATTTTAGAAACTTAATCATCATAGAGACTAATTGGAAGAAGCATTTTATATTTACAGTTCAACTGATAATGCCAACACTTGTTACTGTACAGCGTATTACAGGTTTTGTGGTTGCAAAAAGTTATGTAGTTGAAAAGTTTACTGGTATTGCTACCCACCCTAAGTCTAAACTAAACCTAATGCTCCCATCTGCAATTTAATTTGTAAATTAAAGTGTTTTAAACGAGTCAATTATGAATATTAGTTAAAAGGGGAAGGTGAGACTTAAAAAGTATTCCCAACTAGATTATCTACACCAATACATTGGAATTCTCTATTTTGCTTTCATTTTGTCTTAAAAAAATGAAATAGCAACGCTATATCAGTCACACAGAGGACATGCAGATTTAGCAGTATTGATATTATACTCTATCTGGTTGGAATTAAAGACACCCTGTACCCACATGTACACCAACAGCAGGTCACACATTAACAGTTGTAACTAAGCACTGTGACAAATTAGCCAGTTCTTCCCACATTAGTCCCTATTAAAACAAAAAAAGGGGGAAGGGAGCAAAATAAATTGTTACAAAATGGGCAATGTAACATTTGCCACAATTGCCAAGGTTTAAAGAGCAAAGCAATTGTAGCTAAAGATAACTGCATAAGATGTTTGCAAGTGTTTTAAGGTAGATGTATATAATCACTTTAAACCCTTGCCTTTTAGTATAAGGTCAATACTGCCAATTTCATCTGTGACAATAGCACTTGGAGTCATACCATTGCCTCCATTATTGATCTGATCCTCCTCAATCCTCCTTTTGACAATCCTAAAATGATTGAAATGTGCTCCACAATCCTTAATCCAAAGCATTCTTAATCCATCTCTTCAGATATGTCTACAGAAAGACACATGAAAAGCAAGATAAACATAAGAACTTCCCCAGGTAAGATAACCACAAACACCCCCCAACATCCCCAGTTCACACAAACCAGAGCAGAATAGACATTTACACAATATCACAGTCTGAAGAGCATGGAGAGTTAACTAAATTTAAACAATCCTGTCTATGACATCACTTAAAATACATTTTATCAGACATGAGGGGAATGTAGATGTTAGGAGCAAGGGGATATTACACAAGAATGCAATTCAACACTTTAGCCCATTCTGAACAAAACAGTTTGAATTAAAAAATGAAAAGATTGTACTGAGTAAAGGAAAACTGTATACAACATGGGTTCTACAAAAAGTGTCACCAATCATCTTATGTACGAGAGCGAGATCTGCTATGACGGGGAGAATAGCGTGGTGATCCTCTGCTTCTCCTTGGGGAATAACTGCGACTCCTGCTGTTGCTTCTGCTACGGCTTCTGCTACGACTACGGCTTCGAGATCGTGATCTTCCATAACTTGGACTTCTGGGCCCATCAACTTTAACCCGGATGTAGGCAGTTTCTCCCTATTGAATAGACAGAACTTTCGATTGAAAGATCTAAGCTTTCACCTGTCTTCAGGCATGCTGAACGAATACAATGTAACTAAAACCAGAAATCTGGTACTTTACTTGGACACCCTTGCCTGAATCTTACCTTCAAATTCCACTGTTAAGACCACTGTTTCCAATTCTGGCCAAAGAAAAGAGTAAGTGTAAAAAACCTACCTCATGGGATCTAAACTTAGTGTTATCCAGTTTTCGAACTGCATAGGTCATATCTTCTTTCCGTACAAACTCCACGACACCAGTGCCATCTCGGTAAACATCAGCATAACATACATCACCTGCTTCACGCATGTGATCCTTCAGATCCTGCCAGCTTCCACTTGGAGGCAGTCCTAAAAAGGTATTTTTTCAACACCACTCACTCTATATTTCACATTAAACTTGAAATTTACACTAGAACAAAAACTACTTTAAAATTAATTAGACTCAAGATCCTAGGTTAAGAGCTGCTAAGATCCTGGAATCCAGAGTCCAAACTTACTTGCAAAGCAAAGATCTTCATATTCTAGGTACTCAACCTAATAGTAAATAACTACGTGGTAACAGGTATATCTCCACTACAGTGTTCCTTGTTACTAAATTTACCCGAGCAACTAATTTAAGACCTATCACAAAAACTTGCATTTGTCAACACTGCTCACGCAAGGAAAAACTTAAAAGTGGTTTCTGTCCCTTCTCAACAACCCTCACGAACAGTAAACTCACCAGAGACAACCACTCTGTTTTCAGAACGCCTGGATGGGGGGCCATAGCGGCCTCGGGGAGCCCCGCCACCTCCACCCCCGCCGCCGCCTCGGCCGGTGCCACGGCCGCTTCGAGGAAACTCCACCCGCAGACGGTATCCATCGTAATCATAGCCGTCGCGACCATATACCGCGTCTTCCGCGTCTCTGCGTGATCATAGAAAGCAAAAGGCGTAAGAAAAAGGACCGGGAGGGGCAGCTAACTCAGTCGGGAACTAGCGGCCCCCCGCACATGCGCACCCAGCATGGAAGAGCCCACATGCGCTGCATAATAGGAATGGCCCCTCCCCCACCCAGAAGCACGCCAGGTTCCCGACCACTACACCAGCCCTCAGCGCCTCAGTTTCCCGCTCCGAGACCGAAAGTCCGCTCTGGGGACGTCCATGGGCCCAGTCACCAGAGAAGCCACAGCGACTCGGCTCCTTACTCGACTCCTGCATGGGCGACATCGTCTTACCCCCAACCTAAGAGCCCACCTCCCCATTCTTTGTATCAAGGCCTTTCCCAACTACTCCCAACTTATTGCCTCAAGGCCGCAAGCCCCGGGCCGCCTCACCGAGGGTCCTCGAACTCAACGAAGGCGAAGGGCGGTCCTCCGCGGCGATTCTTGAGATCGATGTCACGGATAGCACCGTATTTGTAGAACACGTCCTCAATGTCCTTGGTTCGGATGTCTGGAGGTAAGTTACCCACGTAGATGCGGCAATCGTTGTTCCCTGCCGGGCCACGAATCACACCACCTCCCGACATGGCGGCGACGAAAAGCGCGGACTCGAGAACAGGCCTTCCCACCAAGCCTAGCGCACGGCAGAGCGAGCCCGCAGCGACACCACGTCTCCCGCGGCCCCTCCAAAATGGCGCCTTTATCAGCTCGGCGCACGGATATGGGGGGAGGGAGGAAGAGAAGCGGGAGGAAGCAGCTATTCGATCTCAGTACGCACGCGCAAGAGCGTAACGGGTACTGCGATAGGTACGCTCACGCACGTGCGACGTCACCCTCCGCGCGAAGGGAGAAAAAAGTTCCCCGCGTTCCCGATTTGCGGAGTGGCTTGCCAGTGAAGTGACCAGTCGTTTGGTAAGAATTAAACACAGATCCATCGGTAAACGGGCTACTAATCCCTGACGAGTCTTAAAGGATAGTCAACCTTCCCAGGAATGAGTCCCTTTTAAAAACAAGTCCGCGCCTTGAAAGCCTTTGGTGAAACCTAGCCTTGAGCTGTGTCCCACAATGCTCTGCGGCGTTAACGGCCTTTGGCGGGAAAGACTGCCGGGGGCGGAGTTAAAGGGGAAGGGACCTGGCCGTTGCTCCGGAAACGCGGACATTCTCGGAGAGTGCGGCCAGTCCAGGAGTTCCGCCGCTTGTGATTCAGGCTTGTGATTCAATCAGGAGCCGAGGCTTGACTTTGTATTCCCGCCCCTTCTCCTGCGCTCAGGCGGTGAGCTGCGTAGATAAGCGTCTAATTTAGGGCAACCCAGCTTAGACTCCTTGGTAAATACTTTGCACCAAGTACCGTTCCACCGTCGGTTTAAAACTTAACTTTGTATGGCTCAATTCAACACACCTTGATGTAGTGGCGGTGGTTTGAGCTGTATTCAGTCAGCCAGGACTCAGACCTCAGCTTCTCTTTAATTGCCTAGCCCTACCGCAGAGGAGAGGTCCAGTGAAGGCTTGAAGAGTGACGTGCCTGTTAATGTATCCAGCCCTTTGAAAGAACGAGAAAAGCGTGTGTGTGTGTATGCAAAATCTTGAAGTTTGTTCCCTTTTATGAACTCCTTCCGGGCCTCTCCGGTAATATAAACGAGCAAAATGGATGTGTGAGAACTGTGACCACTGGAGACCACTGTTGCTGCTCAGGACTGAGCCCTCTTGCCTGCTGGCCCAGGGAGTTAGAACTTTTTTAGAGAGACCTCTGAAGTCTGGATTTTTTTGTGAAGTGTTGGGATTTTAAAATATTAGTAATGAGTTCAATTTTTAAGAAAACTCTGCAGTCATAAATATGCTAAAACATCTGCACCCTGTGTTTAAGGATGATTTTCTTCATATTCTGTATTTGTTTGCAACAGTCCCCAAGGATGTGTGTGAGGCAATTTACAGAGATACCATAACACATTATTAGAACTGGACCAAGAACTCAGGGCGAATGGGAAAATAAGCAGGGAGGGATTAAGGTGAAATCAGGGTGAGGTTACTACACAAAATGCCAGCAGTAATATCCTGATCGGTTCCTAAAGATGCACTGCAAGTCTCACTCCGCTCATTCCGGAAGTCATGATAAAGAAGGGAACACAAGTATATTCAAAAGTCTAAATGCCTTTGAAATTAGAAAATAAATAGGTTGTTTAGGAGAATGGCATGTTTTCTTAGTTCTAAAAGTTGACAGTGCATTTTACAAACGTCTGAGTGATCCCAAAATACAAATTCAATTTGATCCTCAACGGACCCATAGAGGATCTCTGGTTGTGTTTAAACTCTCTGTGATGGTTTCCAAAATTATGTGTATATGTGCATGTACTTTTTCTTCAAAGAGGATTTGAAATTGTAATCAGATTCTTGAAGGGGTGTCTAGATTCTCACAGGGGAAAAAGAAACCTCTGAAAATTTTAGAGGGAAGGACAGATTATCTTTCAGACCATCCTTCACTGAGTATCCTTCAATGATATTTTTTGACAGTGAGCTTTTAATAAAAACAAAAGAACCTGATCATTTTTAAAATGAGAAGCTGACCAAAAAAGACACTATTTCAACAAATTGATTCAGTTTCTAGCCCTGTCCTATTCAGTTAGTAGCAGAAGAGATGAGAGTTTTTTAAAAAGTTGCAGGCATATCATGTATTGATTGGTTCATTCAATAGTTATTTAGTTAGCACACTTTGTTATTTTATACCTCCACTTAAGAGTTATTCAAGTTCATCTGTTGAATAATGTTAATGATAACTGAAGTGATTTAAACATAGTTGCTTTTAATTTCAAGACATTTTTGTTCCAGAAAAATAAGAAAATTGTGAATTGGCTTTGATTTATTCTTTTCCAATTTAATGCAGTCATTTCTGATTTTGTTCAGTTCAGAGGAATACAAGTAGAATTTTTTTTTTAATTTTAAAAAATTTTATTTATTTTTGAGAGACACGGAGTGTGAGTGGGGGAGGGGCAGACAGAGAGGGAGACAGAATCCAAAGCAGGCTCCAAGCTCCGAGTTGTCAGCACAGAGCCCAACGCGGGGCCGAACCCGCAAACGGTGAGACATGACCCCAGCCGAACATGACCCTGACGCTTAACCGACTGAGCCAACCCAGGCGCCCCAAGTAGAATTTAATATAGAGTGAATGAGACATTCTTGTTCCTCTGTTGGCTCCTTTTATTGTATTTGAACGTAACCAAATTATAGGTTCTGGGGTCCATGATGAGTTCAGGATGTAGCAGGAAAAGTCTGGCCGTTTATCGAGATTTCCCAGGATGACATTAGTTTGGTGATTATTACAGTTCAGGGTGTGATAGTAATATCAATGTCCCAGAGTTGATTAACATATTTTAGTCCACAAGAGCAAAAAATAAGAAAATAAACCAAGTCATTTGTTCATTTGTTGGGGACAGATTAATTTTTGGTAGCCAGGATGCTCAAATTATACAAACCAAAGATAACTGTTTTGGCGGGTCTGGAAAGCATATCAGACAGTTGCTTAGTAAATGAGGAATCAAAGCAAAATGAGGCGAATTGTTTTGAGAGATTTCATTCAGACAATGGCGAGGCCTGAAAAAATCCCTGCCCCTCTCAGAGTATGCCTCTTCAAAGACAGGAAAACTCATACCCCCATGGGTTTTGTGGGTCTGTTTCCTGGACAGTGCTGGGTAAAGATTGGCAATTCTCTTTCTGTAGGCTAATCTGCACATTAACTTTGTCTAAACAGTATACTAGACAATTGATTAGATTTCTGTGGACCAAATTACAGCCACTTCCACCTTGCTTCCTGAGATTATATCCTCATCTTTTTTGTTTGTTTGTTTGTTTTCAAGTAGGCTTCATGCCCAGCGCAGAGCTCAGTGTGGGGCTTGAACTCAGGACCCTGAGATCATGGCCTGAGCTGAGATCAAGAGTTGGGCCACCCAGGCACCCCCATCTTCATCTTAATTAAGGATTCAGAGTGTTTGTAAACTCCTCACTTACACATTCACTGGCAGTTTTATGGATTGCTCCCACAACCAACTAATCTACTAAGTATAGATTTTACTAGCTTAATTCTCAGAAACTGCCTTATTTTCAGCACTGTTGCTATTTATGAAAACTTCCTCAAAAAATTTTCAAGCCTTTTGATTCAATTTAGTAAGTATATACTAGTGTCAGCACTATATTTTATTCAGGAAATAATTACTTGAAAAAAAAAAATTCAAAGAGTTAATTACCATGAAAGTTGAAATTACGAGACGCAGGTTTTCAGTGATTTGCCAAACACTTAAATCTCTATACCTATGGTGATAGTTATGAAATTCTGTAAACATACTGGAAATAATTGAATTGTACACAAAGCGAATGAATTGTATAGTATGTAAATTATAACTCAATAAAATTGTGTTTTTTTAATACCATTTTTAGTTTTTTAGTACCATTTCTCTAAGGGCATTGGGGATTAGGAGTGTTCTAGAGTAATTTGCACTGAAATACGTCTTTCCAAATCTGGAAATCCTGTTTTCCATACACACGTGTCAATCCCTACTGTCTTCCTTGGGGATAACTGTTATTTTTCTGGGCGAAGAGACCCAAAGATTAGGAGCACTTGATTCTGCTGTGTATAGGAGTTCCCTCCAGGAACAGTTCATTTGCATGACTCTTTTCCCTTGTTCCGCTTGTTTCAGTGATTAAAAATATTCTCTGAAAAAGGAAGAAATAGTATATATCTTTTTATTTCATTTATATTTGTCTCCTCTTTAATAAACTATATTGAGGACAGATTTCTACTATAACTTCCTACCAGTAAAATCTCTGTTAAAATGAATATTACTGACCATTTGCTGACTGCTTTTTGAAAGAGGTGGGGCATTAGATGAGCAGAATTAGATGAGAAGGTTTCTATGGAAACCTCGTCATGTTGCTACCAGTGGGTAGACCCAATGGGTACAAGCATTATTTTTCATTTCACAGCATAATAATGGCCACTTTACAGGCCCAAATAAGTCATCTAATAATACAGTCTTGGTAATCTTATTTTTTTTTTAAATTGTTTATTTTTTATTATTCTTGAGAGACAGAGAGAGACAGAATGCAAGCTGGGGAGGAGCAAAGAGAGAGGGAGAACAGAATCTGAAGGAGGCTCCAGGCTCTGAGCTGTCAGCATAGAGCCCAACACGGGGCTTCAACTCATGAGCTGTGAGATCTTGACCTGAGCCGAAGTCTGGTGCTTAACTGATTGAGCCACCCAGGTGCCCCTTGGTAATCTTATTTTAGGACTGGCTTCCCTTATTCTTTGAATCTTCTTGTTTTGTTTTTGCCTAATTCTTCCCATCTTTAAGGTCCTATTATTAATAACAATAGAATATGATTTTGCCAGAAAACAGCTCTTAAAATTGTCTGTTACAAAGATATATTTTCACCACGTCTTCTTCTTCCTGTTACTATTATTACTCCCTTTTCCTGCTTAGTTCTTTCTCTTAAAAATTAAAACTCTATTCATGTTGTACATTCCCTAATTGGGGTAATTGGCTCTTTAAGGAATTTTGTTAAAAAAATATGGCAGACGGGCACCTGGCTTGCTCAGTTGGTAGAGCACACAATTCTTGATTTGGGGGTTGTGAGTTTGAGCCCCATGTTGGATATAGAGATTACTTAAAAATAAAATCTTCAGGGGCACCTGGGTGGCTCAATCGGTTAAGCGTCCAGCTCTTGATTTCAGCTCAGGTCACGATCTCATGGTTCATGGGTTCAAGCCCCACATCTGTGCGGATGGGGTTGAGCCTGCTTAGGATTCTCTCTCACTCTCTCTCTACCCCTCCCCCTGCTCACTCACTCTCAAAATAAATAAACGTAAAAAAATCTTTTAAAAAATAGCAGATATGCTTTATTTGCTAGAAATGCTACCCTTTTTTGACAAATAGTGTGAGTCCTATGTAAATATTAGCTATGATTATTAGTAGTAATAGTAGTATTATATGTTAATGCTGCCAAGTATTATATTGGAAATAATTTCTTTTTAAAATTTCTTTTTAATATTTATTTTTGAGAGACAGACAGAATGGGAGCTGGGGAGGGGCAGAGAGAGAGGGAGACACAGAATCCAAAGCAGGCTCCAGGGTCCGAGCTGTCAACAAGACCCAGTGTGGGGCTCAAACTCACAAACCCTGAGATCATGACCTGAGCCAAAGTTGGACGTTTAACTGAGCCACCCAGGTGCCCCAAAATGTATCTTTTTAAAAAATGTGTATTTATTTATTTTTGAGAGAGCACCAGTGGGAGAGAGGCAGAGAGAGAGAGAGAGAGAGAGAGAGAGAGGGAGACATAGAATCTGAAGGTGGGCTCCAGGCTCTGAGATGTCAGCATAGAACCTGACGTGGGGCTCAAACCCACGAACCATGAGATCATGACCTGGGCTGAAGTTGGACGCTTACCAGATGGAGCCACCGAGGCGCCCCGAAATAATTTCAATAAAATTTTTTATTTGAAGTCTTGAGAGTATGACTATTTTTTCTTTATTGTTTTAAAAGATATTCCAGGTTAGCTGAAAACTCTAAGAATTACTTTTCTAGACTTACTTGCAGAGTGGAGTAGTTGCAACAGACTCCGTGGCCCACAAGCCTAAAATATTTACCATGTGGCTCTTTACAGAAAAAGTTTGCCAACCTCTGACTGAGAGGAAAAATAACCTGCTTTTGTTATTTTTTTTAATACTTAAACCTAATTCAAAAATTCAGTTTTGTCATGGTCTCTCTCTCTCTCTCTCCCTCTCTCTATAGTGTTTTTGTCATGGGTAATATCTTACTTACATTGCTAATATTTGTAAACATAAGTAGTACGCTTTTCAAGTGACTCATTGTTTACTCACGCTTCATCAGCCATTACTGCAGTTTAGGGATAGGGTACCAAGACCTGCTGGCAACCAACTGCCCTGCCATTTGGACCAGCTTTGAAGAGGAGCTGTTGCTCTGCTTCTTTGGGCTACATTCTTTTGTAGCCTAGTGGACTCAGGATTGCCAGTGCAAGAGTGCAGGTCTTTGGAACCATTCTTGCATGGAAGTAATGTGACCTGCAAAGAGTTCATAACAGGCTTTGGTCTAAGGAAGTATCTGTTAATGTCCACTCACTGTGGGGTTTGCAGATGAAATTTCTAAAAGTTGCAGATCGTCTTCTACAGTTCTAGGATCCCACCGGCTTTTAGGCTGGTGTTGGTACCATCATGCTGGACTTCTGGGTAGTCTATAATCTAGACCCATGCCCATGAGGTTCTTCCTTGTCTGGCTCACACCTGCTTGCATGTGTCCAGGAGCCACTCTGCCTCACCAGCTGCGATTTCTTCCAAGTTACTGTCTACTCTCCATAGAATCCAGACTCCAGGGGAGAAAAATTCTTTCCCTTGGCTCAGAGTCTGCATTTCCTGTCTTGGAATCTGTCTTTATATAAGATGATTGAGAATGAGAATGTTTGCCTTTAGAGGAACTTCCTCTCTTTTCTGCAGAAATACAACCTCTCCCTCCAACTCCACCAGAAAATTTCATCAGGTCATAATGGGCTGACATTGATGTATTTTCTGAAGTCTGGATTGTTCACAATTTAAACCACATGTAGGACACTCTCAGTACATAGGCAAGGACGAACCTTGCCAGCCCAACATAGTCCAGTACATTTTTCCTTTTCCGGTTCCTCTAATAAGAGCTGAAAAACAGGTCTCAATAGCCTTTATGTAACCTTTTGGATCTCAGTTTGGACAGTGCAAGCAACAGCTTAAACAAGCCATCCCCACAAAAACATATCTATATTAGTAATGAGGTAAGAAGTATTTCTATCCATACGTTCCTAAGCCTGTATAATAATTTTATAGAGGCATGGCACGAATTCACCGAAAACAATTTATATGCCCAAGCAGTATTTTCAGCTTCTCAGTCTAAAATATCTGCATTTAGAAAAAAGCTTTCTTTATAGTTTTTCTCAAAATGAGCAAGTGGGTGTTGCTTTAAATTGGTGCAACTAGAAAGCCCCATTAGGTAGGCTTCTTAACACAAAAGAAACAGTCTAAAAGATTACTCAGATCTTTCACCTTTTTGGATACAATAACTGCTTATCACTCTAACGTGGTTTTTTAAGCCTCAACTAAATCCAGGTTTTAAAAAAATTGTAGAAATTTCTTTAAAAAAGTTTATTTCTAAGGAATTTCTACACCCAGCATGGAGCTTGAACTTTAACCCTGAGATCAAGAGTCTTATGCTCTACTGACTGAGCCACCCAGGTGCCCCTAGGCATTTCTTCTAATACTGTTTTCTCAAGTCACAGTTCCAGAAAGTTTCTTATAAACTCTTAGTTTGCAACTACACATAGGAATATTTGGGGCTCCAGTTACAATTCCATGTGACAATGTATTCTTCAAATACTCTAATTGCCCTTCAAACAATTTATTTATCTAGATGTTGATGCAGCAATTTATATTCAACTATTTGAATGCCAAAGCTATACTGCCACAGATTCAGTCTTCCCTGTGGAGTGCCGATCATTTTTGAGCCTTTCTCCTAAATCAAAGGAGGTACTTGGGGATAGTATAAAGTAACAGAGGCTCTCACTAAGCATGATTTGCACAGTACCAAGTTATTAAATCAGTTTCCAAAGTTTACACCACTATAAACAAACAGTGAATAAACATGCTTCAACCAACTTCTGTTTGGTAAGGCTGCAGTAATACAATGGTCCCAGAAATTTCAGTGGCTTAACAAAATAACCAAGGTCTCACTTGTTACGTAATGGCAACCATGGGCAGGCAGTGGCATTACTCTCTGTGTCCTATTCTGGAATCCAGGACTCTGGTGTGGTGGAAAGATGGGCTTCTGTTGAAATCCCCTGTACTATTTACTAGCTGTGTGATTTTGCACAAGTCCCTTAACATAAGCCTCTGTTTCTTCATCTATAAAATGGGGATAATAATAGTACTTCCCAGCATCGATGTAAAGATTAAATGTGATAGCATGTAGAAGTCAACTAGCAGTAGAATGCCCTTCACACAGAAGTTCCCACTAATTTTACAGGGGTTCTTATTCAGGCTCTGAAGACCTATGCCCTTGGATTATCACCATTTGTGGTTCAGTTGGTGGTCCCCTGTACTATTCTTTGGGGAAGGAATAAGTGAAACTCAACTCTGTTTTGCGACTAACTTGATATTGTGGGTATATAGCTTAGTGGAAAGTAGGTTGAAGTTCTTGTCTTAATTAAATTTCTCTGTTTGTTTTCAGGGGGGAGATATGGCCTATGCTGTGGGGAAAAAAAAAAAAAAAGTTCTGAAATTCCCTCCACATATCACATAGAGAAACAAAAGTGTCCCTGGCCTCTAGTCAGATGCAGGATGTAGCCTCTAGTGCTAACCAAATATATAACTGGAGGGAATGTGATGTAGCTCTTTTGCCTTTCTATGTTTCTGAAGAATGTCTCCCTTGTGGAAAAGCTGACAGGATGATAAAAACCTCCTGATTAACGTAATGCTTTTCTCTGTTGCTCGGGGCTGTGTGTGTGTGTGTGTTTATGCCTGTGTGTTTTAAAATTAACTAGTTGGAAAAACATCTTCGGTTTGTCCTTGCTGATCTGTTTCTGAGCAGTGACATGTTCTTATAACAGTACAGACTTTGGAGGTGAGCAGATTTGAATTTGAATCCTGACGCCTTCACTTACTAGTTGTATTATCTGGACTAATAAATAAATGTCCTTTTGTTCACTTATTCATCTGTTCGTGGATTCATTCTCATTCTGAACACTTATGGAACACCCTTACTCTGTCAGGCCCGAGGCTGGACTTCAGGGGTACATGACACTTATCCTGACAGTGTGCCTTTGGTCTACCACGGCTACAAAGTTTCCTGACCACTCACACCATCATTAAAACATTTTTGAGCACAAATCTCTCACGTATGTATGTTTTTATATATTATATGCACGACTTTTACACTATTGTGTACATAATAAGACATTTGATTAAAAAACATACAGTACTGGGCCGCCTGGGTGGCTCAGTTGGTCAAGTGTCCGATTTCGGCTCAGGTCATGATATCACAGTTTGTGAGTTCGAGCCCCGCGTGGGGCTCTGTGCTGACAGCTCGGAGCCTGGAGCCTGCTTCGGATTCCATGTCTCCCTCCCTCTCTCTGACCTTCCCCCACTCGTGCTCTGTCTCTCTCTCTCGAAAATGAATAAACATTAAAAAAATTTTTTTTAAATACAGTATTTTATCACATACTGTCTGGGTGCATACACCCAAATATAAAGGCTACTGGTCTAGTGATAAACTTTTCTGAACCTCACTTTTTGTTGTTGTTGTTACATAAACGAACCCATTTACTGTAGGCTAGAAGTGCTTCAAGTGGTGCAGCTTCTACTGGCCTGTCAATGCCTTCAGTCCTCTGATGGGGGACTTGACTGTGACGGCAGTAGTAGCGGGGTAGGTCCAGGCCCCACTGGCTACCATTTTAATACAGGAACCACAATGCCAGGTCCCTGCAGCTCAACTTTTCACCTTGGTTTTGGCGCAGAAGGAGCTATGCTCTGCTATGCTGTGCTATAGCTATTGCTATAGCAATAGCTATGCTATTTCATTCTTCTTCACCATTTTCCCTTGCGAGGGAGACACCGTAACAGGGCCCGTATTTACCAGTGATTCCGACCTTCTTGGTGCGCTTAGCCCTGTCCCCACAAACTAGGTTTGAGCCCACAGAGGAAGAGACATAGTTGAACTTCACTTTCTTCATCATGAAAATCGTGGCGATGAAATCTGTCTCATGTTATTGTTGCTCGTTTATTCTCTCAACAGATTTCATTGAACACTCTCCAATATTAGATTCTGAGGGACCGGAGAGGTAGTGCTAAATGTTGTTTTTAACATCTGAGGGGAGATTTCTGTTGGAAGGGGTTACTCACTTATGTTTCAGTTGATATTCAACATATTAAAATTCTTAAGTTTTTTTAATTTTTAATATATATATATTTTTTACCGTTTATTCATTTTTTGATAGAGACTGAGAGTGACTGGGGGAGGGGCAGAGAGAGAGGGAGACAGACTCTGAAGCAAGCTCCAGGCTCTGAACTGAGAGCACAGAGCCCGACGTGGGGCTCCAACTCACGGACCATGAGATCATGACCTGAGCTGAAGTCGGACGCTTGACCGACTGAGCCACCCAGGCGCCCCTTATTTTTTTATTTTTAAATGTTTTTAATGTTTATTTGAGGGAGAGAGAGACAGAGCGTGAGCAGGGGAGGGGTAGAGACAGAGGGAGACGGAATCCCAAGCAGGCTCCAGGCTCCGAGCTGTCAGCACACAGCCCAATGCAGGACTCAAACCCATGAAGTGTAAGATCATGACCTGAGCCGAAGTCGGACGCTTACCCGACTGAGCCATGCAGGCGCCCCCCAAAATTCTTAAGTTTCAAAGTTTAGCTTTTCTTAAGTCTTTAAGATCAACCTTAGGTTGATAACATCCATTATTTTTACTTATTCTATGACTAACGTTCAATTAATATTTATATTTAAAAGATAAAATCCTTAACATTTTGCATGCTAAATAAGTAGTTCATCAACTTTTAAAGTAATTATATATCGAGGTGCCTGGGTGGCTCAGTCAGTTGAGCGTCCAGCTTTGGCTCAGGTCATGATCTCATGGTTTGTGAGTTCAAGCCCCACGTCGGGCTCTGTGCTGACAGCGTGGACCCTGCTTGGGATTCTCTGTTTCCTCTCTCTCTTCCCCTCCCCTGCTCACACATTCTCTCTCAAGAATAAAGAAAACATTAAAGAAATTAAAGTAATTACATATTTAATCTAACTGATTCTCTCCAACCCTTCATTAGGAGTAACCCTAACTCCTAATGTTACTCCTACATCAGTTAGGATTCAGTGCAGAAAACTGAAACACTCTGGGTGTTTTAAGCAGAAAGGGGTTAAATACAGGAAATTAGGTACTTGCAAAATTGTTGGGAGCAATGGAGGAGTGGGTTCAAGGCATACCTCTTGGTGTGATTCCCCGAGCATTGCAGAACCCATCAAGAATGTTGCTTCCCCCGCCACAATCAGGAAAGCGGAGACGAGGAGGCCAGAACCTGAACTACTGAGACACAAAAAATCCAGCATGCTGCCTAGGATGCCATTCGGAAGTCATAGTAGCCACCACCACATTGCCTTGTCACTGAATTGTGCTGTCTGACTGACACTGATGCAACTGCTTCTCAACACTCGAGAAGCTAGAGACTGGACACTGGCAACCTCAGATTTTACCAGCACTACACACTGCAAAGTGTCTATTAGGAAGATGGACCTTGCCACACTTCTATCTTCTGTCTTACTTGGTCGTTGTCACTCAGGGGTCGGTCGTGATTCTTCTAGTAAATTGAAACCCTCAAGAGGAAAGGTGTCATGCCTTCTTCTTTTCAGCCTGCAGCACAGGCACAAAGAGGTTGCCCAGTAAATACACACCGATGCTTGGGTATTCAGTATATTGACATTTGATACTGTCATTTTGATGTCTTGGCTTTGACTGATTATCCCAATCTTCCATCTCCTTCAGCTTAATTTCTGGTATGCCAACCATAAGCAACTGAGCATGTGCAGTAAGTATTATTGAAGTGGGAGAGAAGAGCTGGATCATTTCCATTGGCAACTGGTCAGAGACCTTCAGTGTGGACATTACTATGTAGCTATTTTGCTGCTGATAATAGATGTTTAGATAATAGATGGTTGTCTGTAGCAGAGAGTTTTACGGTTTGTTGTATTAGGGCTTCAGGACATCTAATTGATATAATTCATTGAACCCAGAACCCTGGGTGCAGAAGTGTGATGGGAATGGTACCCATATATGCCACTTATGGCCATCATGAAAATCTAATACAAAACAAAATTTCCTAACGTAACACTCCTTACCAACCTAATAATTATACAATTCCATGTAGAAAATTAACCAAATTCTCTTCAACTTTTCAGATTAAAATCATAAATATTAAACCTTTCTAAACAAGCAGGATTCCAGAAGACTCCAGATTTTCAGACGGTACAGTATGGACATTTCGGTCCCATTCTCATGTCAAAAAACATGAGGATAAAGACCAAATACAAGATCAATCTTGGATAAAACGTATAAGACATCTGAGGCCTTAAGCCATCCAGGGAAGTAGAAAGTGGGAAAAGTAGAAAATAGAAAATGGAAGGGGGCAGTAGATGACTCAGCAGACTGGTAGAGTCCCAGAAGGGCAAACCTAAGCACCTGAACCACAAGCCAAACTCCCTCACACAACCCATGAAAGAGAAACAGGGTACCATGTTTGTAGGTGGTAGAGGCTGACACCATGATAGAATCTCTGGAAAATTTCAATTTGACCAAAAGCAGAAGAATTGTAGCCAGTTCTTCCTACGGTCAAGTCCTACCCATATATATGCTGCTTTCAGTCAACTATGTGGTGCCTACTTATAAATATGAATGGCCAGTCAAGAACTCCCAGATGTTTGTTTGTTTATTTGTTTATTTATTTATTTTTATTTATCTTTTAATATGAAATTTATTGTCAAATTGGTTTCCATACAACACCCAGTGCTCATCCCAACAGGTGCCTTCCTCAATGCCCATCACTCACTTTCCCCTCCTCTCCACCCCCCCCCCCATCAACCCTCAGTTTATTCTCAGTATTTAAGAGTCTCTTATGGTTTGCCTCCTTCCCTCTCTGTAACTTTTTTTCCCCCCTTCTCCTCCCCCCTGGTCTTCTGTTGAGTTTCTCAGGATCCACATAAGAGTGAAAACATATGGTATCTGTCTTTCTCTGCTTGACTTATTTCACTTAGCATAACACTCTCCAGTTCCATCCATGTTGCTACAAATGGCCAGATTTCATTCTTTCTCATTGCTGAGTAGTATTCCATTGTATATGTAAACCACATCTTCTTTATCCATTCGTCAGTTGATGGACATTTAGGCTCTTACCCTAATTTGGCTATTGTTGAAAGTGCTGCTATAAACATTGGGGTACAAGTGCCCCTATGCATCAGCATTCCTGTGTCCCTTGGGTAAATTCCTACCAGTGCTATTGCTGGGTCATAGGGTAGATCTATTTTTAATTTTTTGAGGAACCTCCACACTGTTTTCCAGAGCGGCTGCACCCGTTTGCATTCCCACCAGCAGTGCAAGAGGGTTCCCTTTCTCCACATCCTCTCCAGCATCTATAGTCTCCTGATTTGTTCATTTTAGCCACTCTGACTGGTGTGAGGTGGTATCTGAGTGTGGTTTTGATTTGTATTTCCCTGATGAGGAGCGACATTGAGCATGTTTTCATGTGCCTGTTGGCCATCTGGATGTCTTCTTTAGAAAAGTGTCTGTCCATGTCTTCTGCCCATTTCTTCACTGGATTATTTGTTTTTCAGGTGTGGAGCTGGTGAGTTCTTTATAGATTTTGGTTACTAGCCCTTTGTCCAATGTGTCATTTGCAAATATCTTTTCCCATTCCGTCGGTTGCCTTTTAGTTTTGTTGATTGTTTCCTTTGCAGTGCAGAAGCTTTTTATCTTGATGAGGTCCCAACAGTTCATTTTTGCTTTTAATTCCCTTGCCTTTGGGAATGTGTCAAGTAAGAAATTGCTGCGGCTGAGGTCAGAGAGGTTTATTCCTGCTTTCTCCTCTAGGGTTTTGATGGTTTCCTGTCTCACATTCAGGTCCTTCATCCATTTTGAATTTATTTTTGTGAGTGGTGTAATAAAGTAGTCTAATTTCATTTTTCTGCATGTTGCTGTCCAGTTCTCCTAGCACCATTTGTTAAAGAGACTGTCTTTTTTCCATTGGATATTCTTTCAAGAACTGCCAGATGTTTAAAGAAAATGTCCAACAAGAAAGAGGGAGACTAAAGAAAATAAATAGGAAAGAAGGAGATCATGCATGTATATATGGTGTATATATGAAACAATCATGGAAAGGAACACTTTTTTTTTTTTTTTTAAGTAGGCTTCATGCCCAGCACAGAGCCCAACATGGGGCTTGAACTCATGACCCTGAGATCAAGACATGAGCTGAGATCAAGAGTGTGGCAGCTAACTGACTGAGCTACCCAGGCGCCTAAGAAAGGAACACTCTTGAAACTTCAAAGTATGATAGTAAGAATTAAAGAAACAAAACATGGGGCACCTGGGTGGCTCAGTCGGTTAAGTATCTGACTTCTGCTCAGGTCATGATCTCATGGTTCACAAGTTCAAGCCCTGCGTCAGGCTCTGTGCTGACAGCTCGGAGCCTGGAGCCTGCTTCAGATTCTGTGTCTCCCTCTCTCTTCCCCTCCCCTACTTACACTCTGAATTTCTCCCTCCCTCTCTCAAACATTAAAAAAAAGAAGAAGAAAAAGAAACAAAACAGAAGAATTGAGAGATAAAATCAAGGAGACCTCTCAGAAACTAGAAAAACAAATAGATGACAATAAGGAGAGAAAAGGTAAGAAAATCAGAGAATTCAAGCAGGTTAAAAAGTACTACTGAGTGTCCTCCCCCCACCCAAAAAGGCAAAATGGTAGGGAGAATGTTATTGAGATAGTACAAAAATATTTTCCAGACTAAAAGGTATGAGTCTTCAAATGGATAGAGACCACCAAATGCCTAGCACCATGAACAAAAAGGAAACTCTTACCAAATTATATCATTGTGAAATTTTAGAATCCTATAGATAAAACATTCTAAAAGCTTTTAACAAAAAAACAGGTCACCTACCCCCACTCCAAGCCCTGAATCGGAACATTATTAGATTTCTCATTAACAACACTGGAAGCTAAAACAACAACAATGGAACAATTCCTTGACGTTTCTGAGTAAACATTTGTTTTCAACGTTCAATTCTTTACACATCCAGACTCTTGATCATGAGTGAAGCCAGAATTTTCAGTGATATACCTTCCATTCATTATTTCTCAGCAAGGTGCCGGAGGATGTGTTTCACTAAAAGGAGTAAACCAAGAAAAAAGAAGACATTGGTTGCAGAAAACAAGAAGTTTATGTAGAAAGAGACAAAGGAATTTCCAGCATGATGTCAGAGGACAAACCCAGGAGGACAATTCTGCAGCTCTTTTGAGGACAGCTAGTTTAGATTGGAGCAGGACTGGAAAACTGCTGGTGTGGCGTCTCTAACAGGAAAAAAGTAACAGACAGATCATCTAAAAAACTTGACCATGTTAAACTTCTACTGAAACATTTCAGGTGTGCCTTGGTGGCTCAGTCAGTTAAGCATCCGACTCTTGGTTTCAGCTCAGGTCATGATCTCGAGGGTTATGAGTTCGAGCCCCACATCGAGCTCCGTGCTGACAGTGCAGAGCCTGCTTGGGATTCTCTCTCTCCCTCTCTCTGCCCCTCCCCCACTCACTCTCTCTGTCTCTCTCTCTCAAAAATAAATAAACAAACTTAAAAAAAAGAAAAAGAAACATTTCAATACTGAGGAGTATTACAAGATTTAATGGTAAGTTCAGAGAAATTTAAGTGCATGAAAAATGAGATTTGTGTACCTATACAATGGGTGTACCTATACAGTGGGATAATTTAATTACAATTAAAAGAAATGAGCTATGAAAAGACATGGGTGAGTCTTAATGCATACTGAGAAGGGAAAGAAACCAGTCTGGAAACACTAAATACTGTATGATTCCATTTATATGACATTCTGGAAAAGACAGAACTACAGAAATGATAACCAGATTGGTGGCTGTCAGGGGCTCAGGAGGAGGGGAATGAAGCTATTAGGGTGATGAAACTGTTCTGTATGATACTCTAATGGTGAATATAAGACATTAAAACCTGTAGAACTTTCTCAAAAGCCCATAGAACTTTATAGCATAAAGAGTATAAAGTTTAATGCATGCAAATTTTAAATATCACTTAGGAGATTGAGGGAACCCAGTACAAAATGCAGAATCTAACAAACGATTCTAAATATATTGCAAATATATGAAGCAACTTCTCTGAAGGTGGTGGGAGAATGAAGATCTGACCTAAGTACCTTTAGAAATGAGTGCAGTCTGTAAAACTAAAGACAAGAGGAACTGTACATAAACTAATTGCTTCCCAGGTTAATCATTCTGAAAAAAACTGTGTGTGTGTTGGAATTGAACCAGCAGGTAAGTGGATGGCTGATAGTGAGAGCTATGTTGTCCCTGTCAGAATAGGAGCTTACAGATAAGCAAAGGGAAGAACTAGAATGATCCCTGTGGTAACAGGGTAGAGTTGGAGATGGTATGAACTCATGTTTATATAGCTACATATAAAAATATTTATAGATATGTATGTATACATGGTTTAGTACACCATGTGTATCTCCTATCTCTGTCAGCTGAGAGGGCCTAGAAGCAAGACACCCCAGTGGCAGTGAGCACACCAAGCATCCAGATCTCGGCTTCTAATACTATTCTCCAGTAGAAGGAGCCGGGACTCATTAGGGAAACGACTGATTCCAGAACTGGAGCAGGAAAAACACAATATGAGCCTGTAGCATTTTCTAGTGCCAGAAAGTAAGAGAATGCTTTAAAAAAAAAAAAAAAATCCTGCTACGATGGAGATATGTCAAAGGAATGCAGGTGGTACCCAACAGAACTCCCAATGGCCAAGCTGGGACAATTTAAACAATAATGAAAAAAAAAAAAACTTGTAATGGATTATAACCCAAAGTATAAAAAATATATATCCACGGGGCCCTGGGTGGTTTAGTCAGTTACACATCTGACACTTGATATTGGCTCGGGTCATGATCCCACAGTTTGTGGCCCTGTGCTGACAGCAGGGAGCCTGCTTGGCTCTTTCAAAACAAATAAATAAACTTAAAATATATATCTGTGAGTCCATACTGTACAAATAAATGATTGAATAAATGGGGAGAATAGATACATCTCCCATATAGAAGAATTCCAAATAATTTATGTAAAGCTAACTCCTCATTCATTAAGTGTGGGCTGAACATAGTGACTTCCTTCCAAAGAGTACAGTATAGAAATGGGGCGGGGGGAAGAGTTAATGTTATAGCGGTAAAGCTGGTAAATATTCCCTTAAGCCAGGGGATCAAGGTTAATGCCAACATATCAATAACATGATATGCTTGATGATAACATACTCTTGGCATGATGTGATGAGAATGGTCTTCTTCCCCAAAATAAATTACCCCGGCCTAATCATAAAAACATAAGACAAATCTTAACTGATGGTTTTCTACAAAATACCTGGCTAGCGTTCCTCAAAACTGTCGAACTCATAAAAAGGAGGGTCTGTGAAGCTCTTAGGACCAGGAGAAGTCCAAGGATACAGGATTCTGGAACAGAAAAAGAAAATTAGGGAAAAACTGAGGAACACTGAATAGAATATTAAGTTTAATAATGCATCATTACCGATTCATTAATTGTGACAACTACACCCTAGTGTAAGTAATGTAAGTTGTTAATAATAAAGGAAACGAGGTGAGGGCTTTATGGGATCTCTCTGTTATATTTTTGCAATAGTTCTGTAAATCTAAAACCGTTCTAACATAGAAATGTTTATTTTAAAACTGAGTTAATTATTAATTCCAGGAAAACGAAACAGACTTACAAGAGATGAAGTAAAATCATTGTATACTATTGGATCAGCCTTGAACAATATTTACATAGTCATGGTAACTAAAATGTGAAATGTGGATCCGAGCAAAAACTGTGATTTTACTATATTTGGAAGTTGGATAGGGGATGTAAGAAAGTAAACACTCTCATACATCATAAGAAGTCACTGAATATCATCTGCAACTGATGAGTCAAAAGAACAGTATATCACAGAAACATGGAGGCAACTACAAGAAGAGCTAAAAGAATGGAAAATGTTTACTGCTGGAATCGACCGGGAGCAATTGTTTTTTGTTGTCTCAAGTCGCTGTTTCACTTTTTAAACTACGTTTAAAAACATAGTTTACATTGGGGCGCCTGGATGGCTCAATTGGTTAAGCGGCCAGACTCTTGATTTTGACTCGGGTAATGATCACAGGGCTGTGGGATCGAGCCACACATCGAGCCCCATGTGTCTGTCTGTCTGTCTGTCTCTTTCTCTCTCTCAAATAAAAACAGACAAACAAACAAATAAAATTTTAAAAAGAACATAGTTTACACTGCAAAGCATGGAATACTTTTTTAAAAATTTATTTTCTTTAGAGAGAGAGGATTGGGGCGGGGGGAGGGGGCGGGCAGGGGGTGTGCTGGTGCATGCACCAGCAGAGGAGGGGCAGAGAAAGAGAGAGAGGATCCCAAACAGGCTCCATGCTGTCACCTCGGAGCCTGATGCCGGGCTCCAACCCCATGACCCGTGAGACTATGATCTGAACCAAAATCAAGAGTTGGAAGCCACCCAGGTGCCCTGGCATGGAGTACTTAAAAAGAAAAAAAAAATTTTTTTTAACGGTTATTAATTTTTGAGAGACAGAGAGAGACAGGGCATGAGCGGGTAAGGGGCAGAGAGAGGGAGACACAGAATCCGAAGCAGGGTCCAGGCTCCAGGCTGTCAGCACAGAGCCCAACGCGGGGCTCAAACTCACGAACTGAGAGATCATGACCTGAGCTGAAGTTGGATGCTCAACCGACTGAGCCACCCAGGCACCCCATAGGCATGGAGTACTTTAATAAAAAATTTAAAATATCTAATGACAGGTTTGTGAGATGGAGCCCCACGCTGACAGCAAGGTGCCTGCTTGGGATTGTCTCTCTCTCCCTCTGCTGCTTTCCCCCGTGCTCTCTCTCTCTCTCTCTCTCTCTCTCTCTCTCTCAAGATAAATAAATAAGCTTAAGAAATATAACTTAAAAAAATCCAATGACATTAAACATTTCAAATTAAAATCACAAATTTGATAGGTTAAATTCTCTAATATGTTAGCTTTTCTAAAACATTTCAAACATCTACATCCTCTATACCTTTATAGGATGGTAAGATCTCTTATCTAAGAGAAGCCAACCGACCAGACTTATTTAAAGACTGAGGACCACAATATGGTTATAGATTGGAATTACAATAAGATATTCTGTACTGAGACATTGGTTCCTAGTTACTAATTCCACAATGATTCTACCTAAACTTCAGGTTTTCATGCTAATCTCTTCCTGTCCCAGGAATGCGGCCTTCAGACACAGGCAGGAGAGGCTCCTGCTCTAGTCTCAGCACATAGCACAAATACACATTTATTTTAAAAACACAGGCACCTTGGGGCACCTGGCTGGCTCAGTCATTAGAGCATGTGACTCTTGTTCTTGGGTTTGTGGGTTCGAGCCCCATGCTGGGTGTAGAGATTACTTTTAAAAAATCTTAGGGAGGTGCCTGGGTGACTCAATCAGTTGAGTGTCTGACTTTGGCTCAGGTCATGATCTCACAGCTTGTGAGTTCGAGCCCTACGTCGGGCTCTATGCTGACAGCCCAGAGCCTGGAGCCTGCTTCTGATTCTTTGTCTCCCTCTCTCTCTGCCCCTAACCCACTCGCATTCTGTCTCTGTCTCTCTCAAAAATAAATAAACATTAAAAAAAATAATTAAAAAAAATCTTAGGGGCATCTGGAGGGCTCAGTCAGTTAAGCCTTCAACTTCGGCTCAGGTCATGATCTCACGGCTTGGGGGTTTGAGCCCCAGGTCCAGCTCTGCGCTGACGACTCAGAGCCTGGAGCCTTCTTTGGATTTTGTGTCTCCCTCTCTCTCTGCCCCTTCCCCACACGTGCTCTGTCTCTCTGTCTCTCAGAAATAAATATTTTTTTAAAACTTCGAAAAAATCTTAAACAAACAAAACCACAGGTGCCTCGATTTTGTTATGTAGATTTTACCAAGTATTAAAAAATCCCTTTTCCCCTTAGGAAAGGGGATATGCCTATTTTAGGCATAAACAGGCCTCTGAATGTGGTAACTTTCTTTCTTTCTTTTTTTTTCCACATAAGTGGTAGTACCTGCTACATATAGAAGAAGAAAAAACCAAAAAACTCCATGAGTGCCTCTGTTACTCTCGATTCTATGCTCAGTGTGGAACCAGCATGACTTCTAAATATCAACCCTCGTGTCAGATGCTCTTCAGGCCCCAGATTGGCACTTCTCCACAGCTTGTGCCCAGTGTCTGTGAAACAGAATGGGTTGTGCTGCTCTCTGTGTTGGGGACAGAATGCTGTGGATTTGAGTGGCAGAGGGTTTAGGTAAGAGAAAAGACAAACTAACTTGTTAAGTCCTTTCTCTCAGACGGCATAAATGCAATAGATTTTTACATAATGTAGCATTTCCCAGTCGTGCTAAAGATCCATTTCTCTTGCTTCATGTTCCGTTTATGGTTCACACTGGTTAGTGTGGCATTTGCCAAAGTTACACAGAGGGACTGAGAAATATGTTGAAATATTAAACAACTCCTATTACTCTTAAATGGGCATGTATGTAGGTAATATGACGTGAAGCATGATAAAGATAACTTACATTATCACTAGATGGACAATTGAATGCTAGAATTGAGAACAGTTTTATTTTTGTAAAAATATTACAGTTTGACACTCCTGGCTGGCTCAGGCAGGTAAGCCTCCGACTCCTGATTTTGGCTCAGGTCATGATCTCAGGGTCGTGAGATGGAGCCCCGCATCAGGCTCCTCGCTGGGCATGGAGCCTGCTTGGGATTCTCTCTCTCTCTCTCTCTCTCTCTCTCTCTCTCTCTCTCTCTCTTCACCCCTTCCCCCACTCGTGCTCTCTTTCTAAAAAAAAAGAGGTTTAATTAAAATTTCCAAAAAAATTAAATTAAAACATCAGTTTGAGTATTTTAATTTATTTAAAAAACATTTTTTTAATGTTTTTGAGAGAGAGAGAGTGTGAGCAGGGGAGGGGCAGAGAGAGAGGAAGACTAAAAATCCGAAGCAGGCTCCAGGCTCTGAGCTGCCAGCACAGAGCCTGATGTAGGGCTTGAACCCATGAACCGTGAGATCATGATCTGAGCAGAAGTTGTATGCTCAATCAACTGAGCCACCCAGGCACCCCTAGAGTATTTTAATTTAAAGGTTGGTGTTTATTTATCATAATTTTAATTAAAAAAAATTTAATGTTTATTTTTGAGAGAGAGAGAGGCAGAGAAAGAAGGAGACACAGAATCAGAAGCGGGCTCCAGGCTCTTAGCTGTCAGCACAGAGCCCAACACGGGGCTCGAACTCACGAGCTGTGAGATCATGACCTGAGCTGAAGTCGGACACTCAACCGACTGAGCCACCCAGGTCCCCAATTATAATTTGGATTTGAATTTCAATAGATAATTTTTAATTTTTAGAGGGAACTCCGAAACATGACTATAACTTTACATTTTAAATATTTGACACTTACTTTAACATTTTTGATGAAATGTATATATTTTGAATACAATTACATTTTGTTTTTTAATCTTTTGAATTGAAGGTTGGCAAGGCTTTTCTGTTTAAAGCCAGATAGTAAATATTTCAGGCCTAACGGGGCCTGTGATATCTGCTGCAACTATTCAGCTGTGCTTTTGTGGGGAAAGCTGCCATAGACAATAAATAAATGGATGACTGAGATTGTGTGACAGCAAATATTAACTTACAAAAACATACGGTGGGCTGAATTTTCCCAGTGGGCCTAATTTGCTGACCCTTGCTTTAGATCATTACTGTCAATACAATGTGAATTGTGTGAAAAATATGGATTATAATGATATAACTCATGATTTTGCTGACATAAAGGCAAGAAAAATTAGTTTTATAGAACAAAGATATAATAATGCATTAATTAACTCTGTCTCTATTTTATAATTGACCCAAAATTGCCACACATCAACAGAATGCCCAGAGAAGCAAATGATTATCTTCGTGACTCTGGGTTGGTTGGGCAATGATTTCTTAGCTATGACATCAAAAGCACAAGTGATAAAAGGGACAAAAAATAACGAAATTGGACTTCATCAAAAGCCAAAATATTTGCTTCCAAAGGACAACATCAGGAAGGTGAAAAACCCTACAGAATGGGAGAATATGTTTGCGAATCGTATCTCTGATAAAGGAGCCTGTATCTAGAATACATAAAGAACTCTTACAACTCAGTAAGAAAATGACGAATAACCAAAATTTTAAATTGTCAAAGGATGTGAATAAACATTTCTTCAAAGAAGATATATAAATCGCCAATAAGCACGTGAAAAGATGCTCAACTTTATTAGCATCGGGGAAAGCAATGAGATACCACTCCACACCTACTAGGATGGATATAATAAAAAGGTCAGATAACAAGTGTTGGCAAGGATGTGGAGAAATTAGGAGCCTCCTACACCGCTGGTAGGAGTGGAAAACGGTGCAGCTGCTTTAGAAAACAGTCTGGCCCTGCACCACATGGTTAAACATCGGTTATCCATACAACCCAGCTCTTCCACTCCTGTGTATGTATTCTGGGACACAGGAAAACATATGTCCACGTAAAAACTGGTACATGAATGTTTATAGCAGCGTTACTCACGGTAACCAAAATGTGGGCTAACCCAAAGGTCCATCAACCGGGGAACAGATCAACAAAATGCATATCCAGACAATGGAATATTACCTGGCAATAAAAAGAAATGAGGTAGTGGGGAGCCTGGCTGGCTTAGTCAGTGGAGCACATGACTCTTGATCTCAGGGTTGTGAATTTGAGCCCCCTATTGGGTGTGGAGCTTAAAAAAAAAAAAAAACAACCAAAAACCCTTAAAACTTAAAAAAAAACTATAAAAACAAAAGAGATGAAGCAATGAAACTTGAAAACATTATTGCTAAGTGAAAAAAGCCAGTCACAAAAGACCACATATCTTATGATTTCACTGACATGAACTGTCTAGACCAGACAAACAAGACAAAGTAGATTTGTGGTTGCCTAGGGTGGGGATTGGGCCAAAATGGTGTTGGGGGCATGACTGCCTATGGGTATGGGATTTCTTTTTTAGAGTGATGAAAATGTTCTGGAATTAGATAGTGGTGATGGTTGCACAACTCTGAATAAACGAAAAACCATTGAATTGTATATTTTATTATTTTAATTTATTTTTTAAGTTTATTTATTTTTTTAGTAATGTCTACACCAAACATGGGGCTTGAACTCATGACCTGAGATCAAGAGTTGGAGGCTCTTCCAACTGAGCCAGCCAGGCACCTCTGAATTGTCTATTTTATCTGTTTCTTTTTTTTAATAAACTTTTTAAAAAGTTTATTTATTTATTTTGAGAGAGAGAGAGAGAGAGAGAGAGAGAGAAAGAGTATGAGGAGGGGCAGAGAGAGAGGGAGAGAGATCCCAAGCAGGCTCCGTGCTGTCAGCACAAGCCCTACTCAGGGCTCCATCTCACAAACTGAGAGGTTATGACCTGAGCAGAAATCAAGAGTCAGATGCTCAACAGAGCCACCCAGACACCCCCTGAATTGTGTATTTTACGTGGGTGAATTATATGGCATGTGAATTATATCTTATTAAAACTGCTATTTTAAAAAATGCCATCTATGGGGTGCCTGGCTAGCTCAGTAGATACAGCATGTGACTTTTTGTATCTCAAGGTTGTGAGTTCGAGCCCCACTTTAGGGATAGAGTTTACTTTAAAAAAAAAAAAACAAACAAAACAACTGTGCCTGGCCTACGGTAGAGGCTGAAATAAAAGTTTGTTGTTTTGTTTTTTTTTCTCTTTCCTCTTCCCCAAACTTCCCTACCCAGGTTATCCCTGAAAGAATTGTTAGGTTATTTCACCTCTGACAGGACTTTTACCCACCACCGTCTAGGTGATCAGGGTTTTCTCTCTCCAGACACATGTCATACCCTTTAGACTTTGCCCTTCCTTTTTTCGATACCCGCTGGCCACCAATCAGCAAAGGAATTTCCCAGGATAGGACAGGCTTTGCTAGCACTCATTTGATTGCTAAGGAAGCAGCCACACAGACTAGCTTAAAACAGCTTTATCTCCCAGGCTCTACAGGGACTGCTTCTGTGGACCCTTCTCCCTGGGGTCACTTCACAGTTTGAGCTGGAGACTTCCATGACTCATGCCTGCCTCACCTTCACCTCTCTTTCCATTTCTCCCCCCAGCTCCCTTCCTGACTAAATGCTCTTTCTGTCTGGACATCAGGTAGGCCCACTGGTAAAAACTTACTTAAAGTTGAATACAACAACAACCACCAGTAAATATTAATTTCTTCACAACTGCCTAAAACTTGATCGGACAATGTTTCCCTGAGTCTGAAATTTACCAAGATCTCCCTGAATCAGTTCTGCTGTTGACTTGGTGTTAGACTTTGGGCTTTGCTCATCTGTAAAGAGAGGTGAGTGGAGGGTAAATGGAGTCCAGATTCTCTGAGGATCCTCCAGTTCTTAGGTTTCATCTTCACCTACTTGCAAACTTTTCTAACAGCGACTCATAACAGCTGATCATACTGCTGCCTGTATGTTACTTCCGATTTTTATAGCATTGGTGCCGGATGGGAGAGCCTTGGAACTCATGTTGAAAGCAAGGAGATGAGGGCAGGAATAAGAACCTGGGCTCTGTTCTCTCGGTGCATCTGTTGTCACCCAACCCCACTCTGGAGCGAGCACAAAGCCAGGTGACCACGAGCCCTTGGTGTGGTTATTCATGTTATTGTAATATGAACCACCAGGGCCAAGCATAGTGCTAAGAACTTCACAAGCATTATTTTATTTAATCCTCAATATAATCCTAATGTTACTTCTCATGTTATAGACAACAAACTGAGGCACAGATGGGTTAAGACCCTAGCCCAAGGGCAACCAGCTGGTAAAATAAAGCTGTCTAGGATTGGTACCCGGAGATGCTAAATCCTTAAGGCGAATGTTTGCATGTCTGAGGATTAATGTCCATTCTGATGATCCTATGTCCATCTGAAAAGGGCTTCTCAAATGGGTTTATGTTTGGGAAGGAGAATAGGTGTTATGACTCTTGATACTCAGAGTGGGACCCAAATAGTCACTCAGTAGCAGGCAAGCAGGCAATCCTAACATCTGTTGGCAAGATGCCTGGAATGTGGGGGTCTCCAGCCTTTCTGTATATTTTTTAATGCTTATTAATTTATTTTGAGACCAAAAGCGAGTGAGCGGGGGAGGACCAGAGAGAGAGAGAGAGAGAGGGAGGAGCAGAGAGAGAGGAGAGAGAGAATCAATCCCAAGCAGTCTCCATGCTGTCAGCACAGAGCCGGACATGGGTCTCAAACCCACAAACCTTGAGATCATAACCTGAGCCGAAATAAGAGTTGGACACTCAACTGACTAAGCCACTCAGGCGCCCCCTCCAGCCTTTCTTGAGTGATGAAATTTCAGTCTGGTTTGAGTTTTGAAAATATCATTGCAACTAAGTAACTAACATACTCTTCTTTAGAATCCTGTTCTGGTGGCCCCAAATGAACCCAGAGTCTTTTGTGTCCAGGTAAAGCTTGGAAAGCAGAAACTTTAAAATACTTGAACCATTTGAAGCAGGGCGTCAAGTCAAGTTGTTGCCATAAAAGCATAAATATTGGGACCCAGAGGATACTAAGGGGAAAAAAAAAAAAAGACGAAATTTCATTTGCTGTAGAGAGGCTCGTAAAAGCAAAGCCAGCCCATCTCTGGCCAGGGCCCAAGAAGATAAAAATGTACATGAAGGGTAACAGAGGAAAGGTGATGACATGTCATTAGATTTAGGTCACTCGAGCCTGGGAATTACCTGAGAGGCATAGGTTTGCGTAAAAGCCTGGTAAATGGGAGAATCACTGAACCTTGAGCTAGGGGGAGAAAAAACAAAACAATGGTTCAAAATCATTCAATTTAGTAATTTTGTGACAGAAGAAAGGAGACTCGCTCAGAGAGTGAGGTGATTTCCTGAAGGTCATGGATCTGAAGAGAGGCAGTGGCAGAGCCAGAAGTGGTGGCCAGGCCTCCTTCGGGCTCTATTGCTAGCAGCTACCCACCAGGCTGACCAGGGGAAGCCTGGGAATAAGTAAGGAGGAAAGGACAAAGCATCCTCGGGGACCAGTAAACACAGAAGAGTAGCCACAGAAGGAGAAGGGTTGTGTGGAAGCAAAGTGCCATAGGAGGTTGAAAAGGTAGGTGATTTAAAGCCCTTCTAGGCCTTGGACTGGAGCCGGAAGTTATTGGGAGGAATCTGGGAGATTCATGCTTGACGAAGGAGTGAGGTCAAAAGGGGGAGGAAAAATCTTACTCTGGTGAAACTGTGCAGGCTGCCTTTGAGGAGGGATATTTTAAGGCAGGGAGGCCAGTGAGGATACTGCGGAGGAAGATGTGTACATGGGACGCCTGGGTGGCTCAGTCAGTCAAGTCCTTGATTTAGGCTCAGATCATGATCTCACAGTTCGTGAGTTTGAGCCCTGAGTCCGGCCCCTCGCTGACAGTGTGGAGCCTGCTTGGGATTCTCTCTCTCTCCCTCTGTCTCTCTGCCCCTCCCCCACTTACTCCTATCTCTCTCTCAGAATAAATAAAAATAAACTAAAAAAAAAAAGAAGGCGTGTGCTAGAAGTCCTTTTACTTCTTAAATATACGAGAGAGACAGAGAGAGAGAGACGGAGAGGTCTCAGCCTCACGCTCAGCTAGAATTCAGACTTGTTGGGACATGTCTGATGAGTGGTTTGGGCTGCCTTCCAGAAGAATGACTTCTAAACCCCTTGAGGAATTTCCAGATGGTCCGTTTCCATCCTCCCCTGCCCACCTGCCTGCCTCCGGTGGAATGAGTCCACTTTACCCCAGGCACTCAAATGTACGAAGAGGTCTATTGATGGTACATTGTGAACGAGGGAACAAGTGGCAACTGCCCAGTGCCCCCTCTCGCCCAGACCAGGGTGGGATTCCTCCCACCTGGACACTTGGAGCGGATTCTGTGCTCTTGGGCCCTCCCGCACCGAGCCTCAGCTGCATGACCCTCCATGTCTCCTGTCCCAGGAGAGCTGGTGGAGTCTTGGGACTCAGGGCATCCTCAGAATGGGCTGGCAGTGTTCCATCAGCTGCAGACTGTGACCAGGGCCCGACCGTGGGTACCAGTTCCCCCAGCTCCACTCTGTAGATGCACGCCTACCCCTGACTGGATGGTTCCCGAGAACGGAGGCCTGTCTCTCATTGGCCAATCTCCCCACCAACCGCCGGCCACCAGTCTGAAGAGCAGGGTCTATTTATGAATGGCATAAGTGTTTCTAGCTTTCTTAGGGAAGCAATTTAACAAATCAGTACATTTTTTGAGCAATTGTTAGGTTAAATAAGCACAACTGATGAGATGTAATTATAAACTTGGGTTCTCTCTCTTGTTAACCGTTTAAATTCAGTGGGGCTGTAGGATTGCTGCACCTGGATAAAAATTGAGACAGTCCCCATAATTTTCTTGTTTTTTTTTTTCCTTTATTTTTTAATGTTTACTTTTGAGCGAGAGAGAGACGGAGTGCAAGCAGGGGAGGGGCAGAAAGAGAGGGAGACACAGAATCTGAAGCAGGCTCCAGGCTCTGAGCTCTCAGCATAGAGCCCGAAGGGGGGCTCAAACCAAATTGCGAGATCATGACCTGAGCCGAAGTCGGACGCTTAACCGACTGAGCCACCCCGGCACCCCTCTTTTTTTCTTTTTTCTTTCTTTCTTTTTTTTTTTTTTTTAAAGATTTTTAAAATTACGTTTAAGTAATCTCTACCCCTAATTTGGGGCTCGAACTTACAACTCTGAGATCAAGAGTTGCACACTCTACTGATGGAGACAGCCAGGTCCCCCTCCTGGGGCACAAAAAATTGTAGTCTGTGTTCACCCTAAATCTGAATATAGATGCAATTCGGTGACGAAAATATTTATATAATCATTAACATTCCAAATATGATGTAAAATTAAGGCTTTTCCCCTGTCCTTTAGGTCAGGTTGGACATACGTGGTCAGCAACCCTTTTGTCCCTCCTCTCCCAGCTTTCTGGCTGTGGTTTCTGATGCTTACAGTGTTGGAATGGACAGAAGCAGTAAAGTTTCCACTTGATTGGTCCTGGCATGGGGATCTGGCGTTGGTGTTCTCTGCACTTGGCAGGTGTTTTAAGCAGATACTTTTATGTGCTTTATATCCCTCTCTGTCTTAGTTAGGGCCACTATAACAGAGTACCAATGGGTGAGTTATAAACAACAGAAATTTCGCACAGCTCTAGAGGCTAGAAGTCTGAGATCAGGGCGCCAGCAGGGGCAGGTTCTGGTGAGAGCACTCTTCTGGGTTTCAGACTGTTGACCAGTCTCACTGTATCCTCAAGTGGCAGAAAGACAGAGAGCTAGCTCCTTGGCCTCTTCTTATGAGGACACTAATCCCATTCATGAGGGCTCCACCCTCATGACCTAACTACATCTCAGAGGCCCCACCTCCAAAATACCATCACATCCTAGGTAGAATTTCAACATAAGAATTTGGGTGGGGGGCTCCTGGGTGGCTCAGTGGGTTAAGCGTCCGACTCTTGATCTGGGCTCAGGTCATGATCTCACGGTTCGTAGTTTGAGTCCCCCCTCTCCCCCACCCTGTCTTTGAGTCCCTCGTCAGGCTCTGTGCTGACACCGAGGAGCCTGCTTGGAATTCTCTCTCTCTCTGTGTCTCTCTCTATCCCTACCCCAATCATGCTTACTCTCTCTTTCTCTCTAAATAAATAGGTGAACTTAAAATTAAAAAAAAAAAAGAATTTGTAGGGGACACATTTCGTTTGTAACACCCCCATTGCTGGGGACCTCTCACCTCTGGTTCTCTTCCTTTGGGTGATGCATTTACCTCTGGTTCATTGCTTACTGCTTTATCCATCCTTAGAAATCCAGCCATACCTCCAGGTTCCTGCTGAAATCTCTTTGCCCTTCTCGGCTGCCCTCTTAGCACCTTTGACTCTCCCAGGCCAACCATCTCTCTCACTCACAGCTCTTCTTCTGCCCCAACAACTGTGAGGATAGCTACTTCCCAAGTATAACCCCTACTGTGCCTCTTGCCATTTTGGTTTCTCAGACTTGACACCTGTGAGATGGGGGTGGAAAGGAACTCACAGCACAGCTTTCTCCAAAGAAACTCTCATCTAAAATCTTACTCTCAGCTTGTTTATACCTTAAATACTCTTTGCCACTTACTTTGTAAATCCTGGTCTAACACTTCACTTTGGAAATTGGTATTTCTTGTGCTTCGACTAAAGCTTCTATTTTAATTCATCAATTTATTTATTTATTTATTTATTTATTTATTCATAATATAATTTGTCAAATTGGTTTCCATACAACACCCAGTTAAAGCTCCTATTTTAACATCTGATTTTGTTTCATCTAAGACACGTCTTGAACCAAAATGCTTCTCTTATCTGAATCCTGAGCATTAATATGATATTTACTTCTACTTAAAATTTTTTTTTTCATCTTGATAAGTGTACTCTTCAACCCCTATCATCTACTTCCCCCGCCCCTCCACCCACCTCCCCTCTGGTAACCATCAGTTTTGTTCTCTACAGTGAAGAGTCTGTTTCTTGGTTTCTCTCTCTCTCTCTCTCTCTCTCCCCCTTGGCTCATGCATTTACCTCTATTTTTCAAGCAAAGGATACTGCCTACCATTTGGATTTATTTCCCCGGCTCCACCCTTATAGATCCAAATCTGGATTATAGTGTTCTAGTGAGAGAAGGGGGCTTTAATTTAAAAGAGAGAGAGAGAGGCAGCACTTCAACCAAACTGTAAGGCCCTTGGAGGGAACACCTGTATGGTCCTCTAACTCTGGAGGAGAGTTGCTCTGCCTCTCGGATTTCTAGCATCTCTGGGATGTGGCGAGAGGTGATAGAGAAGTGGCAAAGGGAAACGTCTTCAACCGAAGACTGAGACACTGCTGGGGATTCCCTGCAGGAACAGGCATGAGCAAAAAGCATTCAGAAACGTAGGGCATATATGACCTTGAGCAAGTTAATTCTCTAAGCCTTGGTTTCCACCTCTGTGGGATGAGAATAAGACTCTCTGTGTTGCTGAGAGCCAAGAGCCTATGAAGTGCATCTGAAGTTGAGAAGTGGGTCACGAGTGTCCAGAATTGGTATCGACAGTTAGACTCGATTTAGTCTCCCATCTCAGACCGTGTGGACCTTGAAAGTCAGGGCCCATGTCAAACTGTTTTCCTTCTGTCTCAATGGGAGCACAATTTACTGGATGGAATTGTGGTGCTGTTGGCCTGGATGTTTGCGGCATGGATTTGCTCTACAGAGCCACATGTTTCTTTCCCGTGTGCTCTCCATCAGGCCGAACCTGCAGAAAGTGAATGAAGGACCAGTAATTACCCCAGCTTCATCACATCCCAGAAAACCCACTCCAAAGCCCCTTTAATGATTGATGTGATTACTTTGTTTCCTTTTCCAAGATATTTTTTGAAATGTTGAGCCCAATTCTCTTTACTTCTGCTTTTGCTGCAACTCAAGGTGTATTTCCCGAGTTTCTTTGCTTTTCCCCCTATTCTCTTAATAATGTTCTTTTTACCTTCACCTGCCTCTGGGTTTTTAGTGTGCCCTGTGACCTGTATTCATTTGCTCAGACAGGGGTGTGGAGAAAGCGTAGGCCAGGAAATCCCAGCAACCTCCAGCTAATGCACAGAGTCTTTAGTTTGGTGATTACTACAATTGTTGCCTCGTGGAACAGTGAGCCATTAGCTGGTTCTCACCCCCCTATTAGTATTACCCTGTAATTTAATCACAATTAGACTCCTAGAAACACAGACATAGAAAACAAGTGGGCAAAGGAGGGAGATGGCAGAAAGCAACAGCAGACAGGGGTTCCAGTCGAAGGCACTGTTTTCAGAGGGTGCAGGGCCAGAGAAGAGGGAGGTTAGGGCTCAGAATGAGGTAACTGGGCAAATGATTAAAGGGACTTCACGTTTTACTCCTTGGTATTGGGGTTGGGGTCTACGGGGGCATTGATCTGATGGACTAGGCTGAGCTGGGCTTGTTTGACAGCAATGGGGATTGAAAGAGGTCTTAAGAAGTGACCCCACGTCCCCTTCACCTTCTCTCCTTGGAATCTGTGGGAGGAAGGTCTCAGAGAGGACCCCCAGAGGAGGTGTTTCTTTGTCTCATCTGGCTTCCTCTCTTGGGGCCCAAAGCAAGCTCTTGAATATATGTTGAAACCAACCTTCTTTCTGAGGGGCTCACAGAGATGTGGAGATACCATTCCCACTGGCTATGTGTCCTACCGGGAAGTCTGGATGTAGGCAGTGGACACAACCAGGGCTAGAAGTAGGAGGCATCGTGAGGTAGAGGAGATTTGAGGAGGGTGTCCTTAGACCTTTCCACAGTACTGCTGTCCTACTTAAGCCTCAGAAACCTGGAGTGCAGTGTAGAATGGAGGAAGCCCAGTATTTGAGCCCCCAGATGACAAGGAAACTATTATATCACACTCTGACGTGGATTGATCCAGGAAGAAAAGAGCCAAGTGTGCAAGTTCAGCGCAGCCCTGTCCCCTCATTCTTAAATAATAGCAGCCGCCTTTGGCCAAAGTCAAGTTGCACAGTCGACTGAGGGCACGATGAAGATATGGCAGCGGGCAGGGGGAAGGGTGACTGGAGCAAGGCAGGGTGAGCAAGAAGCTGGGAGCCCAAACATGTGTGAGCAAAATTATAAAATGCCTCGGAGGCCTCCCAGTTCCCTTTACCCTACCTCTCCTCTTACAGTTAGGATCCAGTCTTCCTACAAATCCACTAATGTGTTTAATAACTGAATATCCTCAAGGGTATTAAGAGAAGTTTCTGGTACTCCAGAACGTTCTGGAAGTCCAAGGCTCCTTTCCCCAAATCAGGAGGCAAGACCTGGGTGCATGGGAAAGAGGACTTCTTCCTTCTGACTCTCTTGGTATCAAATTCTCCAGTTCTCATGGTAAACTTGCGATCCCAAGTTGGAGGCTTTCCAGGACAGTTCTAGTTTTAAATATTGTATCCTATTGTCCTCACAAGTACTTGTGAGGCCACATGCCCTGATTTTGTTATGGAAAAAAACTGTAAGCACAGTCCTAGCTCAGAGCATTTCCTGTCCAGCTGAGTCTACATAAATCTTGCCCTTCCCTGGCACCTAGGCGTAGTGGCGTTTGTTTAGCAGACTCACTGGAATCCCAGCTAAGGAAACATTAGCTTGCAGGTTGGTGTAGGAACAAACCTCCCGTTTTTTGAAGCTTGATTCCGAAGCCCCCCAAAATGGATGCAAAAGCCCACCCTCATTATGGATGACGATTAAGACTTGTTTTCACCTGTAAACCTCAGATGTGATCATGTGGCTTTCAGCTTTTCAGAATTCTCTCTCCCCCTGGCTCCCTGATACAAGTCCCTTTAATAGAGAACAGAGCCTTTTACTTTCTAACGAGAGACGAGAGTTAACTGGCCTCTTCCTTCTGGGGCACCGTTCTTCACACCAAAGGTTTCAACCCAAGGTTGGGTCATGAAATCAATTTAGTGGGTCCTGACCTTTGGCAACACTTCAAAACTCTATCTAAAAATGGATATAGAGGGGCGCCTGGGTGGCTCAGTCGGGTAAGCGGCCGACTTCGGCTCAGGTCATGATCTCACAGTCTGTGAGTTCGGGCCCCGCGTCGGGCTCCGTGCTGACCGCTCAGAGCCTGGAGCCTGTTTCAGATTCTGTGTCTCCCTCTCTCTGACCCTCCCCTGTTCATGCTCTGTCTCTCCCTGTCTCAAGGATAAATAAAACGTTAAAAAAATAAATAAAAATGGATATAGATATAGCTCTACATATAGATGTGGGTGCAGAATGGAAGGGAGAAGGGAAAGGAACACATTAGTACACACACCTGATTCGGGTACGTACGGCTTCATGAAGCGTTTGTTTCTGTTTTATCTACCTGTATGCATATGTATGTGTGTCTTACATGTGGGTCACTATGTAAAATGTAGTTTTTCCCTGTGAGTCACAGTAAGAAAGTTGGAGACCACTCTCCTAGGAGAGGTCACCTTGACACTGAAACCGCTAAGGCAGACCGTCCCCGAGAGCTGGTTCCACCGGGAAGGCAGAAAGAGTAGCAAGCTGCCCAGCACCTGTGTGGGAGGAGCCTGGCCAAGGGCAGGGGGACAGAGGGTGCAGGAGGAGAGAGGAAAGGGCCTGAGCCAAAGCCCACTCCTCCTCACCTCTGCCAGAGCAGCCAGGATGCACTGAGTGCCAACAGCGCCCCAGGCGCTCCGCCAAGTAGCTTAAGTGAATTATCCTTTTCAAGTCTTACCACATCCCCTAAGGGAGATGAGTACTGTCCTTACCATCCCCATTTTTTTTTCTATTTTTAGATTTTTTAAAGTTATGTCGATGCCCAAACACAGGGCTCGAACTCACAATTCAGATCAAATGCTCTACTGATTGAGCCAGCCAGGTGACCCTACCACCCCCATTTTAGAGATGAGGAAACTGAGGCTCAGGAGGCTCAATAACTTGCCTGAAGACACAAAGCTTGTGCCTAGCAGACAAAACTTGGTCTCACACCCGGGTGTGCCCAATTTTTCAGCCCACGCTCTCTTGCAATCAGAGCGGGCGGTTCTCTCTGGCCTGAGGAAGGGGTCTGGCATTGGCCCGGTATCAATGATCAAGTTCTGCCAGCCAGGGGCCTTGCCTGTGGGCGCAGGGCAGGCGGGGCCAGGGCGTGAAGGAGCTCAGGCTTGGGAGCCCCGGGGCCAGGGGCTGGTGGCTGCGAGGGTGGCGGAGCCCTCCCCCAGCCCCGCTCCTGCTGGCAGTAGGCTGCAGCTTTGCCGCCGCAGAAATCGCTGCTAATTATAACCAAACAATGAGCAATCACAGCCTGCTGGCGGTTAAGCTCTCGTTAGAGGTCTGGCAGGCTTTTCAATAGAACCTCCCGGCGGCCTGAAGGCGGCGGCAGGAACTCTGGGCTCCAGCTCCCTCGTCCCCTCCTCCCTTCCTCCCAGCCTGGGCCCCCGGTTGCAGTGGGGCTTAAGCTAGCTCCTGCCCCGTGTGGGTGCTGTGTTCAGTGCTGCAGGGCGTACCGGAGGCAGAACTTTGCTCTTGGCTTCAGTGAGTTCACCGTCCCCCCAGCAGTCTTGTGATAGGAATCAAAAAAAGCCAGGCCCACTTGAGCCTGGCAGAGAAGAGAAAGGTTTTGGAAAGTTTTGTGTCCTTGGCCACTTCTATCTTGAGGGCCTTTCTTGGATGCTGCGAAAATTTATTTTCTGCTGTTCAATAATGTGGAGCACAAAAGTGCTTGCTCTGGGTAAAGGATGTCTAGTGGTGCTCATTTCTACAGGACGTCCCAGGGAGAGGGACTCTCAGAATTTTGGGAAGTGTAAAGTGGGGTCAATAAAAGAGACACACGGAGGCGCCCGGGTGGCTCAGTCGGTTGAGTGTCCTACTCTTGGTTTTGGCTCAGGTCAGGTCAGGTCATGATCTCGTGGTACACGTGGGACTGAGCCCTGCATTGGGCTCTGCACTGAGTGCGGGGAGCCTGCTTGGGATTCTCTTTCGCCCTCTCTCTCTCTGCCCCTCCCCCGCTTGCACTCTTTCTCAAAATAAATAAACATTAAAAAAAAAAAGACACACATGAAGTCATTATAGGCCTTGGAACCCAGAAGAATTGCTCAGATGCCTAATTTGAGGGCTCAGGACTTTGGGAAGGGTGTGAGGGAACAGACAGCCCCAGATAGTGGAGCATCTGCTTCTGGTTGGGGGGAAATTTACGCTGTTATCCGGTCCTGGGCTGAATTGTGGACAGGTGGATCTTTGGCCAAACTTCAAAGTAGACCAGGTTTATCTTTTGCCCCTTCGTCCCCCTCTTACCTTTCCTGGTATCTAACTTCCCTCAGGTGTGCACTGGGGACCATTCTCCCTGCCTCCATATTAGGGCTTCCTTGTCCGCTATCAACCAATCACGCAGGTCTCAGCTGAAAATTCATCAAGATATTCTCCCTCTGGGGAACCATCATGGATGTTCGGGATACTCGGGTCCCATTCCCCGAGGAATCTGTAATGCCTCCCTAGCAGAACACCTGCCCAGAGCTGTGTAGCATGGTACATATTTACGGGGTGAATGAAGGAACATCTGAGAGGGACATGTGAGGGCCTCTGGTCCTCATTTTGCAGGTGAAGATCTAAGGCCCAGAGCTGGGCGACCAGCTGTCTCCATTTACCCGGGACTGAAGGGATTTCAGGACATGGGATTTCCACTTTTAAAACCAAACTAGTTGGTCACCTTGTCAGCAGCGGTGATAAGTAAACCAATGTGGGCAGAGTAGGAAGCCAACAGGAATTGGCTGGATTTTGTTCATTAGAAAGATGGGAAGCACCAGAGAGAAGCCTGTGGGAAGGCAATTCTTTTTTTTTTTTTTTTAATGTTTATTTATTTTTGAGAGAGAGAGAGAGAGACAGAACTTGAGCAGGGAAGGGGCAGAGAGAGAGGGAGACACAGAAGCAGGCTCCTGAGCTGTTAACACAGAGCCAACATGAAGCTGGAACTCATGAACCACAAGATCATGACCTAAGCCAAAGTCAAATGTTTGAGCTGCTCAGGTGCCCTGGGAAGACAATTCTTAAAAGAAGAAATAGATGCCGCCAATAAACACACAAAAAAGTCTTACTGGTAATATCAAAATACAAACTAAAGCAATTTTCATCTATGTGTTAAAGATTTTAAAATATATGAACACCTTGGGAAACTGGAAGTCTCACTCATTGCTGATAGAAATATAAACTGTTTTGATTTTTTAAAAATATTTTAAGTAATCTCTACACCCAACGTGGGGCTCAAACTCACTGCCCTGAGATCAAGAGTCACATGTTCCATGGACTGAGCCAGCCAGGCACCCCTAAACTGTTTTGATCTTTCTGGAGGGCAATTTGGTGCCAGGTGAAAAAAAAAATGTCTTTAAGATAGCCATGCCCTTTGACCACATAATTCTATGTCTTAAAATCTGGTCTGAAGGAAATAGAGATATAATCAAAGTCTTGGGTACGAGGATGCTTATTTATTCATGATGGCTTCATAATAAAGTCAAGTTGGAGGCAACCTAAAATTTCCTCGTAGGAAACCAAATTATTTAAAAAAAAATTCCTCTTGATTTTTAAGGAAAGCAATTCAACTCCCCTTTTGCCTTGCCCTCAACTTCCAGCTTATGTCCAAAAGCCCGTATTTTAGACTCAGACAATTGTTTCTTAAAGAGGAATTTTGTCATCGGCCAGTACAATATTTTTTTTTAGCCACTCAGAGCTTGTACCACTCACATAGACTCTTCTGCCCCTTGGTGTAGTTACTCTGATCAGAGCATTTTTTGTTGTAAATAACAGAAACAAACTCAGACTATCTCAAGAAGAAAAAGGAGGAGGAAGGGGAGAAGGGGGAGAGAGGCAGGGGAGGGGGAGGAGAAAGAACGGTAGCAGGGAGGGTTTGCCTAAAATCCTCTGCATAGGCTGCATTTCCAATAGGTTGTCTCTTTCTCTCATTTAACATAATTCTGAGTTTGAGTCCCTAACTCTGGCCCTTATTGGCTATCTGCCCATAAAGTTACTTAACCTCTCTGTACCTTAGTGGCTTCATCTGTAACAAGGGATTACTGATACCTTATACAGCATTTACTACATGGCGGGCTGTGGTATAATAAATAAGTACCTGGTTGTGGCACAGAGCTCCTAAAAACCATGGAATTTCCCGAGTGATAGGAGTGTGTTATGTTATTCCTAATGAGCCCTTTCTGACCACTTCTGAGTTTATGCTGAGATGGCTCAGGGTGGGGCCCCTAGATAGCTTCAGGATGGAGGCTGGCCACCACCAGTAAGACTAACAGGTATGATTAGAGTAAGGAACTTTCAGCTCCACCTCCCAATTTTCAGAGAGGGAGGAGGACTAGAGATTGTTCAGGATCAAAACTCTTGAACAGTAAACTTTGAAGAACTTCTTGGTTGGTGAATGCACCATGTACGGGAAGCATGGTGCACCCCAACTCCACAGGGACAGAGGCACTTGCATTGGGATCCTTCTGGATCCACTCTATGAATCTCTTCATCTGACCGTTCATTTGTATTCTTTATAATGAACCAACAAAGCATTCTCCTAAGTTCTGTGAGTCATTTTAGGAAATTACTGAACTTCAGCGGGCATTGTGGGAACTCCCAAGTTTGTAGTCATCTGGGCTACAAACTGTACAAACTGTGGAAAGTCTGGGCACCCCATTCACCGTTGGCATTTGAAGTGGGGGCAGTCTTGTGGGACTGAGCCCTTTAACCTGTGGGATCTGATGTTAACTGCATGTTGATAGTGTAAGAATTGAATTGTTGTACACCCAGGTGCTGTTGGAGAATTGGTTTGTGTCAGAAAAAAAACCCCACACAAGCACTGTCTAAACATGAAGTGTTAGCTCAGTTAGTCCTTTTTTTTTTTTAATGTTTGTTTATTTATTTTGAGAGAGAGTGCCCATGAGCTGGGGAGGGGCAGACAGCAGGAGGGAGAGAGAGAATCCCAAGCAAGCTCCTCAATGTCAGTGCAGAGCCTGACACAGAGCTCAATCCCGTGAACCATGAGATCATGACCTGAGCCGAAATCAAGAGTTGGATGCTTAATCAACTGAGCCACCCAGGCACCCCACTCAGTCCTTTTAACAACCCTCTGAGATATGTACTATTATCTGGTTGTTTGTGAGTGTGTGTGTCTGTGCTCAAATCCTCTGTTTCTCCTCCTCTTCTATCAAGCTTTTTCGCAACCTTGGCTGTGCACTTGGCTCCTTAGTAGCCACTTCAGTACTAACACCACAACCCTTCCCCCAGACTCTCAGACTACAGCCTGAAATGTCCCTTTGAGTCCCACCTGCTGTCAAGTTCTGCCCCCTGCTACTACCCTCTTCCTCATTACTCCCCATTCATTGAAGACCTTACGCCTGGTTCACTGTGTTTCTCTCCATGCCTCTACTCGGTATCATCCTGGTCCCTTCAGCATCTCTTGAATGATCTTTCCAACATTTTGCCTCTCTGCTAATTAATCTTCTTGCCACCAAAGATCTTTCTTTTCCCTCTCACCTGAGTCACCTCCTTCCATCATCTCATCCTAGATCTTGTCACCAGCATCCGCTGTGCCATGTCCAAAATCTCCATTTCGAGTCACTATTTTCTGGCCACTACCTCATATCTGTTCAGTTGCTTCCCATTCCTACATTTCCCTACCCACTCAGGGACTTCTTCCAATCAGTGATTCACAATAAAGACATTTGCACATACCCTTGTCCTTTGTAATATTAAGATATGTCTTCAAGTTCTTTGACAATTGTTTAGACTTCCTCGTGCTGCCATAATGAAATATCATAGTCTGGATGGCTTCTACAACAGAAATGTATTTTCTTGCCATTCTGGAGGCTAGAAGTCTAAGGTCAAAGTTCTAGCCAGTTCAGTTTCTGGTAAAGGCTCTCTTCTTGACTTGCAGATGGTCACCTTCTTGCTATGTCCTCACATAGCTTTTCCTTCTTGTGTGCACATGGAGGAAGCAAGCAAGCAAGCTCTCTGTGTCTCTTCTTTTTTTTTTTTTTTTAATTTTTTTTCAACGTTTTTTATTTATTTTTGGGACAGAGAGAGACAGAGCATGAACGGGGGAGGGGCAGAGAGAGAGGGAGACACAGAATCGGAAACAGGCTCCAGGCTCCGAGCCATCAGCCCAGAGCCTGACGCGGGGCTCGAACTCACGGACCGCGAGATCATGACCTGGCTGAAGTCGGACACTTAACCGACTGCGCCACCCAGGCGCCCCTCTGTGTCTCTTCTTATACGGACACTAATCCTATCAGATCAGGGCCCCACTTTCATGACCCCATATAACCTTAATAACTTCCTTAGAGACTTCATCTCCAAATACAGCCACACTGGGGGTTAGAGAGTCTATGTATGAATTTTGGGGAGACACAAACATTCAGTCCATAACAATACTCCTCTATTCAAAAGGTGGAGTCAAATTCTCCTCCCCTTGAACATGGATTGGTCTTGGTGACTTGCTTCTAAGGAATGGAATGTGGCAAAAGTAATGCAAAGTGACCCAAGTCAAGGTCATAAAAGGACAGCTTCTGCTTAGTCCTTCTTTGGATTGCTCGTTCTGCAGGAAGCCATATGTCAGGTTGTGAGGACACTCAAGCAGCCTTTGGAGAGGAACTGAGTCTGATTGCCAACAACCACCCCATGACTCTGCTAGTCATGAGTGTACTATCTTGGTAGCAGATTCTCCAACCCAGTCAAGCTTTCAGATGACTGCAGCCCAGTTAACATCTTGGCTGCAGCCTTATTACAGATGCCAAGCCAGAACTGCTCAGCCAAGCTGCTTCCAGATTCCAAGTTGTGTCTCAAAGAAACTATGAGATAGTAAATGTCTATTGTTTTAAGCTACTAAGTGTTGGGATAATTTGTTTAACAGCAATTGATAACTGCAACCATCTTGACCTTTTTCCCTCCCAACCTAGAAGTAGCAAAACCCCGACATGGGTCAAATCTTTTACCTCTTCCACACCTGCACCCCAGCTGCTGAATGTGGTGAAAGGTATCCCTTTAAACTCATGAACTTTAACCTCAGGAGGACCACATGCTGCCCAGCAATCCTATAATCTGTCCCTGAGGAAGTCATTGTCCTTGGGATAACTGAGTCTTACTCCTCCCTTCTCAGGCCCTCACACAACTCCCCCTGCTTCTCATTTTCAGCCCTTGATATTATCTTTTCCTCACTGAGAAAACAGAAACTGGGGTCGGGGTTGGGGGACAATCATTATCTTCCCACCACCCAAAATACCAACTTTCCTGATTCAGGCTCTCATAATCTACCTTCCCTCCTCTTATGATGAATGGAGAATCCATGTGTCTGAGGCCAGGCCCTTCCCTTGTGCACTAGATCCCTTCCCTTCTTGCTTATTAAAAGGTGTCAATCCAGTAATTCTCTGCTTTCTCATCTGCATTGTTAAATTTTCTCTCTACTGGATCATTCCCATCAGCAACTAATGGGACATAATTCTCATCTTTAAAAAAAGAAATCCTTGGCTCTACCTTCCCCCTTTAGTTACTTCATCATTTTTCTGCTAACCATTCATAGCGAAACTTAAAAAAAAAGTTTTTAAGGCTTGTACTGTGTTGGGGCACCTAGCTGGCTTAGTTGGAGGAACATGCAACTCTTGATCTCAGGGTCCTGAGTTCAAGCCCCACATTGGGTGTTGAGATTAGTTAAATAAAAAATGAAAACAAAACCAAAAACACTTGTGCTGTTTTTATCTCCTCCCCTCCTATTCTCCATCACACATCATCCAATCAGGCTTGTTCCCCTTACCATGACAGTGAAACCACATTTATCAAGGTTCCCAATGTGCTGACAAATTCAACAGTTGGTACTGTGTTCTTATTTGACCCATCAGCAGCAATTTCTGTCATTTGATCACTGCCCTCCTAGAAATACTTTCTTTAGGTGCTTTCAGACACCCTAGTCTACCAATTTTCCTCCTACTTTACCAGCTGTTTCTTGTCAATTTTCTTTTCTTGGTTCCCTTGTCCCCTTTCACTAGCCCTAAGATTGGAATACCCTGGGGCTTAGCTCTTAGATGTCCTCTTCTCTCTTCTCTTCCCTGCCCTTCCCCTCTCCTCTCCTTCCTTCCTTCCTTTGGGATGGCCTGATCTAGTCCCACGGCTTTAAGCACCATCTACACACAGTAAGATCCCCTCGTTATATCTCTCACCCAGAGCCTCTCTCCTGAGCCAGGATGATTAAAAGGCAAAGCGTGTCTTCAGCTTCCTCCCTTTAGAGCACATTTCTCCCCACCTCTCTGCACTTCCTCTTTCTTCTGATATCCAGTTTATTCATACTCAAGTGTAACTGATAGGATTACAATGCTAACTAGCGCTCAGCACAGTGCCTTGCACATAATGGAAATATTAATCAAATGTAACTCAATTGCTCCTTTCAGGAAACAATATTTACATCCGGCCTAAAGGCAAAGTTACGCCTCTCTACTGATGAAATTTCAGATATGGGTGGGTATGGTTTCTTCCTAATCAGGCCTGGGATGGACAAGGAGGATGTGTGTGGATTTTTGTCGATCGCTGACTCAGTCTTTCTGTAGGAGGTACTCGATGTTTCTCTCTCTTTTATGGTCTTGCTGTGATCAGGAGAAGGTTGAGAGCAGCAAAGCCACACACTGAATTTTAGTGGTTGCTGCCTGGTTGTGGCAGTCCATCATTAGATCGCACTAGTGACAAGCTTTGGATTCTTTTTCCACTTAGCTTTTCAGAGAGACATTGTTCTTCAACCACAGACTAAGCCCTTAACCTGGCCCAAAATGGTGGATAATCCAGTCCAAAGATGCAAGTTAGACCTTGACACTTGACTGAATCATTTTTGTAAGTTTCACATGTTAGATCCTCCATGAAAAAAAAAAAAGTATAATCCTCTCTCCCTTCCCTCTCTACTTTACATTGATAAGATGAGACTCAGTGAGGTGACAATGCCGTGGAGGTCAGGGGCACACTTAGGTAGTGAGCAGGCTTGGATGAAAGAGCTGTTCATAGGGCTCAGGGAAGCAGCAATGGGGAGAAAGCAAGGGAAGGTGGTAATGAGTTCCAGGAACCAGAAACAATAGGGAACCATTGCCACCTCTAGGCTGAGGGGCAGATGGGGAGTAGTGACAAGACCTCAGGGGTAGCTGCAGCTGGGAGAGGGCCTGGGACGGGAGCCTTGGCCAACCATCAGCTCACCAGGGTAGGATCTGGCAGAATAAATACCCTGACCTCCTTCTCCTTCCCATCTCTTGTCAATGCCTCTCAGTGGTCAAAGACAACCAGAAACCAGAGGACGAGAAAGCCTCTTGGTATGGATCACCAGCTCAGCCTCCTGGATCTCAGAGCAGGGTGGACACAGCTGGAGAGTGGAGAAGGAGAGGCCAGTGGAGATTATTCTGCAGACTTTTTCTGAAAAATAACTCCTGGTGTCGAAGCTATTATAAGGTAATATTCTCAAGATGGATGGTTTATGACCCCTGTCCCCACTAACAAAAACAACTAAAGCTGATGTTCTACTTCAGGATGGGGTATGTGATTGTTAATTTTATGTGTCAACTTGATTAGGCTGAGGGATGACAAGATAGCTGGTAAAACATTTCTGGGAGTGTCTGTGAGGATGTTTCTGGAAGAGTATCAGTAGACTGAGTAAAGAAGATCCACCTTCACTAATGTGGGCTTTCATCATCAAATTCTTTGAGGGCCCAGATAGAACAAAATGATGGAGGACGGGTGGATTCTCTCTCTCTCTCTCTCTCTCTCTTTTTACTTAGTAATCTCTATACCCAACATGGAGCTCAAACTCACAACCCTTAGATCAAGAGTCACATGTTCTACCAACTGAGCCAACCAGGCACCTCTCCCTCTCTCTTTTTGAGCTAGATTTTATCTATATTTTCCTGCCCTTGGACACAGGAGTTCTTGGTTCTCAGGCCTTCAGGCTTGACCTGAATTATACCACCAGCTTTCCTGCTTCTCCAGCTTGTAGATGGCAGATCATGGATTTCTTGTCCTTTATAACCATGTGAGCAATTCCTTTAATAAAAATCTTATATGTATCTGTCTATATCCTATTGATTCTGTTTCTCTGGAGAACCTTAATACACACTATGAGAATAATCTATGCATATATGAGACTGGAAGTCTGTTCCCCAGTAATGCTTATGTGACAGGACAAGATTTATTAAAGTGTGAGTATTCTACAGAGAGTTCTGTGTTAATAACTTTGATGTCCAGATCTTCTCAGATGTAGAATTGGGGTAATGGGTGTGAAGAGAGACTGGAGGAAAAGAGGAAGGAACTGACACAAGAGGCTAACTTGACTGACCTCCATAATAAAGAGCTCGGAAAGAAGGGAGACATTTGGGTGCTGAAGAGACTATGGGAGATTTTGACGTGTAAAAGGCCCTTGAGTAGCTATCTATGTGACAGAATTAAGGAGGACAAAAGGGGGCTTCAGACCAACTTTGCAAAGTGTTTATATCTTTTCAAAAGACATTAATAAATAATTGGAATTCCTTTTGAAATGACTTTCAGTTGCTGAACCATATTTCTTTATATGAGTGTCTGAGCAGAGCCAGGGCCCACACAGAGCCCGTAATTTTATTGGAGTTATACTAAAATACCTTCTGGATGGTATTGGCAAGTGAGGACTGGTCAGAAACCACTCCACACACCATGATCTCTATGCTCTGAGCAGTTGCACACAAGCCTGGAATCTTCTGAGGACCCAGCTTCCTCCAAACTGTTGCTCCTTACATATGGAAGGGATGACAGTTTGACTCTTTCTGGGGCCAAAGAGGGTAAACAGGTTGTTCATGATCACCCAAAAGCTTAAAGGAGAAAGGAGGCCCATCCCAGGCCTCTGAACCCCTGTGTGGCCTGCATTCTGCTCAGCTGACTGGCTGTAGATTGTGTTTCCTTCCCTTTCTCTAGAAAATGAAAATCCATTCCCCCTTACCTCCTTGAGAAGGTCCATGCTCTTGTCAAGGGGCCAAGTGTGGGACAAGACTGGAGCCTTAGCATTTATAAAATCATTTCTTTTGAGTTATTAATCTCTCTCTGGAAAGCAGTTTGAATTGTGTAAGGGTGGGAGGCCAAGCCCAAGGACCTGAGGTCTGAGCAATGAGGCATGCCGTTTATACTATGTTCTGAATTTCCCAGCCATGCAGTCCTGCATCATCAGAGGCTCTAATCAGGATGGGATGTTTCCCAATGTAGGCTAATAGGATGTGGGAGACACTGACTGAGGGGTTCTGGAAAGAAGCTTCCATTTTCTTTCATGGGTACTGTCAAAAAAGCAGCTTGCTCTCTCTCCCAAGTAGGAATGAGGGTGCGTACAGTTTTGGTTGCTGCTGGCAAGACCACATTGCAACCTTGAAGGCTGGAAGTTTTTGGATGAGGTTGATGCCACGGAGGAGGATGGAGAGACCAAAAGCAAGCAAGCAAATGAACAAAAACAGCTCAGAGCAGATGGATCTCACCTGGATGGGCAAAAAGTCCAGCCACCTTGAAATTTTTTATTGTCATGGACCAATAGATTCCCTTTATTGGTTACGCCAGTCTGAGCTGTGTTTTCTGTCATCGTAGTAAAGACCATCCATCCTCCTGATACCTTATGGCAGCTTAGACCCTGTGCTGCAGGATCAGGAACAAGGAGGCATTGTCTGGGTCTGAGAAGATTCTGTTCAATGCAGGTGATGTGTCACTGTGTCACTGGGTTTTAACTCTTTCGTGGGGAGGGAGGGGAGGTCACTCAAGTTCATCTCACGGCTTGTGGTGAGGGGCGAGAAGTCAGACAGTCAGCCAAGGCCCAGCTGAAAGGATGCCTCATGTGCTTGAATGTGACCCTCTAGAAGCTCAGAGGTCTTGGGCTGCCAGAGCCACGTGGGGCAGGGGTTGTTTACGAGGGATTCCTTGGACTCCTAGAGGGTCCATGGAAAGACATCAGGAAGTCCATGAAACCCTGAAACCGTAGGGGGAATTTTTGTGAGCACATTTTCACCAGGTTTTCAAAAGGAAATAATCACTGCTCTATGTTTAAGTAGTACAAAGCCCTCTTTATAAACCCCCTTGTTTGGGTTTCCCCTTGTCATAAAGCAGAGGAGTGACTCCTCTTCCTTCTTTCTCCCCAGAACTGATGAACATCGGAGAGATTATAGATGGTAGATAAACCCATTAGATGGAAAAATCATGTTTCAGTGATCAAGGACTGTGCCAAGCTATTAGGAGAGGTGAGCAGACCACAAGTCCTGGAGTGAGAAAGTCCATCTGGAAGTGAAGGCAGACATAAGCTAAGGTGAAGGACAGTGATGAACACCAGACCTGCCTTCTCTGTAGGGCATCCGGGGACATGGATACCCATGAATGTGTATCAGTGCATGCCATGTGCCATGTGTGTATGGGAAAACAACTAATTTTGCAATGTCAACTGGTTTTCAATGGGCATTTCTGTAACACTGCCTCATATGGGCCATGGGAACTGGGTGTTTCCCCCAGGTTCAGAGAGTGCAGGGCCCAGGGTCCCTCAATAAACGGCGATGCTGTTACTCAAATTCAGGTGTTCTGTTTTCTCTTCTGGTGCTCTACGCTTTCTGTCAGTGGTTTCTAAACCTGACTGATCAACGCGGAAACTTGGGCTCTGCTCCAGCCCTAGAAATGCCGATTCAGTATGTCCAGGGCAAGGCCTGGGCACCTGCATTTTTGGAAGTATTCCCAGGTGAATACGAACATCACTTAGGTTTTGGGAACAACTGCTGTATATAAAGAGCACTGTGTGTGTGTGTGTGTGTGTGTGTGCGCGCGCACGCGCGCTTCTATATATGCACACGGTGTATCCAATAGGCAGGCCTAACAAACTGTAAAATAGGTAACATTTCTTGGATGCCTCTCATCCACTTTTTTAGGGCTCTTCTATCCTTTAGCCATTTTTCCTGATGCCTCATGGTTCTTTTGCTAACCCCTCATCAGATGGCAGCTTAGTCCTTTTAGGGGTTGGTGCATTGTCATAGTAGACTCTTAGGGATGGATAATCACCCAAGTTCAAAAGTAGTAAATCTCTAATGATAGAATTTCAGGCTTTGGAACAGGCAAATGGGTGTGAGAGATGTCTTAGGGAGGGAGGCATCTTACCGTGCTGTGTGGTGGTTGTGTATTTGCCAAGGCAGCTTTCCACCACAGAACCCCCACATGTATTATCATATGCTTGTGTGCCTACCATACAAATATAATACCCACAAAACTCTCAGAATGAAAAGCAAACACATATAATGAGCAGGTGGATTTTTAGAGTGTGCAATCTTTTTTAAGGGGAAAAAAACATGAAAGCATTTTCAGTGTCAAGTCTCAGCACAAGGCATGCTCTTGAAGCTGGAAGAGAGGCATCCAGAAATACGAGTTTGTCATGGAAACGCTGACAGAGCTTCAGCTGAGGGATGCTCACAGGTGCAGCCTAGAATGGTGCAGGCTTTTATGGCTTATTTACATCCCAGCCCACTGAATGAATTCTCTTTTCCTGTTTCCTGGCCATGGAAAGCCAGCTGGCCCTCTGGGACCTAGGGAGTTCCTACCAGGAAATGGCTATATCTCTCCTGGTGGTAGTTTCTAGACTTTTTTTGGAGCAGGGAGTAGAGATGGTCTTAGGATTGGCTTCACATTTGGGAGATGGGGTCCTGGAAGGAGCAGAGAAAGAAATGAGGGAAGGAAGGAAGGAAGGAAGGAATGGGGGAGGGAGGAAGGGAGAAAGGAAGGAAGGTAGAAAGATAGGAAAGAAGGAAGGAAAACATACTGATTCCAAGTGCCAGGTGCACCCCTAGAAGTATAAGCATTGTCCTCGTGTCTTTATCACCACCAGCTAGAACCCAGTGAGTTATGAAAGGTTATTGCTGTATTACAGAGGAGGAGACAGGCTGGTAGCACATAAAGATTGGGAGCATACAACTCATCCTTGGGTAGACTAGTTGACTGGGTGGTGTGAGCGTTAGGAAGTTTCCCCTGAACCTACCACTTTTGTTGATGCCAAAAGCAGGGCACAAAGGTCTTCCCTTCACGAGCAGTGACAAAGCTAAGAAGGCCATGCCTCCTGGGAGAGGCCACACGGCGACCACCCCCGGTCCTGTACTGTGAGCGGACCTTGCTTGAGGTGGAGCACTGGGCCCCTGGAAATATGGGTTCTTTCTTCTTCCTAACTGGGTCCCAGGAGTCCAGCAGGAGCTGAGAAGGGCATCGGCTGCTTTATGGAGACAACTAGGCAGGGTGTAAGAGCCTGGGGAAGAGGGTTGGGAAAAGGAAATATGGTTTCTGTCTGCGAGAAGTTTCCATTTGGGGGTAAAAGGTGGCCCCTTTGGGCCTCCCAATCCAATCTGACAAGGAGGGCAAGAGCTCTGCATGAGTCCAAGAAAGATGGAAGAAAGGAGGTACAGTCCACGCACTCCAGGGCTTCATGGCCTGCAGAGAGAAAGACCTGTTTCTTCTATCTTGGCCATAGGCTGCCCCACCCCTGACCAACCATGTCAGGAATCAAGCTACCAACCCACCCTGGACTGTGGCAAGTGCCGGGGTGAGACAGAACCCCTTCCTGTGCACCTGCCCGGCCTGGCGGTCCCTTCTCTCAGAGCTGCCTCCTCCTGGGGGCTGTAGCTTTGGCCAGGCCCAGGCACTCTGCTGGAGCCTGGCTTGCAGTGGGGGCCTCTCTGCTCAGGCCCACCTTTCCTTCCCCACCAGGAGCCTTGGGAGCTTGGGAGACATTCTGGGGCTGGCTCTGACACGAATTTGCTGCTCGGTGTGCCAGGCGATCAGAACTCACTCCTCTCCCTCTTCCCTGGGAGGTGTTGATAGTAACAGCAGAGACGAGCTGCCAAGTTGGCAGGAGAACAGAGCGACTGTGCACTGCGGATTGAGGGGGGCGGGGAGCAGCCAGCCGGCAGAGGGCTGGGCCAGAGCCACAGTTTGTTTATCCCTCCCGTCTCAGCAGCCGGCATCTTGCATGAGGAGGGGAGACTGTGCGGGAAGGTGGGAGGCTCTAAGCGAGGCCCGCCCGGGGCAGTGGTGCAGAGGGAGGCCTCTGGGAGGCTCCTGGGTCTGGGTTCTGCCAGAGGCAACAGTAGATACCTTCTGCCCCAGGAGGCAGGCCTCACCGGCAGGATAGAGGTCCATCTTTGTTCCTGCTGTGGAAGCAGCCATGGAGTTTCCAAACTGGAGTGGACCTGGGTGGGAGCTGGCGAGTTCTGGAGCTGCTTCCCGAGACAGAGAGAGAGAGAGAGAGAGAGAGAGAGGATCTTAGGAGGGCACCCATGCTGTCTGTCAAACAGACCTGGGACCTTTGGCAAGCATTCGACTTCTTTGAGCTTCCGAGATTAATAGCTACTCTAGGTGAGAGTTCAACAAGGTAGTAATAGCAAAACTTAGCTCACTACATGGCAAACACTGTCCTAAGAGTTGTGAGTGAATGCACTTAATCTTCAAGTGACTTTATCAGGTAGGTACTGTTAGTCCCGTTTTATTAATGAAGTAACTGAGGCACAGAGAGGTTAAGTGACTTACTCAAGGTCACAGAACTAGTGAGTAGCCAAGGTGGATTGAACCCAGTCATGAGTCACTTAGGCCGTGTTCTCAGCCCTTATACAAACTGCCTTCATAGTACAATAGAGTTCTTAGTACAGTGCCTGGCATACAGCAAGCATTTAATAAATGTTAGATCTCACCATTAGCCCAGAGCAGCCCCAAACAGGGGACCCAGGCTCCTGACGTTCCCCCCCCCCCCCACCAGGGACGCCATGGGGCCCTACTGTTGTCTTCCCTGCCATCTTTGGCCCACACTACCTGGCTTATTTGAGGAGCTGGAACATTTCCTCCTTTGGAATGAGAGCCACTGGCCTTCCCATTTCCCCTCCTCCTGTCCCCTCTTCCTGCCGAGGCAGAGCAGAGCAGAGCAGAGCAGAGCAGAGGAATTCTCAGCTTCCTCTAGTTACCCTCAGCCTGCGAAGAAAACAGAGTCTGCTGTGTCGGCTGCCAGTTCCTCTCTGGTGACAGCCACAACCCATTTGCTCAGCACCAGCCCCAACCCATGCTATGGGGAGAACGGGAAGCCTAGGGCCAGACCTGGGTGCCCTACATTAGACCCTGGGCCTGTCACTTCAGGGCTGGACCTTGGGGGCTGCTCATGGGGAGAGGGCCGGGCCAAATAATTTCTTGAAGACCCTCTTGGCTCTACAAACTGACTGAAGGCTGGTGTACTGCATTCATAGTCTCTTCCCTAGTGTAGGAAGTCCATTGCATAAATGTGTTCCTCGTATTTTGGGGCAGTTCATTCATGCAGCCTTACAAATTAGTAACCAGCTCTACGAGCCCATTACGCTGTGCTACTGGCTACCTTTGCCTCTTAGAAGGTACCAGGGAATGAGTCCTTTGCCACGTTCCGGGCAGCCAGAGCTACCTCTGTCAGCTGTGTGAGATAGCCACATCAGAGCCAGGAGTCTGGATTACCGACTGCTTCTGAGGCCTGAATTCCTCCCTGAGACAATGAAACCCCAATTATCAGTGCTCGGGGAAAGGAACTGCAGTGTAGATAATCTGAAAACAACACTGTTATGTTATGTGGGGCGGCGGGGCGCAGGGAGGGGGGAACATTGTGGGTATCTTAGCTACAGATTTACCCTCCTAATCATTTCCTTCAGGTCATGACTGATGGCAGGCCGGCCCAGAGGCAGGGGGATGCCCAAGATGACCTGTAAGTGTTCCTTCCCTCTGGAGGCCTCCGTAGAAATCCAGAATGAGCGAGCAGAAGTGGGTCGAGGTTCGATTTTCCTGAAGAAGCTCTGAGCTGGAGACAGGATGCGTTGACTATTTATTTATTTACGAGGCTATCGATTATAATGCAGCTTTTCCACAGGATCCTGGGCTGGAGTTGGGGGAAGAATCCTCTTATCATTTAGCTTCCTTTGCCCTGAGATGTCAGGTGCTCAGATAGGCTGCTCCTCCCTCTCCTTGTTCTTCCTCCTTTTCCCACCCCTTCTGCGGCCCTCACACCTGAGCACACTGAGGGTTGGGGGCTCCGGACAGCCTCCCTAGTTTCCTCTTTTCTCATATCTGAATGTTCTGGGTTTCTTCCAATATTTAGGATACACACCCCAAATCTTAACAGCAGGGAGTTGCTTAACTCAGGTACAGGCGTTCGATTTCTGAGCTGTGAAAGACCTCTGAGATCCTTCCAGCAAAACCCTTTTGTTTTACTGAGAAGGAACAGAGGCCAAGGGGAAGTGATTTCCCCAAAGTCTCACAAAGAGAGACGCACAAGGTGGACAAGAATGGAGGCCTCCTGATACCCCCCAGGTGAGGACACTTAGCGCCTTACCACGTGGCCTCCCAATCTGGCCCCTCAACCCCGGGTTGGGGATGGCACTGAGCTAGGAATCCCTCTCTGGGAAGGTGGCCCCTTTTGCAGCCGCTCCTTAGTTTGTTTTGAGCTCGGTGAAATCTCGCTCTCAGTCTCCCCCACTCCGACCTGGGATCGAAGGGTTTGTGTATAACCCCAGAGGAAGACGGAAGCCAGTGACAATGATAATGAACCAGCTCAGCCTCTTCCGGCTGAATCCACCCTCCAGTCCTCCCTCCCTCCCCATCAGCCACCTTTCCAGAGGCCTCTCCCAGCCTCTGTGCTCCATCACTGGCCTTCAGATTGGCACAGCTACCCATGTCTGCTTGTCCTTGTGAAAGAAAACCAGGGCTCTCCCTCAGCCCTGTTTCTCGGGCTCAATTTGCCAGAGAGGCAGGAACAGGCCTCCCTCGGTGGGCAGAATCCAGGACGCAGGCCAACACTGCACCAAGCCCCAAGGGCTGGCTCCCCACTTTGGGGACCCTCCCCACTTTGGCCCAGTTGAACTTGGCTCTAAAGATGAGGACAATTGCTTGGGGCTAGGTGGGCACTCTGCCCTATGTCATTATACTTCACACGTGCGTTTTGGCATCCTGTGTTCCAAAGTTTACCCCCAACTGAATTCACCGACTTCAACTCTTTTTCTTCCCTTTTCAGAGGCTATGCTGTAGCAAAAAGGAAATCCTTCCAAGCACCACACTCTCTCCCTGTGCCCCTATCATTCTAGACTGCCTTTCCCTCCTGCTCTACACATGCAGAAAAACCATATTCTATGCCACTTTCCAGCTGACATCCATAGCGGGTGGACCCCTGAAAATTCTCATTTTTCCATGGGGTTACATAGTTAGTAGGTGAGAAAGTAAGGATTTGAACCAGGTCTGTTGTTCCAGAGTCTGTACTCTCAGCCATTGCACTATATTGACCATCAAGAAACAGCCACCCTTCCCAAAATTATCTTTCTCTCATCTAGGATTTTACCTGCACTTTCCTCCCCCCGCCCCATGTTTATTTATTTATTTATTTATTTATTTATTTTTTCCCAACATTTTTTTAATTTATTTTTGGGACAGAGAGAGACAGAGCATGAATGGGGGAGGGGCAGAGAGAGAGGGAGACACAGAATCGGAAACAGGCTCCAGGCTCAGAGCCATCAGCCCAGAGCCTGACGCAGGGCTCGAACTCACGGACCGCGAGATCGTGACCTGGCTGAAGTCGGACGCTTAACCGACTGCGCACCCAGGCGCCCCTGTTTATTTATTTTTGAGAGAGAGAGAGTGCAAGCTGGAGAGGAGCAGAAAGAGAGAGTCAGAGGATATGAAGCAGCAGGCTCTGCACTGTCAGTGGAGACCCCCTACACAGGGCTTGAACTCACCAACCATGAGACCATGACCTGAGTGGAAGTTGGATGCTTAACCGACTGAGCCACCCAGGAGCCCCCTTACCTGTGCTTTCCTTATCACACATCACTTTTTGATTTTTTTATTGTAACTATTTATATCATATACCTTACCTTCCTTACTAGACTATGATCTCCTCAACAGTAGGGATTGGGTCACATTTGGTGTGTCCCCAGCACCAGGCCCTGTGCTAGCACATGGCAGGGGGCCATTAAATGTGTGTTGGATGAGGGAATGAATACACGATTGAATGGATTTGAATCGTAGTGAGGTCTAGTGTTTGCCCATGGTGGAGCAGGGAGTCAGAACTCACTTTTCTGATGGGCCCAGCTTCCCGCTTCCTTGATAAAGACACCGTGGGAAGTGAAGGGGATGGAAGTGTTTCATTGATGAGTGAGGTCAGGAACACAAACCCCTGCATGTCTGTAATTACAGAGCTTCTTCACGCTGGCAGCATGCTGGGGAATGTTTTCAGTTCTCCAGGTTGGGAACTGCAGGTATTCTTGATGGCTTTGTGTGATCTCACACAGCTCTGAAAGGAAAAGAGAGAAGAGGCTGATAAAACTTGTGAGTGATCGCTTTGTCAAGTATAGGGTCTGCCCATAGAGCAAGGGCCTCCAGCATGCACCCCACCTTCAAGACCCACTTCATTAGCTCAGAGGGGTCTCCAGCAACCCTTTCTGTGCTGGCTGGCCTCTTTGGGGGATCAGGGACTCCGCATGGAGCAGCTCATGGTCTCTAGCTGGGTTAAGGGCAGGGTCAATCCACTGGGAGTCCTTCCAAGTTGAGAAGGAGTAACAGGAAGCTCTGAGGTTCAAGGCACTGGGCAGAGGACCTGGAGTGTGTGTATCATCTACAAAGGGTGTGTATTTGTGTGTGTGTGCACATATGGGTGTTTGTGTGTGCTCATGCTCACCTGAATGTGTCAGAAGCAGTGAGGGGGCCCTAAAGTGGGACTGTGCTTTCTGCAAGGCCTTGAGGATAGCTGCTGGGTACACTTTCTTCAAGGCTCTGTTCAAGATTCAGCTTTTCGGGGCGTGTCTGGGTGGTTCAGTAGGTTGAGCCTCTGATTCTTGATCTGGAGTCAGGTCTTGATCTCACGATTGTGAGTTTGAGCCCTGCATTGGGCTCCATGCTGGGCATGAAGCTTACTTAAAAAAAAAAAAAAAGAATAAAAAATAAAAGATTCAGTTTTTCTGCTCCAAGGCAAAATAGGCAGATAGGCTGATCAGACTCCTGGGAGGATCATGGCTGAAAGAATGGTTTCCGGCTTTGCCTTCTGCTCTCACTTTTGTTGAGAGAATGTAGGTTCCTAGCCAGCACTCCCAGCCTCATTCCCACAACTGTGGGAATCTCCTGCCCAAACAGAACCACAGCCTAAAAACTTTGCCTGTGCATGGTAGTTTTACTTTGATACTTGTCTTTTCAAAGCCCATTTACATCCATTATCACCTTTCATTCTTACAACAACCCCTCCAGAGGTGCAGAAAGCTGATTCTTTTTTTTGACTTTGTTTTAATGTTTATTTATTTATGTTGAGAAAGAGAGAGAGAGAGAGGGCGCATGCATGTGTAAGTGGGAAGGGGGCAGAGAGAGAGAGAGAGAGAGAATCCCAAGCAGGCTCTGCACTAACAAGCATAGAGCCCAATGTGGGGCTCGAACTCATGAACTGTGAGATCACGACCTGAGCCAAAATTAAGAGTTGGATTCTTAACCGACTGAGCCACCCAGGTGGCCCAAAAGCTGATTTTTTTTATTATAAATGTTTGTTTGTTTATTTATTTATTTATTTATTTATTTATTTTGAGAGAGAGAGAGAGAAAGAGAGAGCAAGCAAAAGTGGGGGGGGGGGGCGCAGAGAGAGAGGGAGAGAGACAGAATCCCAAGCAGGCTCGCATTGTCAGCTCAGAGCCGGACAAAGGGCTTTATCTCATAACCATGAGATCATGACCTGAACCGAAATCAAGAGCTGGATGTTTTAATGACTGAGCCACCAAGGTGCCCCTCTTTTGATTATAGATGAGGAATTAAAGCCCAGAGCAGCTATATGGGCTTGTTTTGGGGCACACAGTAAATTAACAATGGAACCCCAGGCACTCCCTCTCTGGCTTCTTGACTCCAATTTCTTTCCTATCTTCAGTTCTGGGTCCCCATCTCCCCATCTCCTCCACCTCCTGTCTCCTCAAAGGAAATCTTCACAGAGAGGCTCACACTTTATAAGAAACATGCACATCAATTCTCCTGGTGCTGGGTAGACAGCAACTCAAAATGGGCACCCTTCTCACCTCCTTCCCTCATTCTGACCCACCCCACTCCACCCCACCCAGGAGGAAGCTCATTTTTGGTAAGTATCCTCAATATAGCTCTTTCTGAAAATGTTGGGGGCACATGCCAGAGAGCTTCCTTGGGAGGAGAGCCAGTATTGTTTGCCCTTCTTGGGAAAGGGGAAGAGACAGTGGTGGCTTGGGTCTCTATAAATGAACATATGTGGGCCTGGAGCAGGACTGGAGACTGGCAATGTGTTGCAAATTTCCCTTTGCCTCACTTCCCAGACTGGGAACCTAATGGTCACCTGGCCATTTCTTTGAGGCTTAGAAGTCATGAGGTCTGGTGTTACCCTACCTGAAATTTTGTTTATTTGGCTTTGGGGTGAGTCATTCATTGACTTGTTCATTGGTTCAGCAAATGCTTGTTGACTACTGGCCACATGTCAGTAGTCTTTCCTCTGGATACCACAGTGAATGCAACAGGCAAGATTCTAATCAGTCTGGAAAAGGACACAGCTAGTTGGCAAAACTGTTAGTTGGGGGTGGGGTAGAGTGGGGTCAAGGTAGAGATGTAAAGGGAGCTCAGAGAAACAGGGTAGCAGGGAAAGCCTCCTGGGGAAGAGACCTCTAAGGAGGATGGAAAGATGAGTGGCACTTTAAGCACCCAAGAGTATAAAGAGTGTTCCGGACACAGAATAGCATGTGTGAAGGCCTGGAACCTAGAGACAAGAGGCAAGAGGCAGGGGGAGGAGGTAAGTAATAAAAGATGAGGCTGAAAGGTGAGGCTGGGGCTGGGTCACGAAGCCTTGAAAACCGTACTGAGTGGAATGAACTTTACCCTAAAGATAATGGCTAAGCCACGGACAGGATTTAAGAAGATCGTGACGTGTTCAGATTTGTGTTTTAGAAAGATCTATTTTGGTTTTGTGTGGAGAGGTGCTGTTCACTGGAAATGTGACAAGAGCCACAAATGTGAGCCACATGTGTAATTTAAAATTTTCTAGTCGTCACCTTAAAAATGTAAAAGGATGTAAAAAGAAATAGGTGAAATTTTTAAAAATAATAGATGCTATTTAATCCAATATATCAAAATACTATCATTTAACAGATAATCAATAGAGAAATCTTAATAAGATATTTTACTTTTTTTTCATATTAAGCCTTCAAAATCCAGTGTGTATTTGACACTGATAATGCATCTCAATTTGGACTAGCCACGTTTTGAGTGCTCAATAGCTACATATGTTTGGTGGCTACCGTGTAGATGCAGAGAGTGTGCTTGAGAGGAGCAAGAATGGCAGAGCTGTTGCAGTGGACCTGGAGGAGGATAGTGGCTTGGGGACAGAGACAAAGGGACAGATCTCAGAGAGATGACTCCCAGGCTGCCATACCAGGCCAGAACTTAATACCTATAGACTCCTTTTATCTGAAAGAGAAATAAACTTCTATCTCATTTGGGCCATTTTACTTGGGACTTCCCTGCTAGTCACATCTGGACCTAATTTTATTTTATTTATTTATATTTTAATGTTTATTTATTTATTTTGAGAGAGAGAGAGAGGCAGAGTGCACACATGCACACACGCACACACGCACAAGAACAGGGGAGGGGCAGAGAGAGAGGGAGAGAGAGAATCCCAAGCAGGTTCTGCCCCAGCATAGGGCTCAGCCTCACAACAGCGAGATCATGACCTGAGCTGATATTAAGAGTCAGACGCTCAACTGAATGAGCCACCCAGGCACCCCTGGACCTAATTTTAAAGAATATAGCACCTCAATGGAGATCTCTAATGGATAGTTAGATCTGATGGGTCTAAATAAGTAGACAGGTCTGAGAAAGCTACACATAGATTGGAATTTCCAGTCCATAGTTGGTCATGAAGCCATGGTAACATAGAAGATCTCCAAGGGAAAGTGGTCCAGTGAGAAGAGAAAAGAATCTAGAACAGAACTCTGAGGAACACCAGCACTTAGGATGGGCAGAAGAAGAAGAGCCTGCTAAGGAGACTGAGAAGGAGCAGCCAGAGAGGTAGGAAGGCATCAGGGAAGTGCTGTGCCATGGAGCTTAAGGAGGAGAGAGTCCCAAGGAGGGTGTGACCAACAGTGGTAATGGCAGCTGTCACTGCTTGCTTCTGTAGGTGTGGATGGCACCAGAGAGTCTGAGTAAACCAACTCCGGTTTCTGTTGCAGCCCGAGTTCCAACAAAGGCTGGTCACATCATCCTCCTGCTCAGTGCCCTTCAGTGGGCTCTGGGTTTCTTAAGGATAAAGTTCTAGCTCCACAGCATATCCTTTAGCCACCTCCAAAGTCTGGCCTTAACTTTTCTGTCCACCCTGTTTCCTTCTCCAGAACACTGCTCTCCTGCAAGGCCTGACTTCCTACAATTCTCTATCTTAGCCAGTGAGCTTCTCTCTAACTAAAGAAACGTACTTCCTCCCTTTTCTTTTTTTTCCTTCAAAACCTACCATGCTTCAAGACTTACCTCAAATGTCAACTCTTCTGTTCCCTGATTCTTCCAGAAAGATTGATTACCACCCAACCCTGTGTCCCCCATGAGCATTTGTTCACTCTTGATCACAGTTCTCATCATAGTCTAGCCTGGGGTCAAGTTGGTTGCGTACATGTGTGTCTCCCCAGCTAAAAGGCTGTGAGGGTGGAGAAGAAGTCTGAGGCTACTTCTGGATACTCATCCATGTCCCGTTTCCACAGAGCTTGTTACAAATGTTTAAGAAATGTTTATGGATTTAATGAAATTTTGTCCCTCACAGCCCTCAATTAATAGTGTGGTTTCTGGTTTTGTTTTTTTTTTTTTTCATATCACTTCAGGGATTGGGGGGGCAAGGGAGACACTAAAATAGAGAGAACTCTGATTTAGAGGAAAATAGACAAGGAACTGAGTTTAAATCCAGCTGCTCAAAGAAATAGTTCCAGTCTGAGCTTCTCCTGACCCAGGAGCTTTTATCATCTGAGTGCTGGAGAACCACCTTATTCATAGGAAAGCAAGAGAAAAATTAATGCAATAAAAGTTGGTACCTTGAAGAGGTGAACAAAGGTGACAAATCTCTAGCTAGACCAAGAGAAAAGAGAAGACTCAGTTACTAAAGTCAGGAATGAAAGAAGGGACATTTCTACAGATCTTAAAGAAATAAAAAAGATTATAAAGTAACACTATGAACAACTATATGCTATCAAATTAGGTGACCCTAGATAAAATGGACAAATTCTTGAAAGACACAAACTACTGAAACTACTTCATGAAATAGATAGATAATATGAATAGACCTAAAAGAAGTAGATTGCTTTGGTATTTTTAAAACTTCCCACAAAGAAAATTCCAAGCCTAAATGGCTTTACTGAATTCTACCAAATGTTTAAAGAATAATATCCATCCTCCACACTCTTCCAAAAAAAAAAAAAAAAAGAAAAGAAAAAGAAAAAGAAAGAAAGAATAGTAGGGAACACTTTCCAATGCAGTCCAGTATTATCCAGATGCCCAAACAAGACAAAGACATCACAAGAAAACTATACATCAATATTGCTTATGTATATAGATACAAAAATCCTCTGTCAGCACAGAGCCTGATATGGGGCTAGATCAGTACCTGAGCCAAAGTCGGCGCTTAACCAATTAAGCCACCCAGGCACCCCATAATAACATTAAAAAAAAAGAATGAGGGGCACCTGGGTGGCTCAGTTGGTTAAACATCTGGTTCTTGATTTTGGCTCAGGTCATGATCTCATGGTTTGTGAGTTCAGGCCCCGCATCAGGCTCTGCACTGATGGTGGGGAGCCTGCTTAGGATTCTGTCTCTCTCCCTCTCTCTGCCCCTCCTCCACTCATACTTTCTCTCTCTCTCAAAATAAATAAATAAAATAAAACATTTAATAAAATACAATAAAGAATGAAATACTTAGGAATATATTTACCAAAAAAGTGAAAATTATAACAAATTATAACACAACTGAAAATTATAACACATTATTAAAAGAAATTAAAGAAGACCTAAATAAATGGAAAGAAATCCCATGTTCATGGATCAGAACATGTTAATATTATCTTAATTATCTTAATATTGTTAAGATAGCAATACTCCCCAACTTGATCTATGACTTAACATAATCTCTATTGAAAGTCCAGCTGGCTTTTTTACAGAAATTGGTAAGCTGGTCCTTAAGGTAATATGGAAATGCCGGGGATCCAAATTAGACAAAGAATCTTGAAAAAGAAGAGCAAATTTGGAGGACATTTCCAGATTTCATAACTTACTAAGCTATAGTGAGAATACAGTATCATACTGGCATAAGGATAGGTAGATCAATGGAATACAATTGGCAGTCTAAAAAAGAAACACATTTATGGTCAATTGATCTTTGATAAGGGTGTCAAGACAATTTAGTAGTGAAAGGATAGTCTTTTCAACTAAAGATGTGGCACAATTGGATATCCACAAGCAAAACAATGAAGTTAAACCCCATCTCACACCATACAAAAATTAACTCAAATAGGTTCATTTAGAAAGAGCTAAAACTCTTAAAAGAAAATGTAGAAGTAGATCTTTGTGACCTTGGATTAGGCAATGATTTCTTGGAATGACATCAAAAGCACAAGGGACAAAAAATTTGACAAATTTGTCTTCATCAAAATTCACAACTTTTGTGCTTCAAAGGTCACCATCAAGAAAATGAAAATACAACCGAGGGAAAAAAAAGAAAATCAAAATACAATCCACAGAATGGGAGAAAATATTTGTAAATCATATCTCTGGTGAGGGTCTAGTATCTAGAATGTATAAAGAACTCTTACAATTCAATAATATAAAGACAATACAAACCTAATATAAAATATAAAAATGGGCAAAGTATCTGAACATATTTTTCCAAAGAAATATACACACTGCCAATTACATGAAAAGATGCTCAAGATCATTAAACACCAAGGAAATGTGAATGAAAACTACAGTTGGCTTCATACCCTCTAGGATGGCTATACTATAGAAGACAATAATAGGTGTGGGGTGAGAATGTGGAGAAATTGCAACTCTCATACACTGCTGGTAGGAATGTAAAATGAAGCAATTGCTTTGGAAAATAGTCTGACCATTCCTCAAAAGGTTAAGCATAGCATTGCTATGAAACCCAGCAATTCTACACCGGGGTGTATAGTCAAGAGAATTGAAGTCATATATCCACCCCAAAACTTGTGTAAGAATGCTTATAGAGGCATTGCCCATAACAGCTAAAAAGTGGAAACAACCCAAATGTCCATCAACTAATGAAGGGATAAACAAAATACGGTATGTTTATATGATGGAATATTAACCAGTCATAAAAAGGAATGAAGTACAGATTCATGCTATAACATGGATGAACCTAGACAACATTATACTAAGTGAACTAAGACAGTCCTAAAAGACCAGGTATTTTATTATTTAAAAAATTTTTTTAAAATATTTATTTTTGAGAGAGAGAGATAGAATGCAAGCAGGTGAGGGGCAGAGAGAGGAGATACAGAATCTGAAGCAGGCTCCAGGCTCTGAGCTGTCAGCACAGAGCCCAATGCAGGGCTCGAACCCACGAGACATGAGATCATGACCTGAGTTGAAGTCAGATGCTTAATTGACTAAGCCACTCAGGCGACCCAAGACCATGTATTTTATGACTCAATTTGTAGGAAATGTCCACATTAGGCAAATCTATAGAGACAGAAAGTACATTAATGGGAACTGGGGACAAATGGAGGAGTGACTGCCAATGAGTATAGGGTTTCTTTTTTGGGTGGTGAAAATGTTCTAAAGTTAGGTAGTGGTGATGGTTGCACAGCTCTGTGAATACTAAAAACCATTGAATCGTGCACTAAAGCTGCTATATATGTAAAAACAGAATTAGCTTATTACGTTGAAATGTAAGGTGGGCCTCCATATCCTAGTGAGAAGATTTTTTTAAAAAGTTTTTGCCAACTGGAATATACTTCAATATGCCTAGCAAGGCAAAGTTTTTCTTCAAAATTGTTCTCAGAGAGGAAGGCAAAGTTGTACAGACCTCATTTTTTAGGACTCCACTCACCATTCCCCACCTCACTCTATGGGACTGAGGGTGTGAGAGCTTAGTGTTTGTTTTTATGACAGTGGGAACAAGGTTCTCCCTCATAAATAATCTTGCCTCCCACTCTGGAGGCTCTCCAAGAGTAGACATCTGTGTTTCTGCCTGCCCAGCACCCACTCTCTTGCTTCTTGCAACTTCATGTGGATTTTCCTTCTGTCAGATATTCCCCCCTCGATCTCAGAAGGTCTTTCAGGCTGCCTTCACTTCCAGGGCCAAAAAGTGGACCTGTGAGCCAATCTGTCCAATGAGATGCCCTTCTTTGGGAATTGAATCGACAGTTGGTCTGACTCAAGGAAAATGCCAGTGATTTGCCCCACTGAGATGCCCTGGGAAACTATTCCATGGTTCCTACTCCCTGGAGTCAGGGGTCTACTCTGGTCCTGCTTTTTTCTTCAGATGTTTCGTGCACTCAAGAACCCTAACTTGATCTTTTGCACAAGGACTGACAAATTCCATATTACTCTTTTGGTTCTCCCATGGCAGGGGCAGGGTTCCTCAGGATTGTGCAGACAATGACGGAGGAAGACTCCTAAATTATGAGGAGTTGTGATCTAGAAACCACTACTTGCATTGGAACATCTTTTTTCTGGTTCTTTCTTGATGACCACTTGCTTTAATATTTTAATTGAAGCTCAAACATTAATTGAACTTTAACTATGTCAAGGCACTTTGTTAGTTGAGAGAATACAAAGATGAACAGAATGATATCCCAACTCTGTTGGGTGGTGGGAGTATAGAGGAATGCTCTCTGAATTCTAAGAGGATCAGAGAGATCAGAAAAGAGGGTATTTAAGCTTGGCTACAGGTAGAGAAATTTCTCTAACCCACAGGGCAAGTATCCTTTATGATGGGGTATTGAAATCAGAGAATCATAGACCTGTGAAATCTGGGGGCTGACAGGGACCTTATAGATTATCCAGTCCTACATTTTCTAGATGAAGAAATCCATATTCTGAGGAATAAAATGATTTGACTGAGCCAATTTGGGCTTAGGACTTCTCCTCTGACTCCTATTCTAGTCTCATCTCACTAGTCCTTGGGCACATGGTTGACCTTGGCTGGCTCCTCCAGGTTTTGGGGGACTTGGGGAGGAGGAAAGGCAATATTTAGGACTTGGTAAATGGTTGCCTAGGGAAACATGTTTTCCAAGGCCACTCAAGAAATCAGTGGGGAATTGGGGCAGATTCCAGTCGTTCTTGTCACATTGCTTTCTTCCTTAGGTTCCCCCCCCCCAAAATGGGGACTTGGCAGAGGGAACTGGCACCAGGGTCTGCACTGTACTGAGTTTGAGGGTGTATGTTCCCACCCTTCTCCATCCTCCTGAAATCCTTGAAGCAAGTCAACAACTCAAGGGCTTGGTGAAACGACTTTTGTCATTGCCATGCTCTATTTCTTCTCAGTGACCTGGTCAGCTGGGGTGGAAGAACCTTTGGTTATTTTACCTATAAGGGTCAGGATATCAGCCAAATACCCAACAGGGAGTATGAGGAGGAAATCAATTCAGACATCAGGCCTGGGTGTTCCCCAGTGCTGACAATGGTTTACCTTAGCCAGCAACTTGTTCTGGGCAGGAAGGGCCCCAGTGTAAATAGCATGCTTTGCTAGTTCTAGGGAAAGAGAAAACCCAAATACGGTTCTTTGGGTGGAGGAAGGGATGGAGTGTCCTTCTAATCCATGTTTTTCAGCCATGGAGTAGTTTCATCCACATTCATGGTTTTTATCATGATGTGGGCCCTGATGGCCCCCTAAGTCCTGACCTCTCCACTGTGGGAGTCCCGCAGGCCCTACCCTAATAGAAATGATCAATGTAACCAATACTTCTAGAGAACTTCCCACGTAACAAGAACTGTGCTAGATTCTACAGCCCATACATAAATAAGATGTAATCCCTGTCTGCAAAGAACTACAGACAAATTTAAGCCTCACAAGTTTAATAGAATGTGGTCAGTGATAAGCCCTGGATGTTGTCAAAGCATCTGGGATTCAGGAAGGCTTCATAGAGGACACTCATACCGACGAGTTAGCCAGCAATGAAAGCCACAAACCTCACAGGCAAGGGAACCACATGAAAAAAGGTGTGGAATCTGGGTGTGAGGAAAACCACAGGCAGTAGACAGTGTTAGTAGAGCACGAAGAGGGAGATGGAAAGTGTGGGGAGATAAGGTAGGGGTGTGAGATGGGGGAGGTAAGTTATGGGAAAGAGCAGTCTTTTTTTCTGAGCAGGGACGCAGGATGTGCCTAGGAGATTTGCATTTTAGACAGAACACTTCAGTGTGGATTTGGGGAGGAGGAGCCAGGATTGAAGGCAGGGAACCAACTAGAAGAGATGATGAGTGCCCCATGCAGGGTATTCATGATGAGAGGGGGCACGGACTGGAGAAATAGCCAAGAGGTGGGTGATGACAGACCTATGGTGGGTTCTAGGGAAAGAGAAGATCCCGAACACAGTTCTTTGGGTGGAGGAAGGGATGGAGTGTCTTTCTAATCCATATTTCTCAGCCATGGAGTAGTTTCATCCACATTCATGGTTCGCAGGTTTCTGACTTGGTGCCTGGGTAGATAATAGGGCCGTGAACTGAGGTAAGAAATACAGGGAAGGGAAACAAGTCTGGAAAAGAAATGTGGATGATGGCTAACATTTATTAATCACTTATATGGACCAGGCATCATGCCAAGAGTTTTTCCAGTATTTTCTCCTAACTATGAAGTAGATACTGTTCTTGATTTACAGAGGAGGAAAATGAAAATCTGAGATGATGAATAGTTTGACTAGATCTGCACAGCTGGTAGACTGGTGGAAAGAATTTCGAATCCAGGCATTCTGGCACCAGGGCCAATGCTTCTAATGACCAGGCTTTGTATGTGTGTATGTGAAGAGTCTGAGGAGCCCGTGGGACACCCACAGTGGGGAGATCTGAGATTTGGGGGGGGGGACCATCAGGGCCCTAGGGGACCCTTAGGTTAAAGAAGGGAGCAAGGGATAGGGGGCCCACAGATAAGGCAAGAATGAAAGTCCCCTGTGATTTTTACATTTGAAGACACGGTTATGTCATCCGGGCAACAGATAACTGGGCAATCACGAATGTGTAGTGGCATCAAATAAAAAGATCCACCAAGTTAAGCTGACGTATTAATTACAGCAGTTCCTGTGTTGCATAGTAATTACCCTAAACAGTACGCATTTCACATAAATAGCAGTAATTAGTATAGCACAAGTTTCCCAAACTGTGTCCTGTGGAATAGTAGTTCCTGGAGACGTTAATAAACGTTTGGATGAAAAAGGGCTTAGGAGTAAGGCAAGTTTACGAAATGCTGGTATAATTCAGATAGAAAACCAAACCCTTGGTTTACAGTTTTTTCTTTTCTCGGTTAGGAGGCAGGATAGCGGAAGGCTAAGAGTATAGGCCCTGGGAACAGACAGCCTGGGGCTGAATCCTGCACTGACAAAAGCTGGGTAACCTTGGGCAAGTTACTGAACTTCTCTAAGGGGTAGTTTCTGCGTCTGTGCAGAAAGATGGTAATACATATTCACTGTAATTGTTTCAGATTTAAATGCAACAACACATTTAAAACACTTAGAATAGAGCCTGGCGCAGAGTGAGGGCTCTATAAATATTAATTATTGTCTATAAACCATACTATTATTAGCAAGTCTCCATGATATCCCACAGAGTCAGTCTTTCTCACACGTATTTCACACACACACTGACATTCATATTTCTTAACAGCAAAGCACTGGTTCTAACTCTGTGCCCTTACCTCCACCCCACCACAGCCCAGGACCGGGAATGACCAAATGCTTGCCTACTCTACTCTAAGCATTGAGGCCAGGGAGAGGGAGGATTTATATATACATCAGCAGTATGGCCTTGGCAGGGCCACCACTAGTTCAGTTTCCTCTGTGCCCACTTGAAAAAAAAGTACGCATCTTTTGGGTGAACGTTGTCCTGTACCAGGGCACGCAGTTTAGCAAGTGAAGTGTAGGCTATATTTTAGCTCTCACTTGCCTTTTAGCCTGAATGTCATTGTACAATGAACAACCTGCACAACCATACATGGCTGTTCTGATCTTTAGACCATAGAAGGGGCTGGAAGCTAATGACCATTGGAGAAGGAGGGTAAGAGTTCTCCTCCCAGTAATCCATGAGATTAGCTCTCCACAAACCTTGAGGTGATAAAGCATCCTTCTTCATCTCCTCCCTCTCTCCCCACATGTGCCCCGCCCCCCATTCATTCACACAGAGGCTGACATCAGAATACCCTGGGTGTGAGGGGATACAGCAGGCCTCGTCTATTTCTCTGAAATACCGAGTTTGGGAGATGATAGAACTGTGGCCAGCAGAATGGGAGGGCGTGATTTCTAGGTTTTCCCTAACACATAATGAACATTAAATTATGATGCTCCTCACCAGAGAAGACCAGGGCCAGAGCAAGTCTGACTTCCTGACCATGGTTTGGGACAGTGAAGGGAAAATGGGAATGGGAGCTTCTTAATCCTCACTGTGTGGCCCAAATGCATAGCTCCCTATACAGATTCTCACCACCCCTTTAGGTAGATACTTCCTTTGTGAAACAGAAGGGAAGAAAAATGCAGACATTTCCTGTTCTCTGGAGGTGGGTGGGGTAGAGTGGAAGGCAGGCACCCTCCCAATGGGCACATGCATTAAGGCTCACTCCCACAAATAGCCCCTTCAGCCACCAGAGGGGCTGCTGCCTAGAAGCTAAGACCAGGCCTGACTTGCCAGTGATCTGGTGAGGGCTTTGGTTCTCTCCTCTGTAAGGTGAGAAATATGGATGGCCTGAATTTTAAGCCCCTCACATCTCTGCCATACTTTGGTTCGCACGTCTAGGGGGTTCTATTCACTCCCCCTCCAGTCTAGACTGACTAGAAATGGCCTATTCTCACCTCTATCCCAGGAGCCTGCGTGCCAAAGACCAACCTCCCTTCTCACAACTGTGCTTAGGGTCGGCCTCCATTGCTCTTGGTGATAAAGAGCAGCTGGAGCTCCAGCTGGGAGTTTAGGTCCTGTGGCCTTGAGACTCGGGAACAAAGGCTGAGCTGCGTGGGGAAGGGACTTTTCCTGAATGTAAGGGGAGGGGGAGCCCTTGGGGCTGTTTGTGCCTATACCTCTCTGTGGAGCAGGCTGTTCCTCTTCTTCCTACAGATCTGGGGGGAGGAAAGGGGTCCTGTCTTTTCCTCTGAGGCTGATGACTTCACCTCCTTCCCTGCTTCTTCCTCAGGTTAGGATCTCTACCCCTTCCCCAGCTGCTCCCCGGGTCTGAATCTCCTTCCCTCTCTCTTCCTTTATTCTTCTTGGGATTGGGGTCTTTATACCCCTCCCTCTGTCTAAGCCTTGCCTCTTTATTCCTTTTTAGGCCTGGCCTCCTAGCCCTGGTAGAAGGGTCTGCATTCTTCTCCTTCTTTCTCTTCTTAAGGCCACATTCCCTCCCCCAACCCTTTCCAGCTCCCCCTCCCTCCGCCCCGAGGCATTGTGGGAGGAAACAAGATGTGGGGCGAGAGAGGCGCGGGGAGAAGCCCGCAGTGCGGGGCCGGGCGGGCGCAGCCAATGGGGAGGGCGGACGGCGGCGCGCGCGGCGGGGGGGCGGGGGCGGGGCGCTATTTCAGTGGGGGCCGCGCGTCGGCCGCGCTCAGCGGCAGAGCGGAGCGGAGCTGTGAGGCGCCAGCGCGGAGCAGGCGGGCGGGTCGGCGGGCGAGAGGCGGAGCGCGGGCGGCCGGGGAAGCTCGAAGGGCCGACGGCGACGGCGAGCGCTCGGCCCGGGGCTGCGGGAACCGGAGACCGCGGCGGCGGCGGCTGCTGCCGGAGGAGCCGAGGGGACACCGCCCCTGCCCGCGCCCAGCCTCAGGCCATCGCTGCTCTCCCGGGGCCCCGCGCAGACTAGCCTCCGTGAAGGTGAGCGGTGGGTGGGGGCGTCCCCGGGGCGGCGGCCCGCACCTGTCGCGTGTAGGCCCACGCGCCGGGCCCAGCCCCGACGCCCGGAGCAGGGCTGGCCTCGGCGTGACGCCCCCGGCGCCCCTCCTTCCCGGGGCTGCGCCACCCCGTGTCCTGGCGACCCCTGGGCGCGGCTGGAGGCCCTGGGCTGCGGAGGTGCGGCTCCCCGCCTCCTCCCCGCCCCCCACCCCTACAGTCTCTGCGCTGCGTGGAGGCCCCTGGTGTTTGGGGCCGAGGGAGAGGGGGTGGAGAGGGCTCGGGCGTGACGCGGCGCCTCCTGCCGCCGCCGCCGCCACCCTCTGGGGCGTCCTTCCTGCAGCGAGGACGCCCAGTCACTCCGGCGCTGCTCCAGGCCGGGCGGGGGAGGGCGGCTGACCGGCCGGGGCGGAGGTGGGGGGAGGATGCTTTCTCCTTCCCCAGGTGCTGGCCTTTGGGGACCGCCGCTCTCTGGAGGATGGCACGGTGGAGGGATAAGCCCCCTTGGAGATCTCAAGGGAGGAAATACAAGCGTTTGTGTGTGTTGGGGGCTGGGGAGGGTAGGGTGGTCCGTTTTTCGGAGGCTTAGCCTTTTCTGTTGCAAAACCGGGGTTAGAGGATGGGGAGCTGTCCTGGAGTGCCCTCTTCGCTTTTCACAGGATCCCCTGGCTCTTGACTGAGGCAGCTGGCCTGGGGCCTTCTGGTCATTCTTCTGTCTGAAGGCCCAAGTCCCCCTTTTTTTTTCTCAGGAGGGAGGGGTTAGGCAGGGCACCTCCCTGTCCTTTTCTCATTGGCACCTTGGACAGGGCAGGTTGGGGCTAGGCCTCCCCTCTCAGACGCCTGGGGGGCCAGGGGTGAAGAATCGTAGCATTGTAGTCACAAGACCCAACGTTATGTAACTGCAGGCTCTCTCCTACTAGAGAGTAAGGTGGCTTTTAATTATTGTGACAAAGTTGTTCCTTTGGACTTTGGTGGTGAGGCACTGGAGCAGGTGAGTTTGCTGGGAAAACCGGTGCCAATTTCATGCTTTAACTTCGCAGTCTCTAACCAGGCCCCACCCCCACCCTAGCGTTTGTAAACAGTGCCCCCTTCTGAGTGGTAACCTGGCATAGGGTACCAGGTGATACTAGTTTTCTTCAAATATAAAGAGCCTTATAGTATCAGAACATTCTTCCTCTGCTGCTGTTGTATATCTGCTCAAACTCCTTGAAGTTGCCCCATATCATATTTCAACCATTGGTTTTTAAAATGAAGATGTTGTTTTGCCCAAGGTCATGTAGCTCGTCAGGCCTCGAACAGGGTTCTCCGGACCTTTCCTCAGCACCAGGTGGTGCACACAGACTCCTTGAGGCTCTTTTTCTTTCGGGTGTGGGGCAGAGGATGCTGGTCCACTAACCCTTTGCTCTGCCAGTCTCTGCTGAAGTGGAACCAGCCCTGCTTAGTTTGAAAGTGCCAGACAGAGGTGGCCTTGGGTGCGGTCAAGGGCTGTGTGGCTGGCAGCTGGCATGTATACTTTCTTTGCATCTGGTGCAGGCTGAAGGAGTAATCATGAGTTCTGCTTTCCCTTTCAGTTCACCCAGCTCACAGGCTAGTGTGGACTCAGAGATCAGGGTGGCCTGATACCATATCAGGGTATCATTCCCATATCAAGGTATCATTCCCAGGGGTCTCTCTTTGAGTGGGCAGCTCCCCCCACCCCCGCCTTAATATCAGACAGGGCTGGAATGACGACATCTTTTGTCCACTGGGTTGGATGACAAAATTCCTCTTTGGGGGGGGGGGGTCAGTGTGATGGGACTGTGGTCAAGGACAAGATTGGATTTTGCAGCTCATCTCTGTTCTTGCATCTCACCTCACATGCTATAGACTGCCAGGTGGATCCTGACTAGTTTTATTGGGGTTCCTGTCATTCTAGGAATGGACCATGCAAGGTGTATCCCAGAACTCTGGTTGCTGTAGGATGAATGCCATGGCTTAGATAGCAGAGATATGAAAAAAGACTGTTAATAATTTCTTGCCTTTTGTTAGCTCTATCACTATCACTGGGCATTGACAACCTTTTTCTGTGAAAGACCAGATAGCAAATATTTTAGGCTTTATAGGCCATGCATTCTCTTTGCAACTAACTACTCCATTCTGCCATTGTAGCCTGTTTCTGTAAAACTTTATTTACAGAAACAGATGGTGGGCTGAATCTGGCCGACAGACCCCAGTGTAGACTGTCCTTGTTTGCAGATGTTCTCATATTAACCTTAATTAATCCTTATAGAGGATAGAGAGCTATCCTCATTGCTAAAATGGAAGTAATGAATGCAGTAAGGCTAAGTGACTTGCCCTTAGACTACAAGACTTCATAGTCAGGACCAGAAGTCAGGCCTACTGATTCCTAGTCCCATCTTGTTTCCACTATGATACCAATGATGCAATAATGGTCATTAAATTAAGGATTTATTGTGTTCAGGTGTTAATGCCACCTAGTTTACCCTTGATAACCCTGAGTCTCCATTTTAAGATGATGGTATGAAAGCACAGAGGTTAAGTAACTTGCCCAAGGACACAACTAGTAGGTTATAGATACGTTGTAATGTCTTGGCAATTGATGCTTTTGAAAATATCAGAAATAAATAAGTTGGAAACACCTCATTTTACAAATGATTAAAAACTGATGGCTAATTATGTCTTTTTTACTATCTACCTTGTATTTCTCAGGCTTGGGAACCATGTCTTTGCTTAAAGCTTAGGACCTCCTCCTAATTAATACCTCATGTCTTTGTTTTCTGTTGCCCTCACTCTCTGTACTCAGCTCTCCCACTGAGGCTCCACATTCAGCTGCTAATGCTCATTGCTTAGCGCATGGGGCTGTCAGCTTCACCTCTCTGCTTCTTCTGCAGTGTCACGATGTCTGACCGGAAGGCAGTGATCAAGAATGCAGACATGTCTGAGGACATGCAACAGGATGCCGTTGACTGCGCCACGCAGGCTATGGAGAAGTACAACATAGAGAAGGACATTGCTGCCTATATCAAGAAGGTGCGCCCAGAGAGCTGTGCCTTTTAGCCAGGGATGGGGATGGGCAGCTGAGCTGGGACTTAGGAAAGCAGGTATAACCCATGTCAACAAAACCCAGGAGATTGCAAAGCAGACAAATTAGGGAATGATTCTTACCAAAGCCTTCACCTTAGGAATTCTTAACAGGAACTCTGCCAAAGTGTGCGTGTGTGTGTGTGTGTGTGTAGATAGTTATGTGATAATAGATAATTTATAGATAATTATTGCAAGGCATTGGGGAGAGAAACTTGGGATCAAATATGACCACATTAATTCAGAAGTATTCAAAATGTAGATAAGGATATTTGAACAGATAATATAAGATCATACACAAATTTTCAGGGAACTGCATCATTTAAAGTGAGCTATCCCTATAATAATCCCTATCATGTGGTGGTTTCTTTTTCTTTTAAAAAGGACACAGGTACTATATCATCTCTTTCTCCTCACCTTCTTAAGAAAAGGGTGGGCTTGAATATATAATATTGGATGAGCAATATGGGCAATAGGTTTAGTCCCTGAAAAATTCCTGAGTGAATGAGTGAATGGATATGGTTAACATGGTGAAGAAGCAGCTGAGCTAGAGGTGAGAAGTGGTACCCAGGGTCTCTGATTTTGTTTCGAATCTATGTCCATTGGTGACGTAATCCAGTCTTTGATATTTTCAACTCTTATATCCCAAAAAGGATGTCTAAGTACAGTGGTATTCTGGTCCATAGAGGTGGTAGGGTATCCTTAAGTTTTCCAGAGTTTTGCTTCTCTATGCAGGTAAAGAGGAAACTCTGGAGTCCTGAGAGACTTTCTGTGTAAGGAGCCAATGGGTGCAGACCCAGCAAGGCTGCTGGGGGTGCTAGCTCCTTGCTGAGTGATGGCCTTATCTGTCCTGTACAGGGAATCTGGAATTATGGACTTTGAGGGTCAGGAGAATCCTTAGATTATATCTGTCCCAGGTTCCTTGTTTTGCTGACTGAGAAAATAAGACCCAGGGAAGTGACTATGGCTCTCCTATCTTACACAGAGTAAGAGTCAGCATTAAGTCTAGATTTGGTGATCCATGCCCTTTCTACTGTTCCCTAATACCTCTTGGAGTCCTGTGGTATAGGGGCTGTGAGGAGTCCAAACAAGTTGAATGTTGAGCACCTAGGGGACAGTCCCAGGGTTGGCAGCTTTGCTAGGCCCATGGTGGAGGGCTGCTGCATGGCAGGGTGCATCTACTCAGCCATCTGTTTCCTGCTGCATGCATGGAGTGACCGGGAATTGCCTGTCTGATTAGGTCATAAGGATTTCCTAGGTTGCTTTGGTGCTGAACTTGTGCCCTTGAGAGAAGTGAAGGAAATTGCCTTGATCTCCTGGCCGATGTCCTTGTTCTGCATCTTACAGCCCACATGGTGTCTGGCACATAGGAATGGGTTTAATGTTGACTTACAAAGAACTGCTTCCTGGTACTCCTGACTTTGGCTGTAGGGTCTTGCTTCTTGGCATTTGGAAATGCTGGTTTAATAATGTGGGAGGCAATGGGTGTCCAGTCAGGGAGGCTCTTCTGTTTTCCACATGCTGCGTGACTCTGGAGTGGTCGTTTATGCCTCTGGCTTCCCTGACTCCTTTGCTAAAGAATCACAGGGTGGGCTATGGAGTAGGGTAGCTAGGAGGAGGGGAGATGATCGGGGTGTAAAGTGCTAGAGAGAAATAACAGAGCCTTTGCGGTGTTCCATTATTAATGAAGGAAGGAGTGTCCTAGCCAGCCTTAACCTGAGCTCCTGAGGTTTGGGGAGCTGAGGCCATGGGCTAGGGGTAGGTGGGGGATGATAACTAAATTAATCAGATTCCTATTCTGATTTCTCATCTTCCAGCTGTCCTAATCACCTTTCTTCTCTCCCTTTTATTCTTCTTTTAGGAATTTGACAAGAAATATAACCCTACCTGGCATTGTATCGTGGGCCGAAATTTTGGCAGCTATGTTACACACGAGACAAAGCACTTCATCTATTTTTACTTGGGTCAAGTTGCAATCCTCCTCTTCAAGTCAGGCTAGGTGGCCACAGTGAAGGTGTCAGTGGCGGCGGCAGCGATGGCAAGCAGGCGGCGTTGCTGGGACTGTTTTGCACTGGGGCCAGCATCAGGATGTCCTCTCCAATGGCTGTGCTACTGCATGGACTGTATACTCGATTTCATGTGTATGTCGCAGTAAACAAAACCAAACTTCTTTCTGTTTAGTTGCCTGGGGAAGAAGGCTGCTTTATGTTTATTTTTCAAGACTTAAAATTTTTTTCTTTGGTTGTATTGCACTAGAAAGTCTCTCCCACTCCTCCCTCTTCTCTTTCTCTCCCTATATAAAATAAAAAGCCCTCCACAAAGTCTGTAAGCCTAGGAGGGCTGGGGAAGGAAATTGGTTTCTGGAGGTGGAAGTAAATGTAGCAGCCTCCTCCTGGCAGCGGATGCTGCTTTGGGAGGGCCAGGGGGGCTGCAGGGGGGGCGGCATTAAGATTGGCAGGGAGAGAGGGATAGGAAGGAGGTAGGGGGATTGATCTAGTACCAGGGAGAATATTCCACTGAACTGTGATTTCACGGCTTGGGGCAAAGGGTGGGGTGGGGGGTGGATTCTTTAAGGGGCCCTGAGACGTGTTTGTCTGTGGTGTGTGGGAGTGGGGAGCAGACTTGTCTTGCTGTCTTTGTCAGAAGAGTTTCTAAGTAAGGGCTGTGTCTTTGTGGATTACCTTCTTTTATTCTTCCTGCTGGAGCTCCTGCTAGGAGGATGTTGGAGGTAGGATTAGCTTGATTTTTTTTCCGATTCATTCTTCTCTCCTTCTGTCTGCTCCCTGCTTAGCCCTTGGTTTTCTCATTCCTCTGGAGTTCTCTTAGAGCAGCCCCTGTTAGTTGGCTGGCAAGGGAATTTCTGGTGACTGTAGTACCTTAGTTAAGTCTTAGCAATCAAACCAAATCAATGTCTCCCTTGATTCTCCTCTGTGTATATGTATGTATGTGTGTGTGTGTCTTGGTTTGGGGTAGAGGGGAGGGAGGGGCAGGACAGTGTGGAATCTCTAGGGTGTATGGGTAGATAGGCTGCACAGTTAGTTCTAATTGGGCCTTTATGTTAAAAAATCTCTGGGGCTGAAGATAGTTGTCAACTCCCCAGGCCATCTGGCCCAGACACTGCTTGCTCTATGGCTATCTGCTCCCCAGAAGGCTTTGGGAGGATTATCCATGAGGAGATGGCTATGATGCCATCTGCCCTGGAACTGGTTCTCCATGGAGAGGGAAAGTGACGTTGTGGGTGGTTGCAGCCTCTTGTGGGAGGTAGGGATAGAAGTGATAAAGGGCTGTGAGGACCTTTGGGGGAACTTTGGAGGGGATTAGTCTTGCAGTGGTGAAGCTGGGTATCAGGCGATGGAGCAGGGCCGCTAGTGGCAGGAGATTCCAAGGAGAGTGTGGGGGGAAATCTTGTCTGTTGATCAAACAGGGATGGTGGAGGGAGGGCAGTCATTGCTGACTGAGCTGCTGATTCTTGTAAATCGCATTTAAAACTCTCATGTGTAGGGTTGACACTATGGGAGGGGGGTGGTTGGGATCCAGCTCATTCTTTTTTCTTTGTTTTTCTAAGTCCATCCTTGGGGCTGGTGGGGAGGCAGGAGAATGCCCCCTCCCTAAGCTTTTAGTGTGTGCCGAGTTTTCTTTTTGATGCTGACAGGGGAGGGTGGGTACGGGGATGGTGAGTGAGTTCCCTATATCAAACCCTTCGGTGGGCACAAGATTGAGTGCTTGGTTTTAGGTTTTGTTTTTTTATGATTGTCCAGATCTGTGTTTCCCCCTGCCTTCCCAGACTTGTGTGGCCAGTTGGAAATGTCTGGTTTGTGTTCATCTCTCCCTCATTTCTGGAGCAGGGGCTGAGACCCCACCACATCTTCTATGCTCTGCATCCATGCCTCTTTTGGACATTAAAGGTCGATTGATGCACTTCTGAGCTGTTTGGGGTTTTTTTTTTGGGGGGGGGGGGATGGTGGGTAAAAGGGTTGCCCTGGTGGCAGTGATGCCACATGGGTGGGGGTAGAGGGTATCTAGGGTGGAATAGAATTGGGGCTGAAGAGTTAAGACCAGGCAGAGAGACTGATTGGCCCGAATTAGGTCTTAGTTGTAGGGTCTAGTCTGTGGCCCCTTAATGGCATGGGGCAGGGCGGGGAGAGGACTAACCAGTAGTACTTACCCACAGGGCTTTCTAGGTATCTTGGTGGAGATGGCCAGATGAGCCACTTTTTGGGTCTTTGGTGTAGTAGATGTTGCCTCCCAGTTTCCAGCCCCAGGTCCAGATGGCGGTTTCCAGCTGCTGTCTTAGACCTGAGGAGCTTCTTAGCTTCTTAGAACTCTTGGCCAAAGCTCATAGCCCTCCTACTCCTTATTCTATGCTTCCCTGAGACCTGGACACTGTCTGTTAGCTAAATGCTGCTTTAGCTACTTAGAAATGGAAAAGTAGGGGATCTTTAGAAAAGTGGAAACACTTTTGGGGGAACGTGAGTGATTCCCTAACTCCTAGGTTGTCCTGGTTGTTCCACATGGGGTCTCCTCCCACACACCTGAAGAAATCAATACTTCTGAAAGGATCTGCCCACCCCGAATGCCAAGCAATTATTAACAATCCTCATGGAAGTATCAGGGAACAGAAGTGCTTCGTACTCTTTTCCGTTGCTTCTTACTCAAAAACATGCCCTGAGTTTTTGTGTATGTGCGCCTAGGATGCTGTCACACAGAACAACACGAGTTCTGTGTTTCCAAGGCGTACAACCTTCTAATCAAAGCAGGTCTACACATTGAAAAGCTTTTTCCAATGGTGATAAATGTACAATCAAGGAAATAAACTGGGTAATGAGCTATTAATTATTAGAGATAGGTAGATTGAATTCCCTCAGCTAGGAAGTTGGTGGGCTGGATCTTGGACAAGGCTCGGGCTCTGGGGGCAGTGAGGTCCTAAGGGGCTGTCAAACCCCAAATTCTGTTCTGGCCTTTGGTGTGATGAATAATTTGACAGCTGGAGCACTGAGGGATGAGCGAGGCCGTGGTCCACATTTTGTCTGTGATGGGTGTCTCTAGGGCCCAAACCCCACCCCCTTCCTGCCCTGGTGGGAGAGGCAGTCCAGCTGGCATCTGTGGACAACACATCCCTGCACAGGTAGGTACACTGTGCATCTGGAAGGCTAATCCTGCAACGCTTTGTGGTGAGGATGACCCTGTGGGGCACAGGAAGGGCAGGATGGGAGGATGGGTTACAGAGGGAACTGTGGAAGGCAGATGGACATTGTGGCGTAGAGGAAAGCAGCCACTGTCAGAACTGGGGCCAGGCAAAGAGTGGGATTGTCCATCTTCTTCTACCTCTTTTATCCTGTGCAATCTCTGGGGCCTTTGGCTGGACCTAACTGAAAGGCAGATGGCAAGGCTGAGCAATCTGTAAGGGTCAGCCCCCTCTCAGGGAACAGAATGGAGAATAAATCGAAGGGGGACAAACCAAACCAACATCGTAGGGAGCTGTCTCTGTTGCCATGGATATGTGTGTCTGTCTCTAGAACTCTAGTGTCCACAGGCCTAGGCCTAAGAGGTGGCTGTCCCCTTAACTCTCCCCTCACTTCCTTCATGTCTTTACTCAGACATCCTGTTACCCATCAGAAGGGCCTTCTGACATCCTATATGAAATTGCATTCTCCACCCCCCCACCCCGCACTTCACTACTAACCTTATTACCCAGTTTAATTCAGCACAGAACCTGCCAATGCTTGACATGCATGCTGTTTACTTGTTGGTCTCCCACAACTAGAATATAAACTCTGACAGAAGAGCCGTTTTCCCTTTTCTTCACTGCCTTCTTCAAGCACACACAACAGCACTTGTCCTGGAGTAAATGCTTGATAAATGGTGGTGGTTCACATGAAAAATGAAGAGTGTAAGCGAGCCTTAGGGCAGCTCCCCTGCCCTAGGACAGCCCGGCCTTTCCTGAAGAGACTTTTGTCTGGCTTCATGCCCTCTTGCTGCCCAACCTGTGCATCGTCCTGCTGCCTGGAGAGGAGTGAGTGTGTCCCTCCCCAAGTGTGCTCAAGCTTCAGCCCTTTGTTTCTGCCAGCTATGGAAGAATGAAAGCATGTGTTCACTACCCTCCCTTCTCGCTCCTCCCATATACTAAAGATTGAGGAGCTGCCCCTCCCTCCTTGAGGTCTCACCTAGTAAGTCTTCTGGACTTAGGAGAAAAAACAGAATCCCAGAGTCCTGACCTCTTAGGCCTCCCCTGAACTAAAGGTACAGCTTCCCTACCATCCTGGTAACAAAGAGTGACCCATATCACCTGTTGCAGAGGTCAAGTGTACCTGTATGAATATCTTTGTGATGTAATGGGCATGGTGTCTAGATCCATGTACAGGCATAGTCCTATGCATAGACAGCTGCTGTGCCAATATAGACAGGTTCATAAGGAAAGATCAAAACCCCAGGTCCCTGTGCCTCTCCTTCCTTGCTTTGTCTAAACAAAGGTGTGCAGTGCTTGTGGTGAGGCTGCTAGAAGTTGTTCTCTTGAGTTTCCAGAGAGAGGCCAAACATGCAAAAACAGTGTGGTAGTGTGGGTTGAACCCAGTTCTAGAATCAGAAGATCTAGGGTTGAGTCCCAGCTTAAGTCCACTCTGAGGCTCAATTTCTTCATCTGAAAATGGGGATGATACCTATCTACCCTAAAGTATATGACATGTATGCAAAAGTGCTTTGAGAGTGGAAAGCAATGATGAGGAGGACACTGATTATTAGGCTCTGTGACAATAAAGCTTGGGGAAAGAATAAAGGATTCTGGGAAGTCAGGGCCTTCAGATAACCCCTCACACCTTGTACCAGCCTTCCCCTTCATGTCCAAATATACCTGTATTATAGAGAAGGAAATTAAGGACCAGATAAGGAAAGAAACTGACCTAACATCACATGGATGTTTGGGACAATTGGGATGCCAACTCCCAGGCCAGTTCTGATGTAAACATTCATGTATATGTTTTTTAATTCTCTTGGGGCATATTTGATTATTTACTTATTTAAAATGTCTTATTGAGAGACAGAGCTTGAGCGGGGGAGGAGCAGAGAGAGACGGAGACAGAGGATCCAAAGCAGGCTCTGTGCTGACAGCAGAGAGCCCGATGTGGGACTGGAACCCATGAACTGCAAGACCATAACCTGAGCCAAAGTTGGACACATAACCGACTGAACCACCCAGGCGCCCCTTGAAGCATCTTTTATTTTTTTAATGTCAGTTTACTTTGCTATTTTTTAAAAATCTGTATTGAAATTGCCAATTTTTTTCTGTAAGGGTCAGATAGTAAATATTTGAGGCTTCACGGGCCATATGACATTGTATACGTAGTTGTCGCAACTGCTGAACTCTGCCATTGTAGCATGGAAGTGGCTGTGGGCAATATGTAAACAAACGAGCATGGATGTCTTCCAATAAAACCAAACAGGCAGCGGGCCAGATTTGACCTGTAGACCATAGTTTGCCCAACCCTGATTTATTTTTTCTAATGTTTATTTATTTATTGAGAGAGAAAGAGAGCATGAGCAGATGAGGGTCAGAGAGGGAGAGAGAGAATCCCAAGCAGGCTCTATGCTGTCAGCACAGAGCCCGACATGGGGTCTGAACTCACAAACCACAAGATCATGACCTGAGCCAAAGTCAGACGCTTAAGGACTGATCCACCCAGGCACCCCTGCTAACCCCTAATTTAGATAGATTAACATGATTCAATATTCCAAAGTAGAAAAAGTGGAAATTCTCCCTCCCACTTCTGTCCCTGAGCATTGACTGGGTTTCCCTTCTTAGAAACAATTAACATTATGAGATTTGTGTTTCCTTTCAGATACAGTTGATAAAAAGTGTATTTTTAAGTGGCTGTACAATATTCCAATGTGTTGCATGTAGTTTAATAAGCATGAAAGGACTAGGACTCCTGAAGACATGTCCTGAAAGACAGAACACTCTTCTAGGTGTATTGTCCTGACTTGCCCAATGGACTCCTTCATCAGGATAATCTTTTGAACAACTAGGATTTGCCTGGGAGTTTTGGGGATCATGCCTGATGAATATGCTGGGCGATCCCTTTTGGGTCAAAAACAACTCTGACTCTTGGGAGTGCAATATTTTTTTAGGTGGTTTGTGTACCAGTTTCACCAGTAAAATATAACTGGTAGGAAGGATATCTATTTGTTCTATCTATCTATCTATCTATCTATCTATCTATCTAATCTATCTATCTAGTTTCTTACTAGGAATTGGTTTACTTACTTGTGGGGGACAGGTAGACCAGTCTGGAAAATAGTTCAGGCTGTAAGGAAGGTCAGACTGGAAGCTCAGGCAGGAGGTAACACTGAAGTCCACAGATAGAATTCTTTAGGGAAACTTCAGGCCTTTCAGCTGATTGGAAGTTGGTCCACCCAGATTATCCAGGATAATCTCCTTTACATAAAGTTAACTGATTGTAGACATTAATCACACCTACAAAATAATTTTACAGTAATATCTAGATTAGTATTTGGTTGAATATCTAGGTACTAGAGCCTAGCCAAGTTAACACATGAAACTGATAATCTCAGTCCACATCTGATCAACTCAGCACCATATGCCTCTCCTCAAACTATACTTAATCTCTAGGGCCACCTGGGTGGCTCAGTTGGTTAAGTGTCTGACCCTTGATTTGGGCTCAGGTCATGTCATCACTGTTCATGAGATCGAGCCCTGCATAGGGCTCTGTGCTGACAGTGAGGAGACTGCTTGGGATTTCTCTCTCCCTCTCTCTTTGTGCGCCGAAGAGATAAATAAACATTAAAAAAAAACTATACTTAATCTCTAAATAAAAACAATAACAAGTCATATTTCCACATAACATTGTACAATTATCCTGTGTACAAAATAAAATGTGCTAACCCTTTCCCCAGAAGAGGATGCAAAGTCTTTGGGTGATGTTCATTCTTCTTCTTGATAATCCTGTAACTTCAATAATTTAATGTAAAGTTAGCTATTATTAATATGTTTTATGTAAAAATATGAGAGGGATAAGAAGAAACACACAAAAATAAATACATGTATTTTTAAATAAAATAAGGAATAAATAGTCATAATATTTATAGTCCCCATTTCTGCAATTGGTCAGGTGGTTGTAGCCCCAAAACCTTCATTCTTGAAGGGTCTGTGCCATTAGAAGTTTTGCCTAAAATTGGGTCTTTCTAGTTTCCCATAGGTTTTAATCACGGGACCTGGGAGTACTAAGAGATGCCTTAAGGGCTATGTTATATCCAGACATACTTTTCTTTACCTCCATTGTATGGTAAATGCCCAATTTCCCCTCAGGGGTCAGAATCAATCACCCCAGCTAGTACAGTAACTCCCTATTTGGTCTGTTAATTCAGAGGAATGAGGAGCCCAAAGTGGCAGTTCTAATTCAATGGAACCATTGTGTCTTCTGGTGAAAGTGTTCTTCCATTTGGAATAAAGCATATCTTTATAGATAGAGCATAAGGTTGCAAGGATGGGAAGCAAAAATTTTGCTAGTGGATCACTGGGGGTACAGTGAGTGATAACATTCTATTTCCAATCCTTAATTCCTGGAATCATGAGTCCTTCCTAGCTGTGGGAGAGACCGCCATACCTGGATTGCTGATTTCGAACATATGCGGTCTCTGAAGTACATTGCTACAGTCCTGCAAAGCATTGTCACCTAGCTGGTGCTGTAACTAGATCTTCAAAAGGCTATTCAACCTTCCTATCAAGTCAGCTATTTCAGGGTGATGGGGTAACATAGTGAGACCAGTAAATTCCATGGACATAGACCCACTGCTGCACTTCATTTCCTGTGAAGTGAATTCTTTGATTAGAAGCAATGCTGTGTGGAATACCATGACGGTGGATAAGGCATTCTGGAAGTCCACAGATGGTAGTTTTGGCAGAAGTGTTATATACAAGGAAAGCAAATCCATATCCAGATTAAGTGTCTGTTCCAGTAAGAGCAAAGCACTATCCCTTCCATGATGGAAGTAATCCAATGTAATCAACCTGCCATGAGGTAGCTGGCTGATCACCCCAGGGAATGGTGCCGGCTCTCAGTATTGGTCTCTACTACTGGCAGGTTAGGCACTCAGCATTGGCTGCAGCCAGGTTGGCCGTGGTGGGTGGAAGTCCATGTTAGCCCATGCATAACCTCCAACCCTGCCACCTGGCTCTTATGTTCATAAACCATATAAGTATACATATCATATATCAATATATCAATATAGATATCTATATATAGATATCTATATCTATATATCTGTAGATATATCTATCTACCTATATATATATCTATATATCTATAGATATCTATAGATATGAGATAGATATAGTATCTACATATCTATAGATATCTATAGATATGAGATAGATATAGATATGACATAGATATAGATATCTATATATCTATATATCTCATATCTATATCTATCTCATATATAGATATAGATATCTATATCTGTATCTGTCTCATATATAGATATACATATCTATATCTGTATCTCCTATACAGAACCATTATCATATATATGATACATACAGATATATAATTATTGATAATATAGGATCAATAGGACAATAATATATGATCCTAATAGACATATTGGATATATATACTATAAAAATATAAAATGTATTATATATTATAAAAAATATACATACAAAGAGATTTTGTTGCAAGCACTTGGCTTATGTGATTGTGAGGGTCGAGTAGGCAAGTTTGAGGTCAAGTAGACTGGTAGACTGGGGCTCTGGCAGGACCTGAAGCTACAGTCCACGGACAGAATTTCTTCTTCCTCAGGAAAACTTCGGTTCTGTTCTTAAGGCTTTTCAGCTGATTGCATCAGGCCCTCCGTATTAGCCAGGATAATCTCCTTCCATAAAATCATCTAATTGTAGATGTTAATCTTATCTCCGAAACACCTTTCCTGCAATACTGGGATTAGTGCTTGATTGAATAATTAACTATATGGCCTACCTAAATTGACACATAGAACACCATCACAGTTTGCAAACTGTATATGTGAAAGTTATACCTTCTCATAGAGGAATCCAAATGTACAAAGAGGCAAATCATTCTTTTAAATGTTTATTTGTTTATTTTGAGAGAGAGACAGAGCACACAAGCAGGGGAGGGGCAGAGAGAGAGAGAGAGAGAGAGAGAGAATCCCAAGCAGACGCCACAATCAGCACTGGAGCCCGACGTGAGGCTCGATCTCATGACTGTGAGATCATGAGCCCAAGATCATGATCTAGCTGATATCAAGTCAGACAATTAATTGACTGGGCCATCCATGTGCCCTAGAGGCAAGTCATTTTTAAAAGCAGCTTTATTGAAGTGTTATTGATATACACTAAATTGCACATATTTAAAGTGTACAATTTGAAAAGTTTTGACATATGTATACGCCATTAAAACTATCACCACAATCAAGATATCAAACATTCCTATGAAACCCAAAAGTCTTCTCATGACCCTCTGGAACCCTCTCTCTCCCTTCCTTGCCTCCTTCCAGCCCCAGGAAACCACTGATCTACTTTTCATCAACGTAGATGAGTTTGCACTTTCCGGAGCTTTTTAAAAATGGAATCATATGGTATGTATTCTTTTTTTTTTTTTTTTTTGGTTTAGTTTCTTCCACTCAACATAATTATTTTGAGATTTATCCATGCTGTTCTTCTGTGTAGCATAGTTTATTCTTTTTTTATTGTTGAGTAGTCCTACTATATAGATATACCAAAGTGTATTTATCCATCCTCCAAATCAGGGACATTTAAAATTCCATTTTGGCAATTATGAATAGAGCCTCATAAACATTTGTACACAGGTTTTTGTGTTAATGTAGGTTTTTATTTTATTTGGGTAAGTAACTAGGAGTAGGATTGCTGGATTTTATGGTAAGCATATGTTTAACCTTAAAAGAAACTGCTGAACTATTTTCCAAAGGGACCACGCCATTTTACATTCCTATCAGCAGTGTGTGAGATTTTCAGTTGCTCCCTATCCTGTTAACACTTGCTATTGTCATTTTTTCTTTTTATATTTAACTTTTCAAAAGGTATGTAGCAGTATCTCATTGTAGTTTTAACTTACATTTCCCTAATGATGTTGAGCACCTTCTCACATGATTGTTACATATATATCTTTGCTCATCTTTTTATTGGGTTGTTTGTTTTTCTCATTGTTGAGTTTTAAGAATTCCTTCTATGTTCTGGATATGAGTCTGTTATCAAATATATGATTTTCAAGTATGGTCTTTCAGTCTGTGCCTTGGCTTTTCATTCTCTTAATTGTCTTTTACAAAGTAAACATGAAGTCTAATTTATTTCTTTTTTGCATTGTGCTTTTGGTGAATCTAAGAACACTTTGATAACCCAAGGTAACAAAGGTTTCTTCCTCCTTTTTCCTAAAAGTTTTAAAGTTTTACATTTTAAATTTAGATCCATCATACATTTGGAGTTAATTTTTGTGTATGATGTGAGGTATGGATCATGGTTTGCTTCTTCTCTCTTCTCTCCCCTCACTTCCCCTTTGCATATTGTCGTGTCTTCCAATTGTTTCCACATCATTTTTGAAAAGATTCTCCATCTCCTGTTCAGTTGCCTTTGTACCTTTGTAAAAATTCAGTTGGCCATATTTGTGTGTTTCTGGACTTTCTATTCTGTTCCATCAATCTGTGTGTCTTTCTATTTTCCGATACCATACCATAGCTTTATAGTAAGTCTTGAATTTGGGTAATGAGAATCCTCCAAGTTTATTCTTTTTTTTTTCAAAATTATTTTGTCTATTCTAGTGTCTTTGCCTTTGCATATAAATGTAAGAATTGTTTTATTAATATTGACAAAATATCTTTCTGAAATTTTGGATTGGATTGCTTTGAATTTATAAATCAATTTGGAGACAATTGACAGCTTAACATAATTGAGTTTACTGAGTCATGATCATAGTCTTTCTCTCTTTTTTTGTCTTTTTGATTTTTTCTATGACTGTTCTGCACATATTTTGTTTCCTTTTTCTGTGTTATTATAATAGTATTTCCTTTTTCTGTGCTATTGTAATAGTATTGTTTTTAAACATTTATGTTTCCAATTGTTCAATGTTGTTATATAGAAATGTGATTGACTTTGTATCCTGTGACTTTACTAAACTCATTTTTAAGTTCTAGGACCTTCTTTGTGTATTCCATGGCATTTTCTATTATCTGTGAATGGAAACAGTTTTATTTTTTCCTTTCCTTTCTGTATGCTTTTTTTTCCTCTTTTCTGCAGTATATATTGAGGACTTCTAGTATATATTGAGTAGGAACAGTAAGAGTGAACATCTGGGCTCCTTCTGGATCTAGAAAGCATTCAATATTCAATCTTTTACTGTAAAGTATGATATTAACTATAGGATTATTTTGTTTTGTTTTGTTTTTACAGATGACCTTTATCAGGTTAAGGATTTTCCCTTTTATTCCTAGTTTCTGAGAGTTTTTGTAGACATAGACATAAATAAATTTCTATTTATTTATTTTGAGAGAGAGAGAGAGAGAGAGAGAGCAAGCAAGTGAGGGGCAGAGAGAGAGAGAGAGAGAGAGAGAGAGAGAGAGAGAGAATCCCAAGCAGGCACCATGCCTTTGGCACAGAGTCTGACACAGGGCTTGATCTCAGGTCATGAGATCATGACCTGAGCAGAAATCCACAGTCAGCTGCTTAACCCACTGAGCCAGCCAGGCACCCCTCTGAGAGTTTTTACATTGAATAAATGTTGAAATCTGCCAAATGCTTTTTCCACACCTGTTGAGATGATCCTGTGGTTTTTCTTTTTTACTCTATTAGTATAAGGGATTACATTGATTGATTTTTGAGTTTTAAACCAAACTTGCATTACTAGGTAGAATAAATGCTGCTTGGACATGATGATTATCTTTTTTTATACATTGTTGAATTTTATATGCTAAAATTTTGTTAAGAAGTTCTGCACTTATGGGGTGTCTGGCTGGCCTAGTCAGAAGAACATGCAACCCTTGATCTCGGGGTTGTGAATTCAAGCCCCATGTTTGGTGTAGAGATAATGTAAAAAAAAAATCTTAAAAAAAAAAGTTTTGTGCGTATTTTCAGGAGGGGTATTGGCCTGTAGTTTTCTTTCCTTGAAATGTCTTCACTTGGTTTTGTCATCAGAATCATGTTAGCTTCATAAAATGGGTTAGGAACTATTTCCTCCTCTTTAATTTTCTGCAAGTGTGAAGAATAGTTATTTTTTTCTTAAATGTTTGATAGAAATCATCAGTGAATCCATCAGTGTCTGGAATTTTCTTGTACATAGGTTTTTAACTGCAAATTCAATTTCTTTCTTTTAAGTTTATGTATTTATTTTGAGAGAGAGAGAGAGAGAGAGAGAGAGAGAGAGAGAGAGAGAGAGAGAATGAACAGGGGAGGGGCAGAGAGAGAGAATCTGAAGCAGGCTCCACACTGTCAGCACAGAGCCCAGTGTGGGACTTGAACCCACTAACCATGAGTTCATGACCTGAGCCAAAATCAAGAGTCAGTCGCTTATCTGACTGAGCCACCCAGGCACCCCTATCATTTTATTTTCATAGAATCTATATAGCAATGTCATTTGTCACCCCTACTATTGGTAATTTTTGTTTTCTCTCTTTTTATCCTGATTAGTTTGGCTGGAAGTTTATCAACATTATTGATATTATCAAGAAACCAGATTTTGGGGGCACCTGGGTGGCTCTGTTAAGTGTCTGACTCTTGATTTTGGCTCAGGTCATGATCTCACAGTTCAGGAGATTGAGCCCTGCATCAGGTTCCATGCTGACAGCAAGGAGCCTGCTTGGGATTCTTCTCTCCCTCTTTCTGCCCCTCCCCTGCTCATATTCTCTCTCTCTCTCTCTCTCAAAATAAATAAATAAACTTAAAAAAAAGAAAGAAAAAGAAAAATCAGATTTTGTTTGCATTTATTTTTCTCAAGTTTTATGTTTTCTATTTTATTTATTTCTGCTTCAATCTTTCTTATTTTCTTTTTCTGCTTACTTTGTGATCAATTTACCGTTCTTATTTTTGTGGAAACTGAGGTTATTGTTTGAAATCTTTCTCTTTTTCTCATATAGGCACTTAGTGCTATACATTTTCCTCTAAGCTTTAGCTGCATCCACAAATTTTGATAGGTTGTATTTTGATTTTCATTCAGTGAAAATTACTTTCTAATTTCTTTTTTATTTTTCTTTGACCTATGTATTATTTAAAGTAAATTAGGGGCACCTGGGTGGCTCAGTCAGGTAAGCTTCTGACTCTTGATTTTGACTCAGGTCATGATCTCGAGGTTTGTGAGTTCAAGTCCCGCTCTTGTGATTCTCTCTCTCCCCCTCTCTCTCTGCCCTGCCCCGTTCTCTTAGTCTCTGTCTCTCTCTCAAAATAAATAAATAATCATTTAATAAACAAATAAACAAACATATAAACAAAATTACTTAGTTTCCAAATATTTGGGGATTTTCAGGTTATCTTTATGTTATTGACTTGTTAATTCTATTGTAGTTAGATAATATATTTTTATGATTTGAATCCTTTAAAATTTATTTAGATTTGTTTTATGGCCCAGACTATGGTCTACCATGATAAATTTTCAATATGCATTGAAAAATAATGCATATTGTACTGTTACTGGGCACTGGGCCAATTTGATCCATACAGTCTTCTCTATCCTTACTGGTCTCTGTCCACTTGTTCTCTAAATTATTGATAGAGGAGTTTTGAAAATTCCAACTATAATTATGGACTTTTCTATTTTTCCTTAAATTTCTAGCATTTTTTGTTTCATATATTCTGAAGCTCTTCTTAAATGTTTAAGATTATTATATCCTTTTGATGAACTGATTTATCATTATGAAATGATTCTCTTTATCCCTGGTAATATTCTTTGCTTTGAAATCTATTGTGTCTTCAGCTTTGTTTTGATTAGAATTAGCATGGTGTATCTTTTCCCCACCCTTTTTATTTTAACCTATCTGTGTTTTTATATTTAAGTGGATTTCTTGTAAGCAGCATATAGTTGGGGCTTACTTTCCTTTTTTTTTCCAATTGAGGTATAATTTATATGGAACATTGTATAAGTTTAAAGTATACAATATGTTGATTTGAAACATTTATATATTGCAATATGCTTACCACCATCGCTTAGCTCTAACACCTCTATTATTTCATATAATTATTTCTTTTTTTGTGGTGAGAACAATTAAGATCTAGTCTCTTAGAAACTTTGAAGTTTGTAATACAGTAATAATCACTCTGCTATGCATTAGACCTCCAAAACTTATTTATCTTCTATTTGCATTCATATTTTTATTTGCTAAATGTGGCAACCCTCAATGGAGAGGAACTGAGGTCCCCTGCCAACAGCTAGCACTGACTCTTCATGTATGTGAATGAGACATTTGGGAAGCCCCACTCACACCTTCAGATGACTACAGTCCTTGCCAGTATCTTGACTGCAACCTCATCAGAGAATCTGAATCAGAACCAACTAGCTAAATCACTCCAGAGTTCCTGATTCTTAGACACTGTGTGAAATAGTAAACATTTATTATTGTTTTAAGTCACTAGATTTTGGAGTAATTTATTTCACAGTGATAGATAAGTAATACGGATACATATATATTTGTGCAGAGAAAAGTTTGGATAAACTTTAATCCTCTAGGGAGGGAATTGGCTTGGCTGGAGTGTAAGGCAATTTTAATCTTATCTATAATTTTTTAATGTTTTATTTATTTTTGAGAGAGAGAAGGAGAGAGAGCATGAGCGGGAGAGGGGCAGAAGAGGGGGGGACAGAAGATCCGAAGTGGGCTCTGCACTGACAGCAGAGAGACAGATGCAGGGCTCGAACTCACACACCAGGAAAGCACGACCTGAGCTGAAGTCGGATGTTCAACCGACTGAGCCACCCAGGTGCCCCTTATCTATAATTTTTAAGAAGGAGAATGTAGAGGGGCACCTGGGTGGCTCAGTTGGTTAAGCGGTCGACTTCGGCTCAGGTCATGATCTCGCAGTCCGTGAGTTTGAGCCCGGCGTCGGGCTCTGTGCTGACGGCTCAGAGCCTGGAGCCTGTTTCAGATTCTGTGTCTCCCTCTCTCTGACCCTCCCCTGTTCATGCTCTGTCTCTCCCTGTCTCAAAAATAAATAAAACGTTAAAAAATTTTAAAAAAAAGGAGAATGTAGGATGGAAAAATATGTGCTTTGTAAATATTAATTAAAAGAATCTCTATTAAGCAGTAACAAGTGTTGGTGAGGATGTGGGGAAAAAGGAACGCTTGTGGACTGTTGGTGGAAATGTAAATTGGTACAGCCACTGTGGAAAACAATATGGAGATTCCTCAAAGAATTAAAATTAGAAATATTACATGATCCAGTAATTCTCCTACTGAGCATCCCCAAAGAAAAGGAAAACACTAATTCAAAAGTATATATGCATCTCTATGTTTATCGCAACATTATTTACAATAGTCAAGGTATGGTAGCAATACATTGTCCATTGGGTAAGGTTAATGGATAAGGAAGATTAAATATATATATACATATATATATGAATATATATACATATACATATATATGAATATATATATATATTCATATATATATGTAATATTGTTCAGCCATGAAAAGGATGAGATCTTGCCATATGTGACAACATGGATAGACTTGGGGTATTAGGTTAACTGAAATAAGTCATTGAGAAAGACAAATGCCATATGACTTCACTTATATGTACAATCTAAAAAACAAAACACGAATAAACAAACAGAAAGCAGAACCAGACCTATAAATTGATGGTTGCCAGAGGGAAAGGGTAGGGGGTGGGCAAAATGGGTGAAGGGGAATGGAAGATGCAGCATTCCAGTTATGGAATGAATAGGTCATTATTCATAAGGTACAGAATAGGGACTATAGTCAATGTTGTAACAGCATTGTATGGTGACAGATGGGAGCTACACTTGTGGTGAGCACAGCTTAATGTGTAGGGAAGTCGAATCACTATCTTGTACACCTGAAGCTAATGTAACACTGTGTGTCAACTATACTGAAATTTAAAAATTTGTAAAAATAAAAGAACGTCCATTGCCTGATGTATAGATAAAGAAAAGTGTTGTATTCATCCAATGGAACATTTTTTGGCCATAAAAAGGAACAGAGTACTGACTCATGCTTATAATATGGATAAACCCTGTGAACGTTATGCTACGTGAAAGAGACCAGACACAAAAGGTCAAATAAAACCTTTAATAATACTAGTAAGATAATAAATGCTTATTGTTTTGGGCCACTAAGGCCTGGGAGGAATCTGTTACATTAGCAATAGATCGCTAATGCAGTGGTTTTATAAGAATTAATATGAATAAGGGGATGTATGTGAAATGTCTAACACATAGAAGGCCACCATAACAAATGGTGGCTAGTATTACTGGGAAAAATGTCCTCCAGCTCCAGAGATTATCTCTTGTAGGCAACCAGGGGTGAGAAGAAGAGTGGGGCCAGGGCCTCAGCCCTTGCCCCAGCTGGGCATAGCCCCCTCTGGTCACTCTCTGCCTGCCCTCATCCTTTATCTATATCCACCTCCTGTTTAGGGTACTATCACTTTGTCTGTTGAATAGAGTTTTATAAACACAGTTATACAATATGTAGCTAGTATTAATTGTTATCCATATAACTAATATATATTCGTTATATAAATACTCCTTAGTATTTATATGGCTGGAGGGCAAAGCCTTGTCTTGTTTACTTCTGCACATCCAACACAGTGCCCTGCACACAGCAATGAATATTTGTGAAAAGAACAAATGAAGAATAACTTGGGAAGTAGTTACTGAACTGAAAAAGAATGACCCGCATGTATTGACCTAGCTCACTCCTGGGAATCTATCAGAAAGTGGGTGTAGGGAGAAAGCCATATATCCGAAGATGATTATTGCAACATTGCTTGTAATGGTCAAGAAGGAAACCTTGGAAACAACCAGACTGTCCATCTTTAGAGGAGTGGGTGAATATATTGTGTTACATCCATACTTTGGGATGTTATGCAGCAATTCAGAAAGGATGAGTTGAGGGTCTGTCCACTGACTTGATGTCAGGTGACATGAGCAAGTGGCAGAGACGTGCTTATGGCATGGTCTTATGTTGTCACACAAACAAGGCCAAAGTACCCTCTAAACAGGGTATGTGTGTCTGGACACAGCTATGTGGGTGTGGAGTTGAGAATAGAGGGCCATGTCCAAACTGCTAGTATTGAGCAAAGTTGGGAAGAGATTAATTACTTTTTTAAGTATGTGGTTGTCTCACTAGATGTAATAAACATGAGTAATTTTTGTCATTTTTTAAGGAAAAATTCTAAAGGAAACCAATGGAAAACTTGGGCCTAATTGTCCACCTCTCAGTTGCCCGGATCAGTGAGTTAGGTGAGAGGAATGTGGACTCACTTCACCCTCAATTTTGAGGCCACCACACTCTTGCCTTTGTGATTAAACCAGGGAGAGTTGCCCATCTCTCACAGGAAACCCCTTTTTAGCCTCAAAGCCAACATCTTCTGGCAAAGAAAGACTCAGAGAGATGGGACTGCCTTTCTCCCACCCGACATCGGGCCTGGGAGTGAACTCTTCCTGTTCTCTAGGGAGAGGTCTCCTTCCTACCCAGAGGAAGAATGTCTGTGGCTACAGCCCCCTTCGTACGGGAAGGGAGAACGGCCAGTGTTTCTCCAACCTGATTTTGTGCACAGTCCTTTTAAAGGGGGAAAAAAAAAATTCCCAACACTCCCAGTGTTGACTAATTTTGTTATAACATTACTTAATATGTATAAGCATAAAACCAGGTATAAATGTATGCTTATAGCTCTTATGTGACCATGAAACTAAAAGCAAATGGGTAAATTAAATACCAACAAAATTGCAAAAACCTATAAAACTCAAGTGAACGACATTAATGGCAATTTGTTTTCTTTCTGTGTCTAAGTCACACTTGCTGCCAGGAACATGTGTCTGCCAGCCACAGCTCGGGGTCTTTTAACTAGTATGCTGTTCTGGGGTGGGCCAGGAGGATCCCTCGTCTCTTCCTCCACTTGGTTTGACGTGAACCCTTACAAATCCTCCCTGCTAACAGTGCTTCTTGGGGTCATTTGACTTTCCCGTGGTATGAGTGCATTTTCCTCTCATTGGCTCTGAATAATTACAGTAGCCACAGCTACCAGAGGCATTAAAATGGGGAGGCAGCTCTTAGTTTTACTCTCTGTCTCAAAAAATAAACAAACATTGAAAAAAAAGGGAGGGGGCACCCGGGTGGCTCAGTCGGTTAAGCGTCCGACTTCAGCTCAGGTCATGATCTCACCGTCCGTGAGTCTGAGCCCCGTGTCGGGCTCTATGCTGACAGCTCAGGGCCTGGAGCCTGCTTCTGAATCTGTGTATCCCTCTCTCTCTCTGTCCCTCCCCCGCTCATGCTCCATCTCTGTCTCAAAAAGAAATAAACATTAGAAAAAAATTTTTTAAGCGGACACTCAGCGTTCATTAAAAAAAAGGAAGTTATCATTGACACAATATGGATGGGCCTTGAGGGGATTGTTCTATGCGAAATAAGTCAAACAGAGAAACACAAATACTACCTCATTTACATGTGGAATTTAAAAGCGTCAAAGTCATAGGATGGAGTAGAAGGGTGGTGGCCAGGGGCTGGGGTGTGGGGGAAATAGAAGATGTTAATCAGAGGCTACAAACTGTGGGTTATAAGATAAGAAAGTTCCAGGGATCTGATGTGCAGCATGGTGACTACAGGTGACAATACTATACACTTGGAAGTTGCTATGGGAGTAGAGCTTTAATGTTGCCACCATAACAACAACAGATGGTAATTGTGCTAGGTGAAGAGTGTATTAACTAAGCTCATGGTGGGAAACATTTCACATTAAATACGTGAAACAAATTATCCCATGTTACATTGTCACAAAGTTACTTATACAATGTTATATGTTAAACCTATACAATGTTTTGTCAAGTGTATCTCAGTAAAGCTGGGGGAAAAAAAAAAGATCAAATGAAAACATAAAGGAAAAAAATTATTCTAGTGAATTCTTGTAACCCCAAGGGCACTTGAGCTAAACTGATTTAGGGGAAGAGGGGCAGACTCAGAGGCTGTGGACCCCAACTTCCGATCTGCTCCTCAGCAGTCATGTGTACTTGGGCAATCTTGCTGAGTCTCAGTTTCTTCATCTGCAAAATAGAGCTAATAATGCTTACTCCTCAGGGTTCCTATGAGGATGTAAATGAGTGTATATGAAAGTGCTTGACGAATTAGCAAGAACAGTAGAAATATCAACTATTATTCTTAGTTGCGGGCCACACTGTGCTTTGGAGTTACCTGGTGATTTGGCCAGATCCCTTATGGTTGCTTCAGTTCTCTCACCTGTAAAGTGGGGATTAAAAACTACCACCTTGCCGCATAAGTAATGAGATAGGCAAAGGCACTTTATTGATTCAGATGTTTGGGGAGAATCTGCTTTGTGCCAGGCACATTGTTCTTCTTCCCATCTCTCTCTGGGCCTCATTTTGCATCTAGAGGACTGAATGCTCTTTTTTTTTAAAATTATTATTTTTAAATTTTTATTATTTTTTTGAGAGAGGGCGCAAGTGAGAGAGGGAGAGAAAGAGAGAAAGCGCGCGAGAGTCCTATGAGGGGCAGAGAGAGAGAGACACGGAGAGAAGAGGGGCTCACCCGGAGCGGGGCTTGAGCTCACCCGACTCGAATCCACAAACTGTGAGATCATGACCTGAGCCGATATCGGATGCTGAAACGACTGAGCGACCCAGGCACCCTGAATGCTCTTTGATCCTGTCACTCTGGCCTTAGGCTTTGGGTCTCTATCTCCAGTTAAAACTCAATACAAACTTACCGATCATCAGCCAAGTGCCCCATGCTGTGAAAACTATAAAGAAGTGGAAATCAACATTTACCAAGCACCTACTTCATACTTTTATCATCTCTGAGCATAAACAGAATGCCAAGTTTTTAAAAGAAGGTCGCTCTGTACGCAGCACGTTTTGCGCACAGAAATGCAGTTGAACGGGCACGGAGAAGCAGCACCATCTTCTGGCTTACGTGGGTAATGCAGGGTCGGGAGCTAATTCTCTCGGGTGCAAGAAACCTCTGAAGGGAGCGCAACAAGAGGCTGGGTGTGTGTGTGTGTGCGCGCGCCTTTGTGTTAGCACTCTGCTTTTCCAAATTTGCAGCCCTCCACCATTAGAATTTTAGCCTGGCAATGGTTGAGGCATCCTGGCCGCTAGAATGAGAGGGTTGCTTTGATGAAATCGAATCTAAACCATCCCCAGCCTCCCTCCTTGCAAATAGGGTAATCAGGCTCAGGTGAAGGGCTGGCTCAGTGTCGCCATGTTACCGTGCAAGGTAGTGCAGTGGCAAGACTGGAACCAACACTCCTGACTCTTTCTTCACGGCTTTTCCCAGAACCCCAGCCAGAGACTACTCTCCTCCTGAAGGCTGTATTTTTGGCTTGTTTTTTTAAAGCCATAATCTCTTTGAAGTGGAAGTGGAACTTGAAAAAAATCATTTGGCTGTTGGTTGCACCAGGGAGCAAGGGTGGGGAGTTGGAAATACCACTTACTGAACACACTATGTGTCAGGCACTTAATATGTACTGTCTTAAACTCCATCATCTGTACAATGGAGATGATAATTGCAGCTATTTGAAGGGGTCATTATAAATAAAGTAATATGAATATAATAACATACGTAAAATGCTAACATACGTAAAATTGCTGGAATATAGTAAGAGTAAGCGTTCCATCAGTTTTAGGTTTAGGTAGATTTTCTAGGATGCAGTGAAGTTACTTATAAACAGTTTGACTGGTTTAGACCTTGCTTTTATGAGGCAGGTCTGGAGGAGTGGTCCATCTAGGACTAAGTGTTTTCTGCTACAGAGGCACGAGCTTCTTGAATATTCTACTCAATGCCCTGTGAGTATGAGTTTTTGTAGTCTGGCTGGTGGCAGCAGACTTCATTTCTGGCCCTGCGAGAGTGCAAGGCACTGCTCTTTCCTTTCACGGGGTTATCTCCCTGGCCTCGGGTAATTTCCTCACATGCATGTGATGATCAGTCCTCCGAGAGGGACCCTCTGCACATCTCCAGGGGTCTGTCTCCTCCACGCTCTGTCCTGAGAGCTTTACCTACCTTGGTCTCTTTAGACACTCAGTTATGTCTCCTCAACTCAGGGCTTCCCCAGGCTTCATCTGCCTCCCCCCCCCCACCCCCCACCCCCCACCATCTGCACTGCCATCTGGAAACTTTCTAGGCAGTAAGCTGAGGCAATCTTGGCTGTCACATCATTTATTTTGCTGTCTTTTGGGGATCACAGTCCTTCATTACCCACTCAGTGTCCAGAGCCTTGCTTGGTTAATTTGGTTGCTTCAGGTAGGAAGATACATCTAACACCTGTTACTTCATCTGGGGCAGAAGCATATGTCTATCAGATCTTGCTGCGTAACAAACTACCCCAAATATGGTGGCTTAAAACAGCCATTTACTTCCTCATGTTTTGGCAGGTTGGTAGTTGGGACCCAGGCAGTTCTGGTTGGGCTAACCCTGGGGTCTGCAGTCAGCTGCGGGTCAACTATGTGGCTTTCCATCCTGGACATTTGCTGGCTGTTGGCCAGGATGATGGGGACAGTTGGGCCATGTGTCTGTCATCATCAGGCAGGCTAGCCTGGGCTTGTTCATATGGCAGCTGGGTTCCAAGAGAGCAATCCCCCGTGACGAGCAACATTCAGGTCTATTCTAGCATTACCTTTGCTACTGTCCCTTTGGCCAGAGCATGTCATGAACTCAGATTCAAGGAGCTGAGATATAGTTTCTTGGTGAGATGAGGTACAAGGTCACAGTGCAAGGGCATAAATATGGGAAGGCAAGAATGTGTAGCCATTTTTAGAGGTTTGTCTTCACAGCTATTATTATTTCATCCAAGCCAGGTGGTAGATCTTATTGTCATGTCACAGACAAGAAAACTGGGGCTCAGAGAGGTTGAGAGACTTGCGTAAGATCTCACAGCTAGCTAAAGGCAGAGTCAGGATTTAAATCAGCATCTGTCTGACTGAGCCTTTGCTCTAGTCACTGCCCTGTGTGCTTGGGGTGGTGTATGCTTGTCCATGCGTGTGTGTGCATGTGTGTGATTCTGATTAAGTATATCTGTATTCAACACCATTAAGTGTCCATGCCCACTTTGGTCCCTGTTGCCTCTGGGGCTGCCCATGCAGCTTCCTGACACTCTCTCCCATCCCCCACAAAAGAAAGGCCCTGGCCCAGGTCCCGTCCTCTTGGGCCCTGTGGGGGTGACAGATGCTCTGAAGGAGACATCTGTGTGTCAGTGTCTATGTGTAGGGGAGTTTGCAAGGGCTGATGACCTCTGTCCCTATCCAGCTTGTTTCTCAGTTTGTTGGCCAGTCCCTTCCTTTCTGTGCTGCTCCAAAAGCCTCCCTGCCTCCATGGTCTTCCGTGTCCCCATTCCTCATTCAGGTTGAAGATGGTGGGCCCTTGAGAGGCCCATGTTGATCACACCACTCTACTGTCTTTAGTCTTCACTGGCTTCTGATTGGTTTTGCTAGAAAAAAGCTAAATTCATTTTCCTGGCACTCAAGCCCCATATGATCTCATCCTAACCGACTTTCCCATCCTATTTCTTACCACACATGTTCAATTGCTCCATAAGTTAGCCAAGGACACCATGGCTTTGTCCCCTCTGGGCTTGGTCCCTGGATCATCCTTCTCCATCCGTACATAGCCAACTCCTACTCCCTTGTAGCACCTCCCTCCTTTGCTCTAATTTGTGTGTCGTGTCTGATAATTCCTTTCAGGCTGCACCTTCTTGAGGGGACATACCTTGTCTCATCTGTGTTTGACCAATCACAGAGCCTGTTTCTTGAAGTGCTCCAGAGAAAGATGATTCAAAATACACCAACTTACTCTCTGCCCCTGGGAGGTCCTGCTGCCATGTTCTGTGTCCTCACAGTAAATTTTCCTTTTCTGCCCAAGAGAATTTGGATGAGTTGCCATTTATGGAGAATCTGAGAATTCTGGAGAATCTTGGTTAAGGTAGGGAAAACGTATTTTAGCTTTCCTGGATAGTATTTACTAGTAAATATTTACTAAATATTTACTATAATATTTACTAGAGTCTTGGAAACCTTAGGCGCAGAGATGATTTTTTAATGGTGAAAACCTTGTGGGGTAGAGGCAGTGAAGAATAGAAGGTACTATTTGGGGATTAGAAGGGTGCCCTTTGCTGCTTTTCAGATCCTGGTCTAACCTGCAGGGTGAAGTCTGGGAGCTCCTTTGGCATCCAAGGCCATGGGTACTGTCCGTGGTCCTGAACTGCCATCACTGATCTTTAGGATATGACTTTCTTCTAACCCAGGGAACACTAGTGACTCTCGTGGGACATCTCTCAGGGATCTTGAAATAGGTAAGGAATAAGAGTGGAGAAAAATAAGAGATGAGGGAGAGAGATTGAAAGTGTGTGTGTGTGTGTGTGTGTGTGTGTGAGAGAGAGAGAGAGAGAACACAAAGAGGCTGTTAGAGTGGCACAGGCCAAAGGGTTCTTTGGTTTTGAAATATTTATTCCTACTATGAAAGAAATCACCTTCGACCTAGACTATGGCAAAAATACTGAAAAGCTGAAGAATATGGAGAAATTTGTACCCAAAGCTAAGCTAATGTGGATGAGTGTGAATAAGATTGGGAGAATAATATCAAGATGGTTCAAGTGAAATAATATCAGTTATTATACTAAGGAGCCCACAGTTTTTATTTCTTTATTATTAAATTAAAGCCATATGAAAAGTTTACATATTATGTAATATGCATATTTATAACTATCATATGATATTATATATGTTTTATGAACATCATGTATAATGTATCATATATTTTATATAATATATTGTGCATAAAATATATTTATATACACTTAGAATTATATAATATTACATGTAAGATCAATAATGTTCCCTATCATATATTTCCTACAAAATTGAGCCATATGGAACACCTTAAAGAAGAAAGCAACAAACTATCCAGTTGTATCACACAGAAATAGCATATATATTTCATCAAGTCTAGGTTTTGATTCTAAGACAAATCATTTTTTATACTGATAAAAAATGCTTCCAATTAAACCATGACACAATGCTTTTTATCATAGTTTTTTTATTGAAAGAATTCCTTTAGACTTACTGAAACATACATTTTATAATATATTATTCTTATGCAAACATAAAAAGACAAATTGAAGTGAAATAAATTGGACAATATATTCCTAAACTATTTCACATTTAGAGTTTAACTCTTGAATCACTTCTTGACCCTAAGTCACTGTGGTGTGTGTGTGTGTGTGTGTGTGTGTGTGTAAATACAATATAACACTTTGTGCTCCAAGAGTACAGGTAATGGAGCATTGCATTTCTTAAAAGAGTGCTCAGCTAACATCTCTGGACTTTTCCTTCAAAGAACTGATACACAGGTATGAAATTCTGATGCTGGCATTTTCTTGATCTTACCAGAAGATGTCAGCAAAAACAACTACTTCACTACTGGCACCTGGCCACCAGCCTTTGTAGGATCTCACTAGATTTCACATTTGTTTACATGAGAAAAAAATAAATCTGTATTTTAGAATGGATGAAAACAAACTCGGACAGACATTATTTCAAATCTCTCTTCATGCTCACAAAGAAGGATGAATAAGTGAAAGAAAGTTTTCAATAAAGTTAGACTGAAATGGGGGAGCCTGGGTGGCTTAGTTGTTTGAGTGTTTGACTCTTGATTTCGGCTCAGGTCATGATCCCAGTGTTGTAGGATCAAGTCCCACGTTGGGTTCCACGCTGAGCATGGAGCTTACTTGAAACTCTCTTTCTCTCTCACTCTGCCCCTCTCCCCACCCTCACTCTCCAAAATTAAAAACAAAATATTTAAGGAGTGCCTGGATGGCTCAGTCGGTTAAGCATCTGACTCTTGGTTTAGGCTCAGGTCATGATCTCGTGGTTCATGAGTTTGAGCTCTGCATCGGGCTCTGTACTGACAGTGTGGAGCCTGCTTGGGACTCTCTCTCTCTCTCTCTCTCTCTCTCTCTCTCTCTCTCTCTCCCTCTCTTCCCCTCTTATATTCTCTCTCTCAAAATAAATAAACTTTGAAAAAAATAAAATATTTTTTAAAAAGTCAGACCAAAATGATTTTGTAAAAGTTGATCCCCACTCTACATTTTATCAACACATGTGCTTAATTGTAATTAAATCCAACAGAAGAGAAAGAAATTGAAGTAGTTCTGAAGGAAGTGATGTACTTTAAATATTTTTCCACCACAGGAGATATTAATTACTAAAAAACCTCCCGAAGGTTAAGGCAAAGTGATTATGAAAACCATAAAACCATAAAGAGGTTAGAGTCATTGATTTTTCAAACCTCACATTTCAATTTGAGACAGTATTGATTGATTTTTTGCTATATAAGTGCCATGGCTAGTGCAGTTACACTTCCTCTCTATCAACCTCCCAATTTTGTTACTTCTGTTGCTTTTCCTTTCATCAGGGTTTATAGTATTCATATTCTGTTCTGTAATTATAATTTCCATATTATATAATTAAATGTATCTAAAGCTGACTGACTAGTCTTTTTACACTGACTTCCCCATTGTCAAGTTCTTTTGATTTTGTAATTCTTTCTTTTCAAAGTAATACATGCACATAGTTTAAAAAGTCAAGTTTTACCACTTGGTTCTATGTGCAAGATAGCATTTCTCTGCTCCATGTCCTTACACATCCAAATCTCCATGCTCTGAGGGAGTAATCCCCATCTCCTACAATATTCATATTTATGAAATTCAAAATAATTATGAATTGAATCAGTTGCTGGATTCACAATATTGCAAATGACTGCAGGCTCTCCGAAGTTCCTGTAGGAAAAAAATCACAACTATTTATCTATGAATTTTTATATCTACTTAATAGACTTTGTAGCTTTGGGATATAGTCTGGTATAATAATATTTTAGGTAAACAATTGTCCAGTAACTATTAGGTGATTTTTAAAAAATAAAACTGAAATGTCTCCAAAAGGTACATAAGAAATTAGTACTCACACTACTAATGTCATTAGTTTTCTGGATCCATTCTTTAGCTTTAAAAAATTAATTAGGAAGATACATTTTAAATTATTCAAATTAAGTAAAAAATTATGAACTAAAATTTGTATTTATCAACCAAATATATTACACCTTGCAGTTTACAATGTTTCACTGTTTTATATTTTAATCACAAATAAAAACTCTGAGTCATTGCATGAAATGATAATTAAGGTAACCCAAATTCTGTTTCTTTGCTCTTACAATTACCATGATTGTTTAAGAGCAAGGATATGTGGTACCACAAGATTGGAGACATGAAGTGTACCTAAAATGAACTTGAACAATGATTCTTAAAACAAAACAATTGCATATAACTGACCCCATGTGTGCTGGAGACCATCTGTACAACTGGAAACTCCTCAACCTAACTTTCATATAAGATAAAATGTTCACTAAAAGATAAATAATAAAAATGTGTTAATTTGAAGCCTACAAATGTTATTAAATCTCAACAGTAATTTAAAATTTCATTTATAAATTAGACACATAAAAGATATTTTTTGTGTGGGGGGGAGGAGTGTTTTATCATTGACATTATCTAGAATTGCTAGTACACAGGGACAGTGAAAACCATACTGACTTTTAGTAAGTTATATTATTGTTTTTAAGTTACCTGCAGAGAATTATTGCTGCCCCTTATTTCTTGTGCTTGGGGCAGGTTGTTCTCATCATCCTGCTTTAGGTATGCTACTGGCTCAGTGGTTCTATTACCAACATAATGCAATTAATATTGATAGGCAAGGCATACACTGTACTGTAATTACATTTCAACTTTTTTATTTCCTGGAGATGATGATTGCCTCCTTTTTATTTACTTAGGTCTCTATACACTAATTCATTTTTAAAATTGTCACCAGAACTGAAAATCTTCTTTGAGCTTATGTCCAGACACACCAAATGAGCTATCTATTCCACTTTTTTCGTGATATCAATCCTCCAGGACCTCTATGTACTCTTACTACACTTACTACAAACTTGACAGATCACTTCATAGACCTGTTGCATGTCTGTCTTCTTGGCACTTCTATTAAATATTACTCAGAAAGTTTACGTTATTTTTCTCTTGCATTGATGCTCATGTTGTCTGGATACCATGTTTTTCTTTTTCTTGTTTAATCTTTTCATCATGATATTATGAAAGAACATCTTTCAGTAGCTTTTGGAGAAAGGGTATGTTGCGGTAAATTTTTAAAACGTGACACATTTGAAATGTCTTTATCCTCCCAGCTTTTTTATTTTTTAATTTTAGTTTTAAATTACATATAGGAAAGGTGACTTTTTGGGTATACAGTTCTATGAATTTTAACACATGTGTTGATTCATGTAACACCACAGGATATAGAACAGTTTCATCACCTCAAAAAAATTCCCTGATGTTACCCCTTATAGTTACACTCTCCCCCAGCCCCTAAGCCCTGACGACCACTGATGTGTTCTTTATCACTATAGTTTTGTCTTTTTCATAATATTATGTAAATAGAATCACATAGTATGTATTCTTTTGAGACTGGCTTCTTTTACTTAGCATAGTGCCTTTGAGAATCATCCAAGTAGCTGCATATATCAGTAGTTCATACTCACTGAGCAGTATTCTATTATATGGATGTACTGCATATTTTTATCTATTCACCCACTGAAGGACATTTGGGTTGTTTTCAGCTCTCTTTTACTCTAGAGTTGTTATAAATCTGTAAATTTATAGATTTTTGTATGAACAGGTTTTTTTTTTTATTTTTCTAGGGTCAATACTTAGGAGTGCAATTGCCAAGTTATACGGTAAGTGTATGCTTAATTTATAAGACTGCAAAACAGTTATTCAGAGTGGCAATGTCATTTTGTATTCCTGTCAGCAGTGTTTGAGCTTCACATTCTTGTCAACACTTGGTATTGTCAATATTCTTTTATTTTAGCCTTTCTAATAGGGGGATAGTAGTATCTCATTGTGGTTTATTTTGCATTTCCTTAATGGTTAACAATGCTGAGCATCTTTTCATGTGCTTACTGGCCATCTGTAAATCCTCTTGGTGAAATGTCTTTTGCTCATCTTAAATATGGATTGTTTTCTTACTGTTGAGTTTTGTAAGTTTGTTTTATATACTATAAATCCTTTTTTTGGATATGTGATTTACAAGTATTATATCCCAGTGTGAGATAGTCTTTTCTGTTTCTTACCAGTGTCTTTCATAGGGCAAAATTTTAGTGTTGTTTGTTTGTTTGTTTGTTTTGAGAGAGACAGAGTGTGAGCGGCGTAAAGGTGCAGTATCTGGGAGAGAGAGAGAATCCTTAGCGGGGCTCAATCCCTCATATGACCCTGGGATCATGACCTGAACCAAAATCCAAAGTTGGACACTTAATTGATTGAGCCACCAAGGTGCCCCCAAATTTAAGTTTTGATAAAGTTCAACTTCCAATTTTTTTTTCTTATATAAATCATGGTTTTGTTATCATGTCTAAAAACTCTGTTTAATTCCAGGTCACAAAGATTTTCTTCTATGTTTCCTTTTAAAAGATTTATAATTTTACGTTTATAATTATAAGTCATTTTGAATATGTTATGTATAAATTGTGACGTTTAGGGCTTAGTTCATCTACTTCTTTATGGATGTCCAATGGTTCCAACACCATTTGTTGGAAAGAATATCCTTTCCCACTGAATTGGCTTTGCATCTTTGTCAGGAATCAATTGACCATATTTATGTGGGTCTATTTCTAGGCTCTATTCTCTTTCATTAATCTATGTGTCTATTATTTTATCAATACACACAATCTTGATTACTTTGACTTTATAGTCTTAAAATCAGGTAGTGTGATCCCTCCAACCTATTCTTTTCAAAATTGTTTTGGCTATTCTAGATCTTTTGTCTTTCCATGGGCATTTTAGAATCATCTCACCAACGTCTACTAAAAAATCTGCTGGGATTTTGATTGCGTTTCATTGAATCTATACATCAATTGGGGAATGATTAACATCTAAACAATACTGAGTCTTTTGGTCTATGAAGACAGTATGTCTCTCCATTTTTTTTTAAGGTCTTCTTTGATCAGCATTTTGCAGCTTTCAGCATACAAATCCTGTACACATTTTGCTAGCTTTATACTAAATACTTCATTTTTAGAGCTATTTTAAATGTTTTTCTTTACATTTTGGTTTTAAATAGTTCATTGCTAGTACACTGCCATCTCGCTAAACTCATTTATTAATTTTAGGAGTATTTTTGTAGATTCCTTGAGAATATCTATACAGACAATCATGTTTTCTGAGAATAGGGATAATCTATTTGAGTTTTTTATTTCTTTCTATTGCTTTTATTTGCTGGCACAGACTTCCAGTAGGATGTTGAATAGGAGTGATAAAAATGAGCATCCTTGCTCTTTTCAACTCTCACAGCTTCTTACACATAAATGCCTAGGCAGGGATTATTAAACATTTGAAGCAAGAGGTCAATAGGAGTCTTTCTTAGTCAGTTTGGGCTGTTATAACAGAATATCATAGATTTTGTGGCTTATAAACAACAGAAATTTATTTCTCACAGTTCTGGATCCTGGCCAGTCTAAGATGTAGTCCAGCAAATGTAGCGTCCAGTGAGGTTCACTTCCTGGTTCATAGATGACTGTCTTCTCACTGTGGCCTTACATGGTGGAAGGAGGGTGAGAGAGCTCCCTGGGGTCCCTTTTATAAGGGTATTAAGCCCATTGATGAGGGCTCCATCCTCATGGCCTAATTACCTCTTAAAGGCCCTACCTCCTAATACCAACATGTTGGGTCTAGGACTTCAACACATGAATTTGAAGGTAACTCAAACTTTGAGTCCATTGCAGAGTTCTTTCATTTGTTCTTGACACTTAATTGATGTTTTGGCTGAGATTGGAACTGTATATTGAAAATAATTCCTCTCTTCCCAAATGCTGAAGACATTCTTTGATTTTCCTCCAGCATCCAGTATGCTCTGAGGATTCTGAAGCTGTTCTGTTTGTTCTTTTGTGGTGGCCCATTTCTTATCTCTTATTCTTATCCTTTCAAAATCTCCTTTTTTTCTTTAGTGTTCTGAAATTTTACAAGGAAGTGTTTAGTACGAGTTTTATTTCTTCTACTGATATTTAATGGACCTTTGCAATCTGGAAAAATTCCTGTATTATTTCTTCAATAGCTTTTTCCACCTCTGTGATTGCCATTCTTTGGGGAAATTCCTATTGAATTAATTTCTAAGCCTCTTATGTATTCTCTCCAGTTCTTTACCACATCTTAGCTTTTTATTCTACATTCAAAGGTAATTTTAACTTTATCTTCTAACTCTTCTGTTGAAGATGTATATTTACATCTGTAAATATATTTGAATTTCTAGGAGCTATTTCTTGTTTTCTATTTTTTCCTATTCTTATTTTATAGATATATCTTCTTGCTTCTTTCCAAAGATACCATTTATATGAAACAGAGATATTTTTTTTAAGTTTCTTATGTTCCCTGCATCATTTGTTCTCTTCTCATTTACTTCTTTTCTCATTTACTTCTTTTCTCTTGGAGGTCTTCCTTAAATGCCTGTTGATCCTTGATTGTTTATGTCCGCTTAAAAGTAAGGCAGTGAGGGGTGCCTGAGTGGCTCAGTTGGTTGGGCATCCAACTTCAGCTCAGATCATGATCTCATGGTTCGTGAGTTCAAGCCCCACATTGGGCTCTGTGCTGATAGCCCATAGCATGAAATCTGCTTCAGATCTGTGTCTTCCTCTCTCTCTCTGCCCCTCCCCTACTCATGCTCTGTCTCCATCTCTCAAACATAAATAAACATTAAAAAAAAGAGTAAGACATTGAAATGTTGATTGAAACCTCTATGTATAGGTGGGGCTTTTATAGTGATAGACTTCTCTTTAGGCGATCAAGTGGGAAATCAGCAATTCAGTAGAGGACCTCCAAGTGCCAGTACATTGAGGCTTATGTTTCTGGGGTTGTTCCTTCTCCAAAGAGAATCCTTGGTTCTTTACCTTTTAGTTAGATGCTAGAGTTTTGTACTGGGTTAAGGAGTGAGATGAAACTAAATTTTCTTTTAGTCAGAGAAGTAAACTCTCACCCACACCCTCTCGTTTACATTATCAGCATTTGAGTTTGTGACCCATGGTATTCTGTACAAGGTAGTCTTTGTACCATTCTCAAGATTCTCTTGTTTTTGGCCCACCACCTTCATTCTTGTTGCTTGGTACTTTACAACAACATGACAGATGCTGAAAGTTGCCTATTCAGCAGCCATTCCAAATGTCTCTCCTGTCTCCTACCAAAGTAGCTGAAAAACAGGTATGTATGTTCCCAGACCACTTAGCAGCCAGTAGTAGTCATGTGATCAATCTAGTAATGACCAATAAGACATAGGGATGCTCACTGGGGAGTTTCGGGGAAAGATTTTTCCTCCATGATTTAAGGCAAGAGATACAGGAGGAGAAAGAAACTTCCCCACACCTCTTTATTCACCTCCAGACTTTGAATGAGAGTGTGTGAGGATACACATGATGATTGAAGCCATGGAGTTCATCTTGGCTCATGAGGGAAAGGCCAGGAGCATCACAGGGTCACTGAAGTGGTGTCTTGATATTATTGGGCCATAGATCCCAGCTGGCTCACTGGCTTTACTCTCTGATTTTTCTGAATCACCTTTTTCTCCTCCTCCTTCTTTTCCTTTTCTTTCTTTTTTTTAAAAAAATATATGTAATATATTGTCAAATTGGTTTCCATACAACACCCAGTGCTCATCCCAATAGGTGCCCTTCTCAATGCCCATCACCCACTTTCCCCTCTCCCCCACCCTCCATCAACCCTCAGTTTATTCTTAGTATTTAAGAGTCTTTTATGGTTTGCCTCCTTCCCTCTCTGTAACTTTTTTGCCCCCTTCCCCTCCCCTCCTTGTCATCTATTAAGTTTCTCAGGATCCACATAAGAGTGAAACCATATGGTATCTATCTTTCTCTACCTGACTTATTTCACTTAGTGTAATACTCTCCAGTTCCATCCATGTTGCTACAAATTGCCAGATTTCATTCTTTCTCATTGCCAAGTAGTATTCCATTGCATATATAAACCACATCTTCTTTATTCTTTCGTCAGTTGGTGGACATTTAGGCCCTTACCATAATTTGGCTATTGTTGAAAGTGCTGCTATAAACATTGGGGTACAAGTGCCCCTATGCATCAGCACTCCTGTATCCCTTGGGTAAATTCCTAGCAGTGTTATTGCTGGCTCATAGGGTAGATTTATTTTTGATTTTTTGAGGAACCTCCACACTGTTTTCCAGAGCGGCTGCACCCGTTTGCATTCCCACCAGCAGTGCAAGAGGGTTCCCGTTTCTCCACATCCTCTCCAGCATCTATACTCTCCTGATTTGTTCATTTTAGCCACTCTGATCAGCGTGAGATGGTATCTCAGTGTGGTTTTGATTTTTATTTCCCTGATGAGGAGCAATATTGAGCATCTTTTCATGTGCCTGTTGGCCATTTGGATGTCTTCTGTAGAAAAGTGTCTATTCATGTCTTCTGCCCATTTCTTCACTGGATTATTTGTTTTTTGGGTGTGGAATTTGGTGAGTTCTTTATAGATTTTGGATACTAGCCCTTTGTCCTATATGTCATTTGCAAATATCTTTTCCCATTCCATCAGTTACCTTTTAGTTTTGTTGACTGTTTCCTTTGCAGTGCAGAAGCTTTTTATCTTGATGAGGTCCCAATAGTTTATTTTTGCTTTTAATTCCCTTGCCTTTGGAGATGTGTTGAGTAAGAAATTGCTGCTGCTGAGGTTAGAGAGGTTTTTTCCCTACTTTCTCCTCTAGGGTTTTGATGGTTTCCTGTCTCACATTCAGGTCCTTCATCTATTTTGAGTTTATTTTTGTGAATGGTGTGAGAAAGTGGTCTAGTTTCATTCTTCGGCATGTTGCTGTCCAGTTCTCCTAGCACCATTTGTTTAAAAGACTGTCTTTTTTCCATTGGATATTCTTTCCTGCTTTGTCAAAGATTAGTTGGCCATACATTTGTGGGTCCAATTCTGGAGTCTCTATTCTGTTCCATTGGTCTATGTGTCTGTTTTTGTGCCAATACCATGCTGTCCTGATGATTGTAGCTTTGTAGTAGAGGCTAAAGTCTGGGATTGCAATGCCTCCCGCTTTGGTTTTCTTCTTCAATATTACTTTGGCTATTCGGGGTCTTTTGTGGTTCCATACAAACTTTAGGATTGCTTGTTCTAGCTTTGAGAATAATGCTGGTGCAATTTTGATTGGGATTGCATTAAATGTGTAGATTGCTTTGGGTAGTATTGACATTGTAACAATATTTATTCTTCCAATCCATGAGTATGGAATGTTTTTCCATTTCTTTGTATCTTCCTCAATTTTCTTCATAAGCTTTCTATAGTTTTCAGCATACAGATCTTTTACATCTTTGGTTAGGTTTATTCCTAGGTATTTTATGATTCTTGGTGCAATTTTGAATGGGATAACTTTCTTTATGTGTCTTTCTGTTGCTTCATTATTGGTGTATAAAAATGCAACTGATTTCTGTACATTGACTTTGTATCCTGCGACTTTGATGAATTCATGTATCAGTTCTAGCAGACTTTTGGTGGAGTCTATCAGGTTTTCCATGTAGAGTATCATGTCATCTGCAAAAAGTGAAAGCTTGACTTCATCTTTGCCAATTTTGATGCCTTTTATTTCATTTTGTTGTCTGATTGCTGATGCTAGAACTTCCAACACTATGTTAAACAACAGCAGTGAGAGTGGACATCCCTGTCGTGTTCCTGATCTCAGGGGGAAAGCTGTCAGTTTTTCCCCATTGAGGATGATATTAGCTGTGGGCTTTTCATAAATGGCTTTTATGATGTTTAAGTATGTTCCTTCTATCCCGACTCTCTCGAGTGTTTTTATTATGAAAGGATGCTGAATTTTGTCAAATGCTTTTTCTGCATCGATTGTCAGGATCATATGCTTCTTATCTTTTCTTTTATTAATGTGATGTATCACATTGATTGATTTGCAAATATTGGAACAACCCTGCAGTCCAGGAATGAATCCCACTTGATCATGGTGAATAATTCTTTTTATATGCTGTTGAATTTGATTTGCCAGTATCTTATTGAGAATTTTTGCATCCATATTCATCAGGGATATTGGCCTGTAGTTCTCTCTCTCTCTCTCTCTCTCTTTTTTTTTTTTTTTTTTTTTTGCTGGGTCTCTGTCTGGTTTGGGAATCAAAGTAATGCTGGCTTCATAGAATGAGTCCGAAAGTTTTCCTTCCCTTTCTATTTTTTGGAACAGCTTGAGAAGGATAGATATTATCTCTGCTTTAAATGTCTTGTAGAATTCCCCAGGGAAGCCATCTGGTCCTGGACTCTTATTTGTTGGGAGATTTTTGATAACTGATTCAATTTCTTCACTGGTTATGGATCTGTTCAAATTTTCTATTTCTTACTGTTTGAGTTTTGGAAGTGTGTGGGTGTTTAGGAATTTTTCAATTTCTTCCAAGTTGTCCAGTTTGTTGGCATATAATTTTTCATAGTATTCCCTGATAATTGCTTGTATTTCTGAGGGAGTGGTTGTAATAATTCCATTTTCATTAATGATTTTATCTATTTGGGTCATCTCCCTTTTCTTTTTGAGAAGCCTGGCTAGAGGTTTATCAATTTTGTTTATGTTTTCAAAAACCCAACTCTTGGTTTCATTGATCTGCTCTACTGTTTTTTTAGATTCTATATTGTTTACTTCTGCTCTGATCTTTATTATTTTTCTTCTTTTGCTGGCTTTGGGGTGTCTTTGCTGTTCTGTTCCTAGTTCCTTTAGGTGTGCTGTTAGATTTTGTATGTGGGATTTTTCTTGTTTCTTGAGATAGGTCTGGATTGCAATGTATTTTCCTCTCAGGACTGCCTTCGCTGCATCCCACAGCATTTGGATTGTTGTATTTTCATTTTCATTTGTTTCCATATATTTTTTAATTGCTTCTCTAGCTGCCTGGTTGACCCATTCATTCTTTAGTAGGATGTTCTTTAACCTCCATGCTTTTGGAGGTTTTCCAGACTTTTTCCTGTGGTTGATTTCAAGTTTCATAGCATTGTGATCTGAAAGTGTGCATGGTATGATATCAATTCTTTTATACTTATTAAGGTCTGTTTTGTGACCTAGTATGTGATATATCTTGGAGAATGTTCCATGTGCACTCAAGAAGAAAGTATATTCCATTGCTTGGGGATGCAGAGTTCTAAATATATCTGTCAAGGCCATCTGATCCAATGTATCATTCAGGGCCCTTGTTTCTTTATTGATTCTCTGCCTAGATAATCTAACCAGTGTTGCAAGTGGAGTATTAAAGGCTCCTGCAATTACCACATTCTTATCAATAAGGTTGCTTATGTTTGTGATTAATTGTTTTATATATTTGGGGGCTTCTGAATTTGGTGCATAAACATTTATAATTGTTAGCTCTTCATGATGGATAGACCCTGTAATTATTATATAATGCCCTTCTTCATCTCTTGTTACAGACTTTAATTTAAAGTCTAGTTTGTCTGATATAAGTATGGCTACTCCAGCTTTCTTTTGACTTCCAGTAGCATGATAGGTAGTTCTCTATACCCTCACTTTCAATCTGAAGGTACCCTCTCTTTCAATCTGAAGGTGCCCTCAGATCTAAAATGAGTCTCTTGTAGACAGAAAATAGATGGGTTTTGGTTTTTTATCCATTCTGATATCCTAGGTCTTTTGGTTGGAGCATTTAGTCCATTTACATTCAGTGTTATTATTGAAAGATATGCTTAGAGTCATCGTGATATCTGTAGGTTTCATGCTTGTAGTGGTGTCTCTAGTACTTTGTGGTCCTTGCAACATTTCACTCACAGAGTTCCCCTTAGGATCTCTTGTAGGGCTGGTTTAGTGGTGATGAATTCCTTCAGTTTTTGTTTGTTTGGGAAAACCTTTATCTCTCCTTCTGTTCTGAATGACAGACTTGCTGGTAAAGGATTCTTGGCTGCATATTTTTCCTGTTCATCACATTGAAGATTTCCTGCCAGTCCTTTCTGGCCTGCCAAGTTTCAGTAGATAGGTCTGCCACTAGTCTTATGGATCTCCCTTTATATGTTAGAGCCTGTTTATCCCTAGCTGCTTTCAGAATTTTCTCTTTATTCTTGTATTTTGCCAGTTTCACTATGATATGTCATGCAGAAGATCGATTCAAGTTACATCTGAAGGGAGTTCTCTGTGCCTCTTGGATTTCAATGCCTATTTCTTCCCCAGATTGGGGAAGTTCTCAGCTATGATTTGTTCAAGTATACCTTCAGCCCCTTTCTGTCTCTCTTCTTCTTCTGGAATTCCTATGATAAGGATATTGTTCTGTTTGATTGCATCACTTAGTTGTTTAATTCTCCCCTCGTACTGCTGGATTTTTTTTAATCTCTTTTCCTCAGCTCCCTCTTTTCCCATAATTTTATCTTCTAATTCACCTATTCTCCCCTCTGTGTCTTCAATCCTTGCTGTGGCCACCTCCATTTTATTTCGCACCTCATTTATAGCATTTTTAATTCATCATGACTATTTTTTAGTCCCTTGATCTCTGTAGCAATAGATTCTCGGCTGTCCTCTATGCTTTTTTCAAGCCCAGAAATTAATTTTATGACTATTATGCTAAATTCTTGTTCAGTTATGTTGCTTAAATTGGTTTTGATCAGTTTGTCAGCTGTCGTTACTTCCTGGAATTTCTTTTGAGAATTCTCCCATTTCATCATTTTGGCTGGTTTTCTGTCCCTTAGGCATTTTAAAAGCTTGTTGTGTGCTCTGCACCAGCAAGCACTGTTACATTAAAGGAGGGTCATACACCGTCCAGGGCCTGGCCCTTCAGGAGGTATTTTTTCGGAGCTTGTTACTTGCTCTCTGTTGTGACTTTGGTTATTTTATTAACCTACTCGTAGTGATATTTTGGACCCTTCACCAGGTGTGCTTTGATTTGTTCCTTGGAGTAACCCTGTAAAGGAAAACAGACAAACAGGAGACAAAACCACACAAACACACAAACAAACAAAGACAAAACCTTAAGTCTAAGAACAAAAAAACCCAAAACTCTGACTACAAGTAAAGAAGAGGGTGGAGGTGGTGCTGATGTAAGAGCACATACAAGGAGAGAAATGACAGGAACGCGATGGGGGGGGGGATAAACATTGACTAGGAGAGAGACTAAAAGACTTAATCCAGAGAGAGAGAAAGGAAAATAAAGAAGGAGACAGGGAAAACAAAAGGAAGATAAAGTTACCCAGACAGAGAAACTCTATGGCTTGATTATTCCAGAGAGAGAGAGAAGGGAGGGTAAAGCAGGAGCTGGAGAACATGTATCAAGACAATGGATTAAATATGTCTATTTAGACAGACCAATAACCAGAGTAAGCAGCCTAGGGGTGGGAAGAGATAAGGAGGAGAAATGGGGGGTGGTATATATCTATATATCCAGAATTGACCTAGAGTTAATCCAGGCATGGCTTGTCGGGAGTAGCTGTCCACAGGGTCTGTGCCACTCTGGTGGATGCGCAGTTACCCAGTGCAAGGGGGCGTGGTTTGGTGTAATCTGAACCCACCTCCACTATGGGCCCCGGGACTGATCCCTGAGGCCCTTGGTGGGGGGGGGGGGAGCAGGGGGGGATGGTGACCCCCCAGTATCTTCTCCATGGAGCCGGACCCAGTGAACTCCGTTTGAGTCGTCCTCACTGTGCGGGGGGCAGTCCTTCTCTCTCCACCAACTCCCCTGACCCTGCTGTAGCCTAAGATTCAAAGTCCCGCTCGACGCTCTGGCGCTGGGGAAGCGCCTCTCAGCGCGGCGATATGTGGTCCCAGCTGGCTTTGTCTATGCCCCCCGCACTTCAGGGAGAACCGCCTTCTACTGCGGACTGAGCCGTTGCCCTCGCCGTGAGACCCGGAGTGGTGGATGCAGGCAGGCTTGGTCTTTTCCCACAGCACTCCAGGGAAATAGCCACCTTATCCTCCTGCAGATTGCGCCCTCAGCCCAGCCACTGTGCTGGCGGGGGAGGGGGGGTGGGGGGGGGGCGGGGGGGTTGCGGACGCAGGCAGATTCTGTGCTACCACGCAGCCCTCCTGGAAGGGAACCACTTTCTCCAGCTGCTGGACTGAGCCCCTGACCTACCACCGCACCCTGGGCTGGTTCCCCTCCTCCCCAGGTGCCAGAAAAGGGAGCTGGCCCCAGTCCAAAGAAAGCCCTGCAGTCACAGATCAGATCCCTCTCAATCTCAGTCCAAGGTCTTTCTCCTGTCCAGATACGGTCCTGCACTTTCCTAGCCACTCTTTCTTTTCCCTTTGTCTCTCCGCAGAGGGGGTCCCCCCTCCGTGCCCACGCGGCCTTTTTTATTTCTCCCAGTTCGCATTTACCTACCCATCTTCTTTCCAACTTCCCCATTTTCTTCCTGAAGATTCAGTCTCTTATCCTCCCAGACTCTAGTGTTCAAAGTCCTTTTTGGCTTCTGCACTTCCTTGTTTGAGAGTCGCGGGAAGTATGGATCCCCCTATTTCTCCGCCATGTTGGCCCCTCCTCCCTAAAATAATCCCTCCTCCTTCTTTTCTTATCTCCCATCTCCTTTCCTTTAACCTCTCTTCTCTTCACTCTCCTCACATCTTTAAGGGTTTTTGTTTTTGTTTTTTTAACGTTTATTTTTGAGACAGAGAGAGACAAAGCATGAACGGGGGAGGGTCAGAAAGAGGGAGACACAGAATCCGAAACAGGCTCCAGGCTCTGAGCTGTCAGCACAGAGCCCGAGGCGGGGCTCGAACTCATGGATGGCGAGATCATGACCTGAGCCGAAGTCGGCCGCTCAACCGACTGAGCCACCCAGGCGCTCCTCTTTAAGGGTTTTGAAGCTGGGATGGTATGAGTCGAGGACGCAGGCAAAGTTACAGGCCCTTACTGCCCTCGTTAAGTCTTTGCTGAAACAAGATGGGGTGTGAAGAAATGGAGGAACAGCTCCCCCATGTCTGTTCCATCCACCCTCTCATCTCCTTCCCCCTGTGGCTGTGGAGGCCTTCATCTATAGGTCACTCTCCTGCATCATGCTCTCCACTGGCTTCTCATGTCCTGTTAGATAAATCTAAATTCATTAACCTGGTTCTTCCAAGCTCTCCAGAGTCTGATCCCTGCCTCCTCTCCTCCCTCATCCCCCACCACTTGCCCTGTGCTCTGGCCTTGCTGAGGTGCTCGGGGTTCCTGGAGTAGATGCTGTGCCATTTCATCTCTGGGCCTCTGTTCTTCCTGCCAGAAACACACTTCTGCCTACATGCATGAACCGTCCCTTTGTTCAAATGTCCCCTCCTCTGGGAAGCTTTCCCTTCTCTTCCAGGCATGGCTAGATGCTCAGTCCTTTAACCTTTGAGTCCTTCCCTGATAGAGCTGTTTTCTCCTTGATGTGAGTGCATTTATGTGTTTCTGGATCTGTTTTCTGCACTAGACTGTGAGTTCATTGAAAGCAAACTGTATGCCTTATATTTGTGTCCCCAGCACTGGACAGAGAGGTGGACCCAGACATGTCTCTTGCTGCTTTTTAATTCTTCAAGACATTTCATTTCAAATGATGAATTTCATACTTCACAAAAGTGTGCTGAATGCTCACAATAGACCAGATATGATATACCAAAATAATTAATCACTTTGTAATCAATTTGTAAAATAAAGAAAGGAAGAGGATAAACAATCCAAAGCTCCACATCCCTTAACACATTTATTGTTGAGTTTTGGGTATTTACTGCAGGTATTTTTGAAAAAAACAACTTTTAAAGTGGTTCCAGTGAGCCTTATTAGCTGCAGTGGCCATGGCTCTCTGCCTGGTACTTCCATTAAAAGTTTACAGGCCCAGGAGAGTTGGTCGAGCCAGCTTAGCCCTCCCACGGGTTCTGACCTTCCACTGGGGCCCAGCAGTGAGTCATTTTCCAGTGGGGATTGCCAGTGAGGTTGATAAGCTATCGTTTGAATACAACTTTTTATTTTCCACGTTCCCACAGTAGCAGTAGTTAATTTGTTCTCATCTATAATCCTCACTGTGCCCACTGCGCAGATGAGGAAATGGAGGTACTCAGTGAAGGGTGATGGAAACAGCATTGGTATAATAGTGCTGTGTGTAAGACCCACTATGCCATTAACCAATCACCTGACTTGGAGCAGATTATATCATATCTGCAGGATTTGGTTTCTGCATATTTGAATGTAGAACGTTGGATTAGATGACCTCTCAAGGCTTCATAGAGCTTCAGAATTCCATGACTTTTTGTGCTCTTCAAGGTTATGTAGGAGCCAAGGGCAAGCTTCCCCAAAATGTGCCACTTTGCCATATTGATTATTTTATTTTATTATTAAAAAAAAAGTCCATTTGTTTTTGAGAGAGAGAGAGAGTGTGTGTGTGTGTGTGTGTGTGTGTGTGTGCAGGAGCAGAGGAGGAGCAGAGAGAGGGAGAAAGAGAATCCCAAGCAGGCTCCAGGCTGTCAGTACAGAGACTGACATGGAGCTCGATCTCACAAACGACAAGACCATGACCTGAGCCAAAATAAAAAGTTGGACATTTAGCCAGCTGAGCCATCCAGGTGCCCCCAATTGATTATTTTAAATAAATGTTACTTAAGAGACACCCTGTGCAAGAAAGACACTCAGCTCCTCCTCTGCCCCCTGAAAGCAGGAAATCAGTCTCCCATATTAAAAGTACCCTCCCTATACCAGTAAGTGAAGAGACACCTTTATCACCACAGACAAGAAATTTAAAGCCAAAAAGGCAGTATAAACAAGACTTGTTACTTTTACTAATTTACTACCCCAGCCCAAATTCTGTTTAGAATTCCTTACTAATTGAGGCTTGCAATGTTGTTTTCTTTGTCCTGTCAATGCCTCACAGATTTATTGTCTTTGTCTAAAAATTGTTAAAACTTCCTGCCTTGGTTATTTCTTTAGTTCTCAATTTCATTGTTGAGCTTCCATGCACACATAATAGCACTTTATTTTTTTCTCCTGTTAATCTCGCTCATATTAATTTAATTCTTAGTCCTGCTGGAAGATCTTGAAAGGTAGAGAAAAAATTTTTCCTTCCCTACAGTTATATGGCTTGTTTGTGGCAGAACCATGGCAAGAATCCAGGTTTTTTGGCTTCTGGTCTAGCGCTTACCCAATCACACCACAAAATAATCTGAGTTCTTCTATGAGAATTTCCTCCAGAATGAGTGGATGCTGTGGCTTCAATCTCTCCACCACCCCCCGCCCCCCACCCATTGCTGGGATAGAAAGATTTGGTTAGGAGGAAGGAACAGGGAGTGGGTCAGGCGGGCTAGAGGGTAAATGAAATAAAAGAACAGAGCTGTAACACTTTGCACTTAAATCTGGGTTATAAGAAAAAGTAATGCAGGGTATAAGTGGTGGAAATCTTGGGGGAAAGTGGCCAAGCCACTTTTTTGGAGCATTTTGAGGAGGAAAAGAATGAAACTCAGTCACATTTCTTCAACCTTGAGTAGTAAGGCAGCTTTAACAAGAATGAGATAAATATAAATCTGATTTTAGGGCGCCTGGCTGGCTCAGTCAGTAGAGCATGCAAATTTTGATCTCAGGGTCATGAGTTTGAACTCTTTGTCAGGAGTAGAGTTTACTTAAAAAAAAAAAGTTTGAATCCATAAACAGAGATATCTTTGAAAGATAACATATGGCAAGGGGACAGGAAAGCCACCTAAAAAGGGCAGAGGTGGAAGTTTTGTGAATCTGTAAAATAGCCTTGAGGTTAAAGCAGAAATGAACTGAATCTGGATAAGGAATGAACTGGATAAGGAAAACTAATCCAAGACAGTTGACCAGAGAAGTGAGAGACCACAGAGCTCTTGAGCTCCTGTAACTCCCATTCACTTTATCATGGGGTGACTTTTACAGCAGAAAAGGGCCAGGAACATGCACCCACGCACATGGAAATGAGACCCTGGAGAGGTGGGAAGATGGTAAATCCACATTATCAGGCCTAGACAAGCTCATCTCTCAAAACTCCAACTACGAGTGAAGTGAGCCAAGTTTGTGGTCTTTTTTTCTCTGTTTTCAGACTGGATAATTTCTTTTGCTCTATCTTCAAGTTCACAGACTCATCCTTCTGTTATCTCCATTGAACCCCATTCAGTGAATATTTTATTTCTATTGTATTTTTCAGTTCTAAAATTTGCATTTGGTTCTTTTTCTACAACTGTCATTTCTTTGCTGAAAACTGCTATCTTTCCACACGTTTCAAGAGTGTTCACTTTTACCTCTAGGAACATGTTGATAATAGCTACTTTAAAGTCTTTGGTAATTTCCACTTTGGCATCATGTTAAAGTTGGTGTTTGTTGGCTGTCTTTTCCTTGCAAGTTGTGGAGAATTGCCCTGTTTCCTTTTTCTTTTAATGTTGAGTAATTTTGGATTGTATCCTGGAAACATTACATTGCGAGACCTTGAGTCTGTCAATATCCTGTGGAGAATGCTGATTTTGTTTTTTGTTTGTTTGTTTATTTTAGCTGTCAGTTAACCCTTTAGTCCTGACCTGTATTGTGTGAGGTGTGCTTTCAAATGTCAGCAGACTTTTCAAACCCTTTACACTGCTATTTGGGTCTGCACCATGTCTCTGGCACCTAGGAGCCAGTCTGGGACCTCATCGGTGGTATACACTGTACCTCAGTTCCTAAAGCCTTTGCTATGCTACTTCATATCAGTGTTGCCTGTGGGGAGATTTAAGGACCCCTTTTTCTCTGTGATTTATGCCGTCTGGCTCCTAGGGACCCCTCTTCCTGGTGCCCTGGCTACAGAGCCAATGTTTTCACATCCTTGTGCTGTTATGAAATTCCTATGACTAAATCTGGTTTGGGGCAAAGTGGTGAAAATTGAGAGAGAGAAAAAAAAAGCATGAGGATTTCTGCCTCACACTATTTGGACCCTGTGAGCCTGTTGATCCAGGGCCTCTGGCAAGAGAGGGCTTTTGGTCAGAGTTTTACATGCCTGTTCAGCTGCTGCAGGATTGTAGTTCTATGACTGGCCTTTTTACTTGGGATAAGGCCAAGAGACGAAATGGAGAAATGGGGGGAAAATGGAGATTTCCCCACATATTCTCAGTTCTGCAGTGGCCCCTTTCCCAGTCCTCTGACTGTAAAGAGAGAGCTTTCCTTGGACTTTTTTTGGGTACATGTCCACTATATCCTTCTGCGACTCTTAGAGTCTAAGGCAATAGCTATGGAAGGCAAAAACAAATCAGGGAACCGGCTACACTACTGGGGAGTATTCAGGTTTCTACTTCCCTTCCCAAACTGCCTGCTCTTGCTTTCAGTTTGGTGTCCTCAGATTTTAGTTTTTGTCTGTGATAAGTGGGAGAAGTTGGATGATGCCTTAGAACCTCTACATTGTACTTTTGATTTGCTTGGTGAACACCTCCTTCTGGTGTGATCATATTGTCCTCGGGCTATCATTCTACTTTTTAGTCTTTTATTATTTTTTATTTTTTATTTATGTATTTTTTTAGTCTTTTATTTCTTATAGCTACTTTGTTTTTTTTTTTTCAATATATGAAGTTTATTGTCAAATTGGTTTCCATACAACACCCACTGCTCATCCCAAAAGGTGCCCTCCTCAATACCCATCACCCACCCTCCCCTCCCTCCCACCCCCCATCAACCTTCAGTTTGTTCTCAGGTTTTAAGAGTCTCTTATGCTTTGGCTCTCTCCCACTCTAACCTCTTTTTTTTTTCCTTCCCCTCCCCCATAGGTTTCTGTTAAGTTTCTCAGGATCCACATAAGAGTGAAACCATATGGTGTCTGTCTTTCTCTGTATGGCTTATTTCACTTAGTGTAACACTCTCCGGTTCCATCCATGTTGCTACAAAGGGCCATATTTAATTCTTTCTCATTGCCACGTAGTACTCCATTGTGTATATAAACCACAATTTTTTTATCCATTCATCAGTTGATGGACATTTAGGCTCTTTCCATAATTTGGCTATTGTCTTGTAACTACTTTGTATGGGATTTTCCCTTGATTTTTTTCCCCCCTGTGGCTCATTTTTAGGCAGAAATAGTTTTTTTTTTTTAATTTTTTTTGCAACGTTTTTTATTTATTTTTGGGACAGAGAGAGACAGAGCATGAATGGGGGAGGGGCAGAGAGAGAGGGAGACACAGAATTGGAAACAGGCTCCAGGCTCCGAGCCATCAGCCCAGAGCCTGACGCGGGGCTCGAACTCACGGACCGCGAGATCGTGACCTGGCTGAAGTCGGACGCTTAACCGACTGCGCCACCCAGGCGCCCCAAGGCAGAAATAGTTTTGCTGAACTTTTGGAAGAGGGCATGGTTCACACATCCTCCCTTCTTTTTTCTTTCTTTCTTTTTTTTTTTTTTTTTTTTTGTAGTATTGAAAATGTGGTTTCTTGCTTTCTGAGATTTACTAGCTCTGTTAGAGCTAGCTCTGTCTTCCCCACCTTTTTTTGTGGATAGCTCTATTTCCTTTGTCTCTTTTGTCTCATCTGGGTCAGTTTTGATCTCATTTCCGGCAGCTTCTCTTCTGTGTGGGGTGTGTGCTGGAAAGAGGCTCTGGTCCATCAGTTCTGGGAGATTTGACTACAAGCTTCTTGCCTTTGTCCTCCACTAGATTTGGAAGAACCACTCTGTTTTAGCTGCTGTTTTTGAAGTGGTCTGCCATCTTTTCCAGATAATACCTGTTGGCTATTTTTACTTCCTTCCTTTTAGGTCTGCCCATTGCTTCCCTCTGCTTCCTCCTTCACAGATGCTGATGCCATGCAGCCCTTATCCAGGGATTTTCTTCACTTGCTTGTCTGGGTCTGTGGAAATACCTCATTATCCAGTTTTATTGTAAATGTTGTCCATGGATATTTACTTTGCTATCTGTTGCTCTGCTGTTTTTTTTTTTTTCTAATTCTTTTATTTTGGAAATTTGGAATAGAAGTTGAGAAAGCCTAAGTGGCATTCCAAAGGACATACTGTTAACTTGTAGTGAAGCTGACACTATAGCATATGTCTTCTGAATGCTCGCCCAACATTTTGTTGTTGTTGCTTTTAATTGAAATTATTGTAGATTGATATGTAGTTGCAAGAAATAATAGAGACTTCTTGTACACTTTCCACAATTTCCTCCAGTGGTAATGTTTTATAAAATTACAGTGTAGGATCTCATCCAAAGTATTGCTGGGTATTTTAAAAGAGTGAAATCACGCAAAGTATATTCTCCGACTACAATGGAAAGAGGCTAGAAATTAATAAAAGGAAAGGTGGAACATTTTTAAATACATGGAAATTAAACAACAGTCTTAAACAACAAATGGATCAAAGAAGAAATCACTAGGGAAATTAGAAAATATCTTGAAATAAATGAAAATAAAAACTCAACACATCAAACCTTAGGGGATGCAGTAAGAGCAGTACTTAGAGGGAAATTTATAGCTATATATGCCTACATTAAAAAAGAAGAGGGGTGCCTGGCTGGCTCAGTTGGTAGAACATGCAATTCTTTTTTTAGAGTCTATTTATTTATTTCGAGAGAGACAGAGACAGAGTGCGAGTGGGTTAGGGACAGAGAGAGAGGGAGACACAGAATCTGAAGCAGGCTCCAGGCTCCGAGTGGTCAGCACAGAGCCCAATGCAGGGCTCGAACTCATGAGCTGTAAGATCATGACCTGAGCCAAAGTTGGATGCTCAGCTGAGTCACCCAGGCACCCCGCAATTCTTTTTTTTTAAGCCTATTTATTTCAAGAGAGACAGAGTGAACAATCAGGGGAGGAGCAGAGAGAGAGGGAGAGAGAGAATCCCAAGCAGGCTCCGCCCTGAGAGTGTGGAGCTTGATGCGGGGCTCGAACTCATGAACCACAAGATCATGACGTGAGCTGAAACCAAGAGTTGGATGCTTAAACAACTGAGCCACTCAGGCTCCCCAAGAGTGTGCAACTTTTGATCTCAGGGTTGTGAGTTCGATCTCTGTGTTGGGTATAGAGATTGCTTAAAAAAAAATTAAAAAAAAAAGAAAAATCTAAAATCAACAATCTAACTTTATACTTTAAGGAGCTGGAAAAAGAAAGCAAACTAAACCAAAGCCAGCAGAAAGAAAGAATAATAAAGATTAGAGCAAGATAAATTAAATAGAGACTGTAAAAACAAACAAACAAAAAGAATCAACAAAACCAAAAGTTGATTCTTTGAAAAGATGAACAAAATTTACAAACCTTAGCTAAACTAAGAGAAAAAGAGAGAGGATGCAAATAAATAATATCAGAAATGAAAGCAGAAACCAACCTTATGGAATGAAAAGAATTTACTAGAATAGAACATATTACCACCTTTATAGAAATAAAAAGGATTAAATAAAATATTATGAGCAGTTATATGCAAGCAAATTAGATAATCCATATTCAATGGACACATTTTTGGAAACATACACATTGCAAAGAAATTACTCAAGAAGAAATAGAAAATCTCAACAGATCTATACAAGTAAAGATTCAATAAGTATTAAAAAACCTCCCGGCAAAGAAAAGTCCAGGAGCAGATGGCTTCACCGAATTCTACCAAACATTTAAAGGAGAGTTAACAACAATACTACTCAAATGCTTACGAAAACGGAAGAAAAAGGAACACTTTCTAACACATTATATAAAGTCACCATTATCCTGATACCAAAGTCAAACAAAGGTAACACAAGAAAATAAAACTACAGTGCAACATTTTTTTATAAATAAGGAAGCAAAAATCCTCAACAAAATACTAGCAAACTAAATCCAACAGTACATGAAAAGGATTATACACCATAGCCATATGGATTTATGCTGGGAATGCAAAGATAGTTTGCCATAAGAAAGTTAATCACTGAATGCACAACATTAATAAAATGAAGGAAAACCCCACATAATAATGTCAATAGATGAATTAAACACCCTTTTATGGTAAAAACACTAATAAAATTTGGAATAGAAGGGGGCATTTATGAAACTCACAGCTAACATCATACTCAATGGTGAAAACTTGAAAATTTCCCCTCCCCTCTCCCAACTAAAATCAGGAACAAGAAAAAGATGCTCACTTTAACCACTGCTATTCAATACTGTATTGGAAGTTCTACCCAGAGCAAATAGGCAAGAAAAAGAAATAAAAGGCAGGAAGAAAATAAAGAAGAAGTAAAACTACCTCTATTTTCAGAGGATATGGTTCCATATATAGAAAATACCATAGAACCCACAAAAAACTATTAGAACTAATAAATAAATTTAGCAAAGTTGCAGTGTGCAATATCCAAAAACACTTTATAGAAACATCATTGTGTTTCTATAAAGTGGTAAAAACCAATCAGATAAAGGGTTTAAGAGAACAATTCCATTAACAATAGCAACCAAAAGAATAAAATCCTTAGGAAAAATTTAACCCAGGAGGTGAAAGACTTGGGCAATGAAAAACGGAAAACATTGCTGAAAAAAATTAATAAGGGTTTCTTCTTTTTATAAAGATGTAAAATAAATGAAATGACACTCCATGTTCACACATTGGAAGGATCAATATTGTTAAGATGGCAATATCTTCCAAGGTGATCTACAGAATCAATGCAATTCCCATCAAAATTCCAATGGGCTTTTTTTTTTCAGAAATGGAATTCACAATCTTCAAATTCATATGCAACCTATAAGAGGCCTCAAATAGCCAAAACAACATTGAAGAATAAAAATAAAGTAGGAGAACCTCACAATTCTTAATTTCAAAACTTACTACAAAGCTACAGAGATCAAAACAGTGTGGTACTGGCATATAAGAATAGACATATAGGCCAATTGAGGGGAATTGAGTGTCTAGAAATAAACCATAACATCTATGGCAATAGTGCCAAGGACATTCAATGGAGAAAAGATAGTCTTTTCAAAAAATAGTTTGGGACAACTGGATAACTACATGCGAAATAATAAAGTTGGACTGCTACTTCACTACACATAAAAATTAACTCAACATGAATCAACTACCTACACAGAAGAGCTAAAACTATAAAACTCTTAAACAAAAACAAGCAATTTAAGAAACAATAGATATATTAGATTTAATAAAAACTAAAATTTTTTTGCATCAGCACATTATCAAGAATATGACAGGATAACCTATAAAATAGAAGACAATATTTGTATATCACACATCTGTATAATGGTTTAATATCTAGAATATATAAAGCATCCTTAGAACTCAACAAAAAGAACTCAGTTTATAAAAGGACAAAGGATTTGAATAGACATTTCTCCAAAGAATATATACAAATGACCAATGATCACATGAAAAGGTGTTCGTCATCAATCATTAGGAAATGCAAATCAAAACCACAATGAGAAGAACAAGACAAGGATGTCCACTGTCACCACTTTTATTCAACATAGTACTGGAAGTCCTAGCTGCAGCATTAGATAACAAAAAGGAGTAAAATGCATCCAAATTGGTAAGGAAGTAGTAAAACTTTCACTATTTGCAGATGACATGATGCTATACACAGAAAATCCTAAAGACTCTGAAAAAAAAACAAAAACCGAAACCCTACTAGAATGAATAAATGAACTCAGTAAAGTCACAGGATACAAAATCAATGTGCAGAAATGTTGCATTTCCATACACTGATAATGAAGCAGCAGAAAGAGAAATTAAGAAACAATCCCATTTATGATTGTGCCAAAAGTAATAAGAGAGCTAGGAATAAACCCAACCAAAGAGGTGAAAGACCTGCATTCTGAAAACTATAAAACACTGATGAAAGAAATTGAACATGACACAAAGAAATGGAAAGCCATTCCATGCTCATGGATTGGAAGAACAAATATTGTTGAAATGTCTATATTACCCAAAGCAGTCTACTAATTTAATGCAATTTCTATCAAAATACCAATCACATTTTTCGCAGAACTAGAACAAAAAATTCTAAAATTTATATGTAACCACAAAAGACTTTGAATAGCTAAAGCAATTTTGAAAAAAGAAAAACAAAATTGGATATATCACAATTTCAGACTTCAAGTTATGTTACAAAGTTCAAGTAATCAAAATAGTCTGGTACTGTCACAAAAATAGACACATAGATCAATGGAACAGAATAGAAAACCCAGAAATAAACTCACAATTATATGGCCAATTAATCTTCAACAAAGCAGGATAGAATATCCAATGAGAAAAAGACCGTCCCGTCAATAAATGTTGTTGGGGAAACTGGACAGCAACATGCAAAAGAATGAAACTGGACCACTTTCTTTCATATATATATATATATATATATATATATATATATATATATATATATTTAGAGGGACAGTGTGAGTGGAGAAGGGGCACGGGATGGGGGGGGAAGGTGGTGGATGGAGGATCTGAAGCAGGGTCTGTGCAGACACCTTCCATGCTGACAACAGCTAGCCTGATGTGGGGCTCGAACTCACAAACCATGAGATCATGACCTGAGCCAAAGTCAGATGCTCTGCTGACTGAGACACCCAACCACCCTGAAACTGGACCACTTTCTTATGCCATACACAGAAGTAAACTCAAAGTGGATCAAAGATTGAAATGTGAGACCTGAAACTATAAAAATCCTAGAAGAGAGCACAGGTAGTAATTTCTCTGACATCACCCATAGCAACATTTTTCTAGATATATCTTCTGAAGAAAGGGAAACAAAAGCAAAAATAAATTATTGGGACTACATCAAAATAGCTTCTGCATGGCAAAACAAACAATCAACAAAACTAAAAGACAACCTACTGAATGGGAGAAGATATTTGCAAATGATATATCCAACAAAGGGTTAGTATCCAAAATACATAAAGAACTTCTATAACTCAACACTAGAAAAACAAATAGTCCAATTAAAAATGGGTAGAAGACATGAACACACATTTCTTTATTTTTTTATTTTTTTTTTCACCCACCCTGCCCTCCCTCCCACCCTGCCCTCCCTCCCACCCCCCATCAACCCTCAGTTTGTTCTCAGTTTTTAACAGTCTCTAATGCTTTGGCTCTCTCCCACTCTAACCTCTTTTTTTTTTTTTTTCCTTCCCCTCCCCCATGGGTTTCTGTTATGTTTCTCAGGATCCACATAAGAGTGAAACCATATGGTATCTGTCTTTCTCTGTATGGCTTATTTCACTTAGCATCACACTCTCCAGTTCCATCCACGTTGCTACAAAAGGCCATATTTCATTCTTTCTCATTGCCACGTAGTACTCCATTGTGTATATAAACCACAATTTCTTTATCCATTCATCAGTTGATGGACATTTAGGCTCTTTCCATAATTTGGCTATTGTTGAGAGTGCCGCTATAAACATTGGGGTACAGGTGCCCCTATGCATCAGTACTCCTGTATCCCTTGGATAAATTCCTAGCAGTGCTATTGCTGGGTCATAGGGTAGGTCTATTTTTAATTTTCTGAGGAACCTCCATACTGTTTTCCAGAGCGGCTGCACCAATTTGCATTCCCACCAACAGTGCAAGAGGGTTCCTGTTTCTCCACATCCTCTCCAGCATCTATAGTCTCCTGATTTCTTCATTTTGGCCACTCTGACTGGCGTGAGGTGGTATCTGAGTGTGGTTTTGATTTGTATTTCCCTGATAAGGAGCGACGTTGAACATCTTTTCATGTGCCTGTTGGCCATCCGGATGTCTTCTTTAGAGAAGTGTCTATTCATGTTTTCTGCCCATTTCTTCACTGGGTTATTTGTTTTTCTGGTGTGGAGTTTGATGAGCTCTTTATAGATTTTGGATACTAGCCCTTTGTCCGATGTGTCATTTGCAAATATCTTTTCCCATTCCGTTGGTTGCCTTTTAGTTTTGTTGGTTGTTTCCTTTGCTGTGCAGAAGCTTTTTATCTTCATAAGGTCCCAGCAATTCACTTTTGCTTTTAATTCCCTTGCCTTTGGGGATGTGCCGAGTAAGAGATTGCTACGGCTGAGGTCAGAGAGGTCTTTTCCTGCTTTCTCCTCTAAGGTTTTGATGGTTTCCTGTCTCACATTCAGGTCCTTTATCCATTTTGAGTTTATTTTTGTGAATGGTGTGAGAAAGTGGTCTAGTTTCAACCTTCTGCATGTTGCTGTCCAGTTCTCCCAGCACCATTTGTTAAAGAGACTGTCTTTTTTCCATTGGATGTTCTTTCCTGCTTTGTCAAAGATGAGTTGGCCATACGTTTGTGGGTCTAGTTCTGGGGTTTCTATTCTATTCCATTGGTCTATGTGTCTGTTTTTATGCCAATACCATGCTGTCTTGATGATGACAGCTTTGTAGTAGAGGCTAAAGTCTGGGATTGTGATGCCTCCTGCTTTGGTCTTCTTCTTCAAAATTACTTTGGCTATTCGGGGCCTTTTGTGGTTCCATATGAATTTTAGGATTGCTTGTTCTAGTTTCGAGAAGAATGCTGGTGCAATTTTGATTGGGATTGCATTGAATGTGTAGATAGCTTTGGGTAGTATTGACATTTTGACAATATTTATTCTTCCAATCCATGAGCAGGGAATGTCTTTCCATTTCTTTATATCTTCTTCAATTACCTGCATAAGCTTTCTATAGTTTTCAGCATACAGATCTTTTACATCTTTGGTTAGATTTATTCCTAGGTATTTTATGCTTCTTGGTGCAATTGTGAATGGGATCAGTTTCTTCATTTGTCTTTCTGTTGCTTCATTGTTAGTGTATAAGAATGCAACTGATTTCTGCACGTTGATTTTGTATCCTGCAACTTTGCTGAATTCATGTATCAGTTCTAGCAGACTTTTGGTGGAGTCTATCGGATTTTCCATGTATAATATCATGTCATCTGCAAAAAGCGAAAGCTTGACTTCATCTTTGCCAATTTTGATGCCTTTGATTTCCTTTTGTTGTCTGATTGCTGATGCTAGAACTTCCAGCACTATATTAAACAGCAGCGGTGACAGTGGGCATCCCTGTCGTGTTCCTGATCTCAGGGAAAAAGCTCTCAGTTTTTCCCCGTTGAGGATGATGTTAGCTGTGGGCTTTTCATAAATGGCCTTTATGATCTTTAAGTATGTTCCTTCTATCCCGACTTTCTCAAGGGTTTTTATTAAGAAAGGGTGCTGGATTTTGTCAAAGGCCTTTTCTGCATCGATTGACAGGATCATATGGTTCTTCTCTTTTTTTTTGTTAATGTGATGTATCACGTTGATCGATTTGCGAATGTTGAACCAGCCCTGCATCCCAGGAATGAATCCCACTTGATCATGGTGAATAATTCTTTTTATATGCTGTTGAATTCGATTTGCTAGTATCTTATTAAGAATTTTTGCATCCATATTCATCAGGGATATTGGCCTGTAGTTCTCTTTTTTTACTGGGTCTCTGTCTGGTTTAGGAATCAAAGTAATACTGGCTTCATAGAATGAGTCTGGAAGTTTTCCTTCCCTTTCTATTTCTTGGAATAGCTTGAGAAGGATAGGTATTATCTCTGCTTTAAATGTCTGGTAGAACTCCCCTGGGAAGCCATCTGGTCCTGGACTCTTATTTGTTGGGAGATTTTTGATAACCGATTCAATTTCTTCGCTGGTTATGGGTCTGTTCAAGCTTTCTATTTCCTCCTGATTGAGTTTTGGAAGAGTGTGGGTGTTTAGAAATTTGTCCATTTCTTCCAGGTTGTCCAATTTGCTGGCATATAATTTTTCATAGTATTCCCTGATAATTGTTTGTATCTCTGAAGGATTGGTTGTAATCATTCCATTTTCATTCATGATTTTATCTATTTGGGTCATCTCCCTTTTCTTTTTGAGAAGCCTGGCTAGAGGTTTGTCAATTTTGTTTATTTTTTCAAAAAACCAACTCTTGGTTTCGTTGATCTGCTCTACCGTTTTTTTAGATTCTATATTGTTTATTTCTGCTCTGATCTTTATTATTTCTCTTCTTCTGCTGGGTTTAGGCTGCCTTTGCTGTTCTGCTTCTATTTCCTTTAGGTGTGCTGTTAGATTTTGTATTTGGGATTTTTCTTGTTTCTTGAGATAGGCCTGGATTGCAATGTATTTTCCTCTCAGGACTGCCTTCGCTGCATCCCAAAGCGTTTGGATTGTTGTATTTTCATTTTCGTTTGTTTCCATATATGTTTTAATTTCTTCTCTAATTGCCTGGTTGACCCACTCATTCGTTAGTAGGGTGTTCTTTAACCTCCATGCTTTTGGAGGTTTTCCAGACTTTTTCCTGTGGTTGATTTCAAGCTTCATAGCATTGTGGTCTGAAAGTATGCATGGTATAATTTCAATTCTTGTAAACTTATGAAGGGCTGTTTTGTGACCCAGTATATGATCTATCTTGGAGAATGTTCCATGTGCACTCGAGAAGAAAGTATATTCTGTTGCTTTGGGATGCAGAGTTCTAAATATATCTGTCAAGTCCATCTGATCCAATGTATCATTCAGGGCCCTTGTTTCTTTATTGACTGTGTGTCTAGATGATCTATCCATTTCTGTAAGTGGGGTGTTAAAGTCCCCTGCAATGACCACATTCTTATCAATAAGGTTGCTTATGTTTATGAGTAATTGTTTTATATATCTGGGGGCTCGGGTATTTGGCGCATAGACATTTATAATAGTTAGCTCTTCCTGGTGGATAGACCCTGTGATTATTATATAATGCCCTTCTTCATCTCTTGTTACAGACTTTAATTTAAAGTCTAGTTTGTCTGATATAAGTATGGCTACTCCAGCTTTCTTTTGGCTTCCAGTAGCATGATAAATAGTTCTCCATCCCCTCACTCTCAATCTAAAGGTGTCCTCAGATCTAAAATGAGTCTCTTGTAGACAGCAAATAGATGGGTCTTGTTTTTTTATCCATTCTGATACCCTATGTCTTTTAGTTGGCGCATTTAATCCATTTACATTCAGTGTTATTATAGAAAGATATGGGTTTAGAGTCATTGTGATGTCTGTATGTTTTATGCTTGTAGTGATGTCTCTGGTACTTTGTCTCACAGGATCCCCCTTAGGATCTCTTGTAGGGCTGGTTTCGTGGTGACAAATTCCTTCAGTTTTTGTTTGTTTGGGAAGACCTTTATCTCTCCTTCTATTCTAAATGACAGACTTGCTGGATAAAGGATTCTCGGCTGCATATTTTTTCTGTTTAGCACACTGTAGATATCGTGCCAAGCCTTTCTGGCCTGCCAAGTTTCAAAGGAGAGATCAGTCACGAGTCTTATAGGTCTCCCTTTATATGTGAGGGCACGTTTATCCCTTGCTGCTTTCAGAATTTTCTCTTTATCCTTGTATTTTGCCAGTTTCACTATGATATGTCGTGCAGAAGATCGATTCAAGTTACGTCTGAAGGGAGTTCTCTGTGCCTCTTGGATTTCAATGCCTTTTTCCTTCCCCAGTTCAGGGAAGTTCTCAGCTATAATTTGTTCAAGTACCCCTTCAGCACCCTTCCCTCTCTCTTCCTCCTCTGGGATACCAATTATGCGTATATTATTTTTTTTTAGTGTATCACTTAGTTCTCTAATTTTCCCCTCATACTCCTGGATTTTTTTATCTCTCTTTCTTTCAGCTTCCTCTTTCTCCATAACTTTATCTTCTAGTTCACCTATTCTCTCCTCTGCCTCTTCAAGCCGAGCCATCGTGGATTCCATTTTGTTTTGCAATTCGTTTAAAGCGTTTTTCAACTCCTCGTGACTGTTCCTTAGTCCCTCGATCTTTGTGGCAAGAGATTCTCTGCTGTCCTGTATACTGTTTTCAAGCCCAGCGATTAATTTTATGACTATTATTCTAAATTCACTTTCTGTTATATTATTTAAATCCTTTTTGATCAGTTCATTAGCTGTTGTTATTTCCTGGAGGTTCTTCTGAGGGGAATTCTTCCGTTTGGTCATTTTGGAGAGTCCCTGGCGTGGTGAGGACCTGCAGTGCACTTCCCCTGTGCTGTGGTGTATAACTGGAGTTAGTGGGCGGGGCCGCAGTCCGACCCGATGTCTGCCCCCAGCCCACTGCTGGGGCCACAGTCAGACTGGTGTGTGCCTTCTCTTCCCCTCTCCTAGGGGCGGGATTCACTGTGGGGTGGCGTGTCCCGTCTGGGCTACTTGCACACTGCCAGGCTTGTGTTGCTGGGGATCTGGCGTATTGGCTGGGGTGGGTAGGCAAGGTGCACGGGGGCTGGAGGGGCAGGCTTAGCTCGCTTCTCCTTAGGTGATCCACTTCAGGAGGGGCCCTGTGGCAGCGGGAGGGAGTCAGATCCGCTGCCGGAGGTTTGGCTCCGCAGAAGCACAGAGTTGGGTGTTTGCGCGGAGCGAGCAAGTTCCCTGGCAGGAACTGGTTCCCTTTGGGATTTTGGCTGGGGGATGGGCGGGGGAGATGGCGCTGGCGCCTTTGTTCCCCGCCAAGCTGAGCTCTGCCTTCCGGGGGCTCAGCAGCTCTCCCTCCCTTTGTCCTCCAGCCTTCCCACTTTCCGCGCAGAGCTGTTAACTTATGACCTCCCAGACGCTAAGTCGCACTTGCTGTCGGAACACAGTGTGTCCGGCCCCTCCGCTTTTGCCAGCCCGACTCGGGGGCTCTGCTTGGCTGGCGAGCCGCCCCTCCGCCCCGGCTCCCTCCCGCCAGTCCGTGGAGCGCGCACCGCCTCGCCGCCCTTCCTACCCTCTTCCGTGGGCCTCTGGTCTGCGCTTGACTCCGGAGACTCCCTTCTGCTAATCCTCTGGCGGTTTTCTGGGTTCTTTAGGCAGGTGTAGGTGGAATCTAAGTGATCGGCAGGACGCGCTGTGAGCCCCGCGTCCTCCTACGCCGCCATCTTCCCTCAAAATCGAACACACATTTCTTTAAAGAAGACATCCAGATGGCCAACAGATACATGAAAAGATGCTTGACATCACTCATCATCAGGGAAATGCAAATCAAAACCACAATGAGATATCACCTCATACCTGTCAGAATGGCTAAAATCAAAAACAAAAGAAACAAGTGCTAGTGAGGATGTGGAGAAAAAGGAACTCTTGGCACTCTGGTGGGAATGTAAACTGGTACAGCCACTGTGGGAAACAGCATGGAGGTTCCTCAAAAAATAAAAAATAGGAATTTGGGGAGCAAGACGCTGCAAAAGGTAGGGAACAGCTTTTGTGGGCAGAAAGAGGACAGAGACTGGGGAGGCGGGGAGAATATGGGAAAAGCACTCCTCCCCAAAAGCAGCTGGAGAGAAAGTGGAAAATTGGAAACAGCTGCAGAGACTAAACTAAAAAGGGAGAAAGGAGAAAGGAGAGGGTTTAAATTCCATTAAGACTGTAAACAAGGGGAGCGCAAAGGCTGCAACTCTGCAGCTTGATACCTGGTGGTGCTCTGGTGGGAAGGGCAAATCCCCAGGAACAGGGTGGAGTCTGGGAGGTTCTCAGGCCACACGGGGAAAAGTGGTTCCACTGCTGGAAGGACATTTGGTAGAGACTGTTGAAGCTACCTGGTCCCAGCAGACCCTGGAAGGCGGCCACATTTGCTGGTGCTGGGGCAAGGCTGTTAAGGGTGAAGCCTGGTGGCAGATATGTGTTGTGATTTTCCACAATCCCTGAACTGCTGCTGCTACACTGTCTCGCAAACTTTTTCTGGGGTGGGCTGGCACCTGGCTGCAGTCTCAGGACACCAGCAGCAGCAGGGTCCAGCAGGGCATTCCTGGGTGCAGCCAATATTCGGCATTGCTCCTTCAGCTGTTGCTCGGTGAGACCCTCCCACAGAGGGGCAGAACGGGTCAAAGCCTCAGTCCTTCAGAAGTAAGGGGCCGGGGAAAACAGCCGCATCTGAGACAAAACTTGGGAGAGAGGTACTGCCTGGAGCCTGGTCACGGAGAGTGAAAAAGTGGTGAGTGGACGAGAGCTGAAGACAGAGGACCTGTGTGCGATTGCTGATCTGGGAGAACAGACTGGGTAGCTGGGTGGCGCCATTTTCACCACTCCCGTGCATGCACATACGCACCTATGAGTGCCACAACAATCCACCCCAGTGGGCTAGCAATGCCATCTAGTGGAGAGTTGAGCCGTTACACTGAGCACCGCCCAACTGGGCTAACTTCACTCTTCAAGAACACAAGTCTCACCGCCGGCTTAATTTATGGGCAATAAAGAGCTACATAGACTGACCTCTAGGGGACAACGAAGTAATTTCAGTCCTACTTCAATCTGTTAACAGGTTCATCTATTCAATTTTCTTTCTTTTTTTCCCTTCTTTTTCTCTTTTACAATTCTTTTCTTTTTCTTGAATACAGAAAGAAAAAATTCATTATTTTTAATGTTTATTAAAAATATTTTTCTTTAATTTTTGTTACTATATTTTTTATTTTTGTGTGAATTTTTTAAAATTCTACTTTATTTCCATCATTTTATTTTAGTCTACTTCAGTGTATTCACCTTTTCAAATTTTCAAGTAATTTCCTTTTTTGTTCTTTTTCTTTTTTTCTCTTTTTTGTTTCTTTTCTTTTCCTTGGACGCAGAAAAACTTCATTTTTACTTTCAATTTCTATTAAAAATATTTTTATTTAATTTTTATTACTATATTTTTTGCTTTTATGTAAATTTTTTCAAATTCTATTTTACTTCCATCATTTTACTTTAGTCTACTACAGTGTATTCACTTTTTCAAATTTTCAAATGATTTCTTTTTTCTTTTTTTATCTTTTTTCTCTTTTTTGATTCTTTTCTTTTTTCTTAAATACAGAAAAAGAAAAATTCATATTTATTTTTAATTTTTATTAAAAATATTTTTCTTTAATTTTTCTACTATATTCTTTACTTTTGTGTATATTTTTTCAAATTCTATTTTACCCCCATCATCTCATTTTAGTCTACTTCAGTGTATTCATTTTTTCAAATTCTCAAATGGTTTCCTTTTTTTTTCTTCCCTCCCTTTTTTTTCTCTAATCTGTCAAACCACTTTCAACACCCAGACCAAAACACACCTAGGATCTAGCATCATCTATTCGATTTGTGTGTATGTGTGTGTTTAATTTTTAATTTTAATATTTTTTAATTTTAATTTTTTTTAATTTCAATTTTCTACCTCATTAATTCCTTTTCTCCCTTCAAAATGACAAAGTGAAGGAATTCACCCCAAAAGAAAGAGCACGAAGAAATGACATCCAGGGATTTAACCAATACAGATAAAAGCAAGATGTCTGAACCAGAATTTAGAATCATGATAATAAGAATACTAGCTGGAGTTGAAAATAGATTAGAATCCCTTTCTGCAGAGATAAAAGAAGTAAAACATAACCAGAATGAAATTAAAAATGCTATAACTGAGCTGTAATCATGAATGGATGCAGCAGCGGCAAGGATGGATGAGGCAGAACAAAGAATCAGCAATATAGAGGACAAACTTATAAGGAATAATGAAGCAAAAAAAAAGAGGGAGATTAAGGCAAAAGAGCACGATTTAAGAATTAGAGATATCAGTGACTCATTAAAAAGGAACATCAGAATCACAGGGGTCCCAGAAGAGGAAGAGAGAGAAATAGGGGTAGAAGGGTTATGTGAGCAAATCATAGTGGAAAACTTTCTAACCTGGGGAAAGACACAGACATCAAAATCCAGGAAGCATAGAGGACTCCTGTTAGATTCAACAAAAACCGACCATCAACAAGGCATATCATAGTCAAATTCACAAAATACTCAGGCAAGGAGAGAATCATGAAAGCAGCAAGGGAAAAAAAGGGAACATACAAGGGAAGACAGATCAGGTTTGCAGCAGACCAATCCACAGAAACTTGGCAGGCCAGAAAGGAGTGGCGGGATATATTCAGTGTGCTGTATCAGAAAAATATGCAGCCAAGAATTCTTTATCCAGCAAGGCTGTCATTCAAAATAGAAGGAGATCGGGGCGCCTGAGTGGCTCAGTCGGTTAAGCATCCGACTTCGGCTCAGGTCACGATCTCACAGTCTGTGAGTTCGAGCCCCGTGTCGGGCTCTGGGCTGATGGCTCAGAGCCTGGAGCCTGCTTCCGATTCTGTGTCTCCCTCTCTCTCTGCCCCTCCCCATTCATGCTCTGTCTCTCTCTGTCTCAAAAATAAATAAAAACGTTAAAAAAATTAAAAAAAAAAAACAAAATAGAAGGAGATATTAAATGTTTCCCAAACAAAAATTAAAGGATTTTGTGACCACTAAACCAGCCCTGCAAGAAATTTTCAGGGGGACTTTCTGAGGGGAGAAAAGAAAAAATATATATATATACACACACATACCAAAAGCAACAAAAGATTAGAAAGGACCAGAGAACACCACCAGAAACTCCAACTCTACAAGCATCATAATGGCAATAAATTCATATCTTTCAGTACTCACTCTAAACATCAATGGACTCAATGCTCCAATCAAAAGACATAGGGTAACAGAATGGATAAGAAAACAAGATCCATCTATATGCTGTTTACAAGAGACCCACTTTAGACCTAAAGACATCTTCAGATTGAAAATAAGGGGATGGAGAACCATCTATCATGCTAATGGTCAACAAAAGAAAGCCAGAGTAGCCATACTTATATCAGACAATCTAGACTTTAACATAAAGACTGTATCAAGAGATGCAGAAGGGCATTATATCATAATCAAGGGGTCTATAGACCAAGAAGACCTAACAATTGTAAACATTTATGTGCCAAATGTGAAAGCACCCAAATATACAAATCAATTAATCACAAACATAAAGAAACTCATCCATAGTAATACCATAATAGTAGGAGACTTCAACACTCCACTCACAGCAATGAACAGATAATCTAATCAAAAAATCAACAAGGAAACAATGGCTTTGAATGACACACTGGACCAGATGGACTTAACAGATATATTCAGAACATTTCATCCTAGAGCAGCAGAATATACATTCTTCTCCAGTGCACATGGAACGTTCTCCAGAATAGACCATATACTGGGACACAAATCAGCCCTAAGTACAAAAAGATCGAGATCATACCGTGCATATTTTCAGACCACAATGCTATGAAACTCTAAATCAACCACAATAAAAAAATTTGGAAAGGTAACAAATACTTGGAGACTGAAGAACATCCTACTAAAGAATGAATGGGCTATCCAAACAGTTAAAGAGGAAATTAAAAAGTATATGGAAGTCAATGAAAATGATAACACCACAATCCAAAACATCTGGGACGCAGCAAAGGCAGTCATAAGAGGAAAGTATATAGCAATCCAGACCTTCCTAAAGAAGGAAGAAAGATCTCAGATGCACAACCTAACCTTATGCCTTAAAGAGCTGGAAAAAAAACAGCAAATAAAACCCAAAACCAGCAGAAGACAGGAAATAATAAAGATTAGAACAGAAATTAATGCTATCAAGACCAAAAACCAGTAGAACAGATCAATGAAACCAGAAGCTGGTTCTTTGAAAGAATTAACAAAATTGATAAACCACTAGCCAGTTTGATCAAGAAAAGGAAAGGACCCAAATAAATAAAATCAAGAATGAAAGAGGAGAGATCACAACCAACACAACAGAAATAAAAACAATAATAAGAGAATATTATGAGCAATTATATGCCAATAAAATGGGTAATCTGGAAAAAATGGACAAATTCCTAGAAACATATACACTACCAAAACTGAAACAGGAAGAAATAGAAAATTTGAACAGACCCATAACCAGTAAGGAAATCATATTAGTAATCAAAAATCTGCCAAAAAACAGGAGTCCAGGGCCAGATGGCTTTCCAGAGGAATGCTACCAAACATTTAAGGAAGAGTTAACACCTATTCTCTTGAAACTCTTCCAAAAAATAGAACCGGAAGGAAAACTTCCAAACTCATTCTATGAAGCCAGCATTACCTTGATTCCAAAACTAGACAGAGACCCCACTAAAAAGGAGAACTATAGGCCAATTTCCCTGATGAACATGGATGCACAAATCCTCAACAAGATATCAGCCAACCGGATCCAACAATACATTAAAAAAATTATTCACTACGATCAAGCGGGATTTATACCTGGGATGCAAGCCTGGTTCAATGTCCGCAAAACAATTAACGTGATTCATCACATCAAGAAAAGAAAAGACAAGAATCATATGATCCTCTCAATAGATGCAGAGAAAGAATTTGACAAAATATAGCATCCTTTCTTGATAAAAACCCTCAAGAAAGTAGGGATAGAAGGAGCATACCTCGAGATGATAAAAGCCATAAACTAGCGACCCAACACTAATATTATCCTCAATGGGGAAAAGCGGACAGCTTTCCCCCTAAGGTCAGGAACAAGACAGGGATGTCCACTCTCGCCACTGTTATTCAACATAGTATTGGAAGGCTTAGCCTCTGCAATCAGACAACACAAAGAAATAAAAGGCATCCAAATTGACCAGAAGGAGGTCAAACTTTCACTCTTCGCAGATGGCATGGTACTCTATATGGAAAACCCAAAAGATTCCACCAAAAACTGCTAGAATTGATTCATGAATTCAGCAAAGTGGCAGGATATAAAATCAATGCACAGAAATCGGTTGCATTCTTATACACCAACAATGAAGTGACAGAAAGAGAAATCAAGGAATCGATCCCATTTACAGTTGCACAAAAAACCATAAAACACCTAGGAATAAATCTAACCAAAGAGGTGAAAAATCTATACACTGAAAACTATAGAAAGCTTATGAAAGAAATTGAAGAAGACACAAAAAATGGAGAAAGATTCCATGCTCCTAGATAGGAAGAACAAATATTGTTAAAAGGTCGATACTACCCAAAGCAATCTACATATTCAATGCAACCCCTATCAAAGAAACACCAGCATTCTTCACAGAGCTAGAACAAATAATCCTAAAATTTGTATGGAACCAGAAAAGACCCCAAATAGCCAAAGCAATCTTGAAAAACAAAACCAAGGCAGGAGGCATCACAATCCCAGACTTCAAGCTATACTACAAATCTGTAATCATCAAGACAGTACGGTACTGGCACAAGAACAGACACTCAGATCAATGGAACAGAATAGAGAACCCAGAAATGGACTCACAAACGTATGGCCAACTAATCTTTGACAAATCAGAAAGAATACCCAAAGGAATAAAGACAGTCTCTTCAGCAAGTGGTGCTGGGAAAACTGGACAGCGACATGCAGAAGAATGAACCTGGACCACTTTCTTACACCAGACACAAAAATAAACTCAAAATGGATGAAAGACCTCAATGTAAGACAGGAAGCCATCAAAATCCTCGAGGAGAAAGCAGGCAAAAACCTCTTTGATCTTGGCCGCAGCAACTTCTTACTCAACAAGTCTCTGGAGGCAAGGGAAACAAAAGCAAAAATGAACTACTGGGACCTCATCAAAATAAAAAACCTTCTGCACAGCGAAGGAAACAATCAGCAAAATTAAAAGGCAACCGATGGAATTGGAGAAGACACTTGTAAATGACATATCAGATAAAGGGTTAATATCTAAAATCTATAAAGAACTTATCAAACTCAACACCCAAAAAACAAATAATCCAGTGAAGAAATGGGCAAAAGACATGAATAGACAGTTCTCCAAGGAACACAACCAGATGGCCAACCGACACATGAAAAAATGCTCCACATCACTCATCATCAGGGAAATACAAATCAAAACCACAATGAAATACCACCTCACACCTGTCAGAATGGCTACCATTAACAACTCAGGCAACAACAGATGTTGGTGAGGATGCAGAGAAAGAGGATCTCTTTTGCATTGTTGGTGGCAATACAAGCTGGTGCAGCCACTCTGGAAAACAGTATGGAGGTTCTTCAAAAAACTAAAAATAGAACTACCCTATGACCCAGCAATTGCACTACTAGTCATTTATCCATGGGATACAGGTGTGCTGTTTCAAAGGGACACATGCACCCCCATGTTTATAGCAGCACTATCAACAATAGCCAAAGTATGGAAAGCGCCCAAATGTCCAACGATGGATGAATGGATAAAGAAGATGTGATATATGTACACACACACACACACAATGGAATATTACTCGGCAATCAAAAGAATGAAATCTTGCCATTTGCAACTATGTGGATGGAACTGGAAGGTATTATGCTAAGTGAAATTAGTCAGAGAAAGACAAAAATCATATGACTTCACTCATTTGAGGACTTTAAGAGACAAAACAGATGAACATAAGGGAAGGGAAACAAAACTAATATAAAAAAGGGGAGGGGGACAAAACAGAAGAGACTCATAAATATGGAGAACAAACTGAGGGTTACCGGAGGGGTTGTGGGAGGGGGGATGGGCTAAATGGGTAAGGGGCACTAAGGAATCTACTCCTGAAATCATTGTTGCACTATATTCTAACTAATTTGGATGCAAATTTAAAAAAATTAAAAATAAAATTAAAATGTAAAAATAAATAAATAAATAAAAATAAAAAATAGAACTACCTTATGATCCAGTAATTGCACTACTGGGTATTTACCCAAAGAATATGAAAACACTAATTTAAAGGGATATATGCACTCCTATGTTTATAGCAGCATTATTTATACTAGCCAAATTGTGGAAGAAGCCCAAGTATCCATCAGTAGATGAATGGATAAAGAAAATCTCATGTATAATATACACAATGGAATATTATTCATCCATAAAAAAGAATGAAATCTTGCCATTTGAAACAACATGGATGGAGATAGAGAGTATAATACTAAGCAAATTAGAGAAAGACAAATACCATATGGTTTCACTCATGTGTAAAATTTAAGAAACAAAACAAATGAGCAAAGGAAAAAAAGAGAGAGCGACAGACCAAGAAACAGACTCTTAGGGGCACCTGGCTGGCTCAGTTGGTCAAGAGCACACAACTCTTGATCTCAGGGGTTGTAAGTTCAAGTCCCATGTTTGGTGTAGAGATTACTTAAAAATAAAATTTTTAAAAAATATTTCTTTATTTTGAGAGAGAGAGAGAGAGAAGAGTGAGTGGGGGGAGGGCAGAGAGTGGGAGACAGAGAATGCCAAGCAAGCTCCACACTAGCACAGAGCCTGACACAGGGCTTGATTTCACGACTGTGAGATCTCATGACTGTGTGATCTCAAGACTATGAGATCTTGATTTCGGCTGGCTGAGCCGAAATCAAGAGTTGGATCCTCAACCGACTGAGCCATCCAGGTGCTCCAAAAAATAAAATCTTGAAAAAATATAAAGAAATAGACTCTTAACTATAGAGAACAAACTGATGGTTACCAGAGGGGAGTTGGGGGGGGGGTAATAAGTGAAATAGGTGATGGGGATTAAGTTTTTGTTGTTGTTGTTCTTTGTTCTTCTTAAAGTTTTATTTATTTATTTTGAGAGAGAGAGAGAGAGAGAGAGAGAGAGAGAGAGAGAGATCACACAAGGGTAGGGGCTAAGAGAGAGGGAGAAAGAGAGAATCCCAAGCAAGCTCCACACCAGCAGTGCAGAGCCCAATGTGGGGACTGAACTTATGAACCGTGAGATCAGGACCTGAGCCAAAACCAAGAGTCAGACACTTAACTGACTGAGCCACCCATGTGCCCCAGGAGTGCACTTGTGATGAGCACTGGGTGATGTATGGAATTGTTGAATCACTATATTGGACACTTGAAACTAATATAACACTGAATGTTAACTATACGGGAATTAAAATTAAAACAAAACCACTATGAAATACTTTATTCCCACTAGGATGGTTATAATAGAAAGACAGATAATAAGAAATGTTGGTGGAAAAATTATCCCTGCTTGTACACTGCTGGTGGGAATAGAAGATGGTGTAGCTGCTGGAAAACACACCGGCAATTCCTTAAAAGGTTAAACATAGAGTTATCATATGACCCAGTATTTCAACTCCCAGGTATATATTCAAGATAATTGAAAACATATGTCCACACAAAAACATGTGTACAAATGTTATATAATAGCAGCATTATTCATAATAGCAAAAATTAGAAACAAGCCAAGTGTCCACAAGCTGACTAGTGGTAAACAAAAGTGGCATGTGCACAAGCGGAGTATTATTTAGTCGTAAAGAGGAGTGCAGTACTAACACAACATGGGTGAAACTTGGAAACATTGTGCTCAGTGGAAGAAGCCAAAAGAAAGAGGACTACATATTCTATAACTCCATTTATACGAAATGTCCAAAATAGGCAAATCTGCAGGGACAAAAAGTAGATTAGTGATTAGTGGTTGCCAGGACCTAGGGAGAGAACAGGCTGGGTAGAAGGTTGCTTTCAGAGTGAGGAAAGTGCCCTGGAGTTAGATAGTCGCTGGTGATGGTTACACAAACCTGTGAATATGGGAAAACCCATTGAGCTGTACACTTTAAATTGGTGAATTTTATGGCATGTGAGTGATATCTTGAGGGTAAACTTAGCCAAGTTGTTTTTGAGAAGGTCACGCTGGCTGTGAGGAGAGCAGATCAGAGACTGGGGTGAGAGATACCTTAACAGTTGGACACGTGAAAAAAGGCTTTGGAGTTTACTCTACCGAAGCCCTGACCTGCACCATGTCCTAGAATAGAGTTCACTTTTTCAGTTACTGTGGTGGTAGCAGAGGGTGGAGGCCTTGCACTGCCCATGGTGCTGACCTGAAAGGCTTTGGTTCTTATAAACCTCCCTGGGAATTCATTTCCTGAAAGGGCTCTTAATCCTCTTCATTGTGGTCCTATGATCAGCGCCCCCAGAGCGTTGGGTCCCAAGACAGTTTCTCAATGATAATGTGCATCTGATGCAACAGTTCACACACTTTTTAATAACTCCCATTGCTCTTGCCCTCAACAGCCCCAGCCCAGCTTCACTGCATGAATTAAGCCCAAGTTTCATACCCTGAGGAATGTCCCTTCCCTTAATTAGGCCAATCCTCTGTGTGTTCTTGGTCTGAGATAGGCCAAGAGAAGAATGGAGCTGTGGGAGAAGTGTGACCTGGAGGGTGGAGGCTCTAAGTCCCCTTGGCCACTTTGGGCTGAAGGTAGGTGATGGCCCCAGTGTCCTTCCCATGGACAAGTCAGCACTGAGAAGGCTCCCGCAAAGTCTATTGTAAGACAAGCATGGAGTGGAGGGAAAGCGTGGGGGCAAGAATGTTGGGGCAAAGGGATTGGGGGAACAGTTGATTTTATCTGGAACTACGACTTTGGTCTGTACTAGCTTATGTGTTGTGTAGAATTTAGGACAGAGGGTGGGAGGGATAGCAGAATATAGACACAGCTGGTTTCTCCCCCATCTCCCACACACATGCTCCAGCTTCTTCCCACACCTAGAAGAAAACACACCAGGTCTTTATCTCACACTTCCCACCCTCTAATGTTTCCCTTTAAGTCCCCTCTTCCACCCACTCTGAGTTTCCATTCCCTCTCTATTGCTATACCTCTATCCTCCTTTCTCCTAAATCTTGTGTTAATAAACCTATTAATACTTCCAAGATGACCCCAGACTAGATTCACCTCCGTTTTTGGAATTGCTTTTTCTCCCTCCCCTCCTCTCTTTCAGTCCCGTGTGGATGGATTTCCTAAGAGCAAGAGGGATGGGAAACAAGGTTGAGCAACAACAGAAAAGTGTTTGGGATCCATCTCTTTATTTATTTATTTGTTTGTTTGTTTAATTTTATTTTCCATCTAAATCTATTCTCTTTGCATGTAGGTGGAAGAATCATTTCCAAAGATTCTTACGAGTTTGTGCTAAGCATGCTGGCCATGCTAAGATGATGCTTTTGTAAATGTGGTGATGCTGGGAATTAGGATTTTGGGTTCCTTTCAAATTCCCTTGAACTGAACTCTTTCATTCGATGGCTACTCCCTCTCTTCTCACCTCCCACAGTGCTCGGGGCCCATGCCAGCACTCCGCCCACCATCAAGCCGCCAAGCATTCTTTTGGGAACCATCTATGAGAAAGGCTATGTGCACCCTAAGGAACTGTGTAGCACTCGACATATCAGACTTGCACTGAAATTACAAACACAAGCGAGAAAATAGAACCATCCTCATGGAAAAATACTAGTCCATGATAATGTAATGGATTGGCTAATTACTCTTGGGCCTTGAAGGAAAGGTGAGATTCAGATAGGTGAAGATGGGAAGGAAATCCAGGTGGGGCACTGGCCTGATGAAATGCCTTGATGCTTAAGGAACTGAAGAGGAGATCAGTTTGGTTGAAGCCAAGGGTTCTCATCAGGGAGCAAGTAGGAAGAGAATAGTAGTTAGGAGTGCAGATTCTGGGACTAATCAGACCTGGGTCAGAGTCCCAGAGTAGCAGAGCTCTGCTACTCACTCTGTGTGACCTGTGGCAAACTATTTACCAACTTGAAGCCTTAGTTTACCCATCTGTAAAGCGGGGATAATTAATAGAATTTACTGTATTTTATAAGCATGCAAAGATTATATGAGAATTAAACAGGCTAATGTTTATGAAATTCTTAGCATAGTGCCTAGCACATAGTAAACACGCAGTAAATGTCTACTACTACAACGACAACGATTCCTGCTATGAGTGCAAGAAACGTTTACTACCTCAACTACTGCTAAGTGACAGATGGGTGTGCAAAGAAAGGTAGGAGCCAGTTTATGTGGAAGCCCTTGAAAACTCATGTAAGTGTGAATTCTTTCTTGTAGACAATGAAGAACCAGGGAAAATTTTTGAAAGTTTGGATCTAGAGGGAAAATGTCTTTTAGGAAGTTGACGTTACACAGTGTGTATTTCTGACTGATAAAGGGATATAAAAGTGCCTTAATGGGGCATAAATCTTAATAGGGATAAAGATAAAAACAAGGATAATAAAACTGTGCTGTTGGCATTTTGGAATCCATGATCAGGTGGGAGGGTTGGGATTGGGGTAAAGAGTTAGGAGGTCAGGAACTTTCTCAGAGAGGTCAAACCAGGCCATTTAAACTGCTGCCCACCCAGATTGACCTTGACACCATGTGGTAGAGCAAGGACACAAAGCCAGAGACAAAGACATATGATCCTCTGTTGGGGTTGCTCTGACAACACCCCTGGAGTGCCAGCTCCATTTTCGCCTGTCTCGGGGCTTATCCCTAGTGTGCTGGGATAAGCCTATTTTAACTCTGTCTCATCACATCATTTCCCACCAAAAGGCTTACAGGGGTTCTTAGTTATCCATGGGGACATTTTTCAAATAGTTTTATGCTGGAAGTTGGTGAAGCCACAGAATAAACAGAGTGAATCTTCCTAGAACGCAGTTTTTACACAAATATTGGGGACAAATGTGAGTTTTAGATAATATAAACATGACAGTATTTTCAATACTGTAATACCTCACAGATAATTTCAGAGATAATTCTGTTTCATATTTGCTAGTAGAAATCTTTTCACACATATTCATTCAATTCCCTGTGAAAAGTACCTCAGTGCAATTGCTGCTGTCCTTCCCATATATTAGGTGGGAACCAGGGAGGAGAAATCTTGTTCTGTTCTATTATCTTCACAGGGTGGGGCCTCAGGGCAAATTTTCCTGAACGATTAGAGAAAACAATTTTAGAAAATGTAACTCAAGTGAATGGGTTTTAATATTAAAGAACTCAGTTTATTTTTCAAGTGAATGTCCTTCTGGAACTTTCACTTACTGAACTAAAGAAATTGATTTCTTCTTTACCTTATATTTTCTATAACACCTTGGCCTTAGCAATCAAAGTTTACAAGCCACAATACTTAAATTTTAAAAAGCCTCTCAAAGATTGTCTAGAGATATGTGTATAATAGAAAGTTACGTAAGTGTTAAAATATAAAGCTTGAGAGTTCAAGGAATTTTTGCATTTGTCCTGGGCTGATTTGAATTACCCCCACAGATGGCCCCATGGCAACAAATACCATTAGAGGAGTTTTTATGTGGAAAAGTTTGAGAAGTGCCAATCATCCCAGCCCAGCTTCAGCCAAGATCATCTGCTTGTTTGCTTTACATTTGTTTCCGAATTAGGACATGACAATCTCTTCTAATCCACACCTCTCTTCCTTCAGTGGTGAATCATGCAGCTCTTCAAATCCCTGCCAGGAAAAAGCATCTATGTGTTTATCTAAAATCATTAGTTTTTATATCCTCTCAAGATTTATGCATCCGGGTTGATGACGTTTGTGGTCACAGGTATTTGCTGATATGTTTATTCATTCATTCATTGATTCATTGTATTTGGGGAGCCTGTAGTTCACAAGGCATTGGGCACATCTGGTGTGAATCAGACTTGAAACCCATGGATGAGGACAGTGATACAAAGGGGAAAAGATCCATAAATGTCTGTAATACATTGTAGGGTGTGGTTAGGGAGATAAGTCTGTGAGAACCTTGAAAATGTATTTATCTCCATGGAAGGCTCCCCTAAACTCCATCTTGAAATATATTCAACAGTGACTTTGATCAACCAATTCCTGACTCTCCAAAGGAAAACAATGGAATTTTCATAATTTTTGTTTTGCACGGTTTTCCCTTAGGCATGTGGGGAAGAGCCCATGGAAGCACAGAATATCACAAGGGTGTCAGAGTTTATCCTCTTAGGATTCTCACAGACCCGGGACCTTGAGAAATTCCTGTTCCTGGTGTTCCTATTTGTCTATGTCACCACTGTTGTGGGAAACCTCCTTATCATGGTCACAGTGACTTTTGACTGCCGGCTCCACATGCCCATGTATTTTCTGCTCCGAAACCTGGCTGTCATAGACCTCTGTTATTCCACTGTCACTTCTCCAAAGATGCTGGTGGACTTCCTTCATGAGGTCAAGACCATCTCCTACCAGGGCTGCATGACTCAGATCTTCTTCTTTCACCTCTTGGGAGGTGGGACTGTCTTCTTTCTCTCAGTGATGGCTTATGACCGCTACATAGCCATCTCCCGGCCCCTCCACTATGTCACCATCATGAACACTCAGCTCTGTGTGGGGCTAGTGGTGGCTGCTTGGTTAGGGGGATTTGTTCACTCCATTGTCCAGCTGGCTTTGATGCTCCCCTTGCCTTTTTGTGGTCCCAATGTTCTGGATAACTTCTACTGTGACATCCCACAAGTGCTGAGACTTGCCTGCACTGACACCTCCCTCCTGGAGTTCCTCATGATCTCCAACAGTGGAATGCTGGTCCTCATCTGGTTTCTTCTCCTTCTGATTTCTTACACAGTCATCCTGGTGATGTTGAGGTCCCATTCAGAGCAGGCGAGGAAGAAGGCAGCTTCTACCTGCACCACCCACATCATTGTGGTGTCTATGATCTTCATTCCCTGTATCTATATCTATGCCCGGCCCTTCACCCCCTTCCCCATGGACAAGGCTGTGTCCATCAGCTACACGGTCATGACCCCCATGCTCAATCCCATGATCTATACTCTGAGGAACCAGGAGATGCAAGCAGCCATGAAAAGATTAGGCAAGCGTCTAGTAATATGTAACAGGGAGTGAACTTAATATATCTTGACTCATGAGTGTCTGGGTGGCTCAGTTGGTTGAGTGTCCAACTTTCAGTTTTGGCTCAGGTCATGATCCCAGGGTCGTGGGCCTCTGCCCCTCCTCCCCTCAAATAAAAAATTAAAAAATTTAAATATCTTCACTTTAAAATGACAAGTCTTCCCTCTGAACTTCTGTTTTCCCATGTGAAAAGTGGAGGAAAGTCTTTATAGAGTATGACATTTGAGATGAAATCAATATTTCTATGGACCCACACCTGTGTCAGGTTACTGTATTGGGCACTTTCTCACTTCTATCTCATTTTCATAAAACTGATAATGGATATGTTATTATTATTATTGTATTAAATGCTTTAACAAATGAGAGAACTCAGAGAGAAGTGACTTGCTCAACGATGAATAGCGAGTGGCAGAGCCTGGCCGGGACTTGGTTCCTCTGACTCCAAGTTTAGAGGTAGGGCTATGGGTGGGATTTGAAACTCGGGATCTCCTACAAACACAAGGGAAAACCTAAAGAGTTCCTCGGCTATGGATGAATACCTGTGATAAATGGTGAAAAATTTCATCTTAACCCTGGAACAATAACACTCTTTTCGGTCCCCTGCTTTTAATCTTCTTTCTTTATCTTTGGAGTTCTGTAACTTTACTCAGCTATGTCTTTGCATTCATTGATGGTTGTCAATTTTCCTGTGGCCTTTCAATCTATTGATTCCATTTATAAATGATCAGAAGTCACTTGCTGGTTTTATTTTTTAAAAAGTGATCTTGAGTCACTTTTTTAATTTATGAAAATTTTACTTTTATGTGATCCAGAACATCAATTCTAAGGATGGTAGGAAGCATAGAAATTCTAATTATAATCTATAACATTGACCTAAAGGAAAGAAATGGGGAGAATTTCCTCAGATTTATCTTACAGGTGATCATTTCACAACACGAGATACTCAATTCTGAACTGACTTGTGGAGACATATCCCCTTTTGATGAACATAGCTATATCCATGAGAATTTAAGACATCTCTTACTGAAGTTATGCTATGTTTATGATATAAATGTGACTCAGATATAAATTAACACTAAATGGTTAGGTGCAATGTCTCTCACTATAAAGAATGTAGAGGAAAAAAATATAAAATACGTTGCTCATAACGGCTTAAATTTAAAAAGAGCTCTGGGAATTCTGGTTAACAGAAACTTTCTTTTTTGTAAATTTTTTTTAATGTTCATTTATTTTTGAGAGACAGAGTGAGAGCAAGGGAGGGTCGGAGAGAGAGAGGGAGACACAGAATTTGAAGTAGGCTCCAGGCTCTGAGCTATCAGCCCAGAGTCCGACATGGGGCTCAAACCCACGAACTGTGAGATCACGACCTGAGCTGAAGTCGGACGCTTAACCAACTGAGCCACCCAGGCGCCCCCAGAAATTTTCTAGTAAGACAGAGGGCTTTTTTATAATTTTATCATGTGGAGAATTGGAATATTTACATATATGCCTACTTTCATAAAATACAAATGTTTTAGAGAAGAGTTAATTCCCCATTTCAGATATTAGGTACTATAGGTACCGAACAGTGGTTCGGATATTTTTTTGTGGGTTGCCTGGCCAGTTCAGTAGGTAGAGAGTGCAACTCTTGATCTCAGGATCTCTTGAGCCCCACATTGGGTGTAAAGGTTACTTAAAAATTTTTTAATGGCTTTAATTAAAACTTTCCCCATGTTCTGATGCTGTCTTAAATTGTATAGTGAGACAATAACAGGATTTGAAGCCATGGCATTCCATCCAGGCTTTAACTCCTGCTGGCTGTGCTCCTTTTGGACATCATTGAATCTCTACTTCTTTAGCTATAAAATTTAGCTGTATTTCCTCACAGTGTTGTGTGGGTCAGTGAGGTAAACGTAAAATTCCAATACAGTACTTGGTATATAGTAGGCATTTAATTAATATTAGTTCCTCCACACATTCCTATTTAAAATTATTTTTTTTTTACTTTCCATCAATACTTTTTATTAAATTTCAATTTCAGTATAGTTAATATAGAGTGTTTAGTTAGTTTCAAGTATACAATACAGTGATTCAACAATTCTAGACGTTACTCAGTAAGTGTGCTTAATCCCCTTCACCTATTTTACCTATTCCCACACTGACCTCCCCTCTGGTAACCATCAGTTTGTTCTCTAGAGTTAAGAGTCTGTTTTTTGGTTTGTTTCTTTTTTTTTTCCCTTTGTTACTTTGTTTTGTTTCTTAAATTCCACATATGAGTGAAATCATATGATATGTGTCTTTCTCTGACTGACTTACATTGCTTAGCATTATACTCTCTATCTCCATCCATGTTGCTGCAAATTGCAAGATTTAATTTTTTTATGGATGAAAAATATTCATACACACACACACACACATATATATATATATATATATATATATATATATATATACATATACCTATATTTTGGGGTTGGAATATATATATATATATATATATATATATATATATATATATACACATATATAGGGGTGCATACATCCTTTCAAATTAGTGTTTTTGTATTCTTTGGATAAATAACCTGTAGTGCAATTACTGGATCATAAGGTAGTTCTGTTTTGTTTTTTTGTTTTTTTTTTGAGGAAACTCCATGCAGTTTTCTACAGTGGCTCCACCAGTTTGCATTCCTGCCAGAGTGCATGGAATCTTTTTCCACATCCTCATCAGCACTCGTTTCTTGTTTTTTTTAATTTTTTATTTTAGCCATTCTGACAAGTATGAGATGATATCTCATTGTGGTTTTGATTTGCACTTCCCTGATGATTAGTGATGTAGAGTATCTTGTCACGTGTCTGTTGACCATCTGGATGTCTTCTTTAGAGAAATGTGTGTTCATGTCTTCTGCCTATTTTTAATTGGATTATTTGTTTTTCTGGTGTTGAGTTGTGTAAGTTCTTTATATATTTTGGAAACTAACCCTTTGTTGGATATGTGATTTGCAAATATCTTTTCCCATTCAGTAGGTTGTCTTTTAGTTTTGTTGATGGTTTCCTTTGCTATGCAGAAGCTTTTTATTTTGATGTAGTCCCAATAATTCATTTTTACTTTTGTTTCTCTTGCTTCAGGAGACATATCTAGAAAAATGTTGCTATGAGTGATGTCAGAGAAATTACTGTCTGTGCTCTCTTCTAGGATTTTTATAGTTTCAGGTCTCATATTTAGATCTTTAATCCACTTTTGAGTTTACTTTTGTGTATGGTGTAAGAAAGTGGGCCAATTTTATTCTTTTGCATGTTACTGTCCAGTTTTCCCAACACCAACAAAGTTGAAGAGACTGTCTTTTTCCCATTGGATATTCTTTCCTGCTTTGTTGAAGATTAATTGACCATACAATTGTGGATTGATTTCTGGGTTTTCTGTTCTGTTCCATTGATCTATGTGTCTATTTTTTGCCAGTATCATATTGTTCGATTACTACAGATTTGTAGTATAAGTTGGAATCTTCCCATCAATACTTTTAAATTAAACCTAGATACAGTAAAACTTTGGTTTGCTAGCATAATTCACTCTGGAAACATGCTCGTAATCCAAAGCACTTACATATCAAAGCGAATTTCCCCATAATAATGGAAACTCAGATGATTCATTCCACAACCCCAAAATATTCACATAAAAATGATTACAATACTGTTATATAGTACAAAATAATAAAGAAAAGTAAACAAATGAGCCTGCACTTACCTTTGAAAACCTTCATGGTTGGTGTGAGGGAGACAAGAGAGAGGAGGGTTATTGTGTAGGATGATTTTCACTATCACTAATGGAATCACTGCTACCTATTGGCTCAGTGGAACCTTTTTTTTTTTCATGCAACTTTAACAAGGAACCTATCCAATGACACTTGCTTTTGCCTTCTTTCAAGGATTTCGTGGGAATGTGAATTGCATTGTCGTTAAACAGATTCATCGTTCACACTGCTACAGCCTTATTTGGGTGGTGCTTTACTACAAAAATTTTCACTGTTTCCCACAATTTACACATCTCCCTAATCTCATCTGAAGGGATTCCTCTGCTTTTTCCCCGTCCTCCTCTGCAGACGAGATGCAGACGTAGACATCTTATAAAATCTTGCAATTTCAGCCATTTGCATACCTTGTTTGTACTTCTCAACGATTTCCTTCTTAACTTCCACCGTAATCATCTCCTTCTTCTTGCCACCTTTCTTCTCAACCTTTTCCTGCCTGGGGGCCATTGTGTACACTTGCACGGATGTTGACTACAGTACAGTATTAAACACTTGTCATATACTGTATTTAATGTAACTGGCAATAAGGCAGAAGAAAGGGTCTATATCTGCAGGCAGCCTGACCTAGAATGAAGCAAATCATTCCTAAGCTTGCTCTTCTATGTAAAAGCAAAGGACTGTCCATAGGTACTTTGAGGTGACAAAAAATACACTAATGCCAGTTTAGGCACCACCCAATGTTCTGAAAAATCACTGATTTCTGCCAGACACCACAGCCTGAGGCCAAGCATCTGCGCATGGGAGCTGATCATCCATAAGCATGCAGCATGACAGAGAGAGAGAGATTGAGAGAAAGAGGGAAGAACCATTGGCTCAGTTGTGATCAGGTGACATCTGGCATCATGTATTGTTCATATTGCAAGACATCGCTTGTTTATCAAGTTAAAATTTATTAGAAATGTTTGCTTGTCTTGTGGAACACTTGCAGAACAAGTTACTTGCAATCCAAAGTTTTACTGTAGTTATCAGGTTCCTTAGGGTCTAAATAATCAGATTTAGTCAAGTAATGCTTTTTAGTCACTTTGTTTACATAGGATTAGTGAAAACAGATACAGATCTCTTAGAAGTTGTTGATGGAAGGCTGTAAATTATTTCAGTGATAGATTTAAAAAATCAGGGGGTGCCTGGTGGATCAGTCGGTTAAGCACCCAACACCTAATTTTGGCTCAGGTCATGATCTGATAGTTTGTGAGATCGAGCCCCACGTTGGGCTCTGAACTGACAGCATGGAGCCTGCTTGGGATTCTCTCTCTCTCTCTCTCTCTCTCTCTCTCTCTCTCTCTTTTCTCTCTCTCCCCCTCTCTCTGCCCCTCCCCTGCTCATTCATGCTCTCTCTCTCTCTCTCAAAAGAAATAAATTAAATAAATAGATAGATGATAGATAGATAGACAGATAAAAAGAGTAAACATTCTGGTTTCTTTATAAAATTTCTTTTCTATTTGAGTGTAACTATACTCAACTGACACAATATTACATTAGTTTCAGGTGTACAACACAGTGACTCAACTTTTTTTTTTTTTAAGTTTATTCTTACAGACAGAGAGCACGAGTGGGGAGGAGTAGAGAGAGGGAGAGAGAGAATCCTAAGAAGACTCCATGCTCTGTGCTGAGCCCCACGCCAGGCTCAAACTCATGAGGGTGAAATCACGACCTGAGTCAAAATCAAGAGTTGGGTGCTTAACCAACTGAGCCACCCAGGCGCCCTATCATCTTCTCTATGTGTTATGCTCCATGGTTGTAGATTGGGTCTGGCTCAAAGGATACTTCACTTCTCAGCCTTATTAATCCGTCCATCTTGCCATTCCAGTTGTATTTATAATCAAGTTCAGGGATGATTGATGTATGAGGAGGAAAAGGCCTCAATCAACCTCACATAAGATGTGTTTTTATTTTATGTTTGATCCATAAAAGGGGGTATATTGGTCAGGGTCCCACCAGAGCAACAGGACCAGTCAGATATAAATATATGTATATTAAGAGATTTATTGCAAGGAATTGGCTTACATGATGTGAGACTGAACCCTGGGCCAGTAGAAATGCATAGGATGGGCATCAGAAAGTGCAGGAGAGGACTCTGTATGAGCTGAAGCTGCAGTCCAGAACACTTTCAAGAAAACCTCAGTTCTGCCCCCAAGGTTTTTTAACTCATTGAACCAGGCAAGTTCCAGATTATTTAGGAAATTCTCTTTTACTTAAAATCAACTGATTATGGGGCACCTGGGTATCTCAGTCCATTAAGCATCTGACTCTTGATTTTGGCTCAGGTCATGATCTCACGATTTGTGAGATCAAGCTCCATGTTGGGCTCTGCGCTGAGCATGGAGCCTGCTTGGGATTCTCTCTCTCTCTCTCTCTCTCTCTCTCTCTCTCTCTCTCTCTCTCTCTCATCCTGCCCATCCCCCACTCACTCGCAGGTATATGCAAGCATATGTAAGCTCTCTCTCTAGATACGTAAACATTTAAAAACTCAACTGAGTATAGACATCAATCACATGTGCAAAGTACCTTCACAGCAACTCCTAGGTTAGTGTTTGATTGAATAACTGGGAACTATAGACCAGTCAAGTTGACATATAAAACCTACCACCATAATGTAAGAATAACTAATTATCAGAGATGCAGGGTCCCCTCAATGAGAATATAAATGAAATTCCTTCTGTATGTATCCTGCATCCATTTAAGTTTGAAGTTGTAGCAACAGTTAAATCTGACAAATATTTATTTTCTTGGGTATATAGTGCATAGGGAAATACTTTTCTCAGTTCAGTTTTCCGTGACTAGGTCTTTAGTGTAAATACTCCATTCCTGCCATCTGGTCTTTGGAATTCATTACATTGGCTAGTGGATGCAGTGGTGAAGAGATTAGGTTTGGAGGGCATTCCGCAGACCCGTATGTGCCTTGACAGGGGAAATATATTAATTGGAACATATCAGCTTTCTCTTAGCGAAAGCTAAGCCAGAATCAGAACTTAAAATCACCCACATGGTAATCAACAAAATACACAAGTCCTGTCTCCTTCCCCAGAATCAATCCAGACCACTTTTTCACATGACTATATTTTAAAAAGGAATGAAGCTCTACATGAGAATTCGTGGTTTGTTTGTTCAAAAAAATTTTTTTAATGTTTTATTTATTTTTGAGAGACATAGAGACAGAGTGTGAACAGAGGAGGAGCAGAGAGAGAGAGGGAGACACAGAATCCGAAGCAGGCTCCACGCTCTGAGCTGTCAGCACAGAGCCCAATGCGGGGCTCGAACTCACGAACTGTGAGATCATGACTTGAGCCACCCAGGCGCCCCTGTTTATTTGTTTTTTTAATCTACATCTCTTGAATGTGGAAAATCTTCACATGGTATTCTTGTCTGCCAGAGGCAGATACTTTATTTAGCCAAGTGTAAACATTTGCAATGAAAGAATTTAGAGTAACCTGGAAATGCTATGTAGATCAGAGAGCTCTAAGAAATCAGGTTTTATGGCACGTCAAGTTTACAACGGCAGTTAATTCCAGTTTTGATCTGTTTTCATAATGAGAAAATAAGGGTTTCTTGCACCAATCCTCATGTTAGAAGTAATAATAACTCACATGTAAAAAATGCTAGCATTCTATAGATAATGTGAGTAGACCTGGATACGGTTGGTAAATCAACACGGGGGTTGGGGGTCTGGTTGGTAAAATAAAGGACAAGATTTTTAATATTGTTCCTATTTAATAAGGAATATTTTATAATAATAAATAATATTAATATTATTAATTAATTATATTATATAATATATATTTTTATATATTAATGTATATATAATATATATAATATAAAATATATATATAATATATAATATATAAAAATATATATATAAAATATATATATAATAATATATTATTATATATTATATAATATATATATTATATATTAATTAATTAATTAAAATAATATTAATATTAATAATAAATAATAATGTAATAAGTTCCTATTGTAGCATACATTTCCCCACTTATGACTTTCTGTAAATAAAGATCAATTAAGTTCAAAAGTAGAAGGAAAAGGAGAAAGAGAAGAAGAAGGAGAGGAGAAGAGAGAAAGAAATCAAAACAGCTTGATGATTCTGCACACACGCATGAGAGAGAGAACAGTCAGTGGTGCTGAATGTGTGGCCCTAGAAACAGGAACATCAGCATTATCTAAGAACTTGTTCAAAATGCAAAATCTTGGCCCTATTATTGACCAACTGAGTGAGAAAGTCTGGGGCCTCGGGGACACACTAATCTATCTTCTCACATGATCTCCAGGGGATTCTTTTAAGGGTAAGAATCACTGGTCTAACAATTGGGTTTGTCTAACACTCCCAGAGTCCATTTCTTTGGAAGAGACTCTCATCCTTTTAGACAGTGGCCTGAAAATCCTACATCCTGAAAATTTCTAAAATTTTCAATGTCCTTGGTACTTTTGGCCCCCAAGGAAGACCTCTGAGAGAGTAAGTGTTTTTGAGACATTTAGAACTTTTTAACAACTCCCATTGTTCCCTTGCCTCAGTGGGAATAGGGCTAGAATCAGCCCAGCTCTGCTTCCTGAGTGGAGCCCAGTCCAATAGCATCTCCCTGAGGATATGCCCTCTTTCCCTAGGGTCACCCCCGCTGTCACACGTGATGTGTGGGCAGTGACCAGGGACCTGACGCTGCAGGGAAAGGCTCTCCAAGACAATGTAAGACCTGAGGACTTTCTCCGGTTCTGGACTGAAGGAAGGTGAGAGACCAAGGTTTTCTCATCTGTAGATAAATCAGCTGCAAGAAGGACCCAGAATCACTTACTGGAACATGGAGAGAATATGTCAAATGACATAGACTTGATGGTAGTAAGTCTAAAGTATGAGGAGAGTCTCGGGAAGTTATTCAGGGGAACTGAGATGTTGAAAACAGATGCCTCAGGTTGCATGTGGAAAGCTCGGCTTTTAACAACCAAGCAGGGATGGAGGGTGCTGAGGGCTGAGCGTGAGGAAGCGCACCACACAATCCCCCACCTAGTTGCATAAAATCAGGTCACATACTTATACATTAAGTTAACAAATAAGTTTTGAGCAACTGCTAGATCAGGGTTGCTGTTAGAGGTGCTGGAGCTAATTTGCTGAATTTACAATCTAGTTTAGAGGGACAAGAAAAGAACGTGGAAGATGCTATAATGTAGGTATTTATAAAACATTATTGGAACCCAGAAAAAGAAGGGATTAATTCTGCATGGGAGAGATATGGGGAGGAGTCACAAGAAGGTGATATCTGAGTCCTTCTAGGTTGAGAAGGTAGTAGAAGATATTTCAGCAAACAGAACTCATTACCAAGGCTACGGAAATAACTGAGCATATGGCACATGTGAGAAGCTATGAATTTCTTGAATGGCATTCTGTTCCTGGGTAACAGGGGTATTGATTACAAAGGCAGATGAAGGCTACATTTCATAGCCTGTGTGACATGCCGATAGGGAGTTGCAGGCACTTCTGTAAGTATGTTTCAACTCTGTATAAATCCACAAAACCTGTGAGGCAGCTTCTAAGAGCTGGAGTTTTAAGCTGTGAGCTCTAGGCAGTCATTAAAGATTATAATGGGAGAGAAACGTGATCAGACATGAGTTTAGAAAGGTCTCATTGACTGTCTTATAGAACCAGACTGCAGTGGAAGCAAATGGAAGCAGAAGGATGAGATTAAAATGACCTTTAATACATAATGGATCTCAATAGGCATGTGAGAGACAACAGGACTGAGACAGGGCAGGAGTGGGGAGGCCACCCACCCCTAACCTTGTGCCCCTCCATCTCTTTCCTTCCACCTTCTTCTCCACCTTTGACACCATTCCCTGCCCCCTCCATTGCCCACCACCTCCCCATTTCCCCTTCCTTCACCTGCTCTGTTCCTCCCTCTCCTTTCTCTTCATCTCCTGCCTTGATTCCTTTGTCTATTTCCATTGCTCTTATTTCAACATCTTCCTTTGTCTTCTACCCTTGTATTCAGTAACATCTTCTAAACTTCTTATTCCTTTCAGAAGATCTCCTTGAGTCCCCATCATACTATATTCATCATCTAATTTTTAATGCATTCTTTTTTAATGTTTATTTATTTATTTATTTATTTAGTACACACAGGCACCTGAGCGAGCAGGGAAGGGGCAGAGAGAGAGGGAGACAGAGAATCCCAAGCAGGCTCCAAACTATAAGTGTTTCTCACGATGGTGAGATCATGACTTGAGCCAAAATCAAGAGTCAGACACTTAACTGACTGAACCACCCAGGCGCCCCAAGAGAGTCTCTCTCTCTCTCTCTCTCTCTCTCTCTCTCTGGACTCTTTCTTGTCTCAGCACACACTCCATCACTTCCCTGGCCTCACTGGGTAAGGGGCTATACCCCATAGCTCCTCTCCCACCCACTAGTCCACACCACATGCTTTTGGAGTGTTGACTGTCCACCAAGATGGGCACTGTGGGGCAGAAATAAAGATCTGTGTTTCTGCCTCTGGGAGTTTTCAGTTAAATTACAGAGGAAAAACATGGACACAGGAACAGTCCATTAAAATGAGGATGGGTTAAATGTTGCATGAAAAATGATTGCTAGAAAAATGTATTGACACTGGCAGAAGGGAGGATGTATTTAGAGGAGGAAACTACCCAGAAAAGAGTGATTGCCAGAGTGATTTATTTCCAGCACTGTTCCAGGAACTTCATGTGTTATTTTATTTAATCCCCTAGACAATTCTATAAAGATGATGTTTTAATTCCTATATTGCAGATATGGAAACTGAGACCCAGAGAGATGAAGTAGCTTAATCAAGGTCAAATCTCAAGGAGGCAGAAGCCCTGAAATTTTACTGATGTTCTGTTGGACTCCACCTATCTCTCTACAATTGTATCACATGGAATCTTTGAAAGGCAGGTTGCATATGTCTCTGGATGTCTTTAAAGATATGTCACGAATGCATATGACAGCACCAACTTGTAAACTCTCCACAGACAAGCCAATTTCATCAGCACCTAGTGATATGGTCTACACATGAGGCTCCATCATCTGGAGCTGGACAACTCTGAGCCCTGAGCACTAAAAGTGACTTCATGCATGTATACCTATGGTTCATTTTCCTTAGGTGTATGGATGAGATGCCATGGAACCAGGGAATCTCACGTGGGTATCAGAATTTGTCTTCCTGGGGTTCTCACAGACTCGAGAGCTCCAGCTTTTCCTGTTTCTGGTATTCCTGATTGTCTACACCACCACTGTCGTGGGAAACCTCCTCATCATGGTCACGGTGACCTCAGACACACGGCTCCACACACCCATGTACTTTCTGCTCCGAAATCTGGCTGTCTTAGACCTCTGTTTCTCCTCTGTCACTGCCCCAAAGATGCTGGTGGACTTCCTCTCTGAGAAGAAGACCATCTCCTACCAGGGCTGCATGGCCCAGATCTTCTTCTTCCACTTTCTGGGAGGCGCCATGGTCTTCTTCCTCTCAGTCATGGCCTATGACCGCCTTGTTGCCATCTCCCGACCCCTCCACTATGTGACCATCATGAACACACAGCTCTGTGTGGCACTAGTGGTGACAGCCTGGATGGTAGGTTTCGTCCATTCCATTGCCCAACTGGCTCTGATGCTCCCATTGCCCTTCTGTGGCCCCAACGTCCTGGATAACTTCTACTGTGATGTCCCACAAGTGCTGAGACTTGCCTGCACTGACACCACCCTCCTGGAGTTCCTCATGATCTCCAACAGTGGGCTGCTGGATGTCATCTGGTTCTTTCTCCTCCTGACCTCCTACTCAGTCATCCTGGTGATGCTGAGGTCCCACTCTGGGCAGGCGAGGAGGAAGGCAGCTTCCACTTGCACCACCCACATTGTCGTGGTGTCTATGGTTTTCATTCCAAGCATTTACCTCTATGCCCGGCCCTTCACCCCCTTCTCCATGGACAAGGCTGTGTCCATCAGCCACACGGTCATGACCCCCATGCTCAACCCCATGATCTACACCCTGAGGAACCAGGAGGTGCAGGCAGCAGTGAAGAGACTAGGGAGGCGCCGGCTGGTTTGTAAAAGGGAGTGACAATGAGTGGGTCACTTCTCTCTGGCTTTGTTTTCCATTTGTAAAATGGAGGGAAAGCTACTGTGTCTGCTGGCTGTCTTCATAGCTTGTGCATATGTTGTGGAGGTCATCATAGAAGTGAGTGAGTTTTGAAACTAAGCAACTGACTCAGATTTTTGGGAAAAAGGGAAAAGTCCCCTTTGGTGGCTAAGGTTTGTGCCAGGTTTCTAAAACCCCTGCTCACTGAGAAGTGTTCTCATGACTCTGGAAAGCTACACCCTTCTTTCCCCCTTCTTGGGGGATCGTTTCCTCTTGTGATGAGGGCATTTCCCCCAGCGAAGGCACTTCTAGTTTATGTGTTTTGACTTCTCTTCCCAGCACCCCTTTTGACCTGTGTCCAGAGTGTTAGAGAAAGCACAGACCTTGAAGACATAGCCTTAGCTTGGGAGCCCTTGACCCATATGTTACCAGACTGCTGACCTTGGATAAGCTACCTGGCCTCTCTTGAACTCATGGATTCCTCCTCACCAAACTGGCATAAAGCAATATCTGTCCCAATAATCTCACAGATTCGTTATAAGATCCAAAACGTGTATAAGAATATTTTATCAACCTTACATAGAACCTATGTGAGGGTTATTGTCATTGTTATGATTATTCCTGACATATATTTTTTCATGGGTTGAGCGGTGTTTTGGAAGTGTTTGGTGGCGATTCCTCAGTGTGGTGAGGGAGGCATGGAGAGGGTGGGAGCTGAACTTCAGAGGGCCATGCAGCATGCCCATGAATGAAACAGAGAACAGAGAGTGAGCATAAATTCAGGGGCATGTCTTCAAGGAAATATTCTTATTTTTATTTGTGATGGATGATTTGAACTCTTCTATGACAGTAAGATATATTCTCATAGGAACATTCTGGAAAGCCACACTCTCACACATTTCTGCCTTCTTGGTGGACAGTTTCCTGTTATTATGACACCATTTCTCCATAAGAGCATTGTATTTTCTTTATTTTGACCCCTTTTTCCAATACTCTGTTTTGGTGTGAGTCTGGATTGGTGGAAATAGCACAAGACTTAGAGGTTAAGCTTTAAATGAAAATCTCTAACCCATAACTTACCAAACTGATGATGACCTGGGATGAACCACTTGACCTCTCTTGGCCTCGTGACTTCTTCTTCAATAAATTTGCTTAAATTATTATCTGACCTCCAAACCTCCCAAATTTATTATAAGAATCAAATAAAAAATCATGTGAGAAAACATTGGGGAAACCATGTAAATATTTTTTCTTCCAGTCTTTTTTTTGATGATTTTATTTTATTTTCAAATTTGAAAATATCATGAATGTCCAGATTATTTCTGCATTACATTTTCAGTGTAGAATAATGATTGTTACAAACAAAGGATTATCTGTAAAATACATGTAAGTTCTAGAACATTATAGCATTATGAGAGCTCCTAGAAAGACTACTTGATTTAAGAAATAGAAGTTACCAGTAACTTATACCTACCCACAGGGTCCTCTGCCTCACATTCACTCTCTCCTCCCCAGTGAAACTGTTTTCTTGAATTTTGCATTTGCCATCCTATTGCTTACAATAGGATGGCACGTTTTTACATAATCAGTAAATATACTTTTATCACGTTTTTACATAATCAGTAAATATACTGATTCTGTTTTGTTTTATTTTGAGCTTTCTGAAAATATCCTACTGGACATAATATTCTTGGATTTACTTCTTTTTCCACTCAACATTATATTTTTAAGCTTATTTGGGTTGTTTCCAGGTTTGTTTGTTTGTTTGTTTTGCTATTGAAAACAGTGCTATTTTGAATATTGCCTTATTTGTCTCCAGTTGCCATGTTGAGGAGCTATGGGCTATACCTTGAGATAGAATTGCTGGGATGCCTGGAATTGCTGGGACGCCTGGGTGGCTCAGTCGGTTGAGCGTCCTGACTTTAGATTTTGGCTCAGGTCATGATCCCAGGGTTCTGGGATCAGGCCCTGTGTTGGGCCCTGAGTTGAGTGTGGAGCCTGCTTAGGATTCTTTCTCTTCCTCTGCCCCTCTCCTCCACTCTTGCTCTTTTTTTTTTTTTAATTTTTTTTCAACGTTTTTTATTTATTTTTGGGACAGAGAGAGACAGAGCATGAACGGGGGAGGGGCAGAGAGAGAGAGGGAGACACAGAATCGGAAACAGGCTCCAGGCTCCGAGCCATCAGCCCAGAGCCCAACGCGGGGCTCGAACTCACAGACCGCGAGATCGTGACCTGGCTGAAGTCGGACGCTTAACCGACTGCGCCACCCAGGCGCCCCCACTCTTGCTCTTTCTATAAAAGGAGAGTGAGAGAGAGTGAAAGAGAGAGAGAGAGAGAGAGAGAGAGATGGAAATGCTAGGTTTTAAGATCTTCAAAAACAAAACTTTACAAAACGGTGCCAAATTGTTTTCCAAAACTGTTGTACCAAATTACACGTCCATAAGTGGTGTCTAAGTGTTCCCACCAATTCACATCCTTCTAGCAGTTGATATTCTGAAACATCTTAATTTTTGCCAGTTTCATGGGTAAAAAATATTTTCTCTGTAGTCTGTAATCATTTGCATTTCTCTCCTCCCTAATGGTTCTTTCCATGTTTTTATTGCTTTCACTTTTCCTGTGAATGCCTTTCGTTAATTTTTCTCTTAACTTTTTCTAGTGAATGTGGGAATTCTCACATAATTTGATTACTGATCAATTGTTGGTTATGTTATATACAATACCTTCTCCCAGTTTGTGATTTGTCTCTGTCTGTGGTGTTAATTTTACTGTAGTTGGATATATTAGTCTTTCATTTCAATATGAACTCATTGATCTCTAATTTAAAAAAAAAATTGCTTCTTACCCAGAGGACAGAAAGATATTCTACATATTTCTTTTATCTTAACTTAAACAAATTTTAACTTCTTGAAAAATCTGAGATTTATAGAAAAGTTGCAAGTGTAGTAGAAGGACTGTTTTTTCCTGAAAGCTTGAGGATCGGTAGCCGATCTGATGCTCACCATTCCTTAATACTTGAACATGCATTTTCTGCAAAGATGTTTTCCTATGATACTGCCACACAGTCATCAACACTGTTGCAGTAACAATATGTTGCTAGAATCCAGTTTTCAGCCTCTATTCAAGTTTTGCCAAATATCACAGTAAAGTCATCTAGAAAGAGAAGCTGGATCCAAATCACATGTTGCATTTAGTTGTTGTGTCTTTTTAGACATCTCGAATCTGGAAGAGCTTCTTGAATTTGGTTATCTTGGCACTTTCAAAGATTACAGGCCAGTGATTCTGTAGAATGTCCTTTAATTTGGATTTGGCTGATATTTCGGGTGATTAGCTTCAGGTGATGCATTTTGGTCACTCTTTCAAGGACATCCCAGAAGCCATGCTGTGTGTTCTTATTGCATGTTATGAGGTGCGATTGATGTTGCTTTGTCTCATTACTAATGCCCTATCACTTCGATTACTTGACTGAGGAGGTGTTTGTTAGGATTCTCATCTTTGTTATCATTTTCTCTTGAAAAATAGTAAATATTTTGTGAGGAGGTACTTTGAGACTATGTCAATATCTGGTTCTTTATCAAACTTGCAGTTTATTCTTTTGTTTATTTCTATCTGTGTGGACTTGTATTTTCCTTTTTTTTAATCAATTGAGTTATAATCTGTTACTAATTTGTCCCAGAGTTGGCCAGTTGGAGTCTCTTCAAGGTGCTTTTTCAAGCACATCCTTACTTTCTGGCACAGTGTCATGCACATGCTTATCTTATATTTTCCTGTTCTGGCCCTGGAATCAAGTATCTCTCTAAACAGTCCTGCCAAAAGCAATTTTGGTGAAGAATGGTGTTTACGGGTCACTATCTGGGTGCTGGGAGTGCTCACTGATTTAGCCAGGGTCATGAAGATTTACTCTAGTTTTCTAAGAGCTTTATAACTTTAGCTCTTATATTTAGGTCTTTTTTGAATTTTTTTTTAAGTTTATTCATTTATTTTTGAGAGAGAGGGAGCATGAGCATGAGCCAGAAAGGGGCAGAGAGAGAGGGAGAGAGAGAATCCCAAGCAGTCTCCACACTGTCAGCAGGGAGCTGATGCAGGGCTTGAACTCATGAACTGTGAGATTATGACCTGAGCTGAATCAAGAGTCAGACGCTTAACCTACTGAGCCACCCAGGCGCCCCTCGAGTTAATTTTTGTATATGGTATAAGGTAGCAATCCAACTTTATTCTTTTTTGTGTGGATATCCACTTGTCCTCATGCCATTCATTGAAGAGACTATTTTCCCCCATTGAAGAGTTCTTTGAAAATCAATTGACTGTAAAATAAATAAATAAATAAATAAATAAATAAATAAAAATAAAAAATAAATCAATTGACTATAAATGTATGAATTTATTCCTGGACTCTCAATTCTATTCTTTGGTATATACATCTTTTCAATGTTTCTTTGGAGGGATGAGTCCTGGGAGTTCCCCACTCTGCCATCACTCTATCCTTAATTTATTAATTTATTTAATTTATCTCCCTCTATACAACCCACTGCCCATACCAGATCCATTTCCTTACTGCACTTGGGCTTTGGTATCACACTGCAGGCCAGCCCCCCAACTCAGTCAGCTTCTTACACTACTCATGCTCCAAAAATCTCACCTCATAATGTCCCCCATGTGGACATCCTCCTCGCCCTGCTTGGTCTCCAAGTCCTGGTGTCAGACTGAACCCCTGCATGAACACGCACCTCATCCCTTTGAAGCTTTGATTCCTTGCACTGAGTGATGTTCTCCTCACCTTGCTTTAACACCCACAATGGGCAGGTCCTAGGAGGGGACACCCAGGCTCTGACAGCCCATACTGGGTCACATCCTATGGACACCCCATTCGAAATATGTTTTCATTCTACATTCAGAAGGGATTTTATCAACTCTATTTTCAAATTCTGCTATTACAGTTTTCATTCCTGTCAACACATTTTAATTTCCAAGAACTCTTCTTTGTTCTGTGACTTTTGTCCATGCCATCCTGTTCTTATGTTATGGCTACTCTACCTTCTTGCTTCTCTCAAAGGATGCTAATTATATAAACTGGAGATTAAAAAAAGTTTTCTTCTGCTTCCCAGGCCATTTATTTTTTCTTCTCATTTATTTTTCTATTTATTTTGCGTTTGCCCTTTCTGTTGGTGGTCTTCCTTAAACTCCTGGTGATCTTCGATTATCTGCATTTAAGAGTAAGGCAATACAATGCTAATTGGTACCTCTATGTATAGTGTAGATTTCACTTCAGGGGTTCAGGTAGAACCCCTGAAGAACCCCCAAGTGACAACACATAAAGGTCTATTTTTCCAGAGCTTTTTCTCCAAAGGAAAAAAAATCTTGATTTTCTGTCTTTGGCTTAGATGCGAGAATTTTGCACTGGGGTGATGAGCCTCAGTACCTCTTAGTATAGAAAGATTCCTACCTGACATCCCTCTCTCAAGTACATTACTCACATCTGAGTTTGTGACCTCTGCTATTACGAATTTTCTTGTGTAAGAGAGACTTTGCATCATTGTCAAGATCCTTTTGCCTCTGGCCCATTATGTTCATTCCTGTTCCTAGGTGCTTTATATGAATATAACATTGCTCTTGGGTGCCTACCCAACAGTCATCCCCAGCCACTTCTCCCTTGGTTGTCCCTCTCATAGGTGTTCACTTTGCCAGAACACTTTAAAGCTAGGAGCGCTCACATGTTCATGTGATCCAGGAATGACAAATACTACAAAAAGTGTGTTTTCCAGAGAGCTTTTGGGAAAGATTTTTCCTCCATGATTAAAGGCCAGAGATGTAGGAGGAAAAATAAACTGTCCCACACCCCTTTGCTTCCCTCTAGCCTTTGAATGAGAGTGTGTGAGGACACACATGATTATTGAAGCCGTGGAGTCCATCTTGGCTCATGAGGGAAAGGCCAAGAGCATCACAGAGTCACTCAGGTGGTGTCTTGATATCATTGGGCCATGGCCACACCTGGCTCATTGGCTTTGACTCCCTGATTTTTCTGAATCACCTTTTTCTCTCCTCCTTTTCTTTTGTTTTTGTTTTTTTTAATTTTTCTAATTAAAAAATTTTTTTAATGTTTATTTATGTTTGAGGGAGAGACAGAGTGCAGTGGGAGAGGGTCAGAGAAAGAGGGAGACACAGAATCCAAAGCAGGCTCCAGGCTCTGAGCTGTCAGCACAGAGACCAATGCGGGGCTTGAACTCACCAACCACAAGATCATGAGATGAGCCAAAGTCACCCAGATGCCCCCTCCTCCTTCTTTTCATATCTCCCATCTCCTTTCCTTTATCCTCTCTTCCCTTCACTCTCCTCACATCTTTAAGTGTTTTGAAGCTGGGATGGGATGAGTCGAGGACACAGGCAAAGTTACAGGCCCTTACTGCCCTGGTTAAGTCTTTGCTGAAACAAGATGGGGTGTGAAGAAATGGAGGAACAGCTCCCCCATGTCTGTTCCATCCACCCTCTCATCTCCTTCCCCCTGTGGCTGTGGAGGCCTTCATCTGTAGGTCACTCTCCTGCATCATGCTCTCCACTGGCTTCTCATGTCCTGTTAGATAAATCTAAATTCATTAACCTGGTTCTTCCAAGCTCTCCAGAGTCTGATCCCTGCCTCCTCTCCTCCCTCATCCCCCACCACTTGCCCTGTGCTCTGGCCTTGCTGAGGTGCTCGGGGTTCCTGGAGTAGATGCTGTGCCATTTCATCCCTGGGCCTCTGTTCTTCCTGCCAGAAACACACTTCTGCCTACATGCATGAACCGTCCCTTTGTTCAAATGTCCCCTCCTCTGGGAAGCTTTCCCTTCTCTTCCAGGCATGGCTAGGTGCTCAGTCCTTTAACCTTTGAGTCCTTCCCTGATAGAGCTGTTTCCTCCTTGATGTGAGTGCATTTATGTGTTTCTGAGCCTGTTTTCCCCACTTGACTGTGAGTTCGTTGAAAGCAAACTGTATGCCTTATATTTGTGTCCCCAGCACTGGGCAGAGAGGTGGACCCAGACATGCTCTCTGTGCTCTCCTGCTCTTCAAGGATAACTTCCACTTGTGCTAACAAACATTTACCGAATTTTCAAAATAGGCCAGCTACAAAACTCCAAAGCAATAAGCCACAGTGTAATCAATTTTAAAACAGATAAATCATCCATAATCTCACACGGAGGAATCAACTTTGGGGTTGACATGTGGTTTAGGAGACATTTTACAGACATTTATGTGCCTTGAGAGGAGAAATATATAAACTAGAACATACATGGGCTTTCTCACTGAGAGGTAAATCAGAATCATAAGGATTTAATCTAGGTAATTTAATTAGTTACTGTGAATTATCTTATAGTTAGTGACATCTGATAGTTAGTGAGATTGATAAAGGCTATTCCCTTTTCCAGCATTAACACAGGCTATTTTTACAAGCAGCTGGATTTTAAAATGGAGTATAGCTCTAAATTTTGGGAAGAAATAGCTTTTTAAGTTTATAGCTCTCGTATGTTGGAAGAAACCAAAGCTTTGCATAGTGTTTCTATATGCTAGAGGGACTTCATTTTATTAAGTATAAATATTTGTACTGAAAGAACTCAGACCAACTTGGAAACTTCATGTGGAACAGAGAGATTCTATCTAAGAAATCAAAGTTTCCATAGTGCACCAAATTTAGGAAGCCAGGCAATTCCAATTCTGACCAGTTCGTCATAATAAGAAAATATATGCACTTCCTGTACTAGTCCTTGTATGAAAGGAAAGATCTTACTGAGTAATAAAGAGTACTAGAATTTTATAGAAGGCCCAATAGAATTGGATATGGATGGGGAATCAACTTTGTGGTCTGGTTGGCAAAAAGAACCCCACAAAGTTTACAGGGTTTCAGTTTCCAAGGTGGTATACAAACATTTTTCCACCTATGAATTGCCCAAGTTAAGATCAATTAAAATTATTTTTAAGATAAATATCAAATAAATTTTTTTTAATATATCAAACTGGTCGTGTTGGTGATGCTGTGAGGGAGAACTGTCCATGTGCTGACAAACCTGAGGTAAGTCGTTCTCAGACTGCGGCCCCAGAGAAGCAGCATCAGAATCATCTGAAAGCTTGTCAGAAATGCCAGTTCTCAGGCGCCCACAAGACCTACTCAATCAGACACTCTGTGCGGGCTGAGTTTCAGTGCACCCTGCAGGTGATTCTAATGCATGCTCGAGTGTGTGAACCACTGCTCTATGAAATGGGTCCTTCCAAAAGTCTCAGACATATTAATTCTTTTGCAGAGACTCTGTCCTCCTAATTCTATATTTCATGAATCTCTACAATTTTCAATGTCTTTGGTAGGGTTTTTGTTTTTGTTTTTGTTTTTGTTTTGCCCTCAAGGCAGACCTCTCAACTAGTGTTTTTGAGAGACTTAGCAACTTTTTAACAACTCCCATTGCTCCCTTGTCCCCAGTGGGAATCATTCCAGCTCTACTTCCTGAGCCCAATAGTTTCTCCCTGAGATTATGCCCTCTTCCCCAGGGTCACACCCATGAGTGTGCATGGGGGTATGGGCTGGCACCAGGAAGCTGCAAAGGGACATGGAAAGAACCCCCCCAGAAAGATGTAAAACCTGAACTCTCTTCTCCCATTCTGGGCTGAGGAAAGGTGAGAGACTGAGGGTTTCCTCACCTACCAATAGGTCAGCAGTAGTTGGGTTCTTGAAAACACCTGCTAGAGGGTGGGCAGAATAAACAGGTGACATAGACTTGAAGGTAGCTAAGTCTAAAGCGTGAGGAGAGCCTCAGGAAGTAATTCAGGGGGAATGTGCTGTTAAAACAGTGGCTTCGGGTTGCACGTAAAACCTAGTCAATTTAGCAACCGGGCGTAGAGGGGGCCTTAGGAGGTACAGGCAGGGGATAAGTAAAATCACTCAAAACTTCTCCACATAATCAGTTGCCTACTTGAGACATTAATTTGACAAAATTTATTGAGCATGTGCCATATCAGAGTTGTTGTTCCAAGTTCTAGGGTTACTGAGATATTGAAATTATAATATACTTGGTTGACAGAAGATGGAACAAATGAGTGATGATAAACCTATAACCGAGGTATTTTTAAAAATATTATAAGAAGCTGAGAAATAGTAGTTCTGCAGGAGAGAGTTGGTGAAATAAGTGGCAGAGAAGGTGATGTCTGAGTGGGTAGTTTCTAAGGCTGAGAAGGTGGGAAACAGGATTCTAGGAAACAAACATGGAAATAAGCAAATATGTGGCATGTTTGAGAAACTACAATCCATTAGAGACAGTGGTTCATCAGATGCAGAGATACTGAATTGGAAGGCAGAAGGAGGCTTCATTTCGACAGCTCGTATGACATGCTGAGTGGATGGTGTGTGTGCATATGCAGGTATGCATTTCCCCTCTGACATGATCTACAAAAAGGATTCAATGTGGCTCCTAAGGAATGCTAGTGAGCGGTACTGTGCGGAAGGTGGACTTGAGGGAAAGCAAATGGGCGCGAGCAATTCAAAGAGAAAGCTCTCTAATAGATACTGGATTGCACAGGCAGGTGAGAGAGGATGGGAGACTGAGGCCCCCCTAACCCTGTTTCCGTTGACCTCTCCACCTCCATCACCTTCTCCAGCTTTGGCCCCGTTCCCTCCCCGGCCCACTGCCTTCCTATTTCCCCTTCCTTCACCTGCTCTGTTCCTCCCCTTGCCCTTCCTCTTCATCTATCCTTAATTCTTCATCGATTTCCATTTCTTTTCCTGTAATATTTTCCTTTCTCCTCTACCTCTGGATTCAGTACCCTCTTCTGAAATTGCTGTCCTTTCAGAAGAGCGGAGTCTTCTTCAAACAATATATTCGTCACCTATCACTTGATGGCATGAAAGTCCCTTATGTCCTCTTGTGTCCACACATGTTCTGGGGAGCCTCACCAAGTAAGGGAACACCTATGCTAGAGGGTGGGGGAGACCAGATATCCCAGGTGTTCAATCATGTCTCCATGGGCTCTTCCATGGGCTCCTCTGCACGAACCTGCATACCCTACTCACCCACCCAGCAGGCAACATCTGGCACTTATTAAGTACCGACTGTGAGCGTGGATGGGGACTGAGGGACACAAATATATTGTGAAATTGAGACCATCTGTCTGTAAGATGACATGGTTGAATTGTGGAGGAAAAACAGACAATATAAAAAGTTCATTAACATGATGATGTTGTCAATATTGTGTGAAAAGTGACTAAAGAAAAATGTCTTTGGGAAGAAGAAAGGGTGTCTTTAGAGGAGGAGGCTACACAGAGAGTGATTACCATTTATTTCCAGGCACTATTCTAGAAACTTTGTATGTATCATTCTACTTCAGCCATCTGAAGAGGCCATAAAGTATTTTTATTCCTAACTTTCAGATAATCAGATAGACCCAGAGAGATTAAGTAAACTTAATCAAAGTCAAATCTTAAGGAAATGGAAAACTTGATATTTGACTGATGTTCTGTTGGACTCCAACTGTCTCCCTACCACTGTCTTTGAAAGGCAGGTTGATATGTCTCTGGATGGCGTTAAGATATCTTATGAATGTATATTACAGCACCAACCTGTAAACTCTCTAGAGATAAGCCCATTTCATCAGCACCTAGTGATATGGGCTACACATACGATGCCCATCATATAGACCTGGACAACTCAGTTCTGAGCTCCAGAGCACTAAATAGACAAGTGGTAACTTCATGCATCCTGTGGTTCCTGTGGTTCCTGTGGTTCCTTTTCTTTAGGTGTATGGAGAAAATTGCCATGGAACAAGGGAACCTCACGTGGGTATCAGAATTTGTCTTCCTGGGACTCTCACAGACTCGAGAGCTCCAGCTTTTCCTGTTTCTGGTGTTCCTGTTTGTCTATACCACCACTGTCATGGGAAACCTCCTCATCATGGTCACGGTGACCTCAGACACACGGCTCCACACACCCATGTACTTTCTGCTCCGAAATCTGGCTGTCTTAGACCTCTGTTTCTCCTCTGTCACTGCCCCAAAGATGCTGGTGGACTTCCTCTCTGAGAAGAAGACCATCTCCTACCAGGGCTGCATGGCCCAGATCTTCTTCTTCCACTTTCTGGGAGGCGCCATGGTCTTCTTCCTCTCAGTCATGGCCTATGACCGCCTTGTTGCCATCTCCCGACCCCTCCACTATGTGACCATCATGAACACACAGCTCTGTGTGGGACTTGTGGTGGCTAGCTGGATAGGAGGATTCGTCCATTCCATTGCCCAACTGGCTCTGATGCTCCCATTGCCCTTCTGTGGCCCCAACGTCCTGGATAACTTCTACTGTGATGTCCCACAAGTGCTGAGACTTGCCTGCACTGACACCACCCTCCTGGAGTTCCTCATGATCTCCAACAGTGGGCTGCTGGATGTCATCTGGTTCTTTCTCCTCCTGACCTCCTACTCAGTCATCCTGGTGATGCTGAGGTCCCACTCTGGGCAGGCGAGGAGGAAGGCAGCTTCCACTTGCACCACCCACATTGTCGTGGTGTCTATGGTTTTCATTCCAAGCATTTACCTCTATGCCCGGCCCTTCACCCCCTTCTCCATGGACAAGGCTGTGTCCATCAGCCACACGGTCATGACCCCCATGCTCAACCCCATGATCTACACCCTGAGGAACCAGGAGGTGCAGGCAGCAGTGAAGAGACTAGGGAGGCACCGGCTGGTTTGTAAAAGGGAGTGACAATGAGTGGGTCACTTCTCTCTGGCTTTGTTTTCCATTTGTAAAATGGAGGGAAAGCTACTGTGTCTGCTGGCTGTCTTCATAGCTTGTGCATATGTTGTGGAGGTCATCATAGAAGTGAGTGAGTTTTGAAACTAAGCAACTGACTCAGATTTTTGGGAAAAAGGGAAAAGTCCCCTTTGGTGGCTAAGGTTTGTGCCAGGTTTCTAAAACCCCTGCTCACTGAGAAGTGTTCTCATGACTCTGGAAAGCTACACCCTTCTTTCCCCCTTCTTGGGGGATCGTTTCCTCTTGTGATGAGGGCATTTCCCCCAGCGAAGGCACTTCTAGTTTATGTGTTTTGACTTCTCTTCCCAGCACCCCTTTTGACCTGTGTCCAGAGTGTTAGAGAAAGCACAGACCTTGAAGACATAGCCTTAGCTTGGGAGCCCTTGACCCATATGTTACCAGACTGCTGACCTTGGATAAGCTACCTGGCCTCTCTTGAACTCATGGATTCCTCCTCACCAAACTGGCATAAAGCAATATCTGTCGCAATAATCTCACAGATTTGTTATAAGATCCAAAACGTGTATAAGAATATTTTATCAACCTTACATAGAACCTATGTGAGGGTTATTGTCATTGTTATGATTATTCCTGACATATATTTTTTCATGGGTTGAGCGGTGTTTTGGAAGTGTTTGGTGGCAATTCCTCAGTGTGGTGAGGGAGGCATGGAGAGGGTGGGAGCTGAACTCCAGAGGGCCATGCAACATGCTCACGAGTGAGTATAAATACAGGGGAGTGTCTGCACGACTCTGACTACCATCAGAGCCTGCCATCTACCCATTAAACCCCATTTTCAGACTCAACACTTCTTGCAAACAGGAATGGGAAGATCCATTCATTTGTTCATTCATTCATTTTTGTAAAGATACATTTGGGGCCTGCTGCAGTACTTTATGCATAGACAGTGCTCTGTAACAGTTTGCTGGCTCTCTGTTTCTCTTTATCCCCATCCCTTTTTCCTTCTCTACCTCCCTGCATTGATTTCTGCCAGTTCAGTCTTTACATCCATCTGGGCTTTCCCTCCATCGCCAGTTCACTGGTGTTCCTTGCTTCCTCTCTTCCTAAACCTCATTGCCATGCACCCATCATATCTTTCCTTCACTATCACACTGGGGCTTTGGGATCAGGTTGTTAGACAGAGTTGAAGAGAAGAAATAGGTTATGGTTAGAGTTGCAAGGGGTTGCAACCCCGACAACTTTCAATAAAAAGAGGAGGTTTAAAGTTCTCTCTGAAGTTGCATATTGTGGGTATAAGAAGCTGTCAGAACTGACACAGCTGGTCTCTCCTCTTTTCCCTCCCTCCCTCCTAATGCGGTCACCTTATATATGGCTCAGATGGGAGCCTCAGCCTGAAAACCTGACTTTCCCATTCTGCTTTCTGCAATCAACTAGCTCAGTGTCTCAGGTTCCAATTCCAAAACCCTATGAAAATAATCTGATTGGCTGAGGTTGGGCCACATGTCCCATATGGCTGAGGGGGTGTGAATATCATGTGACAGAAGCATGACCATCAAGGTCCGTCCCTTCAGCGAGAATTGTGGGTGAAGGTTGTTCCCAGAGAAAGAGCATGTGGGTAGACAGACTCCCCCATAGATATATCTGCCATGAAAGGCACAAGGAGGATACCCTTTAAATGACACCATCCAAGGAACTTGTAATTAGTTATGTCTAGACATTCATGTGTTTATTCATTCATTAAATAAGTATTCATTGAGTGCTTTCCAATTTAGTTTTTCTGTTCTACTTGTCCTTTTTACCCCAGGTTCTTAGGGAAACTGTCTTTGTCTTGGCTGAACTGAGGGGAGAGAGGGCAGTGTCCTGGGGAAGCAGGACATTCTCAGAGGACACATGTGGCAGCAGCAGTGGCTGATCTAGGAGAAGCCATCAGCAGTCGCTGGGGGAGCTGGGATGCAGAGAGAACTGAAAGCAGGAGAGGAAGCAGCTGAGGCACCAAAGACTATGGTGCCTGCCTGGACAGCCATGTACAGGCATATCTCCTGCATCTCATGGATGCAGGGACATACCAAGGAAAGGGCAGAGGGTGCCTGTGCAGGCCATAGAGGGATCTTTTCCTGTGGAGAATTTAAAACAATAATAAAACTGACTAAAGGTGCTTCAAAAAGTACCATGCCTGGGCAACTCTAAACAATGTTGGAGCTAAAATTCTCCCTGCCAAGTGGGTTATTCCCACCACCCTGCCTTTCATAAACCTGGTGTGTGTGTGTGTGTGTGTGTGTGTGTGTGTGTGTGATATACAGGCAGGACCCTGGGAAAGTGGGAGAAATAATTAGAACTAGAGAAGGGAGAAGACCAGAGACCTTATGAGGGAGGAGAGTGTATGCAGTGGAAAGAGAGAACTTCATGCTTTCTCTGATTCTGTACTGATGTCAATAAAACAGCAAGGTTATGGGGAGACCACTGAGGTGAAGGCCAAGGGGGAAAGACGAGTTTGAGCTGTAGCCCTGTCTCCCATGACAGGGAATCTGCCCAGGGAGCCCCTTGCAGCCCCCCTCAAGAACATGAAAATGGGGCCCACAGGCCCTTGGGCTTGCCCCATGCTGTGAATTGACAAAGAAGCTACAAAAACCAGGACACCTACTGCTTTGCAGTGAGAGCTCTCATAAGAAAAAGACACATCATTTGCTCCTTTCATCCTCCCCACAGGAGGTGCTGGAAAGAGGAAGGAAGAAGTGTGAAGGGACAGATGAGTAATAAATGGACACATAAATAATTTCAGGAACAAAACCTATGAAGGAAAGGCATGGAGCAATGTGTCTGGTAGGGTGGGCAGTATATAGTAAGATGTGGTGGGGGAAGGTATCTCTGAGGAGGGGATATTTGAACAAAGATCTGGATAATGAGGAGTCAGTCAGTTCAAGATCTGGGTGATGGGCAAGCATTCCAGATAGAATGAAATAGCAAGTGCAAAGGTCCTGAGGTAAGAATGAACTTGGTGGCCAAAGGAAGAAGAAAAGAGACTATAATAGGAATGTGGTGAACAAAGAGGATCTTGGTAGGAGGTGAGCTCTAAGATGGTGTATTATCTACTACTGCATAACAATCCCAAACCTAGCAGCTTACAAGTAGTCATATGTTATCTCTCATGAGATCCATGGGCCAGGAGTTCTAGCAGGGCACAGCACAGACATCCTATCTCTGCTTCTTGGGCCTCGGCTGGAAGACTCAAAGGTGAGGGGTGGAATCGCTTGACTTTCATTCACCCGACATGTCTGGCTATTGATGTTGGTATCAGCTGAGTACCTAGGTGGGGCAGTGGACTGGTCTCTCCGTGTGGCCTGGGCTCTCTCACAACCTGGTAGCTGGGTTCCAAGGACATATGTCCTGGGGGAGAGAGACAGGTGGAAACTCATGTGGCTAGTCTCAAAAGTCAATGAGCATCACTTCTACCACATTCTGTTAGACGAAGTGAGCCACCAAGTATAGCCCCCATTCAAAGGGGGGACTTAAACTCTATCTTTTGAATGAGGAGGGTCAAAGAATTTGTGGATATATTCTTTTTTTTTAAGTGTTTTGTTGTTTTTATTTTTTTTTCAATATATGAAATTTATTGTCAAATTGGTTTCCATACAACACCCAGTGCTCATCCCAAAAGGTGCCCTCCTCAATACCCATCACCCACCCTCCCCGCCCTCCCACCCCCCATCAACCCTCAGTTTGTTCTCAGTTTTTAAGAGTCTCTTATGCTTTGGCTCTCTCCCACTCTAACCTCTTTTTTTTCTTCCTTCCCCTCCCCCATGGGTTTCTGTTAAGTTTCTCAGGATCCACATAAGAGTGAAAACATATGGTATCTGTCTTTCTCTGTATGGCTTATTTCACTTAGCATCACACTCTCCAGTTCCATCCACATTGCTACAAAGGGCCATATTTCGTTCTTTCTCATTGCCATGTAGTACTCCATTGTGTATATAAACCACAGTTTCTTTATCCATTCATCAGTTGATGGACATTTAGGCTCTTTCCATAATTTGGCTATTGTTGAGAGTGCTGCTATAAACATTGGGGTACAAGTGCCCCTATGCATCAGCACTCCTGTATCCCTTGGGTAAATTCCTAGCAGTGCTATTGCTGGGTCATAGGGTAGGTCTATTTTTAATTTTCTGAGGAACCTCCACACTGTTTTCCAGAGTGGCTGCACCAATTTGCATTCCCACCAACAGTGCAAGAGGGTTCCCGTTTCTCTGCATGTGGATATATTCTTAAGTTACTATTGATGTGTAGATAAGAGCCAGATGATGAGAGAGTTTGAATTTTATTCTGAGCGCAGTGAATCTTTGGAAGGTTTGGATGGGAGGCGGGGTGGTAGCATGACTTAATTTATATTTTAAAAATGTCATGTTGGCTGCTGGACAGAGGATGAGTTATAGAGGTCAGACCTGGTAGAGGGTGGTGAAAATTTGACTTGGAGAAAAGAGAGCTGGATTCAAGTTCAAGTTCCTGCACTAAGTATCTGTTACCTTGGCCAAGTCTCCCAACACAAGGATATAGGAGTACCCTTTTGCATTTATATGAGGATGTACCTCGGGCTTCTCCCTCAAACCTGCAAGGGCCGATGTTTGTTTCATGTCTCTCCCCTGTTCGATGCCTGTTTTTGCTCACCACCCTAATCCCAGTGCCTAGCACAGGACCTAGAATGTGAAGGCTCTCCACAAATATTTGTTCAAAGAACAAATGAACATATAATATTGTAAATATTGTTCCTTAACAGCAGACCTCTCTGACCTTCTGGTCCTGGAGAGTATCCACCAACGCCATAGGCCTTCAGTGATAAGGCTGTGGTGAGGAGGAGCATTGAGGGAGCATCTGGCTGCATCTCTTCTGGAATGATCCTGTGCCCATTGTATTCAGAATGCCCATTGCATTCAGAACCATTATCACTGTCCAGATGTACATAAAGAAAGCAATTCTAAAGGTTCAGAGCCATCGGGGCTGTGGCTGCTGTTGCACTTGATGCCTGCCATCCCCTGTAGCATTGCATATTCTTGCTTGTAAATAGTTGGTTTGATACAGCAGTGAGAACACGGTGATTGCAAAGATGAAGAGACAGAACTTGGGTTCCTTCAGTTCCGTCACTTTATGTGACCATTTGGAGTTATCAGTTGTGTATAAAATTTAAGACCGTGAAACAGAGTATAAACTGCGAAGTACAATGTTCTTAAACGGAAATTTTACTTCATAGATGAATGGTGTACTGAATTTGAGTATCTTTACCATTGAAATGTATTCTTCTTTTAAAATTCCAAATTGTTTATTTTAAAATAAAACAAAAACCACTAGAAACTGTAAGAATATATTAAATATTATATTAAAAACACCAATTTGTAGGTAGTTTTTCTCCTTTATTTATTTATTAATTTTTAAATGCTTATTTATTTATTTTGGGAGAGAGTGTGCGCACACGAATAGGGGAGGGGTAGAGGGAGAGGAAGAGAGAGAATCCCAAGCAGGCTCCGCACCAGTGCACAGCCCCACCTGGGGCTCTGATCTCATGAACTTCAAGATCATGACCTGAGCTGAAATCAAGAGTCACACACTTAACCGACTAGGCCACCCAGGTGCCCCTCCCCTTTATGTAAAACATAGTCACATAATTAAAAAGTATTAATCCAATACTTTTTTCCTTTTTATATTTTAAAAATATTTTTTAAAAGTTTACTAAGAGAGGGGCGCCTGGGTAGTTCAGTCAGTTAAGCATGCAGCTTCGGCTCGGGTCATGATCTCATGGTTCGTGGGTTCGAGCCCTGCGTTGGGCTCTGTGCTGACAGCTCAGAGCCTGGAGCCTGTTTCAGATTCTGTGTCTCCCTCTCTCTCTGCTCCTTCCCTGCTCTCTTTCTCTCAAAAATAAATAAAACATTTTTTAAAAAAAGTTTACTAAGAGAACTTTCACACATTTCCAACCATTATCATTACTTTTTTCATTATGTAAAAGAGGGGCTATCAAAAAACAATCTGCTCCTGGTACCAGATACTCGAGGTTGCCACTGGGCAACCTTGGGGCCACTGGGGGGTAGAGGAGGGCCGTTGAGGTGGGAGGCAGGGGCTGCAGAGGCCGGAGACTGGGTTTAGGTAGGGCATGGGGACAGGAGGTCCGGGGGCAAGGACTCTTAGAGCAGGTGCAGGTCGATACTGAGGAAGGGATGGCCCTGGGGCAGGAACAAGGACAGACAGGCTGTGGGGCCCGGGGGTGGGGAGTGGGGTGGGGTGGGACGACGATCCTGGAGCTGAGCAGCAGCTAATGTGCTCTGCAGGTGGAGTAGGATGTGGGGGAGCCAAGGACGATCTGCGCCTAGCGGAGGACACATGGGAGGAAAGGCCTGGTTGTGAGAAGGCGTGGCCCTTGGGGGCCTTCCACCCTTCTGATGTGGAATTGGAGGCCCGGCTGGGGTCACACAGGTAGTGACAGAGCCGATCCAGACCTAGGCCCCCTACTCAGCTTGAGCCTGCCGCTGATGTGCGCCGAGGAAGCCCGCGCAGGAGCACTGAGCCCAGGACAGGACCTCTGCTTGCATGGAGGCCTGCCACCATCGCTCTGCTGGTGTGTTTCCGGTGACATCTCATTGTCTCCCCCGATGGCCCCATGATGCAACCCTTTAATTTTCAGGGCTCAGCACTGCCTCAGCCATCACCTCACCCTCTCCTGGCATCTTAGAGCTGGCAGGGATAGGGAGTAAGGGGGAGGGGCCTAGTCACTGACCCGAGGTTTTTCATGCACTCAGTAAACATTCATTGAGCACCTGCTGAATGCCAAACCTTGTGCTGAGGGGTCTGGGGAGATACAAGAGTAAGGCAGACCCAATTTCTGCCGGGGGAGGAGAGGAGCCTTTCCAAAGTTCTGGCCTAAGTCCCATTTTAGGGATGTGGAAACAGGCCTGGAGAGGGGAAGTGACTTGCCCAAGATCGTACAACTACTTAGTGTCAGGACTGGGCCCAATCTTCTGAGGCTTGCTGCCCCTCAATCTTCCAGCAAATACACACTGAGCAATGCCTGTTCCAGGCGCTGCCTTATGCCTTGGGAGAAACTCATCAGTGAGCTCAGTAGCAAAGGGGGCTGGGGGTTCAGTCTCACAAGTCCACTGAAGATCAGAGGGAAGTTCCAGAGCTCCACCTCAAGAGGCTGGACTTCCCCTCCCTCACCCTAGGACAGGATATAAAAGTCCCTTCCCAGCTACTTCCAGAAAAGAGGAGGAGGTGAGAGGTCAGTTTGGGGATCTCCAGGTGAGAAGGAAGCAGGGGACCCACCTACGTGCAGGATGTGGGTGTCAATCCCTTACCCCACTGTGGCTGGGGTCTCACGGCAGAGAGGAAGCTGTTCCTAGCCCTGGCAGGGGTCTTAGCTACACTCATCCTGGCCCAGCCCTGTGAGGGCACTGTCCCAGGTGATATCCCTCTGCACAGCCAAGGAGGAGGGCAAAGGAGGGGGAAGTGCTTGGGTCTGGGGGAACCTGTGGTGCCCCTGGACCTTGAGTCCCCTTCCCTCTGGACAGCCTTCCCCAGGACAGTGGAGACCTCGGCCCTTTGGGGCTGTCTAACAGAGGTCCCGTTGCTGGTGAATGCTACAATCAGACTCAGGAGGTGGGCCTGGGAGGGTTGATGAGTGGGGTGAGGGCTCCAACCATGGTCATGTCAGCTATCACCTGCCCCTGGGCACCTCGGGTAGAGAGCCTTCCTTCCATCCATCCATCCTGTCCACACTGCCCTGACTCTCCGCCACCAGGCTGGAACTTCCGCTAGGTAGCTGAGCTTCCTTTCTCCAGCCCTCGCCCTCCTCTTGCAGGTTCAAGCAGCAGCTTCACCGCTGAGGCTTGGCCAGCCCCATGGACGTCCTGTTCTACTTCAAACAACCGTTAGCAGCCACCAGGACAGTGGTTCGGGCTGCTGATTGTATGCACGTGACTTTGGGGCTGCTGGAGGAGCAGTTGCAACTCCAGGGATCCAGTTCCTTCAATGTCACTGGTACTGTGCCCCTCCACGGAGTCAGGGACTGCTCTGGCCTGAGAGGGCAGGATGCCCAGCTGGGGGTGTTGGGAGAAAGAGGGTACAGGGATGGGAGATGTGGAACAGACCAGCTCAGCAATATGAGGTAGGTTTTATACCTGAGATTCAGCTATATTACTCGCCCCAAGTCTCTTAGCTGGCCGAGGGTCAAGCCTGGATTCAAGCTGCCTCTGGGCTGGGCTTTTACTTCCCATGCTTGTAAGTGATGGAACATCTTCCAGACCCTCAGCTGCTACTCACGAGAGGGAGGAGGAAGCCATCGCACCTCTTGGTGGGTGTCCAGCTGAAGGGAAGTGACAGCCTGTCCTCTTACTCAGCTGGCAGCCAGCGGGCCAGGGCCTGGTTGGAGGCCCCCAGCAAGGGTCTTTCCCTGCAGCAGTGAGTGGGCTCCAGTCAGAGGGTTCTGGGGCTGGAGGCCACTCGGTGTGGAGTGAGGGGTGGAGGAGGGGAAGGGAGGCACCCTTGGGTCAGGGGCAGCCCCTGCACCCACTTGTTGCATTTCCCAGTGATGGTCCTTTACTTGTCACTGCACTTCTCCTCCTGGTCCCGGAGAGCACAGCCACTGGCCTGGGACAGAAGCTGAAGCTGGGGTTCCATCAGCATGTGTGGGGACAGGAAAGGTGGGCAGGGGCCTGGGTCCAGGGTCCTAGCTCCTTCCTGAGCTTAGTATAAGCATCTATATAGGGTGTGATCTATTAGTACCAGCCATTATAGTATTGTTTTTTCTACAAGAGTTAGTGTCAAAGTATCTTGCTAAATATAAAGAGTGATGTGCCTTGTTCTATGTCTATTGATCTAAATGATTTCACATTTATCAGTTTATCAATTTTCTCTTCATATGTCAATATAACAATCAATCACCTACTCATCTACCAACATCTATTTATTAATTCTTCTTCCATCTATTCAATTCTCTCTGTATTTATTATCCGTCACCTACCAACTAGGCATCTATCTGTCAGTCCTGTCATCTAGGCATCCATTGGTCCATAAATTGATCTATCAATCTGATCTATTTACCTCTTTGGAAATGCTCGTGGGGTCTCAGCCAGCCAACCTGGCTTCTCCCCTTCTCTACTCCTGGAATCCTCAGGGCCACACCAGAGACCATCCTTCTCGGGATGACAGCCACACAGCAGGTGGGGATGGGAAGGGAGGGCAGGAGAAGAGGAGACACTGTGTTAACTCCAGCAGGAGCAGTCTGCTGCCCCTGAGTCCCAGGGTGGCCCCAACATTTTGTGGGGTCCAGGAGCCCACGCCCCACACTGACCTATCTCCACACTGGGTCTGGGCCATCTCGAACCAGATTGTGCTCTTCTCCAGTGAGAGGCTGACCTCCCACCAGGGCCTGACCCTTATGTTCATGCAGTGCGGCCAGTTCATTGACCACGACTTGGACTTCACCCCTGAGCCCCCAGCTAGAGTGGCCTTCACTGTGGGGGTTGACTGTGAGAGGACCTGCACCCAGTTGCCCCCCTGCTTCCCCATCAAGTTACCCCCAGCCAGTCCCCCAGGCCCCAAATGTGGCCCCCACCCCAGGCCCTGAGCTGGAAGACTACCATGCCCTCCTTAAGAGCTGTCTATGATGTTTGAGTATCAGACCAAGGCAGGAAGCACGGCCCGGGACAGACCCTCAGTTCTGTGCGTGTTTGAGGGCAAGACTCTGGGCTGCTGTTTTTGAGAGCCTGTAGGTTCCCTTAGCTCTTGCCCTTCTCTCTTTCCTGAAGTCGTCCAAGGGCCCTGTATCTCTCACCATCTCCTGGGATCATGTGCGAGCAGGACACTATCCCTCAGGCTGAGAGGCAAGGGTGGTGTGGAACACTAGAGAAGAAAGGATGGATTCCAGGGAGCAGAGCCTCTCTGGGAATCTGGGGCGGGCGGTGGGAGAACACATATGCATACACTCCCACATTCAGCGACATTCTTGGGGCATGACGTGTGAGGGCTCCTGGCTGGCTCCTCCCTGTTGCAATCTCACCCCTTCCTCTGGCTCTGGTTCGGGAGCACCTCCTTGGGAGAATCGTCCCATATTTTCCTATCACACCTTTCGCTTTTGGCTTTTAGATCAAGCATAGCAGATAGCGTCTCAATTTAGAGTTACGTCTCTATGCGTGCATCTGTTTTCACTGAACGCCAGCTTCCTGCAACGTGTGCTGGGTTTTGTTGAACTTCGTAGTCTCCAAAGCACCAGGCATAAGCGTGCTTAGGAAATGTCGAATAAAATGGAATAAAAGAAGCACAGGCCTAAATGTCAAGAGAACTAATCCTTCCTCTCCTGCTGAGTAGTTGTCACTACCCCTCTCTGAGCCTCAATTTCCCCATTGGTAAAATGGGGATCTAAGGCCTTACCCGTTCCTAACCTTTCATGACTCTACCATACAAAGTGCTAAGGCTGCTCAGACTGACCTGACTAGTACTGCGAGCAGCACTAGTCTGGGTGAGTCAGGGAGGGCTTCCTAGAGGAGGGGATTTTCGCCCAAGGTTTTGAAGCAGGTGGGGGATGATCGAGAGGAGTGAGCTTGCTCTTCAGGGGCCCCCGTGTCAGTGGCTCCGCTTCCACCTGAGATCCCATCCAGTGACCCCCGCATCAGGGACCAGAGTGACTGGATCCCCTTCTTCCGTTCAGCGCCCTCATGCCCCCCAAACAGGAACCAAGTCCAAAACCAGCTCAGCGCGCTCACTTCCTTCTCAGATGCCAGCATGGTGTATGGCAGCGAGGTCTCCCTCGCCCTGCAGCTCTGCAACCAGACCAATCACCTGGGGCTGCTGGCCATCAGCACCTGCTTCAGTGACAACGGCTGGGCCCGGCTCCCCTTCGACAACCTGTGTGATGACCCCTACCTCCTCACCAACCCCTCCCTGTGCGCCCCCTGCTCCCCGGCAGGTCAGCCCCAAGCAGCCTACTGAAGAGTATGTTAAATAAGACCTTGTACAAAAGGTTTAGTTCAAAGGCAGCGGATGACTGTGTGTAAGGCCCACCTTCAGGAATTTGCTTTCCTTCCTGGCCTCTAGGAGAAGCTGTGGCTGCAGGAACAGGCTTCTCGTTCTCTTTCCCTGGGGCCCCTGGGGAGAGCGGTCTGACACCAAGGGCACAGCTGGGGAAAGGTCCAGCCCTCAGCAGGGAATGTGCCGATGGATACAGTTCATGGGATGGGTGGGTTCACAGTCCCAAGGCCAAGGTTCCCAGAGTCATGTGGGTCCCTCGGCCAGCCGTGGTCTCGCTGACTTACAGAATAGAATCCTCAGGCCCGAGTCCAGAAGCTGCTCCATGCTTTCCCACCCTGCCTGAATCTGTTCCGGTAACGGGGATCTGAGACCCACAGTCCCCCTGCTCCTGACCCATTGTGCTGGAGCGGAGGGTGGCAGTCAGTGAGGAAGTTCATAGCACAGTTGAGGAGACGGAGGTCTGGCCAGGCCGGGGAGCCTGGCCCAGGTCACATAGTTCTACCACCTCTTTCTAGTCCCCAGAGCTCTGTCTGCTTCAGCAGAAAGACACTTCTCTGGGAAGGGCTGTGGTGACTCTGAACTCGGGGTTTTCAAGGGGACTGTCGACCATCTGAAACCCCCAAACTGGCAGCAATGCATACCCTGTTTATGCGGGAGCACACCCGGTGGGCTATGCAGCTGAGACGCCTGACTCCCCCGTGGAGTGGAGACACCCTGCTCCAGGAGGCCCGGAAGACCGTGGAGGCCACGGTCCACGTGGGGAGTCCTGGGTCCCAGCATCCCTGAGAAGACAATCTGGCCTGAGACACCATTTGAGGGAGTGGCTCCCACTTCCCCTAATGCATCCTTTGGGGAAGTGCCTCAAATCAGCTAGGTCTGGGTGGTTGGGAGTGTACCTGAGATCCCACCTGTACCCCAAACTGTGCCACTAACTGGCCGTGTGTGACACCGTCCTTGTCATCCAGCTATCTGGGCTTCAGGAGCTTCACCAGCCAATGGGAAATAAACATTTCCACTTTTGACATGATGGCAATAAGGAATTAATATGTCTGAGCAGCCCTTCGGAAAGCGGAAGTTTTGTCCAAAGGCAAGGGGATGGGGTGGGCGGCCTCTAAGGTTATGTTCCTCCGGTCTTCTCTTGTAGATCATCACCTACTGAGACTTTCTGCCCCTGGTTCTGGGCGAGGCCCAGGCTCCCCCCGGGAGAAAACCCTGGGGCCCTACCGGGGGTCTTGCTCCAATGTGGACCATCGTGCGGCCAGTGTCTTCACCCTGGCCTTCCGCTTTGGTCACACCATGCTCCAGCCCTTCATGTTTCGCTTGGACAGCCAGTACCGTGCCTCAGCACCCAACTCATGTGTCCCTCTTAGGACTAGCTTCTTTGCCAGCTGGCGAATCGTGCATGAAGGTGACCAAGTTTTAAGAGCAGATGGGAGTGGGGGTGGGGCCAAGCTTAGTGCCAGGAGGCCAGGCTGCTGCTCAGGCCCCTGCTAATCATCTCCCCAGAGCAGTGAAAACAAGGCGGGTGCCACCAAGACCCTCGGTCCTGGGCATCCCATCCCCTCAGGGATCAGAGGATTTCCAAAAATCCTCATGTCTGACTGGTGGCTTGCGGGCCTCACAGGAGCTTGTCTTCTGCTCCTTCTTTAAGAAGTGGGGGTCACTACTTTCTCTGCCAGCCCCAGCACACTTCGAGTCTACCCAGGCCTTTGTTTCCGGATACAAACATTATAGAATACAAGCGACCAGCTTGTCCAGCTCTGAGCTAACTTGGCGTCACGCGATGACCCCAGGGCTCCCCAGAGGCTGATCTAGTGTGTGCTGTTCACGTTCCCCACCACCAGGTGGCATCAACCTCATCATCCCAGGCCTCATGGCCACCCCTGCCACGCTGAACCCTCAAGATTCCGTGTGAGTGGACGAGCTGCGGGACCGGCTCTTTTGTCAAGTGAAGAGGATCGGGCTGGACCTGGTGGCTCTCGACACGCAACGCAGCCGGGACCACACCGCGGCCTCCCGGGTCAGGGGGCTGCCCGTCCCTCCTCCCAGGCTTTGGCCTCGGGTTGCTGCTGCTGGTGGTGAGCGGGTTTCAGAGAAGACCCTTGGTGCATCCTTTCTGACTGCCACTGTCTAGGCGATGTTCTGTGGTCGAGAAGCATGCGAGGCCACGCTTCATGTGGTAAAGCATCCCTGGGACCAGCCTTTGGCCATCCTGTCCTATCTTCTCCAGCCACTGTACGGCCTCTGGCTGTAGATTCACAGCACGGCCAGGACTTGGACACAGGAGTGGACAAAGCAGTTCAGGAATTTCCGGGTAAACAGTAGATCCAAAGGGCAGGGAAGAACAGCTCCATTCCCCACTTACCCAGGCGAGCTCCAAGGAGGAAGACTCAGGTTCCAGAGATACAGAAACTGATTCCTGCTCTAAGCGCAGAAAGGCCAAGAGCCCCAGAGGCAGGAACAGTTGGAGTAAAATTAAGACAGCCTCGGCTGTTTTGTGACGACACAAAAATCCCAGGAAAGAAGAAAAATTCATCCCGGAAAAGAAGAAAACGTAGGCACTCTGCTAGGAATTTTCATGGATATTAATCATTTAGTTCTGCCAATGACCTTGAGAAGCAACGATTACAGCCATTTTTATAGATGAGGAAATAATCTCAAAGATATCTAGTAATTTTCTGAAGGCCACATAACTAGGAAGTAGTAAAATTTGAATCAAGTTCAAAATTTCTTTCTTCCCCTTGTTTAAGCTACAATGTTAGGGGAAGGCTTTGGTCACTACCTTGCTCCCCTCTCCCTCCCCTGAACTCCCTACTTTTTTGTCCAAATGCAACCCAAAGCCCCATCTGCTTTGGCTAATCTTTGGCCGTGTATGACGGAGTGGGGGCAGTCTCTACTGCACCTAACACAGCACTTGGCGGGCACACAGCAGGCACCCAGGAACCTGAGTTTCTTTCCTCCTTACACGCGGGTGCTATTGACAACTAAAGAGCTATGGGCGCACCCTGATGGAGAACTGAGATTGCTAGCCCCCGGCCCCCACCCAAGGGCCACACAGTTTTTGTGCCCCCACCCCCCATACCCTTTCCTCCAAGCTGTCCCAGAAATATTCTCCAGATACTAGCTCTGACAGTCTCCTCCATTCCAAACACCAAACCTGGAGTTGGAAGATATTGTTTGAACTCCACTTAATGGTGGAGTGACCTTAAAAAAGTCACAGTTGGGGGCGCCTGGGTGGCTCGGTTAGGCATCTGATTTCGGCTCAGGTCATGATCTCATGATTCCTGGATTCGAGCCCCGTGTAGGGCTCTGTGCTCACAGTTCAGAGCCTGGAGCCTGCTTCGGATTCTGTGTCTCCCTCTCTCTGCCCCTCCCACACTTGTGCTCTGTCTCTGTCTCTCAAAATGAGATAAATAAATGTTAAAAACATTCATTTTTAAATTTTTAAAAAATGTTTACTTTTGAGAGAAAGAGAAAGAATGTGAGCAGGGCGAAGGGGCAGAGAGAGAGAGGGAGACAGAATCTGAAACAGATTCCAGGCTCTGAGCTGTTAGCACAGAGCCCGACCCGGGGCTCGAACTCACGAACCACGAGATCATGACCTGAGCCGATGTTGGATGCTTAACCAACTGAAGCACCCAGGCACCCCCATAAAATTTTTTTAAAAGTCACAGTTGCTCAAGCAAATATCCATTGATACAATGGGGATTACAAAATGCCTCACAAAGGTATTGTGAGGATCAGAAGAGATGATCACATAACTGTGCTTAGTGAGGTAAAACATTGCATCATTTTCCTTTGCTCAGCTGGAAGGTGGTGTTTGTGAGTTGTTCAATGGACAATATTGGGCAAGCATTTCTTCAAGATTGGGCCAAACCTCTCTCGTATCTTGCTGGTCCCCACCCCATCATCGGGCTTGGTTCTATTGTGGGATCCTAATAGCAGAGAAATCAGTATGGCTGGTCTTTGGAAATTTCTGAGCAGCTGAAAACAAATTTTAAAGCAACTTTATCGAGACATAATTAGCACATCCCAAAAATCACCCATATGAAATATATGATTCGATGACTTTATCAATGACTTCAGTAAATTTAGAGTTGTGCATTGTTGTTTTTGTTTTGTTTTTGTTTTTGTTTTGCCTGTTAAGGTCTTTGGCCCATTGATCTCCATTGCTAATGTCAGAACATTTTCATCACTCACAAAGAAACCTTATAATAACAGTCCCTCCCCATCCCCACTCCAGCCCCTGACAATCACTGATCATCTTTCTATCTTTACATAATTGGCTATTTTGGGTCTTTCGTGTAAATGGAATCATAGCATGTGTTCCTTTTCTGAGTAGATTAACCACATTTCATTTCTTGGTTTGTTCACTTATTTACTTCTTCACTCATTCCTGCTACAAACCTGATTAAGTCTTTTATGTTCTAGGTCCTATCTTATTTGCACCTAATTGATGTGCCTGAGCCCAATAAATCATATCCCTGTGGTTATGAGTGTTGGATTACTACAGCTTCTTACGTTAGGACACACTCACAAAGCCTGGTTGTCTACTTGCTTTGAAAATTAAAGCGCAGTGGTTCGACATTTGGAAGGTTCGGGCCTCTTCTGTCAGCAGGGATCTTGTCCTGCCTAACATTTCCGGACCACAGAGCTCTCTCAGGAGAAACTGGAGAAGTAGAAGCTAAAGGGAAGTCAGACTGAATCCGCTTCTGCCCCTTTCCCTACAGGGCACAACGCTCGGAGGCGCTTCTGTGGGCTTTCCCAGCCCCGGAATCTGGCACAGCTTAGCCAGGTGCTGCAAAACCCGGATTTGGCAAGGAAGCTCCTGAATCTGTATGGGACACCCGACAATACTGATGTCTGGATTGGGGCCATTGCAGAGCCTCTTTCGCCAGGGGCCCAAGTGGGGCCTCTTCTGGCTTCTCTTTTTGAAAACCAGTTCACAAGAGCCTGAAATGGTGACAGGTAAGTGACCCTACCCTAAAGAGACCAGCCCCAGAGGCAGGGCAGAAAAGCACTAGCATTTCAAGTCTCAGCAAGGGGGAAAGTGCCTTTTTTTTAGATTCATTTTTTTTCCAAGTTCACAGGGTCTAAGACCAGGAGGCTCCTCTGGGGAGAGACTGGTCAGAGGGAGAGAGACAGTGGGCCAGGCAAGGCTGATATTGCCTGAGCTACGGACATCTTTAACCCATGAGATGACTGGTCAGCCTCGCTCTTCCTGGCTAGTGGATCCCAGAAAACATGGACAGAAAGGGCTAAATCTGGTTTCCTTCCTAAACTTATGGTTAAACACTTGACTTATTTGGATTTGGTATCCACCTGCGTTTAAATCCAGTCCTGGCCGCTAAATTACTGTGCATTTATACTGGGCAATTTACTTGACCGCTGAACCTGTTTCTTCGTCTATAAAATGGGAATAATACCTATTTCACAGGAATTCTGGAGAAGTGAATGAAATGATGTGAAGCACCTGGCATGCAATGGGTGCCCATCCTGTTAATTCCTCCCTACCACACGAGGCCCTGAGCCAGGTTTCCTGGTCTGGAATTGCGTATGACCATACTGGTATCCCCACCATTTCGAGGGACATCTTCAGGGCCAACACTTACCCCCAGGGCTTTGTAAGCTGCACCGCATCCCCAAGTTGGATCCGTCAGCCTGGCAAGGCTAATGAGGCCTCTGCAGGTAAGGGGGGGGGGGGGCTCCTCCAACAGCCCTGGGTGGGGCCAGGCTTCCACATCCTTCCCTGGACCAGATGGCTGAGACCCTTTAGGCCTCTCAGCAGAGACAACAAAACTCGTCACTAGGGACAGGGTACTCTCCCCTAGTGGCTTCCCGGTATGCTAGTTTCTGGACTGTTAATCCAAGGCTCAGGACTTTGGGGGCAATTGGGAAGTGTCGAATCAACCCCAGCCCAGTCATCAACACCCCGACACAGCTCCATGTCTGCACACCCAGCAAGTTCCACACTGGCCCACTTGTGCTGCTTCCGCAGGAGCCCATTCCACGTCTGCAGCCTCGGACACAGGATCACGTAGGGAAGACCACAAGGCTACCTTCTCCCCCGGAGCAAGCACGCCTGCTGACGCTTTTGCTGGCTATGGCTCAGGGCTGGTTCTGTGGCTGGGAGTCACGGCTGGGGCTCCCAGCAGCAGTGAACCCTCCCACCTTGGGAACCTCTTAGGTAGAAGGTCAGGCATCAGCTCTGGGTGAAAGGAGGTCTTGAGGCCCAGGCAGGAAGAGTCATCTGAACGATTTCCAGCTTCTTTTTTCTATTTCCCAGCCTGTCCCCCACACCTGCCCATGGCTGCAGGCCACCCCACACCTGGTCCTGGCCATCCCACAATCCTCTGCTGGAGCCTGCAGGCTGGGCAGCACGCTCTGCTCGTACCAATAAAGGACGGCTGGGGGGCAGGAGCTGGTTTCTGAGTTAGGCTGGGGAGGGCATGACATTTGGGCTTTGCTCCAAATGTCTAGAAGGAGCACAGCCAGGACACCGGTGGCACTAACCCCTAAGGCTCTCCTGCGGGCTCACATAAGAGAACCGAAAGAGACACTATGGATAGGAAAGGGTAGAAAAGGGGAAAATTCAGAACACCTTGGCCACACCAGCAACCTGAGCAGAAAACCAGCCAACACATCAGTCAATATACAAAGTTTTTATGTACAAGAAAACACAATAAAGGTACTACCCAGCTAGCAGAAAGGACTGGGCACTGCCTTTAGCCTTCATTTACTCCAGAAATAAGCTGTATCTCCAAACACAACAAGCCCAAGCAGCAAGCCCAGGCTACCCTGGAAAGAGGAGGCTGAGGCTCTCGGGCCAGGAATTCAAGATATCTCTCACCTTTCTTTAGCCTCCATTGTTCTTTTTACATTTTTTTTTATTTAAGTAGGCTTCACGCCCAGCACAGAGCCCAATGCGGGGCTCGAACTCACGACTGTGAGACCAAGACCTGAGGTGAGAGATGAAGAGTCAGACGCTGAACCGACCGACCGCGCCGCCCCGGTGCGCCTCGAACCTCCATCTGTAATGCAGGCTGCAGACCAGGAGTTGCCTGCGGCTCTCCGCTGGGAGACGGTGAGACAAGCCAGAAAAGAGGCCGTGTTGAGGACTGAGCTAACTGTGGGGTCACCCCAAACGGAGCTAAACCAATAAGTCTGCCTTGGGGTGACTCCCACTTGCAGTAAATGAAATATGAAGAGGGGGACCATAGGGTCTCCAGCTTTATTGCTTCGCAGCAGGGAGGAGACCCTGCTGAAGACCAGGCAGAGGCACCGGCCTGGGATTTTCTCAGCTTTTCTGGTTCTCGGCAGGTCAATGGGGTCAGCAGTCAGAAGGACGAAGGTAGGGGGACACCAGCGTTAGCCATCACGCATCTTGTCCTCTTGCCCAGGGGCCAGTGCAGCAGTGCGCTAGGACGCCATGGTTCCCGAAGGGCTCACCAGGTCCTGGGGAAGGCTTTCTCGGGCCTCCTGCATGCGGCGCCGGGCGCGACGGAAGGCCTCTGCGAGGGGAGCAAGTATAGCAGTCAGCTGCCACGCTGTGGGGGGGAGCGTGGCTGCTGCTGGTGCTGGGTGGCCGGCTGCGGGGGGCAGGGGGACCTACCCAGCACGCTGTGAACGGAACTCTGCTGGCTGAATCCCTCCAGACGGTCCAGCACACTCCGCATCCTTTTCCGGAGGAAACTGGACTCCATGAAGGCCCTGCACACAAACCCACCACACGGCCACAGCTGCTCTCCAGCCCTCAGGGGTAAGGCTCCCCGAGGCAGAGGCCAGGGTTACTCACCTGGATTGCTGCAGACAGTGCAGGCGGAAGGTGACGCTGCCTGTGGTCTCAGTGCGGAACCCAAAGCGGCTCAGACGCTCTCCCTGTGGTGTGCAGTTAAGACAGCGTCAGGCTTCTGTGGCTTCTAGATCCCAGGAGCACGCTGGCCTCACCCCCATCCTTACTCCCATTCTCGGAGAGAATGGGGAAACCTCATTCCAGCACCCAGACTCCATCATCTCAAGGCTAACACTGGGCTCCCAACCGTACATGAGGGGACATTCCAACCTCCCTGGAGAATAGCAGCCTTATAAGCGGCCTGCCAATCCTCTCCACCTTCGATTACTGAAGCCTCCGTGATGGGCTGGAAGGAGGGGCCAGTAACTCTGACGGGACCAGGGGAATCTCTGAGTATACTCATTTCCAGAGATCTCCTAGGATAGGAGATTTCCTAGGATCTCCTATGTCTGTACCTGGTTCAAGATGTGGCCATGACCTCCAGCTTAAACCACAGGCAGGAAGGGACTAAGTAATAATGATGCAATTAAGGGGCCTTAACCCTGATCCCACCTTCTCCAGAAGAGACAGGAACCTAAGCTCCCAGCATGAAGTCTGCCTAGAGACAAAAGTGACCTTGAAGGTTCCCGGTATCCGCACGTAGGAGAGGTCCTCCAGTTCCAGAGAGCCGCCAATGAAAAACCTCCTCAGCTCAGCCACCGTGCCAAGTTCCATGGGTCTCCACGTGGAGACTGTCAGGGTGTGAGAGCCTATGCAGAAAGGACAATGGGGCCACAGCCAGAAAGGGCATGTGGTCTCTCACTGACCCCCAGCAATGACACAGGCCTACCAACCACGAAAACACCTGACCTCTGGTGAAGGTTATCATGGGGGCTTGGGGCACCTGTTTGGAAATCAATCAGCTAGAAATTAAAAGCTCTGCCAGTTGTTACTTGCATACCCAGGTCAAGTTTCTTAACCCCCATGATCTCCATTCTCCTCACTAGTAAAACGGAAACGGTATAGCGCCTACACATGGTATACAATGGTATAGCGACCTCGCAGAGAGGTCGGCAGAATGAAACGAGACGCGCTTCGTGCAATGCCTGACAACAGAAGACAGTGGCTATTACTTCAAAATGAATGCTGATCCATCCAATACATGTGTGCCGAGAGCCCACCCTGCCTGAGCCGGTCCCTCAAGGCCGAGAGTCAAATCAGCGGAGCTCGGAGCGGACGCCACAGATGCTCAGGCTGCTCTACTTTGCGGTTACTTGCAATTTCACTCAGTTGTCTCTAACAGAGCGGGGGAAATTCCTCAAAACGAGCAAGGAATATTGCAAGTTAAATGCGTCTAATTCCTAACCGTCCCTACTTCTCACTGGAAGCGATGGAATCTTTTGGAAGTGTTAGTCTCGCTCCTAGGAGCTGGGGCACAGAGGCCACGTGGAGGGCAGGGACAAGAGGTCACCTGGGGTGGCGGGCAGCACCACAGCCCCGTAGCCTTCCACGCGATACCTCTGCCAGAAGTCCAGTGAGAGGACCTCACAGTAGAGCACAGGCCACTCTGGGAGAGCATCTGGGAGACATGAGAGAAGCAGCAGGTCACAGGAGGCCTTCACCAAGAGAGGGTACCACCAGAGGAGATGCCGGGCCCAGGATCTACTGAGCTACTCACCAGCAGATTCGTCTTCATGGAGGAAGGAGGCCTCAAATGTGAATGGGTAGGAGAAGTAAGCCACCTTATCCTAAAAAAGAGAAGTTTTATTTTATACTCGGTGTCATGGGATAGGCTAGGCCTCAACGGGAACTTGTTCTCTCTGTGGCCGATGACATACCTTCACGAGGGAAAAACTCTCACTCAAGATAGGAAATAAGAGGCTGAGAGGGGAGGGGACGCCCAAATACAGGCTGCTACCATCCACAGAAAGACAGAGAGGGAGCCCCTGGACCAGGCAGCCCTGCAGAGCCCACAGAGAAGGGCCAGAGCCAACTCTGAATCCTCCCCAGTCCTGATAATCTTCGGAGTCCTGTTCCCCTCCAGATACCCCTCTTGTTTTCCATACCAGTCCCAGGGATTTGGTGGCACAGGTCTGTGTTATTCCTGAGAGCTGCTGGAATGCTGGGCTTGACCAATCTGAAAGCCAAGGGGCATATATACAGTCAGTTGACCTGGGAGGAAGGCAAGTGGTTGAGAAAAAGACAAAGTTCCTTTATCGGTTCATTCACTCACACACTCAGTCATTCACTTAACATTTACTGAGTGTCTCCTATGTGCTATGACCCATCACTGGGGAGAGAAAAGATCCCTGTCTCTCATGGAACTGACATTCCAGTTGGCAGGGGAAACACAACAAACCAGCCAACAAGAGGCTATTGGGTAGTGACAGATGCTCTGCTAAAAATAAAACAGGCTCATTTAGACTGGATGGTGAGGGAGGACCTCTCAAAGGTGACACTTTGGCTGAGACCTAAACTCGGAAGAACCATTCGTGCAAAGATAGACAGAAAGGTTTCAGACAAAGGAAATGATCCCCAATAGGCCCTAAGGTGGAAATGAACTTGGCATGTTCAAGAACAGAAAGTCTGACTGGAATTCTGTGAGGGAGAGATAGGCAGGGGCCAGTTCATTCAGGCTCTGGAGCTTGGTTTTTACACTAAGTGGGAGGGGAAGCTGTTGGGGTTTAAAGCCGAAGAGAGACACAGCTAGCTTCCATTTTCAAAGCCATGTGGCTGTGGCGCCTGTGGCAGATGAGGTATAAAGGAAGCAGCAGGGTAAGTAAGAAAGTTAATGCATTGGCCACGGCAGAAGATGAGAGATGCAGGTGGCTTGGTCTAGGGTGCTCGAGAGAGCAGATGTTCAGGACATCTTTTGAAGACAAAGCTGACAGAACTGCTGATAGAATGACGGGCTGCAAGGAGCTAGAGAAAGTGAGGAATTCAGGGTGTCTCCTGGGTTTTCGGCACCAGCAACTAAGTAAATGACATGGCCATGTCCCTTAGGGAAGGGACTCTTTCCCTAAGATGGGGGAAGACCATGAAGGCAGGTTTGATGCAGGAAGGAGAATCAAGAGTCCTCTGGGTCATGCTAAGCAGAAATGACAAAGAGGTAGCTGGATATGAGCCTGGAGCTCGGGGGAAAGGCCAAGGCTAGAGAGAAATCTGGGGGGTCTGAGACGCCATTACAAGTCATGGATGGATGGGACCACCTAGAAAGGCTGTAAAGACAGAATAACAGAAGGCCCAGGCCCAGCCATGGACACTCTAATGCTTTAAGACCAACAGATGACCAAACAACCAAGGGGACTGACGAGCCACCTACAAGAAAGAAGAGAGAAGTGTGGAGCCAGAAGCCTAAAGGAGTTTCAGTGAGGAAATGCAAGCTGGGCCACGAGCTTCTGAGAGGTCATGTAGGGTGAATGCACAGAGGTCACCACAGGATTTGACAACTTGGAAGTGATCTATGACTTTGAAAAAGACAATAACTATTTCTTTGAAAAAAGGTGGGAAGGAGGCCTGACTGAATTCCTCTAGAAAATTGTCAGAATGGGTATAAAAGAGACTTATGAAAATTACTTACTAGTGGTTGGCAATTCCACAAAGAAGTGCACATAGAGATTGTCATACTCGTAGCCTTGGGCTGAAACTAAGAAAACAAGAAATGATTTCAGCTCATTCTCCTATCACCCTTAGCACCCGACTCAGTCCTGAAAGGCCTACACACTTCAGGAAGCAAGTCCCTGGAGGGCCAGGAACTCTCTGCGTTTCCAGGAAAGACTCAGGACTGAGTTTCCCAAGTAGTGCAGACAACCTGGTGCGTCCACTGCGGCTACAGGAGCTACTTCGCAGCTCTACGGGGCCCCTGCCCAAGCATCAAGGGATCTCTGTCTGGCAAGGCACTTACCTACCTCTCCGTTTACAAAGAGCCGGAGGGCACCTGGGGCAGTCTAAGGTGGAGAGAAGCGGGAAAAGATCAGGGCATCTGGGGGAGTCAGCACTTCTCCTCCAGCCCGTCCACGAACCCCAGGAAGACCTGACACCGGCCGCCAGATCTGGGTGCGTCACTATTGCGCTTCCTCCCTACCCTGCCACTCCACAGATCGGTTTCCTTCATTTCTAAAATTTGTAACAGAAAAGAAAGCACATAATTTAAAGGGTGAGGAGGGCAATGAAGTATGGAGAGTTTACAGGAATAGCCAAGGGAAGCAACAACCGCCGCCCTTCGCCATACAGGGTTGGGGGGCGCAGCTGGACACCCCTGTTCCCTTTCGACCCCTGGTCAAGGAAGGAGGGAGCTCACTTTTTGAATTACTTGTGTTTTCTTATCTAACTTTTTAACACTGCCCGTCTACTGTTAATGCAATATAAAAATAACGAATTGGTTTGGGGAGAGAGGGAGACTGCTGGGTAATCCTGTGCTTGTTTCCTGACCTAGGAATGGAACTCCCGGAATAAAGAAGACAAAGAACAGGACCACAGAATGACTGACATAAACTATTTTGTTTTGGTTGTTTAAGAGCTAAATTATTTGACAAACAGAAATGATTCCCCTTCCCTCTCCATGGGGCATCTTAGGAAAAATATCCACATGAAGAATGAGGAAGACATTTTTCTTCCCTACATTTATTTTTAAAAACAATTATAAAGGAACACCTGCATGTGTTAACCACTGATAAAAACGTAAAACTACTAAGTTTAGGGAATGCAAAATAAACATTCCTGACGTACCCCTCTCACCACCCAACCCCCACCCCAGAGAAAGCAATCCATAGCACGTGTGCCCTTTTAGAACCTTTTCCCTGACATTTTCTTTTTCATTAATGGTTCTGTCAATATGCTGTATTTCAAAACACGTAACAAGAACTGTGCTCTACATGCTATCCTCTGACTTCCTTCTGGCATAAAGAATATGTCCTTTAAGAAACGTGCTATTACTCAGCCACAGTCCGAATGCCCTGGCCAAACCCAGCTCGTGGTGCTGCGGGCAGCCACGCTACTCACCATCTCAAAGTCAGTGCCCACCAGGCTGCTGAGATATTCCTTGTGGCGGCCGTAGAGCTGAGGAAACAAACCACATGAAAACTAAAGATGCAGCCCCAGCCAGGCCATGGGTCAGGTCTGAATGGGTGGGAGAAAAGAAGCTGTGGCAGGAAATGCCGCAGAGAGCTGGAGGCCTAAGCATCCAAGCCACTGACTTTTAAATTAAATTAAATTTTTTGAGAGAGAGAGACGAGGGAGAGAGAGAGAGCGAGCGAGCGTGCACATGAACAGGGGCGGGGGGAAGGGGCAGAAGGAGAGGGAGAGGGAGAGAGAGAATCTTAAGCAGGCGCCACATCCAACGTGAAGCCCGACGTGGGGATCGATCTCACACCCGCGAGATCATGACCTGAGCCGAAATGAAGAATCAGACGCTTAACTGACTGAGCCACCCAGGCACCCCAAACACTACTATCACTGACATTTTAAAGTGAAGCACAGAGGCTCTGGAGTCTGCTGGTCTGGGACCAAATCCTGGCTTTTGCACTTACAAGCCCATGACCTTGGGCAGACTTCTTAGCTTTTCAATCTCAGTCTCCTCATTTATAAAATGGTAATAATAAAAGTATTCACCTCAAAGGGTTGTAGTATTGTCTAAATGAAATAAAGCATGTGAGGGGCCTAGCAAAGCTTGGCAAACACTCAAAATAAATAGTCATTGTTATCATGTTATGTGATCAAAAACTTGTGGCTGACACTCAGCAGTGCTTCCCATGTAAGAAAGACTGCAACTGCGCACATCAACCTCGGACGTGGGCTCAGCTCCTGGGCACCAAGGCTCGTCCCCGCGCTCGGAATGAACTCGCTCTTACATCCTTGAACACACGTTGCTCCCGCTCCTCTTCCTCTGGCTGTGCGAGGGAGGACACGTTGTCGATAGTATACTTCCACAGCTCCTGCTTCTCCCCCTCGGTCTCAATTCTGTCAGGTCAAACCACAAAAAGACCAACTCTCACCAACGATGAAAAAGGCCAAATGATGAGGAGAGAGAAACAAAGCGGAAGAGCAGAAAGGGCATCAGAGTGGACACAGAGTATAGGTCCGGGGCCCCTTTCTGCCTCACAGTCACGGGGAAGCCCTAAAGCACAACTTCCCTGGCACCCGGTTCTCTCACCCGAAAAAACAGACAGGTAGGTTTAGGTCATTTCTAATTTATTGTCCTGTTATTGTAAGACATGGAGGCAGGAATAGCCAGCCCAGAGGAGGAGATGTGGCTGAGCTCCCCTCGCCCTGTTCAGGCCGGTCCCTTCATGCAGCGGCACCGAGGATTATTTTCACTTAACTACACCACCGAAGTTATCCCTTTCAAACTGGTATAGCTGCACGCTTTCTGAGAACGGGGTCCCCACGATCCTATGAGTCTATCAGAAAACAGAATACGAACCATTGCCTGGGAATAAGGAAATCAGAGAAGATGAAGGACTTCTCAGAATCCCAACTAGGGGCCAGAAGTGAAGCCAAGGGAAGGAATGCCAGTCTCCACTCTCCCTTACTTCTTTCCCTCACCTGTAGGGTCCTTTGAGGCCGGTGAAGTCAGGTTTTACTGTGATCACACCATTGCTGTCCACCTTCAGAGTACAGAGGACATGTTCATACTTCTTATAGCCAAGCCTAGATACCAGAAAATCAACACCCAGGTTCAGGACCACTGGTCCCACCTCCAGAGAGAGGAAGACATAGTCAGCCCACGTCAGGCGAGAGGACAGAAGCTATAGCGAGAACTGTCATAGTACCTTCTTCTGAGTACAACTAAGAAGTAAAAGAGGAAAAAGTCCCTCCCTCCCACATACCCCAGGATGACTGTAACAGGTAGGTGATGGTTAGCGAGGGAAGAGGAGGAGAATCTGAGCTGGGGGGTGAGAGGCTTCACTCACTTTCCATAGGGCCCCAGGTCTGCCATGATGTACATTGTCTGAAGAGGGGTGTTGATGACATGGTTGTTCCTGACAAATTCTTCTGATGGTTCCCAGATGACAATTCGCGACTTGAGGATGCCGCCCTCCCTGGGAGACACCACAGGAAGGGTCACTTCCCTGGCACCTCCTAACGAGCCTAAAGGAGGAATCTAGGGGAGCACACCCAGGGAGGACCTACTGCAGAATGGGAAGCTCGAGTGGGTGAACATATCCGGATATTGGCCTGGAAGGACTACAAAGCCCCCCCCCACCCCCACTCCTTCCCCCATACAGATTTGCACTCACATCCCTCGCCTGTCCTGCCGTCGCCGCCTGACATTTGCCATTCGCTCAACCAAGAACGATGGCACCTCCCGGGCTGCGGTGGTCATTTTCTGACAGTGCTAGGAGAAGAGAGCAGCCCTGTGTGATCCATCTGGTCAGGGCCACATGGGATCAGGTACTGAAGGCAAGCCTTCCTTCTGAAACCTCATCTGGGACCCGAATCTAACAGTCACACCTCACAACTGTATGTGTCAGTGGAGGAGAGCAGTAGCACAAACATGGCACAGAAGATTCCTACCATGCCTTGGTTTGCTCCAAGATTTTAGCAGCATATCAACCTTCAGAAATGAGTTTCTTTATGATAATATTAAAAGGAGTCTACAATCTCTGAGTACACACCAACAAAAAGTTGGGCGAGTGTGCCTGGTAGCTGTTGACATTACCAGGTACTTGGAAGATGCCAAATGGGATACAAAGTATCGCGTGAAAAGTCCCTTGCATGGGTAATTCAGCACTAAGTGTAATGTCATTTACTTTTCTAAAATAGAAAACCCAAATTTTATACGCTACCAACCCAGAGCCTTCCTAACATAAGCACCAATCTTTCAAAAACATTCATTTAATACCTGCTCCTTGCAGAGCTACAAGGTCATAGACAAAAATCAGAAAATACAGGCTCCACTCTCAAGGAGCTTAACATTTCCAGGGAAGAAAGAACATGTCCTACAGGGACGAACATGTAAAGCAAGTCCACAAGGGTACGTGAGCCGCTCCCGAGGGCTGTACTGAATCCCTCTTCAAACCCACAGACTCAGAGTTGTGGCTGCATCCCCTGATGAGTTTTATCTAGATGGTTCAGGACTCCACCCACCTGTGTCATCTCATGATGAACGGAGGAAGTCCAGCCCAGGGGCTGCTTCCCTCGGGTCCGTAGTCTGCAAGCCTATCATTAGACACACTACCAGCTTCCCCGGGCCCTCTAGCAGGTGGAGAAGGAGCAGCCACACCACCCGAAAACTGTGCCCACTGTCCAGCTTGGCTGCCAGCAGCACGAGGCAGTTCCTACATAGGCTGTCTGTTGCCCCTTAACAGGCTTCTGGCTTAACATACAGAACCCGGTGAGACCCAGAAGCTAGGGGAGGAAAAGGAGAAGGAAGCCATGGGACCCCAGAAAAAAACAATACCTCCTCCACATTGGTGTATCTATCAGAGTCAGTGTAGGTAAAAATTCGTCGGTTCTTCCTGCCACCCGAAGCCTCCAGCTTCAGGATCTCTTGACGGTACTGATGATCCAAAGGGTTCTGACAGGCCGCTTCATTTCGGTACAGATCCACTTCAAACTGAGGTAACCAGGACACAGAGATGTACTGAGAATATGTCAAACTTTTGTCCCTGTAACTGTTTAGTCAAATCAGTTCTATAGAGTTAATGCTATTTGGGGTGCGTGGGTGGCTCAGTCGGTTAAGCGACCGACTTGAGCTCAGGTCATGATCTCGCGGATCGTGGGTTCAAGCCCCGCATCAGGCTCTGTGCTGACAGCTCAGAGCCTGGAGCCTGCTTCAGATTTTGTGTCTCCCACTCTCTCTGCCCCTCCCCAACTCACACTCTGTCTCTCTCTCTCCCTCAAAAACTAAATAAACATTAAAAAGAAATTTAATTATAGAGTTAATGTTATTTGACATGTTTTCATAGCCAATTTCCATTTATCTGAATTAATGCAGGGCAAGCGATCCAAGAATGTTAGATCTAAAAGGAACCAGAGTGATGGTCTAATCCAACTTTGCTGTTACAGATGGCAGATTTCACCCAGAGGTGAAAAGTGCCTTACCCAGGATCATAAAACAGGGTAGCGTTGGTCACTATGTTATACTGCCCTTTAAACACATCAGGGGAATGTATAAACTGCTATAACTTTCTGGAAATTAGACAATATGTGTCAAGAATCTTTCCCTGCTACCAGCCAGGTGGAGGTAGACCAGGTAGAAGTAGGTAAGTGACACTGGCTTACCTGGCTAAAGAGCTTCTCCTGCCACCCAATCACGACCTCTTCCTCTTCCTCTTCCTCTGAGCGGTGTCCACCTCCAAAGACCACAGAGTGAGTCAAACGTCTGAGTCAAATCAGCACCACTTCTTGCTCTGTGATTGGTTATTACTGAAGTCCCTGCTCTAATATTTGCCACAAAACCAGCTGGAGTTTGGGGATTTATTAAGCACTCACTCTAAACAAAGGTTAGAGAGGCTGTGGATATATGTAGAAGCCAGGATTAGGACCCAAGAAGTTTTAATTACTACTTTAATTTGAATAAAAGGAAGTCGTGGCTCCCAGGAATTACTTAATCTAATTCAGTGTCAGGAGTCAAATTTAGATATGGGCTGAATACCTCTTCCTCAATCCCAATTGTCTACATTTGCTAGATAGGAACCCTGGTGTTTTTACCTTTACTGTTCCTGAAACCATATATCTAGAACCACAAGCCCTATAACCTTTAGGAGACCAAGTGCCAGAAGAGAGGAGGAAAGGTGAGTATTTAAAGAACCAAATTGAATACACTCGTAGCTGAGTATGCCTTTTTCAGAGACACATGCTTCACAACCCACCAGCCCACCCTTGCCCAAGAATATATCTGAACAAAAACAACAAAAGCAGAGAGATTAGTGATTTAACACAAACACACTGTCCTCTCTTCCTCACTCTTCTGGCTTCCAAGATAAGGTAAACTGCAAGACACCAGTTGATGTTAACATGTTCCCTTTTCAAGCAGATGCCAATTAAGAATTATTTTTAAATAGTGTGTATGTGTGTGTGATATAGATATAGGTATAGATATATGTAAAACTTAAAGTTATTTTTAGGGGCGCCTGGGTGGCTCAATCAGTTGAGCATCCGACTTCGGCTCAGGTCATGATGTCACAGCTCGTGAGTTTGAGCCCCGCATCAGATTCTGTGCTGACAGCTTGGAGCCTGGACCTGCTTCAGATTCTGTGTCTCCCTCTCTCTCTGCCCCTAACCCACTCGCATTCTGTCTCAAAAATAAATAAACATTAAAAAAGTTTTTTTAAGTTGTTTTTAAAAGCGTGTGTATATATAATATACACATATATTAGGAATTTGGGGCATATTTTCTCTTAGAAAAAAATGCCACAAGCAGTATTTAGGTTTCTAGGCAGATTTATAACATATCTAAGGTATAATCTTTGTTATTTTACTACATTTGACCACAATTCGGATCAACTCCTGATGGCAAGAATCAGGTCTTACTCAATTTCCATACACAACATAATGGAGCAATTAAAACTGCTTGGGATCAAATCCTTGCTTCAACATTTACCGACCGTGTGACCGTGTGACCGTGGGCAAGGAACTCAACCTCTCTATGCCTTTTCTTAGACTACAGAACCGGGTCTACTAGGTCTTAAAAGGTTACTACCGCCCCAGGCCCTTCCCCAGATCTCCAAAGGGTCGCATCACCACCAAACACCCACTGGCAGTTGGGTGAGGCCTAAAAGTGGCCAAGTCTATGAGGTCCTTCCCAGGCTGGGCAGCAGGCTGGTAACGGAGGAAGTTGCTTGATGTGATTCTTTGCAGGTGGACTCTGTCAGGAAAAGAAAAGCCCGAAATACTGATTACAAGACATACAACCTGGAGATGAACAAAGAGCAAAGATGGGGGGGGGGGAACCAAAAGAAAGAAGAGGGCGGGGCTACCAAGGTGGGCCTGGTGCACCTGAGCGCGGCCCGGGATCCTAAGGGAAAGAGTGCCGATTAGAGAGTGTATTGGGTACACAGAGCTCCGAGGAATTTGAGAAGGGCAGAGACTTGAGAGGGCTTGGACAGGTCTGGAAGTTGTGAGTGGAGAGGGTTGAGGGTAGTGAGGGAGACGCGAGGAGACCAGAAAGGCAGAGATCAGGATTGAAAGCGGAAGTGGGCACTCAGCAAACAAGTGAGGTTCAGGCTCGAATTATTTGAGAGTATAAAAGCACAGGGCTCTGGGACGATGCGACTACCGGAGACGCAAGTTGCGCACGGGGTCCCGGGAGCGATACACAGCCTCCCCGGTGTCAGTGCTCCAAACTGTCTCCGCCATGACAGCTGCGACTCGTCGCGACAGCGCCGGAAAGCGCACAGCCCCCAGTTCCCCTGGCAACGGAGACGCGGTGTTTGGGAGGCGACGGAGGTGCTGCGCGCGCAACCTACGGTTCCTGGCACGGCCCCGCAGGCGAGCGACCGGAGCTGGCGGGACCCTGCCGGAGCTATTGGGTGCGGTCAGGTTGCGGTACCTCTGGATCATGTGCGTGCGACCTTATCGCATGTACGTGCGACAAAGCTCGTTCACACCCAGGACCGGATTTGGTGCCCTTTACAAGTGAGAAAACTAAGGCAGCACCATCGACTCCTTTCACAATGGTGAAATGGTGATTCCGAAATGGTGATGGAGATTCAGACCCAGGTGACCTGAGTCCTCGACTCGACTTGTCTTATCACGCCACACTGCCTTCCACTGATGCTCGAAAACTTTGACCTGAAAATCGGTGAACGTGATTCAGAATGCACCCATTCTTTCAGGGAAGGCGTTGGCACTTATTCAGACATGAAAATATATTCTTGGAAGAAAACAAAAAAAGTGTCAGAAGAGTTATTAGTCCTTGAATTGGTATTCCCTGAGCCGGAGAAAGAAGGAACAAGGAAGCTAACAGTAAGGAAGGAATATTTGTTATTATTGAACAGTTTTTTCCCCTGAATGTGTTGGTTCCGGATATTTAAACCATCTTAAGAAATTGCACTAGCCTCCTGAAAAGCCAACAAAGTGCTATTCGAAAGTCATGTTTCATTGGCCATCAAAGCAAGACACACCATTATATGGAGTATGGCTCTCTGGCACCTTGAGGTATATCAACAGTTACCGAACTCTGACATTTGCTACTCCCCCAACAGAGTAAGCAATTGTCCCCTGAACTCAGCAATCTCTTGCCAGTTTGATTATATGGCTTTGGGAGCCCTGGGCAACCTAGCTGCTGTTGTGTAACACCGAGGACTTAACCATAATAATAGCACCATTTATTTAGCATCCAGTACAGCCTGGGTGCTTTGTTTGCATTGTCCCTAATCCTCATAGAAACCCCTTAAGTAGGGTTACTCCCATTTAAAGGATGACATTAGGGAAGGCCAGGGTTTAAAAGGCTTATTAAGATTGAACTCTAGTAAATGGTGAAGGAGCTGGGATTCCAGCCCAGGTCTGTCTTTTGAAGCCTGAACACCTTCCAGTCTGCCTTGCAGCCTCTCACCCACCATTTTATTTCATAAGAGCACACAGTTTCCAATGTGAGAAATAATTATTTCAACAGATGAAACTGGAGGCAGAATTCTAGCTCTTAAGAAATGGTCTAATTTTTCCTTTTAAAGTTGTAAATAGACAACACTATGCCACATGAACAACAAATGATAAAGGTGGAGGATGCATCAAGAGTTTAGTTTATTGGGGCACCTGGGTGGCTCAGTTGGTTAAGTGCCTGACTTTGGCTCAGGTCGTGATCTCACAATTTGTGAGTTTGAGACCCGTATCAGGCTCGTGTGCACTGACAGCTCAGAGCCTGGAGCCTGCTTTGTATTCTGTGTGTGTGTGTGTGTGTGTGTGTGTGTGTGTGTGTGTGCCTCCTGCCCTGCCTGTGTGTGCTCTCTCTCTCTCTCTCTCTCTCAAAAACAAACGTTAAAAAAAAAAAAAGTTTAGTTTGCAACCAAATCAAACTTATAGCCAAGTCAATCTGACATAATTATAAGCAAAATAGGAACTGTACCACATGGTATGGAAACATAAGTTATTGTATAAGTAACTATAAATGAATTATTTTTATACTGGTAAGCCAGATTTTTGTATTTTCTCTTTGTTTACTGGTATCTATATATCAGGATTCTTAAACCTGGGGTCTATGACTGAGGCTCAATGGGTCTATTAAGTCTTTCCCTAGAATTTTGTGGCATGCATTTTCTGGAACAAGTTCATGGCTTTTATCAGATTCTGAAAGGAGTTTGTACTGTGATATCAAGAATGGTGTGCTTCCCACTACACATATATACTGACATCTTGTTAAGAGTCAAAAGTTTGGGTTGTATTGGATAAAGGACAAAATCTCTTGAACCATCACCAGCAACCCTACCACCCTCATCTGGATGGCTCAGAGTTGACATTTACTGTGTTCTCCCTAAAATAACACCATCATGTGGAGAAACTGGTGTAGAAAGCATTTGTACAAACCATCATGAAGGGCAAATATTGCCTTCATATCACATATTTATAAACCAAGACATTAATTAAATTTTTCACATTCTTATGACAAGGAAGCACAGAACCTGGGCTTATATTAAAGGTGTTCTGACTCCAGTCTGTGGGCTTTTCTTTGCATTTTGATTTTTTTAATGTTTATTTTTGAGAGAGAGAGAGAGAGGCAGAGAGAGAGGGAGACACAGAATCCAAAGCAGGCTGCAGGCTCTGAGCCGTCAGCACGGAGTTTGGGCTCTCCTTTGAATTGTGCTGTTTCCTTATATCTACTCCTGCCCCAACCCCTTCCCTAATTTTTTCATTACAAAACCAGTGAGCCACATCAGAACAGTCCAACACTGTCCCTTTCCCCTCCCCAACTTGTACTTTATAGCTTACTTGGGCTCTCCTTACTCCTTACTTAATAAGACTTTAGGAAAGCATGAAAGGAAGAACATTATTATAGTTCTTCAAAAACTTGTCTCGGTCCCCCAGTGTCCATGCTGTGTGCCTAATAAATATCCCTCAAACTCACCAGTCCCAGGAAGAGATCCTCCTGAATGAAACAACCTTAGGAGGCGTAATAGGATTGATTTCTGCTTTATTCTCTTTTTCTCCAACTTTGAAGATGGAGGAAGGGGCCATGAAATGTAGACATGCCAATTATAAAATTGTTTTAATGTTTATTTTATTTTTAAGAGAGACAGAGCATGAGCAGGGGATGGGCAGAGAGAGAGAGGGAGACACAGAATCCGAAGCAGGCTCCAGGCTCTATGCCGTCAGCACAGAGCCCAATGCAGGGCTTGAACCCACAAACCGCGAGATTGTGACCTGAGCCGAAAGTGGACACTCAACCTTCTGAGCCACCCAGGTGCCCCTAAACATGCCAATTATAAATCAGAGATTGTCAGATTAGATAAAAAGTAAAATCCAACTATATGCTGCCTACAAGGAACCCACTTTAAATAAAAAGATAGTTTAAAAGTTAAAGGATGGAAAAAGATATACCATACAAATATTAAAAGAAAGCTGGAATGGTTATATTAGTAACAGGCAAATAGACTTAAAAATGAGGAATATTAGCAGAGATAAAGAGGTGTATTTTATAAATTTAATTATATATTGATAAATGCAATTCATCAAGAAGACATAAACCTAAATGTTTATATACTTAATAACAGAACTTCAAAGTACATAAAGCAAGAAATTAATAGAAATGAAAGGAGAAATAGGAAAATCCACAATTACAGTTAGAGGTATAACATATTTTCTTAGTAGATGATAAAATATGTGGGGAGAAAATCAGTAAGCTTATAGAAGGCCTAAACAACATCATCAACCAATTTGACTTAATTGACATTTGTAGAACATTTCAGTCTACAGCAGAATGTACATTCTTTTCAAATGCACATGGAACATTGACTAAGACCATTTCTGGGCTATAAAACAAGTCCTAGTAAATTTTAAAAGATTGAAATCATACGAAATACATTCCAAGACCAAAATAGAATCAAAAGCAGAAAGAGATCCAGAAAATTCCAAGTAATTGATATTTAACTTCTAAATAATTTTTCAAGAAGAAGTCATATTGGAAATTAGGAAAGACCTTAAGATTCTCTCTCTCTCTCTCTCTCTCTCTCTCTCTCTCTCTCTATATATATATATATATATATATATATATATATATATATATTTCTGTCTCTCCCCCTTCTGCCCCTCTGCCCCTCTCCCGGCGCGCTCTCTCTCTCTCTCTCATAAGTAAGTTAATTAATTAATTAATTAATTAATCCACCTTGCAGGAAGGTGGACAAATGAGAAACTTCCAGTTATAAGAAGAGTAAGTACTAGGGATGTAATGTATGACATGATGACTATAGTTAACACTGCTATATATTATATAGGGAAGTTGTTAGGAGAGTAAATCCTAAGAGTTCTCATCACAAAGTAAAATTTCTTTTTCTTTCCTTTTTATTGTATCTATATGAGATGATGGATGTTAACTAAACCTGTTGTGGTAATCATTTCACAATATATGTAAATCAAACCACCATGCTTTACACCTTAAGCTTATACAGTGATGTATGCCAATTATTTCTCAATAAAGCTGAAAAAAAGTACAATTTTTTCTTGTACTATCTTTTTTCTTTCTATCAGATTTGAAAGACAATTGCATAAAGGAAGAATTTAAAACTGTGTTGATGAACTTATCAGGAATAAAGATGTAATTTGTAGGACAATAAAGGAAGAGGAAGGGAACAGAGCTATACAGGAGCAAAGCTTTTGTATGTTATTGAAATAATAATGGAATTAATCTAAACTGGGTTGTTATAAGTTAAGATATTAATTATAGGGGCACCTGGGTGGCTGGTTAAGCATCTAACTTTGGCTCAGGTCATGATCTCATGGTTTGTAGGTTTGAGCCCTGCATTGGGCTCTGTGCTGACAGCATGGAGCCTGGAACCTGCTTTAGATTCTGTGTCTCCCCCTCTCTCTCTGCCCCTCCTCCACTCACACTCCATCTCTCTCAAAAATAAATAAACGTTAAATTAATTAATTAATTAATTAATATATTAATTATAATCCCTAGAGAAATCACTGAGAAAATAACTCCAAAAATTTTTTAACGTAGTAAAAAAGACAGTAATGGAATTTAAATGGTACACTAGAAAATATCTAACACAAAATAAGGCAGTAATAAGGGATCAGAAGAACAAAAAGAATACATATAGAAAACAAATTTAAAAAATGGCAGATGTGCTCTGGAAAGCAGTGTGGAGGTTCCTCAGAAAATTAAAAATAGACCTGCCCTATGACCCAGCAATAGCACTGCTAGGAATTTATCCAAGGGATACAGGAGTCCTGATGCATAGGGGCACTTGTACCCCAATGTTTATAGCAGCACTCTCAACAATAGCCAAATTATGGAAAGAGCCTAAATGTCCATCAACTGATGAATGGATAAAGAAATTGTGGCTTATATACACAATGGAATACTACGTGGCAATGAGAAAGAATGAAATATGGCCTTTTGTAGCAACGTGGATGGAACTGGAGAGTGTGATGCTAAGTGAAATAAGCCATACAGAGAAAGACAGATACCATATGGTTTCACTCTTAGGTGGATCCTGAGAAACTTAACAGAAACCCATGGGGGAGGGGAAGGAAAAAAAAAAAAAGAGGTTAGAGTGGGAGAGAGCCAAAGCATAAGAGACTGTTAAAAACTGAGAACAAACTGAGGGTTGATGGGGGGTGGGAGGGCGGGGAGGGTGGGTGATGGGTATTGAGGAGGGCACCTTTTGGGATGAGCACTGGGTGTTGTATGGAAACCAATTTGACAATAAATTTCATATATTAAAAAATAAAATAAATAAATAAAAAATAAAAAAAAATGGCAGATGTAAATCCTCACCTTATCAATAACTATATTAAATATGAATGGATTACATACACCAATCAAAAGGCAGAGATTGGCAGAATGATTTGGAAAAACATGATCCAACTATATGCTGTCTACAATAGACAAACTTTTGTTTCAAAGAGAAATAGGTTGAAAGTAAATGGATGGGAGAAGGTATACCAAGCAAACAGTAACCAAAAGAGAGAGAGAATGACTCTACTAGTAATATCAGACAAAATAAACCTTTAGACAAAAATTGTTATCAAGACAAAGGATATTTTATGATCATAAAAAGGTCAATCCATCAAGAAGACATAATTCCTAAATTCAAGAATTAAATAGGGGCATTACTACAGACCTTACAGAAATAAAAAGGATTATAAGAGATTACTATGAACAATTGTATGCCAATAACCTCAATGAAATGGACAAATTCCTAGAAAGGAAAAAAAAACTACCAAATATGACCAAAGAATCAATTAAAACTCTGAATAGACCTATAATGAATAAATTGCATTCCTAATTTAAAAAATCTTCCCATGAAAGGAAAACTCAGGCCACATAACTTTGTTGGTGAATTCTTCCAAACATTTAAATAATTAATGCCAATCCTTCACAAACTCTTCCAAGAAACAGAAAAGGGAACACTTCTCAATTCACTCCATGAAGCCAGTATTACCAAGATAACAACCAGACAAAAGACAAAACAGGGAAAGAAAAATGTATACCAATATCCCTTATAAATATAGATCCAAAAATCCTCAAAAACTACTAGTAATGTGAATCTAGCAATATATAAAGGGCTAATACCTCATGACCAAGTAGGATTTATCCCAGGAATGTAAGACTCAACATACAAAAATCAATCAGTGTGATACACCATATTAATAGAATAAAGGATAAAACCATATGGTCATCTCAATAGTTGCAGGAAAAGCTTTTGACAAAATCCAACACTCTTTCATGGGAAAAACACTCAACAAATTAGGAATATAAGGAAACTCCCTCAACCTGATAAAGGACACCTAAAACAAAAGAAAAACAAAAAACCAACCATACCTAACATGATCGATAATGAAACACTACAAGATTTGGAACAAGATAAGGATGTCTCTCATCATTTCTATTCAACATTGTTCTTGAGGGTCTAGCCAGGGCATTTAAGCAAGAAAAATAAATAAAAAGCATCCAGATTGGGAAAGAAGGAGTAAACCTATTTCTACAGAAGACATGATCATACTTACAGGAAATCTTAAGAAATTCACAAAATAACTATCAGAACTAATCAATGAGTTCATCAAGGTTGTAGAATATAAGCTCAATATAAAAATTCAATTATATTTCTATACACTAGCAATGCACAATCTGAAAATTAAATTAAACATTCCACTTACAATGGCATCAAAGAAAACAAAATATGTAGGAATAAATGTATTAAAAGAAGCACAAGACTTTAAACACTGCAAACTTCAAAATATCATTGCAAAAAATGAAAAAAGACTTAAATAAATGGAAGATATCCCAAGACTTAATACTGTTAAGATGACAATACTTCTGGGGAGCCTGGGTGGCTCAGTTGGAGCATCCAACTCTTGATTTCAGCTCAGGTCATGACCTCATTGTTCGTGAGATCAAACCCTGAGGGGGCTCTTCACCGACAGCATGGAGCCTGCTTGAGATTCTCTCTCTCTCTCTCTCTCTCTCTCTCTCTCTCTCTCTCTCTCTCTCTCCCCTCCCTCCCTCTCTCTCTCTCCCCCTTCCTCCCTCCCTTTGCCCCTCTTTCCTGCTCTTAGTCTCTCTCTCTCTCAAATAAAAAATAAAACAAAATTTTTAAAAATGACAATTCTTCTTAAACTGATGTACAGACTCAACATGATCCATACCCAAATCCCAGCTTCACTTTTTTTTCCAGAAAGTGACAAGCTTATTTTAAAATTTATATGGATGGGGCGCCTGGGTGGCTCAGTCGGTTAAGCGTCCGACTTCAGCTCAGGTCACGATCTCGCGGTCCACGAGTTCGAGCCCCGCGTCGGGCTCTGGGCTGATGGCTCAGAGCCTGGAGCCTGCTTCCGAATCTGTGTCTCCCTCTCTCTCTGCCCCTCCCCCGTTCATGCTCTGTCTCTCTCTGTCTCAAAAATAAATAAATGTTAAAAAAAAATTTAAAAAAAAATAAAATTTATATGGATACTCTGGGGCACCTGGGTGGCTTTGTCAGTTAAGCGCCTGACTTCAGCTCAGGTCATGATCTCATGGCTTGTGGGTTCAAGCCCCACGTTGGGCTTTGTGCTGACAGCTCAGAGCCTGGAGCCTGGTTCAGATTCTGTGTCTCCCTCTCTCTCTCTGCCCTTCCTCTGCTCATGCTCTGTCTCTCTCTCAAAAATAAATAAACAAAAAAAAATAATAATAATAAAAGAAAAAAAGAAAAAAAAACAAAATAAATAAATAAATAAACATTTAGAAAATATTTAAATAAAATAAATAAAATAAAATTTATATGGATAATCAAAGCTGGAGGACTCACACTTTCTGATTTCAAAATTTACAAAGCTAAAGGAAGATGGTGTGGTACTGACATGAAGATAAACATATAGATTGATGGAATAAAATGAGACTCCAGAAATAAACCTTTACCTTTAGGGTCAATTGATTTTTGACAACTATGCCAAGACAATTTAACGGCAAAGAGTAGTCTTTTCAATAAATGGTGCCAAGACAATTGGATATGCACATGCAAAAGAATGAAGTTAGATTCCTACCTCAGGACATTTATAAAAGATTCAAAATAGATCAAAGACATAAATGTAAGAGTTAAACTATAACACTTTTAGAAGAAAACAGGCATAAATCTTTATGACTACAGTAGGCAAAGCCTTCTTAGACATGACACCTAAATAGAAATGATTTAAAAAAATAAATTGGACATCATCAAAATTCAAAATTTCTGCACTTCAAAGGACAATGAAATATTAAGAAAATGAAAATACAACTCATAAAATGAGAGAAAATAGTTTGAAATAATGTATCTGACAAGGTACCTGTATCTAGAATATACAAAGAAGTCCTACAAATCAATAATAAAAAGATACATAATTCAAGTAAAAATATGAACAAAGGATTTGAGCATACATTTCTCCAAAGAAGATATACAAATGACCAAAGAGTACATGAAAAGATGTTCAACATCACTGATCATTAAGAAAGTGCAAAGTAAAACCACAGTGATATACACTTCACTCCCACTAGGATGGTTATAATAAAAGGATAGATAATAAGTGTTGGTGATGATGTCAAGAAATTGGAACTCTCATACACTGTTGGAGGGAATACAAATTGGTGCAGCTGCTTTGAAATTCAGCCTGGCATTTCCTCAAAAGGTTAAAAATAAAGTTAGCATATAATGCAGCAATTCTACTCTTATGATATTTACCTTGGAGAATTAAAAACATACGTTCACACAAAAAGCAGCTAACATCATACTTAGTGGTGAAATACTGAACACTATCCCTAAGACTGGAAACCAAGAAGAATATTTGCTTTCACCAACTATACACAACATGATCATGTATGTAAACAATCCTAAATAATCTACAAAAATACCACTGGAACTAACAAGGTTAGCAAAGTCACAGAATATAAGGTCAATATACAAAAATCAATTGCATTTCCATATACTAGGAACAATTTGAAATTGAATTTTAAATATTAAAGCCATCTGCAATAACATAAAAAAAGAAACAAAAATTAACAAAACATGTGCAAGACTTATAAAACTTCAAAATATTGGTAAGATAAAATAAAGACCCAGTATATTGAATGAGGTAACAGGTTTATGGATTGGAAAAATTAATATTAAGATAGTCTCCTGGGGCACCTGGGTGGCTCAGTCGATTAAGCATCCAACTCTTGATTTCAGCTCAGGTCATGATCTCATGGTTTGTGAGATCAAACTCCAAGTGGGGCTCTTCACCGACAGCATGGAGTCTGCTTGAAAGTTTCTCTCTCCCTCTCTCTCTCTCTGCCCCTTTCCCGCTCATGCTCACTCATGCTTTCTCTCTCTCTCTCTCTCTCTCTCTCTCTCTCAAAAAAAAATCCTCTCCCCAAAATGATCTAAGTCTCAATAAAAATCCTAGCAGGTTTTTTGGAGAATTGACAAACTGATTCTAAAATTTACATGGAAATGCAAAAGCTTAGCCAAAAACAATCTGACAAGGAAAAACAGTTGAGAGTTTACAATATTTGGTTTGTAGACAATATAAAATACAGTAATTACTACAGTGTCCCATTGGCATAAAGGTAGACATATGGATCAATGGGACAGGACAGAGTCCAAAATAGATCCATACATATACAATCAATAGATTTTAAATTTTTTTAACGTTTATTTATTATAGAGAGAGAGACAGAGAGAGAGAGAGAGAGACAGAGCATGAGCAGGGGAGGGGCAGAGAGAGGGGGAGACACAGAATCGAAGCAGGCTCCAGGCTCCAAGCTGTCAGCACAGAGCCAGACACGGGGCTCAAACTCACAAACTATGAGATCATGACCTGAGCCAAAGTTGGTCGCTCAACCAACTGAGCCACCCAGGTGCCCCTACAATCAATAGGTTTTAGATTTTTGACAAAGGTCCCAAAGTAATTCTATGGAGAAAAACAATATTTTCAATAAACAATGCAGAACAACTGGATATCTATATGCAAAAAAAAAAAAAAACACCCCAAAACAAAACAAAATCAATTCCTTACCTCATAGAATTTAACAAGTTAAAGCAACGTGGATCATAGACCTGAAGTAAGAGCTACAACTACAAAACTTGTAGACAAAAACACAAGAGAAAATCTGTGAGATCCTGAGTTGGGTAAAATTTTTTTCTTAACATCTTTTTATTGTATCTCTCTTTTTAAAAAAATTATAGTTGACAGGTAAAAATATTTTTTAGCTAATACTCAAGATGTACAAACTACAAAAGAAAAAAGCTAATGAATTGGTCTTTATCAAAATGAAAAACCGTTCTTAGAAAACACCTGTTAAGAAACAAAAAGATGAGAAACATATTGGAAAAAAATTGTAAATGCATATGTGATAAAGGACTTATATCCAGAAAAATAAAGTACTCTCACAGCTCAGTTATCATAGGACAATCTTATATTTTAATGGCCAAAATATTTGAACAGATATTTCACCAGTGAAGATATATGAATGGCAATATGTCCATGAAGAGATGTTCAACATCATTAGTTATCAAGGAAATGCATTTTAAAACCAAGATAAGACATTACTGCACATTTATTCTACCTATTAGAATGCTAAAGTTTAATGAGTAGAAAATAACAAATTCTGGTAAGGATGTTTAGCAACTAGAACTCACGATATTGCTGGTCAGAACACAAAATAGTATAGACATTTTGGAAAAACTAGACATTTCTTACAAAGGGAAACATTTACCTACCATATGATCCAGCAATCCCATTCCTAATTATTTACTCAAAAGCAATGTCAACATATGTCCACACAAAGATTTATATGTGAATATGCATAGCAACTTTATTCCTAATAGTAAAAATGGGAAACAGCCCAGATGTCCACCAGCATGTGTATATTTAAATAAATTGTATAGTATTTATACAATGGAATATTACACATTAAAAACAAAGTAACTACTGATACATAAAACTACATGGATGAATCTTCGAAAGTCATTAGGCTAAGTGAAGGAAGCTGGACACAAAGTGATATATTCTGTGTGGTTTCTTTTATATGGCATTCTAAAAAAAAATAAAAACTATAAAGATGGAACACAGATCTGTGGTTGCCTGGGGTTGGGGTTGGAAAGACATTGAGCATAAAGGGGCAGTGGAGGGAATTTGAGAAGTAATGGAACTATTAAAACCTATAGAACCATGTGTGACAATGAGTGCATTTTATTGTATGTAAACTCTTTACCAGATTGTGACAGGTACCTAAACTGTAATGCAGAGTATGACAAAGAAATTGAATTGTGTTATAAGTTATTCACTTAATCACACTGAAGGAAAAGACAGCCAACCTAAATAACCTCAGAAAACAGTATTTTGATTAGAAACCCAAGGCTAAAGTAAAAAGAACTGTACACAAATGCTGTACTATAGTTGGTAAATTTCTTTCTCAGGGGGGTGTGGGTTAGCAATTCTGAAACTAATTTATGTGTATACTAAGTTTGAACTAATACGTAAATATATTGTAAATAATGAGAGACATATTTCTCCCTGCCTGAGATAGAAATTACAAATAAGGGGAAGGGTGAAGGCAAGAATGAACCCTGTGGTGCTGAATTAGAGTTGGAGTTAGCAATAAAAACTCATGGGTATGTAAAAATATGTATAAAAACTGGGTCAGAAATGAATGTAGGTACATATGTATGCATGAGTTGGCATCCATACACAGCATTCTTAGCTCTGTCCACTGAGAGAGCCTAGACGTAATGACTCCCCAGTAGAAATAAGCCCTCCCATACCCAAACCTTAGTTTCTAACTACCATACCACTCCATTACAAAGCAATCAGGGTTTATTGAAGAATTGATTGACTCCCTGAAAGAAGCAGAATAGAACCTCTTAGGCAGCTCTAGGCTAGGGAGCACCCATCAGCCAAGAGCAATCCTGAGACATGTGCATGTATTAGCTGTTGACAGACAACATGCTCAGCAGTTAATCAAGTGGACCTGGGCAGGGCACCAACAGCATCTGTTACAAGTATATTTGAGGGATGTGATCCTAGGAAACACTGGTATGGGAGTGGCACTAAACCCAGGCCAACTTGCTCAGGGCATCCTCACTCAGACAGTGTACCAACAGGTGGAATAGGTAAGACTACATGGGTATTTCCACACTGACATTACCAGAGTTGGTAGGAGAAGAAAATACGTCAGTGGTACCCAGAAGTTCAGCTTCTTCTTTTTAAAAATGTTTTATTTTTGAGAGAGAGAGAGAGAGAGAGAGAGAGAGAGAGAGAGAGAGAGAGAGAAACACAAGTGGGAGAGGGGCAGAGAGGGAGGGAGACAGAGGATCCAAAGCAGGCTCTGTGCTGAGAGCAGACAGCCAATGTGGGACTTGAACTCATGAACCGTGAGATCATGACCTTAGCTAAAGTTGGATGCATAACCAACTGAGCCACCCAGGCGCCCCTAAAAGCTCAGTTTCTGAATCAGTTCACTCATATGCCCCAGTCAGATCTCAAATGCCTTTTCACAAGAAATATACTCAGTTGCTGGTAATTAACTGCTTTTATCTTGAGCAGCCTCATTTTCCCTACAGTGTGTCCCAACAGGTTAGCCCAGGTCTTCAGTGACTGTTCACTCCTATCAGTAGGAGTGTTCTAAATAGTAGGACTCTGATGACATTGGCTTCTATGGTCCCTCCCCCTCCAAGATGCTTCAATTTTTAGAAATACAGAGACTTTAAAATTCACCTTTCACGCTCCTCCCTTTCTTGTATTTCCTCCTGGAAATACAAAGAAAGTAAAGTTTTCAATAAATTCTAATAAGTGGCAGAACTTTCTGCCAGCTGCAGGACTCCTTCAAGTTTAATCTTGTTAAAGTCTACTGACTTTTCCCAAGTCAGAAATGACCTTTTGACAGTCTATATTCATATCTACACAATAAGTTTGATTCAAAGTTTTGGCTATTCTCTCAAAAAAAATTATTTGGCTACAGTTATTGGTATTGAAAGTAGACGGTGATGAAATTACTTTGAGTAAGGATTCTCGGCAATTCTGTCCAAGCCCAAGATGTGGTGGTTATGAGTTTGTTCCACCATTCATCAATTAATTCACTTCATTTATTCATTTAACAAATATTTATTGCTAGCCTCTATGTGTGGGGCACTGTGTTAAGCCCTGGGGATGTACAGTCTCTGACCTCATGGAATCTACATTATGGTCCAGGTAAATAGAAAGTAAACAAAAAAGTAAAACACGGTACAATATATAGTGGTCAGTTCCGTGAAGAAAAATAAAACAAGGAAGGATGATAAGAATTGTGGGAGGAGTTTGAAATGTTTTTTAAGGGAAATCAGGAAAACATTCACTGGAACTGTGATATTCAAGTAAATACCTGAAGATGGTGATGGAGCAAGCTACATGGATATCTGGAGAATAAGCATTCCAAGCAGAGGAAACAATGCAAATCTGGGTGATGGAGCATGGGTATGCATTGTATTTATTCTCAACTGTATTATGTGAATAATTATAATAGTATACATTGTTAAATTAGATCTGGTTCCAAGCTTCCACTCAGCAAAGCTGATGGAAATCCAGTGTCAGTCAATATTAGCAGCCTTTTCCACTCCCTGGAGTAGTGTCCCCCTGCCTTGGAAAGACATCCACTCCATCATGGTCATTACTGGGATGGTCATGGTCTGCACTCTCCGAGGAGCAGCTACTTTCTGATCATCATGTCCATCTTCCTCATGACTAACTCATGTCCATCTTCCTCATGACTAACTTCCTCATGACTAACTAATCCCCAGCCTTAGGGATTAGCCACAGATATCCATGTGCCACCCCATTAGAGGTCCTGCCCCATCTAGGAAAGCTGAAAAGGAGCTGAAGTTCCCTGTTTCTTGGCCCTGCATCTCCAACATAACTAGCAATCCCTCCATCCCTTCAGCCTTCAGAAACCAAGCTGTCTCCTTTCTACTTTCCCTCCTCCCCTGAGTACCTCGACGGAGCTCCCTAACCTTTGTGAGCTACGTTTGTCAGTTATGTTGTTGTTGTTGTTGTTGTTGTTGTTGTTGTTGTTGTTGGCGGCGGTGGAGGTGGTGATGGTGGTGGTGCGGGGGGGTGGTTAATTTATTTGCTTGTTTAGGTAAAACAAACGCTTATTAATTTCCCAGGAGGCAAGGAAAATGCAATCCACCAAGACACAAAACTTTAATTGCTTTCTTGAGGAAGGGTTGAGGGGAAAGTATTTTTATTCTTTCAACAGAAGAAGATAGAGTTAAGGCCTCAATCAGGTTAATCTACCGCATAAATATCTCTGGAATCTTGTTTTGGCTCCCCACCTCCAGGACAACCAATCACTATCTTATTTCAAGTTACCACTAGCTCTTGCCTAGATGACAGCAATAGGTTCCCACCTGACCTCTCCGTCTATAGTCTTTCCCCATCCAACTCTTCTCCATACTGAAACCAGAGTGACCTCTCTAAGGCAATAATCTGATGAGGTTTAAAATCTCCTTGCCAATTAAGAAACCAGCATGTGATCCAATTCAGGCCAATGAGATGTGAGAAAAAACTTGCCAACATTACTGGGAAAGCTATTCTCTCTCTTCTGTGAGATTCTCCGCCTGTCTCTGAATGTGGTTGTGTGCCATCTTGCTTCCAAAGGAAGGATGGCTAGAAGCTTGGAGAAGGCAAAGCCAGGAGAACTGTAGAGTAAAGGAAGCCAGAACCACTGAATTAAGTCAATCCTGAAGTCCGCCTTATCTCTAGACTTCTGGTTAGATTTTTTCTTTTTTTAATGTGTATTTTAGATGATCAAAAATGTGGAACAGACGTTGGTTGCACAATGACGTGAATACATTTAATACTGAACTGTGCACTTAAAATGATTAAAATGGTAACTTTTATGTTAAGTATATTTTACCACAATTTTAAAAAAGTTACAATGATAGAAATATGGAACAAATAGTATTAATGACTACTTGTGTATCTAGCATCCAACTTAAAAATTTCCCTATTAATTAGGCCAACTTGAGTTGGCTTTTTGGTGACTTGGACCCAGCAAATGCATGATAAGTAATGCAGAATTTGGTAGCAATAAGTAGGAATGTTTAAATGAACAAACAGATCATAAGCCTGATGGAATTGGCTGAACTGAAGAGATAGGGGTTGATCATGGGCTGGAAAGTCAGCAATCCTTTTTTAGGTGATTGTGATATACTTGGTTTATCTGCCTCTTGAAATTTAATGGGCAAAAAAAAAAAATAATAATTTAGGGGTCTCGTTCAAATGACTCCAGTTCAATAGGTCTAGGGTGGGGACCAAGAGTCTGCATTTCCTTTTTTTTTTTAAGGTTACTTTAATGTTTATTTATTTTTGAGAGAGAGAGAGGCAGAGTGCAAGAGGGGAGGGGCAGAGAGGGAGAAACACAACCCAAAGCAGGCTCCAGACTCTGAGATGTCAGTACAGAGCCCGACGCAAGGCTCAAACTCATGAACCCTGAGATCATAACCTGAGCCTAAGTCAGACACTCAACCGACTGAGCCACCCAGGTGCCCCAAGAGTCTGCATTTCTTTCTTTCTTTTTTCTAATGTTTATTTATTTTTGAGAGAAAGAGAGAGAGAGGCAGAGAGCAAGAGGGGGAGGGGCAGAGAGAGACAGAATCGGAAGCAGGCTCCAGGCTCTAAGCTGTCAGTACAGAGCCTGATGTGGGACTCAAACCCACAAACTGTGAGATCACAACCTGAGCTGAAGTTGGACGCTTAACCAACGGAGCCACCCAGGCACCCCTAGAGAGTCTGCATTTCTAACAAGCTCCCAGGTGATGCCAATGTTGGAACACACTTTGAATAACAAGGAATTAAACTCATGTACCCTGAAAGAGGGACCTTATATCATGCGGGCTGTTGCATCAGGAGGATAGTGGGCAAAATTCAGGGTATTGGAATGTGTTAGCAACTTATAACCCCGGGTAAGATTTTACAAGAGACATGCTTAGCCTCACACTGGCCTGTGTGCAAACAGAGAAAGAAGAAAATACATCTCTGTTAACACAGGTTCTCAGTCTGTGAACTACAATAAAGAAACGGCTGGAATTCTGATAATGCAATTATGTTTATCTTGGTCAACTTTTTAGAGTATCTCCATATTTATAGAAAATACAAGTGAATGGTGAATAAGTGAACTCACCATAAGAAAAAGCTGCTCGGACACATAATCAGCAAAGAAATTGAATCAGTAATTAAAAATCTCCCAAGAAACAAGAGTCCTGGGGCAGATGGCTTCCCAGGGGAATTCTACCAGCCACTTAAAGAAGAGTTAAGGGGCACCTGGGTGGCTCAGTCAGTTAAGTGTCCGACTCTTGATTTCGTCTCGGGTCATGATCTCACAGTTCATGAGATTGAGCCTCGCATCGGGCTCTGAACTGAAAGTGTGGAATCTCTCTCTCTCTGCCTCTCTCTCTCTGCCCCTTGCATGCTCTCTCTCTCTTGCTCTCTCAAAATAAATAAATAAACATTTAAAAAAACCAACAGAGTTCATACCTATTCTTCTCAAACTCTTCCCCAAAAAATAGAAATAGAAGGAAAACTTCCAAACTCATTCTACAAACCCAGCATTACCTTGATTCCAAAAGCAGACAATTGTAGGACAATATCCCTGGTGAACACGGATGCAAAATTTCTCAAAAAGATATTAGCAAATCTAATCCAACGGAACAGTAAAAGAATTATTCACCATGATCAAGTGGGATGTATTTCTGGGCTGCAGGGCTAGTGTCCTCCCAACACACAAGAAGTTCTCAGTCAGCATAAATACAGTGTGCCCCTTCTGTCTGATATCTGATAGATATCTGTCTGATATGTATTCCTCTACTTCCCGACTTAAGCCCACTTCCCTTCATACTTGCCTCACACCTCCCCTTGCTCAGGGCAGCCTCCTTCGCCCTCAACTATATTAGGCCCCTGCCATGTGCATTCAGATCATATGTACCCTTATTTCCTACTATTCATACAGCTGAAGTTGCACAATTAAAAGTGTGATTTAAAAAAAATTACTATCAACTCTAAGTTCCATGAAGGCAGAAATCATGTCTATCTTGAGTTCCAAAGCATTCCCAGAACTTAAGAGCCCAGCACATAGTAGGCACTTGCTCAATAAATGAACAATTATCTTTTTATATGTCTTTCTGCTCCACTAACCAGTGAGCTTTATAAGAGGAAGAACCCAAATTCAATTTATCTTTGTATCCTCAGATAACCCAAACAATTGCTCAATGCATAATTATTTGGCTTGTACTGAACTGAATTCAACTATCAGGAGGAGCAGTGCCCCAGGGACTTGGCTAGAGTTTAGGAGGAAGTTCCAGGGTTTGGTCAGGAGAGGGTAACAGTGAGGCCATCTACTCAGAGGCCCAGGTATTTAGATGAAGGTGGCCTTCTAAGGTCTGCAGCCAGAAGAGAAAAGAGAAAACACAGGTTGCTATCAGCACTGCAGATTGGTTTGAAGTGTAAGGCTAGGAAACCCTGCTAGGCTGCTTTCCAGGAGACAAGCATCACCACCTGCGCAGTAGTCGGCCCACAGGGACTTCTGAGAGATGGGAGCAGCTAGCCTGGGTTGCTGGGTTCGAGAGCAGAAATCCCGTCTGGGCCAGCTGCTATCCCCTAGGCTGTGAACATCCACATCCCCTCAAAAGGAAAACCGAGAGCTGGCCCCTTGGGGAACAGGGTGGTCTCCATGGTCCTCATTACTTCTGTCTTTCTCATCAGACACCAAGTAGGCCACAGGGGGGTTCTACAGTCACCAAGGCAAACAGGAAGTCCAGCAGCAGAAGCCAAAAATTTTTTTTTCCATTTCCCTCTTTCACATCTGTGACATGCAACCCAGCAATGAGAACATAGGATTTAAGCAGTTTCCTTTCTTAGTTTCAGCTTTGGACCCTCCTTGGGACTATAACTTGAGAGCCAGAAGAGACTATGAGAACATGGAACGTGATGATTCAAGAACAAGGGCACGCTGCAGTAGCTGCTCCCCCCCATGACTAAGAACTCTTCTTGATAACTAGGTATGACATGTGAATCATGCTTTATGTGTCTGCACACACAATCTCAGGTTATGACATATGCTGGTGCTACTGCTCCCTTTTGCCAGAGGAGGAAGCCAAGGTTCAGAGATCAAGTGACCAAGTGACAGCTACTGAGCAGGGTTGTTAGGATCCAGTGAGATCTGCTGGCCCCACTCCAAGTTCCCTCTCTGCCCAAGCTAGCTGGACACCTCTCCAGGGGAGCAGGAATAGCCCAACGAACCAGAACACAGGCTAAATGTGCCTCACACTGGGGTGTCTGCTTTAGCTAAATAGTAAGTAAATTTAAATTTTTTTAACGTTTATTTATTGTTGAGAGACAGAGAGAGACAGAGCATGAGCAGGGGAGGAGCAGAGAGAGGGAGACACCAAATCTGAAGCAGGCTGCAGGCTCTGAGCTGTCTGCACAGAGCCCGACGTGGGGCTTGAACTCACAAACTGTGAGATCATGACCTCAGCCGAAGTCGGACACTTAACCAACCGAGCCACCCGGGTGCCCCAATGGTAAGTAAATTTAAAATGTTTATATAAAAACAAACACAGATCACTTCTGCGGGACATGAAAGCAAATCTTTTTAAAGTTAAAATGTGAGATATCAAACTTTTAGTTGATAATAAGGTAACAATGTTGGTTCATTAATTGACATAAAGGTACTGCAGTGACATAAGATGTTAATCACAGTGGAAACTGCATATGGGTATAGGGAACTCTGTACTACCTCTGCAATAATATTGGAAATCCAAAAGTGTTCTGAAGTAAAAGTTCTATTAAAAAGTATGAGATATTAAAGAAATTGTAGAATCTCAGGTTCTTCCAGGGACACACGCTCATAGTACTCTTTTGTTAGAGGTACACAGAGGCAATGTTTCAAAAGCTTGCCCATGCCCTATTGTTTGCAGAGTAGAAGGACATTATACAGAATTCTTATTTCTTAAGGGAAGAACAAGAAGGCAGAATAGTAAATATTCTTTCACTGCCCTCCCTGGGCCTCTGTCCCTTCTTAGCACCCCAAGAAGAATAAGAGGCAAATAACCACTTAGCCCTCCCCAGGTTCCCACCAGAGTGGAAGGGATTCTATTATAGAGTTAGCTGAAGCACCTCACCATATTCTAGCCTCCACAACAATCTTCCAGAGCATGTTATTCTTGCACACCCCCAAATCTGGATGGAGCGCCATCAAGAAGTAATGAGAACTCATCCACTTATAGTAAGTCTGGGAAGCACACATCTTGGCACCCAGCGTGCACCACCCACCAGTGGTGGGCTAGTCAGCAGGGGAGCAGGGTGCCTTCTCAGGGATGTCCATTCAGTACTCCAGCCTCCGTCCAGCACAGAGACCTAAGCAACTTTACAAGACTGGGGTCACATGGGTCCTGCTGCTTCTGAAAGATTCTTCAGCCATCTGGGAAATAGACATTGAAGTTCTACCTTAAGTTTGAGAAGGGTATTTAAGCTACTCTTTTCTCCCAACTATAAAAGGACCAAGACTCAGATGTTCCTTATGATCACTTGGCCCTATTTTTGTGCAGCTTAGGATGGGCAGTGGGGCTGTAAGTTGGGGAAAGTAAAGGAGAAAAGAGAAAAATCCAGAAATTATTTCCTCTAGCTTCACCTTAAATAGTCACAGAATTTTAATCAGTCTAGGAAATGGTTTCTAGAAACAGCTTTAGAACTGACAGTCAAGAACTTGGACTTCAATGACTAAGTTAAGCCAAGTGATTTTTACACCACTGTCATCATCTTTATAATAAAAAAAAATATTATTGATTACCTAATATAACTTAGAGCTCTTAAGATATTGAGAATCTGATTTTGGCAACAGAAAAGATGCATAAAGAGATAATAAATAGGAAAAGCAAAAGGGAGAGAAAATAAACCAATGGACAGTGCTCTCTGGAGCTTGGCAGATAGGGAAGGCTTCATAAAGAAGATAGGGCTTGAGCTGAACACTGGACTTGGAAAAGAAGGGAGAGAACAAGCCAGGTATGGAGGACGGCAGAAGGAAAGGCACAGGAGCAGGATGTGCTTAGCATGTTGGAAAAAAGGAGCAGGTGAATTTGACTGGAATGGAGAGTTTGGGTAGAGGGATGATGTGTGATGGGCTTGGAGACATAGGAAGGGATTTATGGAGGACAATTGTACAGGAGTTGGTGACTGAGATGTGAGACAGAAGGAAGAAAAAGAGAAAGAAAAGAAGGAGGAGGAAAAGAAAAAGGAGAAGTAGGGGAAGAAGGAAGAGGGGGGAGGAAGAGAAAGAGGAGGAGAAAAGGGAGAGGAAGGAGGAGGAGGAATAGAAGGAGAAAAGTAGAAGTAGTAAGAGCATCCAGGGGGACTCCCTGGTTTCCAACTTGAGTGACTGAGAGAATGATCACATCCCTGCAGAATTTTTCTTCCTCTTTCTCAACAAGATTCCTCTCATCTTTTATTTCAGTTGTCCCCCAGAACTAAAGAAAACCCCACCTCAGCTGGTCCTGAAAGTGAATAACATAGGATTCTGGCCCCCTATTTGTGTAAAGAGGGTAGGTGAGGGTATGTGACTTGCACAGGATTGTACAAGGGGGCACGGGCAGACTGGTACTGGGACCTACTGGATCTGATGACAGAATCCTAAACATCAGAGCCTAGGGGAAGCATCACACTTATTTAGTGGATCCACTTCTCTTTTCAGATAAGGAAACTGAGACCTGCAAATAAAGAGTGACTTCCCCAAGGTCACACAGCCAGTGTGAAGCAAGCTACGACTAGGACCTGACTTTCTGAGTCTTACTCCAGCACTCCTTGCTCTTCCACTTATTGCTTAATGTTTCATCTATGTGTTCGCATGTGCACACGCAGCCTTGCTTGAGCAACGGGAATTTTATTGGAATGATATTTTCTTGTGTATTTACCCCCAAGGTATACCTCATTAGACTCCTCACATAGTAACAATAATAATTTAAGGTTGCTTTTGTTGAAAATTCTGAGTTTATTCATGACATATATGATAGTTAGCTTCTCTCCCCATCTCTACCTCAACTGTTTCTGGATTTATTTTGGGCCAACTTGTCTTGGCTGAACTCCGAGGTCTGTGCTTCTTCCAGTCCTATCCCTACATTACCCTCCCAAGGCACAGAACTGATCTGATGCCTTTTTCAGTTGAAATAAACTTACAAAAATTTATAATATGTAAGCTAAGAAGAGAAAGAATTGAGAGTAAGAAACAAAACAAAACAGGACACACATAAGACCAGGTGCTCAATGAATATCCAAGAGGGCAGAGAATAAGAGGAAGGAAGGACAGGACATTGGGGGAAAAGGGAGAATGGTCTTGACCAAAAAAAGGATTTTCACTGAATGAAGAGAAGGAAGGGGTAACATTCTACCCACTCCACCAAGGTTCCTGAGGAGGCCTTAACAAGACCCAGCACTTTAGTTCCCAGCATACTGTGGCTAATTGGAAAAACTCATTGATATGAAGTTTGTCACTCAGAATCCTTATGTTATGCCAATCTCAGAAACCACCAAACATTTGGCGAATCTTCCCACTACAAAATACTTTGAAAAGACAATGGAGCCCCTTCCTGTCTGTTGAGGGAGGCACACAAATTATCCCAGACATTTTTATCTTCTGCAAATCCCTCCTTGCTCTGATGGGTTCCGCCTGGCAATGTGCCATGCCTCTCAAGGGCCTGTGCTGCCCAGAGACCAGATTCAGAGAAGCTTAATCATCTCTACCCCACTCCAGAGGCCAGGATGGCTCAAGCCAGAGCACCTTCCTTAAGGTTCCTTCCTTCCCTGGGGTAGAACAAATGGACAATGCCCAGACAGGGTAAACATTGGTATATGGAGCCATGCTGGGGACAAGAAGTCTGTTTGTTTGGTGTTCTGGGAAACAAGAAGGGGAAATGCATTTTAACCAGGAAAGAAAAAAATAAACTATCCAGCTCTGAATGGCAGCCAAGCCACTGGGAGATCACTGCAAACAGACATCTGAGGAAGGGACTGGCAATGCTTCCAAGGAAGATGGCACCTGAAATGGTGGAGATGGTGGGGAGGCCATGGGACAGGGTGAGAGCTACAATCACCTCATAGAAACAGTGGCCACTTTGGCACTGACCATGAGTGTCCCTTTGATCAGCCAAAGGTTTTGTGTGTAGCATTCAGAATTCTAATTTTGGAAGGCAATAGAAAAAAGCAACCATGTCTGAGGTCGAATGGACTTTATATTCATTGAGTACTCCCAGCTGCTGATGCTCTATTACTAAAATATCTTGAAATCTCTGTGCTCTTATATGAGAATCTATTGGCCTTTTTAGCCTTCTACTGGACTTTCTGTCTTCCTGTCTCCATTTCTCAGGCCAGTTTGCCATTCCCTAATTGGAAGACAAATAACTGTGCTAAACAGATTTAACTATCCTGAGATAAGTCCATGATAACATGTCATTGCATGTCAACAAAGTTCTGAAAACACAAATTAGCCACAGGACAGTTATATGTCCGCTGTGACTGCCTCCAGGTATACTTCACGCTAAGAACAAAGCAAGGGCCACACTGGTCTAGAGCAGACACTGCCCCATCCTTGCCCATTACAAAAAGGTCAGACCTAGGACATATAACATCTTATTATAACATGATCAAGACCCAAAAACAGTCAGACCTGCCTTTTGCTGTTACCCTGACTCCAGCAGTTCACTATATATTGCACATGGGAAAGTGGTGTTATCTCATAGATCTTCTAGAAGGAAATTCCACCTTGAAATCAATTGAAACCAACTAGGTCAGATTCATCTAATGATGTAGCTCTGTTAACCCATAAAGCATGAAACCCAGAGGTGAGAGCCTGGAGAAGCATGTTCCAAAGTTCAAGGAATGGTCACACAAAGAAAAACAATGCTTGGCTGAGGAACAGAAATGTCTTTCAAAGAAAACAAGAGCCTAAAGTCCCTCACTCCCCTTTCCTGGACGGCTGCCTTTTTCTGGGATGCCCAGCTCATTTGCCTGGGCAAATCACAAGAGAAGCAGCTTTTAACTACCTTCCATAAGCTGAAGAAAAGGGATATCACTTTTTGGAAGGTAAACCCAGGGGTTTGGTACATGGTTGTTGAATTTCTGACAGTCTCTCAGAGTATTTTCAACCCAAGGCATAATTTCATGAAGAGCATATGGGTTTTGTTTTTTTTTTTTTTTTTAAAGTGTTTATTTTTGAGAGAGAGAGAGAGAGAAAGTGGGGGAGGGTCAGGGGGGCGCAGAGGATCTGAAGCAGACTCTGTGCTGACAGCAGAGAGCCCAATGCAAGGCTCAAACTCACAAACTGTGAGATTGTGACTTGAGCCGAAGTCAAACGCTTAACCGACTGAACCACTTGGGCACCCAAGAACTTATGTTTTTATCTGTCTGTCTGTAAAATACATTTCAATGAAATTTCATTTTCCTGAAATTTCAGGAAACTTCCTGTTTCCTTCCTTTGTGGAGTTAACTTGAAATTTCAAAGTCATTGAGGTAAGGGTGGTATATTACATATAAGTTCCCAGATATTGGTGTTTTTTAATGGTCATCCTATAGAAGGCATGAAGTTACAGACTCCTAGTAATCATTTCAACTATCAATTTTCTAACTAGAGAATGTGATATACCAAAAGGTGAAATGACTTTCCCAGAGCCATATAAATGACAGAAATGGGGACTTAACCTACCACCCTGACAAGTTCAGGGTTCTTGTGACCTCTCTGGTGGCCAAAAGAAGGGGCAGTATTCACAGAAAAAAAAAAGTCAGTTTTTTTTTATTGCTTTAAATCCAGGACAAATCTATCTCCTTCTACAAAGAATCAGGTGAAAGGTAAGGGAGGGATCAAAAGGCAGTGAATAAATGAGTGGAGAAGAGGGCCATTCAATTGTTCCCAATTTAAGAGTTTTTCAGATGCCATAAAGGGCTTAAGAGGGACAAGCGTGCTCAGAATTTGGAGTTTTGCCTTCCACAACTACAGCAGGACCATGTATTTAACCTTGAAAATGGGAAGAAGAGGTTCTGTTTCCACCCAGTCAGTGATATTGCATCAACCAATCCCTGCAGTTTCCTCATGCATCTGCCTGGAGTCACAGGGTGTTTCCTGCTGAACCTCCAAGCCACCTCAGTCCCTCAAAATCTCCCTTCTTGGCCTTTCCCAGAAATAAATTCTTGGTGGAAGCTATAAAACACCAGTTCTTCCTAGCAGAATAACTCCACTGGCTGCCACCAGAGGCCCAGGCACTTGGCAGGTAAGACTCATTAATTTTAATCTTTCATGATTTCTGCAAAGTTGATGATGAAATTTCCTAAAGGCTTCTCAGAAAGCTTGGTACTGCATTTGGACTTGTCTTCAGTGGGCATTTTCTGGTGCCAGATTTGGCTGCCACAATGGCAGATCATTCCTGTTTGGTGTAAGGAGAATGTGATTAAATCCATGTGGGGCAAGGCAGATTTTCCAAGTCTGAAAACAGTCACAGAATCATAAACTCTTAGGGCTGGAAGGTACCATAAGACCTCTCATCCACCATTTTTAGGAACTGAGGCCCAAGAGATAACACACAGAGTTGGGGATAAATAATAACAGAATGATGCTCCAAGTGGTGTTCTTAAGATTGCTATCATGTAACCTCTAAACTAGAGTGAAAATTTACAGTGTTTTAAGAGTTTCCTAAGATAGGGCTCTCAGATCTTTATCTTGTTTCCAGCATCTTATGCCTGGTATTTATAGCATATCTGAACATCTAGTTAGCCCTGAATGCCTAGTCCCATATGTCTTCAATGCTCTTGTGGACACCTGAATCTCAATCAGGTATATGAATTGCAGCAATATGAGATGGCCTTCATTTTGGAAGAATGGAGTGGTTGAATCATATTGTGTTTTATGTGATTGGGTGTCCCAAACCCTGTGGCTGAAGTAGGGGATTGTTTCTTCTAAGAAGATCTTGATAGGGGCATCTGGCTGGCTCAGTTGGTAGAGTGTGCAACTCTTGATCTCAGGGTTGAGTTCAAGCCCCACATAGGTCATGAAGCCTAGTATAAAAAAATTTTTTTAACTAAAAAAATAAGAGATCTTGATAAGAACTTTCTCCTCTTGACCATTTTCCTCTCGATCCTGGAATTACTCAAAAGATCAAATAGAACCTTTTCGGGGGTGACGGCGTGTTTGTTAGTTTTCCTATGGCTCATCCTACCACCCTCAACAGAGCTCTTGCCACTCATGGAAAAGAATCCCACTGATTCCTTCCCTTCTCAGGCTTTCCTGAAGCCCCTCTTGGTGACTTCTCAGCAAGTTTGAGAGCCAGACTCTGGAAGGCCTTGGTGCTCAGAGTGTGGACTGCAGACCAGCAGAAGCAGGAGCATCTCCTGGGAGCCTGTTGGAAATATAGGCTCTCAGGCCCTTCTGTTTCCTTCTGAGTTAGAATTTGCATTCAATCAGGTCCCCAGGTGATTAGTAGGCACATTAAGGTGTGGGCTAAGGGACTGTCACCATCATGACTCTCTGTACCTTCCAGATGCTGAACTTCTCTGCCCTTGGAGTTTCATTTATTCAGCATGAACCCAACACCTATTATGTACCAACACTAGGCTTGGCATGGGAAAAAACAAAAATAAGATATAGCCCTTGAGGAGCTCATGGTCTGATAGGGGAAACAGACATGAAAACAGTGATATGTGATATGAGTGGAGTCCAACGGGAGGACAGAAAAATGAATGACCTAACTTTGCGTGGAGAAATCTGCTACACTTCACAGAGAAAGCAAAATTTGGCCTGGCTGTTGAAGAATGAATAGTTCATCAGGCAGAGAGAGCACTGCATAAGAGGATGTGAATAGAGGCAAGGAATTGTGGACCAGCCCTGCCATTAGAGGGGCAGAGGCTATGACTCTGTCTCAGGATATTGCTTCATGTCCCAGAGAAGGCCCCAGGCTTTGCTGCAAACCAAAGGGCTTGGGAAATAATTTCTGCACTGAGCATGATGATAAGAATGTGGATAAATATCCAAACATCACAGAAGCCTCTTGGTGACCTCTTACACCTGAAGCCCTATGTCTTCCACCCTCCACCCTGCTTGGCTCTGGCTGCAGACAGTGTCCCTTCAGGATCTTTTAGCATACCTTTTTTTCCAGCGCAGTGGCATAACCTTTCATTTGCCTGGCTCTGCTTTCTGTCCCACATCCTTCCTTCACACACACCAGGGAAGCTGGCCAAGACATGGAAAATAATTTGGCTTTGGCCTTGAGGTCTCTCCCTGCCTTCCAAGTGAGAGGAGTATGAGGGGGAAGGGGGTCCAAGGAAGGGAGAAGAGAAATGAGCATGGAAGTTGATTTTCCTGTTTAGATTTCTCAACTGTCGTGTCTTCAACTACGATATTTCTCTTCCTCTATCTCAGATGATGTCTTTTTTCATAGACTAACCTTTTACTTTTGTTTTTAATTTATTACAAAATACATTACTCATTGAAAGAGCAGTATAATGAATACTTGTGTGCCCATCAGCCCTCTTTAAAAATCAATGATATGGTTGTTGCTAGGGGAAGAAGGAAAAGGGAGTTGGTCTTTAGTGGGTATAGATTTTTAGTTTTGCAAGATGAAATAGTTCTAGAGATCTGCTGTACAACAATATGAATATACTTGTCACTACTATGTACTGTATGGTTAAAAATGGTTTAAAACAGGGGTGCGTGGGTGGCTCAGTTGGTTAAGTGTCCTACTCTTTTTTTTAATGTATTTTGTAATGAATAAATAAATAATAAATAAATAAATCCTATTTATTTTTGAGGAAGAGAGAGAGACAAAGCGTGTGCAAAGGAGGAGCAGAGAGAGAGAGAGACACAGAATCTGAAGCTGTCAGCACAGAGCCTGATGTGGGGCTCGAACTTCTGAGCCAGAAGATTATGACCTGAGCAGATGTTAGCCAACTGAGCCACCCATAATTGTCCTATTCTTAATTTTGGCTCAGGTCATGATCTCATGTTTCTTGAGTTCAAGCCCCCAAGTTGGGGCTGTCAGTGCAGAGCCTGCTTGGGATTCTCTCTCTCCCTCTCTTTCTGCCCCTCCCCCGCTCTCTCTGCCCCTCCCCTGCTCTCCCTGTCCCTCCCCTGTTCTCTCTGTCTCTCAAAATAAATAGATAAAAACTTTTAAAAAATGGTTAAGATAATAAATATTATACTACATGTTTTTACCAGAATTAAACACATATATATATACATATACATATATATATATATATATATGTATATATATGTATATATATGTATATATATATATCAGTGATACATTTTACTCCAAACCCATCATGCACTTTATATGCCTGAAAGGGCAGATTTCTGGCTGGCTCAATGTTCTCCTCGAATTACAAAGAGGAAGACTATGGTTCTACTCGGGATCATAGAAGTGTAAAAACAAGATCCCATCGAGGGTTAAGCCATTTGAGAACTCCTCTTGGAAATAAATGGAAGTGCCCAGGAGAACCTTGGCCAGAGAGGTACTTATTCATACCTTGCCTTTTTTTCTAGAGTTAGCTTACAAAAAGTACACTCAACAAGATAAAAATTGTCAGAGGAATCATAAAAGGACAGAGGGAAAGACTGGGGAAGTGTGGCGGAGACCAAAATTACCTGGTCCAGATATAGTCCTCTTCTGGACTGGCCGAATTCAAGGGGAGAGTATCTAAGAGGGTGTCCATAAGACCACCTAGGTGGCCTCTCAGGCAAAGCTCCAGAACCACAATTTCTCTTAGGAAGCTTCAAGTAGATATGGAGGGAGCAGCCAATCTGAGATGTTCTCCCTGGTGTGTTTCTGGAATCCAACCAGTGAATGCACACTGAGGGAAGAACCCATGCCCACCTGTGAAATCTGAGGGACCTGTTGAGAACATGATAGAAACAAATGATCATTCCATCTCATGCCGTGGGTGCTTCCTGGGGCTGGAGCCAGAATCTCCTCAAAACATATTTTGGTTCAGGGGGCGCCTGGGTGGCTCAGTCGGTTGAGCGTCCGACTTCGGCTCAGGTCATGATCTCGCAGTCTGTGAGTTCGAGCCCCACGTCGGGCTCTGTGCTGACAGCTCAGAGCCTGGAGCCTGTTTCGGATTCTGTGTCTCCCTCTGTCTCTGACCCTCCCCCGTTCATACTCTGTCAATCCCTGTCTCAAAAATAAATAAACATTAAAAAAAATTTTTTTAAAAACCCATATTTTGGTTCAGGGGCACCTGGATGGCTCAGTCAATTAAGCATCCAATTCTTGATTTCAGCTCAGATCATGATCTCACAGTTGGTGAGTTCGAGCCCCACATCAGGCTCTGCGCTGACCGTGCAAAGTCGGCTTGGGATTCTGTCTCCTTGTCTCTCTCTGCTGCTCCCCTGCTCCTATGTTCACTCTCTCTCTCAAAATAAATAAATAAACATTTTTTTTTAAATTTTGGTTCTATACCACCAAATCTCATGAACACTCTACCCCCCAAAGCCCCTCATCAGCCAACAAAGCTGCAGGTATTTTTGTCTGATGATTTACATTCAGGGTTAAAGCTCACAATGAAGGGGTTAATCTAAGATCTGGAATCTCTCCAGGCAGCCTGGGGCACAGCTGTGGGCCCAGGGGAGCCCTGAGCTTTGTCACAACTTTCATTCATGTGCTCCCATCAAATTGGCTCTTTGAGGAAGGGTAGAAGCCCTTGCTGGTTTCTGAAGGGAGGAGCTGAGTGCGTGCTTCTCAGGCATGCTCCCCGGATGCAATACATCCCCAGGGGAAGGAAGGAGGGGAACTCCAAAGACCTGTTCCAGGTTTGGTAACAGCATTTCTCACACTTGTGACAAGACAGGTACAGGATCTCAGGTCACAGGCTATCAGGGCAGAATCAGACATCCTGTATCACTTGGCCCTCACTTGCCAGGACAGGGGCCCAGAGACGTTAAGTAACCTGCCAATGTCACAGAGCTAGTTGTAGCAAATGCAGAACTTTAACTCCAGATCTCCTGACCCTGAAGCCTGAGTTCTTTCCCTTCCAGCCCTGCTTCTTTCCATGTCTCCCAATAGCAGGCATGGGTCTGCACAGATGATTGATGCTAACTTAAGTTATTGTAGCTTCCCCACCTCTACTCCAATATTAGGGCATCTGCTGTTCCCTGGGCTTTTTATGCTTTACCATCCCTTTCTGTGACTCCGTCCCTCCCATGGGGGCTCTACAAGGCTCATATCTGATCCTGGGTCTCGTTTCAGCAATGCAAGCCCTCCATCTCTCAGTCCTCTTAGCTTTCCTGACCTTGCTTCAGGCGGCAGCATTGGCCACAAATGGTAAGTGTCTCCATATTGAATTCGTGGGGCTGCTGTGACAAAGGATCACAACTGGGTGGCTGAAGACAACAGAAATGTATTCTACAGTTCAGGAGGCTAGAAGTCCAAGGTCAAGGTGTCAGCAGGGTCCTAAAGTCTCTAGAAGGGAATCCTTCCTTGCCTCTTCCTAGCTTCTGGTGGCTCCAGCAATTCTTGGTACTCCTTGGCTTATAGCTACATCAGTTTAATCTCTGCCTCTCTTCACATACTTCTCTGTGTGTATCCTGTGTGTTCTTTTGCTATAAGACCACCAGTCATTGGATCTAGAGCCCACCCTAATCCTATACCTTTATGACCTTATCTGAATTAATTACATCTGCAAAGATCCTATTTCCAAATAGGGTCACATTCTGAGACATGTATTTTGGGGGGACACCATTTAACTCACCACACCCCACCTCCCATGCTCCAGACCCCAATACAAGTGAGAACAAGAATTCCTAACGCTCCTTCTCTACCTCAGGGCCCTGGTGATCAGCTAAGTCCTTTGATGGACACTTACGTGTCTACCTCACCAAAACCCAGAAAAATCCCCACAGCCCAGTAGCCCAAGCCAACCTGGACGGTCACACACCTTAATCCCATCCCTGGGTATTCTAGTGGACCTCTGAAGAGCAATTCCGACATCTTATCAAGGATCAGAGAGCATTCTTCCCATTCTATTCTTTTTCTCCTTGAGGATTCTTGTGAATGTTTCCTAATCTCAATCTTCTGCCTGCTTGGATTTGAGGGGTGAGGGTAATGGCTGAGAAAGAGGGAGACAGAAGCAGAGGGTATCTCAAAGGAATGGTGTCAGATACTCTGTTCCTTGTCCCTCCTCCTCCAAGCACGGGCCACCACGACTGCTGCCATCTCTGATGCTGTGAATCAGGTCAAGATCCAAGTCAACAAGGCCTTCCTGGATTCCAGGACCAGGTACGTGAGACACAGACACAGCGTACTCCCCTTGCTAGGCTTCCAGTTAATGATGAGCACATCTAGGCCAGCCCTGACAAGCCAGTGAGAAAGCAATCATCCAGACTGTGCTACCACCACCCCCCAACTCTGAGTGTGTGACAAATAGGAGTCTTAAAATCCTTAGCCTGTAAATTACCTTGAAGAGGATGTTTAATCTAATCCTGGAAGCACTTTCTTCCACATGGCCGGATGTTTCCTTGGGTCATGCATTACAGAGTCTCAGAAAGCCTGTTGGTAGAATTTCTCCACTCATTCAACTAATATTGACTGACATAAGCCCGGTTCCCTAGAAGCAGAACCTGAGACATGGATTCACGGGCAGGTGACTAATTAAGAATTACTCTTGGGAGAGCTGTAAATGAAGTGAGAGGGCAAAGCTGGAAAGGTCAAAGAAGGAAGTTAAGCAAGGATTGGCTCAGTAATCACACAAGGGTACAGGTGTGAGCCGTCAGCAACTACACCCAAAGCAGCTAGGGGGCGCAGCACCCCAATGCCATAAAATGATCCAAGGGCACTTGGAGATCCCACAGCCCACCAGCAGAGTCAGCCACCCTCGAACCACATGTTAGGGGCTGGGATCTTTGAAATAAGCAATGAAGACTGGGTCCCAGCTCTCAGGATGCCCATCAAGCTAGAGGCATACAGACAAGAATAACCACTGTGTTGCGCAGAAAACAACCTTATTCCTTCCTCTTGCTGTCTCTTTGCACTAGAATTGGGGCTTCCTTCCTCCTTGGCCCTTGAATGACTTTTAAGCAGTTCCATACTGTTTTTTTTACTTTTAGAAGACAAGAGGTACTCCAGCTACTTCTAGTCCCAAGAACAGTATCCTTTCGGGAATTTAAATGTCAGCGTAAGAAGACAAAGCCTAGAGCTTCCTACATCCCTGGGCTCAGAGCTGCTTTATTAGGTTTATAATGAGAAATGGAACACAGTCTGCTAGTTCCTCCTTCCTGGGCTCTTCCCAATCCCCCAACACAGGTTTCTGACTCCTCAGGGTTAAGCTGGGGGTGGGGGGGCGGTGGAGGAGAGATAGCAAAGGGCAAGGTCTAAGTCACCTCACAACTTAGTGCCCTGAAGGGGTCAGAAGGTCTTCCCCACCTTGGGCACTTGTTGGCTGTCTCAGAGATTCTGCTGCCAGCTCCCTGACCCAGAGAAGTTTCTGGCCAGTAGCTGACAGCTCCAACCTTCAGTACAGAAGCATCTGGCTCACTTTCTCACCTCCCCACACCCTCTTGAGCCAGGTGCCTTTTAAGCAGGCTCCAGAAGACTACAAGCTTCACCCTGCTGCTGGAGGATATACAGATCCCATGCAGTGTGGCCCTGTCTGGCTTACTCTATTAAGTGCGTGGTGCCAGCCTCCACTCCTGTAGGCTCTTTGGGCAGGTATCAGCCACTGGCCATGACTCTAGCCCACCTCTTAAGTCCCTTATCACTAGAATTAAAGCACAGATGAAGCCCCATGGTGGCAGTAGGGAAGTACTTGGTATTTCAGTAACTATCTCCAAACAAAAATTCTCTCTCCCTCCTTAACTTCAATCCTTTTATAGGCCCAAGGTAAGGATACAGTAAAGGCCACAAAATCAGTGTTCATCACCTCCTTTGCAAGCTGTGCACTGACCAGCCATGCTTTGGACTTCATTCGTACTGGTTAGTTCTTGGACTTAGGGGCCTCATGGAGACATAAAGAATCACACATAACCATCTTGTTACACAAACAATCCAATGAAGGAAATAAACAAAGCGATGGTTGCTACTCTAGGCCCAGTGATCAGGGAAGCCTGATGGAGGATGAGAAGCAGCCAGCCATGTAGAGAGCCGGGAGGATAGCATCCCAGGGACTGGGAAGGACAAAGGCAAGGGTGCTGAGGCGGGAAAGAGCTTAGGGTGCTCGGGAAACAGAAAGAAGCCCAATGCTGGTGGAGGTGGTAGACAGGGAGGAGCACACCGTGCAGGTAGGCCAGAGAGGTGGACGCTAAGGGCCATAGAGTCAGAAAGCAGATTAGAGGTTGCTGGCGGAGGAGGGCAGGGGAGGAAATGGAAGAGACTGCTTAATGGGTATAGGGTCTCCTTGGGGGGTGATGAAAATGTTTTGGAACTAGGTACAGGCAGTGATGGCACCACAATAGGAGTGTGTGTGCAATAAGCAGATGGATTCATCCATGTCCCAGGGTAAGCAGAGTGCCATGGTCTGCTTTTGACCCTAAGTGCGCTCCAGCAGCCGTGTGGGGAACAGACAGCAGGGGGTGGAGAGAGACAGGGAGTGGGGCGGGGCCCTGGTCAGGAGGCCGCTACAGCCGTCCAGATGAAGGCGACGGTAGCTAGGATGAGGGTGGAGGCCTGGAGATGGGTAAAGACTTCTTCCCAAACCCTGGCTGATCCCACGGAGCCCAGCCCTGAGCAAAGCAGGAGGGATCCCGCATTCAGGCGGGAGAAGCACGCAGAGCCCAGGGCACAGGAGGAAGGAAGGAGCGTGCAGAACCTTGCGTGGGACCTTCCAGGTGGAGCCCTGGAAGGCCCAGCAGCGCACCTTGTTTATTGGGTGGGGGACCCTTTGGGCCCTGGCCCATGAGGACGGTGGCGCTGAGGCTAACACGTGTGTATTCCACGCCAGATACAGCTCAAGAAGCTTTACAGCCCTTCCTCCCCCAAACCGTATGAAATGCTAAATTGAACTACATGAAATAGCTTGTTTTTGAGGTCAAAATGATCAAATAGCATGGCTCAACGAAATGTCGTTATTTCATTTTATGGATAAGGAAGCTGGGTACAGAGAGGTTAAGTAACTTGCCCAAGGGCACATAACTAGTAAGTGGCAGTCACAAGTCAAACCAGCCAATGTTCAAATCTTGCTTCCTAAGCCCCAACTCCAGGTGAGTGCGGGCCCACAGAACTTTCCGTGATGGTTTTCTGTGTCGGGGCCATCCAATACAGGAGCCAGTAACTACGTGTGGCCGTTGAGCACTTAAAATGTGGCTAGTACCAGTGAGGAACTGAATTTAATTTAATTTTAATGAAGTTCCATTTAAATAGCCACTTGTGGCTGGCAGTTACCATACTGGACAGAGTAGCCCTCCTGGCCACTGGGCCACGCAGTCTCTTACAACAGCAGCAAAAAGACAGTCTGGCTTACTGTCTTGGGTCTTTTTAATTGAGGTTGGGGGAGGCTGGTCGGGGGCAGGCCTGCCAAGTAGAGCGCAATCATCCCAGTCATCCTTGTCCCTGTCCCACCTGCCCAGGAAGTCCCTCAGACTGAGACACCATGTCCCCTCACCCTGGAAATAGTTAAGGACCTAACCTATAGATCAGGCCAGCTGTTGCAGCCAGCGAACTGTACCCCAAAAGCAGAGCTGTCTTTTGTGAGAAGCTGAGCAACTTCCAATGTTTCAGAGTCTCAGAGCCATAGATATCATCCCACGGAACCCTTCCTCCCACATGTGTGGAGACTGAGGCACGGGGAAGGGGTGGTGGATTCTCATGGAGGCACTTTTCTAACACCACCTTGCACTCAGTCATCTCTGTGTTTGTCCCAAACTTCTTAGTAGCAGGGATTCGGGCTTCTCCCTTTACACATGGGAAATTAAGAATAAAAAGGCTGAACATCTTGCCCCAAAAATGGTCAGCAAGAGGCTGGATGCTACAGCCCACATCGAAGCAAACTCCACGCTAACTCCAGGGCTAGCTGCAGTTAAGGATGTTTCCATGGGAAGAACTGAAGGCCCCTAGGCTTGTTATCTCTAGAATTCTCTTGTTATTTCTAAACTCCTACATGACAGGAGTTCCTCAGTCTGAGTCAGGACATCCTGGGCTTAGGTGTTTTTAAGTTTCTCTAATTAATTCTGACCCAGCCAGCACAGCTACAACCCTCTGATTCTAATTCAGGAAGCGCTCACCTCCATCTGCCTGCCCTTTCTCAGAACCAGACCCAACAAAGCTTAAAGACACACTGTAGCTTCCTCCTCCCAGAAGAGATTTTCCAGAGGCATCAGAAAGGAAATGAGAAAGATTCTGAGAGCGCGGGAGTGCTTGTCTCCTGGCCGTGCTGCCGCCACCCCCTGTGGCTCCTCCCCATACACACATCCCTTCACACCCCTTCTAAAGCTTCAGAGCTGGAGGGCCCAGTCTTGACTCTCCTATCGCTCTCCATTGTAGGCTAAAGGCCGCCATGAGCTCAGAGGCACCCACCACTCGACAGCTCTCAGAGTACCTCAAGCATGCCAAAGGCCAGGCGCGCACAGCCATCCGCAACGGGCAGGTGTGGGAGGAATCCTTAAAGAGACTGAGGCAGAAAGTGGCCTTGACCAATGCCACAGGTACAGAAAACCCACTGACCCTCTGATGGCGGGAAGGGGCCATGACCCTGCAGGAGAGAACAGGAGTCACCAAAAGCTGTATCCCCTATTAGGAGCACCTCCTTGGCTCTCCCTGCTCAGGTTCGTGGGCTTGCAGAGCAAGGAGGGGCTGAGGGGACAGCTGTGCCAGTATGGTTTTGTTTTATTTTGTTTTGTTTTGTTTGCAGAGAAAGGAACTCAAGCCCAGCAAGGTCACACTGCCAACTCCAAATAAGGGGACATTCATGCTCTTTGTGTAATGCCATCTGTAAAGCCTCTGTCCAGAGGAAGTACTAAAGTCAACAAACATGGGCTCCCTGTCCCAAACCAGTGTCACCACTACTCTGCTTTATGTCTCCATAAAGGAGACATGTAAGCCACCTGTACCAGGGGGATTTACTGGGATTATGTCACAGGAAATGAGATTTCCATCTTGTCTTGCATAATATGGAGCTGAAACAATGAGGTGACAGATTGATTGTGATCTCCAACCCGTCCACTCCCACCCCTACCAAATGTCACAGCTTCTGGAGGGTCAGGGAGGAAGGGGCTTGGTCCCAACCAGAGGAAGGGGCTGCAAGTTCTTCCTGGGAAAACAGCAGGTCCAGGAATATAGCAGGCTTAGGACTTGAGCAAATTCCAAAGTTCCAAAAGAAGGAAACTGGGATGAGGTAGGGAGAAACAGGGATCACTTTAGACTCTGAGACTCAAAAGGTACAGAGGGTTGAACCCCTGCCCCTGCCGACCTTCACAGATGGTCCCCTGAAGAAGCCCCCATAGAGCAAGATTCCCTTGCTTCTCTTTCATGCAGGCACCAGGATGGATCACAGACTGCTTTAGGAGGTTAGCAGTTCTCTCCTTTCTGTGCCAGCACGGGAGCCTCTGCTGCGTAAAGCCCCACTATGTTACTCCTCCCAGGACCACAGCGCCCCTCACTTAAAAATTACCTGTCCCGGGGCACCTGGGTGGCTTCGTCGGTTGAGCATCTGACTTTGGCTCAGGTCATGATCTCGTGGTTCGGGAGTTCGAGCCCCACATCGGGCTCGCTGCTGTCAGCCTGTCAGCACAGAGCCACCTCTTCAGATCCTCTGCCCCTCCCCCACTTGCCCTCTCTCAATAATAAACAGTTTTTAAAAATTACCTGTATCTTCCCAACATCTTCCTTATCTAGGTTCCTGCTTGCTTGGTACTTTAGATGTCAGTGAAGCTTTAGAAGAAGAAAAGCAGTCTTATCAGACTAACTCCTACTAACATGTGCTTAACCTCTCAGGGGTATTTTCGTTCTAAAAGAAAGATCTGTTGATTCGAATGCCCTGATTAAAAAAAAAAAAAAATCACTAACAATGCTAGCACTTTCACAGTTACTACCTGTGTGGCCTTGGGCAAGTCCCTTGAGCGCTGTGGCCTCAGTTTCTCATCTGTAAAATGGGAATTAAACCTCTTACCTCAATGAGTTGTCAGGATTAAACAAGAAACCACCTGAGAAATGCTTACCTAAAACAGACAAATGCATTCCCAGAAAAGTAAGTTCCCCTCTGCTTTCGGTTTCCTGCCTCCCCGCCGTGCCTCAGAATGGAGAAAGAACTCAGCCCCTCTGGCGTCCCTTCTGTTTCAGAACCTGGCCTGGACTTGACTGCACTGTCTTGGGAGGTGGGCTGTGGTGCCCCCGTTCCTGTGGTGAAATGTGACAAGGACAATCCTTACCGAACCATTACAGGAGATTGTAACAACAGGTAAGGGGGCACGGGCAGTTGTCGGGGGCGGCCCAGCTAGGGGTTTTGCCGCTTGGCCATTCCCGGCAGAACCCCCGCTGCCTCCCACTCCCGGGCCTGCGGCCCACCGGAACCCGTTCATATTGGAACCTTCCCGAGCTTCCCCGTCTTCCAAAGGGGCCGCCGTAGTCCCCCGCCTTCAGAGCGGACGCAGTTCAGCGACCCCCCTCCCCGTCTGAGAGGCGCCTCCCCCGCACCCCCTTTCCCTCGGGCGGAGTCCCGCCCCTTCCCTACGGGTCCCCCAGGGCTTTGGAGAAGCGGAGCCCGGAGCGCGGGCCGAGGCTGAGGGCGCGTCTTGCTCGATTTCAGGAGGAACCCCGCTCTGGGCGCCGCCAACAGGGCGCTGGCGCGCTGGCTGCCCGCCGAGTACGAGGACGGGCTCTCCCTGCCCTTCGGGTGGACGCCGGGGAGGACGCGGAACGGCTTCCCGCTCCCGCCGGTGAGGGCGGGCCCGGGGTGCGCGCGAGCCCCGAGCGGGAGGGTGCAGGGGGAGAGCCCAGAGAGGACGGGAAGCGCCCCCAAACGCGCACGGAACGGAAGAAGAAATAGGTGGGAGGGCGGAGGTGCGAGGTGGGGCCCGCAGCCGGGGAGAGGTGGAGACTTGGACGGGCTCGGGCCGTGCTCCCCTAAGTGCCACTAGAGGGCAGCAGAGCCCGGAGCCCAGGCACGTGGTGGTCACGTCCCAGCTGCCCACAGGCCAGATACCCTGGGGTCTCCCAGGCAGATGGCCTCCCTGCCCCATCCTGCCCGCGCTTACCCCGCCCCGGCCCCTGGGGTGCATCAGCTGTTGTTTGCCCGGAGGTCCTATCTGTTGGCCTCTTCTGAGTTGGCAGCCCCTCCCCCAGAGCCCCTCTCCTCCTCCCAGACACCTGGCACCTCCCTGTGGCTTCACAAGCAGCCTGTCTTTGTTTTCCCATTTCCATAGTGGAAAGGGCACTGGCCTTGCAAGCCATCAATTCCCGCAGACGTGTGTTCAGTCCCATCCCTACTATCCCCTTTTGTAGCTGCAGGACCGTTGGAAATTGGCCTCACCTCTCCAGTGTCCTCACCTTCGGAAAAGGTGTAATGCCACCCACCTCACAAACTTGTCATGGGGATTAAATGTACCTGTTATACCCTGGGTGTTCAATAAAACTGCAGTTGAATCTGACTCCTCAAAGCACTTTTTCCTCCAATCCTTCCTCCCCTTCTGTCTCCATCTGTAGGCCCGGGAGGTTTCCAACAAGATTGCAGGCTACCTGAGTGAGGAGGGTGTTCTGGACCAAAACACGTCCTTGCTGTTCATGCAGTGGGGTCAAATTGTGGACCATGACCTGGATTTTGCCCCCGACACCGAGCTGGGGAGCAGCGAGTACTCCAAAGCCCAGTGTGACAAGTACTGTATCCAGGGAGACAACTGCTTCCCCATCATGGTAGGCCCCTGCAGCTGTTGGTGACAAAACCCCTGCCTCCCTGACTAGCAGGGTACCTCATGGTAGATCTCGAATGCTGACTTGACAGCTTCCCAAGCCTCACACATCCATTCATTCACTCATCCATTTATTCAATAAATAGACATTAATCATCTACTCCGTGCCAGGCACGGCACTAAGCACTGGGGATTCAAAGGTGAATAAGACACTGTTCCTTTCCTCAAGGACAGAGAGCCTGTGTGGGAAATGGACAAGTAACCACTAATGGTGAAATTGGGAAGCTCTGGGGAGGGGCGGGTCGTCTATGTGCCTGGCCCAGCAGCATTGGCATCACTTGGGGACTTCTTAGAAATGTAAGATCTCAAGCCTCATCCCAGACATTGGGAAACAAAATCTACATTATACCAGGATTCGTTCTATACACAGTGAAGTTTGTAGAACGCTGCTGTAAGTCATCGGGGTCTGGGACGGCTGCTCCCAGAAAGAGCTGCAATTTGATGGATGAATCAGTGAGAGCAGGGATTTGTGGGCAGCAGGAAGAGAGAGGCACTTGCAATGGTGCCCCATTTTTTTCTTATTTTACAGTTAGAGAGTGATTTATTCACTCAAACAAATCAAGGCTCTGTGCTGTGGTGTAAAGAACACGGACTGTGGAGAGAAGTCAGTCTAGATCTGAATCCCATATATTTCCCTTCCTGTTTACAAGTTCTGGAACAAATTACTTAACCTTTCTGAGCCTCGATTTTCTCACCTGTAAAATGGAACTGAATTATCTACCTTACATTTTTTGAGGACCAAAGTGAGATAAAGTATGCATAATGCATAGCACATGTTAGATCCAAAATAAATAAATGGTAGCTGTTTTTAGTAATTTTGTTATTGTTTATTTCTTTTGAGAGAGTGCATACAAGCAAATGGGGGAGGGGTCAAGAGAGAGGGAGATAGAGAATACCAAGCAGACTTGGACTCAGGGGCTCATCACAGTGTTCACTGGGGGGAGGCTTAATGGGAGGAGGGAGTTCGTGAGGGAGGACTCGTGCAGGAAGGGCTCAACGCTGGACTCGAACCCATGAACCACGAGATCATGCCCTGAGCCAAAATCAAGAGTCGGTCGCTCAACCGACTGAACCCCCCCAAGTACTCCGTTCATAGTAGTTATTAACAAAGCCTTTCCTATTTCTTGTCCTGCTTCCCTGTCCAGGGATCTCAGGACTCCCTCCCCACCAAAAGTTTGGAACCTCTGCTATAAAAGAGTGAATGATTCCCCTCAGACTTTTTACACAGTGGGATGTAATGAACTTCAGGGCATTGTGGCTCAGGATGTATAGTGTCAGCAGGAGGCATCTGGAATCAGTGTCTGGTCCCAGGGTCCCAGGAGGGCTCCATCAGCATCTTTGCCAGCTGCATCCAGACCCACCCTGGGGAGAGGTTGCCAGATCCCAGCTGTGCCACCTCTGCCCAGTCACCCACCCCCCAATCTCTCTGCAGTTCCCTCCCAATGACCCCAAGGTGAAGACTCAAGGGAAGTGCATGCCTTTCTTCCGAGCTGGGTTCGTCTGCCCCACTCCACCCTATCAGTCCCTGGCTCGAGATCAGATTAACGCTCTGACCTCCTTCCTGGATGCCAGCCTTGTATACGGTCCTGAGCCCAGCCTGGCCAGCCGCCTTCGAAACCTCAGCAGCCCACTGGGCCTCATGGCTGTGAACCAGGAGATCTGGGACCACGGACTGGCTTACTTGCCCTTTGACATCAAGAAGCCAAGCCCCTGTGAGTTCATCAATACCACCGCCCAAGTGCCCTGCTTCCTGGCAGGTGAGTCCAGGCTGGGAACAGAGGGGCCCAAGGACTGGGAGCAGAGAGAGACCAGAAAAACTTCAGGAGGCTGCTAGGTAGCTTCCAGAGAGGCTTTACTGCTGCTGCTTCTCGCATGCTTTCTGGAAAAATGCACACCAAGCCCCCATTGCCTCTGGCACTGGTCCAGGACTGGTAGAAGGGCCCGGATGAATACAGAATCTAAGAACATGTGTTCACCATCAAACAAACAAACAAAACAATTAAATCCAGAGAAGCACAAATAAGAAAAACCTACCACCCACAAATGATCATTGTTAACATTTTTAATGCCCACCTTTCCAGGTTTTTTTAAATCATAGATATAGTTCTACATTGTTTTACATAATTGGGGTTATACTATCAGTTATGTTCTATAACCTGATGTCTTCACTTAATATGTCACATCATTAAATATTCTCCAGCATGATTTTTACTGGCTGCCTGATATTCCCTGACATACATTATCATGATTTATTTTCTCAATCCTATTTAGAAACACTTAAATCATTTCTAGTTTTCCTGTTTTTTTTAATTTTTATGTTTTATTTTTTTATTTTAATTTTAATTTTTACTTTATTGTTTTTAGGTAATGAATATCCTTGTTGATGAATCTTTGCACTCATTTAAAAAAATTTTTTTAATGTTTGTTAATTTTTGAGAGAGAGCACGAGCAGGGGAGGGGGGAGGAGAAGAGAGAGGGAGACACAGATCGGAAGCAGGCTCCAGTCTCTGAACTGTCAGCACGGAGCCCTATGTAGGGCTCGAACTCAGGAACTGCGAGATCATGACCTGAGCTGAAGTCGGATGCTTAACCGACTGAGCCACCTAGGAGCCCCTGGACTCATTTTTAATAATTTTATTAAGATAATTTGTTAGAAGAAGAAATTTTAGATTAAGAGGAATGCATATTTTTAAGGCTTTTTATAAACTTGGTACAAGGCCCCTGCTCCATACAACCTGTGCACAACCAAAGCCCCCCAATTCTGTTCATTCTGGGGGCCTCATGTCCTCCTGGTCCTCTTTGCCTTGGGCTCCTGGAGGCCTTTCCTCTTCCAAAAATCTACTGTGTCAGGATAACCCCCGCCCCCGCCCCACCCACCTGGACATGGCAGAAAGCCAGTCCATAGGCCCAGATCTCTTGGGTAGATCTCTTCAATTCTGTGTTCACACATATCTCACATCAATCCAGATACAAAACTGAGCCCTTTCCTGTTTTCCACAAAAATATCCGGTAAGACCAAGCATTTGGGAATTTAATAGACTTTTCCTAAAGATTAGAGGACACAAGAAATCCCCTTGTGAACACCTGGTCTTTTGCCAGTTAGTTGACCTCCTATCCTGTCACTCTCTTCTTTCCTTTCTTCCAAAGGCCCCCATCTCTAGATACTCCTCCCATTGTTACATGGACAAATTCGACCCTACCTAGGAACCTGCCCTCAAACTCCCATTCATAAAACTTTTCAAAGTTTCTCTCCACCAAAAGCCCTTATCTGTTTGTACTGCCCCATCTTAGAAGGAGTTGGGATTGTAATTAGCAAAATTTTCCTTTTTCATGTCATCTGTAGTTTTGAGCACAGTCTTGTGCAGTCAGCCTTCTTATCCCCGTTTTCACAGATACAGGGACTGAGGCTTAGAAATGCCAAGTAACTTGTCCAAAGTGACCCAGCTAAAAATCATGTGTGTGGAGCTGAGATTCAAACCTCTGAATCCCAACCCCCATCCCATTCCACTTGACTTCCCTTAGGTTAACTGGAAGGAGGGGCTTAGGAGAGGGTCCCTTGGGGGCACTATCGTGTGTTTCTTTGTGCAAGTTACTGGGTTTTGGGGCTACTCAGGGGGAACCAACCTTCCTGCCTTCTGGACTTTCAGGAGATTTCCGAGCTTCCGAGCACACCTTGCTGGCCACTTCCCACACCCTTTTTCTGCGAGAGCACAACCGGCTGGCCAAAGAACTAAAGAGACTCAACCCTCACTGGGATGGAGAGAAGCTCTACCAGGAAGCCCGGAAAATCCTGGGAGCCTTCATGCAGGTACAGAAGCCCAGGAGCACTACCTCCCTCACCCACCTAGCTTCTGCCCCCCCGCCCCACCACCCCTGCTCTGCCCACAGCCACCCTCCAGCTACCTCCTCTGTGTTCCGCACCTCCTCTTCCCTTCTCCTCCGCTGCTTCCTTCCCACTGTCTCATTATTTCAGCCCTCCTTCTTGTTTCTTTAGCTTCTCTGCCCCAAAATGAATCCCTGAACTCAGAGTGTTGGAGAGTCATTTGTCTGTTGGTCACTCAGTGTGCCTGCCCAGATGCCACCATCACTGGGACCAAAGGCTCCGTCTCTCCTGGGACTGACTGTTGCAGAGCTCTTTGGGTTATTTCAGTTGGATTGTCTTCTTTTTCAATTCTCTGCACCTAAGCCACATGTCACAGGCAGAGTCCATTGCTATTGTAGATTGGCTGATTGACTAACTAGAATTAACTGTGCACATATTTTTTAAGCATTTTATTTTGAAATTATTATAGGTTCTCAGGAAGTTGTTAAAAAAAAAAAACAGTACACACACCCAGCCTCCTCAGTGCTAATGTTTTTGCATAACTACGGTACAACATCAAAAGCAGGACATTAACATTGACACCAACCAAAGGTCTTATTCAGATTTCACCAGATTTAAATGCAATCATGTGTGCGTGCGTGTGTGTGTGTGTGTGTGTGTGTGTGTGTAGCTCTGTGCAATTTTATCACATGTGTAGTTTCATGTAACCACCACCACAATAAAGATACTTCACTCTCCCATCACCTCAGGACTCCCTCCTGCCCCCCTCTGATAGCCACATCCACCCTCCCCCTTCCCAGGTCCCTATCCCCTGACAATCACTAATCTGCTCTTCATCTGTACTGTTTGGTGAATGTTACCTAGATAAAACCATGCAGTATGTATCCTTTTGAGGCTGGCTCTTTACATTCAGCATAATTGCCCTGAGGTTCATCCAGGCTGTTGTATGTGTACAGTCCCTTCCTTTTTGTTGCTGAGTAGTATTCCCTGGTTTGTTTAACCATTTACCCAGTGAAGGACATCTGGAGAGTTTCCAGTTTGGAGCTATTATGAATGAAGCTGCTATAGACATTCGTATACACATTTCTTCATGCAACTAAGTTTTCCTTTCTCTGGGAAAACTCTGCCCAAGTGCAGTGGGTCATATCGCAAGTCCATTTCACGTTTTAAAAGGAACTGCCAAACTATTTTCCGGAGTAGCTGTACTATTTTATGTTCCCACCAGCAGTGTATGAAACATCCAGTTTCTCTGCATCCTGGTTGTGATTTGTTGTCATTGTTTTTTATTTTACTCTTTCTGATAGGTATGTAGTGTTATTTCATTGTGGTTTGAATTTGCACTTCCCTAATGGCTAATCATGTTGAACATCTTCTCCTGTGCTTATCTGCCACCTGTATATCCTCTGCAGTAAAATACCTGTTCATATATTTTGCCCATTTTCAGATGGATTATCTTTTAATGTTAAGTTTTGAGGGTTCTTTATGTATTCTAGATACAAATCTTCCATCAGATATGTGACTTATATTTTCTCCCAATCTCTCATTTTCTTAACAGAATCTGTTGCAGAGTAAGAGTTTTTAATTTTAATGAGGTCCAATCAGGACACATTTTTTTTTTTTCTCTCATGGGTTGGGCTTTTGTGTCAAATCTCAGAACTCTCTGTAGTCCTAGATCTCCAAGATTTTTATTGGGTTTTTCCTAAAGGCTTTATACTTTTATGTTTTCCACTTAAGGCCATGATCCACTGGGGGTTAATTTTTGTATAATGTGTGAAGGTTAGGGTGAGGCTCATTTTCTTTGGCCACAGGGTGTCCAACTGTTCAGCACCACTTACTGAAAAGGCTATCCCTCCTCTAGTGAATTGCTTTTGTTCCTTATCAAAAATTTTTTGGGCATGTTAATATGAATTTATCTCAGAATTATCTATTCTATTCTGTTAATCTATGTGTCTATTCCTATACCAGCACCACAGTGTTTACTCTGGCTACACAGCAAGACTTACTATGGGGAACCATGATTCTTCCCACTGTATTCTTTTTCCAAATTGTTTTGGCTGTTCCAGGTCTGTCCCTTTCCTATATATTTTTAAATAAGCTTATCTACATCTACAAAAAAAAAAAAAAACCTTGCTGAGATTCTGATAGGAATTGTATCAAAACTATAGATTAATATAGGAAGAATTGACATCTTTACAATATTGAGTTTTCTAATCTGTAAATGCAGTGTGCCTAAGTGTTTAGGTTTTCTTTGCTGTACTTCATCAGCATTTGGTAATTTTTATCATACAGATCCTGTACATGTTTTGTTATATTTGTACCTGAATATTTCATTTTCTTTGGGTAAGTCATAAATGGTATTACATTTTTTCTGACCTGCCACTTGCTCTTTATCAGTGCATAAAAATGTAACTGATTTTTATATGTTGACCCTGGCCTTGCTGAGCTCAGTTTGGGGAGTTCTTCTTGTAGAATCCTTAAGATTTAAAAAAAAAAAAAAAAAAAAAAAAAGATTTTCTATGCAATCATGTCATCTGCAAATAAAGACCGTTGTATCTCTCTTTTTGTAATCTATGTTTTTAAACATTTTTTTCTCTTGTCCTATATCAGTGGCTATAATTTCCAGTACTGTGTTGAATAAGAGTGGTGAGAACTGGCATCCTTGTCTTCCTAATCCTAGAGGGAAAACATTCAATCTTTCACCATTAAGTATAATGTTTGTTGGGGTGCCTCAGTTGGTTGGGTGTCCCAGTTGGTTAAGTATCTGACTCTGGATTTCAGCTCAGGTTATGATCTCATGGTTCATGGGTTCGAGCCCCGCATCAGGCTCTGTGCTGACAGTGCAGAGCCTGCTTGGGATTCTCTCTCTGTTCCTCCCCTGCTTGTGGTCACTCTCTCTCTCTTCCTCTCTCTCTCAAAATAAATGAACTTTAAAAAAGTGTAATGTTTGTTGTAAATCTTCTGTGGATGCTCTTGATGAGGTTGAGGAAGTTCCGCTCCATTCCTAGTGTATGGAGAGTTTTTATCATGAACAGATGTTGAATTCTATCTAAGGTCTTTCTTCATTAATAAGACTTTTCTTCTTTAGCCTATTCTGTTTGCTTCAGGTTTATTTTACTCTTCCTTCTGGTTTCTTTCAGCACTTGGAAAATGCTATACCCCTTCCTTCTGGGCTCCATGGTTTCACATTGGTGTTCATTTGTAGATAGTGTGTCACTTCTCTTTGGCGATATTTAAGACTTTGTGTTTAGTTTTCAGAAGTTTAATTGTAATGCATCTTGGAGTACATTTCTTTGGGTTTATAATGTTTGGTATTCATTCAGCCTCTTGAATCTGTAAGTGTATGTCTTTCACCAATTTGGGGACGTTTCTAGACATTATTTCTTCAAATTCTTTTTTAGTCACCCCTTTCTTCTCTATGTCTGGGACTCCATTAATAGGAGTGTTAGCTCTTTTGTTATTGTCCCACAGAGCCCTGAGGTTCTGGTTTGTTTGAGGTGTTTGTGTGTTTGTTTTGTTTATTTTCTCTCTGTTGCTTAGATTGAGTTAATTCTACTGATCTGTCTTTAGTTCTACCCTGTCATCTCCACTCTACTACTGGGTCTTCCTAACAAGTTTTAATTTTAGTTAGTATTTTTCAATACTAACAGTATTTTTCAACTGTATTCTACAGTTTCAATATTTTTTTTATAAATTCTACTTCTTTGCTGAGATGGTCTGTTTTGTGTTTCAAGGTAACTTGTAATTGATTGTTGAAGCGTTTTTATGACAACGGTTTTAAAATCTTTATCAGATCGTCTCAGTACCTGATTCATGTAGGTATTGGCATCAATTGATTATCTTTCCATTCAAACTGTGGCTTTTCTGGTTCTTGGCATTATGAGTGATTTTTTAAATGGTATCCTAGATACTTTAGTTATTATGTTAGGAGACTCAGGATCCTATTTAAGTCTGATTGGGTTTAACATGTATGTCTGGCATACTTTTGTGGGCTTTAGTTCATATGACAGGTTTTTTTTAAGTTTTTTTAAATTTATCTTTGAGAAAGAGAAGCGGAGGGGCAGGCAGAGGGACAGAGGATCTGAAGCAGGTTGTCTGCTGATAGCAAATAGCCCAACACAGGGCTTCAACTCACAAACCTGCTAGATCATGACATGAGCCAAAATCGGACACCCAACTGACTCAACCACTCAGGCGCCCCCACCCCAAGTGACAGTTGTTTCCTGAGCCTTTGCAGTGCTATTCTGGTCTGCTTCATTCTTCTGGTGACTCTGGGGTTCACATTCAGTGCCTATGCACTGCTGCAATTGCAGGCTGATGCAGTCTGCAAGGCAGGAAGGCCCTTTCCTGGCTGCCTTCTGTTGCCCAGCAACCGTCTAGGGGAGCAGCAGCCACTGCACCTGGTCTCTTTATGGCTGTTGTGTGAAGAACAGAGAGATATGGGGTTTCACTGCTGCCACCATTGCAGGCATACCAGACCATCCACCAGCCTGAGTTGTGGACGGCTCAGAGCTTGGGTTGTGAAGTAGGTCTGGGGGCTCTCCACTAGGTTTCTGCTGGGTTCCCCCGTCCCAGTCCTTTGGAGAGAAAGAGCAGGCTCCCTTTGGCTCCTTTTGTGTATTCCTATTGGGGGTTCCAGGTTGCCAGGCTCTCCTGCACTCAGTCTGGGGGCATACAGGAACTCACTGTGCTGTCATTCCTCAAGTCCTGAGGTCGTCAGTCAGTCCACCTTCTTTCCAGCTTTGAAAGTCTATTTATGTTGTCTATGGAATAATTTCCAGAGTGTTTACATATATTTAGTGTGGAAGGTTAGGGGGAAATGAGTCTCCTCCATCTTGTTCTGGGACCAGAAGCCCCATGCACTTAGTTTTAACCATTAAAGAGACATATCCCCTTTATTTCTTCTCAAAAATCTCCATAATTCAATATTAATTTTTAAATTGGATCCAGAAATCTTGCTGCTGGAGATGTTGGTAGGAAATCATCCAAGGAATGAAAAGTATCTACCTAAAGATGATTTGAGTTAAGGTTTTATATTGGTTTGTTTGGGCTGCCATAGTAAAATATCATAGACTGATTAACAACAGGCTTAAACAACAGAAATTTATTTTCTCACAGTTCTGGAGGCTGCAAGACCACGGTATCAGCAGGTTTTATTTTTCCTGAGGCCTCTGTCCTTGGCTTGCAGATGGCCGCCTTCCCTCTGTGTCCTCACATGGTCTTTCCTCTGTATGTGTACCTCCCTAGTCTCTCTCTCTCTCTCTTCTGATAAGGACACCAGTCCTAACTGGATGAGGGCCCCACTCTTATGATCTCATTTAACCTTAATTACCTCTTTATAGGCCCTATCTCCAAATACAGTCACATTAGGGCTTCAACATATGACTTTGGAAGGGACACAATTCCATCTATAACACGAGCGGCCAGCAGAAAGAGGGTCATGATCAATTAGCAATGTCTGCTATGGTCACAGGAAGGGAAATGGGCACATATGCTATCCATTTGCCCTCCTAGATTTTTGAACACTCATCCCCCTCAGCTGCAGCTTCCTCCAGCCTCACTCTGCGGAGATTTAAGTGTTCTCTTACCCTTTCCTCATGATATGTATCCCCACCCCCTCCAGATTATCACCTTCAGGGACTATCTACCCATTGTGCTCGGTGATGAGATGCAGAAGTGGCTCCCTCCATACAGAGGCTACAACCAATCTGCTGACCCCCGAATCTCCAATGTCTTCACCTTTGCCTTCCGCTTTGGCCACTCGGAGGTCCCCTCCACCATGTCCCGCCTGGATGAGAATTATCAGCCTTGGGGTCCAGAAGCAGAGCTCCCCCTGCACACCCTCTTTTTCAACACCTGGAGGATGGTCAAAGAGGGTACGTCCTTTTGGGGAAGCACTGTCACCGGGCAGTCTCACTCTGCGGCCTGCTTCTAGGGAAGCCTGGCGTAGAAGCCAGACTCCAGGCACTTCCCCCGTGACCTTGGGCAAGTGAATTCACCTCATTGAGCCTCATTTGTAAAATGGGGACGATGGTACCTATCTCACTAGGATATACAAAAAATTAAGTGGCATAAATGTGAGAGCACCCCACAATGGTTCCTGACACACAGGGAGTGGTCGATATATATCAGTTATTATTCTTTCTCTCCTCCTCTGGCCTCGAAGGTGCCTGGGCTTTCCCTGCCTCAGGCTTCTCTGACCCCTGTACAAAGAATGCATGGGCTTGGGAAATAAATTGCTCTTTCCTGCTCTCCTCTAGGTCTTCCTACCTCCATCACGTGCCAAAGGTTGGCCCCAGCTCCCCTTTACCTTGAGTTGGGCTGTGTCGCAACTGGCTTTGCTTCAGGCCTCACAAGTCAGGGCCATTCTCTGTAGGCTTCCGCCACCTCTTCTCATACTTCCAAGTTCCTGGGGGGAACATATGGAAGGAGAAGGAGCAGGCTTTCTGAGCTAGAGCTCCAGAAAACTTCTGAAGCTTATAGGCAGGCCATTGCCCCAGTAATGCCTCTGTCTTCCCCACCCCAGGCCCCAGGCAGGCAGTCTGGACTGCCCTCCAACCCCAGCATACCCTGCAGGCTGCACCTTGCTCTTCTCTCCCGGCCTCCAAGCTGATGTTCAGCTGGCCCTACTTTTACCTGAGAAGAAATGTCTAGTGGAGGGGGAGGGGCCAGCAGTGGAAGATAGCTTCACGCTACCCACATCCCCAGGACGGCCTCTGGCTCTCCTTTGCAGGTGGAATTGACCCTCTGGTCAGGGGCCTGCTGGCCAAGAAGTCCAAGCTGATGAATCAGAATAAAATGATAACAGAAGAACTGCGCAGCAAGCTTTTCCAGCCCACTCACAAGATCCACGGCTTCGACCTGGCCGCCATCAACATACAGCGCTGTCGAGACCACGGGATGCCCGGTGAGTGGGCCTGAGGTCCTGTCTGGCCCAGGGAACTTTTAGCTTCTTTCTGGGGTTCCTGGGGACTCCCTTCCATTAACCCTAAGGATCTGACCAATTCTAAAACATAAGGCAGAGATACCAGTTTTTAAAATTCATTTTGTTCATCTGTGAAATGGCATCTTCCATTTTCCCTAATGTGGAGACAAGAGAACATATCTGATACCATCTTGGAGCTCCTCAAATGAAAAAGAGATCAACAACTGACTTGTAAAACCAGTTTAAAATCCCAGAAAAGTCACAGACCTAGAGCAGCGATGATAAAGATAGTATATGTCTAGTGCCGATTCAGATGACTGATCAGTAGGGCCTGTGTTGAGATGAATCAGGAGAGGAGAATAGAGGGGCTCCTGGGTAGCTCAGTCGGTTCAGCATCCAACTTGCAGTTTTGGCTGAGGTCATGATTTCATGGCTTCATGGGTTCAACTTCTGCATTGGGCTCTATGCTGGCAGTGTGGAGCCTGCTTGGGATTCTCTCTCTCTGCCCCTCCCCCATTCATGCTAGCTCTCTCTCTCAAAATAAATAAACTTAAAATAGAGAGACAGAGAAAGAGAGAGAGAGAGGACAATAGAGAGAAACCAATGACTATCGGACCTTTCTTTTATACCCATGAAAGGCAATTTAATGTAGTAATTAAGAGCCAAACTGCCTGGGTTCAAGTCCCAGCTGTGCCATTTCTAGTTATGTGACCTTAGGCAAGTTACTGAACATCTCTGTTCTTCAATTTACATATTTTTATGGCGCTTAGAATAGTGCCTGGACCCATAGTAAGCACCACATAACCTGCTAGCCGTCTCATGCCTGAAGTACCGCGAGTGTAAAACAATGGATCCCTGCTCACCCCGTCCCAAAGGCTAGGAGTCCAGACTTTCTGGGGCTGATGGAGCTGGGGCAGGTATGTCCCCAAGGGGGGCTGTGGTGAGAAGCTCCTGGGATGAGACAGCGTCAGCCCCTCTGCCTAGGGTACAACTCCTGGAGAGGCTTCTGTGACCTCTCACAGCCCCGGACACTCAAGGAGCTGGATGCTGTGCTGAAGAACAAGAGGCTGGCTAAGAAGTTACTGGATCTCTACGGGACCCCTGCCAACATCGACATCTGGGTTGGGGCAATTGCTGAGCCCCTGGTAAAGAGGGGCCGAGTGGGGTCTCTCCTGGCCTGCCTCCTGGGGAAGCAGTTCCAGCAGATTCGTGATGGAGACAGGCAAGTGAAACCTTGTGAGGAAGGCAGGGGTGAGCAGACCCTTCTGCGATGTGGACAAGTCCTGTGTGAGGACTAGTCCAGACCTCAGAGTGTTCCCAGTGACCTCCTTCCTTCCCCTTTGGCACAGTGGGGAGGGAGGGGCCACCGCCTGAGCTGTGTGGACAGACCCTGCTTCTGTCTCTGCAGATTCTGGTGGGAGAACCCTGGGGTCTTCACTGAGAAGCAGCAGGACTCTCTACAGAAAATGTCCTTCTCACGCCTTGTTTGTGACAACACCCACATCACCAAGGTCCCACGGCACCCATTCCAGGCCAACAACTACCCTCAAGGCTTTGTGGATTGCTCAGCCATTGACACGCTGGACCTTTCACCCTGGGCCTCAGTAGAGAATTAGGGGCTCAGATTTCCCAGCCTCCCACACTGTGCAGTTTTGCTCCCTTTGGTCCATGATGCCATTTCAGGCAAGTTCAGTGACCCCGTCCCTTAGAGCTGCACACCCCATCCAGGGCCTTCTATTCAACTGGGTTTCTTGACACTCACCAGATGCACACCTCGCTCAGACCCAAGGCCAGCACCTCTGCCTTTCCAGCTCTTCCACCTGAATCCCACTGTTTCCATGCCATCTGCTCTGTCTGTGGGATGTCACCCATCCTCTCCCTGCGGCAAGTCTTGACTGAGGCCATGGTCTTTGCACTCTTAACTTTCTTCCTCTCCTTTCAAACTAGATTGTGAGCTCCTTGAGCCAGAGACTTCTGTCTGCTTCCCAGTGTCCCCCGTGCCATCAAGCATGATGCTCAGCACACAGCAAGGGCTCAATAAACATCTGATGATTGACTGATGATGGTATGGTGGCAGTGACACTGTTCCCTTCCAAAAGCAGGCCTTGGGACCACTGCCAAATAAGTAACTAGATGTTTACAGTGCAGACACGTCTTACCACTAAGATGTGTGCATGGGTCTGTGGGGCAAGAAGGCATGGTTTGGTGAAATTTCAGAGTTCTCTAAGAAAAGTGGAAGGCAAGGGGCTCCTGGGGAAAGAAACAATGGCCGTAGATTGAGGGAGAGGGTTTGAAGTGCCATCAAGGGGTCAAACAGAAAGGTTGTCCCAGCCTGGATAATCCTACAGCTAAAGTTGATTTTTCTTCCAGAAATCCTTCTGGGAAATACCTCCTTCTTCTAGGGCAGTCCTTGGAGCCTGTGAGATCTCTGAAGGGGCATGGCCAGAATGTTCCTTGTACTGCTGCCCAATACATATTCATGTGTTCTTTTAAAATGACCCTCCGGGTAAGGTCAGCCCAGTCAGCACCTCCAGATCCCCTGACTGGTGGAGTGGATGGAGCCACCCTGTGGGAGGAGCCCAGGACCCCGAAGACTTGGCTGCAGTCCTGGCTCTGGCACCCACTTCTTCAAGCCTTTGGATGAGTCTCTTTCTTCTCTGAGCGCCCCTCTCATCATCAGTGAAATGGAGAGAAGTATTTCTCCTGCTATGGGAGGTCCTATTGTGGCCTGGGGCTCCTATGGGTACATAAGCCTCAGCATCCTGCACACCTTCAGGCTCCCAGCTGCCAGGGAAAGGGAGCCAGAGAGGCAGGGGAGAATCAACCAGTCTCAGACATAGGGCTCAAGTTCCAGGCAAGATTATTTGAGAAATACGCTCCTTCCCTTCCCTCAGCTCTGGCCCTGTCCTCCTGGGCCCAGCCATCTGATGTCTCTGCTCTTGGAAACTGGCTACATGAAGCCAAGACTGAGAGGGAGTCTACTGTCTTGAGGGCCTCTGAACCACCGTGCCAGGCTGCAGGGGTGCAGGATCCAGAGGCGCCCCATCATCTGGGAAGGACCTCCTTTCCCATGACACCTCTGTTCTTTCTCTCCCGCGGGACACAGTGTTTTGTTCCTGACACAGAGTGAGCACGTAGCAAGTATTTGCCAGAGCAATAAATGAACATAAGGGCCTGGGGACCACTGTTTCTGTTCTCCGGGGTGGCGTGGGTGGAAGGTGAGAGGCAGGATGGTCTGACCTGGCCCGGAGGCTTCTGAGAATTGACTGCCTTCCATGTGTGGGTCAAAGGACAGATCCTCGATACCTCACCCCCAGTTTACAGGCACAGACCACACTGGTTCAAACTGAGATCCCGGAGCAAGCCTCATGCTGAGGCTCCAGCCCCACAGCAGACATGGACAGAGTAAAGGTTCCCATCAGTGGTGTTTTATTATCATAGCCGTCAGGTACAAACAAATGGCACAAAAGGGCCAGTGCGTCCCAGTTCCTCTCCAGGTGGGCTCCTGTGAATAAGCAAGAGAACAGTGTGAGGAAGCAAACGGGGAGCCACCGAGTCCTGCTCACCTGGGCCCACACCTCACCCACCACGCACACCCTAACTGCTAATGGCCGTTCCTCCAGGGGTCACTGGTTCACTGTCAAGTGTAAGCTCCCCGAGGACAGAAAGTGTCCGACTTTCCCTGAATGTTTCTCAGGCTACACAGTGCCCGTCAGTAAGTGGTAAACAACTAGAGGATGTAAGTGGGGCCACTAACGAGCCAAGACAGCTTTTATTAGCAAAGAAGAAAACTCAAGCTTAGCGAGGTCGAGTAATTTGTTCAAGTCACACAGTGGAGAGCTGCGAAGTCAGGATTTTCGCGTAAGCAATCTGGCTCCTGAGCTTGTATCCATTCTGGTATCTTCCCTATACTTAATACATAAACAGCAAACACACACTCACATAAATGACACATATACGCAGCACACAAAACACTACCCACATTCACAGGAAACACACACATATGAAATGCAATTTATATACGTTGCATATGCATGCACACACACACACACACACACGAATGAATGTCTAGTCATTCATGTTCTTGGTCAGAACAGGGACGGGCTCACCTAGGGAAGGGAAATCCCTGTGGTCCCAGTGGGCCAGCCCAGGGACGCCCAAGCTTCACCTCACCACCATACCCCCTTACTCAGCCTCTAGTCACTCTGCCTCCAGGGAGTCAGGTCCAATGCAGGGAGCGTATTGCAGCTGACAAAGTCCCGGGGGAACGTGTTGGACATGAAGATGTTGTTCCTGGACACGGTGGTGATGCCCGTGTTGTCACAGATGATGCGGGACAAGGAGATCTTGGCCAGCGCCTGCTGCTGCTGCCTGGTGAACACGCCCTGGTTCTCCCACCAAAACCTGCATGGTGATACCCAGGGACATTGCACCCGAGGCTGTCCTTGGCTGGGAAGGCATCAGCGGGCTTGAGCTGCTCCCTGGATGGAAGAGGACCAGCACACACACCCGCTCCACAGCAGGAGATGGCTCCAGGCCCTCAGGCAGCCCAGGGGTTTTCAAAGGAGTGGTGCCCTCCTCACAGTACAAAGCACAGCTGCCCGGTTGCCTCCCCTCTGCCTCCACCCCCCACCCCGTGGCCTCGGAGGCCCCCCTGCTACACAGGGAGCTGGGCCCACACTCACGGACCCCTGTGCCCTGGCCCAAGGCTGTGACCATGGGGGTGGAAAGAATCTTGGGGTTGGTTTATAATGTGTCCACCCAGAGAGGGACACCTTTCTCTAATCTTCCCAAGGGCACAATACAGGCTAGGTAAGAACCGGGTATGACACATGTCAGGGCCACGATGAAACGACACTAGTAGGAGAGGCTTGGAGACCGTTCAGCAGTGAGTGACTGCTGTATGGTGGCACCCTGAAACCAGGGAAGGCATCGGTAAGACTTGCAGTTTCTATGTCTCCCTTCACACCCATGGCTCCAGGCCCCTCCTTGCTGTACCCCAGCAAGTTCAGGGCGCATTTAGGGATGACCTGGAGGCCCCGGAACACACTGGAAAGTCACGGATTCCTTCCTGCCCCTCACTTCACAGGAGAAAGTCAGGGCCCCAAGAGGTTGGGGAATAGGCCTGCAACCACACGGCGGGCCTGAACTGCTCGCCTTGCCTCACCGGTCACCGTCTCGGAGCTTCCTGAACTGGGTCCCAATGAGGCAGGCAAGGAGCGGGCCCACGCGGCCGTTGGGCTCCAGAGGCTCGGCCACACCACCCAGCCAGATGTCAATGTTGTCGGGGGTGCCGTACTGCTGCATCAGCTTCTCGGCCAGGCCCAGGTTCTTCAGCACTGTGGCCAGCTCGCCCACCGAGCCGGGCTGCGGGAGCCCACAGAAGCGCCGCCAGGCATTGTACCCTGCGGGGGCGGGGAGCGGGGGCTGTGGGTGGGTTCCGCAAAACTCACCTCCCCAACACGCCGTGGCCACATACAGAGGGACGTGAGGGAGAGGCCGCGGAGGGGCTTCTCCCAGGCTCTAAGCCCCGAGAGAACCCTGAACTGAGGGGCCAAGACTCTTCTCTTTCCCTTGCCCTCCCACTGTGAGGAAAACCCAAAACTGCCCGGAACTCCCGCGGGGTCCAAGAATAGGGACATCTCATTGTCCCCCTCTGAAGATCTCAGATCTGAGGCTTGAAGTGTGTCTAGAAGGTTCAGCCACACTAGCTGTCCCATAATGTAGGCACAGGCTTTGGGGTTAGGCTGACCTGGGTTCAAATTCAAGCTCTATCCCTGATTTGGCTGGAGAAGAGCCTGGGCAGGTTCTGAAGCTCTCCAAGCCTTAGTTCGCTCATCAGTAAAATGGAAGTGATGATAACCTCTTCCCCTCAAAGTTCATGTAAAATGAAGCAAAATGAAATGTGATGTAGACAGTTTTCCAGCCAGTGGGGAAGCTTGGGCAGCTGCGGGGCACTGGAGAGGGCAGGGCTAGAGAGTGGTGGGGGGCAGGGAGGCTCCTGCAGCCCCCTCACCTGGGAGGCCGTGGTCCCGGCTGCGCTGCATGTTCAGGGCAGGCAGGTCCAGCCCGATCCTCATGACCTGCTCAAACAACCGGTCCCGGATCTCATCCACCGCGATTTGGTTCTGGCGATTCAGCTTGGCAGGGGTGGCCATGAGGCCCCGAAGGATGGGATCAATACCACCTGGGACAAGAGGAGCAAGACTTGAGGAAGGATCTGGCTCCATATCCAGAGCTCAGACTGGACTCAGGGTTAAGTCCCAGGTGCAGTTGGGGGATGGCAGAAGAGGGCTGGGCACATGCAGCTCCTGGTGCCAAGGTCACCCCAGTGGGCAGGTCTTCACCAGGGAATCAAGGTCTCAAGGTATAATGCCATTCAGACTTGCAAGTTGGGATGCACTCAGGCCCTGGTCTCCTGGGTCCCCGAGAAGAAGCCAGTTCCCTACAAGCCACCCCACCCTTTGTTATTATATACAGAAGCAGTCAGGTGAACCGAGGCTGGAAAGTCAGATAGGATCCCCAAGGATGGAAGGCAGAGTATTTCTCCTGTCCTAGCTTCCTGCAGCCAAGCCCACCCCACCACATCCTCGGCTGCCAGCCCACTGTCTCCTGGCCTAGGTCCTGCTCACCTTCCAGCACTACTCTCCAGGTAGCAAAAAAGACCTTGCTGAGTGGAACGCGGGGGTTGGGCCCCATGGGCTGGTACTGGTTATTCAGGCGGAACATGAAAGGTTGGATGAGGGTGTGGCCATAGCGGAAGGCATTGGTGAAGACATTGGAGATTCGAGGGTCCACCGAGTCATTGTAGCATTTGTAGCGTGGCAGGTACTTCCTCAGGGCCTGTGGTCCCAGCACCAGGGGCAGGTAGTCCCGGTAAGTGATGATCTAAAGAAAAGTCACGCTCAGAGTGGCCTCTCCACGCCACCTTCTCTACAGAGTCTCCACCTGCACTCCTGGCTTGGGGAGCCCCTCCATTGACTATGGCCAGGGTTGTCTCCCACAGCACTGGACCTGGGTCCAACAGAGTGGCTTCTGAGTGGTGGCTTATAAACAGAGCTCTACTGCTTACCTTCTGTGTGACCTTGGGCCTGTTATTAACCTCTGTGAGCCACTGTTACTCAAATGTAAATTAAGGATAATTATGCTGCCCTCTGACTTAAAGGATTAAATAACAAAGGGCTTTCTTAGTCAATAGCTCCTTTGCCCTTGAGTTATTAATGTTTTGCTTCTCCTAATTTATAAGCTCCTGAGGACAAGGGTTGTAGCTCATTTCTCTGGAAATTACTCAGTGCCCAGCAAGCACTTGGCTCACAGTAAGGTTCCATACGTTTGTGGAGGTGGGGGAGGCAAAAAAGAAAAGGGCCACCCTAGATGATTTCCTCAGTGAAAAGAGAAGATATGGCACAGTCTCACTCTTGATTCTAGAGTCTGGAATTTTCTGTGAGGCTTAAATGAATCTCACTTAAGTTCTTGGTGCAAAGCAAAAACTTACCCTCAGCACCTGCAACTCTCTCCCTCTCTGGAGTCTGAGAGTATTGAAAAGGTGTGTGCGTGCATGCACGCAGGTGTGTGTGTGTGTGTGTGTGTGTGTGTGTGTGTGTGTCTGTTTACGTCTTGGGGAGAGGATGGGGGTATTGAAGTATCAAAAGTTGGGAGAGAGAACCAGGAACATTTTGCAGGGGTAAATAAAGGTGAGGAGATTGGGTGAGCTATGATAGAGCCAAATGAAGAGGTGAGTGGGTGAAGGAGCCAGGAGACGGGGGGGCCGGGGGGGGCGGGGGCACGGAGAGAAAAGGAGAGGCATTTATTGACCAGCTGCTACACACCAGGCACTTCAGACCCACCCCTTTAATTCTCCCAAAACCATCCCAATGGACAGGAAAGAAGAAATAGGAGCAAGCCTAGGAGAGAGAGGATGGAAGGCAAGTAACCTTCATCAGGCACTCAGTATTGCCAGGTGTTTTCATATATATCATTTAATCTTTACAGTGTCGTGGATGAATATGTTGAGGCTCAAAGCACTGGCCCAAAGTCACACAGCTAGGATGTGGCAGAGGCACATCTGCATCCCAAGCCTGCCACATCCCTGGCATCATCAATACTCAGGACGGCATACCTGGACCATGGCTCCCACGATCTTGCGAGCTTCTTGGTAGAGCCTCTCTCCATCCCAGCCTGGGTTCAGGCGCTTGAGTTGTGTGGCCAGCCGGTTGTGCTCCCGCAAAAAGAGTGTGTGCATGGAGGCGAGCTCGGGCATCTCACTTGAGCGGGGGTCCCCTTGGGGAAGCAAAAGCTACTGTCATTCCTAAGACCCATCAGAAAGGACTTGCTCCACAAAGACCCCCTCCCCAGCCAAGATCTGAAACCCAGACTTTGTTCCATCCATCTTTCCACACCATGTTCAGTTTACACCTCCTCCAGGAGGTTCCCCCTTGATGCCCTGGTCCACCATGATAAATTCTTCCTCTGTTTAGGGGCACTGCTGCTTGGAGATGCTCATTCAATAGGCATCAGATCTGCCTCATGACTTGCCACCTTCTAATGCCTGAGACTGGGAGCTCCTTGAAGACGAAGACCATGGCTTGTCCCTTTTTGTATCTGACCCTCCACCCAACTCACACACAGACACATGGAGTTTAACACAGTGCCTTCTACAAAGCAGGAGATCCGTAAACATTGCTTGGTTGACTTATTCTCTTGCTTCAGGCCAGACCAAAAAGTAGCATGCATGTTAGCACTCCTTACTTCCATGCCCATGTCAGACATAGCTAATGATCACAGCACTCTCTCCTGCTAAAATTGGAAGCAACCTCAGAATCCTTCTTAACACAGGACTCTAGAAAGCCACTAGCCACCTGATCAGAGTTGCCATCCTCGCCCTTACTACATGCTAATTTGCAGCCTGCTCGGGCTCCAGAGAACGGGGTGGAGGGTAGATTTTTACAGTCCACATCTGAGACTGTTAGAAAAAAAAAAAAAGAAAACCAAGTGAGACCCCTAATCCCTCCAGTCCTCCCCAAGCCTTCTCTGGAAGGGCCAGAGTTAGGACCAGGCCCGTTTAGCAGGACACTGGGTTCAGTCTTTATAAGTTCTAGAGGCTGGTGGGAAAGAAACTCTGGGAGCAGCTTTACCATCCCATGAGCTGCCAGAGGGCACGATGATCCAGACCCAGGACATGTGGCTCAACACCAGGATGGAGGCAGCCATAGGTCGCTGAGGAGTGCTGCTCTTCCTTCACTAGCCCAGAAAAGTCTCACAGGAGCCGACCTGGATCCTCCTGCCCAGGACCAGTGGGGGAGAGGCCACGGGGAGCCAGCCATCAGGAGAAGAAGTTGGGAGGCCAGAGGGAAGGGCCTCAGGACCTTTTTTGATCCACTATTGGATTTACAGTAAAAAACATTGGAAGTTTCTGGGCATGGGCACCATTATTGCTCCAACCATATCCCCAGGGCTTCCAGGTATTTAAATTTAAAATCTCACCTTCTCTAATTACAGGGAATCAAGATGGCAGGAGGTGATATTCTGGAGCAGCACTGTCCCATAGAACTTTCTGAATTGATGAAAATGTTCTACATCTGTGCTGCCCTATATGGGAGCCACTAGCCTATGAAGTTATTGAATGCTTGAAATGTGGCTAGTACAGCAGAGGAACTGAATTTTACTTTTAAGTTAATTTAACTTAAGTTCATTTTAATTAACTTAAATGTAAATACAAATAGCCATGTGTGGCCAGTGGCTACCATAGTGGATGATGCAGTTCTAGAGAGTGAGGGTGCCATGTCTCCTTAGTTGCCTGTCCCTGGGGACTCAACTCTCTGGCAGAGTCCAGAGGGAAAGGGAGAGATGTAGAAAGGGATGGACAGATGGAAAAGAAGCTCCTTGGCTATCCCTGGGTCTCCTTCTTAGGTTTGTTCTGTTTTTGTTTTTGTTTTTTGTTGGTTTTGGTTTGGGGGTGGGGGTTGGTCTGCTTTTTGGTTTTGGTTTTTGCTCCACCCAACTTGTTACCAAGGCAACTGGATTAGTATCATGAAGTTGATGAGGACAGAGTCACAAACAGCACCCCCGCCCCCAGCAGGGTGTGCCCATGCACCAGCCCAAGTTCCTACTCGTGGCTGACCTGCCAGGAAGCAGGGGATGCGCGCAGAGCGGTTGGTGAGGAGGCAGGGGTCATCATGCAGGTTGTCAAAGGGCAGCAGGGCCCGACCATTGTCACTGAAGCGGGTGTTGACGGCCAGCAGCCCCAGCTGGTTGGTCAGGTTTCGAAGCTTAGTGGCCAAAGGGTCCTCACTGCCATACACCATGCTGGCGTCCATGAAAGAGGTGAGCGCATTGATCTGGTTGCGGATGGTGATGTTGCTCTCTGTGCAGGCTGGGGAGGAGCGGAAGAAGGGGAGGCAGTCACGCTGGTTCCTGATGCGGGGGTCATCTGGTGGGATCTGTGACACATAGACAAGCCCCGCTCACCAAGGGCAGGGACAGAGTGGCTCTCCCCCGGTCCACCCCCCACCCCAAGGCCTTGATCCCACCTCCAAAGCAGCCTGGAACCCAGGACCAGACAGGGAGACCCAGACACCACAACGGGTTCCTCAGGACTTCTGGCCGCCCTCAGCCGGCAGGGAGGCCTCTCAAGTCCCACGGACGATCCCCGTCTGCGGTTGCACCTGCAGAGTGCTTCTGAGCTAAGGGGTGATGACCAGGACTCTGGAATGGGGGATGTGCACCCCTGGAAGAAGAGCCAGCCAGTCCTCACCTTAACTTTCTCTCCCTCTTTCTCTCCCCCAGTCTGCCCCTCCCTCCCCTGTTCTCTGGATGCAGTCCCTACACTCGCAGTTGGCTTTTTCTTCCTTTTCTTTTCCTGCCCCCCCCCCACCCTTCCCCGTCGTCCTTTTCCTGTCCTTCACTCTGGCCCCTGCCTATCTCTCCTCTTCTCTCTCTCTCTCTCTCTCTCTCTCTCTCTGCCATTCTCCTTCCTTTCTCTCCTCTCCCACTCCCCTCCAGCCCTCCAGCCCTCCAGCAATGGACAGCCCAGGCTCTGTGCAATGTGCCCGGATGCGGGAAGGTGCCCCTCTCTGGTCAGAGGAAAGGGGGACTGAACATGCAGCACCTACACGCGGAGGTTGGAGCGAGGCAGGAAGGTCCTGCGCCAGGGAGGCGGAGGGGAGTGGGTGAGCAGGGTGAACCTTACTCAGGAGCTGGGGAAGGGGTTCAGCACAGAGGGAGATGGCCGCTTGCAGGAATCATGGCCCCTATCCCCACCGGGCAGGCAGCGGCGGGGCAGGAAGGAGGAAGCACCTTGAGCGGGAAGCAGGGAGGCTCCTGCTCGCAGCTGGTCTTGCAGTCGACACTAGTGATGAAGGACGCCAGGGCGCCGGGATCCGGGCTCAAGTCGAGGTCGTGGTCGATCAGCTGGCCCCACTGCACGAACAGCAGCGAGCGCTCCTGGTCCGGGGTCAGCTGCTCCGTGGGGAAGCGCACGATGGCGTTGGAGACGGCGCGCGCCTGCGGGACACGGGGCGTCAGGGGCCGCCTGGGGCCCCGCGCGCCTTTGGGCCCGGCCTCGCCCCCTCTGTCGGCCGGTGCTCACCAGGGGGACCGGGAAGCCGCCGCGCTTGACCCCGCGCGTCCAGCCGAAGGGCAGCGAGAAGCCGTCCTCGTACTCGGCCGGCAGCCAGCGCGCGAAGGCGCGGTTGGAGGCCCCCAGCGTGGGACTGCGTCTGCAGGGATCGGACGGGGCGCTGACACGACGTAGCGCCACGGGCCGGTGGGGGACCCGGACGCGACCCCGCGTCCGCCGCCCGCCCCGGGGCCGCCCCCAGCCAGCAGCACCTGTTGTTGCACTGCCCGGTGATGGTGCGGTACTTGTCGTTCTCGGGGCACGTCACCCCCACGTCCTGGTAGGCGCAGCCGCTGGACTTGGACAGCAGATTCAGCTGCGCGGGTGTCAGCACGTCTGAGGCCGGGGAAAGAGGGATGTGGGAATTGAGTCCCTCCCCCCCATTTCCTATCTTAAGCTGGGGAGCCTTGATTTGGGGGCACAGAGAGGAGACTCCGATGTGCCTGAGCCTCCCCCCGGGAAGACGGGGTGGGGTGGGGGGACGGAGGGGGGCACTGGGAGATGCCTGAGGTCCCGAGTAGAGCAGGAGACTGAGGTTGTAGGGGCAACGGTACCGGTGATGTTGAGGGGCCCTGGCCGCAGAGGCCGCAGCTTCCTCTCCAGCAGGCTTAGGGCCACATGCAGATAGTCAGCAGCCCTCACGGCTGTCCTGGTGGCTGCCACCGGCTGCTTGAAGTAGGACAGGAGATCCATGGGGCTGGCCAAGCCACTGCGAAGCTGCTGCTTGATGCTGTTTGCAGAAGGGAGGAGTGAGGCCACAGAAGGTGGGGGCAGAGACACTCAGCAGAGCCCGCAGGACAGTGGAGACAGACCCACGGACAGGAAGCAGGTTTCTGTTTATAAACGGACTACGGACCTGGGTATCCAGACAGAGGCAAGGCCATGGGGAGTGATGTTCTCAAACCCAAAGACACAAAGACTGACAGGCAGACAGAGGGTCCCCATCCGTACCCACGAAGTCCCTGCATCAAGTTCCTTCTCCAAAAGACCTGGGGCAGCCTTGCCCAGAGCTGGGAAGTGCCCAGTAACCCACCTCTCCCGCTGTTCCTTGTAGGCCGTGTCCACTAGCCGCTTGGCCTCCTCCATGCAGGTCAGCACCACAGAGGTCTCCACCGCCTCCGGGACAGCTGTCCAGAACAGGAGTCACATAAGTCAGGAATAGGCCCCAGAGCCGGGGTGGCCTGCGCTGAGGAAAGGGATCCTTGGGACTCACAACCACCCCCAACACACCACCTTTTCCCCTTCTTTCTGCCCTGTTACCTGGACCGGCACCCTCAGAGGGCTGGGGCACCGCCAGAATGGCCAGGAGGAGCCCTGCAAGCGCCAGCAGCAGCTTCATCTCTGCAACAAGACCCCAAGCCCAGTAAGTCCAAAGCCCACAGTGCATTCGGGAGAAGAGAGCCCCACCATCCCTCTCCTTCTGGCCCTTCACTCCCACCTTCATACCCCTGTCCAACCTCCATGGGTCCTGCCTACCTCCTGGACGGAGGGGTTCACAGCACGCCTCTTTCACCAGCTTCAGTCTCTCAGCCCCTCAGGACCTCACCTCTGAAGTTCACCTGGCATTGGCCATGCGGTTCAGCTGAATCCAGGCCTTTATGTCCTCTAGGCTCAGTGGGGGGGTGGGGGGTGGGGGAGTGGGGGGGCAGACAAAACCCGCCCCTGGAGACTAAACGCTCTCTCCTCCCCCACTGGGGTTGGGGTGCCCAGAAGGTGATCGCTTCTATGGGAGAGAGGGACAGGAAAGGAGAGACCAGAACTGTGCCCAGCCTTTGAACTTAGCATTCCACCCGAGTTTCTCAGCTCCCATTGTGTGCCTGGACAATTGTTGTCCCCAGGTATATAGGCAACTAACCCCCCTCCAAAATTCTGTTTATTTATTTATTTTTTTAATGTTTATTTATTTTTGAGACAGAGAGAGACAGAGCATGAATGGGGGAGGGGTAGAGAGAGAGGGAGACACAGAATCGGAAGCAGGCTCCAGGCTCTGAGCCATCAGCCCAGAGCCTGACGCGGGGCTCGAACTCACAAACCGTGAGATTGTGACCTGAGCTGAAGTCGGACGCTCAACCGACTGAGCCACCCAGGTGCCCCCAAAGTTCTGTTTAAATTTAGTGTCCAGGGATCCTTGGAAAGGGACAAAAGTCAGGAACCAAGAGCCTAAGGAACTATGGGAAATAGAGTGACCCCAGAGGAGGAGGGAAGGTGTAGGGGACTCTTGGAGTAACAATCTGATCAGCCTCGGGGGGTTGTCCCCCACCCCCAACAGTACGCTGGCCCTTGGCAGCCCCCCCATTCTTGGCGAAGGCTAAAGGGACAGGAAATCTGGCTGAAGACCGTTGGATTTCACAGGAAAGCCTGGGGGCTACAGGCTCAGGACCAAGGTAACTTCCTCTATCCCTCTCCTCCTCCCCTTTCTTCTGGGCTCTGGGTAGCCGGCTATCTTCAGCACTCCTGCCACCTGCTCCTGGATTTCAGGAACCAGGAAACAGCAGAGCTGGATGTGGTTAATGGTCAGTTAGGTGACACAGCCCAGGGCCTCTCTGGGATCAGGTCAGTGCAGTTAAGAGGACTGGGGCTAAACTGTAGGATAGCTCTGGAATAGAATGAGATAGTGCTTCCCCTGAAGAACGCTGGCAATGCAGCTGCCATTCTCAGGCAGGACAAGTACCCCATGACTAATGGCTGTTTGTCCATCTCCTTGGGCCCTTGTTAGGCTCCCCTGTTATTTGGTCTAGCCACACCTCCTACCCTGGCCACCTTCCTGCCCTCACTCTTGTCATCTATGCTCAGACCACATCTTGACCGAGGAACAAAGGACAGCAACACATCCAGAACACCCTCCTGGTATGCCCACAGATCCTGTCACTTGAGGGAAGTGGAGCCCAGTGGAGCCCATGAAGGAGGAGGCCATTCTTCCAGCCTGGCTCTGCCAACAACTTGTTATGTGTGAACTTGGACAAGTGGCTCCTTGTGAATCAGATTCTAGAATTTTATACTTTTGAAAATACTTTTTTTAATGTTTATTTATTATTGAGAGAGAGAGAGAAAGAGAGCACAAGTGGGGGAGGGGCAGAGAGAGAGGGAGACACAGAATCCGAAGCAGGCTCCAGGCTCTGAGCTGTCAGCACAGAGCCCGACGCGGGGCTCGAACTCAGGAACCGTGAGATCATGACCTGAGCTGAAGTCAGATGCCAACCGACTGAGCCACCCAGGTGCCCCGAAAATACTTTTTTTTTTTTAAATTTTTTTTTTAACGTTTATTTATTTTTGAGACAGAGAGAGACACAGCATGAACGGGGGAGGGGCAGAGAGAGAGGGAGACACAGAATCTGAAACAGGCTCCAGGCTCTGAGCCGTCAGCACAGAGCCCAACGCGGGGCTCGAACTCACATACCGAGAGATCGTGACCTGAGCCGAAGTCGGACGCTTAACCGACTGAGCCACCCAGGTGCCCCCCGAAAATACTTTTTTAATCCTACAAGTAATATATTTCCACTCATGAGAATTTAGAGAACACAAGCAAAAATAAAAATAAGTCAAAATCACTTATAATCAAGTGAGGTTATGGGTAAATTTTTTCTTTCCAGGCTTGTCATTTTTCATACAAATAAGCAGGAAGAAAATAATTCCTCATAATCCCACTACTCGTAAATAACCCCATTTAACAATTTGATATCCTATATGTAGATATAATATGTATTTTTTTTTTTTTTTTGGAGAGAGAGAGAGAGCAGGGAAGAAGGGCAGAGGGAGAGAGAGAGAATCTTCTTTTTTTTAAATGTTTATTTATTTTTGAGAGAAAGAGAGAGAGAGAGAGAGAGCATGAATGGGGGAGGAGCAGACAGAGAGGGAGACACAGAATCCAAAGCAGGCTCCAGGCTCCGAGCTGCCAGCCCAGAGCCCAATGCGGGGCTCAAACTCACCAGCCTGAGTCAAACTCATGACCTGAGCCAAAGTTGGACACTCAACTGACTGAGCCACCCGGGCGCCCTGAGAGAGAGAATCTTAAGCAGTTTCCACATTTAGCATGGACCCTGACACAGGGCTTGATCTCACGACCCTGGGATCATAACCTGAGCTGAAATCAAGAGGCAGACACTCAATCGACTGAGCTAACCAGCTGCTCCTAGATATAATATGTATTTTAAAATGTGATAAGAGCATACTCTAAATTTTGTCTTACAACCTAGTTTTAGTACCTAACAATTTAGCCTGGACATCTCTCTATGTCAATAAATATAGACTCAGTCCATTTGTATATCTGCATAATATTTTGTATGAAGTACTATGTACTAGTATATGAAGTACCAGTATTATTCACTAATTCCCTCTTGTTAGATACTTGGGTTGTTTCCCATTTCCAGTGTTATAAGCAGTACTAGGGTCAACATCTGTGGGGTTAAATCTGTAGTCCTATCTTCAGTTATTCCCTCAGGCAAGAAGTTCTAGATGTAAAATTGATGCATATTTGGGTAGCAACATTTTTAAGGCTTTTTAAAAAAAAATTGTCAAATGGCCTCACGAAGATTGCACCTCACCCTTCCATTAGCCATGCCTGAGCGCACCTGTTCCCCGTTGCCCTCATCAGCTCTGACAATTAGCGTCCTCTTACCCTTTCAGGGGAATTGTCAAGGCTCAAGAGGACAGAGATAAGCCCCATGCAGCTCAGATGAGAGAGATGGAGCTCAGTGAGGGAAACGACTGTGTCAAACGCAGCAGTGTGGCACAGCTCAGAATGATCTAGCTGTCAGGTCTCCTGACTTCCACACCAGCACTCTTCACCCGGTGGCCTCTGCATCCTCACTCCTGACCTTTCTTTCGGGCATTTATTCAACAAGTACTGAGCCCTTGCAGGGGCCGCTTGCACTGTGCTGGCCACTGGGCGTACCCCGCTGAGCACAGTGCGGGCTTTGTCCTCAAGGAGCACACAGGAGAATACGGAAAGGCAAACTGATGGCACATGAGAGCCTTGTGCGGTGTTCTTTGGGGGCATCAAAGAGTAGCACGTGGACCAACTGGAGGTACTTAGGAAAGATTTCTTGAGGAGCTGGTGCTTGAGACAATCTTGAAGAATGTTTAGAAGTTGACCAAGTAGGGGCACTTAGGTGGCTCAGTCGGTTAAGCACCCAACTTCAGCTCAGGTAGTGATCTCGCGGTCCGTGGGTTCGAGTCCCATGTTGGGCTCTGTGCTGACAGCTCAGAGCCTGGAGCCTGCTTGGGATTCTGTGCCTCCCTCTCTCTCTCTGCCCTCCCCCACTCACGTTCCAGCTCTGTCTCTCAAAAATAAACATTGAAAAAAAAAATTAAAACGGGGGGGGCACCTGGGTGGCTCAGAGTTAAGTGTCCGTCTTCGGCTCAGGTCATAATCTCGCAGTTCGTGAGTTCCAGACCTGTATTGGGCTCTGTGCTGACAGCTCGGAGCCTGGAGCCTGCTTCAGATTCTGTCTCCCTCTTTCTGCATCTCCCCTGCTCACGCTCTGTTTCTGTCTCTCAAAAATAAACATTGAAGAAAAAAAAAAAGAAAAAGAAAAAAGAAAAACTAAAGCCTTTTCAACGAATGATGTTAAAATACCCTTCACTCTCTGCTGCTGTGCAGGTGGGAGAATTCTTAAGATGTACAATCCCAAACCACCTGCTTTTGGCTCAGGGCTGGAGCCGTGGGCTTGCATTTACCTGCAGAGACTTGAGATGCTCCTTGACTTTTACAATGTTTCCCACCACTTAATAATGAATCAACTGGGCTGACCGCAATGCTGTCCAGTCTGTACCTCTGCTGATCCCTCATGTAGGCCGTGTTTATTTGAGGCCCAAAGGGCTTCTCAGCGTGCAGAGTAACCAGAAGGAGACCATGTCTGTGGGAGGAAATATTCCAAACAAGCCTAGTCCCTTAAATTACCCCCAGTTCCCATCCCAGGGGTGGCCTCTGGAGGGCGCTGCAACTACTCCATCTCAAGACTATAGTCCTGGGAGGAAGTCCGCCCCCCCCAAACCCTCCCCGCGCGGGCGCCTTCCCTTCTCCCCACTTACCTTCCCAAACACCCCCACCCCAGGGTAAAGTCCAACTGCCTGTGGGATAACGGGCCCTCTGCTACTGCTTGCAAAACAGTGCGCTCTTTCTTAATGCTGTTTAGGAAACAGTTCAGTTGGGATTACCGCCAGATTTCCTGTGTGTGTGTGTGTGTGTGTGTGTGTGGTTGGAGAGAAGGAGGCTATGGAAGCTGGGCGGAGGCAGGGTCAATGACCCCTCAGACACAGCAATTGCACCTGGCCCAAAGACCTTCTTTTCTTGCTCTTTAAATTTTTTAAAATTAATTTTGAATCGTACAGGTAATACGTGGATACATTGTGAATAAAACTAAAATGTCACAAATCCTGTGAAAGCTCTCTTTAGATTAGGTTATTGCACCATCCCTAATTCCAGTCTCCTTCCTCCACTCCTCAGACCCACACCCTGTTGCCATTTTTGTGTTTGTCCCTCCAAGCCTTTTACTTTACATTCATTTATACATATGGATCTGTGGGAAACATTTGTCTTCCTTTGTTTTCCCACAAATGATAGTACATTAAACATTTTGTTGGGCAATGTGCTTCTGTCATTCAACAGGACATCTTGCAGATCTATCATATACTACTTAGAAAACAATCTCACTGTTTTAAAAACCTCTCGTACATTCTTCTGTGAAGTTATACCTCCATCATGCGACCATTCCTCTCTTGATGGGAACTGACATTTTCCCATTTTTTCACTATTAAAAACAATGCAGCAAGAAGCCTCTGTACACACACACACACACCCACACACCTTGTCCTCCAGGGTAAAGATTGAGAAGTGAGCCACAGGTTTGTGCATTTAAAATTTTTAATAAATCCGTAATACCAAACTGTCCGCCAGATTTATCAAAATTCTCAAGGGCAAAGACTGGAATCACATTATTCGTTCAGTTTTTATTTCTTTCGATAATAGCCAGCGTCTTTTTATTTGAATTAGCTGTTCTGTAAATGTCCTGTGTTTGGCGTTGTCCGTTTTTCTATCGGATTGTCATTGTTTTATTTATTTGTAAAAGTTACCATATATTCTGAATAATACTAATCTGTTAGCTGTTTTGTATATTGTTAATATTTTCCAGCCTGTAACTTTTCACTTGTTTTTTATAGGGTCACTAAAAAAATTTTTTTTTATGTTTATTTTCGAGAGAGACAGAGCACGAATGGGAGAGGGACAGAGACAGACGCACACACACAGAATCCGAAGCAGGCTCCAGGCTCTGAGCTGTCAGCCCAGGGACTGACACAGGGCTCAAATTCACGAACTGAGAGATCATGACCCGAGCGGAAGTTGGACGCTTAACGACCAGCCACCCAGGCACCTCTATAGGGCCATTTTTTACGAAGTGGTCAGATTGATCAATCTTTTCCTTTACGGATTTTCCTTTTCAGACTTGTTTAAAATGATCTTTCCTTTTTCAAGAACATAAACATACTCTCCTAGATATTCGATTTTCCACATTTAGATCACTAAAGCATCTGGAATTTTTGAGTGTGAAAAGTGTAAGTGCACAGTGCAAGAGTGGACTATATTCATTTCCAAATGGGTAACCAGTTGTCCCAATGCCTTCTGTTTTTTCCCCAACTGAAATGAGATACTGCCTTTTCTCACTTAACATAAATGTGTGTGTTTTTCTGGAATATTCTATTCTACTGATCTACTAGTCTATTGATTCCTATGTCAATATCATTGCAATTTCCCTAACTTTTTAATATTTTTTATTTCCATTAAGATAAATTCTTCTTCCTCATTCTTCTTTTCAAAGGAATCTTCAACATTCTAACATATTTACTCTTATGAATATTTCAATATCTAGTTCCATGAGAAATCGTATGGATATTTTCATTGATATTGTATTCAATTTATACATAAATCTGGTGACAATTGGTATCTTTAAGATATCGTCTTCCTATTCATATACATCCATTCATTCAACATGTTTCCCGAGTACCTGTGGTCCAGCACTGTTCTGGGAACTAGGAACAGAGCAATTACCAAATCACTCTCCTAGAATTTACATTCTTGCGTAACACAGTACATCATTTTATTTGTCTACCTTTATATTCTTCATTGAAATGTTATTGTTTTACCTTCTTGTTAGGTTTGTTCCTAAGTACTCCCTTTTTGAAATAGGTATATAAATTTTGTCATTAAGTTTCTCCACAGAACTTGTAAAATCGTATAAGTGTTTTCTTTCTTTAAAAGTTTTAGTATGCTTCTTTTAGTTCTCTAGAAGGCAGAGACATAGATCTGAAAAACACTGGACATTTTTAACCCCCACCCCCATCCTAGAAAGGTTGTGTTCTCTAATGAACAAGGTTTAAACAAAAAAATTTTAAGTGACTATTCAAGCTATTGTTAGTTGCAAAAAATAGTTCCCAAATTTGTTTCAGGTAGTATTGTAGAGATAAAGACAAGTCAAATGATATGATTATACAAATGTTGAATGGATATTCAATTAAACCCCTTTATACCTGTGGTTATTGGTAGTGGGGGTAGGGTAAGTGTCCATGAGACAAAGTTAAAAAAAAAAAAACACTAAAAACATGAAGCACTAAACTCAAAGTAAAAGAATGCAACAGCAACTCTACCAATCAGATTAGTTAAAATCGTAAAAAGCTAATAAAGCCAGCACCAGTCAGTATGTGAAAATATAAGTGCAGATTGGCCCCCACGACACGGGATGGCAATTTGACAATGTCAGTCAGAATCCAAACTGTACATTTGTTCTGACTCAACAATTCTACTTTCAAGAAGAAATGTATCCTTCAGATGCTTTGTTAGGAAATCATAAAGATACCTGCCCAAGAGTGTTCATTTCGGTCTCATTTCCAACAACCAAAAGACCAGAAACAAGCCATATGTCCATCAAAAAAATGTTTGACACACTGGTCATTCATATAATGGTGTTTTATGCAACCTTTGAAACTAATGAAGGTGGTGGGGGGGGGCGCTCCTGGGTGGCTCAGCTGGTAGAGCATGTGAATCGTAATTTCAGGGTTGTGAGTTCAGGTCCCACGTTAGGGCCTTCATAAAAAAAAATAAAAACTAATGAAGGAGGCCTACACATAGGAATACAGAAAGATATGTTGCCAAAAGAAAAGAGCTAGTTACAAAGCATATACCACATGATACAATTCATGCAAAACACACAGACACACATGCATGCTATGGGCATATATATATACATTTAAATATGCATAGAAAATCCTGGAAACAGGCACAGAAGCCTATTAAGTATGGTTACCATTTGGGGAATGGAACTGAAAGGGTTGGGTGGAGGGTGGTTATTTTAAAACCAATGCTCCTCTGATAGTTTCACAAAAAAAAAAAAAAATAACTTCATTACCAAAAAAAAAAAAAAAAAAGGCAAGACAAAACAAAACTAGTAACATCTCCCTCCACCTAACCTTCCCAAAGTAGCAAATTTTGATTTTTTTTTTTTACATAATCAGTGGTTTTGGATTACTTTTGCTTTGGTTTACTTAATATGAAGTCAAACACTACCAAAGATTGAAATGATAGCATCGGCATATGGGGTAAGCATTTTGCCTGTGGGAGACTTCAGTAGCATGACTGATAATGTGGCTAAGTATAAAACTCAAGTTCAAATTTCTTTCTCTTCAGCACTTGAAAGACATTGCTCCATTATCTTTACACATCCAGTACTACAATTAAGTTCTCTGTTACAAGTAGACTCAATTAAGCCCAATTTCAGGCAAAGCAGAATTAACATGAGCTACAGGATCCATCGGCCAAATCTGACTATGGAGATGTCACGGAAATGAGACACAAAAGTGAAATTGTTGGAGAAGAGAAAATAAAAAGAGCTGGTAAGGGGAACACAGACTAAGAGGGAGAGGGGCCAGGTTTCTCCAGCACGGGATGGGGCTAGGAGGAGCTACCCAGTCCCCCTCCTCTCTGCACGTTCTAGCCCTCATCAGATCAGTGCCCACCATGTAGAGACAGCAAGGCGGGGAAACAGCCCCTCAAGGCCAGCAAAAGTTTGTGAAAGGGGACGTTACATAGTGATGCTGGACCCTGGCTGGGCTGGGGAGTGGAAACACAGCTCCTTTCCTCTACCCTGACGACTAGACTATTATGACCTAATGGGAAGTTCTCACTTGGGCACAAGTACATGGAGAATCCCTAATGAGTAAGATTCCCCGGGTAAGTGCAGGGTGGAAACAGTGGATGAGCCCAAATTATAACCACAGAGTCTCTCTAAGCTGTGAGTCTCCCACCAACGCCCTTATCCGTGCCTTGTACACACTCTTCAAACTCAACAGGAGGGGGACATACCAGCTCGTAGGCTTTCATCCTCTATCCTTCTCCCAGGTCATGACCAAGTGAAATTTATCCCAGGAAACTCAGGTTGGTTTAACGCTGAAAAATCACTGAAATTTACCACAACTAAGACAGAAAACCATATAACCTCCCATTAGATGCAGAAAGATCGTTTGACAAAGTCCAACATCCATTACTGACTATTTAAAAAAAAACAAATCAAAAAGCCCAACTCTGCAAACTAGGAGTAGAAGAGAACTTCCTTGAATCTGATGAAGGGTATCTACAAAAATATATGTCACTAACATCATTATTCATAGTGAAAGACTAAATGCTTTTCTTTTTCCCTAAGACCAGGAACAAGGCAAGTGTGTCCACTCCTATAATTTCTATTTAGCACTGTACTAGAGGTTCCATCCAACGCAGTGGAGGAAGGAAGGAAGGAAGGAAGGAAGGAAAGAAGGGAGGGAGGAAGGAAGAAAGGAAGGAATGGAGGGAGGAAGGGAGAAAGAAAGAAAGACAGACCGAGACAGAAAGAAAGAAAGAAAAGGCATCAAAATTTGAAAGGACGAAGTAAAACTCTTTGTTTATATACAGTATGATCACATATGTAGAAAATTCTTAAGAACCTACAAAAACTACTAGAACTAATAAGTGAGTTTGGTAAGGCTGCAGCATACAAAGCCAAAATATAAAAATCAGTTGTATTTCTATATACTAAGAACAAAGAATCTGAAATTTTAAATAACAATACCATTTATAATAGCATCAAAAATATGAAATAATTAGGGGAGTGCCTGGCTGGCTCAGTGGAGCCTGTGACTCTTGATCTTGGGGATGTGAGTTCGAGCCCCACGTTGGGTATAGAGATTTTTTTTTTTTATTTTTGTTAACCTTTATATATATGAGAGACAGAGAGAGGCAGAGCATGAGAAGGAGAGGGTCAGAGAGAAAGGGAGACACAGAATCCAAAAGAGGCTCCAGGCTCTGAGCTATCAGCACAGAGCCTGACGCAAGGCTCGAACAAACTCACGGACTGTGAGATCACAACCTGAGCTGAAGTCGGACGCTTAACCCACTGAGCCACCCAGGTACCCCTGGGTGTAGAGATTATTTAAAAATAAAACCTTAGGGCAGCTGGTGGCTCAGTTGAGCATCCCACTTCAGCTCAGGCCACAATCTCATGATTCATGGGTTTGAGCCCCTTGTCGGGCTCTTTGCTGACAGTGTGGAGCCTGCTTGGGATTCTCTCTCTCTCCCTCCCTCCCTCCCTCCCTCCCTCTCTGTCTCTCTCTCTCTCTCTCTTTGTCCCTCCCTGATTCGCACTCTCTTAAGATGAATAAATAAACTTAAAAAGTAAATAAAATCGTTAAAAATGAAATAATTGGGGATAAATTGGACAGAAGATGGACAAGATCGAATTACCAAGAGAAATTAAAGACCTAAAGAAATGGACAGGTGTACTGCGTTCATAGGTCAGAAGGCTCAACATTGTTCACATTGTCCCAACTGATGTTTGTCGAGTCTCAATGTTGAGTTTGCCTTGGCCTTAGTAGTTGAGAGCCCCTGCAAGACAGGGCGAGCAAGGCTGCTGACCTGCAGGGATTCGGTGAGAGGGAGGGGGCACTTTGGTGGCTCCTCGCCTGGGCAGTGATACTTCTGGTTTCTCCTGGGTGTCGCCAACCACCTAGAGTACCACCTGGTCTCTGACCTACGCTGCCACTCTCGCTGTTGTATCTAAAGGCAGACGCCCTCGAGCTCGAGCCCCACTTTGGGTAAGCCCACTTCTCTATCTCTGCCCCTCATGGGATTCTCTCTCTCTCTCTCTGCCCCTTGCTCACTTGCTCCCTCTCTCTCTCTCTCTCAAAAAAAATAAATAAATAAAAAATAAAGACAGACACCCTCACCTTTGCCCCTGGGCCCCTGGGGAGGAGAATGTGCAACAGTCAGTTGAGCTGGTTGCTCCCCACACAGAATCTGGACTAAGCAAGCTGCCAGTAGCCCCCAGGGTTTCTTCTGCTCTGTCTGCGCCACCTCTAGGCATGGAGCAGCACACGGGGCTCACACACACACCCTGCTTTGAGGTTTCTGAGGACGTTCTCCCATCTGTTTTTCTGTCCTCTCTCTGCTGTTCTAGTCTACTAAGAGTCCCCCCCGCCACCGCCCTCCTGCTTTCAAGTGGAACTATATAGTTTCCTTGCATTTTTCTTACATCTGTTGTTTCTATGCACTTAGTATGGGAAAGTCAACATTGCAGGAGGTGTTCAGTCTGCCGCCCTGAAACTGGTGCCTTCTCTGGGGTTTCCCGTCCCCTCGCCAGGTCTCTTTCTCCCACCAGAACCCCGCCGCAACTCCAAACACCCGGCCCTGCCACCAGGGGCTCGGGAAGCTGCCACACCGTCTTCTGTGGAAAAGAAACTCAAGAGCTGCTTGGTGTTCTTGTCCATTGGTTTTGCCCCAGTCACCCTCGGATGTAACTTCTGAATTCCGAAGTCAAGTGCAAAGCCCAGCACGACCCGCCCCTCGAGGAGCCCTTTGCCGCAGTTAGAGCCCAGCATGGATTTTGTGAAAATAGACTTTATTATAATAAAATGTCTTTTTAAACAAATACCCCCACCATTCCACACCCCTGGAGACCAAGGCCGGGGGTGGGGGTTCAGTCGAACGATCTCCCACCACAGTGAAGGAAACATGCAGAGACACTCACCCAGCCGCAGGGTTAGAGGGGGTGGTGAGGGTAAGGGTGGAGAGCTCTCTATCCCATTCTGGACAGGGAATGTATGAAAATAGCTGCATAAATCTGTCCTCTTCCTCAGCCCCCAGACTCCAACAGGGGCCAGAGGAAAATGATGCAAACGAGAAGTTGAATCCAATGAGCAAAATAAGGCAAACCCAACTCCTGCTTTCTGCCCGCTGGCCCCAGGGCCTTTGGGGGTGGGACACACAGGGGCCAGGAGGCCAGGCTGGCAGGGAGGGGTGGAGCACTATGGAGCGGGGTTAGGCCCGCTTTGGCATGGCCTGTCTCCTTCCTGGGCCTGTGCGGTGGAAGCGAGGTGGAGGAGGCTGGACTGAGGCACTGAGTATGTACATATATACAGGGTTCCGCCCGCCTGCCCCATGGGGAGGGGGCTCCAGGGGATCCAGTGCAAACTTGCCTTCAGGGAAAGGAAGACATGTCAGGATAGCCTGCGCCATCGGAGCGGGGAGGATCAAAGAAGGGACTAGCATCGTGTGGCGGGAAAGTAGGCATAGGTGGATGGACGGGGAGTCACAGGTCCTGGCTCTGTGACTGAGGTGCTCAGCAACCTTGACCAGAGTGATTTCCTCATTCTGCGGCTCAGTTTCCCCTCCTATAAGAGGAAGGTGCCCCTCCAGAGGATTCATCCTTGAGGACTCATCTAGCTCTGACCTTCAAAGAGTCTCTGATTCCCATCCAAGTGCCACAGTGTTAACTCAGAAGAATGGGCGTCCAAGGCCTTCCCCACCCCGTGACCCCAGGGGCCTCAGCGGGCCGCTTCTGCCTGCAGGATGGGCCACAGCATCACTCCTTCTTCCCAGAGCCCAGTTTCCTTAGGAGCTGCTTTCCCTTGGAGAGGAGACCCCACACCTTCTCGCTTGTGCCCTGTGGCCCACCCAGTTCAATTGTGGGGAAGCTGCCAGGGCCAGGGGCACAGGACCAGACTCTGGGCAGTAGGGGCCCTTGTGCTGAGCTGGCCCAGTCCTGAAATGTGAGAGAAAAGGGACAAGGTCAGGGCCTGGCTCCCTGCCCCAACCTGACACCTTCGCCCTACAATCTCAGGTACTTACAGCCCTCCATGTCACAGACCCATGGTCAAGAACCAGAGCCCCACTGCCCCCCCTCACTTCCCCCAACACACAGAGCTCAGAGAGGTGAATGTGTATGATGATGCTGAGGGAACACTAAGCTGGGAGTCAGAGGGACAGACATAGAGTCCAGTTCTGCTTCCAGAACGTGGGCAAGCCGCTCCCCTTCTCTGGGTCTTCCTAAAGGGTACTGGGGCTGACAGAGCTCAGGAGTCCTCGGACCTACCCCTCGGGATGGGTGCCCCCAATTCCCCCATGTCACCCCCTCACAGCAAGGAAGACCAGGACCACTTAGAAGCAGCCACCGCCGCCCCCCTGCCCCACTAGGGAAAGCAGTTCCTGCACCGCCTCACAGACAGAAGCAGCACGCTCAGCCAGTCCAGCAGATGCAGTGCTCCAGTCCCATGAGGAGGAGATTGGGACTCTTCCTTAAATGACCTCTCCGAGGGCTGTGGGGAGCCAGGGCCAGAGCCGCACCACTCAGCCCCACCACTAGCTCTGGAGGCTGCCCTGCTGCCTCTGTCAGCATATGTCCCCTGCTGAACCTCCTCCTAGCTCCACTGGCAACCATGAATGGCTCCCCTTGCCACAGGCCCAGCCAGTGCCATTAGTGGCCTAAAGGCCAGGGATTGGGTGAACAGGAGAGCCACCGGGAAGCCTCCCTACCCCTATTCCCCATTCCCACATCCTTACCTCGACCTCCTGTCCCTGGCACAGCCCAATCAGATCTTGCCCGCCAACGAATTCCCCACCCCTGCCCTCCATTCCCTTCCTCAATGCCTGCCCCCGACTCACCACCACAGCCTGGCAGTCTCCTGGCCAGAGCCAGCCATAAAGCCCAGACCAGAGGCAGGAGAGCTGGGTGCCCAGCCTAGGACCCCCCAACCCAAGGCCCTGGTGACATGGCAGGGCCTGCCCTCAAAGAGGTTTGCCGGCACCTAGAGGCCAAGGTGTCTACCACTAACCAGCCACGCCTTCCCAGGGCTCCTTCCATAGCATCCCAGGAGGGAGGGGTTGCTGGGGAAACAAATGAAGGGGCCTCTGAGCCCCAGAGATGAATGGTTTGGGGTTATCTATGGATTTCAATCGTTTAAGCCCCCCTTTTATTCTCTCTGGCAGAGAAGATTGAGAATTGGAAGTAAAATCATGCATCTGATCCCCTAACAGGTCATGATGCAGAGGACAAGGGTGGGGAGACTATTATTACTGGTGGAATTACCATATCATCCTTCTGTCACCAATAATAATCACAATATTATAATACCATAGTCATATGGTATCATAATACACAGATGAGTCACAATATGGATGTTACACCACATTCTATAAGCCGCATGAGCTATAGAATATGAGGAGTCAGCTAATATGGAGTCAGCTAAAATGACATGTATTCCTATAGCAGCTGGCACTGCCCAAGGTAAAAACAAAAGGAGAGGATGATCCTGCACCCAGATCTGGCTCCACAGCAAGATCTCCCTCCCCCAATCCCTAGGAGAAAGCAGAGAAGCCAGGTCAGCTCCAGTATTCAGGACAAAGGAGTGCTATCTGATTATGGTGACGTAAGGAGTGGGGAGTCACATGAACAGAGGGGGCCAGTCCCCCACTTACATGTTGCTCTCTCTATATATATCTATCTCCATCTAGCACTGGACTCGTCTCCTCCTCACTCTCTGAAGAACAGGGAACAAAGAGAGGAGTTGGGTTATGGACTGACTCACATACTCCCTGCCCAGTCACCAGGTCACTCAGCTCACAGGAACTGGTCCTGCTTTGCACAGCCTTTGCTTCTGTAAATATTGCAGACAGATGCCCAGGGTTTCCCACTGGGGCCAGGACCCATCCCCTCTCCCTGCGCCGTCAGGCTGTTAACTCAGCTGTATTCCACCCACCCCAAGGAGAAGCAAGCTCTAAGAACAAGGACCCAGGAAGCTTGCTGGGCCTTGCTGGGCAACTGGCTTTAAAAGACACCTGGGAGACAGGGTAGGAGGTTCCCTGAAACCCGGGCTATGACTAGTTACAGGTGTGAGGGCTAGAGGGGTCCTTTTTCACAAGGCCCCTCACCAACATCAGCCCGCGGGGCGCGGGTAGCTGGGAGAGATGGGCCTGGGATCAGGGTCACAGCCGTCATTCCTCTGCAGAGAGCGGCACATACTGGGAGGGAGCTGGCCCTGGCAGGGCTCTCCCTCGAAGCCTCACTCTGCACAGTGCTCCCCCAGATTATAGCCAACTGCTCCCCTCCCACAACACTGTCTGAGCCCCCACCACCACTCTGGCAGGGTACAGCCCCAACTCCTGAGCTGGGAGCCCAGCTCTTCACTGACCTGACTCTCGGCCTGGGATGTCCCAGGCTCCCTGTCTGAGCTGCCCGCCTCAGGTCCAGGGCCTTCCAGGAAGTTGGATGGAACCAAGCCCCTCTGTCCATTAAGCTCCCCCTGGGGAAGAGATGCTGATGAGGCTCAGATTAGGAAAGAGGCCTCAGCCCCACCCCCTCAGCCCTGGATCCCCTGGGGGAACAGCCTGAGGTCAACATCACTGTCATGGCCTGGTCCATGTCAATGCCTGGTCCATTCCTCCAGGTTTCCTTCAGGAACCCTTGCTCATCCCTGTCCCTGGCTCTGGTAGAGCCCTCCCTGGAAGGGCTGGTGAAGGGGGTATATATAGCAACTCCCCGCCCCCCCCCCCATGTTCTCACATAGTAGAAACCATCATCGTCCATGTCACCGAACACAGTAATGATGTCGCCTGCCCGGAAGGGCAGCTCTGCCTGTGGAAAGCCCAAGAGGCCGACGTCAGCCCTGGGGAGGCCCTGCACCACCCCCTTGGCTGGGCTGTCTGTGGGGGTCCTCACCTCCACATCCATGTTGGGGGAGCTCTCCCGAGGGTTGTAGTCAAATGCAGCCACCATGGAACAGGAGGATTTCAAGCTGGCAGAGGAGACCTGCTGGGGGTGGCCTGCAGGAGAAGGGGGAGAGGACTGGGGACTCTCTGGACCCCCTACACCATACCATCCTCCACACTGCTGAGCCCCTATTCACTACCTCTCCACTAGCTGCAGCCCTTGGAGAGAGCCCAGAGGGGCCACCCAACCCCACCTCTCCCCAGTCTCCCCTGCACAGGAATGGCCCCTACCTGCACAGAGTTGGGCAGAGCCTTCTGCCTCAGCTGTGGAGAGAATGTGCAGGTGAGCCCTGCCCCTCACTTCCCTCCTCATCCCAGGCTGGGGGTGGTGCAGGGCAGGCAGGATGCTCGGTCTCACGCAGGGGATACAGGAGAAAAGATGTTCAGGGAACAGAGCCCAGCCCTTTGGATTTGGTAGTAAACTAAGACCCAGAAAAAGGTCAAGGACTTGCTCCAGGCTGCACAGAATTTACAGTCAGGTGCTTTTTGGAGCAGAGGCCCCGGCAAATCACTCCCCGTCCCCATTAAAAGGACACTCCCCAGTGGAGGGAATGGATGTGGATGAAGGTCTTCCCTAATTCCCTTTACCTGCTCAAAACCCCACTCATGTCTCCCCAGAAAGCCAAGCAGTGCTCCCCACCCCCACTCATCCTCACAGGCCCCAAGGGAGAAGGGGGTCTCACCCACCTTTCTTGGAGCGGCGGGGCTTGGGGGGAGGCCCAGCTGTGCGGGCTGTAGAGTACACAAAGGGACCATTCCCTGATCCAGAAAGGAAAATATATGTAAGAGAGAAACTGAGGCAAGGGAGGGGGACAGAATAGTGTCTCTGGAGTCTCCTCTTTGGACTGTGCCAGGGTTCTTGTGCTCAAGTTTCTAAAGGGCTTTCCTCTCCCATCCTAGACCTCAAGGACCCAAACTTCATGGCCCATCCCCTCTGCAACAGACCCCCGTTCCACGTGGCAAGCTAACTGCTGTGGCCACACTGGCCACACTGGTCTCTACAAGGCTCTACAGGTTCTGCTAGACTCCGGATAAATGATGTTCCCTGGACATACAGATGGCTCACGAGGGACTGAGTTGGAGCTGGGGTGGTGGGAGGTAGGTAAGGGACAGCAGCAGGACATACCTGAGCCTTCAGTGAGAATATCTGGGGACAAATAACCCCGCTGGAGCAGCTGCTGTCTCTCTGTGGGACTGTCCACAGCCACCTCAGCCACCATGTTGCAGGGGATGTAGCCTGTCCGACCCCCACCTTCACCGCGGTAGAAGCCATCGGCATCCTTGTCCCCAAACACCTGAAGGCAAAGACCAGTCATCTCAAGAGGCCAATATGGCTTGCTCCCTGGCTCCAAGGCCCTGAGCCCCACAGCACCACACTCAGAATTGAAGAAGAATGCTCTACCTTCTGTGGGTCGTGAAACAGGAAACAGGGGGAAACAGCCAAGAATAAGGATTCATACAGCATCACTCACTGCCTGCACATCCATCCCCCCAGCCCACCCCAGGCTAGATCTCTGTAACCTCTGAACAGCAGCAAAAAGCCTGGAGTAAATACTTGGAGACTCAGCGAAAACTGTAACGTTACCAGGAGCAGTCGCACTGTGCGGTGTGCCCGGGCCACTAAAGTAACCCACATGCCCTGAACCTAATCCTCAACCATCTCTGGGAGGTGGACATGAACATCAGCCCCATTTTACCAATGAGGAAACTAAGGTCCAAAGCAGCTAGCGCATCTACTCAAGGTTACACAGCTACAAGTGTCAGAGTCAGGACTCTGGCTCTGGAAGCTGCGGTCACCCCCGTGAAGGCTAGGACACCTCCAGTACAGGAGAGGAGAGAGGGTGGGGGACCTGGACAGTCAGTCACCTTCAGGATCTGGCCCTCCCGGAAGGGGAGCTCCTCTTCCCCAGCGTCAGGGTTGGGTGACATTGACACCGGGTCATAGTCAAACAGAGCCACAAAGGCCCGGACAGGTAGGTCCCGGTAAACCGGCGCTTCTTCCAGGGGGCTCCTCAGAGAGGCTGTGGAAAGAACGATGACAGTAAGGTCTCGCCAAAGGGTTAGGTTAGGAAAGGCCCCTTCGGCCTCACCCAGCCCCCCTCGGGTGCTCACCCAACTCGGTACCGCCCATCCTGGGGGCCTGGGCCCCTCTCCGCAGGGGGCCCCTCCGCCCAGAGCTGTCCTGCCCTCTGGGCTCCCCAGTCTCTGTTGCCTGCAAAGAGAGCGCAGCAGAGAGCAGAAGTGACACACCAGCCGCTGGTGGGGCATCAGCAGGGGCAGGACCCCACACGCGCTCCCCAGCTCTGCCCCGTCAGCATAAGCAGCACAGCAGAGCCGGGACACAACATTCCTCTCCTGGAGCCTGGGCCCAATCTCTCGGAGACATCAGACACCCCCACGGGGGGAAGAAGGGTGGAAGGGGAGACCCCGGCTCCGGCCACCCTCGTTGGTGAGTGCAGAAGAGGGAGGGTCTCAGAGCTGGCCAAGGAGCATGGGAGAGGAGGGCCTCTTCTCAGCATCGGGGTCGGGTGATGCTGGACATCACCGTCAGTGTCCTGAAAACGTAACTAAGCTAAGCACAGGGCCACCCTGCCCAGAGGCAGGGGGCTGGCTGGCGGCAATTGGCGACTAGCGGTAACAGAATATTGTGCATCCCAGTTCCGACAGGCAGAAGCAGCAAAGCAGTGGAATGCGGGTGGGAGGAGGCGGGTGAGGGAGCCCAGAGGCCCAGCCCCACCTCTGCGGATGGAGGCGGCAGCGTGGAATGGGAGTGGCTGGTGGGCAGCAAGCAGAGCCACCAGGCGGCAGCAGGCAGGGGGCTGCCAGGGTGGGCAGTGGGCACGGACCCGGGAGGGTGGCTCCTTGGCTCTGCCAGTCGCACCACGGCCTCTCCGCTCTGGCTCCCCCTTCTCCCAGGCCGAAAGGCGTGGGTAGGGGGTGGGGCCCGAATTGGCCTTCAGAGGCCCCCTGGACCTTCCTATGGGGGCCGTGCCCCAGGCCTCCCCATCTCCAGGGTAGCAGGAGCTGGTGATGCTGATGCCACCGCTGCCCGCCTCCTGCTCGTCCTCAGAATCATATTCGATGCTGATTTCCAAGCACTTGGGGGAGAAGCAGCTGGCCAGGCTAGATTCTGGAGCCCGGCCACGGGAGCATCTCCGGGAAGGGGCCGGCCGCCCTCTCCCACCAGCCTCTGGCACACCCTTGGTCCCCTCGCCCACAGGGGGGCTGCCCCTCTCCCGTGTGGGGCCCGGTCGTCCGGAGGCCTGGGGCCCGCCGTTGCTGAGAAGTCGGCTGCAGTGTTCACGGGGATCTGGGGACCGCCTGCGGTTTGGGGGCTTCTCAGGGGAGCCACTTCCTTTCCTCCGGATGCTTCCACCAACTAGTCCGGGTATGTCTTCCAGGCGGTCCCCACCCCTGCAGGGCTCTGGAGACAAGGGACACAGGCCAGGTCCTCGAGGCTGACCACTGTCACAGCCCAGCCCCAGCAATGCAGACTCGGGTGGGCCGGGGTCTCGAGAAGAACAGCCTGCCCCTGGCCTCTCCTCGTCTTCCTCATCCTCCCCCTCATCTTCCTCGTCCTCCTCTTCTTCCTCTTCGGGGATGCTAAAAAGCTTCTTGCTGCAGAACTGCAGAGGCAGCTCCAGGATCTGCTCCAAGATCTCCTCGTCGCTGTCGGTCTCACAGAAGGGGTCAGGCTGGGGCTGGGGCTGGGGGGAAGGGCAGTGGGGAAGAGAGGTCCGTGGGAAGAGGAGACAGCTGTGACCTTTGTCCTCAAATGAGGGGAGGGGTTCCATGCAACCCCACAGCCCTCCCTCAGCTTCCTACAAGAGGAAAGACCAGAGAGGGGGCTGGCCCAAAGCCACACAGCAAGTCCAGAGCACAGCCAGAGGAGGAATTAGAGAACACACCTCAGGAACAGGCTGCACAGATGTTGGGGCCCGAGGGACAGGAGCCGCAGGGAGCAGACCACACCTGTGACAGCAGGGAGGCCTCCCCACCCCTCCCCAGAGGCTCCCAGAAAGGATCTCAGGAGACCAGGGTGCTGCATGTGGCAAGCTGGAGCGGGAGAAGGGGCAGAAGAGGGCTCCTCAGCCTCTCCTTTCTTCCCAGGAGGGCAGAATCCTGAGTAACTTCCTATCTACTGCTCAGGACAGGGCCCAGGCCACACACCTAGAATGTTGCTGGCACTCAGTGGCGGTTGGAGCAGCTGCTGACACGAGGGACAGAGACCCGAGAACCAGAGGTCTAGGGCCCACGAGCCCATCCTCACCCCGTTACCTTGGCCCCATTCTCCCCGATGCTGTTGCCAACAACCTGCTTCTGGAAAGAGCAAGTCCTGGAACTCAGGTCCTCTTCCTCCTCCTCCTCCTCCTCCTCCTCCTCCTCTTGGATGTCTGAGAGATCGGAATTGCGGCCATGGTCCACAAGGGAGTTCACCAGACGGACCCCGAGCTCTGCCGTGTCCTCCCTCTGCAAGAGGTGAGACAAAGGAAGACAGAGGAAAGGGTTTGAGGAGGCATAGGGGGCTCCAGAAGGATCAGCCCTAGCTGGAATGACAGGGGTCCCTTGGCAGAGGGAGAGAGAGTCATGTCCCAAATGGGGGGTGTGCACAAGGGTGGGGGTGGGGGGAAGAGGAGAGTAGCCAAAAGGAAAAGAGGAATCTGGGAAGACAAAGTGGCAAAGAAGCAGACACGGAGCACACACCAGAACAGAAACTAGATGGAGAGGACACCCAGATTTTGGCTGGCAGAGGCAGGGAGGCAGGCCCCAATTCTCTGGGTGGCCCAGCGTGTCCCCAGCTCCGTACCTCAGTCCTGGGCCTCAGCCCAGACCCTGCCTCTCCTCCGCGGCAGGCCTCAGCACAGGGCACCCGCTGGGCGAGAGCTCCTTGGGTGGAGCAGGGTGCCAGAAGGGCCTCTTCCTGGGCCAGCGGTGAAGCTGCAGGGTCAGGAGCTCTCTCTCCCACAGCTGGCTCGCGGGCCCTCCCGTCCTCTGAGGTGCCCAGCACAGCTGCCCCAGCCTCCTCCTGGAATGGTGGGTACTGAGGAAGGGCCCAAGCCCTCGGCCTCTGTCCCAGCCTCCACCTGTTCCCCCTCTCCCCAGCAGGGTACCTGGGAGCAAGGTGCTGGGGGCTCCTCGGGGGATCCTTTTGCTGCCTCTCTGGGAGGGCTTGCTGGGGGGGCCCCAGGGGGCTCTCGAGTTCCGTGGGGGTCAGGGCGCCGGAGGGGAGAGCCGGGGTCTCCAGGCCCCGGGGAGGCTGGAGCGAGGGGTGGTCTGGCTTCCGAGCCCGGCCGCGGTGAGGGGCAAGAGACCGTGGCTGGTAGGCAGGCCGCCACTAGGGCTGGGGGGACAGGAGCTGGAATGGAGTCAGCTGACTCGCCGTGGGGTGACATGGTGCGCACAGCCACCTCACGGCACACTTGCATCAGCTGCAGCTGGGACAGCTCCACCAGCACGCTGCCTGCCGTGGGTGACGCCACCTCCATGATCTGCAGGTAGAGGGTAGAGGTGGAGGTGGCTGAGTCGAAGACACGATGATGGTTAGCAACGGCAGTCAGCATTATGCCAGGCAGCACACTAAGGCCTTGGCATGTCTTATCTCACTTAATCCTCCTGGCCACAGGGCTTCAGTGGTGGCCTGGTGTTTGAATCACAGTCGTCTGCTCTCAAAGCCCATGCCCTCGACCGATCTGCTTGCCCAAATGGGCACCCAGTGCCCAAATGCCAGCGGCAGGGCATCTCTGTGCCAGGTTGGGGAGATGAGGTCTCTGAGCACGGCAAGGAGAGACCCATATCCCAAGGAGAGACCCAGAGTCCCCAGGCCATACCTTTTGCCCATCAGCATAGATGGCATAGCCCGTGACCCGGACGCCATTGGAAGTGCCAGCAGCATCAATTGTTACTGGGAGCCAGCTGATGATCAAGATTCCAGGGGAGGGTCCCGGCTCAATCTGCACATCCAGGGGGGCATCAGGTGGGCCTGAGGGGGGGGACGGTACCAGACCCAGGTATGCAGGACACTCACCTGCAGAGGCACCAGCCTCGTTTCCCACCTCCCTGAAAATGCACTTCCCCTGGTCTGGCCTTCTGAGTATTACGGAGCGTCAAAGCCCAAGCAAGCCTGCATACCTGCTGGGAGTGTGGTGAACTGCAGGGTGGCAGCCCGCTGCTCCGGCCTTTCCCAGCCTGGTTCCCAGGACTCTCGAGGTGGGAGCTGAGCCTCCACTCGGGCCTGATAGAGAGTACCAGGCCGCAGGTGACAGAAGGTGGCCCAGTAGGTGCTGGGGCGGGCAGGGGGGCACTCTTCCCCATTGAGGTAGACGGCATGGGCCAAGTTGCTATTGCCGGGCACCCAGGTGATCTCAGCAGACGTGGCTGTCAGTCGATGGACCCGCAGCTGGCTAGGTACCACCCCGGCCCGGGTACCCACCACCAAGCAACAGCGCAGAGGGTCGGAGCTGCCCTGGCTGGTCAGGGCCTGCACAGAAACACGGAGGGGCCCGGCCCGCAGGTCCAGGTTCTCGAGCACAGCCTTGGGGGGCACCCCCGGCCCCAGGGCCTGACGCAGCTCCCCGTTCACGCAGATATGGTAGCCGCGTAACTCCACTCGCTCAGGAGGCGGCTCCCAGGCCAGCACCACACTGTGGGCCAGCTGCCTGAGGACCACCAGACCCCGTGGGTAAGGCACAGCAGGGGGCCCGCCCAGGCCCTCAGGCTGGGGGCTCAGACTGAGCTCGTCCCCCGCAGCCTCGTCCTCAGGTCTGGGCTGGCTGCGTCCCCCGCTGCTCTGGCCCCCGCTACTGCTGCCACCCCCGCCTGCACTCAGGAAACTGAGTTCGGGGCCTGAGCTGTGGGACAAATCGGCCAGCTCCGGAGGGAGGGAGGTCAGGAGGTCATCGTCGGACACACGCTCTACAAAATTGGAAGGGACCAGGCCCCTTCGGCCATCCATGAGCTCCCCTGGCAGAGGGAGGGCAGGGAAGGGGAAGACAGAGAGGAGGTAGAGAAAAACCAGTCCAATAAATGCATTTTAGCAACGGTTAGTGGGTGATCTTAAGCATTTGATCCAAACCAACATTTATCTGTGAGCACTTTTAAAAGGCAAGAACACTCAACATCTGCAGTAGAGGAGTCATTGCTAATATTCGTAGGTGTAATAACAGCACTGTGGTGATCTAGGACAGCGCTTCTTAAATGTTAATGTGCATATGAATCGCCTCAAGATTTGTTAAAATGCAGATTCTAATTTAGTTAGGTCTGGGTGGGGCTGCGAGTCTGCATTTCTAACAAGCTCCCAGGTGCTAGCACCACAAGGCTCTCCGAGAACCATGTTCTGAGGAGATGCATGCTGAAGAAGGGCTAGGCGAAATGTCATGATGTCTACAACTCTCTTTTACATCACTTTTCATTTTTAACCTACAGATGGAAAAAGCAAATATGGCAGAATGTTAACCACTGTTGAACGTAGGTGGTGAGTATATAGGTATTCGCTGTATTACTCTTTCATTTTTCTGTACATTTGAAAACTTTCAAACTCCAAGGGACTGAGTAGTAGGGACAGGGGCGCCCTTGAACTTCCCTTTGTGGAAAACAGACATCCTCAAAGGGAGAGGAAAGCACCACCTGATCAGGGTAAGGGAAGGACTCTTTAGCCACAAAAGGCCTAAGTGCCAGAGAACAGATTCCCGTATGGTTCTAGAAGGGATGAGGACCCATAGCGAGCCTGTGTCTAGGAACATGACTGGTGGTCAGTCCAGGCGCTGACCAAAGGTAAGTTCCAGTTCCCCTGAACACATGACAACAGAGGGATGTCAAGGAAGGAAGAAAGTGGGCACACAGCATGCCCTGTCACTGCTAATTTGGGAGAAGGCAAAGGATTCCCAGGGGACAGATGAGCCAATGGCTGCTATGCCTTATTAGGAGGAAGGGAAAGCAGAGGCCAGGGTTTAAGAAAGAGGGTGCTGAAGAGGAAGACAGGTCTGAGCTGCAGTGGGGGGACTTCCAGCTTCCCCAACACCCTCGCTCTCTGCTTATGCTAGGAGTGGGGGGAAAGCATGGAAACTTGAAGAAACAATAGTGATTTTCAATACATTAGAGAATATAAGCACTTGTAGTGAATCAAACGGTGACCTCCCAAAAGTATGTCCACATCCTAACCCATGGATCCTGTGAATGTGGCCTTATTTGGAAAAAGCATCTTTGCGGATGTAATGAAGTTAAGGGGCCTGAGATGAGATCATCCCAGATTATATGGATGGGTCCTAAATCAAATGACAAGTGTCCTTATAAGAGTCACACAGGGAGAGACACTGAGAGAAGAGAAGGAGGAGGTAACGTAACTACAGAGGCAGAGACTGCAGTGACGTGGTCACAAGCCAAGAAGCACCTGGAACCACCAGGAGCTGAAAGGGACAGGGAACAGAATCTCCCCTAGGGCCTCCTGAGGGAGTGTGGCCCTCCCGACACCTTGATTTCAAACTTCTGGCCTCCAGAGGTGTCACAGAATACACTTCTATTGGTAATTTGTCATGGGAGCCTGAGAATATTAATGTCAGCACTAACACTTACGAAGGTAGGAGCCTCCACGCTAAGCACATCTACCGCCCTGATGGGCTGGCGCTAAAGCCCTAGTCAGAGGCAGGCACACATTCCCGAAGCTCGAACCACCGACAGCAGTCCAGGCAGGACCAGACATAGAAGAAGCAGTTGCTTAGCTAAGTGTGATGACGAACATGGCATCCCAGCCCTTGTTGTCTCCATGCCTTTAAACCTATCCCAGATCGTATAGTTCAAATTCTAATCCTTTGTGCTTAGTGAACATTTGTGTTCCTGCTGCCCCCCTCCAAGAAAAGTTGTTGGCTTCTGGGTTTTTGTTTTTGTTTTTTTTTTTCATTTAAAAAGTCGTTTTCTGGGAAATATTTAATCCCACTTTCGGTCACCCATCCCTCTGAGGAGTTTAGCTCTTCCCCCGCAGTTCACGGCAGCTACTCAAAGAACAGATGCAGGGCCCGGGGAAGGCATGCTGAGTGGGCACTGAAGACCTGGCCTTACAAACCCAAAGCTTTGGGTGTTACGGTTTCAGATCTAACCTCTTTCCTAAATCCCCGCCCCTGGTTATGGCCCTCACCCTGCCCTGCCTACACCGCAACCCAGTCTCAGCCCAGGGCCGTTCTCCCCGCTATCTGGCCAGGGCCAACCTGGGTCTCCCAAGACCATTTCTTCGGCAGGCCCCACCCTATTGCCCAGTCTCAGTAATGGGGCTTCTGTTCAGGTGTCTGAGCTTCCCACAGGCCCTGGAGCACTGCCCTGAAGCCCACGCCCTGCCTGGGCCCTGACACCTGCTGACTACTCACTGACACCCTTTCCTGGGCTCTGGACCCTAGTTCTCCCTCCCCCACGCCCAGCTGGAGTCCAGCTTCAGATCTTTGCTACATGCCCAACTTCAAGGTCACTAGTGTTAAGCACTGCCATGCCCTGTCTGGAAGCACAAAAGCAAATTCAGCCAAAATTTCCCGTGACCCCATTCATCATCTGGACTGTGGTAGGCACTGCCCTGCCCTGCTTGGGGTAGGTCTGCAGTCAGACAGTGGCTCCCTTTTCTAGACCCCTTCTGTGTGGGCTGCCAGGTCTCTATATGCCTTTTTGCTGAGTCTGAAACATCCTGGTGGCCTGAGCATGCCAGGGAGACCGTGTGGGTGGGTGGAGGTCTTTGTGAAGAGGGGCTCAAAAGCAGGGGGATGGACAGAATAACCCTGCCACCTTCCTACCTTCAAAAAAGCCATCCTCGTCCATGTTGCCATAGATGTAGATGTACTCGCCAGCAGTAAGCGGAAGCTCTGCCTCTGGGTTCTCATTGGGGCCCTCGAAGGGGTTGTAGCTGTTGAAGGAGGTGCAGAGGAGGAAGAGGACAGCGACCCACATCTTACCTCCACATCCCGTCTCCTCTCTCCGCTGTACTAGGCCTTTATGGAGACTTGGTTGTTCACCGTCAGCCAAGTAGAGCGCTAACTGTGCCCACCTGGCCCAACTGGGCAAAGAGGACATGTCCAACTGGGATCCCTGAACGACGCCTGCCACCTCCGGAAGCCTCTATCTTCACCCAGCCCCTCCTCCCATACACCCCAAACGCTAGGAAAATGGGGGGCCGAGGGGAGGGTCCCACCTATAGCGTGCTAGGAACACCTGGATCCTGGCTCCTCCGCGGCTGCCCTCCGGTGCTGCTGGGAGCAGGGAGACACTGTCTGCCTCCAGCTCCTCCACCTCACTGGCTGTGTCCACCTGCAGGCAAACAGAAAGGGCCAGTCCTCTCCAGGCTCAAGGGCCAACGGCAAAGCAGACAGGTTTCCAGAATGAGCCAGAGGACCTACTACTTTGAGAAGGGAAAGACAGCACATGCTGGACAAGGCCAGCAGCAATGAGCCTCCGTGTTTTCTAAAGCAGCACCCAAGCCAGCAGATCCTGGCAGAGCCAAGCTGCCCTGGCAAAGGGGAGTGAGTATAACCTGGATCTCTCCTGAGCCCTGGCCTCTACTGTACCATCCCAGTAAATATGACCACGTTCCCCACTGAAGAGGAAGCCAACCACTCTGATGCACAGTGGGTGTCCAACGGCAGTTTGTCTCTTTAAGGGAAAAACACGGCAAAGCACTCCGACTGTGAAGAGCTGGAAGTCAGGAGGCAGAAGGTCCTGAGAAGCCCCCGTAAGGGGGGCACCCAGGGGGCAGACAGCGCAGCCCCTCCACGGCACGGCCAAAGCCCGCACCATCGTTCCATCCCACAAGGGGGCAGCAGAGGTTGGGGCTGGGTTCCACCGCTTTCCTCAGCCCCGGTCGGCAGGGCTGCTCCTGCCTTGCCCCCTCGGATTTCTGAGGTTTAGGAAGAAGTAGAGAGAGGGACAAGGTGATCAAGCACTTGGTAATAATAATAGCGGCCACACGTTAAGCACCTACTGCGCATCCTGCGGTAGTGCTCTTCCTTTTATCTTTTCATGTAACCCTCACGACATTTCAAGGCAGGTCCAATTAGCTCCAAAATCCAGACAAGGAAGCCAAAGCCCAGAAAGAGTCAGACACTTGCCTAAAACAGAGCTGGGATCTGAATCCCAGAACCCGTGTTCTTTCTCACACAACCATCTGCTTCTGCTACAGACACTCACATGAACAGTCTCATTATATGGATCCTGGCGCCCAGGCGTCTCCCTCCATCCGGCTCAGGACTCCAGGGCCTCTGTGAGCCCCAGAGGGGTGGGGCTGGGCGGCCCAGAGTAGGGCCGGCAGGTGAGCCCTGGAGAGCAGGGCAGCCTCCACCCGAGCTCCTGGCCCATAAAGAGGAATCTGCAGGCCCTTCTCTCCCAGGGCCTGGCTCCACTTCCCAACTTGGGCCCCCACAAGGCCCAGCAGCCACCCAACCCCTGGGGACCCCAGAGGAGAATAGGGCCAACCCCAGGCCCCTCCCCAGCACTGACCTCGGGTGTGGGGCATGACTTGGGGCTGTTGTGGACGGATTCAGAGCGAGAGGAGTTGGAGAGGGACTCTGCCTTCTTGGCCGTCCTTCGAGGGACCCCGACAACGGTTGCAGGGGCAGGCTCAGAAGACTTTGGGGTGCAGCGCCCAGGAGAGCCCGGAGGGAGGTCAAGGTCTAAAGAGAAGATGGCACATGGGATCTGTGACCTGAGGAGGGACTAGGGAGCAAGGGCGGGGGTGGCTGCTTGGATATGGGGTCAGGCCCTCCATAGCCACGTTTCCTTACAAGAGGGAAATATTTGAGGAAAACTTACTAAGTAGAGGTGGAAGTGATTTACATACATTATTTCGCATGATCCTCAGAGCAGGTCAATGAAGTGCACTGAATTATTCCCATCTTACAGCTTAGGAAACCAGAGCTCACGGGTTTAGCAGCACACTCAAAATCACATGGGCTGTTAAGTGAGAGGGGCTGGGGATTCCGGATCTGACTGATGCCCAGCCCAGCTCTTTACAAACCCTTACTGCCGGCTGCTGATTCCTAGTGCCCAATTCCCAGCCATAACCACAGAGGTCTTGCTGAAGGAGAGGAGCAGTGGTTGAGATGCCTGGCCAGACTCCAGGAGAGCCACTCTTGTGATCTCATTTCTCCCCCATCAGAGCCTTATTCCAGCCTGGCCCTAACTTGCCGTGTGACTTTGGGTGAGTTGTGCACTTTCTCTGACCCTGAAGTCTCTGCTCTATACAAAAGCATTCCAGACAAAATGTCACTGGGGTCCGCTTACCTTTGGGGCCAGACCCACGGCAGGGGTGGGGGGTAGAGCAGCAGCAGGGGGGTGGTGGGTGGTCCCCAAGGGTACTGTAGCCCAAGGCAGAGGTGAGTAGATCCAAGGGGCCAGGGTGCAGGCGGAAGGCCTGGAGCTCCTGTGCCAGGAGGCTGAAGCGCTCTGTTTGGCTGCGGCACTGCTCTTCCAGCTCTCGAACCCGGACCTGGGCCAAGACCTCCCATAAGCCACCAGGCCCAGCAAAGCTGCCCAGTCCATCCTGAGCCCCCACACCAGGCTTCAGCTTCCACCCACCCAGCCCTAAGCCTGGGCACCAGCCCTCACCTGGCTGCCCCACTGCCTTAACAGTGTCTGAGCTGGGGTGAAACACCAGAGCGGTGGGCGGCCTTCACTCCCAACCCTCCCCCAGAAGGGCTAAACCCACCCCCCACTCAGCACACCCTCACACCCCAGGCAGTGGCACTCGCTCCTTCCTGTTGCTCCCGGGCCAAAAGGAATGGCTCCCACTCCCAGCTCCACTGCCAGTATCTCCTCAGGAGTTTCTTTGGCTCTGCTGCTTATCACCCTCTCAGTCAGTGACCCAAATCCCCACCCTCAAGAGAGATACTGCACAGGAGCCAGGGACATCTTTGTGGCAGGAAGGAGCCAATTCTCAAGAATTTTTCTCAAGTATCAGAAAAGTCCCAACATTTGGGACTCTCTCCTGGCCAATATCAAGAGGGTCACGGGTTAGACTGGTGAGGAACTTCCTCATGGTCCGAGCGGCTATGTTTTAGAGGAGGGTCAGCCCCGCATCTGCCAGGCACTGTGGCAGCTCTGGGCCGAGGAGGTGGCCCACACGTCCCGCAAGAATGCCAGTCCTTCTACAGGTTCTCGGGTCTGCTACACCCTCCTCTGTTCCACATGAGAGCTGGGACCACTGGGCCCTGAGGCAGGAGACCCAGCTCAGGCAGCCTGGACAGGTGCATGGGAGGGGACAACCCAGGGAGGTGGGGGGTCAGGAGGCTGTACCTGCATGGAATCCAGGGTCGACTATGGCAGGAAAGGAAAGCAAAGAGGACAGGTTAGAACCCTTCACCCTGCGGGTCACTGCGCAGAGAGGGAGAGAGGGAGCAAGGGCCCAAGTGGACACCACCGGGTTGGCTCCCTGGACTGACTGAGCAGTTCCTAAATGGAAGGGTATTTCAGGTGAAGGCAGACTCTGGGGGTGGGGGGTAGTGGGGGCTGATGCCACCAGACCCGGGAGCCCCTGCCCAGCTGTGTCCCTGCCTAAGAAGTAGGCCACTAGTGGAAGGGATTCCCGAGGCTCTGGAGCACCTAAGGGCCCTTCCTTAACCCCACACCCTCCACACCCACACAGTCCATTCCAGCCCTCTCTGAACGTCCCTGCCTTCTCCCCAAACTGGTGTTGCTGGTGGCCACTTCCAAGGACCCTACCTCCAGCAGCTGCACAGCCCCTTCATGTTCCCTCTTGGCTTCTGCCTGGGCCTACAGGTAGGAGGAGGCAAAAGTTGGAGAGGAAAGGTGAGTAACAGGGGAGGAGAGAGAGGGAGATGGATGGGAGGGGGGAGCCGTAAGGGCAAAGCGAGGGAAGAAAAGGAAAGGGGAGCTGGGAAGGGGGAGGCTGAGGGCTCCTCCCTCCCAGATTCCCACCCCAGAACCATACCTTAGGTCAGAAGGTAACGGTGTCAAGGAGAGGCACGTCTGATACCGTTTCTCTCTTTCTGGGACATCCACCCTCTGGGTTTCCCTCCTACCTCTTGGGACGCTCCTTCTCAGCCTCCTTCACCTGCTCCCTTTCTTTTGCCCCTTTTGAGTGTTAGGGTGCTACAGGGCACAGGGATGGGCACAGGGCACTTCACACTCTTCGCTCTCCCAAGGAGTCCCATCTAGTCACACGACTGGACACACTGATGACTCCGAACCCTATCTCCACGACCAACTTCCCCATGACGCCAAACCCATAGATCCAACTGTCTTTGAAGTGTCCACTTGTATGTTTAACACATAACCCAAACTTAGCCAAGACAGGACTCAGAACTCAGGACTCCCTAACTCTCACACCTGTTGCTCCTTCATCCATCACCTCCTAGAGAGTGAAGAGCCCCACACTCCATTAGGGTTTACTCAGCAAATGGCTAAAAGAAGCAGGAGCTCAACTAGAATCCTATGGAGTTTTGTCAATTCCATCTCTAAAATATACTTCAAATCCTTCCACTTGTTTCCACCTGCATCGCCTGCACCCTCATCCAGACGGCCGTCATCTCCCGCCTGAACTGCAGCAGCCCCAACACCTGACCACCTGCCTCCTCACCCACTCCCCCAATCCACCCTCCGCAGTGCTGCTCATGTGATCTTCTAAAATGATTAATCAGATCATGCTACTCCCCTGCTTGGGACCTGCCAACAGTTTCCAACCCCTCAGAGAACAAAATACCCACTCTTCTTTAAGGTCCGACAAGATCTGGCTCTTGCCTATTCCTGCTGTTCTAACCTATTATAATCTAGCCAGCTGGTCTGGACCCCCGTGCTCTTTCCTGCCACAGGGCATTTGTGCTTCGATTCTCCTACCTGGAGTGCTCTTCAGCCGGCTCCTTCACACCCTTCACACCCTTAACGTATTAGAGGCCTTCCCTGCCCACCTCTCTAAAGTGGCCCCTGGCCCCACCCTAGTCACTCCGTCACACCACCCTGCTCACTTCTCCCCACCAGGGCCCGTCAGTGACTGGGGTTGCCTCACTTGCATATCTGCTTATTTGCTGGTTGGCCTGGGACCTGATCTTTCCCCACCGCTGTCCCCAGTGCCTAGCACAAAGCCTAGCACTCAGTGGGTGCTCAGTAAATGCTCACTGGATGAGCAGCTGACTGAGGAGTCCAGCAGCCTACCACCCTTCCCTCACCCCTGCCCCCACCTGCTGCAGCCTCCGGACCTCCTCCTGCTTCTCCTGCAGGCTGATCCGAGCCTGCTCATGCTCCACCTCGAGCTGCTGCCTCCTCTGGGCCACCTCCCGCATGTGCTAAAACACAAGACCTTGGGTCAAGGCCAGAGCCCAGCTCCACCATTTCTGTAGATCTAAGATGTGGGAGCTCTGGACACCATGTGTTCCAGATGCCTTCTGTTAAGAAGGAAACCGAGGCCAGAGAAGGGCAAGGCTGGTGGTGCCAGGACTGGGGCTCAGACCCCAGTGCCCCACATAGGGCACGTTCTACCGTCCCACTTTCTCCTTGCATCAGGGACCAAGACCCTCCCCCCCACCTATGCAATCTCCTCACCTTCAGCACCTGCTCCAGGCTCTCCAGCTTGCTCTGCAGGCCCTGGCTCTTGCGAAGGGCCGAGTCCCTCTCCTGTGTCACCCCCAGGAGCTGGCCCCTCAGCTCTGCATTCTCCCACTCCACCTGGAGAGGGGGGAGTGGCAGGGAGCTGGGTGTGTGAGCCTTGTCCCAGCAGCTCCCTCACCAGGGGGAATAGTACCCTTCATACTCTGGTCCAGTTCAGGGGGCACAGAAGACAGCCCCCTGCCCAGGGACCAGGGCCCCAGCGAAGCCCAGCCCCACAGCCCGTGGGCAGAACCGCTACCTGCTCTTTTTCCGTGGCTCTCCCACTGAGCCGAGAATTCTCCTCCACGAGGCGGGCATTCTCATTCTGGGCTTCTCTCAGCTGAAGTTCCTGAGAGACCAAGGGAGCTCTGGGCGGGGGTCTGGCACCTACACCCCTCCTCTCCCCACACAGAGGACCCTGCCCTCCCAGACAAGGTCTTCCTCCCCCACCTGGACCCTGCGCCAAACAGGACAGGAGAGCCCCGAAGGACAAGAAGGGTGAAAGCAGAGCTGAGAGGGAGCCCACCACCTGGCTGGCCTCGGGGAGGCCCTCGGGAGCTCACCAGCTCCTCACATCGCCTCTGCTTTTTCCGGGCTTCCTGCTCCAGGCTCTCGCATTTCTTTCGCTTCTTGCTGAGCTCTGACTCCTGTGGGGTCGGAACCAAGGGCTCCTCATGTGAGAAGGCAGACCTGCCCACAACTGGTCGCCTCCAGCCCTTGACCTGGGACTTACCAGCTGCTGCACCCTCTGCTGTTTCTCTGGCTCCCCTAGGCCCGTGGGTGGGTTTTCCACATCCTCTTGGGGCCTGGCCTGCAAACGCAGGGGGTAGTGGGGAGGCTGGCACCCAAGAACAGGGCCTCAGGGCAGCCTGCCCCTCTGCCCAGGCTGTCTGTGGCAGGCTCCCATGCCATCTCACGGTCAGCAAAGAGATCCCTGCCCAGGAATGGGGGCTGTAGGGAAGGGGGTGCTGCCTGCCCATGCCTCCAGCTGATGTGGGAGTTGCAGAGGCTGTGCCCCTGTGTCCTCCAGACATACTGCTTTGAGATCCTGAGACCCATGTGTGCCCTGGGAGATGGGTCCCTTATCCAGGCCAAAGCTTTCCCTTTTTAGCTTCCAACAGCAGCCCTGCTCTGCACTCAATAACTGTCCTGGGTGTCCTTCAGTGACTGGCAGAGAACTAGGAGGCTGCCTGAGCCCCCCAGGGATGCGGTGCTCCCAGAGCTAGGAATTCTGGATCATCCGAACCTGGGCTTTGCCTAGAGCAGTGCAAGCCTGGCCAGACCCTCCTCCTAGCTTCCCCCAAGCCCACCCTGTCGCGCTTCAGATTTATCTGTGCAAACTCTAGGGGAGGACAGGCCTTGATGGGAGCCGCATCTCCCTCCCTGGGCCAAGCAGAGGGGCAAAATCTGAGCAAGAAGGACCCCCACCCCCACCCCGCACCGAGGCCTCGGTCCCTATGGAATCCACCTTCTCCCACCCTTGTTTCCAGAACGAGGTGAACCTAGGTGCCGACCCAGTAGAGAGGATGGAGAGGAGCCAGACCTATAACTTCTGGGGGTCCGGAGTGGGCTCCCAAGCCCTCGCGACAGAGGCCGCCTACGCCCAGCACCCAGCGAAGATCGCTCGTACCTGGAGCCGAGGGGGACGCACCGCCACCCCCGGGGAGCCGGGGCCGGGCCTGGAGGACCAGGCGGGAGCTGAAGGGGGCGTCCCCGCGCTTTGGCGGCGGCGGCGGCGGCGGGAGGCGGCGGCGCGGGCTGGGCCCCGGGCGGCTGCCAGGGCAACCGCGGATTTGCGGCCGGGCCGTACCACTGGCGGCGCGGCAGGGGCGACGGGGCGGGCCCCGTGGGGCGCAGGCCTGCGGAGGGCGGACCCCGAGTCGCCCGGGTCCGGCTCAGCGCAGGTACGGGCGACCCTGCCCCCTGGGGTCGGGAAAGCTCCCCAGCCCTTGGAGCGCGCACGCCACCACCGAGTCCTCGGGGCTCCGAGCGCTATGCAGGGAGAGATACCAGAGCCTCCCCCACCCCCATCTCCGGACGCCCACACACCTGCCCTGGCGCCAGAGCTCACCTCTCCCGGGGCGCCGGGGGCGGGCGCCCCTGCTCTGGCCGGGGCAGCGGGGCCCGGGGGCCGGGGCGGCGGGGGTGGCTCCTGCTGGTTGCGCAGGGCGATCTGCCTCTGCAGCCGCAGCACCTCCCGCTGGGACTCGCGGAGCAGCCGGTCGAAGTCCCTCACGTGGAGCCACTGGGGGCCCTCCTGGTTGGGGGACACGGAGAGGAGTCAGGCCTAACCCTCGCCCGCCCCCCACCATCCCCGGCGGAGCCCGCGCTCCTCGGTGCCGGAGCGGCTCCGATGCGCGGGAACGTGCACAGCCTCCCATGCATACATGCCTGGCCATAGGTGCACGCGTGCACAGCCACATGCTTCCGCGAGCCCGTGTGCAGACCGTCAGAGTAACTCATTTACTGGGCACTCACGGTGTGCCCGGCACTGTGCTAAAATGCCTTGTGAACATCGCTCCACACAAGTGTGAGGTATGCGTGGATTCGTACAGCCAAACCCGCTGGCATACAGCCTGAAGCCTGGAGCACAGAAATTCCCAGGTCTGGGATTCATAGCTCCACCCCCTTCAGTTTAGGCTCCTTCTCCCCGCTCCCACCTGGGCCGTTGCCAGGGGAACCTACTCCCCAGCAGCTTCTACCTTCCCGCTTCATTTGCATCTCATCAACATCTCGTCCACATCCCACCAGTCAGGCAGGTGGCCCTGCGGAGGGCTGAACTGGAAGGGGTGACCAGAGCCTCCTCGCACCTTGCCAACCAGGGTGAGCCTGGCCTGCAGCTCCCTGCACTCCCGCTGCAAGGCAGCAATCTGCTTGTCCTTCGCCAGCAGGGCGCTGGCTGTCTCACTGAGGTCCCGGGCTCGCTGATGGGCCAGGGCCTTCCGGCACAACTCCAAGCTGGCCCCAGGACGGGGCACAGGGGCACTCACCTGGCCAGAGGAGGAGTAAGGCCAACGGTCATCTGAGGGCTGGGGCACGTCTCCCCACTCCTCAGCTCCGCCCAATGGAGGGATTCGGATGAAAACCTAGAAGTTGGCCTCCTGCTTCTACCCTGTATCTGGGGCTTTAGGGGACCACTAGCCTCACTTGACCCCATCCCAGCAATTCTCAGACAGGACTGGAAGGGTTAACTCCACATCCTAGTTTAAGCCCAAAGGCTGCTGCTAATTGAGGGCTGCCACTGTCATGGGTCTTCATCCCTGCCCCCACCAGCCCTTCACCCAAAGATGAGCTCAGCGGGAGGCTGCAGCCAGCACCAGCACGTGGTAATCCAGAAACCTGCTCCCCGCCTGTTCAGGAACTCCCAACCCTTCCCTCCCTCCTGTAACTCCAGAAACCCTCAGCCTCCTAGCCCAGCCAGCATTTGCCCTTTCTACACCGTGGCCCCTGCGTTCCCGCTTTCCTGGGTGCCAGGAGTCCATGACTCCCGAACCCCACTCCCTCAGGCCCAGCCTGGCTCCCCTCTCCCTGGTCACCCAGCCTCCATCCAGCAGCCTCCCATCCTCACCACCTTCAGGTTAGTCTCCTGCAGCTTCCGGGCCCTCTCCTCCAGACGCTTGGCAATGACCGCCAGCTCGGCATTCTTCCGCTTCAGCCTCCGCACCTTCTCCTCTGTCTCAGGGAAGCTGCTCTTCCTCTGACAAGGGGTCAGCCAGAATTGGGGTGTGCGGAGAGCACCCCACAAACCCAATCCTAACTGTCCAGGACTTGAATTGGAGCCCTGGGCTCACAGTGGAGTCCTTGGGTACGCTAAGTGGGGGTTCACCCTCTCTGCATCTTGGGATCATATCACCTCCATGCAGCCCCCACTTGGAGGGATGCTTTATGGGATGAGGAGGGCACTGAGGCAGAGGGCTGGGGTGTCTGAGTCTGCCTTCTCCCAGCCCCAACCAGGACCCAGGACTCTCTTTCCAAGCCTCACCAGCATCTGATTTTCCTCCTTAAGGATGGCACAGCGCTGCTGCAGCTCCCCCAGGGCCCTCAGCAGCTCCGGATTGGGCCTGTCCCCAAAGCCCATGCTCAGCTTGCCCTGGCATGGGAAAGGACAAGACACGGCACCTCAGAAACACACCCTGCCTAGTCAAAGCCCTCCTATGGAAGCATCCTGCCCCCCAATGGTCTAAGGAGACATGGAGACGAGAAGGTTCTCCCCCATGTCCTAGGCCTTCAGAGGGGAGCATGGGAGGCCTAGAAGGGGCCCCCACCGGCCTCCCCTAGCCCTGAGACCCTCTCTGCTAGTCCCCAGTTCTTTCCATCTCTGCCCATTTCTCCCTGGGAAATGCCAGCTCAAGCTCCCAGCCCCACCCCTCCAGGCTCCTTCTGGCTGCTCTGGCCCCTTGCTTCCCCCAAAGCCCTGGTCCCTCCATCTTCTACAGGAGGCTGCTCACACCTACCCCAAACCTTGTCCTTCCTGGCTCAACCCAGCACTGAGCCCCCTCCCTTGAATCTGCTTCCTCTGGTCTCTGATTCCACCATACACCCCCACCACCCCCACCTCCCCCAGGATCCTCCAGCCCCCAAGGACAGAGACTCTCAGAGGAGGAGACACAGACAGACAGACTGTTAAAGAAAGACTCACGGAGGGAAGGGGCAGGGGCAGGGCCAGATGTAGACAGACAGGCAGAGAGTCAGAAGGACAGACATATGGCAAAAAATGGAGCCACTGAGATTCCTGCCCAGAGAAGGGATGACACACAGTCACAGAGAAGGACCCACAGACAGAGACAGGCCAGGAGAGGAGGAGTGGGCAGCGGGGTTACATATCGTGCCCAGGCTGGAGGGCGCCAGTAGAGGCCCCAGCTTGGAGACCCCAGCCCTCCCCAGCTCCCTTACCTTAGGGAGAGCCTCCACCTCCTCGTCCTCCAGCCTCGGGCAGCTGGGTCTGGAGCTTGCTGCTTGGTGCCCCAGGCTGCTCAGCCCGGTTTTGGTTCCTTCAGGGTCAATGCCCCCCATAGCCCTGGGGCTCTGGGCTCCCTCAGGCTCCGGCTCGGAGCTCCCCCCGGGCCTCAGCTCTCCAACCTGCCCAGCTGCCGGAATCTCAGCAATGCTTGGGGCTGCGCCTCCGGGTTCGCTCCCCTGGCCTGGAGTCCAGTTCTGCCAGGCGGGCAGGGCCCACGGCTCCATGGCTCTGGGGTCCCCCAGCTGTGGGAGAGGTGTCAGTTGCTCCATGATACTGCCAAGGGGCCCCAGGACCCAGGCCGGGGGACATCACCCAGCCAAATGGAGGGGCTGGAGAGGGTCATGCCAGGCCAGACCCTTTCCTCTCTGAGCTCTTGGCTTCACCGAGGCTCCATCCGAGGTTGGCTGTTCTTCCTCACCCACAAAGGAGGCTGCAGGAGTCCGAGCTTCCAGAGCTGAAGCTAGGGGTATGCGAGCTATGTTTGCTCGTGGCTATGTGTGTGCGCGGGTGTGTGGAGGAGCGAGGGTGTCCCCGTGGGGGCAGGGAGGATGTGCAGAGGCCACCAACAGCAGCGCCTGGCTGAGGGTTTGCGTGTGTCTCCAGCCCTGTCTGTTCAGGTCAGCGCTGTCTTGTGTGTGTTTGGAGGACAGGTGCCCCCACTCGTGTGTGCTGGGGGTAGTGGCTCTGTGTGTCACCGTCTGCCTGTTTCGGAGTTACCAGTTGTTTCTGTATGTGTGTGGGTGTCTGGATTGCAGGGCTGTGGCAGTGTGTGATGCTGTCACTGGTTGTGTCTGAGCAGCTCAGTGTTGTGCAGCCGTGTGCATCGGTGTCATTGTGTGTCCGTCAGCGTCTGTGAGTCTGGCTATCCATCACGACCCTCAGCCTGGCTAGGGTGTGCGGGAGCTGCTGGGGGTGATCCTCGACCGTCCGTTGTGGTCCTTTATCTCCTGCCCCTCTCTCTGCTGCTGCTCTCCCGCTTGCTGGGCAGTCGGCTGGTCCTAAGGAGGCCTGGGTCGGTGGGCTGCTTGCCTCATAGTCTCTGTCCCTGCTGGCCTCAGCTCTGGGGACTGCAAGGGTCCCCTACAGTCCCGGAGCCCCGAGATGGTGGGCGCAGAGGAGGGCTGAGCCTCAGAATGGGGGTGATGAGCAGGGGAGAGCCAGCCCTCCCCTCCCCCTCCCTGTCTTCTCCCGCCCACCAATAGGAAGTCGGCTGCTGGTTTCCATGGTGATGGCGCTGGACTGGTGGGCTGGACCAGCAGGCAGGGTCGGGACAGAGGGAAGAGCAGGTTCCTCACGGGATCCCAGCCCAGTACCCGCTACATGTGGCCTCCCGCCCCTCTTCCCCACACGCCCCTACGCCTTCCTTGTACTGAGGCGAGGGGGCTGCAGATGGTGCTCCCCACATCGGCCCCAGCCCAAGACCAGTAGAGACAGAGACAGGAGGCGGTATGACAGATAGACAGAGCCAGCCATGAAGAGGGGCAGGTAGAGAAAAAATGGGATTTGAGATGAAACAAAGAGAGAGAGAGAGAGACAGAGAAATCAAAAGAATGAAAACAGGAAGATAGAAGCAGAGACAGTGATAGAAACTGACTGAGAGAATTGCTTCAGCTTCCTCCTGGCAGACTTCATTTCGGGGGCAATCTGGCCTTCTTGCGCCAACAGGGGGGACAACACAGGCTGTTGGGCTGGCTTTGCCCCAAACGGCAAGGAAGTTCATCTTCCGTCTAACCTTAGGCCTTTGTGCTATGGGAAAATGGCTTTGGGGGACAAGGACATGGGAACTCTCCTACCCACAAGTCAACTTGTATGTGGGGGCAGGGGCCTAGATGGGGTCCCCAGAGACAGGGGTGTTGGGAGGGGCCTCAGAGAGGCAGCCCCTTTCCCCTCTGAACGTGGGACTCAGTCCAACCGCACACAAGCCAGTCTCTGCCGAGGTTGGGGGCCCTCGTGTGGCACCCTTGGGGAATAGCGGCAGCAGCACTGAACCACAGGGCCCCTGCGTGTGGGCTCCACCCAGGCTGACGGAACAGCCGAGGAGTTCATGGGGATGAGGTGACATCCTCACTTCCCTAAAGTAGTGTGTAGATCAGCATGTGCACCACTACACGCATGTCGCTGGTGTTTATGTCAGGGGACATATGCATGCCATTATTTGCAGGTATGCGTATAGAATAGGCATATATTTATGTCAGTGTGTGTGGGAGGGGGCCGTTGTATTAGTTTATGTGTGTACACAGAAGCATGTATGTGTGTATGCGTGCTCTTATGTTTTTGTGGGTCTCATTGGGTATATATGCGTGCATGTTTCTACGTGTGTGCCATTGCATACATGTCTGCTCGCCACAGGGCGTGCTATTCTGTGTATTTGAGGGAGGACTTCGAGTGTAGAAATTACAACACGTATGTCACAATACATGTATATGCGTGCCGTTACATGACATTACACAACACATAATGACACACTCTCATATAGTCATGTAAGTATATGTAACGACAATGACATGGCTTTATTTAGATCTGTGTATCTAGATATACGGGCCACCATGTATCTATTGTATATTTATAATCACGTATGAATGTGTCAGTATAAGTGAGTGTGTATGGAGCAAATGTGTTTGTTACACGAATATCACTATGTGTTTGTCTGCTCTTCTATGCGTAGCACACATCGTACGTGTTTATATCATTGCATGTGTGTATACTATTGAATATGTATGTGTCCTGAGTGTGACTATATCTGTGGGTCATTATTTGACATGCCAGCCATGTCACGTGTGTTATGCCACTGTGTGTGGGGTCCTTATGTGGAAATGCACATGCATGATTGTGTATGCTTTGTATATGAGTATCTGTGCCCTTGCTTATCTACAAGATGCTTTGTGTGTGTGCCGCAGTGTGTTTATACCCAATTCTTACATCACCAAGGACCCACTGGACTTCCCTGGATTGGAACTGGAGGTTGGCCGCCTTCAGTTTAGGGGTGTAGAAAGCAAGTAGAGGTCAGGGCAGGGCCAGAGCAAAGGAAAAAAGTAGGAGGGCCCCTCATAACCCCTCCCCTCCATGTCCTGCCCCCTTTCCTGGGTTTGCAGGGAGGTCTCACCACCCCACCCCACCCCACCCCACCCCTGACCCTTCCTTCCCCCCCCAGGCTGGCCAGGCCAGGCCAGGCCAGAGGTCTCTTCTGGTCTCACAGGCAGGGCCAAGACCATTTCTCTCAAGGGAGTGGGTGATTCTCCTTCCCAACCCCTCTGTGTCCCCACCCCATCCATGTGCCTGCTAAGCCCACTCAGCAACCTCCTCCCCCACCCCCCCTTCCTGGCCCCGTGCCACCCAGCAATAGAGTCTCAGACAAAACAGAAGAAGAGTCCATTCTTTATTAGTGTTGGGATCCCCGGCACCCCCCTCATTCCCCTCCATCTACTCTCCTTTTCAGCCTCTTCCTCGTCCTGGCATTCTGTCCACTTGTGGCTGGACCCCTGCGCGGGGGGCCTCTCCATAGCTGCGACAAGTCCAAATGTGCAGCCCGCCCAGACCTCTGGGCGGCAGAGGAGCTGATGTGGAATTTTCCTGGTTGGCCAGAACCAGGAGGGACAATGCCGTGGGGGGCAGTGGAGGCCTTTCAGAGATCTGGGCTGGGTCGGGAAGGTGCCTGAGGGGCTCACCTGTCACACACACGATCCTGAGCGTGGAGAAAGTCGGCGGCGGGCGGCGGCGGCGTGGTCTCCGAAGCCCACAGTACACTCATCCATAAAGTAGGAAACACTACACCCTCCAGTGCTGTTAGTAGTGCTTTCTACTTTATGGGTGACTGCACTGTCTGTCTGTCCGTCTGCGAGTACTCTTCAGGCCGCCCGCTCCTCCTCCTGACTCCTGCTTCGAGAGCCCCCAGCCCTCCCTGTGTCTTCCTAAGACCCTGCCACCCTGCCCTATGGCCCCCAGAGGGCCTTCTCTGGGCCTTGTGGGCGGTGACTCAGCATGGCGCCAGACCTTGCCTCCTCCACCTCCCTCCCCCCACTTCCTCTTTGGCTCCCTCTTCCCTTCCCCTAGAGCTCCACCCCATCCCCCCACTTTTGGAAACACTCAGGTAGAGGCCATAGCTACTCTGGTTCTGACCCCCGGTTCTGACGCCCTGGGTGACCCCTTCCAGCCACACTACCCACCCTCCAGAGTCCAACTGAGGCAGCCACAGCTTCCTCCCACCAAGGCCTCTGTCCCCAGCCTCCTCACCAGCCCAAGGCCCTGACTCCCTCATCATCCAACAGCTCCCTAGGCAGAAGCCCAAGGCGATCACAGCAGAGGTGGTGGCCATGTTGGGGGGAGGGAGACACTGAGTGCCTCTCAATGACACCGAGTCCCACTTTTCAGCCTCCAGACACCCCCTGCTATCCCCACCCTACTCTCCGGCCCTTATCCGTTGAAGCCCTGGACCCTTCCTTTCGTCATCTGGGGCCAGGAGCCATTTTACCTTCCTTGTCTAGAGGGAAGTCAAGACCCAGGATTTTGAGCAGCTGTCCCACCACGAAGGCCAACAGACCTGAGGGTTATTGCACCTCTTTGCCTAGAGCTTCCCTAGTAAACCCTGGCACCCAATTTCTCAAAGTCCTTCCCCTAAGTGTCTCCACCCAGAGCCTGCAACCCAAAACCCTCATCACCCCTTGAAGCCAAGAGTTGAGGAGCCCCTGGTTGGGGCTGAAGTGAAGGTTCAGATCCTTACCTGATGCTGCAAGGCCCAGCGGAGCAAGCCCTGTGCTCCAGGCTCTCAAGTGGGGTTCCCTTCAGGGCGGGCAGGGCTTATAACCCCGAGGCCACGTGGGCCAGATCTCAGGGCGCCCAACGGTCTTGGAGCCCGCCCCCACACCGCAGCGGAGATTAGCGTGCCCCTCCCCTCCCTGGGGAGGACAGACTGACAGGAAACCAGAGACAAGCCTGGGTATTGGCGGGAGGGGGGCTGAAGAGACCATCTCACACACCCTGGACAGGTGGCTTCCGGGACCCCGGGCCTGCCCTTCCCCCATGGCACCGAGTCCAGGGGATGGTTCAAGAGCCTGGGACTGACTCAGGGTACTGGGGGCGACCCTAGGAGATAAGGACTCCCTGTCAGAGCCTTTGGTGAGTGCCAAAAACACAGGGTCCTGAATGCAGCATAAGAAAAAAGGACCTTTTTTTTGAGCTCCACCCCCATGACCCTAGCCCAGAAAACTCCCTTCCCTTTGGGACAGCAGTGACATTCAGACCAAGCCACGGCTCCTCTGTATGTATTGTCTAGAGAGGCCACAAAGGTATAGATGCATGAAGGGAGGTCCAGGCCAGCACATCACAATATCCTTCACATAGTCAGAGGCTTCAGCACCCCACAAAGCGACCCCTCCCCCAGACCCAGCCTCTGGAAGACCAGGCCTGTGCCCTCGGCACGACACAGAGGTCACACTCGGGTCAGGTGGACCTGTTGGCACTAAACTGGATGTTTATGCTTCCTTGGGGTCCTGGAAGGCCTACAGGGATAGGAGGGCAGGGCAGAGCAGTGGTGAGGACCAGGGTCTAGGACAGGGCATAGGTGTCATTGGGCTTGGAGGAGTGAAGGGAAAGAGACTCCGAGGGGAGGTTCTGGCAGCCACCGGATGTGGGCACGGGGCCCGCCCACCTGCGTGCCACCCCCGCTTTCCCCATGGGGAAGGCAGGAAACTGCCCATCCCAGGGCCCCTGGCTGGGGGTGGGGAGCAGGGTGGGGGGCTGGGGCACGCATTTTCCCCAAGGTTCTCCAAGCCTCTCAGTGGGCTTGTTTCTGGAATCAGGAGGAATAGATTAGGGGAATGGGAGGGTGGTAGGCGTGGACAAGAATCACCCAGTGACTCCTTCTCAGAAGGCCATGGGCCTCTTCTCTGGGACCCCCATTCAAGGTCAGGCCCACACAAACTTCAGGGAACTCTTAGATTCAAGGGCCAAAAGAGGATTGACATGGAGTAGGGACCAGTGGGGAGATAGATGGCCTCTCATTCTTTCCTTCAGGAAAGGCGATCCTCAACCTGGAGAATTATTATCCATCCCAGGCCCCTAAATGGGATGGAGAAAAGGAGAACAGGGCCCTGCATCCACTGGGATCTGAAGAGACAGTGGTGAGAAGGGCAAGCTGGCCAGAAATGGGACAGTGCTCCTTTAACAGACCACCACTGCTTCAGACCCTGGGTGGAGGGGAAGTGGCTGCCCTTGACGATAAGAGGATAAGAATATCAAAGTTGTGCAGTAACCTGAGTTCCTGGACCCCCACCCGTCAGGGCCCCTCCTCCTGGAGCATCTTGCCCTCCCACCACCACCCTGTGCCTAGAGTGCCCCTGGAGCTATCACCTCAGAGGCATGTTGTCCCAGCAGACCAGAGTCACAGACTGGAATCCAGGGGCATGGCTTCAGGGCTCAGACCTGCCATAGACTCCTTCCACATGTGACCTGCAGCAAGTCAGACCTGAGGTTCCCTCCCAGGGACCCACACGTCCCTCAACAGTCTCCCAGTCCAGCCCCTTTCCTGTCCTGAGCAGGGTGAAGGTGTCCCTGATGCCTGCTCCCTGTGACAACAGAGGCTGCTTTTCTTTTATATGTCCTCACTGCTCAAGGCCAAAGACCACCACTGATTTTTTTTTTTTTTTTTTTTTTTTTGTAGGAGAGAGACTGAGACCCAGCCTCTCTACCCCAGAGCTTCTGGAGTCAGGAGGTTTCTGGAGGGCTGGGCTTTTGCTGGTTCCCATCTTGATCCTGAGGCTGGGGTTGAAGAGAGGTGGAACAGAGGTGGGGCTCAGTGTCGCTGCACACTGAACTTCTCTCCCAGCCCAGCAATGGCTTCCAGCACTGACGGGCCCCAAACCAGGAGAAACAGGACAGGGCCCAAGACAAAATCAAGGACCGGAAGGGGCCGGGTCTGAAATAAGGACACACAGACCACAGGAACCACCCAGGTGACTGGAACAGGAGCACTGGACTGGAAGTGTGCTCCAGGCTGGTACAACCCATGTTTGTCCTGCATGACTGAGCAACAGGCACCTGAGGGAAGAGCAGTGGGTGCCTGCGCAGACACACACACACACACACACACACACACGGACACGGACACACAGGGCCCAAAGGGCCCAAAAGATTCACAGTCTCCTTTCCAGAGAAACACAGCGGGCCCAGAGCCGCACAGACATGCTGTGGGTAACAGCCCAGCTCAGGCCTACACGCACACCTGGAGGAAGCCCTGCGGCACATCCGGGACACCTGTCTCCTCCCCGGAAACACTCAGGAAGGTTCACTTGGGAATCTGAGGCCAGCACTTGGCAGGGTGACCGGAGGGACCTGGGGATGGCTTCAGAACACAGGCACCTCAGTGTGCGAGGTGGGACTCCCGCTCCTGCCCCCAAGGCTGCCTGTCGCCTCAGTCCACTGGGATGAGAGACGACGGCCAGAGGCTGAGAGAAGAGGTGGTTGAGAAAGGATGCCTCTCTTTGTGGAGGAGAGGGGCTGAAGCTGAGTCTTCAAACTCCGCCCCGTGGCAGTAGTCAGGGCTCCTCCAGACACTCACTGGGCAGCCTCGCGTTTGGACTCTGCTAGGAAGTGTCCTCCACAGTCCTCCCCAGTCCTGACACTCTTAGACCAGGGATCATGTTCCTGCTCAGAGGTAACAACAGGGGAGGAGGAAGTAGGGACCAGGATAAAAGGTGTAGAGGTGGGGCAGAAAAAAAGAAAGCGGACAGCCTTTCACCGGGTGACGGGGCTGAGGCCACCGCGGTCTGGGATCCTGGAGGACTCCAGGCTCTCGACCCCTCACTCCTACACCAACCTCGCTGACCTAGGGTGCAGCCATCTTTGTGTGCCAAGCTGAGGCTGCGAGTAGGTAAACGTGGGCCTGAGGAGAAAAGGGGATGGGACCTGTTTTCAGGGACTCTCAGTCTGAGACAAGACACAGATACATACGAAGGATATGTGAGTTTTATGTGTCGGTGTGAGAGCAGTTTGTACCAAAGCAGGCACAGAGCTTCAGAGCTCCTACCTGAGCAAGCACTGAATTTGAGAGGTGAAGGAGAACACACCTCCACACCTCCACACGTACCTACATCTTTCAAAATTACGGCAACGGGGGCAAATTCGTCCTGGGGGGGGGAGGGTTGAGGGGTCCACAGGGCTGCCCTGACCGATGCTGCAGTGGCGACCTCAGAGTCACAGGGGGCCCATCAGATACAGATGAAAGAGCTTTGGAAAGAGAGGGGATAGGGCAGAAGCTGACTGGCCAAGGGGGAGAAACAGGGGGAAATTAGTCTTTTGAAGGCCTAACACTTGCAGAGGAGAGCAGGCCCAGCAGCTGGAGAAATGACGAGGGCATTGTCTGCACATGAAGGCAGAGAGGAAAACCGAGTCTTCCCTGCAGCTGCTCAGGTCTGGGGCCTTGGCAAGACAGGCAGGCCGAGATGGCAGCCCAGATAACCTGCCTTGTGAGGAGACAACAAGACAGAAGCCACAGGACCTAACCACTCACAAACAGGAAGTCAGAAGGCAGAGCAGGCCCGCCCTCAAGGGAGCACAGGCAGGGGGGATGGGGGGACACGCCTGGCTACAAAGGATGGAAACTGAGCCCCTAGCATTACAAAATGGGACTAAAGAAAATTGGAGTCGGCAGTCCCAAATGTGGGGGCCTTTCACCACCCTCCCTGGAAGGGCTGCTAAAGGAAGCAGATTCTGAGAAAAGGAAGTGCCTCAAGAACCTAAGACAGCTCCTGTCCCTTGCAGAGGTCAACTCAGCACCTAAGAAGGTCCCCTGACTCCTCTCAAAGCCTTGGGGAGTACCAGTAGTGCGGAGAGGCCTCCAGACGAGGAGAGTAGGCACGTTTCCCCCTCAGCCCTGTCTGCACTGCCCAGACATCCTGCAGGGTCAACTTCATGCTCTCTTGCTCTACTGGGGTGAGAGGCAGCTGCACTGCACCCTGGGAGGCCAGCTCTGCTCTAGGACAGGGTTCTGGCTCAGCTCTCCAGACCATAGTATTCAAGGCCTTTTAAGCAGCAAGGTCAGGGAGTAGTAACCTAGCCTGAGTCAGAAAACTGATCTGCAAGCCCAGAGAGAGGCAGACGGCAGCCTGAGGTCACAAAGCAAGTTGAGGCCAAGTTCTGGGTTTCTTCCACAGCATCTGGGAAGAGGCAGGATGGGCTGGGTAGGAAATGGGGGGTGGGTGTGAGGAAGAAAATCACCCCGACGACTGCTGTGGGAGGAGCCATGAAACCAGATGGCCACTGGGATCTCCCAGGGACACATGCAGAGAAAGCACCCTCCTGGCTCTCTCCAACACAGGTGCTTGGTTTAACTTGCTACATCTGGTCCAGATTTAACCTCTACCAATAAACTCTGTGTTCGTTTTGTGTGTGTGTCCCAAGAGCTGGGACCAGGTAGGGTGTCAGTGCCCGGAACCCACTATGATCTCTCATCAGCCTAACTCCCTACCCCAACACCAGGACCACTAAACAGAAGGCAAAACCAGGAGGCAGGGGCCCCTACCAGGGGCCCAGGCCCCACCCTGTGGCTATTTACAGTAGAACTTTGGACCAGTCACAGAATCTGACCCCCAACCCCTAGTACTTTGTTTATCCACCTATAAAACTGAGGAGGAGGTTGACCAAGGACCTATTTGTACTCTGGAAAGTTCTTAAAAGCAAGGGGCCCTAGGGACCTTGGAGGAGGAAGCAGCAAGGTCTGTGTTCCAAGACCTGCCCAGCTACTGGGTAGCTGATGGATTTCCCCAGCTGGCTCAAGAGCAAGAGCTCCCATTACTCAGAGAAGGCAGGTGGCTGGGAAAGGATCTAGAGCAGAATCCTCCCCTTATCTTGGCTGGGAACAAGGGACAATGGGCTGGGGCGGGGGGTGGGGGTGGGTGGGGGGGATGTTCCTTAGTCCATCTATCTCCTCCCGCCAGCATTCTGCCCCCCACCCCCCCACAGCATTCCTCATATCCCAGGGACAGCTGGAAAGGTAGAAGGTGAGGTCAGCACTGTGCACTGCTCTGGGCTCACTTTCTTCTTTCACTCCCACGTTGCACACACAGAGCTGAGGGGGAGGGCAGCAGCCAAGGCCTCTAAAGAACTTTATAAAACACATTCAGTCTGAATCTCATTTGATCCTCACACTGAGCCAGTGATGTAAATGATGGTATCCCCAACTTAGAGATGAAGAACCGGAAACTCAGCGAGGTTAAGTTTCACCTTCCTGAAAACCAACCAACAGTCTGCATCCCGTTTCTCTCCCCTAAAGGATTTCAATTCAAAGTGCCTCTGAGAAGAACCAGACCCCAGAGGGTTACCCAACAGAGAGGGGAGATGTGGCCTACATCTGCTCACCTACCCAGCCAGAAAAGGGGATTGGAAAAAGCGGTGGGAGGAACTCGGGCAGACGTCCCTGCTCCCCAGGCTTGCGGTGGGGGGGGGGGGGGGGGGGGGGGGAGGCAGAGGGCTCTAAATGGGTGACCGAGTGGTCTACAGAATCTCTCCAACAGCAAATGGCACCCCCAGCCCCTTCCCTGGGAGCCTGTTAGGCAGTCAGATGAGGGAGAATTGGCCACGAAGGCTGGGGCCCCCAGCAGCCACAGCAAGCAGCTCACAGCCCTGGAGCCGTTAAAAAATGACTCAACCAGAAAGTGCGTTTGAAGCGACGCCTGCCAGGGCCCCAGAGCCAAACCTCAAAAAGACGAAGTGAGAGAGAAGAGCCTGTGGGGGCCAGGCTGGGGGTGGAGGCCCGGCCTGGAGCTGGCCTGGCCAAATAAGGGCAAATGCTCCCAGGCTGACCAATGGGGCGCGTGCAACCACGTCATGGGGCTGTGGCTGGAGGGGCGGGGTGAGAGGCCTGGGGCAAAATGGGAGCTGGGGACTGGGGCAGGGGGCCCAGGCTCACCAGGAAGGGTCCAAGGGTGAGTGAGCCTGAGAAGGTGTTGAGAGGCCCTCATCCCCATCCCCTACTTACGTCAGTAGACCCCCGCCCACTGAAAGCCCCACCTGCAGGCTGGGGCTCAAGGGGGCAAAAGGAAGACAAAGAGGACCCCCTCACCTCTGCCCCAGTTATGGGCCCTAGGTCCCCATCTGCCATAGCAGAAATCGAGAGAGGCCGTAGGACAGCTGGGCTGACACACCAGTGTAGCCTTATCCGGCTACTGACCTTGGGCAAGTGATAGAACTGAAACTCAGTTTTCTCATCTGTGAAAGGGGAATAATGCCTCACAGGTGGTACTGAGGATCAGAGGCAATAATGAAAGTGGCCACTTTTGAACCTGGTAATTGCCATGCTGATACAGTAGATTATTAGAAGCCCAAAAACTGCTTCTCACTCAGATTCTTACCTCCCAATTGCTGTGAAAGATCCCTTTGCAAGGACACCATGTGGTTCTCAGTTTGGGCCTCTGATGTCTCTAGCAGGGGAGGAGAGGTGTGGAGGTCAGAGGTGTCCTTCTAATCTAAGCCTAGTCCCTCCTGCTGCAGAAGCAGAACAGACACTCTTTCCTCAGGCTCATTCACCAGGAATGTGATGTGCCCACCTTGACCTCCTGCACCCCAACTTCCCTGCCTGGCCCCACTGAGCTCCACACCCTGCCCCCATCTCCCTACTCCCCTGGGATGCAGGGCTGAGGAAGTGAGTCTATTCAGCTGCCTAGAGAAAGTGCCAGTGTCTCAGCTGTCGGCACAGGGTGGGGGCAGCTGCTGGCTTCTACCAGGACCTGTGATCACTCCTTGCCCCAGGCCTCTGCAGCCCCAGTTGGGACCACCGCCCAGGAGGAAAGCTGGGTGATGGCCACCACCCTCTTCCTCTCTGTAGAGTCCTTCTTTCTCCCCAGCACGGATTTGCATTTCCCCCTCTGCCCTCTGCTACTCAAGCCCCCAGGGAGAGGGTGACCGTTAAACCCCTTCCTCTGCTAGTGGCCCCAGAGCACTCACTTCCTTCCAGGTATTTTCCGGGATGGGGGGAAGGGTTGAAAGAGTGGCAGTTGTCAGGTTTGGGGAAGAATGAGGAATCCATTTTGGAGAGAAGCTGGGGTCCCTCCACCCTGGTGTTAAGCAAGCTCTCTCCGTAGCACAAGAGCTCAGTGTGGAGGAAAGAGTGCATAGGCAGGAAGCAGCACATAGGAGTTCTCAAAATGGGCCTGCCAGGCCCCTGACTTCTTACAGGCCCAGGCCTCCATCTGTGGGATGGACCCCCCAAGGAAAGCTTGGGCTTTATGTCCTCTGTCCATGACCCCATGACACCTGCCCTCCACTCCGGGAGGAGTATAGGGAATACGGGTGCCAGAAGTCTGGAGGAAAGAGGTTTTCTGTCACATTTCTCAGAGGATCTGGCATCTTGGTGCCAGCAGCACAGGGCAGTTTTCTCTGCACTCAGTTCCTGCTTTCTGGGATCTTAAAGTAAAGAGAAACAGAAACATCTGTAGGCAGAAGGCACCAAGCCAGGCAGTGTAGGACATATAAAGTGGCAGTGACCCCTTTGGGGTCAGACTGACCACTGTCTCTGGTGCTCAGTCTTCTCACCCATAAAGTGCGTGTTGGGGAGAGGGGAGCTGGCCTAAGTCAGGACTCTCCCAGCCTTCACCTTCTCTGTTTGATCTGCTGAAACTCTACAGCCCCAACACTCTGGGGAAGGCCTCTGAGCCCCAAAGGCCCAGGCAGGCAGCCATGTGCTTTCTTCCTCAGTCTAAGCCTACTGGCTCACCGATAGCAATTTTTACCAAGTGTGGCTGTCTGTTCTCTTAGTTCAAACAAGACTGGAAGAGGGACAGCTACACATGGGCAGCAGAAGTGACAGCTGACAGGCTGACATGAATCCAAGAGGTAGAAAAATAATCAGTCCCAGAACCATTTCACCACATGATACAGAAATGGAGGTTTATAACAATGACTTTGTGCCAAGTAGAGCTTAAATCACATCCAGAATCCTGTATCCAAATAGCAAGAAAGTATATATTTAACACACACACACACACACACACACACACACACACACATTTTTTTTATTTTAAAATAAAAAGCCATGGTGCTTAAAGGAAAATGTTTCAGTTGTGATATGTCTGTGTATGATAGATGTATTGAAACACGCATTGTCCAACAATATTACAGGGATAACATTCTTGCCACACTTACCTAGAACTAATCTAGAGGTGGACAACTTTGGATAAAGATGATTCCCTAGAATCATTTTATAGTTTACAGCTCTCAAATTGCTTTTACATAAATTAATGTATTTCTCACAACTATCCCAGGATAGGACTGTTGTCTTTAAGTGAACTTTTTACTTGAAGTTAGCATACAAACAGAAAAGTGAACAAACCATGAGTATATAACTCAATAAATTTTCAGAAAGTGAACAAACCTATGTAACTAGCATCCAGATCAAGAGACACTATAACCTACACCGTAGGACCCCCTGGTGTGCCTTCTTCCACCCCCACTTTTCACAGGTAATCACTATCCTGCCACCTAAACCAGAGTTTTGTCAGCTGCATTTTATAGAGAGGAAACTTTGTTTTAAGGCAGTGAAGTGACTGGGAGGCAGGAGCAACACCCCCAATTGGATATATATGTAGGTTTTCATCACGAGTTTCAGTGTCCAGTGGAGGGTGAAGGTGCCATAACTGGGCTGCAGATGAAGGTGGTTGGTAGGAAAAAAGCAGAAGAGGTTGGGGATTATGAGGCACAGGTCAACAGATACCTAAGACCTGCTGGAGTAGAAAAGAAGATGCAGTCAGGAGGGAATTGGAGAAGGGCTGGACCAGTTTCCCAATGTCCCACGTAGGGATCCTTGAGTAAATCCCAAGGATCACCTCCCTGGGCCATTTCCCCAGACTGCCTCTTTGGTTAATTTTTGTTGTTTTGTTTTAAGTTTACTTAAGTAATCGCTACACCTGATGTGGGGCTCAAACTCACAACCCCGAGATCAAGAGTCACATGCTCTCTCGACTGACCAAGTCAGATGCCCCTCTGGGGGTAATTTTAGATTTGGGGACTAGAGATATAAGTAGTGGGCATAGGGTGTTTGGGGGATCAATGTGTAGGGACATGTAACTTTCACTCAACAATAAGCTAATGCCTCATAGGTGGTTCTGTGGAATACTCATGAAGGGAGCAAGCCCTAGGAGTCTGGGTATAACTATGCTGGAAGGAGTTAGAAGCCCTACCTTGGGTGTGGGCAATGTATTTCTTGAGCTAAGGCCCTACTTCTTGATCATGGCCAAGTCACTTTGACTGTCAGTCTGTTCATCACTAGGTAAGGATGTTAACTATGACATAGAGGTTTTGTGAGGATCAGATAATGGACATGAAATCCCTTTTGTCAACTGTAAAAAGTTATTTAAATGAAAGGCTTTACTGATCAACATGAACCAGACTTCCAAAGTAAGACATCAGTCTGTTCTTCAACCTTACCTGTCTCTTTTATATGTACTCGCAGGATCAGGTACCAGGGAGGGGGCATGAAGATTGAATGGCAGGTTACAGGGGTGCCTGGGTGGCTCATTCAGTTGAGCGTCCAACTTCAGCTCAGGTCATGGTATCACTGCTTGTGGGTTTGAGCCCCGCATCTGGACTCTGTACTGACAGCTCAGAGCCTGGAGCCTGCTTTGGATTCTGTCTCCCTCTCTCTGCCCCTCCACCACTTATGATCTGTCTCTCTCTCTCAAATATAAAACATTTTTAAAAAAGTGAATGGCAAGTTATGGACAGGCTTGGAGTAAGAAGGTAGTGGCCATACCCAGAGAAAATGAGGCCAAACCTAAAGAGCCCAGACTGAGCTTAACCCTCCCCAGCTCATCCCCATTACTTTTGGGGAAACGGCTTCTGACCAGAATTTTCTGACTTGTTCTATCAGCCACCAATCACTGCCTAGGGCCAGAGGCTGCATTCAGCAATGCATTGCCACTTTAGCCAGCCTAACCCCACAGGCAATAGTGGGTAGGAAGTAGAGAATGAGGAATGAGCAGACAAGGAGGAAGGCAGCCTGGCCACTACTCTTGTCTGACCTGCATCTGTCTTTGTTGAACTAGGGGGGAGGAGCCTTGCTTTCTGAAAAGAGAAGCCAAATTACTGAGCGAGAGGCCAAGACCATAAGTAGACCTCAGGAGTCAGAATGGGGTGAACCTCTGACAGGAACAACGAGCAGGCATAGCCAGCCCTCAGGTACGTGCAACAGGGGCAGTGGCACCAGCACCTGGAACCTCTCCCACATAGCACTGCTCTCTCCCAGGGAGCCTTGAAGGATCAGAGATCTCTCTTTCAGTTTCTTTGGGCTCCCTGCAGGGGATTGGACTCTCACACCTTAGTGCCTGTCTGAGCTGCCAAGTGGCACCATCAGCAGGTTCGAGGACCAGAGAAAACAAGAAAGCCAATTCAGAAGCAGCTCCCAGGCAGGGCCCACTTGGCACCGAGTCTGTGAGATCCGGTTCCAGCAACTGGCCACCCCTCCCCCACAACCATCAGGGCCTGTGTCTTTCGCTTCCTGCGAGGCTAACAGTTAGGGCCTCAGCTCAGAGTGGGGCTGAGGCAGCCTGAGTGTGGTTATTTGTGCATGGCTCCTCCTGTCTCCCCTCCCCACAACTGTTTCCATTCTCACCAAGCAGCCACGTCCGGGTCAGACACGCAGGACAGCAGCCGGGGATTTCCAAGGGACTTTTTGAGAAAAGCCAGTGAAAGTTAGGTGTTGGCTGCACAGCTTAGGCACTCTTGCTGAAACCCACTTCTTCCCTCCAGAACGTAAGGCTGGCCTCGTGGGGCTACTTCCCAAGGATCCTTTCAGATTGAAACTGAACAGAAACCGCCACCCCTTGAGCTCCTTCAGTTTGCTGGGCTGGAAAAATCCTCTAAAAACTCAGTTGAAATTGGAGTTGACAGACCATTCCTTCAGAGCTTGAAGGCCTCAGCAAAAATGGTTCTGGTTTGGGGATCTGTGAGCGACATGAGGCACCAGGGCCACAACCAGCCTCCTTCCCATGGGCCCATGAGAGGACAAGGACAGTGGTACCAAGTCAGCAACTCTCCCTCCTTCCCACACATTCCAGGCCACAGGTAACAGGAGACACTGACTCACTAGAAACACCAGGTGGCTAAGATACACAAAGCCCTAGTGTAGGCACCTCTGCTTATGAGTCAAGAGCTCATTCTGCAGTGGTGATTCTGGGCATTTCTCCCACTATTTTGGTTGACTGTGTGCACACTGTATACATTAAAAAATAACTAATAAAAAGAGAGTAGGTGAATTTTACCTTTTATAAAACCTAAGTTCTAGAATTTTCACATTGCTTCATTTTTATAATCACCACAATACTGAGGTAAACAGGCAGAGTGTTATCATGGTTTTACAGATGGAGAACAAGAAACTTAGGGTATCAAAATGGGGATATTGATAGGATTCTTTGTGGAAATTTAAGTAAATAAGAATTTATGGTAAATTTTCATTCCAAAACAAGTAACTTGTCTTGACCAATAACAAAACCCCCTACTAGGCCAAAGGAGAGAGGGACGGGCCCAACTCCTACAGAGGCATAAACTAACCAGACCAAGACCCAGCAGCCACCAGTCTCCAGTTACAGGAAGCAGCAAACGTGAGTAGGTGGGGGAGAGAGGGCCAGGGTTACCACTGACTGGCCTAAGGTATAGGAAGAGCAGCAAAAAGAAAACAAAAAGTGTGGGGGGGGGGGGAGGGGTGTATTAAACATGATCAATGGGCAAAGAATACTTATGAAGTCTCAGGATTTCTTTCAGGGGACACCTGCTGTGCCAGGTCTAGAGAGCAAAAGTCTGCACGATGGGGTTCCCTAGACTCAGGACAGCAGACCTTCCAACAGGACCCAAGGAAGCACACTAGAAAGGCTGCAACTCTGGAGCCTGAAAGATGGGTAATGGAGAGCAGGAGGGCTTCTGCTGCTCTGGGAAGGTGCTTACAGGGTTAAGGGGGTTTTACTGCACCCGAGTAAAAGGAAGGAAGGAGGAGGTAAGGCGTCTGTCATGGGCTTAAGAACTTTCCTAGAGATTCGTGTTTATTGGCATTTGACCCAGAGTCTTGCCCATGGGTAAGGGCATAGACCTGGGCTCTGAGTAGGAAGACCAGTATCCTACCTCCCATTCAATTCAGTCTCTGTTAATCCACCAACCCAAACCACCCCCACCAGTAGTCCAAAGGTAAAATGGCCCAGGGACACGCTGTGCTCTCAACAGTCTGCTGAGTCTCAGAACTGGATGGTGGGGAGTATCTGAAGTTCCGCCCCCTTAGTTCCACAACAAAAAATAAACAGAGGCAGGAGGTGGGGCAGAGGCAAGACGCTGGCAGCCATGCATCTTGCTAGGTCTTTATAGCTGTGTCTCTGGATTTGTAGGCCACTCCTCGACTTTTCAGCTCTCGCACGATTCCTGTGGCAGGAAAAGAAACAGCTCTGTGAGGGAGGAAGATTCCAGAGGATAAGAAAAGTCCCTCTACTACCACTTTGTGGGAAGAAACGTGTTCCTAAGCAAAGTGGAGTTCCTAGACAGCTCATCAATGATCCTGCCAGGTTGGCTTGTTACCACTGAAGATTAAGGCAAGTGTCTGGCAATGACTTGGTAAAAATGAGAGAAAAACAGAAGACACATTGTAGTCATTGAAACCAAGGGTTCTGGAGCCAAAATGCCTGGGTTCAAATTCTACCTCCTTACTTAACTAGCAGGTGACCTTGGACAAGTTATTTAACCTCTCTGTGTCTCAGTTCCCTCACAGAGGTGTGAGGACTAGTGTGCAATCACAACAAGGACTTCCTCAGAACTTGGCACAGTAAATGAGTATCAGCTGCTATTATGATTATTATTACCTTGGGGTAGGCGACCAGTGACTGACACTGCATACACACCCGGCTTAAAGTTACCTAAGAGAGAAGAAAAGAGATGGCAGTGAGAGTAAGTTAAGTCTAAAGACCAAATGGAGGTTTAAGCTCAAAACGAAAGAAATGCTGCAGCGCCGCGAGAAGAGCAATCACCTCTTTTGGCTACAGTGTTAAATGACAGGGGACAGGACACTCTCGTCTTTCTCACTCTGAGGACACGTACCCAATGATTTAAGACTCCCCCACTGAACCCAAGGGACAGAAACAACACAACTAGGAGAAGGAAAAGGAGAAGGGAGACACTTACTGACTCGCTGCCACTTAGACACCCAGCTGTCCTCTGGACTCATCATCGCAATGATTCTGGGAAAGGGAAAGAAACAGAAGTCAGGCTGAGCCTTGCCCACTAGAGAAGAGCGATGGAGGAGACTGCCCACGTTACTCTGCTACAGGCCAGCAAAATAGTTCTGGGAGAGGAAACACAGGAAAAAGCCAAGTATTGAGTCTCTGCTAGAAAGCAGGGGAAAGTGACTTCTAATGCTGCGAAGGAGCTGACCCAAAGTTAGTACTGAAAAAGTTTCTTTGCCCGCCAATCACAAGTCAGTCATCATCCCCAAAGGACTAGCTTCACCAGGCTCAAAAACATCTTTAGCCCAGACTCCCTGGGAAACCAGCTCTTCTGATTACAACCAACATGACCACTAGGGGGCTGGCCTTAATGCAAAGGCAGAGGGTGAATGAAAACAATGGGTCCTCCTACCAGAAGTAAGTTAGACTGGGCCAAGATCTGCCTCCAATGAGCTGTGCAGCCTCACACACATATGAAACTCAAAGACCAAGCTAATACATGAAAAGCACCTAGCACAGAATAGGTGCTGAATAAACATTAACTCTCCTTATTATCCTAATAGTTTTTCCTAGGATACCTCTGATTCTAGAGCACAGGCAACAGAAAGGCTACTGAAGAGCTAGAAGCCTGCCTTTTGGGCTTGACATGTAAATATCAGGTACTTTCAGAAGCTTACAGAGGTCATTTCTGTCACTCGTTGATTCAATCAAATGCTTAGTGATTGCCTATTGTGACAGGTCTGTTCTAGACCTGACATTTGTTGATTACCTCCTCAATAACCATTCCCTCTTCTCTTGGCAAGAATCTTGGATTCTTATTTGGGGGGGCCTTCCTCCCCATCCAAATCCTACATTCTCAGTCATACACTGAGTGGAACTGATCCCATTCTCCAGGGTGGTTACGTAGGGTTAATACTTGCCCTGGCCTGGCAGACTGATGTGCAGCAGACACATATGCAGGCCATTCTCCTGACCAAAACTATATTCTCCTCTGTCCTTCACAACCAATCTTTCTAGCCTTAGAGTGTCTGTTACCCAACCTTATGATTCAATCTAAACAGAATTCCCACCATTCTCCAAACATACCCTAGTTGTCCCACCCCTGATTTTGCTCAAGTCATTCCCTTGTTTAGAATGCTTTTTCTAAAATGCTGTCTCACCTCAACCTCCTCAAAAAACCTGCACTTCTTTAAGAGCCTGATTCATATGCTATCTCCTCTGCTTCTGGCTGAGTTCATCTGGCCTCCCTCTGATCTCCATTGGCCTTTGATATACCCATTCTCCAAAACCTAATATGCACAGGGAATACACAAATAACTCCAACAACTCAACAATAAAAAGCCAAATAACCTGATTCAAAAGTGGGCAAAGGACCTGAACAGACATTTTTTCTGAAGAAGATACACAAATGGCCAATAAGTACATCACAACTGATTAGCGAAAGACATCACCAATGATTAGGGAAAGACAATCAAAACCACAAAGAGATATCACTCCACACCCAACAGGGTAGCTTCTATCAAAACCAAAACAAAACATAAAACAAAAAATAACAAGTGTTGGGTAGGGTGTAGAGAAACTGGTGGTGGGAATGTAAAATGGTGCTGCCACTACGAAAAACAGTCTGACGGTTCCTCGAAATACTAAACACAGAACTCAGCAATTCCACTTCTGGAAATATATACCCCAAAGAAGTGAAGGCAGGGACCTGATCAGATATTCGTAAAGCCATGCTCACAGCAGCATTATTCATAACAGCCAAAAAACAGAAGCAACCCAAGTGTCTATCGACACATAGATAAAATGTGGTATTACAAAAATGGTATTATTCAGCTTAAAAAATGCTTCTGACATGCTACAATATAGATAAACCTTGAAGACATTACACTAAGTGAAATGAGCCAGTTACAAAAGGACAAATATTGTATGATTCCACTTATATGAAGCACCTACAGTATACTTCAAATTCAATCGCTTCTCGGCCTTTTGGCTAAGATCAAGTGCAAATTCATACAGAAAGTAGAATGGTAGTTGCCTGGGGCTGTGCGGAGGGGAAATGAGGAGATGAAAAAAGTTCTATAGATGGATGGTAGTGATGGCTGCACAACAGTGTGAATATACTTAATGCCACTGAATGCTACACTTAAAAATGGTAAATTTTCTGTCACACATATCTTACAACTTAAAAAAAAAAATTCTAACATGCAAAACTTTACACTGCGTCTCTTACTAGTAAATACATCACTGTGTGACTCCTGACATCCTTCACAGCAGCCAACACAGTACGTTACCTGTAAATGGGAGTTCTTTTATTCATTTGTTAGCAATTTTGTTACAGTGCAAACAAATAATCGAAGAGACTGAAGATTCTGACTATGCACATGCATGTGTAGGAAGTAAGATTCCATGACAACATCTTTTTTGCCCAATTCTTCATGCTTCCTTAAAGGAAATCAAAGAAGGGATGGAGTTGGCCCCATCTTGAAGGTTCAGCAAGTACTGGGTTTGAGCCTAGTCGGTGTGTAAATCTTCAATTGGCCTGGAGACCAAGAGACACTTTAAAGTATCTCCTGAACCCCCCAAAAATACTGCCCTTTGGTTCCTACCTTGGGGGAAAAATGGAGACCTGACTACTTATGTTACTCTCACTTCCCTTTCTCCCCATTGGACAATCTCACTAAGGGAAAATTTTTCTTACAGGTTCTCTTAGACATATCTAAAGGGAACAGCTTTCGGGCAATAATTTACCATTACTCTACCTAACCTTCATCTTCGAAAGGATCTTCATGCATTCAACAAACATTTATTAGCCATTTGCCACCTTCCAGGCCCTGTGCCAAATCATGGTGCACAAGATAAACATAGTCCCTACCAACAATGAGCTGACCGTCTTTAATGAAGAACTGTACGGCAGAAATATAATGAAAACCACACAAGTCATTTTGAATTTTCTAGTAGCCATGTTTATGAGTAAAGACAAAAAGATGAAATTAACTTCAATACCATATCTCATTTAACCCAGTATATCCAAAGAATTATCACTTTGGCATGTAATTAATATTTGAAAAATTAAAATATTTTATATTCTTTTTTCTCGTTCTAAGTCTTGTCAATCTAGTGCATATTTTGCAGTATGAGCAAACCTCAGTTTGGACTAGCCACATTTCAAGTGCTCAATGCCACACATAGCTAGTAGCCACTGTACTGGACAGCACAGGGCTACTATGTCTCAAAATAACTTTGAGAACAACTAGGATTATGGTCTCAAAAGTCTGCCTCACATTTACTTGGTGGGGTGGTGTGGGGAGGGGGTGGGTGTAACAAAGGACTCTAAAGGGGCTTACCCATCAAAGGAAGAACTGGTGCAGTCATATACCATCTCCCGGTTACCCTTCATCTGAAGGTATGCATCACAATTGTCACATCCGTCATATTCAAACTGGTCTATAGTCTAGGAGAGGGAAAAGAGGGAGAAGGAGTGAGCATAAACAAGGCCAAAAAAGGAAGTAGCTTTCTCCATACTTCTACCTGGTCAAGTAGAAGCCTCCCTATGTTGGCTCTGTCTCATCAGATTCCCCACCCACCACTCCCACAGCCCCATTGCTAAAGTTCCACCCTCACAGTCCTCCCTCTCTTATTACCAGCTATGTTTTACCTACTCCTTTCCCTAGTCTCCTCAGGGTCAGGCATCCTCTCCGACTACTCCCTCAGCTGCAGATCCCCACCCTCCTCTGAATCCCAGCGGCCTTCGGCTTCAACAGAAGTTCACTGAATGTCGTTAAGGATCAGACCTGTGTGCTGAGGATTCAAAATCATGTAAGACTGCCTGCGTTCCTCCCGACTTAAACAACGGCCTCCAGCAGCTTCCCACATCCCCTGCCAACCCCCGGGTCCTGGACCTTACTTTTCTCTTCGCTATCCCCCAGCTCCGTTCCACCTTTTCCCCCACCTTGATACCCCATCGCCCCTACAACCGCCTCCCCGACGGACACCTTGACCAGAGAACACAGCAAACAAGCCCGTAGATGCCGTAGGTCCTTCGGCACCGTCTCCAGGGCCATCCTCTCCGACAAATGAACAGCAAAGATTTGGGCCACGGCCTCCTCAGCCGCAGGAAGTAAACAGCGATTTACCCAGAATGCCTCCCACTTCCGGTTTTCCGCACTTCCTGTTCCGGTGTGGGGAGCCGCGGACTCACGCCTCTCTTTCTCTCTCCCCCGCCCCCCCCCCCGGTCAAGGAGATGGTTTCTCCCGCCTGGAGGCGGGGCCGGCCGGGAGTCACCTGGGCCGGCGCGCGCACCCGCCACCTGGGCCGGCGCGAGGGCGAGGCCGGGAAGGCGGTTGCGCCTGTGGGTAGGGCCCGTGGGGGAGGGGTGGCGCGGCTGGCGCCTGCGCGGGAGCGCGCCGCGGCTCCGGCCAGAACTCCCGGCGGGGCGGGCCGTTTGATCTAGGCCGCTGGCAGCCGGCCGCCGGTCCCCTTAGGAGGATCCCAGGTGTCAACCGAGATTCTTTTTTGTTTTCCCGTTTTAAAAGCGCAGGGCCAGAGTCCACTGTCTCCATCTGGATTATCTCTGCAGAGAGGAAAATCAGGGACAGCCCCTTTCTTTCCTGAGAGCAGTGAAGGGTTTCCATTCGCCGTCCACGGGAATGCTGGCTTGTGAGCCCATGGCGGATACCAGGCCCATTCTTTTTTAAAACTCTTTCCGTACTTTCCTTGTTCCAGCTGATAATTTGTTTCGTGCAGCATTTAGACACAGGTCCTTTACTTCAGAATATCTGTAGGGGATTGGAGATTGTGTTTTGTTTTGTTTTGTTTTGATTTCACCCTATAGCAAGCTGGATGTTTCTTTGCTCTCCTGTTCAAAACTGGGCAACAGACAATGACCACCCCCTAGGAAACCTGTCCTGGAGAAGCAGAGGGGAAAATGTGCTTTGTGAGGATGAGAGCAGAGGCTGCCCCAGGCTCTGTGGAATTCATACCAACATAGCACCAGCTCTTGATCCTCAACCGTAGTCCCCTGGGGAGGCAGAGCACAGTCATTTGTGTTTATCAGAATTGGAGCTCTGGGATAGTTTCAGTAGTTTCAGGCCCTACTGTTCTATCCTCCCAACCAGGCGTCCCAACTGAAACAGCTTTTTCAAGGTGGGGGGCGTGTGTTCAGATGGGTTCTGTGACTGGGGTTAGAATGTTCCCTGTCACTGGATACTTTCCAAACATACTTTCACGCTTATCTCATGGGAGCTCTGCAACCACTCTGTGAAGTAGGCCTATTTTATGGGTGGAAAAAAGTGAGGCACAGAATATTTGCCCAAGGTCACAAAGTCACTGAAGCATCATAAGAATGTGTGAAGTGAAAAGTACAGTAAGTCTGATAATGACTGGACCACAGTGAGAATCTTGTCATGCTTCCCCCTTCCCTTATCTCACCAAATCGTTTTTAGGGGCTTACAAATCAATTCTTGTTACCTAGTCTACCACTCTGTCCTGTCCTTTCATAAATCAGAGCCTAGCCTCTGATACCAGAAATAATTTATTTCTGTCAATGGAGAAGATGAATTTGTTACCCTGAATGACAGTCATGAGAGAACAAAAACCACAAGACCAGACCGCATTTATGGATAAATATATTAGCAAATAAATACATTTCTCAACATAGTGCCTGATTCAAGCGTCTTTCTGTCTGGTTCAGATATAAATACCCATGTGGGTGCTTCGGTAGGTGCTAGTTCCCCACTGACTTTGAGGGAAGAAGATTCCCAGGTAGGGTCCTGTGCCCACTTTGCTCCCACATTCACATTCCAAATGGGATAATGCCTGAGGAGCCAGCAATGGTCAAGCTGCCCTGGGGTGAATGTCACCGTCAGGAGGCCCCTCAGCCCTTGCCACTCAGTACCAGCTACCCAGGCCAGATATCCTGCATGCACACCTTCCTGGGCATCCCTGGTCTATATGGCTTATAATGGGAAGCTGGGCCTTGGGGCCATCTAAACCCAAATGTCCCACCTTGCTTTTCCTTTGTTCTCCCGTTTCCCATCCCTGCTCTGAGAGAAGACCCCCAGATTCATCGTTGTCCTTGTTCAGCTGTAATTCTGCCTTTTCTACCTTCATTCCATCCTCCCTTTTCTAGATGAAGTTCATCAGAAATCCTTTTCTTTCCATCTACTTTGGGACTTGGAGATAGGCAATCTCTAGAAAAGAATTATTCCCTCCCCACTGCCACCCCCCCCCCAATACCCAGAGGAACTGGGAGTTGCTGGAGAGAGAAGGGAGTTTGAAAGTCAGAGGGTCCATCCCAGGTTCTTCATGGTGCCAGAACATGGTGCTGGGACACGACTCCACACCCTGGCTTCCCACAGTCTCCCCTCTGACTTAATAGAGTGGATCTGATAATTAAGAACAAGAAGGGAAAAACATTCTCCCTTATGCACCAGGGTAGGCACCGCCTGGAGAAGCTGCAGAGCTTCCCTTTTTAGGGCTCAGGCCTCACCTATGTTCTTGCAAAGAAGGAAAATAAGAGCCAGGTTGCTGCTGATGCAGCAGCTTTACCGAGGAGTCAAAGCTGGTGTGCAGGACTCACCCAAGAAAGGAGGTAAGAAGGACCCATTGGCAGGTATGCACATGAGACTTGGGATGAGGAAGACCTGCAGGGTCTGGGGAAAGGAGCAGCACCTTTTCAACACCTAACTACCCACACCTAGCTTCCTGCACTCCCTTAAGGAGCCAGCCCACATAGGCAGTAGCTAGTTGCCAGGCTGGACACAGACTTGCTGCCCTGCAAATGCGTTCTGCACGCAGGGTCCAGAGCTGGGAGCAGGGAACACTTCCTGCCCCCCCCCATCACCACCCCTCTTCCAGAGGTTCCAGGAAGTATAGCAAAAAAGAGGGGTGTTTTCCGAGGTCCTTTCTTCTCTCAGGAGCATGACTCTGTGCCAGACAGGGCCCCCAGGTCAGCCGGAGCACACTTGGTTGAAGCGAAGTCTGCGCATCTCACACAGCCTGTTCGCACAGCTCCTCAAGCTCCTCCTCCTCCGAGCCTGCGTTTACAGAGAGAGAGGAAATTGGTCACTGAGTGTCAGGCCAGCCTCTTGCTTGTTCCACCTGCAAGACAGTATGGCTGGCAGGGAACCACACAGGGTGGGAGCAGGGAATGTGTCCAGAAGGGGCAGTTAGATCGAAAGCTGGGAGGGGTCCCAGTTGGGACACAGGGAAGAGGGGGGGAAGAAAAGCTAGAGAAAGAGAAACATATATAGCAACCAGTGTGTTACAAATACTTCCTATTCATTCATTAACCCAATTAATATTTATTAAGCACTCATGAATCTGGCCTGTTACCACACAGCAAATAGAAGACCAGAAAAAAAAAAAAAAAAAAAAAAGCCAGGAACCTGACAGTCTTGTAGAAGAGAAGGTGTGCATGCAAAGGGAAATTCTGCCAGTGAGACAGGACTGGGTCCTAAGACCTTTCCTGGGAAGGGGACAGATCATGTTCCAGTGGAACAATCAGGAAGGGCCTCCTGAAGGTGAAGATAAATGAGCTGGTCCTGCAGAAATACGTAAGAACTCAGTTTATGGGAATAGGAAGGCAGCAGAATATTCTGGGCTATAGGAACTGAACAAGTATTTACTTGGTTTGACAAAAGGATGGAACAGGGAAGAACAGGAAGAACAGGAAGGGGAAGAGGGAAAAAAAAGGTTGGGAAGGAAGATGGGGGCTAGCTGGTGCTAGAGCCTTGAAGGCCAAACCAGGATGGGTTTTTCTTCACTGTGGACAAAAGAGAACATTTGGAAATTTCTGGACAGTTTATTTGAGGGTGATGAGCCTGGCAGCAGTACGTGAGCAGGGTAGCTGTGCTGCATGACTCTGTAGGACACAACACTGTATATACAGTGCCCAGCCTTCATGGACCTGTAAGAGGGGGAGGAAGGGTAGGAGGCTCCTGCTTCCATCTTTAGGCTGCATCTAAGACACAGGCAGGGGCCATCAGTTTTGAAGAAGGTAAAAAATGCATCAAGGATACATTTAACAGAATCTGGCATTGATTGGATTCGAGGAGCAGGAAAGAGGGAGACATTGAAACAGGTTCTGAGTATGGGAGAGAGGGGAAGTGGTGGTCTGGGACCAGCAGCACATGACAGGGTCCAAAGGGAATCATCAAACACATAGCCAAAGCTTACTTTACCTGGTTCTATGGAAGCAATTATTTTCTCTACTGTAACTGTTTACATGCCTATGACCCCACAGACCTGGATCTCCTGGTTGACAAGTTCCATGTGTTCAGAGCCTAGCCTGGAACCTAGCATAGAGCAAACATACAGTGCAGGAAGGAAAAAGGAGGGAAGAAGTGAATGAATGAATGGTAACAGCTCTAGATCTTAACTATTGGGTTCCTGGACTGTGAGGTCTTACGTTTCAGGACCTTTGGGTCCCCTTTTGGGGTGGCTGGTGATAGCTGTAGGCAAAGAGCTGTGTCATCCACACTATGGGAGAAGATGGGGAAAATGGGGAGGTAGGGGGCTCTGAAGGAAGAAGAGGAGGATTTGAGCAAAAAAACACCAAGTTAAAGTTGAGGATTTATATTATCACCGTTGGTTGTAATACAGTATCAGGGATGTACTGAGGCCCCAGGAAAATGAGGTCAGTCTTATTAACAAGGGTGCTTAGAAGGGAAGCCTTAGTTGTTCTTTTACCCTCAGGGGGAGAGGAGAAAACCTAAGGACCCACAGGGTTGCTGAGAACCATCTGTGATCTTTTTTTCTTTTTCTTTCCTTTTCCTTCCTTCCTTCTTTCCTTCCCTCCTCCTTTCCTTCCTCCCTCCCTTCCTTCCTTCCTTCTTTCCTTCCTTTTCTCATTTACATAGCTCTTCTCATATGGCCTAGGATTATGGATCTGCAATTATTTCTCCTATAACACCTCATATTGCCTAGGATTATGGCTATCAGTAATTTTCCATGCTCTCCTCAAGAGCAAGGAACCCTTTTTGGCCTTCTTTGTATTTAAAGCTAATAATTGAACTGTGTGCATTGGTACAGCTTTACTAATTATTAAAGTATTGAAACAATTATATTGGAGCTGTTGTCCCAAACAACCACAAGTGCCAGATTTCTGATGTTTCATCCACACTGTATTTCCCCTGAGACCGCCCTATGATCTGGCAACTAAAGGAGTAATACCTGGCCGAGTCAGAGTGCTTCAGCCAGCATCCTATGCTATGCCTGTTCAATATTTTGAATGTCGCCCCACTGCACCCTTCTCAGCTTCTGTCAATCCTTTGTTGGCTGACTTTACCCATCCTGCAATAACCCCTAGTATCCTCTCCCCACCACCCCCTCTCCCCCTGAAAACTCACCAGGCTGGGCTGGCGGCACCTGGCAGTGTGGGTAAGGGCATGACCTGCCCTCCAGGGTGCCACACCTCCATTCACAAGGCCCTTCCCCAGGTGGGTGTGGTTCCAGGGACTGGCGTGGAGTCAGACACAACCACACTGGCTGTGAACTTGGGTAACAGGGGCCTGGGGTTTCTGGTAGCAGCCTCCTCTCCAGGCCTGGAGGTCCAAAGATCAATGGATGGGCCTCTGGGGACCAAGGGTATGCCAAGCTGGTAGCATAATGGGGGAAAACCTGGCAAGTTGGGTGTGCAGTCAAGTCCTGGGGCCGAGAGGCTGGGGTGGGCTCTGAGAGGCACCCTCGCCTTTTCCTCTGTGGATGTCGAACAGGGAGGCTGGATTTCTGCAAGTGGAAGAGGCTGCTGGGACTGGGGCTGGAGGCATCAGCTGGGCCTGGGGCTGCTTCGATGAGGGCCTTGGGCCGTTGTGGATTGGGGAGCTGTCCTGAAGGGGCAGCTGGGTTGGATCTGGCAGCTTGCTGATCAGGGGAAGGCGGCTCTGGCTGGGGCTGTGTCCGAGGAATGGCAGGCCTGGACTGGGGCAACCCAGTTTCTGGGCCAGGCTTCCGGCCATGCCACTGGAAGCGCTTTTTGTAGTGGTGGTGCCGGTGCCGGTGGTAGTGGACGTGGCTGGAAACCTGGGTTTCTCCTGTGGCTACCACTGAGTCCAAAGAACGGGGCCGAGAGGTCACACTAGGCTGGGTCTCCTCCCCCCGGGGCTCCCCTTCAGGGCTGCAGTACACCAAGGGGTCAAAGTCACTGCTCAGGGAGCTGCGGAAGGTAGAACTGCTGCCATGGATGCCCTGCAGACTGATGTCCGTGCAGTTGACCACTGAGTCACTTGAAGAGCCGTGACAGGGCCCCGAACTGGAGTCACTGGCTGGCCCATCTGCCATGTAGCCACTGCGTTCCGTGCGGTAGCTTTCTCCAGAACCGCTGCTGTCGTGAGGCCTGGCCCGGCGTGGGGGTGCTGGGCAAGCGGAGAGGTGCTGCGAGGTGCATCGGAGACGGCCTAGCCCCCAGCCCTGCGCGTAGGGATGCTGGGCCACCGCCAGGCGCTGCTGCTCGCCTGGAGCCCGAGGATGTGCGGCTCTGGGGAGACGGTGGTGCCGGGGGCCTGTGCCTGGCTCCTGCGAGGTTGGGAAGGGACCAGATCGCGGGGGCCGAGCCACTGCACTCCGGGAAGGGCCCAACAGGTATGCAGCAGGTAGGTGGTAGTGGGCATGGCCGGGATGCTGGCGAATGAGGTGGAGTCTCCGGCCTGGTTCCTGATAAGATCGAGAGTGTCCCAGAGACTGGGAAAACGAATCACCCTCTGGAAGAAAGAACCAAGAGCATAGGTGTTTGACCCCACAAACCTACGGAGCGTGCATTCAGAAAAGTGTGGCTGTAGCACCTATTTGAGCCCACATAGCCTGTGTGTTCGGTCAGAGTTGAGGGACCAAGGACATTCCTAATCTGCCTGTGCCCTGGGACGCCCTGGCTCCTTCCAGTCCATCTGTCTCCCTGGAAGTTCCACTGTGTATGTCCATCCCTGCTCCTCCCATCAGCCCACCTGGGGCTCTTTGACCCAGGGCCACCACCAGTCCATAGTGCACCTTTGGGCAGATTGGAAAAAGGCTCTCCTTCCTCAAGATACTTCACTTTCATCTTTTAGAAAATTTTCATAATATCCTGGTTTTGTTAGAATAAGATACTTTGTTGCCAGAAAATCAGAATAATAAATATACAAACCACCCAGATTTAGAATCAACAAAGTTGTCATAAAGATACAATGTTTAAAGTAATGAAGATGTCTACATCTTCATTATGTATGAATGGCCCTCCCTGCCCTTCACAGGAAGCACTCTTGAGCAGTACACAGCTTAAAGAACTATTATGGCAGACCTGCTTTCTCCTCAGCTTCAAGACAAAACCGTCCCTCAGAGAGCAACCTTGTTCTAGACCCATCTGCCTGCACATAGGGGAGGACTTGGCCCACCTCCTACCTACGATGTTGAACATGCAGAGAGGGCAAGTCCGATGCTGATGTAGCCAGGGGTCCACACACACACGATGGAACTCATGGAGGCAAGAAATGACCCGTAGCTCCTAGAGAAAACAAGGGGGTCCAAACCGAAGTTATCTGTAGGTTCAGGAGTAACCAGGATTTCCCTGACTCCCTCTGGCCTCTCCTTTTTGCCCTCAGCTTCTTGTAAAATACCCCATGGTAGAATAGAAAGAGTAAGGGCTTTGGTGTCCAGTAAACCTGGATCTTGCCACTTTAGCTGCATGACCTTGGGCAAGTTTCTTAACAGAAATGCTCTAGTTTTCCGCTCTAAAATGAGTATGAAAAACTAACCAACCCCCACCCTGCACTGTCATGAGGCTAAAATGAGATAATACATCTAAAGCACCCACTACAGATCCTAGCACGTGGTACACACTCAACGAACAGTAGTTGTCTTTCCCTGGAAGACCAGGAAAATAACTAGACCTCAGTGCTGTCCCCTACCTCTGCCTCATTGCAAGATACACGGGACACAGATGCAACCAGGGCACCCACACCTGCCCGAGTGCCTCCTCCAGCCTCCCAAAGTCCAGCTGCCCTCCCCAGCCTGGTCATGGAGGTCGCCCGCAAGCCCTGCCTTACCTGGCCCTCAGAGAACTCCTCCAGGCAAATGGCACACACAGGGGCTGAGCTACAGCTGCTACTTGAGTCCGGCCACTCAGCCCGGGCCCTCCTGCAGCTGGCCTGGTACCTCCTGGTGGCCAGCTGGCTGATGGCCCAGGCTGTTCGCTGTTGAAGGGGATCCTGAGAAGAGGGGTGGGGCTCACAATAGGGCAAGGGCTCCTCTTCCCTCACCCCTGGACCTCAAGTTTGTGCTTGGCTCCCAGTCACCCAGTTAGATCATATGGCCGATTGACTACTCCTAGGAGTTTGTCGTCTTCAAGCTCATACGTGGCTCTGCCAAGCAGGCTAAGCCCCGCCCACCCCACTCCCCCATTCATACCATCAAGCTCTCTTTTCCTTGATGACCCATGGGAGAAAATTTTCATCCAACTGCCTGCTTGACATCTTTGCTTGGATATCAAATAGGCCCATCAAACTGAATTCCTAATCCCATTAACCACCGAACCACATATCCATCCTACCGCCTTAAAATGTAAGTCAGATCATGGTACTACTTCTGCTCAAAACTCTCCAATAGCTCCCATTTCACCCAGAGTAAAAAAACAGTGTCCTGCCAATGGCCTACACAGTCCAGTAAAAGGGGCCCCCATGGACCCTCTGTCCTCGCCTCCTGCTCTGTCCTCTCACTCACTGCACTCCAGCCACATGGCCCCCTTGCTGTGGCTCAGACATACTGGACACGCTTTTGCCTCAAGGCCTTTGCCCTTACCGTTTTCTCTGTCTCGATCATACTCTCCCCAGATATCTGCACATATCACCCCCTCACCCATTTAGGGTCTTTCCTGTAAATGTCGTCCTCTCAATAAGGCTTTCTCTGGCTTTGCTTTTAAAAATTAACTCTGTCCGGGGAGCCTGGGTGGCTCAGTTGAATAAGCATCCGACTTTGGCTCAGGTCATGATCTCACAGTTTGTGAGTTCAAGCCCCGCGTCAGGCTCTGTGTTCACAGCGTGGAGCCTGGAGACCACTTCGAGTTCTGTGTCTCTCCCTCTCTCTCTGCCCCTCCCCCACCCCTGCGCACACTGTCTCTCTCTATCTCTCAAAAATAAACATTGAAAAAAATTTTTTTTAATAAAAATTAACTCTGTCCTTTTACATTCCCTTTTTCCTCTTCCATTTTATTTTTCTCCTGGGAACATGTCGCCATCTAAAATACTACATATTTTACTTACTTATTTTGTTTATTGTCTGTCTCTTCCCATGAGAATGAAACCTCCCTGAGGGATCTTTTTGTTCAATGCACAATCCCCAATACCTGAAACAGTGCCTGGTCCATACGAGGAGGTCTCTATGTTTGCTGAATAAATAAATGAATGGGCAAGCTGATGTGGAGAGGCTGCTGGAGATCAACAAGTCAGATGCCAGGGTGTTTAGATGTAAACTATTTCAAGAGCATAAGGGCATCTTCTTTCCTCACTTCTCCCTTCCTGCTCTTTACCCTCCCATATGCATAAACGTGCCACCTCCATCAGGGAGCCCACCCTGCTCACCGGCCTGTTGTGGTGGGGGCGGCATCGGATGCGCAGCACTGAAGCCAGGATGACCACAAAAATGGTGCCCACCACCGTCAGGAGGATCCACACATCATAATCTGGCTGGAGGAGTGAGCAGAGATGGAAAGAGTCATATTTCTGGAAGGAGTTGGGCCAATTTGGGAGAAATTCAGGTGCTCGGGAGAGTGAAGGCTAGAGATCCCCATGAGTCTTCCAGCAGAGGGGATGAGGTGAGGAGGAACCTGCAGGTGGGGTTAGGTGGTCCCTGTCTGCCCAAGGTCAATCATAGGAGAGGGTCCTCCAGGTGTCAGCTGTGAGAGGTACTATCTGAAGACCTGTGTGCTTGGGAAAAAGAGGAAAAGGACCCTCTGCAAAGTGGAAGCCACCCAGTGCACAGCTGGGTGAGGTTTCTAGCTAGTGGAGAAACACCAGCCAGGGTGTCAGGGGCTAGGGGGTCAGGGTTTCATTCTGGCTCTGCTCCTCTGTGCCATGAAACCACAGAGCTGAAAACAACTTTAGAACTCAGCTGGCCAAATTGATGCGTTCTGCAGATGAATCCCAGAGGGGGAAGAAACCTGTCCTGAGGCACACAGCTGGTGGATAAAGTTGAACTATAGGGTTTCTAAACTCTCTTTAGCTCCAGGAGTCTAAGGGCTCTCGATGGGAGTTGCCACAGAACAAAGTGGCAGTGAGAACGGGCGCTAGGGCAAGGCCTGGAGATCTGGCGTGCTTACCCAGGTTGGGGGCTCCTTCAGCTCAATCCTAACATGAGCCTTTCGGTTCTTGTACACAAACTCCATCAGCTTCTCGGCATCTTTACCCCAGATCAACACCACTGGCCAAGTCAGCCCCAGGGGTTGCTGTAGCTGTGGGAGGGAAAGTGCCCACGAGGGCTGTTATGTCCTGACTTGTCTTTTCCCAGGTAACTTTATCGCCCTCCATCCAGCTCCCTCAGACACCCCAATGTCCCTGGGTACCTGCTCAGCAGCAGCTCGATCCTCAGTGATGTCAAAGAGGACTGCACTAGCTCCTCGCTCCCCTGCCATCCGGGCCTGCAGGGACACACAGCAGAGGTCCAGCTGAGGTCAGAGAAGGACACGGCCCATCTGTCCATCCATGCCCCGGCCTCACCCCTCACACGCCTGTCCCTTCCTGGGACGTTGCACACACTGCATCTTTGCACACTCAAATATAACATGTGCGATCCGTGTCCTGCCCTCAGCTCACCCAGGTCCCACTGCCTTCAAGGACAACATTCAATCCTTCATTCTGTCATGGAATAAACCCGTAACAAGGGTTTAGTAGGAGTCAGGTAGTGGACCTGGCTCTAGAGCTAAGGACAAATAAGACATTGCCTGGCCCTCAAAGTACCACAAGTCTGCCTTCACTAAGAAGTGTGAGAACAGAAGGGAGTGGCCAGAACCACCACAAACCCCCACCCCAGGGAGTGGGGGGAGGGTGACCAGTCCCTGGAAAGGGAGGGAGAAAAGACAGGTGGAGAACTCCTTCAGAATAGAACTGGGCTTTCCAAGATCCAGCCCTGCCTGACAAGAGGAGCCTACAGGGCATCCCCTCAGCTTAGGCAGAGTTTCAAGGGCCTGGGACCCTGCCGTCACCCAAGGTCTCTATGGCAGACCCCAGGCTCAGCCCATCTCTTGATCTCTTTCTCCCTGCCACACTTTTCCTGGCTACAATTCAAGGACTTAATGGAGTCTCTGTCCAGTGCTTTATCCCTCATCCCTTCCCTGAAGGTGGCACTGGAGGCTGGGTGGGGAGGGACTGGGGGGCTATTACCACAAGGACACAACTGTGCAGGTACGCACATGCACGCTTGCCAGGGCTCCAAGAGCAGGGTCTAGCCAACCAGGCAGAGCAGAGCAGAGCCAAAAAGAAAGAGAGAGAAAAAAAAGCAGGAATCTAGAAGCTGGGTGTGGGGTAAGAGAACTGAGATAAGAGCCAGGAGTGGGGTGGAGGTGCAAGGGCAAAGGAGCCACAGACAGATCCTGCCTTGCCTTTGTGACAGCCTCCCTGCCCAGCACAGCCACTCGCCAGCCTTTCCCCCCACAGCACAGGCTCATCTTGCCTTGGTATCAGGCTGGGACCTCGTGCCCCCAGGGCCCTGCTGAGTCTTTGCGGCCTTCCTGCAGGCACTGAAGGAGTTAATCCCTCTGCCAGTAGTGGTGGCAGGAAGGGGAGCCAGGGCTGGGGCTTACTCACACTCTTAGGGCTTTGATCTCTGCTTTCCTTCCCGGAGAGAGCCTGTCCGGGCAGGTCTCCTGCCAGGCAGGCCAGGGGAGCAGCTTGCCCCAGCTCCCTGCTCCCTACTCCCCAGGAGGCAGCAGGGGCCAGAGGGCCCCCTCAGAACTGGCAGCCCACAGGCAGGGGAGCCCAGGAAGAAGGTGGTGGAGACACTCGAGTGGGGCCCTGTTTTGGTCAGAAGAGTAACTTTCCCCCTTCCTCCCTCTCTCCCTCCCTCCTTGAGCTGCTGAGGAGCTGGGCTGGGCCCTCTACCAGCACCCAGGCCCAGCCCAGGCCCAGGCTCGCCAGCCTAATTGACTGGAAATTCACAGGACTCCAGAATGGTATTGCTGAAGAAATTGACAGGTCACAGCCTTCATTGTCCTCCTGCTCATTTACTCCCAAGAAGTCCAGCCCAACTAGGTGACCCCAGGCAAAGAGAAACTTCTGAACCCTCCAAGCCAGGGTATGGGAGCCACACCAGAGGAAAAGGAGAGGGGCTCCCACTGCTAATGTCATAGTCTAGAACTTGGCCAAGGCATGGGGAGGTCACCTCAGTAGTCAATGAATTGAGACTCCTGGATCCAACATGCTGACAGGGCCTCATGTGTCTCACGCCCAGATTGAGACCCTAGACCCAGCCTGGCCTGAAAGAGCATGAGAGAAGGGCACAGACTTCCTTCTCCAGAGATTTTCTTACTTACCAACCCCTCTCTCTTTGAAGGACTGGGGTAGGAACAGTGGAAAGTAATTACCCTGATGTTCAAACACCCCAGCCCATTACAGCCCATAATTACAAAGTTGTAAAAAGGGATCAAAGAGAGAGTACTGGCCAACAGGGGAAACAAACAGGACTTTCAGGCAGTGGGTACCTGTGTTCAGAGTTCTAGGAACCAAAAAGCACGATTTGGGGCCAGATGGCAGCCCACACTGGGGCTATCCATGCTTCCCTCTGGTCCACCTGCCCCCAAGAAAGTGGGAGAGAGGGAGAAAAGAAAGCACTTCTTGGGAGACCGGAATCTGGAAGGCAGAGACAATAGGAAGGCCCTCTGCATGGGAAGACTCGGCTTTAGAAAAATTACCCAGAGATCTCTTTTGGGGCTGCAAAGAGTCAGCCATCTCTCTAGGGGCAGCAAGCAAAGCTGCCCACGGCCTCTAGCAACCAGGACTAGTACACTCTAGGACTCATACACTACCCTCTGTACCTCTCTGGGCTGTAGGTTTTCCTCTCCAGACACAGTGACAGTCTCTGTAATCTCCTCATCAAAGATTGGCTAAGTACCTACTGTGGCCAGGGCACCAAGCCAGGGAAGGCCAAGCCCTCTAGAACAGCTCATTATCTAGTTGTACATATCCATATGTACATATCCATAATATATCCAAAGACATATCCATAATATAATGCTGATAACATTCCAGAGTACAAATGAATGAAATAGACCAGTAGTTTTCAAACCTTTTTTCACTGCAGAAAGTCCATCCCCCACCACACACACACACACACACACACACACAATCTGACGCAAATCTTCAATACACAAAACAGATAAGACTCAGCTGAGTTTGAGGATGGGGGTGGAGTTAAGAAAGAGCCTTGGTTTCCCCCTCCCCACAAAGCACCTCCCTGAAACCTGGCATGGACAGAGACCCTGGCAGTGTGCCAGAAAAGAGGCATTCCCTCCATAATAGGCTAGCTGGGCTGAGCCAGTCAGGAAAGATTCACTAGAAGAGGTGGAATTCATCTGGGCTTGAAAGCAAGGGTAGGAGGAAGTAGAAGGGATACTAACCTTTACCGAGACCCACTCTGCCCAGACTGCTCAGGTTTGAGTCCTGAATATGCCACCAACTATTAGCTATTAGACTTTGGGTATGGTACTTAACTGCTGTGTGCCTCCGTTTTCCTTTCTGTAAACTGGGGATTATAATAGGCCCTACTTCACAGGGTTGTTTTGTGGGCTGTATAAGTTAATCCATGCAAAGCTTTATGCTAGTACCCAGCACATAGTAAGTGTCCCCTAAGTATTAGTTATTGTTATATCAGCTGTTACTATATGCTTTGGGTATGTGATTTCATTCACTCTTCACAAAAACTCTATAAGACAATTATCCAGTTTTGAGTTGAGAAAACTGAGGCTCAGAGAGACTGAACAACTTCCCCAGGGTCACACAGCTGATCAGACCACTGATCTAGTCCAGGCATGAGGTGATAAGGGCCTGGGTAATCACGAGGATGGCTGTGGAGTTGCTAATAGAGAAACAGAAACCAAGTTGGATGACTGGATCGGGGGAGGGAGTCGGTGGTGGTGACAAGAATGGATGAGTCCAGAAAAATTATGGTGAGGGTTTCAGAGAAGATCAAGAGAGGCAAGAATGAAAGAAAAACCCCAATCTTGTTAAAAGCATAGGATGATGATGCCAGTGACGACAACAGTGGTAATTGTAATCATTTATTCAGTGATTACTATGTGCTTAGCATGGGAGCTTCCATCTGTACTGTCTTATGGAGCTTCCATAAGAGCTTCCATCTGTACTGTCTCATTAAATCCTCATAACTGCTTTATGATATAATCCCATTATTATTCCCCTTTTACAGATGAGGAAACAGGGGCCCAGAGAGGTGAGCTAAAATGTCTAGGTCACACTGAGGAGCAGTGGAGATGGCAGGCTTCAGACCCAGGGCTGTCTGGGTCTCAAGAGCCCCAGCTCTGTTGATGGTGATGACATCACTACTACTGATGGATATTCCAGAGCTGATTGAGGTTAGAATTTTTCAAACTTTTATCACTAAAACCCGCCTTTCCCCTCTGGCTTCTGGGAACCATATGTTTTTTTAACATTTTACCAAACTAACTGAATTCATTATGTACAATTCATTTTCCTATGAGATAACTTGTAACCAAAAGCAACATACAAATATTTTAGTTAAGCTTGTGGGACTTATGAAACATTGGAAGTAGCTCAAAGACCTCCATTACTACCCTCACAGACCTCCTTTGAGCCAGCAGATCTCAGGTAGGAGCTGCTTGGTCAGGTCAAAGGATGAAACCCAAGGGAAGCCTTGACCTGACCAGTTGGAGAATGTGGGGCTAGAGCCATCCTGTCCCACCGAGGTGGGGGAGAAGCCAGGTATGGAGAAGCTGAGCAGCTAGTGAAGGAGGAGGAAGCATGAGCAGTGACCACAAAGGCTGTGGAAGAAAAACAGGTCCTAGGGCAGCAGCCAAAGTGCCTCTTCTAAACCCCTAATGACTTTTTGTTCCTTTGTGCATTTTAGCTCAGGCACTATTTGGTAGCTGACAGACATCATTTTCATCCTCACAACGACCACTGGGGTAGAAAATAAGTCCCATTCTATGGTGGTGGCCCAATAAGGTTAAAAAGAGCACCGACCGGGGCGCCTGGGTGGCTCAGTCGGTTGGGCGGCCGACTTCGGCTCAGGTCATGATCTCGCAGTCCGTGAGTTCGAGCCCCGCGTTGGGCTCTGTGCTGACAGCTCAGAGCCTGGAGCCTGTTTCAGATTCTGTGTCTCCCTCTCTCTGACCCTCCCCTGTTCATGCTCTGTCTCTCTCTGTCTCAAAAATAAATAAATGTTAAAAAAATTAAAAAAAAAAAAAAAAAAGAGCACCGACCACACGTTCCTTGTTTCCTAGTGTCTGTGCACAGGACTTATTCCTCCCACAGCACTGTGATCCTCTAGGGGGCGAGACGAAAACCTCCTACGTGGACAATGTCCTGCCATGTTGCCCAGTGTTCACATGTGTGTGAAATGCATACACTGTTTTAGAAGAACAGCAGAGCATCTCTGAGCCCTTCCTCTCCCATCTTTCTCTCCTCTCCCACCTCTGTATCTCACACACTCACACTCACTCACACACACACATACACACACTCACACCCACTCACACACACTCCACACTCACATTCATACCACGTAACACTAGGCACTCATCTACCAAATGAGCAAATGAATGACATTTGCCCACATTCTGTAAAGCAAGGGAAGTGAAATAGCCCAAAGCAGGGTACCTTCAACCTAACAAAATTCTGCTGCCATCAAGGACCTGCCCAGTCTTACACAGAGACAACACTCTCCAGATCCTCCACGTGTGCTGGCCCCGACCGCCCACATCCTCCGTAGCCCTCTTCTGCATCAGCGTGGCCTGGGCTGGGAGAATATCTCCACCCACCTGTGGGTGCCACAATCAGAACCCCGCCCACATCTTTCCCCCTCCATGGGACCAGGTAAGAGCCCAGGCTGTTTCCTTGAGACTCATGGCTCAGGAAATAGCCCTCAGTAGGATCTGGAAACCAGGGAGAGTCTGGGCCTGAGTACAATGAGCGGGCACACTGGTTGGGACTGTCACCGTCCTCTTTCCCCACACCGGGGAGCTGGACCCTTTCCACCAAATCCACCTGACTGTGCCACACAGAATCTAACTATGCTCTGGCTTATGCCACCAGGAGAATCTTTTCACATGCTTTCAGTGTTCCTAGCCAAAATGGGAGGCAACAGAGCAGAGAGATTAAAAGCCCAGGTTTGAGAACTAGACAAGGCTCAGTTCAAATCACAGCTCCACCCCTTCCCAGCTGGGTCACCCTGGCAAGTTAAGTTTTTTTTTCTTTTTCTTTTTTAGTTTATTTATTTGCTTTTTAGTAATGTCTACACCCAATGTGGGACTCGAAATCACAACCCTGAGATCAAGAGTCACATGCTTCTCTGGGACACCTGGGTGGCTCAGTCGGTTAAGTTGGTTAAGTCCAACTTCAGCTCAGGTCATGATCTCAGAGCTTGTGAGTTTGAGCCCTGCATCAGGCTCTGTGCTGACAGCTCGGAGCCTGGAGCCTACCTCGGATTCTGTGTCTCCTTCTCTCTCTGCCCCTCCCTGGCTTGCACTCTTTCTCTCTCTCTCTTAAAAATAAATTTTAGGGGCGCCTGGGTGGCTCAGTCGGTTAAGCGTCCGACTTCGGCTCAGGTCATGATCTCACGGTCCGTGAGTTCGAGCCCCGCGTCGGGCTCTGTGCTGACAGCTCAGAACCTGGAGCCCGTTTCAGATTCTGTGTCTCCCTCTCTCTCTGCCCCTCCCTCGTTCATGCTCTGTCTCTCTCTGTCTCAAAAATAAATAAACATTTAAAAAAATAAATAAATAAATTTTAAAAAACATTTTTAAAAAAGTCCCATGCTCCTCTAACTGAGCCAGCCATGTGCCCCAGTTACTTAAGTTTTCTGACCCTCACTTGCTTCACATGTCAAATAGAGAATAAAATGTCTAGCTTTCCTGATTGTCATGCAAAATAAAGGGGATAATGTATAAAGAATCTGTCCCATGTGGCACATGGTCAGCACACAGAAAACAGTAACTAACATTAGAGCAGGACAAATAAAAATGTTCACAGGACCTTAGAGGTAGCAGGCCAGTGAGGAGCATGGCAAACCAGACAGTCCACGATGGTGGAAACCTGGCAACTGCCACCAGCTCCAGCCAATGATGCCCTCTGGAAATGTGGAGCCACCGGTTTGCAATCTTAGAGGAAGAATGTGAACTTTTTTTTATGTTTATTTATTTGATTTGAGAGAGAGAAGGAGAGAGAGCATGTGTGCGCTCGTGAGCAAGGGAGGGGCAGAAATAGTGGGAGAGAGAGAATCCCAAGCAGGCTCCTTACTCTCGGTGCAGAGCCCAACATGGGGCTCAATCTCATGAACCCTGAGATCATGATCTGAGCCAAAATCAAGAATCTGGTGTTTAACCTACTGAGCTGCCCAGGCACCCCAAGAATGTGAACTTTTTAAGGAAACATGGCTTCTGTTTCTGCTATTCTTGCATATGCTCAGTCAATGTTTCTGAAAGATGGAAAAGCCCTTCAACTGACTGCCTCTTTGCCCTGATGCTGGTTAGGGGAAGGGGTTTAAGAATTTCCAGGTGATGGGGGAGGATATGCGGTGGGGCACCTGCCTTAGATGACAGTCAGAGGTTCTGCTGGTAGATGATGGTTGGTGGGGAAAGGATGGAGGCCTGAATTTCCACCCCTCTCAAACCAGTCATGAATGAGGAAAACCAGAGCAAATTGGACACATCTCTCCTAGGTGAGAAGGGGACAGAGAACAAAGGGCCCTCTCACAGCCTGGAGCTGGGTGAAGTTCAGAGTGTGTGGAGGTCAAGTGCGAACCTACCTTGCTGGCCAGTGACAGGCAGGGGCGGGGGGCCCGTTGGGGACTCTCCAGCTTGACAATGCTGATGAATCCAGGCTCCAGATTGTCGTCATCGCTGGCATTGCACAGGTACAGGGGGTGGGACTGCAGAGAGAGGGAGAGAGAGAGGTTAGGGAGGCTCTAGGGAGCAGGAATAAGCTGTGGGAGCCAAGTACTTCCCCGCTGTTCCAGGCAGGGACCAGGCAGGTCTCCTAGTGCTATGAAACAATCAGCCTTCTTATTTTTTCTTTCTCTCTTTTTCTTTCTTTCTTTCTTTCTTTCTTTCATTCTTTCTTCCTTTCTTTCTCTTTTTCTCTTTCTTTCTTTCTTTCTTTCTTTCTTTCTTTCTTTCCTTCCTTCTTTCTTTAATTCTTTCATTTTAATTTGCATCCAAGTTAGTTAGCAGATAGTGCAATAATGATTTCAGGAGTAGAATCCAGTGATTCATCCCCTACATATAACTCCCAGCGCTCATCCCAAGTGTCCTCCTTAATGGGCCTTCTTACTAAATTGCCTCAGAGGAAGCTAGTAAGCATCAGTTGTCATTTCAGGGCCACCAGGGCCAAGGATACATGGAGGTGGGGTGCAGGTAGGCACGAGGGGTGTCCAAAAGGGGGAACCTCAATGAAGAGCCTGCTGCAAATCTGCCCCAACAACCCTCAAACTGCCACAGACTCTCTCACCTCCTACTTCTTTCACCTGCTCTAAAACCCCAGGCTAAGAGCCCATATCAGTGCCTTCAGAATCTTGCCTTCCCTCCATGCTCTCCCAGGGCAGTGCTGGGTGCTGCCGGGTGCCTCCTGCCTCCTTGGGATGCCCGCTGACATCCCCATCTTTCCTGTGGCTTGGGTCTACTCACTCTGGGTTTCCCTGATCTTCTCAATATCTCCCTTTGCCCCTGCCCTGGGCCCATCCTGAGATGAAGCAGGGAGAAGACACCATCTGGGGATAAGCCTTGGCTAAGAGCCTTGAACATCACACTTCCTAGGAGCTCATCCTTTCCCCAGGAATGATGCAGTGGAGGTGAGCCAGCACATGTTCTGAGGGTGTGGCAGGGTCAGTCCAAGACCCTGTGGCCTTAGCCTAGCTGGTGCAGGGCAATGGCTCGGGGGGAAGTGGGCCCAAAGTGTGCTAACAGACCAGAGAATCCCCTATCAGAGGACAAGAGTGTCCTTCTGTATACTCGCTTGTCTCTCAAAATGATTCGAATACCCACTTGAAACTAATCTTCCCATAGTGCTATGAGAAAAAAAATATTTATCTGGCCCTAGATAATCCTATGGGCTGGAGGTTCCTATGTGGTGGAAACCCAGTGTATCCTGCAAACAAGGGGATTTTGTATGAGGGAGGTGCCCATACTTCTTCTCCACTGCCGCTGAAGTCTAAAGGGCTTCCAGAAAGAACCATCAGACGAACCAGAGAGCATTTTGAACTCATGAAGATGTTGGTACTGATGATGGATTTAAAAAGCACAGTCACTTTTTGGGGGTGCCTCATTTGGTGGAGAGTGTGTGACTCTTGATCTCGGGGTTGTGGGTTCGAGGCCCACATTGGGTGTGGGATTACTTAAAAATAAAATCTTTAAAAATATACAAATAAATAAAAGCACAGTCACTTTTTGAAAGCATTTTCATGCTATTTCTTCTCACCATGTCACTGCAGTCCCTTGAACATAGTAGGTTCTCAAAAACAAGCACCACCCTGCTTTGAATTCTATCCTTGTGAATACAAATCTTTGGGCAGGGGGAATTGAAATGAGAGGGAGTTCCATTCTTGCTCCCAGAATTTAAGGAGAATTACTCTGGTAGTCGTCAAAGTTTAGTGTGGAAGAAATGCTATGTGCATCCCAACCCCCCTCAGAAAAGGGTCAGGGCCAAGATTAGGGGTTGTTCTCACTTCACTGAAGCTGTAGCTCCTGTCTCAACAAGTTCCATTAGTCTGTCCATCTGCCCATTTGCCCAACCATGCATTCATTCATTTCTTCATTCTTCATTTCTTCAACATTCAACTATCCCAAACCATGCAAATTCAACCATTTGCCCAACCATGCATCCACTCATTTCTTCAACAAGGAGGGCCTCCTTGTTGCCATGCACTGTACAATGAGTTGGGGAGTCAACAATAAATAAGATAGGCTCTTTGCCTTAATGAAGCTCAGAAGACAAGTGTACAAACACATTGTATTGTGATGTTGTGATGCTGTGGGAGGGCTCAAGGAGAGGGGACTAAGTATCCCATGTAGGAGAGCAGAGTGACTTTAGTGAGTCCTTGGGTACTGAGTAGATATGTGCTTACCCACTGGATCTGCAGGAAAGGGGAAGGTACATTCCTGGCAGAGGAAGCAGCCTGTGCCCAGGCATGGAGGCACAGGCAGGGGGCAAGGAGAGGCTGCAGGCATTTAGGTCTGGTGTGGAGGGGAAGGCAGGAGATGAGGCCAGAAAGGTTGGCAAGCACCAGACTAAGGAGGAAAGACTGCAGATTTGCGCTTGAGAAAGGTCTCCCTGGTGATGAGAGAAGACTGTCTAGTGTGGAAGGAGTCAGAAGTCAGCTGTTCCAATAGAACAAAAGATGTGAGATCTTCAGGAACTACAAATCGTAGCCATGGGACTCTATTGCTTTGCTTGCTCCCCTACCACTACCCACGGTCCAGCTTTCTCCAGATAATTCCAACGTGCCTCTCACTGATTAGAGTGTCAAATGAGGGGGGAAGTCACTTCAGAGAAGAGTTGTCTTCTTTTTTTTAACTTTTCTTTTCCTTATTCTTTTTTTTTTTTTTAATTTGAGAGAGAGGGAGAGCACACGTGAGCTGGTGAGAGGGGCAGATGGAGAGGGAGAGAGAACCTTAAGCAGCCTCCATGCTCAGCATGGACCCCAATATGGGGCTCCATCCATAGCCCTGGGATTCTGACCTGAGCTGAAATCAAGAGTCGGATGCTCAACTGACTGAGCCACTCAGGAGCCCCAAGAGTTGTCTTTACAGAAAGATTTGCAAATATTTAACCACCACTCCGCCCCCAGGCCCTCGCAGGGGGAACCAGCATATACAAGCAGTGCTATATTGTAGGATGCCTCTGAGGTGATGCAGGAGAAAAAACTTGGTGTCAGGGTCACCAGACTTCCCTGATCCTGAAGGGACTATAGAAGAGGGAGGGGGAGGAAATTAACCATTAGTAAACACCTCTTGCCTGCCAGGCCCTCTAGATGTTATCTCACTATGAGGTAGGTGTGATCATTCCCATTTAAAGAAGAGAAAGAGGCTTAAGGCACAGGGAAGTTAAGGTCACACAAGATTAGAACCCAGCTCTATCTGACTCCAGCCTCTGGAGTCCTGTAACTCAAAATGAACCCAGAGTCAACCCTCCATTGTCCAAGCTAATGGGGATGATGATAATGCTAGTTTACATTTATTGAGTAAATACAGTGGGCCAGTGATGGGTCTAAGCACTTTTGTGTATTAACTCTTTCCATTCTGGTAACAATGCTATGTTAAGGTAGAAACTACTATTGTCTCCATTTTAAAGATGAAGAAACTGAGGCATTAAGCGGTTAAGTAACTGACAAGATAGAAGTAAAACTTTCACTATTTGCATATGACATGATACTACATATAAAAAACCCAAAAGACTCCACCAAAAAAGTGCTAGAACTGGTACACAAATTCAGTAAAGTCGTAGGATACAAAATCAATGTATGGAAATCTATTGTATTTCTATACACCAATAATGAAGCAGCAGAAAGAAAAATTAAGAAATCAATCTCATTTACAATTGTGCCAAAAACAATAAGATACCTAAGAATAAACCTAACCAAAGAAGAAAAAGATCTGTACTCTGAAAACGACAAAATCCTGATGAAGGACATTGAAGACAACACAAAGAAATGGAAAGACATTCCATGGTCATAGATTGGAAGAGTAAGTATTGTTAAAATGTCTATACTATCCAAAGCAATCTATACATTTAATGCAATCTCTATCAAAGTATCAACAGCATTCTTCACAGAACTAGGACAAACAATCCTAAAATTTGTATGGAAGACCCCGAATACACAAAGCAACCTTGAAAAAGAAAAACAAAGCTGGAAGCATCACAATTCCGGACCTCGAGCTACATTACAAAGCTGTAGTCATCAAGACAGTATGGTACTGGCACAGACTCTCTCTCTCTCTCTCTCTCTCTCTCTCTCTCTCTCACACACACACACACACACACACACACACACAAATACACATAAATCAATGGAACAGAATAGAAACCCCAGAAATAAACCCACAATTATATGGTCAGTTCATCTTTGACAAAGCAGGAAAGAATATCCAGCGGGAAAAAGAATGTTTCTCCAACAAATGGTGTTGGAAAAACTGGACAGCGACATGCAGAAGAATGAAATTGGACCCCACTTTCTTACACCATATATAAAAATAAATTCAAAATGGATTACAGATCTAAATGTAAGACCTGAAATTATAAAAATCCTAGAAGAGAGCACAGGCAGCAACTTCTTTCTAGAAAGATCTCTGAGGCAAGAGAAACAAAGGCAAAATAAACTATTGGGACTACATCAAAATAAAAAGCTTCTGCACAGTGAAGGAAACAATCAATGAAACTAAATGGCAATCTAGCAGAATGGAAGTAGATATTTGCAAACAACATATCCAATAAAGGGTTAGTATCTAAAATATATAAAGAATTTATATAACTCGACACCCCCCCCAAAAGTAAACAATCTAATTTTTAAAAATGGACAGAAGATACGAATGGACATTTTTCCAAATAAGACAAACAGATGGCCAAGAGATACATGAAAAAATGCTCATCATCACTTACCATCAGGAAAATTCAAATCAAAACTACAATGAGAAATCACCTCATACCTGTCAGAATGGTTGAAATCAACAACACAAGAAACAAAAGGTGTTGGCGAGGAGGCAGAGAAAGGGGAACACTCTTACACTGTTAGTGGGAATGCAAACTGGTGCAGCCTCTCTGGAAAACAGTATGGGAGTTCCTCAAAAAGTTAAGAATAGAACTATCCAACAATCTAGCAATTGCACTACTAGGTATTTACCCAAAGAATACAAAAATACTAATTCAAAGGGATCCATGCACCCTGATGCTTATAGCAGCATTATCTACAATAGCCAAATTATGGAAACCGCCCAAGTGTCCATTAACTGATGAATGGATAAAGAAGCTGTGGTGTGTGTGCGTGCGTGTGTGTGTGTGTACATATATGTATATATATACAATGGAATATTATTCAGCCATAAAAAAGAATGAAATCTTGCCATTTACAATGAAATGGATAGAGCTAGAGAGTATTATGCTAAGTGAAATAATTCAGTCAGAGAAAGACAAATACCATACGATTTCACCCATGTGGAATTTAAGAAACAAAACAAATGAGCAAAGGGAGGAAAAAAGAGAGAGAGGCAAACTGAGAAATAAATTCTATAGTTTAACCATAGAGAATAAACTGGTAACCAGAGGGGAGGTGGTTGCGGGGATGGGTTAAATAGGTGATGGGGATTAAGAAATGCACTTATCAGGTGTGTATGGAAGTGTTGAATCACTATATTGTACACCTGAAACTAATATTACATTATATGTTAACTAACTAGAATTTAAATAAAAACTTTAAAAAAAAAAAAAGGTTAAGTAACATGTCCAGAATTACACAGCTGAGATCAGAAGAAATGGAAGAAGTAGGATAAAGTAAAAATAAATAATAATAATAATAATAATAATATAATAATAATAATAAACTAAGAATATTTCCCATTTTACTTTGAAAACACGATGCCTCCCCCAACTCATGACTAAGAAAACTTACCATCCTAATTTTACATTCCTAAACAAATCCCTGAAATATTGGATTCTGTCCTAGGCCCTCCTCTCTTTTTACCCTCCATGCACCCCCTACGTGACTCCAACCAGTGAATAGCTTTGGTTTCCATACAGAGGTCATTGATTACACATGTGCAGCCTAGACCTCTCATGAGTTCCAGACCTATATGTCCGACAGGTAGGGCTTGGACATTTCTGCACGAAGAACTTTATACTGTTTATTTTTGAGAGAGAGAGAGAGAGAGAGAGAGAGAGAGAGAGTCAGAGCGTGAGCAGGGAAGGGACAGAGAGACAGAGAAACACAGATTCCAAAGCAGGCTCCAGGCTCTGAGCTGTCAGCACAGAGCCTGACAAGGGGCTCGAACTCACGAACCGTGAGATCATGACCTGAGTCGAAGTCAAACGCTCAACCGACTGAGCCACTCAGGCACATGAAGAGCTTTAAATGAGACATCTCAAACTCAGCATGTTCACAATTGAACTAATCATTTTATCCCTCAAAACTGCTCCTCCAGTGTTCCCTATTTTAGGGAATCGCTATCTACCTACTCCCCAAAACAGATGTTTTCCACCTAGCCTCCTCCGTCTCCTTCACCCCTACCCCCACCAGCAACACCCACCAATCACCAGCTTCTAACAATTCTATCTCCTAAACATGTCTCTTATTTGTCCTCTTTCCTCCGTTTCCACTCTGGCTACTCTAATACAGGCCACCATCATTGCTGTTCCAATTTACTGGGAACACAGTTATTCCAAATAACTGGGGGCATTTCACCCCTCTCAGTTCTACACACTGCAGCCAGAGTGATCTACAATGCTAACTTGAGTGCGTCACTCTTCCACATTAAGCTCTTAAAAAGCTTCTCATAGCTCTTGGAATAAAGTCTGTATTTATAAAGACAGCTTAAAAGGCTCTGCCTGCTCTGGGCTCATGCCTATACACCTTGCCCCATGGCTTCCCATTCCCTTCCCATACTTCTTCTCCCCCCTTGAAACCCATGGTCCAGAAATAACGTGTTTCATGTCTCCAAACACTTCTGGCATTTGCTGCTCTGTCAGGATAGGTCAGAGGCCCCTGCTCTGGGCCCTCTTAGCACCCTGTATTCCCCCATCACAACTTATGCAGTGGTATTTCAGTTGTTTGCTTACTTCCCTCTCTTCCCAGGCTATATATAACTCACCTCCACCGCCCCTTCAGTGCCTGCCACACAGTAGGTACCCGGATCAATATTTTTTTTATTAAATATCAACGGTCTACAACCAGATAGCTGACAGTTAACTCTAAAGGCAACACAATGCACACCAAAATTCTGGTAACAATGGCTTTGGGAGAGGATTTAGCAAGGAGATAGTGAAGAGAAACTTTGGTGTTTTGCTTTGAACATTTCAATCATAGAATGATATATTGAGATATTAATTTGAGTTTTGCTTTTTTGCTGTTGTGGAAGAACAGAAAAGAATGAGAGCTATTTATATTTTGTATCTTTTCTCTCCTGCCACTCCAGGAAGAGAGCCTCTCCTATTTCCCTGCCTTAGGGGCATTTACCCAAAACAAGTGATGCTAAAGCTATCTTCCTGGCTTTTGTGAAAGATTGAATTCCTTGAGGAAAATGTGAGTGTCCCGAAGACAGAAAGGAGTGTGTATGGGGGATAGGGCAGGGGCCATTAGAGTCCCTGGAATCCTGGGGGAATGGGGGGAGGAATCTGGGGATATGCCAAGATGTGGGAATCTCCAGACTGTGCCCCAGAAGGAGTAGACCCCAGAAGCCTGGACCCTGGTGAAGATGATGTGCCTACATGGATTTCAAGGGAACACTTGGGCTTGAACAATGAGCGTATTTGTGGTGACCAGTGTCGACAAATATCAGAGGGGTGTCTTAGATATTTCTGTTTTGGCTGCTCTGTGAGGGGAAGCTCTCAAGAAAACCTATTTCTTGTATAGTTGTATTGTGGCATGAAAACCATACTCACTGCACTTTTGTATGGTTGGACTCTTTTACAGTAAGACTTTTCAAGTATGCTCAGATTAGAAACAAAACCAAGAAAAAAAAAAAAAGAAGACCATTCAGCCAGGACACTGCTCATTACCTAGCAAGGCAATTTTAGTCTTCCTTGGGTGTAACACGGGCTGTCTTTGCTCCCACCTGCAGGGAATTCTAGCTGGGGAGAGGACCCCTGAGAGAAAACAGATCCAAATGTACCTGCCTCCTTAGGATGCAAGGTCTCCTAATAAGGAGATGTCACCTGTCCTCTCAGGACACCAGGAGAGAGCCAAGGGAGTTGACTGGTAGGATTCAGTGAGGGTGTGGTTGGGTAGAGCCCCTGAAAACTGGAGGGGCTTAAGGACTGGCTATCTGTGACTTCCTGAAAAGTCAGGAGATGGGATGCCCCTGTTCCAGACACTGCCTTCAGGGGCAAATTAAGAGGAGCCTGAGCTTGCTTTCAGGGTCCAGGCCACTCTGGCTGAGAACTCAGCTTTGCACACATAGTTTCCATGCCTGTGTAAAGACGTGAATACTGTCCTTTTAGTGGCATGTGTTGTACTTCATATTTTCGGATGGATCTGGTCTCTAGGTCTCTGTCCTCCTCCTTTAACTTATTTGTTCTGATTTTCCCCTCCCTTCTAAAATAGACCTAAGGCTCAAATTCTGACTCCATCATTCGCCTGTGTGACCTTGGACATGTTACCTAGGCTTTCTGAGCCTCATATTCTTCACCTACAGAATGGGATGATTATCATGAAGACTGGAGATAATGGATATAATAAGTACCTAGCACAGAACCCGACACTCAATAAGTGCTCATTAAACGGTCATTGTTTTATTATCGTATTTGCAATAATAAAATCCCTCCTTATTGCTGGAAGGGACAAAGACCTTCTTCTGACTGCTACTCCCTTGGCGATTGTCAACAGTGCTTCTGAATGCCAGTGTTCTACAAGGCCCAGTCTGGGACAGCTCATTATCCACGGTCACTTCCCCCCTGTGCTCAGCCCTCCAAACCCCACTGAACAAGCTCTTCCAGTTCTCAGCCCGCCTCCTTCCCATGAAGGAAGCCATGTGATCTCATTACCTCCTCACAAAGGGCATTCCAGGGCTCAACTGAGCCCCAAACTTAATGCTGGTCTTTCTTTATCCACGGCATCTCCTCATCTTGGGGTGTGTGCTTTTGCAAGCAACTCTCTACTGTCTCTTGTTTCCAGCCACCCTCCTCCCCACCCCCACCACCCCCCCGCCCCCCCCCCCCCCTCCGCCGACCTCTGCTGCAATAATCTCTTAGTTCTCTGATTCCACATACGGACCTTCACCCAGGCCTTGGACAGGTAACTTTACTGCCTGCTACAACTTTGCCTTTGTAATCAGGAATACTGGCCAGGCATCAAAGGCACCTTTCCCCCCATTTCCTCTTTTCAGATTTTATAATCCATCTCTCCTATGCAACCTCCATTACCTGAACTTAGAACCACCTGACTCTTATCTCCAGCACCGGGACACACCAGCATCATAAAGTCAAGCTCCTATAGCTCGGGAGTTGGGAAAAACAGAACAGCCTGAAGTTGCTGCTTCCTGCCTGCAGCACCGAAATAGCCTCTGAAGCCCAGTTTGGGCACTTTGTCCTTTTTATTGAAAGAGGTCCAGCTCACATCCGCAGGTTAGGCCCTACTGGTGATTGTTTAGGCTTGGATTTGGAAACCTCTAGACTTCATTCTCTTCCTTATCTCAGCCTGTCACTGTCTTTGGGATGACTGAGTTTCCTACTGAATTAAGTTGGGAGGCTGGGGAAATTGTCAAAAGGAGTTTCCCTTTATTCTGTTAATTTTTTTTTTATAAGGAAAATGTATTCCTGCTTGATTGTGTAATTTTTTTAAGGTACGAAGGAAAATAATATCGGTGGGGCGAGAGCAGCACAACCTTGGGCCCCCTGATGAGAGTGGACTGACACAGAGAGGATGGGTGACAGAGGCCTCCTGTGTTTCTCACTGGATCCAGAAGACCTCCCCAGTGGACAGGTGTGCTGGTGAGCAAGAGTGCTGAGAAGATTAGAACTGAAATGATGTGCCAGCTTCCAACAGGAAGCAGGGGGACAAAGGCTGAGGGGGGTAAATGAGCTCATCAAAAGTCTAGTCTGAGGCTTTGCATTTTGGAGGCCCTTGGTCTTTGCTGGAATAATGAATAAAATTTCATTTGAATCCAGCTGCCATACAGTTTACAAAGAGATGTGATTTGCTAACAGCTGAGCCTGGTTCATACCTGTAAGGGCCCTTCAACACTTCCTTTTTTACAGATGAGGAACATAAGACTCAAGTCACAGGCTGCCCATGGTTACACAGCTAGTTAAATCCTGGAGGTCTCCAGAATTCAATCCCAGTACCCTGTTTACCCTGCCATGCCACCTCCAGGTACATGCAATGGGAGGTATTCTGTGTGGTACAACAAACATTGCTGGGTACTGCGGTGAATGGATGAAAGGCTTCACGACCTCCATTTCTAGAATGTTCAAACTTGAATCATTCTTAGCAACAGGACAGAAGCAAGGTCTATCTGCTCATTTTCCCTCCAGGCCTAGGCTCTTTCTTCCCGGCAGCCTCAGCTTCCTTCCTCTCTCCTAGGGCCTATCTCATCTCTTCTAGCCACAACAAAGGCAGCCAGATCCAGACACTGCTCAGAGATGCTTTCCCAGTGAATAGTCCATGTTTGTTTAGGATGAGAAAGGTGTGTCCTGAAATTAGAGTTCACAAAAGCTTGGACCCAAATAATGGTCATTCAGCCAGACTGCAATTTCCCGGTCTTGCTCCACATTAAAGACTTCATTCTTCAATTTTAAAATTTACCTATCCTCTGGGGCACCTAGGTGGCTCAGTCGGTTAAGGGTCTGACTTCACCTCAGGTCATGATCTCAAGGCACATGGGTTCGAGCCCCATGTTGGGCTCTGTGCTGACAATTCAGAGTCTGGAGCCTGCTTCAGATTCTTTGTCTCCCTCTCTCTCTGCCCCTCCCCACTTATTCTCTGTCTCTCTGTCTCTCAAAAAATAAATGTTAAAAAAAATAAAAAAGAAAAATAAAAAAAGTTAAAAAAATTATTAAAAAAAATTCACCCATCCTCATCTCAGATCATATCCAAGCTCCATGATGTAGATGGACCTCATGACCTTAAAATGGTTCCCATGGTGTGGTTTTTCTGCTTGGCATCTATGTATGGGTGGTTCACAGGGTCAGGGTCATAAGCAGAGTCATGGGCAGGAAAAAAAAGGGGAGGAGAAAGAAGAAAGAGCTAACTAAGTTGCTTTTGAAATAAACTGATAATCAGAGAGGAAGCTTATTTGGCAATAATCAGACAGAGAGAAGGAGAAAAATCTCAGCCATTTTTGTCCATTATATTCTCACACAGAAACAGAGTTTGTCCCGACTCAGCCCAGAATGACCTCTAGTTATAGGGGCACCAAGAAGCTAATCAAGAAGTTAGGAACAAAGGAGTGGGAGCCCACTAAATATCATTTTAGTTACATCAGTGCTCTTTAGAAGAAAAGCTATGAAATAGGATACCCAGGTTCTCAGGCCCACAAAGGTCAAGATCTTAGAAGATACTTCAGGCACGAAGTTTGAACTCCTTTCCTCCACCAGGTTAGGATCTCAGGGATCAAACCTCCAAGACTCCTATACTAAGATGTCCTGAAATATCAGCTGAATTCTGCTGCTCAGTTAGTGACCACTGTCCCAGGGAGATCCTACCACCTTCACTGACCTCCATCCTATAGGAAGCACCACTTGAGGCCCCTAATTTACCTAAGTCTTGTTAAAAGAGGTCATCTGCAGAAAAGCTGAGGTCTTGTCACAGGTGGCAGTATTGCTAGGGCAATACTTGCCCTCAAATTTCCAGGATAAGGGGCTCTAGAGGCTTTGGCTAGGGCCCTTCCTAGGGATGGCCTTAACTCTTAACTCTGCAGTAGTTAACTGCACTCCCACAAGTGCTCCAACTGAACCCAATGTGCTACTTGCAAACAGCCTTGACACAGTCTGCTTTATGATTTTGCTATTCTTGTTTCAGCCAAACTCATGCCAGAGATGATGGTAGAAATTTAGAAATCTGCTGGAAGCAGTTAGTATTATTGTTTTTTTTTTAAATTTTTTTTTAACGTTTATTTATTTTTGAGACAGAGAGAGACAAAGCATGAACGGGGGAGGGGCAGAGAGAGAGGGAGACACAGAATCGGAAACAGGCTCCAGGCTCTGGGCCATCAGCCCAGAGCCCGACTCGGGACTCGAACTCACGGACCGCGAGATCATGACCTGAGCCGAAGTCGGATGCTCAACTGACTGAGCCACCCAGGCGCCCCAGTATTATTGTTTTTAAGTAATTATTGACGTTAAGATTTTAATGCTGAAAAGACCAAAGACTAAAACCAGACAGCCCTTGTGAAAAAAAGACCAAAGAAATTAAATTTGAGGAAATCAGGTTATTTATTTAAATATGCCAGAGGCATATCATGACTACCAGTAGAACTACCCAAGTATTTCTAAGTTTGGTGAGTTTAACACAAGAGTGTGAAATAGATAAATTAATCTGGTTATTTCACACATTCTGTGTCTTTCAGGCTGGTCTCCTGCTCAGGGATTGTAGGGATTTCAAGTTACCCTGCACACTCTGTTCCAGTCATCTATGACTGGCTGGCTGTGGTGCTTATGAGTCCTTTAAGGGCAGATATTGTATCCAGATGGGCCAATTCAACTAAATCTATGCTCAGGTTTTAATTGCCACATTGTGAGTGGTGATGGGAAGTTATGGCATTTGCTTGGCTGATCCCAGGCCCCAGCTCCTGGGCAGCTAACACACAAGACTGCATTTACATTGGAAAGGGGAAGGGGGAGGGGTGGAGCATGGGCCTAGTTGTACTTAGAAATTACATTAGGAGGGGAAGGACAAAATTATTCAAGCCACCAGCCAACTCAGATGCCCAGAGTCTCTCCTCAGAAGCCACTGGGGGTTGAGACCAGGCCAAGGAGGCTTCTGTTCAGAAGAGGCAACAGTCAGAAGAGGCTTGTGTTGGAGACAACCCAAAGGCTCCAGCCTGACTGCTGACAGCCCTTTGACCACAGCTCTGAATCCTTGTCCGTGGGGTGGCCCTGGGGAAGAGGCCTGCTTTGGGGGGACTGTTTAATGATTTGCCAGCAAAGAGCAAGGCAAACAGACTGCTGGCAGCTTCCTGGATGCAACAGGAGAGTAGATTTTTATTCCCACCCATGGTGTAGCCTCCCAGGCAGGAGATAAAAGAAAAAGCGAAAGATGGTGTTGTGAGAGCCTAGAAGAGATTGCCATTTGGAGCTCAGCACTTCACTGGGTCTCCGTGGATAGTGCCTGGATACCTTGGCATCGGTGCCAGTTGGTATTTCCATCCTCTGAATATTTTAGTAGTTTCTTTTTTTCCCCACAAATATTTTATTTTTAAGTAATCTCTATGAGCAACACAGGGCTTGAACTCATGACCCCAAGATCAAAAGTCATGTGCTTTTCTGACTGGGCCAGCCAGGTGCCCCTATTTTAGTCATTCCTTTTTTTTTTTTTTAATATTTATTTTGAGAGACAGAGAGCATAAACAGAGGGAGGGGCAGAGAGAGAATCTCAAGCAGGCTCCACTCTATCAGTACAGAAGCCAATGTGGGACTTGATCTCACAAACCACGAAATCATGACCCGAGCCAAAATCCAGAGTCGGATGCTTAACCACCTGAGCCAGCCAGGAGCCCCTAGTAATTCCTAATAGCAGCATCTCCTGGGCTCCGAGGAACTAAAGAGTAAGATATGTAAGTAGCCTCTTATGGCAGGGTTCTAGGAATTAAAGAGAATGAAACCAGAAAAACACTGTCCTGGCCCTTAACAAATCTTTTACCAAAAAATTTATGAGCTGGGAAAGTAGTTTGGTTCTTTGATAAATTCCTTTTACTTTCTTCTCATGGGCCTTTCCCTATCTTCTTGGCTCCGCATAGAAAAGAAAAATGGCACCTCCCCTTCCCCTGGGCACCAAAGAGTCCAACGTCTAAGTCCTACAGCTCTCCCCCTCTTTTTGCCCTCAACCTTCCAGACTAGTCTTCTCTACTCTTCCTACTGGGCTTTAAGTCCCCAGAATTAAACACTTTCCCCCATTGTTCCCCTAAAGTGTTATATTCCAAATTCTTCTTCTTCTTTTCTGTAAATGTTTACTTTTGGGAGAGAAAGAGAGAGAGAGGGAGGGAGGGAGGGGCAGAGAGAGATGGACAGAGGATGGATCGGAAGTAGGCTCTGTGCTGACAGCAGAGAGCCCGATGCGAGGCTCAAACTCACAACCCATGAGATCATGACCTGAGCCAAAGCTGGACGCTCAACTGACTGAGCCACCCAGGGACCCCAGATTCATTCAAAATTCTTAAATGACACTTAACATCTTACAGTTGTATCAGTAGAGTGCCTGATTCTTAGATTTCAATAAAATATTAGTCCTTTCCTCCTCCCTCTAACGTAGATCCTGAGCTACTTCAAGTCAGGGACTAGGCCTTATTCATCACTTAGCAGAATGCCAGGCACACAGATGTGAAGAAAAAAATGCATGCATGTTGAATAAACAGATGTGAGGTCAAATAAATTTGGTGGTTGCCTTGTCATTTGATCAGGATATGCTTATTTTTAGATTTTGGCTTTCTCTTCAAAAACCTTCTGTATACTCCCTATAAGTTAAAGTTTTAAAGTCAGCTTTTATAGTATTTTTACCTCTTAGCAAGGGAGAGGTCACTTCCCTTTTATATCACACCTAAATCTCCTCCATAACCCTGAACAAAACTCACTTCTTTCAGGAAAACCTTCCTACTTAATAACCCAGCCTCGGTTGTTCTTTTATTGTCTTCCCTCAGTATCAATGTGCTGAGTTGAGCATAAGCCTTAAGGGAGAGAAAGCAGCCCCCCTGCCAAAAAAGGGAAAGGGCTCCTGCTTTCAAGAGACTAAAGCCTAACTGTAAATCTACAGCCATGCATACATATGTGCATGCATACATATGCACACACACAAGCGGCTCAAGCCCATTTGTCCAACAATACACAGGGAATGTACATTCACAGGTCACAGCACATACATACTGAGCAAATGTAGAACGAATGGGCAGACCAACTTATTCTCGTGCTTTGTTTTTGAAGTGTTCTCTTGTCCTTTGGGCCCTTCTGTCTAATCTCCCAGATCTGATGGGAAGCTCCTTCAGGATAGGAACCGTTTAGAAACCATTAAAAACAGTTTTATTTATTTTTTATCCCTATAGTGTTGATTCAAAGAAACTCTTAGGCTGCCACACTGGCCTTAGGCCATGGTGTTGGCTGAGTGTCTCTGGTGAACTTCAGTTCCTACCAAGATTTTATGAGGACCCAGGCAAGTGATCTGCATGGAAAAGGTCTGGAAAAACTCAGAGTTGATTAACTCCCAATAGTACTCCATATTTTTTCTGAGTGGGTCAGATTAACATTAAATGAAGTAACATATTTAAATAACATTTTTCTTACCTTAAATGAAATGAGAGATGAATTATATTTCTTTCCTCCATCCTTAAATTCTTTAGGGTTGAAGTGTCTGAAGCCTGAATTTTAAAGACTTCAGTTGAGGAGCCACATGGGTTTCAGCTTCCCCGCAGCCTGCTCAGCCCTCCAGCCTGCTCTGGTCCTGAGGACGTAAGAGGGCCACCCCACGCCAAGTGTGGTCGTATGTTCAAATATTCCAAACATCCCTTGACTTGCTCTTTGTGAACTATGAGTTCTTTGTTACTTCCTAATTGCTCAAACCTCTTTATTTTTCTTGCTAAGCGCAGATGGTGAGAGATATGAAAAGATAATCAAAGTGCTGATAAATGGAAGAAGAGTCTTCTCAGTTATCAGGTTGGCTCTGTGGAACAGAAGTTCCTGTTTGCACTTCTCAGGACATTCGGAGAGATGCCATCACCAGACCCAGTGGGTGAGGGAAGTACTTGGAGGGTCAGGAGGGAGGGGAGCCAGACTCCTGAGTTGAGAGTTCACAGGGCAATGAGGATCAATAACAGCACTTCTGATTTGTAGCCGTTATCAAGGTACAAAGCAACACTACCCTTTGTCCTTTTATTTTTACTTTGCTAATGGAATCATTCGCCCTGAATTAAGACTATTATCGGCTTTGATGTTGCGCTGTATATTAGCAAAGTGCTTTACAATCCTTCATTAGCTCTTTTATTCTCCCTTTATTAGTACCACCCATTTCACAAATTAGGTTGAAGAGACAACACAATGCATATTAGGCTTGCAACCAGGAACCCTGAATTCTGGGCATGGATTTCATGTACTAAATATAACAAGAGATGTTGCTGACCGTAGAAAGAGTCACAGAGCAAAGGAATAAAAGCATCAAAATTATAAAAGCCTTCTTGGGAAATAAACGTCAAGACCTGAAACTTTTACTTTATTTTGCCAGCAGTAAAACTGAGAGCTCTCACGAGTTTAAATGTGATCACCAAACACATCTTTAATAGGGAAACAGTTCTGGTTGACTAATTTCCTCCATAACAGAATTGAAAGAGAAAGGAAAAAAAGAATATATCTGAACCTAGTGGTGCCAGTTCCCCGAGAAAAGGGATTGACACTAAAGCAAGACAAATATTGCTGACTTAACTTCTGACTTGTGGAATATCCCTTCTTGACACTCTCCCTACTGCTATTCCTGACCTAATGCTGTTCTAGTTCTTCCACTTCTCTGACTGTCCCTCATTTGTTTGTTGCCTCTGCCTTCCTCTTTTCTTCTTCCTTTCATTTAAATATAAGCATATGTTCTCTGATTTCTATTACCTTTTTTCTGGGGTTCTTATTCATTCTAATATCTTCAATGCTAATTCCAAAATTTGTTTCCTAAGTCCAGTTATCCCGCACTATAAAATGCCTGTCACACATTATTTCTTTGAAGTCTTTCTGGTACTTCAAACTCCAATAATACCAAACCTACATATCATCTTCTTCCTGCACTCCACCTTAAACCAATAGACTCTCGTAACTCATCTGTTTTTGTTAGTGGTACTGTCATTAGAGACCCAGCCCGAGCACCTCAGAGTCATTATGACCCCCCCATCCTGCATCCAATCACTTAAACTCCTCTTTGGAGACCTACCTCTCTATGTCCCTGGAGTCTGAACCATTACAATAGGCTTCTGACTAGCCTCCAGTCTCTCAACGTTCTAAAGCTCTCCATGCATCTTTGCAAGAGCAATCCTCCTAAATACGGCACCAATCATATTGTTGTCCTATTCAAATACCATCAGTGACTCTCCACTGCCTTTTGAATTAAATCCCAAGCTCCTTAGCCTATCAAATCAAGGCTTCAGACCTCTCTGCCCTGGCTTTGGAATCAGAACACCTGGTTTCACATTTTGGCTCTGTCACTTGAAAAATGTGTGCAACTTTGAGTGGGGAGGCTAACCTCTTGAGTCTCGGTTTCTTTATGGATAAAAAAAATACCACTACCTACCCAAGAAGATCATCCTAGAGATTAAACAACATATTTAAAGTACCAGCATCTCTTGCACTAAAAAAGTATTAATTCCTTCCTCTTCCCCTCTGCCTTTTCAACTTTATCTCCACTTCTCTCCTAAATGTACCATACTGCTTATCCAAACCAAACTGTCTTACTCTTCTCTCATGTTCTCTTGGAATGCCTTACTCCTATCCTGTCACTTTTTAAAATGCTACTTATTATCATTCAAGGCAGCGTGTTTTTCTGTTTGTTCATTTTGTTGTGTTGTGCTTTGTTTAAGAGAGAGCGTGAGCAGGGGAGGGGCAGAGAGAGAGGGGGACAGAGGGTCCAAAGCGGGCTCTGAGCTAACAGCAGTGAGCCCAATGTGGGGCTCGAACTCACGAACCATGAGATTCAAGGGCATGTTTATATGCTACTTCTTTCATGAAGAATCTCTTTTTCCTCTGAAATGTCTCAATCACCTTGTTTGTATTTATTGTGTGGCACTTTTCACCTTCTGCTTTACATCCTTATCTACTAAATTGAGGGCAGAGATTTCTTTCTCTCCCACACAGTACAATGCCCTAACAATAGCAGGCAACCAGTAAATGCATGCTGAATTCACATTGAAAGCTTGTGCTTTTGGTCTCCCCAGAGTCCATTTGTTTGTGATTCATACTTCACACTGAGAACTCTTTAGAAACAGTCTCTGGCGGGATATCAGAATTTCAAACAACTTTAACAGAGAAGCTGAGTCAGTCTAGGATTAAGTTCAGTCCTAGCTCAGCCAACAGGAAATGTCTGGACCCTTTCCTGATTAAGATAGCATAATTTAGTAATTTGTGAGCTACAGAGCTCATTTGAATAAATTCAGATGAGAACATATCTGAGGAATAGGCAAGCAAAAATGCATGATACCTATAAAAACCAACCACTATTAGGTTGACAATGGCAATGACTTCACTGGTATAGGGAAAAGTCCCCAAAAGCCATCTGGTTTCACAGGTTTTGACTGTGGCTCAGCTACAAGGTATACCTTATTCTGGCTTTCATCCAATCCATTTCCTCTTGGTCCAGTTAGCAAATGGGTGGGTAATTATATGACATCAGCCACCATGGGGTGGCTGGAACATAAGGTGGCTTCATGGTGCCATATAATGCGGTCACCAAGTTTCTGAATCACCAAACACAGGTGCGTCGACTCTTCCCCCCACCACACCCCCCACTCTATAAAAATCACCCTATCTGATATTGCTGTTGACACAGTGACTACACTTAGGTCCTGGGCACTTTCTTTTGCTTCTTCATAGGGCTTGTTCGGGTGGGTACTTCCATGTAGCCTATAAATGAGTACTCACACTGCGGGAGTAATCACCCAGTCACCAGGCCATACTTTTGCCTTTAGGTAGGCTTACTTCAGAAAGTAGCAGCATATCTAATTGCGGAGTCCACACCTACATGAAATGCTTCAGAGGCTGAACTCCCTTCCTAGCAAAATACCTAACTAGCAGAGTTGCTGTCTGGCACTAAGTTTGATTCTTAGCCTGGACACTATCAGGCCTATTTCTGGAGCCATCTTTCTCACTAAAATAGCAGCTGCTACAATTTCTTCCCAAACTCTTTGTTACAGGGAAGATCAATAGCTTCCAAATGTTCCTTGTCAAGATATGGACAGTCACACAATGTTGCTATTGAGTGGATGCTGGATGGGTACACATGGAGTCTTGCCCCATGGGCACATCAGAATGGGCCTGAAATATGGCCTCTTAGTTGGCAAGTGTTTGATGAACATCAAAATTATGTTTGATCCAGCCCAGGGGTTATAGTCTTATTAGGGAGATAACACATAAACACAGCTAAATGGTGACATAAAATGATGTATGACCAAGTGTCACATTGTGTGGTATAGCCCATAGGTCCTGTGGGTTTTGTGGAGGAGATGAATTAAGCTAGCCCCTAAGGAATTTGAATTTGGGGATTCAGGATTTAAATAAGAGAAGAATAACCACATATGTAAAATAAGCAGGATCTGATCCACAGGATCTGTCTAATGGATTTTGGGAAATTCCCAGCTACAGCCTTGAGAAAACACATGGGGCCAAGTGAGAGGAAAAGCGGGGTTCTTGACCAGTCTCTCGCAAGTCTTCAAAGTAAGAAGACTTACGTAACTAAAAAATAGACCGGCAGAGATAGTTTAGATAGCTGAGGTAGGGTCAAATTGTGAAAGCCACTGAATGCTGAGATAAGAGCCAGACCTTGCTGGCATACGAGAAAAAGGAACCACTCTGGATTCTTAAGCAAGGGGATCTCATGATCAAAACAGTATTTTAAACACAATTTAGTATCGGAATAAAAACTATAATGGGATGAAAAGAAAACTGGTGGTAGGAAAACCAGTTAGAGAGCTGTTCCAGAATCTAGCATAACATGATGAGAGCTTGAACCCTGGTGGCAACAGTTAGAAGGTGAAAGGATGAATCACAGAAATCACAAAGGAAATGTAGAAAGCACTTGCTGACACACTGAACCACAAGAATAAAGGAGTTAAAGGTTCTAAACCTGGAGAACTGGCGGCAGGTAGAAGGGGAGTTGCATCAATCCAAAGATGGACATTGGAAAAAGAAATTAATTTTGCACAAAAGAAAATGAATTCATTCTAATTCTGAATTAGAGATGAACATTTAAATCCTATAGGCGATTTGAAATAAGAATCAGAGTTTGAGTGAAAAGACAGGACTAGAGACACAAATTTGCCAAATACTGTTTACATCTTTCAGATATAGTACTATGGATATAATATTGTAAATACTAAATTTAATGCATGAAAACACTTAGGAAAAGTTAAAACGGCTACATAAGTGAATCCAATTAAAAGTAGAGCTTGTGGTTGTTGGTTCACTTGAACTATTCCCACTGCAAGAAATCCAGAAGAGATGATGCTGTGTAGCCTGCCACACTAGAATGAGATTCCACTCACTTAGCTTCTAATATCGTCTAATGTATGACCTAAAATGTTCTATAGTTCAGGGCAGTGGAGAGAAGAAAAATGAGAACTCCTAAAGGCAAAGCAACCTCGGAATCTCCTCTTTGAGGATGATACAGAAACCAATCAAAAGCATTGGGTTTCATTCTCCTTATGTCATATTGCTACTTCTATAGCCCAGCTAGTAGTTTTTCTAAAAGTAAGCTCCCACCAGCTACCTGCTGCTTAAAAGTCAAAAAGTGTCTGCCAGGTGCCTATAGGTAAATGATATAGCCTTACTCTCTGCAAGTAGGACAAATTCTCTCATAACTAAGGGTTCACTTTTGGATATTAAAGCCACAGCCACTTCAATGCAAGCTGTATGCTGTGCCCTACGAAGGCAGCTGATATCTGTTAAAGTCTTCATGGTTATAAAGTAGGCAGTAACCTAGAACAGTGGATCTCAAAATTTGGTCCTTGAGACCCAGCAGCATCAATATCACCTGGGAATTTGTTAGAAATGCAAGTTTTCAGGCCTCACCTTCAGACATATTGAATCAGAAACTCTGCAAGTAGGGCCCAGCAATCTGTATTTTAACAAGCCTTATTTTATTTTATTTTATTTTATTTTATTTTATTTTATTTTATTTTATTTTAACTTTATTTCATTTCATTTTACTTTATTTCATTTCATTTCATTTCATTTCATTTCATTTCATTTTATACAGAGAGAGGGGGCATGAGAAAAAGAGAATATCTTAAGCAGGCTCCACACTCAGCATGGACCCTGACCCAGGGCTCAATACCATGACCCTGGGATCATGACCTGAGCCGAAATCAAGAGTCGGATGTTCAACTGACTAAGCCACACAAGCATCCCAACAGGCCTTCTAAAACTGATTCTGATATACATTAAAATCTGTGAAGCACTGATCTAGAGGGACCAAAATAATTCTAGAAAGTTTCCATACTACACACATAAGGAAAACGATGAAGATGGGAAGTCAAAATTCAAGAATGATCATTTCCCAAAAAACAGACTATATTCAGGTAGAAGAGCAGGGACTTCCTCCATTATTTCCCTGTCATATTAAACCTGTAAATGACCTCAGAATTAAGCAGGGCATTGAATTGGGTGGATCAGATAGCAAGCCACAAAACTTCCTTGTAGAAATACCTTATAAATTTTGTATTTCTGCAATTCTACTGTATAAATGTGATTTAACACATCTTTTCCATTAACCACCCTCTTATTTACCATGAACAAATAACAATGCTGAGCAAATGGTAAAGAAACTTGGTTTCGTTTTCTCTATTATTTGTTTTCTTCCAAAGGATTTGATTTCTTTCTCTTTCTTTCTTTCTTTCTTCTTTCTTTCTTTCTTTAATATCGAGCTGCTTTTTTCTAGGAAGTAGGGGAAAGTGTTAGTCATCCTAGATAACAGAAAATGTTCATCATCCGAGATTGGGAAATCAGAAGCAGAGAACATCCACAAGCCATGCCTTCTCTTTTATTTTATCCGTGCTTCCCTCCCCTAAAGCTACATTCAGAAACAGTAAAGAAAATATGGATGGTAAGTCAGAAGCAAACCCCCAAATATGTATAGGAGATGAAAAGGTGATCCAGAAAGCTGAGCAAAACAGAAAATAAAAGGCACGACATCAGAGCTTTCTAACTAATTAAGTCGTGAGGGCCCCAGTCAAGTTGACTATACAATACACCACCCTGGCTTTTTTTTGGAAGAACATCTCATGGCTCTATCATCTTCCTTCAGCTGAAGTAAAAAAGGCAAATCTTAAGACACTGTTTTGTAGAGAAAAAGAGTCTAGTTGCTTTACACTTGGGGTTCTGGTGTAAAGGGCAAAATCTGGAGCTTTGGTGCTCACCTTGAATATAATGAGTGTAGGGTTTTATTTCTCTTGTCTACTTAACACCTATGGCCTAATCTAAATTTTGCTCCTGTGCTATGGAGAACAAACTGCTTCAGCAACAATACCCTAAAAACTAATGTAAATATCTTCAAAAATATTCATTAGGAAAGGGCCTTCCACAATTAACATGCTTAGAATAAGTTGTGCTTGATTTTCCTGCACCATCTTTCAGTACCAGAATACCACAGGGGAAGGCAGGTCTCATAAACTCTGCTTCTGCAAAATTCTATTCATCAGAAAAATTCTAAAAGAGGCTTAATGATTCCATTTACTATTTGCCTGGAATGCTCAAAATGTGGCTAGCAAAATGAGCAATTTAATGGAAAAGGCAAAAGAAAATTGATGAGAAACATGAAAGAAAATAAACCAATAAAAAGAAAAGTACTAAAAAAAACCTGTCATAGAATTGGAAGGGAGTTTCCCTAATCACTCCTGTCCATGTTGCTGTTCTTTCTCCTTTCTGTAAACTCCCACAGAAACTCACTGTACACCTTAGTTGGCACTTATTATAAACTCCCATGGTGGTAGTTATCTCTAGTATATATCCAGTATTATCTTAAGGTCTCAATTAGTAAGCACCTTGAGGGCAGGATGTCTGTTATCTTATGCTCCTTTGGGCCCTCTCCAGGGCCCAGCATTGTGCTTTTTACCTAGGGTCTAGTAATACTGAATAACTGTAAAGCTAATTCAAGGTATGGGGTATACTGAGGACCAAAGTTGGATTCAATTTGGAGCAAAGGGGAAAAAATAAAAAGGTAAATGGTGAGGTTGTAAATGTTTCAGAACACGAATATGGGTAGGAAAATTGAGCTGAAGAATGAAATTTCCAATCCCAGATGATAATTCCTTCCCCCTAATTATTTCTGGTCAGGATTTTCTTTTTTTCTTTTTTCTTTCTAGCATCAGCCAGGTGAAGAACAAAAGGAAATTAATGATTTAGTTACTGCTCCAATGCTGAACGCTTGGAAGTCAGTCAGTCGGAGCAGGCTCCATTGTATGTCCCTGCATGTCTCGGACCTTGGTGGCTGTGCATAGAGCACTATGGTTCCAATCGCCACAGTAGGGGCCAATACTGGACGCCTGGCTTCTAAGCAAGAAAGATGAAAGGCTTCTTCTAATGTAATAACTGACGGCCTCTCAGTGCCGTTTGAACTGTTTACAGACTGAGTTAACGATTACAGGCTATGTGTATCTTGGCCAGGTGCCTGAAATTCTTACCCACCCGTCAGATATTATCAAAGAACCCTTCCATGCCTGGCTGGAGTCCTTCCAAAGCACCTCACAGAGATGCCGACACAAAAGGAGGAGTGTTCAGAATGTGCTCTCTCTCCTGAGGCCAGGGCAAGAAAGTTAGAATATCAGGCATGAATTAGGTGCTGAGGGGCAGAGTTTCCAGGACTGCTCAGGACTGGGGAAAGGGTCAAGGTCAGCACGGAGTCCAGAAGAACCAGATTCCTCTCTAAGCCGTTTAGGAGGTGTAGGTAAGAGTCTTCACAGCTGGCATCTAGAGGTTGATTAGAGTAGGGAAATAAGACCCTTGAAATGAAGCAGAAATCTGCACCTACCACAGGACACAGAAGCCCCTAAGACATTAGATCTGTAAGGCTGGCTTTCCTATGGGGCAGCATACAGAGGGTGGATGGAAGTATATTGCTTTTTCTGAGAGTAATATACAAGTTGAAAAAGAATACCATCTCAAGACTAAGAAAGAATAAGAGATTTCAAAAATGACAGTAAATAAAGTTAAAGGGAGCTATGAAGACACCTCTACTGAGGTGAGTCCCAAGAGACAAAATGGCAGCTGTTTGAACATTAGCAAAATGTTTTTCACACAAATACATACAACTACTAATTATGAGATATAATGGAAAACTGGCTAGCTTATAACTGAAAAATAGACTTAACACCAAGAATGCCAGAAAAGCTTTCTGGAAGCAGCAAATATTAAAGAGAACTCAAAGCCAGTGAACACCAAGTCTAGTTATTATTTAACTATATGCTAGCTTATGGACTCCAAAGAAAGACAGTAGGAATTTCTACTATTTCTTTATTGAGTAACTATTGGCCCCTGAACACATTTGAAAGTGGAATAAATGGCAGTTTCTACAACTAAGTCTTATAAATCTAAAGTCAATACATAAGACATTTGCACATTCACTCCAGAACTACCATCATTACTACAACTCTCTCAAAGGGAATACATATCTTCAAAATCTAAGGAAGGGTTATATGGGTGTTTTTTTTTATTTCCATACATGGCCTGATGAGGGAACAGACATCATATAACTTATCACAAAATACTCTCACAAGAAAATTTGGAGACAGTGCATGCAATTCATATTCTTCTATTCATACATAAATATAGTCATCATTATTACATTGTGTTTCCTTGAATTTCCTTTGCAGCCTCAACTAGATACGGTTGTTTTATTCTCCTGTCCTAACTTGCTGAGCAATGTTGCTATTATGGAGCAACTAGTGACCCACCCTGTGTGGTAGGGGATAGGCCATCATGTTAGACTATCTACCTTGAGGTGGAGGCAAACGTGACATGACTATTTTGATTGCGGTGTAGATTAGGAAATTGACCTGATTTTTGAGATTCATTGTAATATTTGTATTTTCTACAGCAGGCCATACCCATGTGCATTTACTTGCACAAAACTTGAATAGAAACACAATTAGGTACTGTTGAGTTGCTTCAAAAAGCACCTCCAATATTCTCTAGACTCCTATCTAATGGGGATACTTTTCTCTCCTGGGGTAAGATTAGATGGAGTTCCATTTTATTTTTAGAATACAAAAAAAAAAGAATACAAATAAAAATACTGTTTGCACAGAAATCATAGAAACAATATGACCCAGTGAGTGGTAAGCTTGAGGGGTAAAATTACAAAAGTAAATCCTATCAGTTGATGTTGAATTTTATGAGGAAATTCCAGATAATCTCATAGAATATGGCTCCATACTCTTCTAGAAAATAGCCTCAAAGAAGGAAGAGAACATGCTTCTAGCCTCTCTATGTAGGTAGTTACCAATGACTTGATATCAGATAGAATAAAAAATCAATGCACTGGATACTGCGCAAATGAAAAGAAATAATTTAGAAAATTGTTAGGGAAACAGAAGAAGTCACACAAACAAGAACTCAGAGGATGAGGCTATTGCAGTTTTTAATATGCAGAAACAAGATAGTTCAACAATTCTCCTTATACTGCATGGAAGAGAGTACACCTGCAGTACTTACTCTGTACTGCTTACAGCCCTTGCTTTGTAAAAGAGAGGAATACCCAAGAAGTTCAAAGCAGGCCAGCAAAAGGGTAGAAGGAGTTGAGGAGATGATTCCCAGGGAAGGATAAGAGCCACCTGATGAACCCTTTAGAGGATACCAGGAAGGCTGTAGTGTCACCTCTCTAGTAATTGGACTGCTCCAGATGCACTGGTTCTACTGGAACACCAGCTGTGTCTTTCAATTTTAGGAGTCTTGGGCGTGGGGGGATGACCCTCTTTCATCCTCCCAACTCCTTTCACCTTCAGGGTTGTGAAAATCTGTGGAAGCACAATGGTTCGGCTATTTTACAGATATTCCACCTTATCTAGAAAGCTGAAACTCCACCACAGCGTTCTCCAAAGTGGGGCATGGTGCTGTGCAGGCAAGTATATCAAGAAGAAAACAAAGTTCTTTATCAGTTTTCCATATAATGGGTTTACTTGCACAGATTGACAATATATGGAAAATAGATAAGAAACACTGATTTCCTTCTTCACAAGATTACTACTACAACCTCCATGCCTTCACTACTTAGCAAAACTAGCAAATATTAAATAGGATCTGAAATTCCTTTGAGTAAAAATATAAGGTAAAAGTTCTGAGGCAGCCAAATGGTCTGTCATAGCATGACCTATCTATCCAAAGATTATGGAAACGATATTGTCAATATGAGGCAATATAATGTGTTGGTAGGTTCCTAGTGTCAACATACACATGACTCAACTATTTCTGATCAGAGCTCTGGGTCCATGCATGGTAAGATGCACCCAAACCTACTATCATAGCAATACCATGAAGTTATCCCTTCTTCATAAAAGATAGTTTATTATTGTGTACACTTGAACTCCTAGAGATATCCACAGTTCCCTGACAAGTAAATCTATTATGGCAATGAAATCAGAAAACTATGAAACACAAAGATCTGAGAAATATTCTTTTGGAAGAAAGATCATGTAACTTAGTCCCTCACCATAAATATCAAGTATTAAACAAACTCAAAAAAAAAAAAAAAAAAAGATTAGACCGGTTCTGCAGCTTGAGAAAGAAAAGAAATGTGGTTTCTCTAGCTAAAAGTTTTCTAGATGATGCAGGAACTGATGCTTAGAAACTACTTTCTAAATAAACTGCAAAGGGATGACTATAAACATTTCATCAACATATTATAATAAAATTCTCTAGGAAGCTGCTTTATCATTAAGGATAGAGAAAACCACAGATACTGTGATTTCAATTCTTCTCTTTCATTTTCTGTATTTTGTAATTTTCTCTAAACTCTGAGCTTTCATTTGGTAGGGAAGAAAAAAGGATTTTTTTTTCTGATGGGAAGACACTGCTGTCAGCATGTATGTAATCTGATGTGCAGCTGTCTGTTAATGCTGCCTGCAGAAAACTATCTCCAGAGGAACAATAGCAGCAACACACCAATTTATTAGACAAAATTATGAGTGAACCTATACGGTGAATCGGGTGCAGTACATGGCATACAGAGAAACAGGCCTGGTCGTCAAAATCCCAAACTAAGTAAGACCAACATGATATGGAGGATACAAAAGTGATAGCAAATTTTCATAGTGAGAAGAGACATTTGATTTGACAGTGGGCACAGATTCTTTAATGACCCCAAAATGAAAATGAGAGAAAAGAAACCGGACCATTATGTAGATAAAAATTCTTAAGGAGATAGTCAACAAGAAAGAGAAGAAAGTCAACCCCAACATCCTGAATCTGAGACAAGGCTGAAACAAAGCAAAAGACATCACTTTGGGGTTAGAATTGATTGTTTTCTGCTAAGTAAATTTAACTGAAAGACAGGTATCAGGGAAAAGGGACACAGAGGGGGACTGTCCTAAGGTTATCCATTTTGCCTGTGACCATCCTCTCAATAGGCAAAATTTCAAAAGCCACATAAGTAATTTGCCTTTAGGGTCTCCGAAGGCAACTGTTTTCAGAGACCAGTCTAAGGTTCGCATAGAGGAAGAAGCTTCCTATAAAGGATGGAAAATAAGTATTTAGAATATATACATATGTTCTATATTCCATATACATGTTCTATATATAATATAAACAACATATATTCTATATAGAGCATATACAATATGTCATTTATAAGGGTGCCTGGGTGGCTTGGTGGGTTAAGTATCAGACTTCGGCTCAGGTCATGATCTTATGCTTCATAAGTTTGAGCCCAGCATCAGGCTCTGTGCTGACAGCTCAGAGCCTGGAGCCAGCTTCAGATTCTGTGTCTCCCTCTCTCTCTGCCCCTCCCCCACTCACGCTCTTTCTGTCAAAAATAAACATTAAAAAATATATTTAAAAAGATAAGACTGTAAATAACATTTTAAAAATATGTCATTTATAAGTATATCTAATACATATTATTCATTCTAATCTAAACACTCATCTTCAATTCTTCAAGTGTATATACACATAAACACATATTTACCATTATTAGTAGTTTCAGGGTGGCTAAACATGCTGTTAATTTCAAATAATTTTATTTTTTAATTTTATTTTTGAGGGAGTGTGCGCACGTGTGTGCGCATACACCCACGCACACACGCTCGCGCCTACGCGCGCGTGCGCATACACACACACACACACACACACACACACACACACACACGACGGGGAGGGGCAAAGAGAGAAGGGGACAGAGGATCTGAAGGAGCCTCTGCCCTGACAGCCCCATGCAGGGCTTGATGTGGGGCTGGAACTCACAAACCATGAGATCATGACCTGAGCTGAAGTCAGACACTTATCCCACTGAGCCACCCAGGTACCCCAATTTCAAATAATTTTATATTAGTGGTTGGCATAATGTATACCATCCTCATATCCAATTTCCTATAGAATCTGTTGAGTCTCCTTTGGTTCTGATGCAAATATTTAATTCTTTTTTCTACATTTCTTTGGCAAAAGCTAAGCTTAGAAATACAAAAACCTGTGTGTTGTATAGACGCATAAATTGGGGTGGGGATTGAAAAAACCAAACTCAACTGAAAAAATTGAGGGGAAAATATATGTGTGTGTATAACCATTTTAAATCTAAAACAAAAAAACCCAACTCATCAACTAGGGTTGTCTTTTCTTTTTTTTTAGCAACACATAGCAACCCCACAAACTCAAAAGGAAAGACCAGCAGCATTTAAAAAAAATTGAGCATTAATTCTACTCAATTCTCAAATATAGCTGCCAATCAGGGAAGAGAATATTCTGATTAGCATGAGTCCTTGAATACAGAAGGCAGAAAATAAAAGTTTGTGATTTATTTAGCTTGCTAAGGACCAATTTAATCTGTACCAGACAAACCCTTTCCAAAATGTTTAGTATACTTTCCTGCCTAAATACATTATGCTGAACATAATATAGCCTTTATTTGGTATCTTTGGTATCTTCTAACACTATAAAGATATCATTATGATCATTTTTAGCATGAAATAATTTATATTCTGAAGTATAGGAGATTGGCTGAACTTATTATGGTGCCCCTAGGAAATTCTTGTATTATTTCTGGAAGTTCTCATATTATTTGTTTTTTATATCCTTTCTATCTGCTTCTTCCTTTTAATTTATCTCTAACTTATAAGCACAATACAGAAAAATATCCCAGTTTATTTAGTAATTATTGTAGTTAATGAAAATTTCCCTATAAAACTCTGGTTCTAAGGAATAGAATTGGAAATAAAAATTCAAATGATCAGATATTAAATTAAGTTTGCCACCAAGATTGCCAAACTTGAACAACAAGGTATCCAAAGACAGACAGACACCTACTTACTTTAAACACACTTTCAGACATTTGACCCATAGAAATGGAGGCTAGCAGTCATTCATTGTTAACACCCTATTACTTAGGATCTCAAGACTTTGTCCAATAGCCTCAATAAATGTATAAAGCTATCAAGAGGCAAAGGTCAAAAAAGGAATCAGGAACATCAAAAAATGCCGCTGGAAGTGACCCAAAACATCACATGCTGGGTTTTCCTTTGTAATGATAATAACAATGATACTGAGTGTTTATCCATGCCTTTATTTCAAAGAGCTTCAAATGCTTTACAGACCTCTCTCACTAATCTTTATTAGGCCTCGGGAAGAAAACAGCTTTCCCCAAGAAGTCTTTTTTTTTTTTTTAATGTTTATTTATTTATTTTTGAGAGAGAGAGAGAGAGAGAGAGAGAGAGCGAGCCGGGCGGGTGTGCTCATGTTTGTGCACACACAAGTGAGGGAGGGGCAGAGGGAGAGGGAGACACAGAATCTGAAGCAGAGTATCTGAAGCAGGCTCCAGGTTCTGAGCTGTCAGTGCAGAGCCCAACACGGAGCTTGAAGCCATGAACCATGAGATCCTGACCTGAGCCAAACCAAAGTCAGATGCTTAACCAACTGAGCCACCCAAGCGCCCCTCCCCAAGAAATACCTTAAGAGAAGAAAGACACTTCTCAAAACCAACACAAGAGAAAACATTTGCCCTCTCCATCATCCCCATACACACTTGTCTCCTGACTCCCACTATATTGCACTATGATTGAAATGGATTATAATACCATGCAAGTGTTGAAAGTATAATAATGGTAATTCAGTTGGTTTCTAAAAGAGTTATAAGCCACATGTGTTTAATCACAACAAGGAACAGGCAAGCAGAAAAGATGAGAAACCCCATAATTACCTTTATCCCATTATTTACCTATTTTGGGGGTAGACTTCATAAAGTAACTGCATGGAATACAGATTTTTCCATAGTGCAGAATATTAGTCTCTGAGATGCCTCAAAGGATATCTTTACCCAAAAATGATTTCCGGGCTACAAATATTTGATAGGTGCTATGCTTAAAACTGTTTATTCTCATTTTGATCTAATACTTCTCAGATGGGGAGCTGGGAGTCTCAGGGACCTGTGGGATAATTTCCAAGCAGGCTTTAGAACCTTATCTGCCAAGCTTCAAAGAACAACATGTTGGGACCAGCACAGTACAAGTATAATGAACTGGGTAAATTAGTTCCCTTCTCAATCCTGAACTCCTTTCCTTCTATCCCTTAGAAAACAACTGTAAACCTACACAGGAGGCTGAGAGCTTCAGCATTCTGAGCAATCATTTCACAGCAGCAGCAATGAAAAGAATACTCCAAAATTTCCAAAAGGGAAAATGTAAGAGTAGTATGTATAATATGGTTCTAGGATCCCTCTGACGCTGAGAAGTAAAAACTTAGAAAGTAGCTGTGTTGTGTTGTGTCAGTGACCACCTCATTGGTCCTGGAAGGAACTTAATGGGCTCACCAATACAGAACAGCCACATGTACAAAGGTCCAGGGAGGGCAAGTGATTCACCATGGCACAAGCAAGGCCATAACAGGACTTAAGTTCCCACCCTAGAACATATATGCCATTAGTCATTCTCTAAGCCATTAAGGCTACCTGCCACTACATTATGGTAACATTTAATCAGCCCTTTAACCCACAAATTTTGAATCTAAAGCTTTGTCTTTTTAGTCACATAAAAAATATAAATAGTCTTATACTTAGTTATTTCAGGATAATGCCAAAATGAATTCAAATAGGTTAACTGAGCTTAAATCCATAACCCTGAAACTTCATATTTCTTAACAGTCATTAGGTGAATAAGAAAGAGCTCAAGTCTAATTACTATTAATAATAATAATAATACCTTACATTTGTAATTTCCAAAGACAATCCTCATTTCATTTCAGGTCGGCAGACTATTACTATTATCCCCATTTTAATCATGAGGATACAGACTCAAAGAAGTTCAACAATTTTCCTTAAGGATTAGAGCTGTGATTAAAACACAAGACTACTGAGAACTCTTTTTACTGTGAGATGTTGCCACTCATTTTAGAACACCCTTTATGCCTTATTATATTATATCATTATATGTAAATACTGTGCAAAGAGTTTGGTGGGTGTGTTATTTTCAATGATCTGATTGGTGACAGAAATTATGTTCTTAGGCCAGAAGGCCTCCAGTTATACATAAAGTTAGAACATAATGAAGTAACTCTACCCTAAGCGAACCCAAAATACACGCTGATAATTCAAAAGGAAAATGTCCTCATCATGGAAGTTAGATGGCCTCCAAAACAATTACCTAATCAGAGAGCATTCACCTGGTGACCCAGAGGGTGACTTACATTTCTGGGAGATGGAAAGAGCAGCAGGGACAAATGGTAGCTTCTTCTCCCGGCAAACACTGCATGGTGTTCTGACTTTGGAGATCATGTTCCTGATCTCTTTTAGATAGTTCAAATTCTCCTTCATGCTTAGCAGAGACATAATTGTGCAAGGCAATTTCTACACATAAATTACCAAATGATTCATCATCATTGATAGATCCTGACAAAAATCTTAAAAACCGGTGAACCAGAAAGTTACATCTCCTCCATTTGATAAGTAATAAAATAGTCACTGAATGCAATACAAAAGACTACCTTAGATGTCAGTGGAGAACTAGTACTAGTGTCCTCCTAAAATTGGGACATCCAAGTTTTGGGGTATATGTACCCACTGTTTAGGTGCCAAATGCTATAGTTTCTGGGTAGAGTTTGGCTACAGGAGAAAACCAGATCTTCTGGTAGCGCTGACGAGGTAGGTGCAGCCATAAAGAACTTGACTTTTGATTCCATAAAGAACTTGACTTTTGATTCCATTGTCTCTGCCAGGGCAGGTGGTTTGGTAGAAGTATGAAATCCTGCCAGACAGGCTCCAACTCAAACTTCCCTTTAGAAAACAAAACAATAAAAATGGAAACAAAATGCCAAATCCTGTTCCATACCTTTGCTGCAAAAACTAGGGCATTTCATATAATAATATTAATTTAGTTCCAGTACATATCAGCTCAGGAGACATCAGATTATAACAATGAAGAGTTGCAGGTCAGGATCTTCCCTTCAGTTCAATTCCCTGTTCCCCTATATAAACTAAAGGGATATTCTTGTATTTCAGTGAATTTTACCCATATATTCTTAGTGTAAAAAAAAAAACCCAAAACTATAATCTAATGTCTGCATTGGAGTAACACAGGGAAGTTAGTTTAACACTGCTGAGTGGAATAAAAACCTCTGTCAAATCCTGCCTAACCTATACCTCCTGACTTACCTTTCTAGAACAAACTAGTGCATTTAAAATTTTGTGAGAATGGCCAGTTGATGATTCCTTCAAAGAAACTGTCTTCCTCTAAAAACCTATAGAGCATATTCGTTTAAAACAGAGTAAAAACATAAAGGATTGTTTTTGGTGGCAAAGATAGACAACTGACATTTTTACCAGGTTTGTCTTCAGGACAAGCCTTTGTGATTGATGATGTAGGCTCCTAACCACAAGGACACCACAAGAAGTTTCTGAGGAAGAGTGCTCAAAGAATCCTTGTTGGGGCACTGGAGCTGCCACTATTGGAAACTGTGAGCATTTTTGGTGTTCCTGGAATTCTATTTCCAACCACTACTTTGTGGTTGCAATGAAGGGACAGAAGAGATTGGACGTCTCCTAGACCAAATACTCTCTTCTGTTCATAACCACAGAGCGAAGATTAAAATAACAAGAATGTACTTTGCCCAGGGCATAATTCTGCCTAAATCTGTCCTATCCATCACTTTATTTTTTTCTAATTCTTGTTTTTGTTGTTGTTAATCTGCTTTAGGAAGGAAAGTCAGATAATTTATAACTGGATTCCAGAAAAGCTTGGAAAAATTCATAGACTCAGAGGATATTTAAGAAGGAGCCCTTCAGTCGGTTGAGCATCCAACTCTTGATTTCGGCTTAGGTCATGATCCTAGGGTCATGGGATCCTAGAGTCCTGCATCAGCTCCTCACTGAGTGTGGAGCCTGCTTAGGCTCTCTCTCCCTCTGCCCCTATCCCCCACTCACACTCTCACTCTTTTTCTCTAAAAGAAGGAGGAGGAGGAGCTGCCATAATGTCTTAGAACAACAGCCTATAAATGTCCCAATTGCAAGAACCAAAATATTAAATCAATCATTGCTCTGACCCAGAAAATAATTTCTTAAAGTTACAGTGTTAATTCTCCCTAGTACTTAACATGGTTGTGCCAAACAGTTTAAACCCAGAAGTAAGTTCCTCCTTCATTTACCTGCCAAGACCTGAGTTCAGGCCCTCGGGGTGCTGGGTTTTCCTTTGTGAGAGAAAATGACATCATCAACACCTCGGAGACAGCAGAGAATGCAGGGAATGTGGCTCCCAACATTGGTGATATCATCAACTGCCCTGGGAGAAACCCCAAATTCCCAAGAGTTGAAGTGTTGAAGGTTAAAAAAGATTTTTGTTGTTGTTGTTTCAAGTTTGCCAACAAATGTTCACGTTTCCCAATATCAGGTTTTAAAAGGGCAGGTGGAGTAAGAGTCTCTCTTCCAGTAAGACCCTCAAGAACCAAACATACAGGAATTAAGTCCAGATAGAGCTATTCAACTCATTTGTATCTTACCGGGGCACATCCAACCAAGGAAGAATACAGACTTAGTTATATTAGGCTCTCTCCCAAGTCTGAGATGAGTATATTCTTTGGGGGGCCTGCTAATGTTGCAAGTTTGCATTCAAAATAAATTCGAGGCATTCACATAATCCCCCAGTCTCCTCCAAACTTTCTTTGATGTCCAACTAAGGACAAGGATCTTTGATTATAAAACAATTTCTTTGGTTGGAAGAAAATTCTTTGCAGGGCGTGAACAGCAGGAGAAAGAAAAGATTTTTCTGAAGTGCAAACTAGTTGGAAACCCCCTGGGGAAAGAATCTGATTCCCAGTCTTTGAGAGGACTGGGCCTGCCTGTACAAGCTGCCTCTGCTGCAGGCCTCTAAGAAGGCGCTTTTGTGTCTACTGTATGGCCCTCAGTAACAGCACCGCAGCCCTTCTCTTCTTTTTTTGCCAGCGGAAGTTTTCCAACTCTGAGGATGTACAATGCAGAAAGTCACGGTTTAATAACAAGGCATAGTTACTAATCAGATGGCCCCATTTCCACTCCTCCCAGATGCCTCCAGATGCTTATATACTAGAGCTCTATCCCACAGCCCCACACATGAACACCTACCAGCTGCTCTGAAAGTCTTATTTCTAGTGTAATTAGTTAGCTTATCTCCAATAATTCAACTTTACCAAATATTTTTTTAATTTTTTTAAAATGTTTTTATTTATTTTTGAGACAGAAAGAGACAGAGGAGTGGGGAAGGGGCAGAGAGAGAAGGAGACACAGAGACACAGAATCTGAAGTAGGCTCCAGGCTCCGAGCGGTCAGCACAGAGCTCAACGCGGGGCTCGAACTCACAGATCAGATCATGACCTGAGCTGAAGTCGGACGCTTAACCGACTGAGCCACCCAGGCACCCCCCCCCCCAAATATTTTAGAATCAGATGCATCATCCTCCTTTACTACTATGGTCCAGACTGGCTCTAGGTTATACGTGGCTTTTCCAAGCCTTTCCAAAGGTTCAGATTCACTTAGATGTAGGCTCATGATTGAAGTCAGTGTGGTTTGATCACTGAGACACCTTGATGAAGAATTTAGAATAAGGGTCCTCAATCCACAACAGATATTTTAAAATCTAAATCTCCAGAGAAAAATTCCTTTTTGTGTGTGTAACTGAATGTAAAGACAGTATAGGACCAGAGGACCCAGAGTGCACCTGAGTCTGACACTTCGTTTTGCTACCAATCTGTTGTGTGATTTTAAGGAATTTGGTCAGATTTTTGTACCACCTACAAAACAAATTTTATCTCAGGGAAGAGAAATCAATAAGCAAGTTACATGTCTCTTTAATACAATAAGTCTATTTCTAAAGTAAACATAAACTCTCAATGTTTAGAGCTGGAAAGGATCTTAAAGATTATTTACTTACCGACCAACCATACCCCAACAGATGATAGGTTTCACAACTTACTCTTATTTTTTAAATGGTCATGAGGCACCTAGGGACTTTGCATAGTTACAAAGGGGACAATTGCACTCCACATAATCTCCAATGATCAAAATATATGATGTATAACCATACAGTTTACTAACTTCAGAGCAGGTAATAACCTGTTGCTGTTCTCATAGCAGATATGTACATTCTTCTAGAGTTAAGTGTCTATATTCCTCATATTATACTAAAATCACAACACATTTTAGAGAATGGAAATAACAGATACAGAGGACTAAAGTCAATAATTTTTTAACATCTTGGTATTATGAACAAATTTTGCTGGGGGTGCCTGGTTGGTTTAGTCGGTTAAGTGTCCAACTTCGGCTCAGTTCATGATTTCGTGGTTTGTGGTTCAAGCCCCACATTGGGCTCTGTGCTGACAGCTCAGAGCCTGAAGCCTGCTTCAGATTCTGTGTCTCCCTCTCTCTCCCCCACTTGCGCTCTGTCTCTCTCTGTCTCTCTCAAAAATGAGTAAACGTTAAAAAAAATTAGAAATAAATTTTGCTGAATAGAGATGATATTCAAATATTCACCTTTTACATAGTATTTATTTCTTCTTTTATGCAGTTATTAAAGAATTAAAACTGAGCTACTGAGATTCTCCATTCAAACAGAACTAATACGTTGCATTCTGTTTAAAGCTAAATGTTCTGTTTTAATTTCACTACAACTTAACAGAAACTTCTTGTACATTTTAGAAAGACAGTTTGCAACTTGAGAAGAAAACCATGGTGTTTAGTTCAACTAACTAAAGAAAATGCTACAGATGAGTATTATACATACAGGAATATTTACACAGACAATATTATAACGTATATTTAACTGATAACAGTAAAATTAGAAGGTATGATTGTTTGGGTTGTACTTGTCCTCTAGCTTTAAGCCACTTGAAGTTGTCTGGGTTAAAATTTTGTGTTTTTTGTTTGCTTTTCCTTTGGCCCTAGGGGACTGTGAAACAGAACTACCACAGTCATTTGAAAGACTCCTGAAAGAATGAAAATCAGCACTCTAGAGCATCTATGCCTGAGCCTCTTGCTTGGCATTCATCTCATACTGGCTTCTGCTGTTCTCCCCCGATGGACTAGGCTAGGGTCCTGTGCTTTGTACTCCTACAGGAACTGCCATAGTGTTTGGTACGCACTAGGAGATCCATATTATAAGACACTGAGAGACTCCAGTGGTGCCCCCAGTCTGGGTATGGTTCTTGGCCTAGATTTCATAAGAAGCCTCCACTGCTTTGAGGAGACAATCCAGGTCAACAGGCCATGTGGTGCACAGTGGCTCTACAGCAGAATAAATGACATAAGCACCATGTGAAGTAATGCTAAGTTGTGGTAAGATACTTTATGTTTGTTCACTTATTTTAAAGTATGCCTTCTGGTTGACTAGGGATCAAAGAGGAGAAAGACCCAATGGCAGTTTATAATATCTTCTTAATGGAATGCTCAGGGGAAAATCTCTGCCAACATCTGCTTTTTAATCTCCTTGCAATGACCCCCTAAAAAGTTTAAAATAAATAAATAAATACGGTTTGCTAAAAATGCTGGCCAGTAAGATATGGCAGTAGATTGGCAGCTCCTTGGCAAACTACTAATCTGAGTCTATTTCTTCATCTGTAAAATCAAATGATTGGATTAGGTGTTTTTCTAGCTTGAAATTTGCTGGTTATATTTTATAAATGGAATAGGCTGCCCTTCTACCCTTCCCCTCTCCAAACTGTATTTTACCATAGGTATGGAAAACTGAATAGGACTTAATTCTAGTGTAAGTCCAAAGAAGTATTTCACCAAGTTTAAAAAAAACTGGCCACAGAATTGTAAAGTCAGATACCTATATGGTTCTAGATAGAAGATACAAAAATTAAAGGACCTAAAACCTAAAACCTGAATCATGTAAAATATTTTTCTGAGTGGCTAATTCACAAGACTGTACACAAACTGTACTTTTTAGGGAAAAAAGAATGGGAATCCATAATCAGTTTTTAGGAACTAGCAAGATAAATAGGCGTAAAACATAAGGCCTTCAGTCTCATCCAAATTATTCTACAGAAATAACAATAGCAACAGTGTTTCTCAATTATCATATATTTAAATATGCATAATAGTAACCTTTTGATATATAAGCATGCACGAAATTGACAGGCATATGATAACTGAATATGCTACTTAAATTACAGTTATATTATGGTTGATTTCCATCATAACAGAAGTATCCTAGATTTAAAAAAAAAACATACAGTGGTCTTGAAGATAGTTATATTGCTGTCTTAACTACCACTGCTTCAAAATCCAGGGATTTGATTTTTTTTTTTTTTTTTTTTTTTTGAGTGAGAGACAGAGAAAGAGAGCATGAGCGGGGAAGGGGCAGAGAGAGAGAGAGAGAGGGAGGGAGAATCCCAAGCAGGCTCTATGCTGCCAGCATAGAGCCCAATGCGGGACTTGAACCTGCAAACTATGAGATCATGACCTGAGCTGAAATCAAGAGTGGGACGCTTAACCAACTGAGCTACCCAAGCTGCCTTCAGGAATTAGAATTTCTAAAGAATCTAATGTCCTATTTCCAAGGAAAATGTGAGCCTTGTGTTTATAATTCTCAGGAAAAAAAACCCTCTAACTTAAATCATTTTTATTATTTTGGTGTTCCTGAATTTGCATATTAAACACAAACTCTTACTAAAAAGTATCAAAACAAAATGTATTCATGAACTGTAATGTTTAGAGCCCAGACAAAAATTAGAGTATATAAAGTAGCTTAGCAAGAATAAACCTTTTTAAGAAAGATTCAAAGTTTTCCATTATAGCAAATTTTAAGGGCTCAAAGAATTCTACCCTAGGGTAGAAGTGAAGCTTAAAGGATAGAAACCAAAAAAATAGAAAGTAACCAAAGTTAGTGTTACAGCCTCTGTTTTTTGAATTTAGTAATCAAACGGACATATACAGCTACAATTGTTCTACCTACATCAAAACAAATCAGTAAAATATCCTTCATTCTTATGGACCTTTTAGTGAAACCACCATGATGAAAGGGTTGTAAGCATTTCTTGAATTGATGGAGTTTCACTTAATATTTGGAAAGCACAATTCCTTCACTAAATAAACATGAGCAGATCTTTGTCATATGCCAATTTTTACATCTGAGGTAATCTTAGGCCAACCTTCTTATAACTGCCTAATAATATTGTTGTCTGTTTGACTTCAAGTAATATATACAAATACTTTTTTTAGTGTTTATTTATTTTTGAGAGGGAGAGAGAGAGGAGTGGGGGAGGGGCAAAGGGAGAGAGGAGGACAGAGGATCTGAAGCAGGCCGTCAGTTCAATGCGGGGCTTGAACCCACGAACCACAAGACCATGACCCGAGGCAAAGTCACACGCTTAACCAACTGAGCCACCCAGGCGTCCTATAAATACTTTTTAAATTAAGTAAATTGAGGGTAAATTAGTTTTGAGAATTTGATATCATTTCTTGAAATAATAGGGATTGTTCTAGGATAGCAGCCATTAATCTGGAGTCCTTAGATCCCTACATCTCAAAGATTCAACTCACTGAGATTTTATGCAAAATTATATGTTCAAATACATGTAGTCAGCAATTTTTCTCAAATCTTCAAAGGGGTCTGTGGCACCAAAAAAGGATAAAGAATCACTGTGTTAGGGTAGCTCAAAACCAGAATTAGGAATCACAAGCTTAAGGATTAAGAAGGTGAGGTCCTTTGGATATACACCAATATCTGATAATCACAGATTTAAAGTCAATATCTCAATAAATCTTTCTTGGAAAATCAGAATTTCCTAAAAAGCAGATGTTGAGCTATCTATTAAATCAAATAAATGTTGTGTAAAAATACTGTGTAAAGGAGCACCGCAAATGTATTGATTATAGCCATGTTTACAATTTGGAAGAGGCAATCAAGGAGCTACTATGCTGTCTATAAGTCAGAGTAAAGGAATAGAGCATGTTCTTTCAAACCGAAAGCACTCAAAATAATTGACCTCACAGTATACTTAGAAATGTGATGACATAATAAATCTGTTTTATCCTAAAGTTATCTCCCAGCTATTAGAGTTACTTAGCACCACCATCATGTTCCTTACATTTATTCAATAAATGTTTACTGAGTACGTATTATGTCTAAGGCACTAAGTATACTAAGGCATTACTCCCAAGAATATAGCTCTGAACTAAGAAGACAAAAATCCCTACTTTCACAGAGCTCATATTTCACTGAGGGGGCAGAGACAAGTACAAAAGTAAAATACTACAATATGTTACATGGCGATAAGTTTATAAAGAAAAACAAAGCAGAGAAGGAGAATATGAGCCCCAGAGGGAATAGGAAGAGCCCTTCAGAATAGGATGGTCTAGGAAGACCTCACTGAGAAGGTGACATATTTGACACTTGGGGGGGGGGTGACATTTGAGAGACTAAGAGAAGAAAATACCTGGGGCATAAATCCCATAAGTGGGACTGGCATGTGGAAAGGCCCCAAGGTGGGAGTATGCCTGGTTTAACTGAAGGACAGCAAGGAGGTCAGAGCGATGAGAACTGAGTGAGGGCAGAAGCAAAACATCAGAATGCCAGGTCAGATCCTGATGAGCCTTACCAGTCGTTGCAAAGACTTTGACTTTTACCGTAATAACAATGCTGAAAAGAACAATGAATGCAGGTTAGAGCAGTGGCTCATAGGGCTTTTTGAGACATAAAGTTGGCAAAATTGCTTCACCAATAGTTTTTTGACTGAATTATCACACTGAGCAACATAGGCTCAAATAGAGTAGATATTTCACTCTTTGACAATATTTTAGCTTTTTAGGATTGCCACTCTGCAGAATTGATCCCAGAGAAATCCATATCCTTGGATACCTTAAAAATTGGATTACTCCTTTATCTCCTGCAAAGCAGATTGGGCCCATCTCTGTGCAACTTTGTTCTTGGATAATTTATTTGCTTTCTCTCCCCCATTACGTTTCCTTTTCTGTAAAATGGAGTATATATCACCTATTCTTATTTGGCTTGCAGGTATTTGTGAATCATTTTAAGCTTCTTGGAAGAAAACTACTATATAAATTCAATGGAACATCATTACTACACTCTTCTCTAACAATACCCTGTCCTACCAATTCTGGTTCCTAACAGGACATTTATAATAGTACAGCACTCATTTATAACATCTTTTTCCTCTACTGTACTTAGCAATTTAAAGGGAAAAAAAGTACCAAAAAGTTCCAACATTTTCCAATGAATAAAATGTAAAGGGCCTTCTATTAAAAACAAAAACAAACAGGGACATCTGGGTGGCTCAGTTGGTTGAGTGTCCGACTTCAGCTCAGGTCATGATCTCACGGCTTCTGAGTTCAAGCTCCTCATCAGGCTCTGTGCTGACAGCTCAGAGCCTGAAGCCTGCTTCAGATTCGGTATCCCCTCTCTCTCTGCCCTTCCCCTGCTCACGCTCTGTCTCTCTCAAAAATAAACATTAAAAAAATTTTTTAAACAAAAAAACAAAACCATGAACTCCAGAAATGTCTTTAATACCATATAAAAAGTAAACTTTGGGCATGCCTCGGTGGCTCAGTCAGTTGAGCATCCAACTTTGGCTCAGGTCATGATCTCATGATTCATGAATTTGAACCCTGTGTCAGGCTCTGTGCTGACATCTCGGAGCCTGGAGCCTGCTTTAGATTCTGTCTCCCTCTCTCTCTGCCCCTCCCCCACTCGTGCTCTGTCTCTCTATCAAAAATAAATAAACATTAAAAAAATTTAAATTAAAAACAAAGGTATATACTGATTAAGTAAACATTCTTTGGGTGCCTGGGTGGCTCAGTCGGTTGAGTGTCTGGCTGTTAATTTCAGCTCAGGTCATGATCTCGCAGTTCATGTTATTGAGCCCCATGTCAGGTTCTGTGCTGGCAGCATGGAGCCTGCTTGGAATTCTGTCTCTCTCTCTCTCATCTGTCTCCCTTCCCCTGCTCATGTACTCTCTCTCTCTCTCTCTCTCTCTCTCTCTCTCTCTCTCTCAAAATAAACATGAAAAAAAATTAAATAAACATTCTGATTTACAAATATCTTTGCAAATGAAACACAAATGAGGGAAATAGAATGAATACAGAATACAGAGATTCTTAGAAACTAGCAGGATACTGTGTATTCTGGATCAACCTCAGAAACTAGTACTCATCATTTTCATTCCTTTCTAGTCTGGAAATAAATCATTTATACAAAGTCTACGCTGGTGTTCTAGTCATCTGTGGCATTCTTTGATGTACAGAATTTTCGAGCACGAAAAGCTTGGGCTTTCGGGTTCAAGTTCCAACTATGCCACCTACTAGCCACATAACCTTGGCAGATACTAATATTTGAGCCTCAATTTCCTTATCCGTAAAATGTGAAGAATAAAAGTATTGCGCTTCTCTCACAAAGTTATTATGAGAATGCAATAAGCTAATACACGCAAACTGAATAGCACGAATTTGCTATGCATTATTATATTTGAATCTCTCAATTTTACAGATGGGGAATCTAAAGCCTAGAAAACTGTAATAACTATTTTGACCCAAATCACCCAACTACTTAGTGACAGAGCCAGAGCTAAAATCAAATCCCTTGAGCCACAATGTAGTCACTTTGTCAACTACAGTTTGCTAAAGCATCGTCTCACTGGCTTTGGCCAAAACTTTAACTATTAAGATTTCTCTCCCTCCTCAAATAATTCATTTCAGGCCCTGACTACAAATAAAGCAAAAATGCAAAGATAGGATAGCTACTTGTTGACTAATAGGTAAATTAAGGGACAAGCAGAGACACTGTGTAAGGGGGAATCTGTCCAGGAGGTGTTCACTGTTAGTGGCCAAATGCCAAATCACCACAACTCCCACTGTAGGGATGAAGCCACAGGACAGTACATTCTAATCTTGATCATAACTTTATCCTACAGCCTAAGAAAATCCAAGACAACCAGCTGAGCAGGAAGAGTGTGATAGTCAAAGAATTGTTGAGCTCTCTTGTGCTATGCTAAAATCCTCTTGGGTTTTTTTTTTGTTTTTTTGTTTGTTTGTTTTTTTTTTTTTTTTTGCTTTAAGAAAAAAGATTGAGGGGCGCTTGGGTGGCTCAGTCGGTTAAGTGTCCGACTTCAGCCCAGGTCATGGTCTCACGGTTCATGAGTTCGAGCCCCCGTGTCAGGCTCTGTGCTGACAGCTCAGAGCCTGGAGCCTGTTTCAGATTCTGTGTCTCCCTCTCTCTCTGCCCCTCCCCAGCGCATGCTTCCACTCTGCCTCTGTCAAAAATAAATAAACTTAAAAAAATAAAAAATAAAAATATTTTTTAAAAAAGATTGATTTCAAGTTGGCCCTTCAAATGACATATATAAATAATGAACAAGAATTGAAAAAGAAAATAGGACTGTAATCATTTACAGAAGAGGTAGCAACACCATTACTAGAAATAATAGAAATAAACCTCAACAAGAGGTAAATAAACCAGAAAACTGGACAATTAGGCCATGCATAAGCTCTAGCACATTTTCCATCTACAATGGTATAAACCAGGAGAAAAGGATATACTCAAATGAAAAATAAAAACAGTAATAAATCATAATCACTATCATCTAGTCCTTTTTATCAGACATAGACAAAGAATTAGGAAATCTAGAAAATTTCCTTGACATGGATTAATTGAGCAAAATGTAAAGAAATGTTAGATTTTCTGAAGCTCTCTGAGAATTCCAGAAACCATAACAAGGTTACTATTTTTTAAAATCATTGTTCTTGTACTTTTACATTTCCCAATGCCTACATCCCCAATCTTACATCCTCAATCTTAAAAAGACCTGACGACATCTTTGAAGACAATCAAACTTAACAGGCAGCTAGAGTAATTCACAGGCAGAAGGATACATAGAATTATCCAAAATTCCTCAAAGCCAATAGAGAAGACTGTCTTCAGATTTGTGACACCAGGTTACAGCTATCTATCAAGCAAACTAAAGTGCAGCAAAGCACAACTTTAAGAGATATAAACTTCAGTTAAATGGAAGGCTTGGTTAACCACAGTTGAGTAAACCTGAGTTGTAGTGTAATCTGATAAGGAACAAATAGCATGAATGCTAGAATTAGAAACCATGTATCGCCACTCTAGAGTTCTTTGAAAGAGTTAATCAAATAGTGGATAAAGAAAAACTGGTGCATATTATTCAAATAGTTGTCTTTGTATTTTTAAAATAAAGTCTCTCATAAGAAGCTATTAAGAAAATGTAGTAGCTATTGTGGATTAAGAATTGGTTAATAGACAATAAACCAAGACCAATGCTGACAGTGTCCAGTGATTAATACTAGACCTGTGTACAAGTTTATTAATGACCTAAAAGAAGCTTACGTGGACAGAAAAAGTGAAGAAAGACTAAAAATTGCCAATGATGCAAACCACCCTATAATAAAGGGTGAAAGGCCTTGCTAAATAATAGATACAATGAAATTCCCTCTTCACAAAGTAAAGAAACAATGTGTAAAGTATACTGATAGGCTCAAAGTTAATAGTTAATAATAATAATAATAATAATAATAATAATAATAATAAAAAGATTGGCAGGATTTACCAGAGAAAAAGGGTAGAGCAAGAGAAGATATGATAAAGACTGGTAAAATAATGAATGGCAAAGAGAACACCAGCTAGTCTCTGTTATATACCTTTTCCTTTCTGAATACACAGAGGTTTATGATAATAAAAGGTAACACATTTAAAAGAAAAGAGACACTATACAGCATATAATTAACCCATTGAACATGCTGCCACAGGACATTAATAAGACACAAAGCTTAGTATGGCTCCCAAAGACCACAGAGATATTAAAATATGGTTCTATAGTAAAACTACTTAGGGTAAAAAATGAAAATGGAACACATACCTCATGCTTTAGGGTGTTAACTAGGCAAGGCCAGGAAGTCTCCTTTCCAATTATATTCAAAATTCTTTGTGACTTCAATTTTTAAATATTCCTAATTCCATCCTACAGTTCAAATTATATGTATAGACTCATCCAAAAAGCCTTTGGCCATTTTTCCCAGATACATTATTTTTGCCTGTTTATTTCTCTGAATAGTTAAGCCTTCCATGTCATCCAATTCTTCTTCTACTTAATTTATCCCAGTTTCAAAATATTGCTTAAAAAGTGACCATGAAGTACCACTAAATCATATATGTTAAAATCCATGTTTGGAAAAGAGAGTTCTATACTTTGTTAAATTTTCTCACCTCCTTTAAGTAGACAAAAATTGAAATTCATACAATACTTTGGTTCTGTTCAAATCACAAAATTAAAATCTGAGTTTGGATACTGGAATAAATCATATTTAATAACATTTTAACCTATATCCAAGAGCTACAGCAAGTGTCCTTTCATAAAATGAATTATAATCAATAAGCAACATAATTTTATGGAATAAGACCCTAGAATGCCACAGCAAAAAGGTATAGCCCTTTGGGCTCTATCTTCACCATGGGGAATGGTAATTCATCTATGAAATGCTATGGACCCAGTCAGTTCATAAATTCAACACATAAAGAGTAGGCTATGAATGAATCACAGGCAAAATTCACAGCCTGAAAGCCTAACAAACTGTGTCTGAAAAGATCTGTGGGTCAATAAAAAATAGATGTTAAATTAAAAATTTTTCAAAAATAAAATTATGTATAGACAAGACCAAAGGAGGCAAGTTTACACCTTGTGTCCATTTTGTAATTCAGTCCTCTCCATTTTGGGCTTAGCTATAGGGTGCTCCACGTGGTATAAAGCCAGCCATAGCATTCAAGCTTGGCTGAATTTTAAAAGTGACACAGTAATCAGATATGCTCCAAGGGCATTCTAGAATTTCAGGGTGCTGCTGACCATTGTAACCTCCTTACAATTGTATGGGTAACAGATGGTAACTAGACTTATTGTGGTGATCACTTTGTAATGCATACAATATCAAATTATTATGTTGTACACCTGAAACTAATATAATGTTATATACCAATTTTAACTCAATAAAAAAAAAAATCAACCTCCTCAGTGTTCACTTCAAATTTAAACAGGATATAAAGTATGATCCTCATGTCAATTAAATACAAGTCCGTATATTTAATCTATCAAAAAATAGCGTCCAGAGTACTGGACTTGCAAAGAAAGGTCTTACGTGGATCTAAAATGGCAATGTAATACCAGAGTTAAAAATAAGCAGATGATCTTCTAAAATGTGGAATTTGTATGTTTCTTTTTTAGAATAAGAATTTGCTTTAGAATGCCAATAACGCAATATCCTTAAAAGATGGAACAAACAGAAAACTCAACAGCAGAAGCTCTTGTATGGTATTTGGTTTGGGAGACAAAAGAAGAAAGACACATTTCGAACAGATGGAAAGTGAAACATAATAAAGTTATCCTTACCTGCATTAATTTTCCTTCTGCTGGAGTTATTTCAGCAACACCAGCAAAAACACCTTCCAAAGTGAGATTCAGTTTTCCTGTGGGGTCCATTTTCAAGGGGATCACTCTGATAATAGCTTTCTGCTCTGCTGATCTTTCAGACTCCACCGCTGCTGCCAATACCAGTCCTGTGCGTCCAAAGCCTGCCTGCAGGGTAGCCATCAGCAGCCAGGGCCAGAGGGCAGCCAGCTGCAGCTGGTGGCCACCACTCATGCTACCAGCTGCAGCAATGCACCTCGGCCATACATACTGCTTCCACTAGCTAATACCAAATGCAGGTTCTCAGATCCAGACAAATATGGAGGAAAAGAGAATTTATGCTTCAGTTTCTGAAAGCCAAGTCGTAGTTTTGGCCCTTCCTTTCTCTAAAGTATATTCCCAAGAACAGGTGGCATTCCTGATCTGGCAGAGAAGAAGGTGTTTTCAGCCCACTTCTGCTGCAGGGATGTCATTTTCTCCCATCTTCACTATGATTAGTAAAGATATCACCACTTCTGTTTGGGATTTCCAACTTTGCTTGAGGTTGAATGTCACATCCTGAATTTTTATTATGTCAGATCACTTGGTGCTGGTCTTCCATATGCATCAAGTTGCTGAGCCACTAAATCCAACGTTAATGAACAAAACAAGGCAAAGTAAACAACTAAAGCCATGCACTGAAGGTGAGAGTGAAACACGCCAGCTCGGAAAATGAAGAGATGGTCCTTTTTAAGCCACAAAACTTGTCAATGGTCATAGGAGGATTTTTGTTTTAATGGAGAAGGAGAGGGTACAATATATTTCAGGCCACACCGCGAGGGATGTCCAAAGATGCTATAACACGTATTCATAAAAGTTTCCACATTAAACTGTATTTTAGGGTAGCCAAAGTTCTAGACCCATTGAATTTATAATACTTTTCATGAACTTAAATATACTATCATTTTTAATGTTCTACCTAAATTTGTCTATAAATTAGATGCTGATTTATATGTCTTCACATATTACAGGATAATCCTGAGTATCACCGCTTTTTCCAACTTTCAAAATTTGAAGAATATTTGAGAAGTTTAGCTTTCCAATTATTTTTCCCAGTTAAAATTGATATTTCTATCTTTATTTTCCTTTCTCTGTTAGGGATTCCGGCTTTTATTCTCCTGCTTGAGAATGCCAAGTACTTTGATTTCCCATGAGATGATTTTGGAAACTACTTTATTATCCAGATTTTATAATCTGTAATTTTCTAGGTTCATAAGTAAAACAAAGGACCATTCCTAACACGTTTTCAAATTCCTTGAGGGGGCGGGGAATAAAAGATAGGGGGAGTAGGGAGGTGATTAGTCTACAGGCTCTAAGTAGAACACCCTGAAAAAGTATAAATAAGCCTGAGTAGAGTAGATCTGTGCTATTTCTAGGCACACTTGAGAATTTGGGTCTTTGTACAAACAAAATCTGAGTTCTAAGATATTAAAATGTGCACCCTTAAGTAAATATAAATGCACTTCAACCATAAAGCCCGCCGTGTTCAGAGGTCAAGTTAAAAAGTCTTATAAAGTCTTCAGAAAAAGTGCTGAAAAGCCAAGCAATTGAACATGAACCTGTTACATAGATCCTTTTCTTTTGCTGAGGCAGAGGGAGAAAAATAAGAATTTCAAAAGAAATCTGCAAACCTGTTGCGCTGTCGGGCCCACTGGAATCCACGGGGGTGAAACAAATTCAATTATGCTTTTATAGGTCCTGCTCAAAAAAGGTTTCAACTGCTTAACCAAGTACAGCTCATTCTTCCACCTTCTTACACTGCAACCAAACCAAGTGCCCCACACTGTAGGTAGGTGCCGAGAAATTCCGCAGCCTGAAAAAATAATCCATGCAGGTCAAAGGCAAACATTTACTCCAGGGTTAGAGCTACTGTTCCCAAGACTCTAAAAGCACTTATAAAGGATCCAAAATCATTTCTGAAATCTCCTTTCTAACAAAAGTTCTTTTTCTCCCCGAACAGCATATAAAATGATCAAATCTTGAGAGAGAAAAGGAGCAAAGTAGCAAATACATCAGCAACAATTCACTACCAGGAACACAGAAAATCCCAGAGGGAGAAAGCAGTGTCTCTGAATCATGGATGGGCTTGGAAAGTTCGGAAAGATTCGAGTGCTTCCCTTCCAGAAAGACAATTCTGGATCAACTCCCTAGAGGAGGAAGCCTGTGGTTTGTAATTGGTGTTCTAGCTCTGACTCCCTCCCCTGGGACTGCAATCACGCTCTCTACCTGCTGACACAAAGTGAGGGTGGAGCAGCTACGGGCAACCACCCCCCCTCCCGCCCCTCCTCCTCCTGGCTGGCTAGGGCAAGGGCTGGAGTGCGCGCACACTTAACTGAGCCAGACATGTCCTTTTGCTCTCTCCTCTCTCAGCTCCTCTACTCCCTCTATTGAGCCACGGCCAAATTGCATCCAGTTCAATGGGTAAGCAAGCTACCACAGGTAAGTCAGGTTCACTCAAACAGGTATCTAAGCAGATTGCACCCAAGAGAACATAAACGGTGGTATAAAGAAATAAAGAGAACAAAATAATGAAAACGCGGAACATGAAAGAGGGGACACAGGGCTTTGCAAATGTAAGTTCAAAGGGGTTTCTGCTCTTTTTGGGCTTTCGTGTCTGTTAGTGGCACAAAGCCAGAATAAAGTCATCCAGTGCTGTAGTGTTTACTGCTGTCTTATGTCTGCTACCCTGGCAAGAACTCTGTCCATTTTATGCATACTTTTTCTTCTGTTTTTACTTACTTTAAATTCAGTATCTCCTTTCTAAAACTGTTCCTGTATGGAGCTTTTAGTCAGGTTGATGTCAGAGGTCTTGAGCCTGTTATTTTCTTCCCACATCTTTGGGAGGTCAGACCTATGCCCTCAATGTAAGATTGCAAGTAAGTCTATGTCATAAATGCAACCAAAGGGGCAAAATATATATGATTAATGAGAAGCCTGTAGGCAAAAAGAAAACCCATTTTGGCTAATAACCACATTCATGAATTATATATAACCCTTTTAGTTACCTTGTCATTAGAATGCAAAAATTTCTCATATATGTTTCTAAAGTTTGAATTTTCATATTTACCAGATTATATTTGACTGTGGCCAGACATTTTATTTTTGACCTTTTGACAATAATCTTTCCAAATGGTACAAATGTACAACAGTATGAATGTGGTTAACACTACTGAACTGTACACTTTAATGTTTTAAATTGTGGTAAGAAGCATATAAGATTTAAAAATGTTTTGATTTTACAAATGAAAGCATACAAATTGATCATCTGTAAAATGTGGATAACAATAATTGCATTGTAGGTTGGTTGTAAAGCTTAAATGACATAATACCTCTGAAAGCAAAAAGTGTAAGAGCTCTCTTCACCTTGAGCATTTTTTCCCTAGAGAAGGTTTATGGGAACACTTTTGACATTTTAGGCCTAATGACTGACATAGAGCAGAATAAAATAAATTCTTAATTTAGCATTTTTCTTTGTTGCTTGGACCTTAAGAATACAATGCAAGTATAGACCTTTACAGCTCTTTCCAAAAGAATATATCTAATTCTCAATCAAAAAGAATGCAATCTTGCCTTTCGCAACTACATGGATGGAACTAGAGGGTCTTATGCTAAGCAAAATTAGTCAAAGAAAGACAAATATCATATGACTTCACTCATATGAGGACTTTAAGATACAAAACAGATGAACATAAGGGAAGGGAAGCAAAAATAATATAAAAACAAGGAAGGGGACAAAACATTAAGTCTCTGAAATATGGAGAACAAACAGAGGGCTGCTGGAGGGGTTGTGGGAGGGGGGATGGCTAAATGGGTAAGAGGCATTAAGGAATCTACTCCTGAAATCATTGTTGCACCATATGCTAACTAACTTGGATGTAAATTTAAAAAATAAATTAAATTAAAAAAAAAGAATATATCTAATTCTTCTAGAAAGAATTTTTTACATCTGTGGTTTTATATTTTTATTTTATGTATGTTGTGTAATAGTATAGCATAAATAATGCAAAATACACATTACTATATATTTGATATATGCAAAATTATCTTAAACAAAAAGTGACCTACTAATGGACTTTACCTCACCTATTCCTGCTTGAAACTTAGAAAGGAGTTAATAAGAGACCTAAACCTAAGAGTTAATAAACACACTTAGTTGAAAGAAGGAAGAAAATATAGATGTGGTTGCCCTCTCTTGAGGAAACTCCAAGATCTAGGAATGATGAAAATATGTATCATGAACCTGGATATCCACTTAGATACTCAGGATCAAACTAAACAGTCCAATGTACTTTACTTCAATGATACACTGTATTTACTGGGTCACCAGAACTGACAAACAAGAGAAATTATTCTCTGGCTTATCCCTCAGGTTATCTACTACAACGTCCACAGAGATATCATAAAGACGTCATTACCATGGTAATGAAATGCCATGTCACTAATATTTACTACCTAATCTTACCCGTGAGAAATACCATCCTTCAGGATCTATTTTCACATCTGGATTGACTAAAGTTACTGAAGACATGAGTCCTTTTCCTAAAAAAACAGATTTCTATAAATATGTCCAAGAATTGTCCTTATCCTTAATGGCATTTTAAAGATTCAATCTCCATTCAATCACAAATGAAGAAAAACAAAAAAAGCCAGGACATTTTTTTAAGTAGATTCTTTGAAAAACAGAATACATTCTCTTTCTTTTTTTTGTTTTTGTTTTTGTTTGTTTTTGTTTTTGTTTTTCAATATATGAAGTTTATTGTCAAATTGGTTTCCATACAACACCCAGTGCTCATCCCAAAAGGTGCCCTCCTCAATACCCATCACCCACCCTCCCCTCCCTCCCACCCCCCATCAACCCTCAGTTTGTTCTCAGTTTTTAAGAGTCTCTTATGCTTTGGCTCTCTTCCACTCTAACCTCTTTTTTTTTTTTCCTTCCCCTCCCCCATGGGTTTCTGTTAAGTTTCTCAGGATCCACATAAGAGTGAAACCATGTGGTATCTGTCTTTCTCTGTAATACATTCTCTTTCAAATTTTGCTGTTATTAATACTAGTCATAATGACTTAGTTTTGTATTGATCACCAGTTAAACAGTAAAAACAAGCAAGACAACTCCAGTTGAAACACTCACTTTATTGTTGACTGATTGAAATTTATTGTGCTTAAGGTGCTGAAATACTGAGGAGCTAGTCAGAAACCTTGTTAGTATGCGTCAGACCCTACTGGCCAATTCACACAAAGATTTTATTTTATCTTCTGACATTTTTCCCAAGTCAGCGATGATAGCTTTAGTTGATAGATAGCAGGCATGTGAGTATAACAGGAGATCCAGCTCCTTGGTCTGTTGTATTCACATATAAAAAAGTTTGGAAAGCTGATAAAGGCATTTCATTAATTAAGCCATGCCAAGGTTTCTGCTTGACATATGTTCCTCAAAGGATATTATCTCTTTCAACAGATACAGAGCTAAAAAGGCATATTAAGGGAAGGAATGTCACCTACACAGTTTGTCAGCTTCTCAACATGACAGAGAAAAGGCAAAGTTCCTTCATTTGGAAATTGGGTCTCCTCTTCACATACTCTGCCAAAATACATAGTCTGGCCAAAAGATGGAGGAGTCTTGATAATCTGTTCATCTTTTTTAAACCTTGCTAATAAAGATGAATAAATGCCCATCACGTGGACATCAACTAATCTAATCAGACGGACCAAACAGGTCACTTTTCAGAACCTACTTTCATATCTAAACTGAGTCACTGCAGACCAATACAGAACTCATCCTTTTCCAAAAAACTACTATCTCTGTTAACACGTCTATGGTTTGACATCATTGGGAAGGCACAATGCAATTTAAGAGATGAATTGTTACACCCACAATGACTAGCATAGTATTTATGTCATATCACTAAGTGCCTTTTCTTTTTAATTAGTTTCATATTCCTACACTTTCCTTTTGTTTCTGCAATTCTTATTAGGACAACCAAAGCAGAATCCAATAAGAAAGTTCTAGTCAGTGTAAAAGACTTTAAAATCATAAAGTTTCTTGCTATCACTAGATGAGCAAGTGAGGGATCAACCACAGAAAGTGGACACCCAAGATACCTCTCCTAAAAACCAGTCCCACAATCCTACTACTTGAATTTAGAATCCTTCAGAGGGGATAAAATAAAAATGTTATGGTATATCCCACTATCCAAAATTCTCTCAGAAGCTTAAACCAGACATAAACTATTAAAAATGTCAGAGGTATAGCTTCTGTTAAATGACTGATCAGGTTTTCCCAAAAGTTTGCACACAGTATATATAGATGAGAATTTACACGTACCGAATGTAAAAATCTAAAGTAAGAAAACAGTGTTAAATCTCTTAATGTTTTTGTTCACACATTTCCCCTTCAAAATAAGTATCTTACACATGCATCCTTTATCCTTCTATTGTGCAATCTTAATAAAAATATAAAGCTTTAAAACTTTTAACTCTACCAGCATTTATAAATATATTAAACAAATTAAAAAAATTTTAGAAGACATTTACATAAGTGATATATAACAAAACCTTCTTACCATTTATGATAATGTATCATTAAAATTAAAGAAAGATATGAAAATAGAAGAATGCTCCCATTAATATAAAACAATCAGGAGCTGTTAAGTGTGATGGATGGTCCAAGTCCAGGTGCCTCGCTTTTGAAACAGAATGTTGGGTTAGGAAGTAAGAGCATTTCCTGGTTAATCAGTTAGAAAATTAGCTCTTTCTCAGAGTTTCTTCCCTGGAATTCCTGACCCATTTAGACCTGCGATCTTGGTGACCTCACATGCCTTTGTTTCGCACAGTCTTCTCTAGAAGGATCACAGTGTGACTTGAAACAGATAGACTGAACTCCCCCTCTGGAATTGTGCTGACTAAAGTTGGAGAGTGGCAAGACAGCAAATCAACACACACACACACAGATTATTCTCCAGTACCATAGCTGCAGCAGTTTTTAGATGCTTCTTGACTGTAACAGAAGGCCAGGACTTTCCATTTGAAAGGGATCTGGACGCAAAAAAAAAAAAAAAAAAAAAAAAAAGGCTGCTAGATGTTTAATAGTTTGTCAAGGTAAATAATCTGAACTGAAAAGCTGTAGTAAATACCAAAATCCCAATTCTCAATTAACAAAATTCTCAATTAACAAAACAAAAATACTTTTTTTTTCCTTAACAGAACTGAAAAACTCCCAACAGTGTGTCATGTGCAAGGCTAGTCTGCCCTCAGCTACAGCTAGTGCACAATGTCACGTATGTCCTCCATTCCTCACTCTTTTAATTCTTCCTCCTTTGGAAAGTGCTCCTGTTTGCAGGCCACGTCCACCAGCAGATGAAGATCTAGAAAGAAAGAAGATTTGTTTACTCACTCTTGGCCTCTCAGATTGGAGAGTTTGATAGACCAGTCTTCAGACAAGAAGAACAAGTTGCTCGCGGTTAAGTGTAGAATTGGTTCTAAAATGCTATGATCTCAGTTTTGGGACATTCCTGTACCTCTAAAGAACACAGATGCAGCCCAGTTGTTAACCCAGTGAGACCAAAAAGTGTACAGTTGCTATCTTTTCAATGATGCAGCTAAGCCTCTTTTCACTTCAACTGCCTTTTAAGTGAAAAATTAAGGAAAAGTGTCAAAGGGATCAAAGTGAAATATACACACACAAATGAAAATTCATTTCTTTGATCCTATAAAGATGAGTGGGTGGGTGGGTTGTGGGAATATGAGAAAATAATGCTTTCAGAAATACAATGTTAAAATAAGTAATCACTACTTTTCCAAAGTTGATTGACTCCATACAATTTCCCCTTACTGACAACACAGCTGATCTCTTGTAGAAGAAACACCTACCTGAACTGTGTGTAAAAAAGAAAGCATACCCTTCATGGAGGTCAAGAGACAAAAAGGGTTCACTAAGAATGGAAAGAACTAAAAAACTGAACTCTCAGCTCAAGTACTAGGTTTTGTAATACAAAGAGGCCATGTATGGGAGTAGAGCTAAACGGCCTGAGTAACAGAGGATCTTACTGTGGCTTCTAGACTCAAGCTAATTAGTTTACAACTTCCAGAGCAACATACAGACTTCTAGTTTATAATTTCTAGGGGAACCAACCTTTCTAGGTTTGTTTTGAAGCTTACGATTTTGCCATAGTAGCATTTGGGAATGAAATTAAACTAAACTATATAGCATAAGTCCTTTATTTCACTCTAGACACAGACTTTTGTCACTGTATTTCTAGAACACAGCCTCTGTGGGACTGATCCACAGACTGGGCAAGAGAGCTGATTCAACAAAATAATTCTACCACCGTATTTGAGAAAATCCAGAAAGCATATGGAACAATAGCTAATTTTGCCATATTTTGTAAAAGGTAGACCAGTCACTAGGGGCAGGTCATCTCATCTGGTGAATTACACTACAACCTAACCATAAAGAACAAGCAATTTATCCAGATGAGCATCTTATAGTGGGAGAAAGGCCATAATTTTATCACTTAAAATTGGCTTCTTGTATATCCACGATCATAGCAGCATTATTCATAATAGGCAAAAGGCAGAAGTAATCCAAGTGTCCAAGGACCGATGAATGGACACATAAAATGTGGTCTATACATACATTGAAATATTATTTAGCTTTTAAAATTAGGAAATTCCGATACATGCTACAACATGGATAAACCTTGAAAATATTGTGCTAACTAAAATCAGTCAGTCACAAAAGGACAAATACTGCATAATTCCACTTACGTAAGGTAACAAGAGCAGTCACATTTATAGAGACAGAAAGTGGCATGGTGGTTGCCAGGGACTGTTATGGGAGTTACTGTGCAACGGACAGTTTCAGTTTGGGTACATGAAGAAGTTCTGGAGGTGGTTGGTGTTGATGGTTGTGCAACAAATGTGAATGGACTTAGTACCACTGAACTGTACACTTAAAAATGATTAAAATGATAAATTTTATGATATGTATATTTTACCACAAAAGTCTTTCTTTAAAGTCTATATAGTAACAAAAATAGTGATATGTTATATTTATATAACATCTTTTTTTTCAAATAGTTTAAAGTGCATTATTATAAGGTCATCTAATTAATTCTGAGGCGTAAGTTGATACTGGGAGCAAGAACCTCTACGCTAAGTCTACATGGTTATTAAGTAAAGCCAGTGGTTTCTAAACCTTGTTGCACATTGGAATCACCTGGAGGATCTTTTAAAAAATACTGATGCAGGGGCACCTCGGTGGCTCAGTTGGTTAAGCATCTGACTTCGGCTCAGGTCATGATCTCACGGGTTGTGAGTTCAAGCCCCGTGTCAGCCTCTGTGCTGACAGCTCAGAGCCTGGCGCCTGCTTCAGATTCTGTGTCTTCCTCTTTCTCTGCCCCTACCATGCTCATGCTCTCTCTCACTCTCTCTCTCTCTCTCTCTCTCTCTCTCAAAAATGAATAAACACTAAAAGATTTAAAATAAAAAAAATACTGATGCATAGGACTCCTACCCCCATACATTCTGATTTAATTGGTGTGGAGTGCTACTTAGGCATCAGGATCTCTAGAAGTTGACCAGAAGATGTAGGAGTAACACCTAATGATTATTCTCTAAACATCTCAGCTCCATATTAGGGCGGGGGGGGGGGGGGAAGGGGGAAGGACAGGCCAAATGGTAATAGAACATATTAAAATAAGACTTGGGAATATGAATAGACCCAGTTATAACCCAGCTTTGAAAGCAGAGTAGGAATTCTTGATAATGACAAAGGTAAAGGCTATTAAAGCAACTACAGATTTCACATGGGGAGGTAAACTGAAAAACAGCAGCAACAAACTCCCTCTTTTTTTAAGTTTATTTATTTTGAGAAAGAGAGAGACAGCACAAGGGAGGGGTGGAGAGAGAGAATCCCAAGCAGGTTCTGCACTGTGCAGAGGCCAACACGAAGCTCCATCTCACAATTTGTGAGATCGTGACCTGAGCTGAAACCAAGAGTCAGAGGCTTAACCTATGAAGCCACCGAGGTGCCTCAAACCCTTTTTTTTTTTAAATCAGTGAACAAATGTCATTCATTTCATTGCTTATTAAGACTTTACCATATTGATAGGTTCAAATAATGGATAAGAACACATCATAGATAGGCATGTTTAAAATAGAAATAGCCTGTGTGGCTCTTTAATAGCCTCAGAATTAGTTATGTAAAGTAGTGTGAACAACAAACCCTCTTAACCTTAATGATTGGGCTTTAAAATAGCACTTGGCACACAGTTTCTAATAATGAGCATCTAAACATAGTAATTTTATTAAAGTGAACTTCCTTCATTAGCAAAGCTGCCAATCAAGGAGTTACAAGAGTATAGAGACCAATAAAAATATGAGAAGACAGACTAGCCTGGTGCTACTAGAGGTTTATATGACTTCATTTAGAAGAGAAGCTTGCATACTCACCAGAGAAGGTAAGTATTTGGGGATCACAGTAGCTCAGTTGGTTTGAGAGTTGAAAGGCCTTGAGAGCCAAGAGCATTGCATCTACTTGTTTGGGAATGTTAATTCCTTCCAACAGCACCCTCTAGGGTTTGGGGGTTATTATCTAAATGAAATCTCATCCATAATCCAAGAGCTACAAAATGAGAAGTCCTTCCTTTAGGAATGAATAGAACTTTGGTTGTAAACCTTCAATTTCCCTTAACCAGAAAGTTAACATCCCATGAGAACATGAATGAGTGTAGCTTCTACTATAAAATTAATATTTGGGTGTATTCAGTTTAGAGTGATATCATTAAAGAAATTGGAGGCGCATGACTGAATCTAATTTCCTTTACCTTTTGGTATTTTTGATCCAAAACGTATTTCCTTAAGTTAACTTGTGCTCAAAAAGCCTATGCACAGCATGGCAAAGACTGTGACTGACCATCCCCTTCTAACAAAACACACATCTATTGAAATCAATACAATCTGGATTATTTAATCAACTTGTAGTCTATTTGAAAAAAAAAAAACTCAAAGAAAGTTTGAAGTGTGACATGTTCCTACTTAAACATGGCAGACATCTTCAAAATAACTCAGTTACAGAAGGGCACTGATAAATTCTGGAATATAGGATGCCACTGTTCAATGAGATATCGAGCAACAAAATGACATCCAACAGTTAATGTTAGAATCATAGTATTTCAGAATTTGGAAGCAAAGGAGCCCTTAGAGGTGATTTCATGAAATTTCCTTATTTTTATCATAAATAATGTACTGTGAGAGTTGAAACCATACTGAGGGGAGATAGTCCTAATGATAGCGACAGTTGAAATTTAAGTGATACTTTAGGAATTTTACCTTTGGTTTCTATCATTACTTCTTTAACCTTTTAGTATCAAAATAAAAAAAAACATTTGGTCATCTGTAAGAACTAAACTGAATACTAGTCAATTTGAGCCCTCCTCACAAGTACCTCCTTACTCTCTTAAGGGCTTCTCTGGTCATCAAGGATCAGGGCTGTGAAAAGATCAGAAGCTAAGAACAAGAACTTTCTAACACAGGGTGCAACAGACTGAATGTTTAACTCCCTGAAATTCATATGTTGAAACCTAACCCCACTGTGATGGGTGTTAGAAGCTGGACCTCTGGGAGGTGATTAGGTCATGACAGCGGAGCTTTATGAATGATATTAGTGCCCCTATAAAAGAGATCCCAGAGAGCTCCCTCATCCCTCCTGCCATGTGAGGCAGCTCAACTAAACCTCATTTATTATAGACACTGAAATGTGAATTTCATATCATCTTTATGTGACATGAAATATTCTTCTTTTGATTTTCCTCCAGCCATTTAAAATATGAAAACTATGGGACGCCTGGGTGGCTCGGTCAGTTAAGCATCCAACTTCGGCTCAGGTCATGATTTCACAGCTCGTGAGTTCAAGCCCTGCGTCAGGCTCTGTACTGATAGCTCAGAGCCTGGAGCCTGCTTTGGATTCTGTGTCTACCTCTCTCTGCCCCTTCCCCACCCGTGCTCTGTCTCTCTCTCTCTCAAAAATAAATAAAACATTTAAAAAAATGTTTTTTAAAAAGCATCCAACTTCAGCTCAGGTCACAGTTTGTGGGTTTGAGCCCTGCGTCAGGATCTGTGCTGACAGCTCAGAGCCTGGAGCCTGCTTCGGGTTCTGTGTCTCCCTCGCTCTCTGCCCCTCCCCTGCTCATGCTCTGCCTCTCTGTCTCAAAACAATAAATAAGCACTAAAAAAAATTTTGAAATATGAAAACCATACTTATCTTGCAGGCCATTTAAAAACAGGCAGTATGTTAGATTTGGTTCACAGGCCATAGTTTACCAACTTGTAACACTCACTAGGGCTATAATCAAGAGATTTTTAACCAAAACAGAAGATTTCATCAAACAGAATATTGTTATAATAGTTGTAAAAAAAATTATCTTTTCTCCAAAGAAGATATACAGATGGCCAACAAGCGTATGAAAAGATGCTCAACATCACTAATCATTAGGGAAATGCGATCAAAACCACAATGAGATAACACTTCACACCTATGAGGATGGCCATAACAATAATAAAAGGGGAAAAATAACAAGTGCTAGCGAGGATATGAAAAAAATGGGAACCCTTCTACACTGCTGTAGGAAACGTAAATGCTAGAGCTTTTATGGAAAATAGTTTGGCCGATAGTTAAACATAGAATTACCATATGACCCAGCAATTCTACTCCTAGGTATATACCCAAAAGACTTGTAAACAGATACTCCACTACATGCGCACATGTTCACAGCAGCACTATTCACAATAACCAAAAGGTAAGAACAGCCCAAATGTCCGTCAGCAGATGAATGGATAAATGAATTGTGGTATATATATACAATGTAATATTATTTTGCCATACAAAGAAAGTTCTGATACAAATGTTATGACACGGGTGAGCCTTGAAAACATTATGCTAAGTAAAATAAGCCAGACACAAAAGGTCACATATTACATGATTTCATGTATATGAAATATCCAGAAGAGGTAAATCCATAGAGACAGAACACAGATTGGAGGCTACCAAGAGCTTGGGGGAGTAGGAATTGGAAGTAACTGCTTAATGAATACGGGGTTTTCTTTAGGAGTGATGAAAATGTTTTGTAACTAGATAGAGGTAGAGGTTGCACAACATTGTGAATATACTAAATGCCACTGAATTTTGCACTTTAAAATGGTTAATTTTATGTTTTGTGAATTTTATCTAAAAACGTATATTTTCCGGGGCGCCTGGGTGGCTCAGTCGGTTAAGCTTCCAACTTCAGCTCAGGTCATGATCTCGTGGTCCGTGAGTTCGAGCCCCGCATCGGGCTCTGGGCTGATGGCTCAGAGCCTGGAGCCTGCTTCCGATTCTGTGTCTCCCTCTCTCTCTGCCTCTCCCCCGTTCATGCTCTGTCTCTCTCTGTCTCAAAAATAAATAAACGTTAAAAAAAATTTTTCTTAATGTATATTTTCCTATTAATTTGAAATGACCAGACAAAAAGAAGGGGAAAACAGAAAATAAATGGCTACAAAAAGTAAAATTCATAACCAAACATATCTTGGTTTTAAATGTCAGAACACAGGGGGCTCCTGGTTGAGTGTCCGACTTCGGCTCAGGTCATGGTTTCCGAGTTTGAGCTCCGCGCTGTTGGGTTCTGTGCTGACAGCTCAGAGCCTGGAGCATATTTCGGATTCTGTGTCTCCCTCTCTCTCTCTCTCTGCCCCTCTCCCACTTGTGCTCTGTCTCCTCTCTCAAAAATAAATAAACATTAAAAAATATATAAAATAAATGTCAGAGCATAATAACGAGATATGGAATGACATCTTAGTAAGACATCCACAATTCTTGGTTCCAGAAGAATAGAACTATAGAGGACATGACTTGTCTCTATTGTACCTGGTATGGTACCAAGCCCCAGGCAATTGTTCAATAAATACTTTTTAAAAGAAACCTGAGGAGCGCTTTGACTCCTCATATGTTCAAAACTTATCTTTTGGTGGCTAACTAAAAGATTGCTCAGATAGAAAGTGGAAGAATAGTGGCTTCCAGTGGCTTGGGGGTGAGGAAGAATAGGGAGTTATTATTTAATGAGTACAGAGTTTCATTTTGCAAAATGAAAAGAGTTCTGGAGATGGATAGTGGTAATGGGAGCAAAACAATGTGAATGTACTTAATGCTACTGAACTATATACTTAAATATGGCTAAGATGATAAACTGTATGTTATATATATTTTACCACATTTTTTTAAAAGATTGCTTTTTTTCCAAGGATTTTTTTTTGAAGTACATCAGTAAGATTAAAGTGGGGTGGAAAAGCATGTCATTCATTCAACAAACACTGAGTGCCACAGCTAATGCTAATACTGTAGGTGCTGAGGATACATCATTTAACAAAAGAAAGGCCTTTCCCTCATGGAACTACCTGTAAAGAGGGGAGAAAAATAATAAATAGAAGGTTTTTCTAATACCAAAAGCCTTCTTCGTATCAGCTATGCTATACAGACTCTAACAGATAGTACATAAAACTTAAACTGACTTTGGTTAAGGTCTTTAATCCCATCGAACCTTATTTATAGCCATGTTTTCATAACCCAACCATTAGGTTAAGTTCTATCAAGGTAGAATAATTTTGTACTTCATGAACCGTATTTCTGCTTACACTCTCATTACAAAAGCTAACTTTTTAGTAAAGAGGTTCTAGCTTAAGTAATTTACTCCTTGCCCCTAATAAATGGAAATGTGACCAGTTGTCATAATAATGCTAATATGTCACAACTCTTCTATTTCACAGCAAGAATTCAAGGCCAATTAAGACTCGGCTATCAACAACACTGACCAAAGGATAAGTCTTTACTTAAGGAAAAAAAGAAAATGAAGAGATAATAAAGATAATGTCCTAATTATTTTATCAGCTACACTTATAACCTTAATAGTGAAAGAGATGAAGTGATTATTTTAACAGTAGGCACCAGAGTTCCTCTTGGGCACGTAACTATCTTTGTAGAGACTATACTTGACAAGCTGTTTTGGTTGGAGAAAGTAAGGTCTCAAAGACATTAGGAAATAGAGGAAATATCTAACGTCTCTCCCCAAGGCACAGAAAAAAAGACCAGAGAAGAGAAGATACAGTGCTGGTACAAGTAAAGATGACAACATGGCAGAGGCCATAGTGATTAGTGACAAAGAAAGGTGAGAAAATGGCAAAGTGACTGACAGCCTTTTAAAGAGAAAGGTGGATAACATTCCATCTAAAATTTTATGCAGTATTTTAAATGCAAACCCTTTTTACCTCCCCAAAACTTCAGAAAAGAGTTGAACACATACAAATGCCTAATGTAAATGCATGGGGAAAGGCTGGAAACAAAGGAAGAGGGCCAAGTTCTACATCTGGAACAGCATGGAGCAGATAAGAGAGAAGAGCTGTAGGAGGTGAGAAATGGATGACTTCGGAATTAAACAGAAACAGGAAATTTAAAACTAAAAGTCATAGTAAGCCCTAGAAATTCTAAAAAATCTTGGAAAAGCATTTTAGGTGTGGGATACAGTTAGCTTGGGTCAATCATATCTAAACCTTGAAGTCAGGTTAATAACTGGGATATAAATATTTTTTCAAAATATTCTTTTTAATTTCCCATTCCTATTATTTTGATGGTTTTAAATTTACACTGAAAGAATACTTTAAAATATTTAAGCAATTTTTAGTATTTTTGGATTTTTTTTTCAATTTTAAAAATCTATAAAAATACAAAAAGGGAGTAAAAATTTTCCATAATCCTACTATTGTGTATATTCATACACAAATTGAAAAGTAAAAAAGTACCTCTCTTCACCTCCAATTCTACTTTCCTAGAGGTAACCACTATTACATGAATCCATTTTATCATATATTGCTATACTTTTTCCTATAATTATATAGTATATACTTCCTTTTTTTCCTCCTAGAAAGGAGGCTGTCCTAGACATATTGTGCTGCAACTTGCCTCCTCCACTTAACATATGTTATGAACACTTACTACCTTTCTAGGTAACAACATATCAAGCTAATTTTCTTAAATGGTTGCATAGTATTTCATTAATTTTTTATAATTTATCTAGCTCCCTATTAGGCAATTATACTTTTTCCAAATTTGTGCTATCATACATGACACAACAGTGAACTCTGCCAGGACTGGAATTCCTGAGTCAAAGCACATGAGCATTTTAGTTATTTACAAATAATGCCGAATGCCCTCCAAAAGGCTATACAAATTCATTCCAGTTACAGTGTATTAAGATGTTCCTTTTTCCCTAAACTTTTATCAAACCTGGATATTATCAACAGCTTAAGTTTTGCCAATCAAAAAAAAATCTTTTGGGTTGATTTAATTTGCATTTCTCTACTTGATTTCTCTGAGGGGTTCAACATCATTCTACAAGCATATTGGCCACTTTATTTCTTCCGAACTGCACATTAATATCATTTTCTTTACTTTTATTGGGTTGACTTTTTCTTATTGATTTGTAGGAGTTTTTATGTATGATGAATAGAATACTTTGTATTTTGTTAGTCCATGTAACAGAAACTTCTACTTGTCTCCTGATATTTATTCCTCCTTTAAATCATGGTGTTGTTTAACTAGGCAAATGGTCCCCAGGTAAAGACTACATTTCCAAGCTCCCCTTCAGCTAGTTTGACCATGTGACCAAGTTCTAGTCAAACTGATGAGAGCGTAAGTGATGATTATGCTCATAAAAGGAAAGGATATTTATAGCAGCCTGCTGGCCAACATACTGATATAGTGGTGAGCCATTTTTAACCCTGCAACACCTGAGGGCTACCAGAGAGAGGTAAAGCTGCCACATCAGCTCTAGACAGCTTATCCTCAGACTATATCGTAAGGGAAGAACAAACTTCTAAACTGTTTAAGCTACTAGTTTTTTGTTTTGTTACAGCAGCCTAACTTATACATGGACTAATATGGAATTTGGAATCTAGAAGTGAGGTACTGCTATTATTCAAATTAAAATACACGTTATGAGCTTGGTGGTCAGACTGCAGGTAATTATGACACTAGCTAGAACACTGGTGATCTTTGTAACCCATGTCAAAACATTTGATAAAATTGTTACCGTGATACCCTGGAAGACAGGCCACATGCCAAGTGAGCAAGTAACCATAAGGGAAAAGGCTGACAAAATTCACAGTGTTAGTTGTTTCTTGACACATTCAGCAAAGTCCTAAAATAAGAGATGAACTCAGGCTAGAGGTAGCCAAAGCACAAGCAAAGATAGAAGGGAATACTTCTCTGCCTGTAGTTGATAACCTATTGTCTAGAGATCAGCAATTTGGACTGTGCACCCAACCACTTCATTATCCCAACGTGAAATAATAGTAAGAGGGCCTGAAGCTTTTCTCAAGTACTTCTGATAGACAATGGGAGAGAGCTCTGTGGCAAAGATCAGTTAAGAATATTATCTTTCCAATGGAACCCATTCTTTTAGATGACCTCAATATAGGTTCCATTAGGTTGAATGAAAGGGATGAGCAAAGTACACAGTAAATCAAATACCAGACTTTTCAGGCTTAAAAACTACCTAAATAAGATCTCTGCTATAACTCACATTTGGAATGAACAAAGGCAAACAAATCAGTAGTCTACCTTTTTTTTTTTTTTTTTAAGAATTGAAATGCCAGAGAAATAACAAACATGCCCTGCTAAGATATAGGACTGTTCAGCTTCTTAAGTAATCCTCACACCCTTTACACACTCTCTAACAAAATGTAGGCAACAAAAACTGGACTGCTCCGAAACCATGTATATTCCAGGGGTGCCTAGCTGGCTCCATAAAGAATGTGACTCTTGATCTCGGGATTTTGAGTTCAAGCCCCACGTTGGGTGTAGAGATTATTTTAAAAATAATAAAATGTTAAAAAAAAAAAAGAAAGAAAAGAAATGTATATTCCCCAAGGACCACATCAACGTAATGATTTGTATGTATCGATAATGTGTTCCTTTTTATTGCTGAATATTATTCTGTTGTTGTAGGGATACACTGTAATTTATATGTAATTCATAACTTGTGATGAGTGTATGCTTAATTTAATTTTTAAGAAACTGCCAAATGGTTTCCAAAAATGGTTACACTATTTTTATTCCCCACTAGCAGTGTATGAAGAGTTCTAGCTGCCTCATCAACGCTTGGTACGGTCTTGTTTTTTTCTTTAAAAATTTTAGCCATTCTAATGGGCAGGTAGTGATGTCTCCCTGTGACTCCCAATGACTTCCCTGATTATTAAACGTGTTAAGCATCTCTTCATGTGTTTATTGACCACTTGTACCACTTAGTGGTATGTCTGTTCATATATTCCCCCCACTTTTGAATTGCACTGTAAGAGTTCTTTTTATATTCTAAATATGTCCTTTGTTTTCACATATGTGTTGTCGATATTTTCTCCTAGACTTTGGCTTGTCTTTCCATTTTCTGAATGATGCCTTTCCAAGAGCAAAAGTTTTAAATTTTGATGAAATCCAATTTATCAATTTTTTCTTTATTGATCACGTTTTTGTGCTCTAAGACATCTTTGTCCGCTCCAAAGTAGCAAAGCGTTTCTGTTATTTTTCACCAAGCTTTGTATGTTTGAGTTTTATATTTAGGTTTGTTCACTCCAAAGTAGCAAAGGTTTTCTCCTTTTTTTTCAAGGAGTGTTATATATTTGGGTTTTATATTTAGATCTGTAATTCATTTTGAGTTAATTTTTAATTATGGTGTGAGGTATGGATCAACGCTAATTTTTGTTGAAAAGACTTACCTTTCTCTACTGCATTGCCCTGGCACCATTGTTGAAAATCAATTGACAACAGGGGCGCCTGGGTGGCTCAGTGGGTTAAGTGTCCGACTTCAGCTCAGGTCACGATCTCACAGTTGGTGAGTTCGAGCCCCGCGTCGGGCTCTGGGCTGACAGCTCAGGGCCTGGAGCCTGTTTCAGATTCTGTGTCTCCCTGTCTCTCTGACCCTCCCCCGTTCATGCTCTCTCTCTGTCTCAAAAATAAATAAACATTAAAAAAAAAAATTTAGAAAATCAATTGACCACATATGTGTGGATCTATTTCTGGACTATTTTGTTTCATTCACAAATAGAAAAGATATGTCTATCTTTTTCACCAATATCAAACAATTTTCATTACTGTGACTTTGTGGTAAGTCTTAAAATCAGATAAAATCTCCTTTCAAAATTGCTTTGTTAACTCTATAACCTTTGTATTTCCTTTTTTTTTTAATTTTTTTTAATGTTTTATTTATTTTTGAGACAGAGAGAAACAGAGCATGAACAGGGGAGGGGCAGAGAGAGAGGGAGACACAGAATCTGAAGCAGGCTCCAGGCTCCGAGCTGTCAGCACAGAGCCCGACAGGGGGCTCGAACTCACGGACCGCAAGATCATGACCTGAGCCACCCAGGCGCCCCTGTATTTCCTTTTAAATCTCGGAATTAGATTATAATTTTTAAAAAAGTCTACTGAAGGGGCGCCTGGGTGGCTTGGTCGGTTAAGCGTCCCATTTCGGCTCAGGTCATGATCTCGCGGTCCGTGAGTTCGAGCCCCCTGTCGGGCTCTGTGCTGACAGCTCAGAGCCTGGAGCCTGCTTCAGATTCTGTGTCTCCCTCTGTCTCTGTTCTTCCCCTGATCGCACTCTGTCTCTCTGTCTCTCTCTCAAAAAATAAATAATTTTTAAAAAAAACTTAAAAAAAAAAGTCTACTGGAATTTTGATTGAGATTGCACTGAATTTACAGATCAGTTTAGAGAGAGCTGTCACTTTAACAATGTTGGATCTTCTTATCCATGAATATGGCATATCTTTCCACTTTACTTATGTCTTCTTTAATTTCTTTCAGCAAAATTTAAAGTTTTCAATGTAGAGGTCTTGGACATCTTTGGTTCGACCTATTCCTAGGTATCTTAGGATTTTGGTCTTACTGTAAATGTTTGGTATTTTAATTTCATTTTCCAATTGTGTGCTGCTAGTTTATTAAAATACAATTGCTTTTTATATATCAATCGTATGTCCTAAAACCTTGCTAAATTCATTTATTTGTTCTGTGGTAGATTCCCTAGATTTTTTTTATATAAGTAATCATATCATCAACAGATACTTTTACTTCTTTCTTTTCAATTTTTATGCCTTTTATTTATTTTTCTTTCCTATTGCAATGGCTAGGCCCACCAGTATAATACTGAATATATAAGTGGTGACTGTAGGCATCCTTGCCTTGTTCCCAGTCTCTAAAGTATAAAGTTTGGTTTTCACCATTAATTATGATCTTTGCCATACATATTTTATAGGTGCTATTTATCAGTTTGAGGAATTTTCTACTATTCCTACTTTGTTGAGAGTTTTTATTATGAATAAGTACTGACTTTTGTCAAGTGCTTTCCCTGCATCTTTTAAAATCATCGTAGAGTTTTTCTCCTTTATTCTGTTAATATAGCAAATAACATTGTTTAACATTTGAAAATCAATCAAGCCTTGCATTCCTCGGATAAATTCTATTTGGTTGTAGAGTATTATCCTTTTTAAATATTGTTGGACTCAATTTACTATTTTGTTAATGATTTTTGCATCTATATTCAAGAGGATTAATTGGTCTATAATTTTTGTTCTTATTTTGGGGAAAGTTTTTAATAACCAATTCAACTTCTTTAATAGAAGTGTGTGAATTTTGGTAAGTTATATTTTTCAAAAAGTGTGTCTATTCCATTTGTATTCATTGATGTAAGACTGTCCACAGTATTCTCTTATTCCTTTAATATCCATAAATTCTGAGGTGGCAATCTCTTTCTTTTTTTTTAAGTTTTATTTATTTAAGTAGCCTCTACAACTCAATGTGGGGCCTGAACTTATGACCACGAGATCAAGAGTCACATGCTCCACCAACTGAGCCAGCCAGGCACCTTGGTAATCTCTTTCTCATTCTTCTTTTTTTTTTTTTTTTAATGTTTGTTTCTTTTGAGAGAGACAGAGAGGGCCACACAAGTAGGGGAGGGGCAGACAGAGAGAGAGAGACACAGAATTAGAAGCAGGCGCTAGGCTCTGAGCTGTCAGTGCAGAGCCCGATGTGGGGTTTGATCTCACGAACTGTGAGATCATGACCTGACCCAAAATCGGATGTTTAGACACCAAAGCCACCCAGGTGCCCCTCTTTTTCATTCTTGATAGTTATGATTTGGGTTCTCTTTTTTCTTGATCAGTCTAGCTAGAGGCTTGTCAACTTTGTTGATCTTTCCAAAGAGCCAGTTTTATATTTGTTAATTTTCTCAATTGTTTTCTATTTCATTGATTTCTATTCTTATTTTATCGTTTCCTTCCTCATGTTTACTTTGGGTTTACTTTCCTCCTTTTTTTTTTTTTTTTTTCTAGTTTCTTATATTGAAACTTCAGGTCATTGATTTTAGATCTTACTTCTTTTCTAATATTAGCTAATATTTTCTAATATTAAAATTTCTGATTTAATTTAATATTAAAGCTACACACTTCATGCTAACATTGTTTTATTTTTTTAAGTTTTTAAAAAATGTTGATTTATTTATTTTGAGAGAGAGAGAGAGAGAATACGAGCAGGGGTGGGGCAGAGAGAGAATGAGAGAGAATCCCAAGCAGGCTTTGCACCATCAGCTCAGAGCCCCACATGGGGCTTGAACTCATGAACCACGAGATTATGATTTGAGCCAAAATTAAGAGTCCGATGCTCAACTGACTGAGCCACCCAGGCACCCGGCTAACATTGTTTTAGATGCATCTCACAAACTGATATATTTTCATTGTCACTCAGTTCCAAATATTTTCTAATTTTTCTTGAGATTTTGTTTTTGAGTTATGGTTTAGAAGTATGTCACTGTATTTCCGGATATTGGAGGTTTCCCTGGTTCCTTTACTGTCATTGATTTCTAATTTACTTCTGTTATATTAAGAGAATACACTTTGTATTACTGTAATTCTTGTAAATTTATTGAGACTTGTTTTATGGCCCAGTATACGACATCTCTTGGTGAATGTACTATGTGCACTTGAAAATAATGCATATTCTGTAGTTGTTGGATGCAGTGTTCTATAAATGCCAATTAAATCAAGGTGGCTGATTATGTTGTTCAGATCTCCTATGTCTTTACTAATATTTTGTCTAGTTATTCTATCAATTACTTAGATGGTGTATTAAAATATCCTACTATATTGGGGCATTGCCTGTTTTTCCTTTTGTCAATTTTTGTTTCATATATTTTGAGGCTCTATTACTACACAAAAACACATTTATAGTTGATATGCTTCACTGATTAACTGTCCACCATTATGAAGCAGACTCTCATTATAATACTCTGTCTTAAAGGCTGTTTATCTGATATTTAAAAATAACCATACCAGGCTTCTCATACTTCCTGTTTGCATATTATATCTTTCCCCATACACTTACTTTTAACCTATGTGTCTCCTATAATCAGTCTATTGTAGGAGTTTGTTCTTTTATCCACTTTAGCAATTTCTGCCTTTGAATTAAAGTTTTACATATAATCATTGTATTGGTTGAATTTGGGTCAACCATTGTATTATTTGTTTTCTCATTGTCTTCTTTATTTTTCCTTCCTTCCCCCTTTCCTGCCTTCTTTTGGATTATTTCTATTGTGTTGGTGATTATCCTAGAAACTACAGTACCTACTCTTGATTCATCAAAGCCCATATTAATCAATACCTTTACCACAGTTTCCTTCTGCCTGAAGAACACCCTGTAGGGGTGTCTGGGTGACTCAGTCAGTTAAGTGTCCAACTCTTGGTTTTGACTCAGGTCACCATCTCATGGTTCATGGGTTTGAGTCCCACTTTGAGCCCTGTGTCAGGCCCCACACTGTCAGCACAGAGCCCACTTTGGGTCCTCTCTCTCCCTCTCTCTGCCCCTCCCCTACTTGCTCTCTCTCTCTTTCTCAGAAGAAAAAAAAAAAACTTAAAAAAAAAAAGAACACCCAGTTGAATTTCCTTTAGTGTTGACCTGGTGTGGCACATGCTCTCAATTTTGTGTTTATCTGAAAATGTCTTCATTGTCTTGCCTTCATTCTTGAATGATCATTTTCGTGGGTAGAGACTTCTGAGGTTGCAGTTGTCTTTCAGTATATTAAAATGTGATTCTAGGGGCGCCTGGGTGGCGCAGTCGGTTAAGCGTCCAACTTCAGCCAGGTCACAATCTCGCAGTCCGTGAGTTCGAGCCCCGTGTCAGGCTCTGGGCTGATGGCTCAGAGCCTGGAGCCTGTTTCCGATTCTGTGTCTCCCTCTCTCTCTGACCCTCCCCCGTTCATGCTCTGTCTCTCTCTGTCCCAAAAATAAATAAAAAAACGTTGAAAAAAATAAAATAAAATAAAATGTGATTCTACCCTTTTCTGGCTTCCATTATTGCTGTTCAGAAAGAAGCTGTTAGTTTAATTCAGATGTTGGCAAATTATGACCACTGGGTTAAACTGGGCCCTGCACCTGTTTTTGTAAATATAGCTTCACTGGAACATCACCATAACTGTTCATCTACATATTCTCTATGGCTGGTTTTGTGCTACAAGGGCAGAACTGAGAGGTTAAACAGATCATATGGTACTAGCATAAAGAGAGACAAATAGACCAATGGGCTAGAATAGAGAAACCAGAAACAAATGCTTACTTATATGATCAGATGATCTTTCACTAAGACACCAAGATCACTCAATGAGGAAAGGACCATCTCTTCAACAAAAGGTGTTGGGAAAACTGTATATCCACATGCAAAAGCATGAAGTTGGACCCTTATCTTACATCATATACAAAAAGTAACTCAAAATGGATTAAAGACCTAAATGTAAGACCTAAACTGTAAAACTCCTAGAAGAAAACACAGAGGAAAAACTTCATGACATTGGACTTAGCAATGATCTCTTGGAAATGGCAACAAAAGCAAAACAAAACAAAACAAAATCCAAAACAAAACAAAAACAAAAAACAAATTGGACTACATCAAACTTAAAAACTTTTATGTTTTGACACAGTCCTTTATGTAAGGACACAGTCAACAGAGTGATTGTGAGTAGAATATTAGCTACATTAGTTAATGTGTGACCTTGAACAAGTTATTAATCCTCTCCAAGCCTAAACTTCCCAATCTTCAAAATGATGACAATACCACTTTCATTAAGTTTGGTTATGGCATTAAAAATGGGTATGCACAAATATTAGTTCCTGTCCTTTTCTAAATCACCTTCAAAGTCTATGCCATTGTTTTAAACATCTCTAGTGGTAAGGAATCTTAATCTCTTAATCTTTTATCATGGATTGGACCATATATATTCAACTAAAAGTGACTGTACAAGCTAAGTCCAATGAATAAGAGTAGTGATCAGGATAGTTCTTTGCCTAAAAGGTGTTTTGCAGAAACAACCCTATGAGTCTGAGCAAGATCTTGACCATATCACTATTAGTTTACTTTTTGGAGAAATTCTCAAATAATTTCTCAATATTTTTTAAATTTTTTATGGCTAAAATGATTGTCTGACCTGATTAATTCTACCTGGATTGCATGCCTCTGACATGCATACAATTTGAGAATATTAAAGCTGGCCATTGAAGACTCTGATGACTTGTTTTTGAATCACATAAAGAAACATGTCTTATTAGATGTTACTATTTTCTTAAAAAATGGTTTTGTCCAATTGCCTTACAAACAATAGAACCAACTCTATGTGCCTAAAACAATCATTAATTTTGGGTTCCTATAAATTACAGGAAAAACAATGCCACTGCAAAAGCCACTCTTGATACTATTATCATAATGTGTTCAGGATAATGTTATTAATGACTATCTAATTCTTTACTGCTACAATTTTAAGTATATTCCCTCTTATCCTACAGTCTGCTAATAAGAGAACAAGTACATCAATAATTACAAAGTCTTTGGCATCTATCTGAAGCAGTGATTAAATCACCCTTCATCTTTGCCTTCTCCAAGTTAAATAACCCAAATTCCTGTGTTTTTACTTAATATGTTCTAGCTCTTTGAAAGCTCAAATTTTTACATGCAATATTAGGAAAATAACTTTTACATACTTTATAAGGACAATTAAGAAAACATATAGAGTTAAAATTACAGTTATGTAAAAAAGCAATGTGATAAGTATCATACAATTATGAATAAAAAAAATGAAGGCTCAGAAAAAAAAACTGTCATTCATACATTTATTTTACACCATGGTTCTAATTCTAGTATTCTGAGCACAGTAATCCTTACCAGGGGACTTTCCTTGCTGCGAGTTGCTTCTTCGCTCTCTGTATCTGGCTGGAGTGGATAAACCTGTGTCTTTACTAGGCTTGCTAGCAGGGCCCATTTCTGAAATGAGGAATCCCATCTGTTCTGAAGGCAAGATATCCTCAGGTGGATTGGTCTGGCATTTTATACTGGCATCCACCTAAAATATTAAACCCACTAATTATTATGAATTTCCCTCAAATATCTACTAAAAGTTAAGATATTTTATCAGAGGAGTTCTATTATTGACACATGATACAACAAACATGTTTGTAAAGGCTTTTCATTCTTATGAATGATACCACGTTTAATTTTGTTGAGCTAATCTGAATATTCATTTGTAAGATATCTATTTCCCTATACACAAACCACTGAAATGTATATGGAGTTAAAACATTTACTTATGATCAGAGGAAGATTAACCATGAAGCTTGTTGATTTTTTTTTTTTTTTTTTGGTACAATTCACACACACACACAAATTTACAACTGGTTAAGACCACTATCTTTTTCCACTCTAGTATCTCTTCCATCAGATTTCCACCCCCATTGGTAACATTGAGATGGTCATAGGCATAATCCTGTTGGATAATGTCAGTGGAGCTGAGGACACTTTATTCTACTAATTTTGTATTCTTTGTCTTAGAGAAGCTCTCAAAATTGTATAAGCTTCAACCCCTACAAAATCTAGATCTGTTCTGCTTATGAGATATGAGTTTCTTTCTTAGAGTTCCTAAGTTTTCTTTGGAATGTCAAATCCTTTCATAAAGATGACCAACTTCTGAAATATTCTTATTTCTTTATGAATTTATTTTAAATAAAACTATATGGGGCACCTGGGTGGCTCAGTCAGTTGAGCATCCGACTTCGGCTCAGGTCATGATCTCACAGCTTGTGAGTTCGAGCCCCGCGTCGGGCTCTGTGCTGATGGCTCAAAGCCTGGAGCCTCTTCAGATTCTGTCTTTTTCTCTCTCTCTGCCCCTCCCCCGCTCACACTCTGTCTCTCTCAAAAATAAACATTAAAATTTTTTTTTAAATGAAACTATATAATGAAATAAAGCTAAAAGTTAAAAACACAACTTTTAACAGCTGTTGTTCAAATATATTTTTTAAAGAGAAAGTAACTTTATAAATGCAATTTTAAGGTATGAAATATAATATTTTGGATGTGAACTATGAAGGAACAAAGACAAATTTTATGTTCTTTCCACAACACATTTGAAACACAATGGGCCTATCTTTGATCTACTGAATTTATAAATATTATTTTAACACATGATATACTGGATTTCCACAGCTGGACTCAAAAAGGACAATGAGTTGATAGATACGTTAAGACTTTGGATCCAAAATTAGAGCTAAAAAAGAATGCATTAAAAAACAACTATCAGGTACTTGGGTGGCTCAGTCGCATCCGACTTCTGCTCAAGTCATGATCTCGCTGTCCGTGAGTTTGAGCCCCATGTTGGGCTCTGCACTGACAGCTCAGAGCCTGGAGCCTGCTTCAGATTCTGTGTCTCCCTCTCTCTGCCCCTCGCCTGCTTGCACTCTCTCTTTCTCTCAAAAATAAAGAAACATAAATAAACAAAACAAAAATACACAAAATAAACAAATAAACAAAATAAAAAACTTTTTTTTAATTAAAAAACAAAAACAAAACACAACTATCTAAAAGTTATCTTGGGAATCTAACAGTGACAATATTTTCAGTCCCATTAAAGAAAAAAAAAATTTAAAAATATATATCAGGCTAAGATCAAGAAAAAAAATTTAAAGTAGGAAAAATACTTAATTCACAAAAAGTGACTGTAATTTAGATGTGCTTTTATTTAGAATCAACTTTATTCATTTTCTGGTCATAAACAATAAAGGAATTAGCTTCTACCTTCAGAATATGTCTCTCAAACTAGTCAGAATTCTGCTTTAAGAATGTAGATATTAGTAAGGAAATTCAAACACAGTATGCTCACAAGTGAAATAAGAATTCAATAATGCTGTAAGAAACTATGAACAGACTTCTAACCATCTCTTTACCCCCAGGCTACAAATAGCTTGGAAAGTCCTGATACTATCTGTCAGATAAACCATCCCTTCTGAGTAGTGGATTTGAATCAGCCAGGCACACCTTGTCCATTCAAATTAAGATAGGAAGCAAAACTCAAGGGATGCTTTTAACATGAAAGTAAGTTTTATACCACAATGCTCAGACTGCCTCTCTAGAGGCTGACTTCAGACCATAACATAGTAAGAACACGTCTGGGGCTTAAGGTTACTTCTGAATTTTTTGTGCAGAATCACTGGGACATGATCCTTCTGGAAAGCATAATGAACCAGTATTAAACCCAAATTAAAGGTGGACAAACTCTCCACTAGACCAGTTTATAGCAAGAAGCACTAGGTACTTTGAGCTTTATTAGGATTTTTTCTTTGCCCCCTTACCTGGTGTGTGCTGAATGGTAGCCCTTCTTGCACAAATACTACTGAAGATGGAGATGGATTATGACTTAGCTGCTCCTTCAGTTTGACATGAGCTTGTTGGATGGCTGCAGATTCCTGCACTGTAGTATTTTCAACAGGCTGAGCTGTGTGGATGGTATAGATGTACTCAGGTGACTGTGGTAGAGAGCAGGTAATTGCTTGTTCTGTTCCGACTACAAAAGATGTAATGTCTGAGCCTACAGGAGTAAGTGGCTCCAGCTGGCTAGCCTGACTTGTGGAAGATGGATTGCTGTTGTTTGAATTAGCTACGATATGCTGGCCTCTGTTAGACTGAGATGTTGGGCACTGATTCTCAACAGGCTCCACCTTCACCATCTCCAATTTAGGGGAGGAATGCAACTCATCTACTATCTGAAAAACAGCCTCTAGGTTTACTTCTGTCTTTTTATTTTCATCAGTAGTACTGCAAGGCCAATTAGAAGGCAGAAATTCAACTGGATAGGAGGATTGCATTGGAGGATTCTGGGAAAAGAGAAAATAGGACTGTTTGGATAGAAAATTGAATATGAGATTAAGGAGGAAAGCAACAGTGTTTAGGCTCATAAGTGTTAAACAAATAGATTAAATTTAACTAAAGCTCACTGAAACAACATGAACACCAATCAACTTTTCAGCAATGGTAGCTGCAATTCTATTGTTAACATTTACTTAGCAACTAATAGATGTCAACCACTATGCCAAGTTCAATACTGGAAAGGACCAATAATTTTCAGTGTTAAAGTATACAAAATCAAAAAGCTATAGTACTCAAATACCTATTTGCTGATAAAATGTCTATATACCAAATTCTTCCATAAAAGTTGACAGACAAAAACATCACTTATATCTATCATATACTGTTTTAGGAATGTAGTAGTGAAATTTCAAACACAGGATGCTCACAAGTCCACCAATGCTTCTATACATTCAGGGGGAGGTACTGATATTCTGTTCCAAATGATCTGGGAAAAAATGGATGGAATATCGAATGTCCTTTGGTTCCTGAGATTGTTTATTTTTAATAATAAAACAATAGATTAAAAATAGCTGTCACTTTTAGATGTATCCTTTATACCTTTAAGATGCATTCTCTTATACCTAGTACTTTGCACAGAGTAGACATACAATTACATGTTTAGTGATAAATAATCTCAAGCTATGAACGTAAATACTAAAGAGTAACAACTAAATAAAACATGTAATGGGTTGATATTGCCAAACACACTACAAAGACTGTCAATTATTCAAAGGACATTAATGCCAAATAATGTAAATTTAAATGGTGTAAGCATCAAGCCACTTTACTGTAGCCAATAGCACCATTTATTGAGTTCTTACTATGTGCCAAGCACATGCAAAGTACTTCATATACAGTATTCCTCTTAAGAGGTCTATAAAATGTGATCATCTCCATTTCCAAATGATGAAATTGAAGTTCAGAGAAACTCTGTAATTTACCCAAAGTCACAATGAAATAACTGACATATCCAAGTTTCAAACATAGGTTGCCTAGCTCAAGAGCTCTTGCTCCTAACCATTATGCTATCCTGACCACGCATGCACACTCTCACCAATATCTGCAATCCAACCAAATCCTTTAATTCCAGAATGACACCTAAAACACGTTCTTTTTTCCATTTAAAAAATTTTATGTCTACCTATCTTTATTTTCCTGTAACATGTATTGTCTTTGTAGTAAGAAAAGGTCTTCTAAAGATATTTTTAAAAATTTATTTAAAACATAAACATAATCAAGACATAAATACTGTCAGAGAATCTCCAGCATGATCCAAGGGAGAGAGCATCTGGATCCACAAATAAAAACATCTAATTTGTGGGACAGATATGTCCCTCTAGTGAAGATGAACAGACTGAACTATCATGCCCGATGGTACCTGCCTTTAAAAATATCCAACTAAGTCCATCTGATCTGATTCTATACTCTTTGAACAACAATCTGACTTCCTATGTAGCTTTGTCAAAAAAAAAAAAAAAACACAAAAAAGTAATGTTCCTTTACATACTGGAATGCCACTAGTAAGATATTCTCTTAGAAGCTATCTCAGGGACGCCTGGGTGGCTCAGTCGATTAAGCATCTGACTTCAGCTCAGATCATGATCTCACAGTTCGTGGGTTCAAGCCCCGCATCGAGCCTCATGTCAGGCTCTGCACTGACAGCTTGGTCCCTGGAGCCTGCTTCAGTTTCTGTGTCTCCCTCTCTCTCTGCCCCTCTCCCGCTTGTGCACACATACATGCGCGCTCTCTCTCTCTCTCTCTCTGTCTCAAAAATAAATAAGCATTTAAAACAGAAGCTATAGGGGTGCCTGGGTGGCTCAGTCAGTTAACACAGAAGCTACCTCAACTGGATGATATCAAAGGCAAACACATAATTCCAATCTTTAAGCAATTATAGCATAAAAAGACAAAGCATGGAACTTAGCTTATCCTAGAAATAGCAGTCTAAAACACTTAAATCAATGCAATTGCTTAACAGTAAATAATCAGAAAATAATTAAAATATAGTGTGTACAATATGGGGGCAAAAGGGGATCACCACTTAAATTTCTCATTTTTTATTTCATTTTTCCTTTCTCATTAAAAAAAAAGTAATTATCTGTACTATCTTGGAAGAATCTGTTAATAGTGACATACACTTTTAAAATTTACCTGGTATTCATTTTACCATAGAAGAGCCTAGAACAGCAATGTTCAAACTAATTTTCAGCAATGATGAAAATGCTATCTCTGCTGTACAATTTGGTAGCCACTGGCCATGAGACTTTGAGCACTAGAAATGAATTGTAGATTTTATTTAGTTTTAATTAATTTAAATTTAAACAGCCACATGTAGCTAGTGCCTACTGTTTTGGACAGTGCAGGCCTAGAAGAATCCTCAGACACCATTCATATCAACTCCCTTTTTTTAGAATTGAGAAAACTGAAGCCATAATCCACAGCTTACCTCTGGCTACTCGTTCAGATAAAATTACACTTTAAAACTGTGCAAGGTCAATCGTATTACACGTGAAGTACAGAGTGTGTCCATTGTTCCAAGAATATTACCTGGAAGTAGTTGCAGTGTGCATAGGAAGAGGCAGTGGGAGTCACACAACTACTTAGAGCGTCCATGTGGGTAGAAGGAGAGCAGCACTGTAGTACAGCTGGGACAAATTCAAACAGAAAAGAGGCATCAACCAAGTTAACCTGTGTAGCATTTAAAGCACTCCCCTTTCAACTTGGAAAGAAAAATTCCAAACGTTTTCCTTTGGGGATGCAATAAAATTAGATTTAGTACAATCAGGTGCTATTATTTGTTGACAACAACATGGTAATTAACCAATTTAAAAAGTCATTTTAGGGGCGCCTGGGTGGTGCAGCTAAGCGTCTGACTCTTAATCTTGGCTCAGGTCATGATCTCATGGTTCATGAGTTCAAGCCCAGCATCAGGCTTGGTGCTGATGATGCAGGGCCTGCTTGGGATTCTGTCTCTCCTTCTCTCTGACCCTCCCCTGCTTGTACTCGCTCTCTTAAAATAAACAAACTTAAAAAAAAATTTTTAAGTCATTTTAAAGGGTCATGTCTACTTTTCTAAATGATTTCTCTGGCACCTAAACATTTTGTCACCTTTCTAACCAAATATTTATTCTTATTGAATGTAATTTCATTTTGCTGAAGGGGTGCCTGGGTGGCTCAGTTGGTTGGGCATCTGACTTTGGCTCAGGTCATGATCTCACCGTCCGTGGATTCGAGCCCTGCATCGGGCTCTGTGCTGACAGCTCGGAGCCTGCAACATGCTTCGGATTCTGTCTCCCTCTCTCTCTGCCTCTCCCCCATTCAAGCTCTGTTTCTGTCTCTCTCAAAAATAAACATTAAAAAAAATTTCATTTTACTGAAAATATCAGAACATGTTTGGAATTCCAAAATAATTGTTTCAAATATTTTAATAGTAACAAACATTTGGAGGAGGGTGTGATTTTAAGGATAAAATAAGTGAAATACTGTCCAAATGTTCTTACCATTATATAACGCATCCAGTAAAATCCAGGCAAACATGTTTTAACCACTTAAAGAAATTACTAAGAATTTGGATCCAAGACCAAAATCTTAATTGCTACATAAACTTGAGCAAGGTTAATCTCTTTGGGCCTCAGTTTCTGCATCTTATTAAAATGGGGGTAATAATAGTACATACCCTAGTATGTTTCTTGTGAGGAATGAATGAGCTAATAGGCATAAAGCACTTAGAATAGTACTGGAATACAGTAAGCAATCAAAAAATAAATAGCTAATGCCATTATTTTAACTAAAAAAGTAGGTTTTCCTAGTTTTCTCTTTACAGTTAGGATACCATAAAAAGATTGAACTCTTTGTATTGGGATAGTTACACTTACAGATGCAGTCTTTCTTTTTTCTTTTTTTAAATGTTTATTTATTTTTGAGAGAGAGACAGAGTGTGAGTGAGGGAGGGGCAGAGAGAGAGGGGACACAGAACCTGAAGCAGGCTCCAGGCTCTGAGATGTCAGCACAGACCCCGATATGGGGTTCAAACCCATGAACCGTGAGATCATGACCTGAGCCAAAAAGTTGGATGCTTAACCAACTGAGCCACCCAGGTGCCCCACAGATGCAGTCTTTTTTCTTTTAATTTTTTTTTAACGTTTATTTATTTTTGAGACAGAGAGAGACAGAGCATGAACGGGGGAGGGGCAGAGAGAGAGGAAGACACAGAATCGGAAGCAGGCTCCAGGCTCTGAGCCATCAGCCCAGAGCCCGACGCGGGCCTCGAACTCACGGACCGCGAGATCGTGACCTGAGCTGAAGCTGGACGCTCAACCGACTGAGCCACCCAGGCAGATGCAGTCTTAATAATAGGTTGAGTTTCCTCTTTTCCAGAGAGAGACTCTCCAGAATGAATGAGAATCAGTTATAACACATCACATCTTTGGATTAAACAGAGGATGACATTTATTGAGCGCCTACCATGTTCCAGGCACAGTAGTAGGTGCTTTACATATATTGCTTCATTTAATCCAAACAACAATTGAATGAGGTATTAACATTACTTTACAAAAATAAGGAAACTAAAGCTCAGAGATGTTAAATAATTTGCTGAAAGTCACAAAGCTGATATTGACAGGGTCAGCATCAAACTCCAAAGCCCAAGCTTTTTTTTCTTTTTTCTTTTTCTTTTCTTTTTTTTTTTTTTTTTTTTTTTTTTTTTTTTTTTTTTGAGAGAGAGAGAGTGTGAGAGCAGGGGAGGGGCAGAGGGAGAGGTAGAGAGAGAGAATCCCAAGCAGGTTCCACACCCAGCACCAGTCCCACAACCATGAGATCAAGACCTGAGCCAAAATGAAGAGTTGGACTCTTAACCAACTGAGCCACCCAGGTGCCCCCACATGCTCTTTAGTGTACCACAATACTTCCCAAATCTTTTCTTCTTCCTAAAATGTAACACTTTAATTTTACTAGAACTCCATTTGATGAATGTTTTTGTCTTTGTTATAAGATGGCAGCTTTCTACTTTTATGTCCACATTTTTCATATTTTGTATATGCTAATAAAATTACTTAAAAAAAACTTATTCTATAATCTTTGAAAGTAAATCAGCCTAAGTGTTATAAAAATTCATTGCAATGTTTCCCAACTTATCTATTATTGACTACTGATTTTTAAAATGTCAGAAGTTCGGGGGGTACCTGGGTGGCTCAGTTGGTTAAGTGTTCGACCTTGGCTCAGGACATGATCTCACAGTCCATGAGTTCAAGCTCCATGTAGGACTCTGTGCTGACAGCTCAGAGCCTGGAGCCTGTTTTGGTTTCTGTGTCTCCCTCTCTCTCTGCCCTTCCTCCCCCTCAAAATAATAAACATGAAAAAAAATTTTAAATGTCAGAAGTTCATAAAGGTATGCTAAAAATAAATATTTTCTAGTATCTTATGCAGTTTAAGCCATTAAATCTTGCACATGGAAGGAAAAACCTGAAATAATGGACAGAATTCTAGTTCTAGTACACATGTAAGGGTTGATGTTTTCTGAATTACATCATTTTAACAGTTCCAGTGATTTAAAAAGCCAGACATGACTAAGATGGCCATATAAAATTCATATTCTTATCACTTCCAATATAGGTTAGGCAAACAGGTTCTTACACTTTAACCTTTGAAGATTATTCAAGTATATAATTTCAATGTTATGGATTTGAATTTGATTTCCCAGGATATTTATGCTTTCAAACATCCTGGGAAATAACTTAAATCCAAAAGGAAAATACCAAGGAAGCATCTGTAGGGTTTGCCAAAACTCTGAAAAAAAAGTGGGACTTTTTTCTAGAGTTTTAACAGCTAAGGAAAACCTAGCCCCCTAGTGGCAGGAAAACACTCAGTCAGGAGCTGCAGTATTTACCCTTCAGGGTACCATAAAATAGTGTTTTCATTACAAATAAAACAATGAAAGGTATTAGGTTTACTTTGCTAATACTGCTCTGATTCCATTGCTTACATATTTTGAATAGTTGTTAAAGTGTACATTAAAATAAATCTCTTGGGGGCTCCTGGGTGGCTGAGTCAGTTAAGTGTCCGACTTCAGCTCAGGTCCTAATCTCTGGTTTGTGAGTTCAAGCCCCTCCTCAGGCTGTCTGATGTCAGCACAGAGCCTGCTTCAGATCCTCTGTCCCCCTGTCTCTCTGTCCTTCCCCTGAATGCACACATGCTCTCCCTCTCAAAGTTAAAAACATTAAAAATGATAATAATAAGGAGCACCTGGGTGGCTCAGTTGGCTGAGTGTCCAACTTCAGCTCAAGTAATGATTTCATAGTTCATGAGTTCAAGCCCCACATCTGAGCAGACAGCTCAGAGCCTGGAGCCTGCTTCGAGTTCTGTGTCTCCCTCTCTCTCTGCCCCTCCCCACTCACACTGTGTGTCTCTCTCTCAAAAATGAATAAACATTAAAAATAATAATAGTAAAATTTATTGGATAAATAAAGTAAAATATACAATAGAGAATATATTAGTATATAGTTGATAGCTGATTTATTATCTAAGGAAACAGCAAAATGGATACTATCCTTTTAAGTGTCCAGTAACAAATGGAAAGTAGAAAGTTACCTGCATGAAGAAAAGGGGAACATGAATAGATAATCCAAAAAGATTCCTCAATGGCTATTTCCTTACCAGTGCAATCCCATTTTGTATAATCAACAAAATAGAACAAAGTAAGATACTAGTTAGCTTACAGAATATGAAAAACTTAGCTATAGAACAGCAACTGTGTGCTTAGTACATGAAAAATTAACCTAGTGTGTATTATGAAAGCATTGTGAAAGCACTGACATTTATAAAACTGAATTTATCACTATGTCCTAAGGTACATTCATCTGCATAAAGAACTTCCACTATCTTCCTGAAGGCATTGTTCACTTAAGGTATTAAATTGCATGTAGAATATAAAACTGGAAATAATGGACAGAATTCTATTTCAGGGGTGCCTGGGTGGCTCAGTTGGTTAAGCTTCCCACTCACGATCTCATGGTTCATGAGATTGAGCCCCACGTCGGGTTCCTTACTTCCAATGCAGAGCCTACTTGGGATTCTCTCTCTCTCTCTCTCTCTCTCTCTCTCTCTCTCTCTCTCCCAAAATAAATAATAAAACTTAAAAAAAAAAGAATTCTATTTCAGATATAAATATAATAGTTAATGACATTTTTAAAAGAATTCTGGTAATTAGAAAAATTCAGGATTACTAAAAATTATCCAAAAGTAAAAATTTTCACTCCTACTAAAGGTAAGGAAAACAAGTTCATACTTGTTTATCCTATGGAGGTTATTCAAATATATAATTAAAATGTTTTGGACTTGAATCTACTCCAGAATAGTAGTGTCAGCAGTGAGAAAATTCTCAATATAAATGCTCAGCAGGAAAAACATCCTAATAGTAAATTTAGTTTCAAGATAAGTTACTATATATCTAGGACCCCAACACTTCCTCATTTATAGTAAGGTAAAGGTCTTCTGGGAATATACCCAAAAAAAGTGAAAGCAGGCACTCAAACTAATATTTGTGCACCCATATTCACAGCAGTATTGTTCACAATAGTCAAAAAGTGGAAGCAACCCAATGTCTACCAACAGATCAATGGATAAACAAAATGTGGTATATACATACAACGGAAAATTATTCAGCATTAAAAAATCAGGAAATTTTAGGGATGCCTGGGTGGCTCAGTCCAGCATGGAGCCTGGAGCCCACTTCGAGTTCTGTGTCTCTCCCTCTCTCTCTGCCCCTCCCCTGCCCCTGCTCACACTCCGTCTCTCTCTCTCTCTCAAAAATAAGTAAACATTAAAAAAATTTTTTTAAATAAGGAAATTTTGGCCCATGTAAAAATATCGATGAATCTTGAAAACAGTATGCTTAGTGAAATAAGCCAATCTCAAAAGGGCAAATATCGTATGATTCTTTTTTTTTAATTATTTTTCTTTTTTAGGAAGGGGAGAGCACAAAACTGGGGGAGAGGGGCAGAGGAAGAGAGAGAATCTTAAGTCTCTCCACGCTGAGTGTGGAGCCAGACGTGGGGATCGATCCCATTACCCTGGGATCATGACATGAGCTGAAATCAAGAGTCAGATGCTCAACTGACTGAGCCACCCAGGCACCACTGTATGATTCTTCTTAGATGAGTGTCAGAGAGTTGTCAAGTTCATAGACAGAAAGTAGAATGGTGGTTGCCAGGAGCTAGAGGAAGAAGGGAATATGATATTAGTGTTTAACAGTATGGCGTCTCAGCTGGAGAAGATGAAAAAGTCCTGGAGATGGAAGGTGATAATGCTAGTATAACAATGTGATTGTATTTAATGCCACAAAACTGTAGACTTAAAAATGTTTAAAATGGTAAATTCTACATTATTTACATTTTACCTCAATAAAAAGAAAGACAAATATAATTGTGCTTTTGCTTAGTTTCTTCTGGCAGCTAAAGAGAACTTCCTCTTTCCATAAGAAGAAAATCAAACCTTTTCAAAGAAACGGACAATAAAGGCTGCCTGACCACAAGAATAAGAGCATTGGAAAGCTCTTATAACTTCAGTTCTATATTTGTCATGTACATTATATAGAATAGAAAAAATAAATTCTTTAGAATTTAAATATACTTTAAAACAATAATAAGCAATTCTTTTTGCCCAAGATTCAATTAAAAAAAAATAATGATACAATATTTATTTTTTCAATAAAAAATAAAATATCATAGGCACCTTGCAGAGGAAGTTGTATATTCTTACAAATGACTGTATTTAACCTTTAAGATGTTAATATGTAGGGTCTTTTGAAAGATAGCTTTTAAAATATTTTATTCTTTTGGGGCGCCTGGGTGGCTCATCGGTTATGAGGTCATGATCTCCCAGTTCGTGAGTTTGAGCCCCACATAGGGCTCTGTGCTGACAGCTCAGAGCCTGGAGCCTGACTCAGATTCTGTGTCTTCCTCTCTCCCTCAAAAATAAAGAAAAGAAATGAGGTGAAGGGCAGCTACAAATTGCTCATCACTGCTTTAAGTTTAAAACTTAACTTTAAAAACAATGCAAAACTGACTTTGGGTCAATTCAGCATTATAACATTAGTTAAAGGAAAACATTCCTCAATATAGGCCTCTAGATAAATATGAATATTTTGGGGGCACCTGGCTGATTCAGTCAGTGGAGCATGTGACTCTTGATCTCAGTGTCATGAGTTCAAGCCCACATTGAGATGAGCGTGGAGCCTACTTAAAAATGAATGAATGAATGAATGAATGGATGAATCAATCAATCAATCAATCAATCAATCAATCAATATTATTATGTATGTTCAGATATGTAGAGAATTAATACAATAAAAAGATCTAGGGGCACCTGGCTGGCTTGGCCGGTGAAGCACGTACATGACCCTTGATCTCAGGATCATGAGTTCAAGCCCCACACTGGGTGTAGAGCTTGCTTTAAAAAAATTAAAAATATATGGGGCACCTGGGTGGCTCTGTCAGTTAAGTGTCCAACTTTGGCTCAGGTCATGATCTCACAGCTCATGAGTTCGAGCCCCATGTCAGGCTCTTTGTGCTGACAGCTCTGGGCCTGGAGCCTGCTTTGGATTCTGTGTCTCCCCCACACCTTTCTGCCCCTCCCCCAACTCTGCTCTGTTTCTGTCTCTCTCAAAAATAAACATTAAAAAAAATTTTTAATTAAAAATATAAAATAAAAAATAAAAAGGTCTAAAAGTTTTGTATACAAAAGGGAAACTGGGGCACCTGGGTGGCTCAGCAGGTTAAGCATCTGACTTCTGCTCAGATTATGATCTTGCACTTCATGAGTTCAAGCCCCAAGTTGGGCTCCCTGCTGACAGTTCAGTGTGGAACCTGCTTGGCATTCTCTCTCTCTCTCCTCTCTCTCTGCCCCTTTCCCACTCACACTTTTTTTCTCTCTGTCTCTCAAAATAAGTAAATAAAAACTTTTTTAAAAAGGAAATTAAATTACAGTAGCATGCTACGAAAATAATATCAAAAGAAAGAAATGAATCTAAGATAGGACAAGACTAAAAAGAGTCAATCAATACTGGATCTACAACATTTTGTCTTTGAAGCGATGATAAGAGTGGAAAAAATGTCATCAACTAGGCAAAGAAAATAAGCACTTCAAGAGAGGAATGACAAATGTAAGAAATGATTCAGATGAGTCATTCTGAGTCAGTTGGACAGCAATGTTCTAGTCTCAATGTTTGGCTTTACTAAAGAAATTAATTTATAAAATACTACAAAATTCAAACTTTACAGACTATAATATTTGAAGACCAGATTCAAGTTTATTAACAATATAATTTTTAAAAATTTTTAATGTTTATTTTCTTGAGAGACAGAGACACAGACAGAGTGTGAGAGGGGGAGGGCAGAGAGAGAGGAAGACACAGGGAGAGAGGAAGACACAGAGAGAGAGAAAGAATCTGAAGCAGGCTCCAGGCTCTGAGCTGTCAGCACAGAGCCTGGTGTGGGGCTCAAACCCACAAACCCGAAATCATGACCTGAGCCCAAGTTGGATGCTCAACCAACTGAGCCAACCCAGGAGCCTCTATTATCAATAGAATTTTTAAATGAAGTCAGCTGTTGCTGCTTACTAAAATTTGATCCAAACTTCAAATCATATAGTTCACTTCAAAAAGATTCAAGTGTGACCATTATTCCAAAATTAGTTACTTCATTATTATTTCAAGAGCTGAGTTTGAAAATGATCATTATCCTGCCTCTGAGAATGATATTCTATTTAACTTTGGTTAAGTCATTTGTAATGCTCTTCATAAACAGGTACTCATTAACTACTGGTTAAGTTGCTCACTACTTTTTGCCTCCTTCACCTAAAATTTGGAGGAGTCAAATACTTCTACAGTATTTTTATGGCACTTTCTTTTCCATAGTAGGTCTCTTTTACTTACGAATACAACCTTTTTTTTTTAAAGTTTATTTATGTGTTTTTGAGGTGGGGGGCGCTGAAGGAGAGAGAATCCCAGGCAGTCCCCACCTTGCCAGCACAGAGCCTGATGCGGGGCTCAATCTCATGAACTCTGAGATCATGACCCGACCTGAAACCAAGAGTTGATGCTCAACCAACTGAGCCACCCAGGCACCCCAACAATACAACTTTTTATTTATATAGTACTTTAGAATGTTCAAAGCAGTCTTGCTTATTACATTATAGCATAGACCTAGTCTATGTAGTAGGTATCATCATGAGATCATGAAACTTATTTTCAGAAGCTCAGAAACTTTATAGTCACTTCAACGTTCCCAAAACAAAAATTCAGATAACACAAGATTCTATTTCACATGTACTGTACACTATCAAAACATCAGCAGCACTTACCTGTTCTTTTAATGTCTGTTTCCTAGCCCTTACCTTGAACTCTTGGACATAATTTTCAATTAATTAATCTATTCACCTGTTTATTTCTTTATTTGACAATTTTCAACTTATAATTTTACATCCAAGCTAACATAAAATATTTTTTAAATAACATATCCTAAATCATAATAATTTAACAAACAGTATTTCTATAATGAATGAATAATAGTAACTATTTGTAGTGTTTTCTGGTAAATGATACTTAAGTGGTTCTCAAAAAATTTAGAACTAGGTGTTTCTGAGAAGATTGTCTGGAACTTGAAATACATGTTCCCATAGAAACAACATCATATAAGTTAATTTGGCTCCTAGACCAGATTATAACCACCTGTACCATAAGTGTAGGACTAATAGTAATATAGAACCTAACCACCATATCTAATATGTCCATAGGAAAATGCCTCCAAAATTCCAAATTGGAAAGCCAAGTACATTTCTACATTTCTCTTGCTGCAGGCCTTCTGAATTTAAACTCCCCAACAGCTTCTGAGTCTTTAGTAGTTTGAGGAAGGGGGTTTGGATGGAGTTTAGGAAAGGAAACACTTACTGGTAAAGGGAAGGGAGGTAAGGGTATTATCCAGTTGATGGGCTACAGAATGTAAAACAAGTGTAAAGAAGACACAGACTGTCTCTCTCTATATGCATATGTATTGTATGTATGCATGGAACACAGCTGAAATTATAATTTAGATAGTAATGCCTAATCTGTTCATTAAAATGTTGAACTAAACTATTCACTAGAAGATATAAAACTTCTAACATGAACTTAGTCATCTATTTTTTGTTTTTCAAAGAAGTAGCTGAAAATATGAAAAAATACTAGGCTTCAACCTTTTTTAAAATTTCTAATAGGCAAGGGGCACTGGGGTGGCTAAGTCGGTTGAGCATCAGGTCATGATCTCTCAGTTCAGGTCATAATCTCTTGGTTGGTGAGTTTGAGCCCCACATCAGGCTCACTGCTGTCAGCGCAGAGCCCACTTCAGACCCTCTGTCCCCCTCTCTCTGCCCCTCCCGTGCTTGTGCACGCATGGGCGCTCTCTCTCAAAAATAAACATTTAAAAAAATTTTCTAATAGGCAAAATGAATAAAAGTGCTAAGTCATCCTTAATCCATATACTTCCTTTGCCTTTTCCTTCTCAATTCCATCCACCAAAACAGTAGCAGCTCTAAAAATATACAAAACCCAATCTAATTTAAATTCTTGTTTTATTATTTTAATATCAAAATATTATATATTTTGGGAAAATCAAGCAATCTCTTTTACTGCTATATTTAGGTAGAATGCAATAAGCCGATAGTAAAAGAATACAGTTGGGTGATACAGCTAGAAAATAGTGAGTACTGTTACAAACAGAAGTTAACAGATTTATAACTTTTAAAAGTCAACAAATTATTTAATTCCCCTAATTTACATTCTTTTCACCTATTCTAGCTTTGGATTTCCTCCTGCCTGGCAGAAATGGTGCTTCCAGATCTACATATTTGAGAAAATTAATATTCCTAGAGCCTTAATTCATTGGGCAAAGGAATACCCTCTTTCTTCTCTCTCTGGTCTTTTCTGAAAGCCTTGACCCTTGTCATATGTCTATTGCCCCTTTTGTCACTCAGTATTAAAGCACTTTACATGATGATATACACCACGATTATATGGTGTTCCTGCAAAACAGAAAATACATTTGAATGGAAAGGTAAGGCTATTATCTTGCAAAAGTGTACCCCCCCCCAAAAAAAAACACTCTCCCCACCTACCCCAAGAAGCTCAACACATGGTCACTATCATAAGGATTCCTGATTAGTGGCTTGAGATCTACAGTATGTCTTCAATACCCTTGGTTGAGCTCTAGGTCAGCTGTCACTGTCAGGTTCTCTTCTCTGCTACTCTGCAGTTCTTAGTTGGCTGGGATTAACACTGCAGGGACTGCCCTGTCAAACCACACCATCACATTTTTACTAGAAGAATATAATTTAGTTTTAAGAGATAGAAAGTATGCTCTTTTATTAAACTTCATTACTGAGATGCTAAAATGATTTCATTATGAGGTAATCCCACCTATAACATTAAAAAATGTAATATATACAGTTGACCCTTGAATAACATGAGTTTTAACTATGTGGGTATTTTTGGATATTTTTGATACAGTACAGTATTGTAAATGTATTTTCTCTTACGATTTTCTTAACATTTTCTTTTCTCTTACTATGTTATAAGAATATAGTACATAATACACATAACATACAAAAAATGTGCTAACCAACAGTTTATGTTATCTTAGGTAAGGCTTCCAGTGAAAATAGGTTACTAGTAGTTAAGTTTTGGGAGGATGAAAAGTTACACACAGATTTTCCACTGCAGGGGGTCAGCATCCCAACCCTGCATTGTTCAAGGGTCAACTGTAACATGTATATAAATGTTTTTTAAAGAAACAAAATACTGCAACAAGAGCAGAGTCGGAACAAGGTCCCAGTGTAGTTATGTCCTAATTTCATTACTAGGACCCATTTTGAAGATATAAAAGTTTCACTAAAAACATACATCTTTCTGTACCAACAAAATGTTCACAATCTTTAAGAACACAATGAAATTTTATATATTGCTCAAAAATATGTTCTGATGAGAAATCTTTGACATTTCTTATGTGCATATTCATACTATTTTTAAGAATGCAGAAATGCATTTAGAAATACAAATGCCCATTATAAAATACTTTAAGAGAAGCCACTGAACTTGAATTTCTCATACCTGTTGGATAGTAGGCTTGGGAGTACTGCGCTGAGGGTGTGTAGTTACTGTATTTTTGGGAGGAGCTGACCATTGTTTGAGGACCTTGCTGAACGTGTACAGATGTGGCGCTTGGCTGCAGGGTATAGGTAACCTCAGTTGGAAACCTCTGCAGTACAGGAAATGGAACCCCTTTATCTGAAAAAGTGGGAGACGTTTCCACTTGTCCTGGATGCATTCCAAGGGAGTTCTGCCATGTTCTAGGAGGAATCGGGGTCCGATCTAAACCTTTCAGAGGGAAAGTACTATGGTTGTGGGATGAAGTTGATACGTAGGAGTAAGGAGACAAACTATCTCGCCGGAATGACCGGTGGAATTGTCCTACAGCCACTGGTCCTGCATAAAAGAGGAAGAGCGCGTTTACTAATTTTATATTGTACCACTGGATGTAGTAAACTAAAAGTTACAAAACATGAATGTGTTCAATTCTCAGCCATGTTTAACACAACAGAAATTTAGTTCTGGTAAAAACAAGTTCAGAATCCAGAATACAAGATTACACATACAATGCTAAAAAAATAATCAAATAAACTTTTGCTTGGTTCTCAATCTTAGTAAGAGACAAAGAAGCCAAACTCCAATATCAAATCAAATGTTAAATCAAATGCAATGTTCAAACACTTTTATAGATGATTCAGTCATCTTACCTTTTTAACCTCAGTTGATTAACCCAGATTTTTCCAATCTATAAGCTACTTCGTAGAAGTTTTAGAAATTCCACTCAGTCTTTCAGATCATTGAGAAACCTTAGTAATATGCACAGAAGTAAACACTTAACCATACACATAAAAGAAATAAGTGGGGATCAAAGAAGAACTATAACACAAACCAAAAAGAAAATGCTCTTTACTCCTTTTCAATTTTTTTTAAAGCTCATCTTTGCAGAAAAGTCAGGCTTGAAAACTTTGACTCAGTTCTTTTCTTCCTTTCTTAATCAAAAATTTTCTATGATCAAAAAAAAAATTTATTTTCCATAGTCTTTTTTTCCTCAGAGTATCCCCAGTAGAGTCCCTTCCTAGATATCCTAGGTATCGGCAGCTCTCAAACATTGATTTACATCTGAAATCACCTGTAGAGTTTGTTAAAAATCCATATACTCAAGCCCAGGGATTCTGATATTTGCTTTCTCCTATCTAGTAAGGTAGAAAGGAATTCAAAAGTGGAGATGATGAAGAGAGAGAAAGGGCATTACTATATAATGAGGAAAAAAGAAAATATACATGTTGCAGGCTGAACTTATTTTTCAGACTGTGATTCTTGAACACAATAAACAAAACTAGCCTGGGGTGCCTGGGTGGCTCAGTTGGTTGAGCATCTGACTCTTGATTTCAGCTCAGGTCATGATCTCACAGTCATGGGATCAAGCCCCATATTGGGCTCTGAGCTGAGCATGGAACCTGCAGAGCCCACATGGGATTCTCTCCCCCTCTTTCTCTCTTTCTCTGCCCCTCCCCCAGTGGTTCTCTCTCTCTCTCAAAGTAAATAAATAAAAATTAAAAAAAGAAAAAAGCTAGCTTTATTTTCCCAGGGAGGATGTTAAATTATGTGCTTCACAAATTCCTTTCAATTTGTTCCATTAAACTAATCTATAAAACAGAGGGGACGTCTAATTCATGTGCTACTCCTCTATTAAACTATATGGTAAAAGATGGCACTCAAATACCTACTTTTCCAAATATTTTAATTGTAAACCCATTCAACATGTTATACATCTTTCATTCTATTTCTGTGGTGTTTAATTTCCTCTAAAGAATACAGCACTAGGAGCACTCCTAACCACTTCTGGTTTGGCACTGCCTGATTCAAGCCAATTTTCTTAATATAAACTCTTAAAAAATAATAAAAATTAAAAAAATAAAGCATTAATGACAAAAACAAATACATACACACATATATATACACACAAATTCTAAAGTAACCTGGAAATCAAGAAGTCTAAATCTAATGGGGGAAAAAAAGTCTAATTCAGAAGACTGAATGTATTCAAATGATACATACCTCTTAAAAACTGCTTTTCTTTTTTTTCCTTTAAAGTACAAAAAAACAGTTTTTATGGTACTGGACTAGCAATTCCATATGTATACACACTTTGAACTACCAGAAACAATCCTTTAAGACCTAAAGAAACATTTTTTGCTCTTCACAACAGGTGTTTCTGAGATCTAAAACTACCCACCACTTGATTCTTCCTTGGATGCTTCACATGCTAAAACTATATATCACTACAGTGTGAAATAGCTAACCCTTCTTCCACCTTCTTTAGGGTTAAGATATTGATGAATTTTCAGATTGTCAGTAACTTAAACAGCTAATTAAAGAATTCTTTACCTTGATTTATCAAAATATAAAATCTACTTCTATCATGATAAAGTGATGGCCAAACATTCATATACTTTTAGATGTTTTTAGATGCATATGAAGACTGATAGGATTAGAAGGGCATTCTTTTACATTTGTTTTTTAAAAATAAAGAACTAAAACACATTCAGCTCTTATTTATTGTTAAGGGTTACCTCATAGGGCTCTATTCTGACTAACTTCACGGAATATCATCTGTATGTTTTCAGAACATCTGCAAGATATATTTGACAAAGTTTAAATCCAGAATTTTAGAAATGTAAGGCAGGATGCATTTCTGTTCATAAAGGTCTTATTCCTTTTATATAAATGGCTCTGAACTAATCAATTCCCAGGAAAAAAGTCTGCCTCTTGAGAGCTTGATATCCCCAGGCCAAAACAGATTCTCTACTATTACTCAGACTTGTTACTTAGTTTAGAAAGTTTTAACAAATATTGTAAAATAAACTGCCACTAAAAACAAAATAACAAAGTGGAGCAAAAGAAAAAAAAAGGGAGAAACATGTGATTTTCACATTTCTTATCAAGGACATTCCTGAAAGGTGAACAAGACAACTATTTCAATGGATCTAGATAAAAAGGTACTAGAACAGAGGATGCTATTGTAAAAAAAAAAAAAAAAAAAAAGACATAAGTATTCAAACCATAAGCTGAAGTAGAACACAGAAAACAAAGTGGAGACTAAGAAGTAGCAGTACAGTCAGACATATAACTAAAGAAATGGTCAAGCAGAATAAAAACTAGGTGAAGAGAAACAGAAGAGCCAAGGGCTTAGAACACAGAATTAAAGCGAACGAAGTTGGCCCAGTATTCTTGAACTTAGAATTACATTCCACCCACATCAGAAACACAATTCCCTAGTGACCCAAGCCTATCGTGTAGACAATACACAACCGACATACCTTCTGCACATACCAACAGGCAGAATGGTAAAAAATAGGAAATGTGTGAAAACTACAATAATCTTAGGTATATGTGGATTGATGTAATATCTACACTGCAAAAATATGAATTAAATTCATGTTATTCAACAAATAATCTTTAAAATGCTGACCAACTGAACTAAAGTTCATCTATATAGTTATAGAAGTTCAATGTGTGTGTGTGTATACATATATATATATAAACTCTTTATATATATATTATATATATATAAACTCTTTATATATATATTATATATATATAAACTCTTTATATATATATTATATATATAAACTCTTTATATATATATTATATATATAAACTCTTTATATATATTATATATATATAAACTCTGTATATATATATATACACACACACACATTGAATTTCTATAACTATATATATATACATATATGTGTATATGTGTATATATATATATGAGTTCAACTATAAGAAAATCTGACCGTCGGCAGCCCCTGTACTTCTTTCATTAAAATGGACTCTATTCTTAGAATACAACTGGGTTTAGGATATGTGAGGAGAAAAAGAGAAGTGAAAAAAGTGAGCAAGACTTGGTTTTTATGTACGCGCATTTGTACGTTTCTTTGCCTGAAGTAGTTACCCTATTACTCCCAAGAACACACTTTCCAGTCTTTTCTCCTTACACCCACCAGATACACAACCTAAAAAACAAATACCCACGTCAGAGATTCTGTCAAATGCATGCCAGGGTATTGTCTCCAGTGCCTTTCCCCATGCAATTCCCCACCAAAATCAATGGCCATCACATGGAAGTGGCTTAATATTCCTTTAGAATTCCTTTAGAACATTCCTTTGCCACTGCTATTTTTCCAACTTGTTACTAGAACTCTAACCTAATCCCTTATCTTCTAAACTCCACACACAAGCTAATCTCTTATCTTCTAAATTCCAAATGAACAAAATGCTGCCTCATTCATAACCCTGGGCCTAGGTTAAATCAAACAAAGTGTTACTTTTATTTGTATATTTTTAGCTTCCCATAACTAAAAAATAATCCTTACATATTTATGCTAGATCCAAATTAACATGGTGAAAATGTTTCTGTTGAAGACAAGAATGAATTCTCACTATTATATCCAGTTGCTGTTTTGAAATACTGCCTCATATCATGGACTCTTTAAACAGAGAAAAGGAATATTTGCCACCCTCACCTTCCTGGAAGAGGGGGAAGAGCATCGGAAGCCAAGTTTACAAAATAATTTTCTATCAGAAAGAATTTTTGCGTTTTTAGTAAATATATTTATACAAAGTTTTTTCATGACTGAAAGGTTGTAGCCAATAGTGAAAGATTCAAAGACATAAATGTGAACTTCCTAAAATTCCTCTTAACTACAACTTGACAGACAGTAAAGAAAACCATTTTGCCTTCTGTTTGTCTAACCATAACACCTCAAGTAAAGATCAGCTCTAATTAGCTATGATGAAAGAAACGTTTGGCCAATTCGTTCTATGCAGGAACAGGATCTTATGAAGAATTAATATATTATTATATATTTGCCCTTAAGATACACAATGTTTACCTTTCTATATATTACTTGGAACCTAAAATATGATTATTGTCAGAACATCTCTTCAGACTTCTTAGATGTGTCAATGGGTAGAAGATGGCACGTCTCTTCAAGGGCAAACTTCCACGTATAAATGTTCTACGTTTTCCTGGCTGACTTTGTTCCTTCCCACCTTGGCCATCATATCCTCACCCTCTACAGTAACTGTTTTGCTTCCCATTAGAGCAAAGGAGACCCTCCGGTGTTTCTTCCGGACCTAGTGCTTCAACAAAGGGCTACTTATTCTAGATGTTCGAAAAGGGAAGGGAAGAGTCTCAAGAAGGTAGATGGCTACGGGGGATTGGAGTTCAAGAGAGGCCAGGTACAGCAGAAAGACTGCAGCAGAGGTCCCTTTGGCTGCCAGTGGACAATTAACCGGAACGGACTAAAAATGCCAAGTCCTTCCAGGGGACACACCGGCGGAAAGGGGGTGCTGGCGGTCGTGGGAAACGGTGGGGGCGACGTGACCTATTTCTCGGGAAGCCCAGCAGAAAGTGGATCACCTTCGCACCTGAGGATGTGTGAAATGCCCTCGGAAGTGGCGGTTGCTCCCCGTCGCCCCATGGGCCTGGTAGTGGTCATGGACTCACCATGCGGCTCGGGCCGGGGCCCCGCGGGTGGCGGCGGCTCTTGGTGCTGCAGCGGGGAGGTGGAGGCCGAGGCCGAGGCCGAGGCCGAGGCGGAGGCCGACGTAATGAGGAGCCTCTGGAAGCGGTTGGGCGGGCGGCAGGGCACCTCCAGGCCGGCGGCCAGCTTGGCCTTGTTGGCGCTGGTGAGCCTCTTGAGGTGCACCAGCAGCTGCGGCTGGTCGCGGCGGAAGTGTGGGCTGTGGAAGTGGTGGAGCGGCCCGTCGCCCGCCGGTCCGCCGCCCCCGGGCCCCGGCCCGGGCCCCGCCGCGCCCGGCCCGCCCAGCACCACCTTGCGGAAGCCGTAGAGGTTGAGCTGGCGGATGAAGCTGGTGAAGTTGGTGGTTTTGAAGAGCTCGGGCTCGGCCCCGTTGCCCCCCACACCGCCGCTGCCGCCGCCGCCGCCACCGCCGCCACCGCCACCGCCCCCGGCCCCCGCCCCGGGCGGGCTGAGCAGCTCGGCCTCGAAGAGCGGCTGGTCGATGAGCAGCCCCTCGCCACGGCCGTCCCAGCGGATCGAGCGGTACCGGGGACTGTTCACCAACCGCCACAGCTTGGCGGGGAAGTTGTTGGGGTTGATGGGGGTGGAGAGCAGCGCCTCCTCCATCGCCCCCGCCCGGGCACTGGGCCTCGCCCCGCAGAGCCTGGCTCTTCCACCCCGTTCTCGATCCCCTCCCCCTTGCCCGGCCTTCGCTGCGCCCTGCCCCCTCCTGCCTGCGCCAGGCCCGCCGCGTACCCCGGGACCGTTGGCGCACGAGCCTCTGCCGCGCCTTCCAACGCGGCCAATGGGGCCTCGAGTTCCCACCGCGCGGCCGGACGTGGCGCGAGCCAACCCTCCCCCTGGACTCCGCGTCGTCCGACCCTTGCAGCAGCGTGGGGCGCGGCGGCAGCAAGGCACATTTCCTCGGCGACGTCCCCAAACCGCCAGACTCCGTGGTGTTGCAGCCCACCAGGTACTATTAAGTCCTGAAAATAAATAAACCTGATTATCCATGGTGGAATACCAAGATTCATCCTGATCACCGCAACCAGCGTGTGAGGTTTTAGAATTCGGAAACTGTGCACTTGCCAATTCAAAGTCAGCCATTCTTGAGAACAAAGGGTCTAACTCTATAATCTGAGAAGCCATAAACTAAGTATAAACTAACAGTTTAATTGCTTGTCTTCCCAAAATAAGAATGGTGATGGGGGTATGGTATCCTGAGTAAACAAAGTGATCTTTTAAAGAGTAGCATTTTATGTTTTTAGATATACTCTTTTACGTCAATGTTTTGCTCAGGACAGGTTTATTCAAGGTGGGATGAGAACTGAGGTGGCCATGAGGAGGGAATCGGAATATAATTACAATCCTCTGTACCTGGTCAACCAGCTGATGCTATTTTAGACATTGAAGAGAAACCTGACATGAGATGGGGTAGAATTCTACAGTAGCCATAATGATAAATCCCTTTCTATCAATAGATAAGAATATGGTGAGAGCTATGCTGATAGAAAGGTCCATTTGGAGCACCTGGGTGACTCAGTAAGTTAAGCTTTGATTTTGGTTCAGGTCATGATCTCACTCAACACTTTGTGAGCTGGAGCCCAGCAGTGGGCTCTGCGCTGACAATGTGGAGCCTGCTTCTCGGGATCCTCTGCCTCTCTCTCTCTCCCTCTCTTTCTCTCTCTCTGCCCCTCCCCAGCTTGGAGTCTCTTTCTCTCAAAAGTAAATAAACATTGAAGAAAAATTATAAAAAAAGAAAAGAAAGGTCCATTTAAAAATGGAAATTGGGACACCTGTGTGGTTCAGTAGGTTAAGCCTCTATCTGTTGATTTCTGCTCAGGTCATGATCTCATGTTTCATGAAATCCAGCACTCATCTCCCTCCCCCCTCACCCCCACCTTCCAGTTCTGCACCAACAGCGTGGAGCCTGCTGGGAATTCTCTCCCTCCCTCTCTCTCTCTCTCTCTCTGCCCTTCCCCCTCCTCACTTTCAAAATAAATAAATAAACTTTAAAAACTTTAAAAATGGAAATGGTTGGGAGGAAGGAGTATAATGTTTTAGTCCTTTCTCATGGTCAAAGAAAAAATGAGTATTAAGTTTACTTAGAAATTAAAATGAATAAAAAGACCCAACAAAGCAGCACTAATATAGAGATTTTATTTAAATTGTATTGAGTTTTTACAGCACATTGCATGTTTGTCACAACGCAACTGCACAGTTTGGATTTTTGGCCACATCATGTCACTTACACCCACAAGAGCTCTGAAAGGAGTATTTGATGAATACATCTGAGCTGAGAGCCCAGAGTCTCTCTCCAAGGCCATGCAGTATGTTCACTGATGGGACAGTCCCTCAAAACAGCCACACGAAGTAGACAGATACAGTCTCCTCAAATGTTACCACCAATCTTACTCCCCCTGAAAATGGGCAGAGTGAAGTGCAATGAAAGTTAATTAAAAAGCCACTCGCAACTGGCAGTAAATTTTAATGATTGAGAAAATGCTTAGAATTTTACGTATCAGAGACAAGGAATAGTTTGTTACTTTTTCAATGATCTCAGGAATTTCCCAGACACAAATCTCCATTATTCAACTCCGTTTAAATGAAAAAAAAAAAAAAAAAAAAAAAAAAAAAAGTTCTGCTAGGCTGACCTAAATACGCCAAAACTTTTTAGGTTACATCCATGACAAGTATAAAAGCACAGATGCTTCTCTGTAGGACTAAAGAAAAGGTCAGGACAAATAACAATTCTTGTTCTAAATGCAGATCCTAGTTATTTTCAAATGAAAAATTTTTTTCTAGGAAGTAACATGAAAGTAGCAGTTAGACAGACAGCTACCATAGTTTTAAAACAGGATAAGCCTAAGTGTAATTCACCTTTTATACACCAATGGATTAAGGAAAATGTATAAAGGAAATACTAGTGGTTTCATTATAGATCAAGGAGACTATATCTGTCCCAACCACAGTACATGGCTATATCACTGTATCTTTTGGTTAAGTGCCACTGGTACATATTAAGATGAAACAAAACAACAACAACAACAACAAAAAAAAACAATGTTTGGTCCAAATGGACACATTTTCTCTTCCAATTTTGGTATCAAGGCTTTATTCTCTTCTGTTTGGGTTCCATTGTTAAGTGCACAGAAATAGACAGCAGCATTTGTACTGAAACCCTCACATACCAAACAGCATATTCTAGGAGGTAAAAACCAAATGCTAAATTCTACCCTCAAGGTGTCAAGTGTTCAGGATAAGAAGCAGTGTGACCCAGAGGAGGCAGCAGCCAAGGGAAAGACAACATGAGGGAAGTGGGCAATGGAACAACAACAAAAATCCATTGTTTGATTTTCATGCCAGGAGAGGATCAAGGTGTAACTCCTGTGTTAGCACCAGGACAACTAGGAAAAGTCAGGCGCAAAGGGCAGGGCACGATCAGCAAATATTTGACAAGGATCATTTCTGCTTTTCCCTTCTCATTCTTCACAGTGCATACCTCAAGAGCTGCCACTGAGTAACAGAGACGACTGCCTTCGCAGCTCAAAATAACTGATTTTTGCCAGGACTGAACATCAGCAGAGCTTTCCTCTGCTCCCAAGAATGTCTGACTCCTTAGAACTGTCCCTCTAAACTGAATATTCACTGATGTTGGCCGATAAGCCAAGTGAAAAATACAGCAAAACCTCCACTTGCTTAACCAGTCTTTAAACCAAACTCCACAGAGACAGAACTACTGCAACTAGAGGGAGTGCCTCTAAAGACTGAGCCTTCATGCACAGACACAGAGCACAGAGGAACAGGATATAGTTCATTTCAAATAGGATAGGAATTCCTATCTTGTATACTAAAATCTGCTTTTTTCAAGGTGGAGGAGAGATGGATCTGTTTATCACTTGGAGTTTGGTTATACTTATGCCTTTCTATTGCTGTTTGGGGCATGTATCACCAGGCGGTATCTATGAAATCATCATCTTGTGGCCCCTAGGACAAAAGCTGGAGTCACCAGCTCAACATTAAGCTTCCAGACTCTGGGTCTGGATCAGGACCATTACCCCAAGGTGAGGGTCTCACCAATAGAGGACCTCCTGCCAAATTGGAATTCCTCTGCTCCAGTCTCATGGTACCAAAGAGGATTTCTCAAGACGGTATCTTTGAGCTCTGTTATTTCATGAGCCACACCAAGGAACCTTCAAAACTACACCTGAAGCAGATCCTCCCTTCAAACCTGCTAAAATTGGACAGGTCATCTCCTCTGGCATTCAGCTGGAAGCTGTAGCAATGGGTTTCTTCAGATGTTGGCTCATGAGTTCCCTGGCACGAGATACTTGGATGTGTTCATAACAGGAGTTACAGACGAGAACTGGGTCATAGAGCTGTTGATCAGGAATGGGCAGCTTCAGGTGGCAGCAGCCAGCACAAAATACATTCCCACAATTTCTGCCAAAGAACAAAGAGGGAAGAGCTCATCAGAAATGAATGATCCTCACGGCCCCTGAGTGGCTCAGTCAGTTAAACATCCAACTCTTGGTTTCAGCTCGGGTCATGATCTCATGGTTCATGAGTTCAAGCCCCACATCAGGTTCTGTGCTGACAGTGCAGAGCCTGTCTGGGATTCTCTCTCCTCTCCCTCTGTCTCTCCCCCGCTTGCATATGCTCTCTCTTGCTCTTTCAAAATAAACACTAAAAAAAAAAAAAACCATGAAGGATACTCTAAAAGGCCTTACATGAGTAAATAAAGAGAAAAGTTGGCAGAAAACAAAAGTAGTCCCTATAAAGATATCTCCATTTTCAGATTAACTCAATTTAGCTCAGATACACATACATCAATCACTCCTTTTTGAGCCTTACAGAATCATATAAAACATCTTACCGGCAATGGTGTCTTCGTTTGGCCAACCAGAACTCACAGTCACAGTTATAGCAATGTGATGCCATATGGTCTGGAACCCAGCGAGTCACCTAACAGAAGGCACAAGGAAAAATTCCAGGTCCTTGTCAACAAAGTAGAAGAGCAACATTGCAACAAGGAAAGCATTCCAGGAGAAAATGATGAGGTCTGTCTTTATAGTTGGCCTCTACTTGCCTAAAAAGAAGACACTCACCCAAGAGAAGGTTCAGTTTATAGCATGTCACTCATCTCTGAGAAATATGAGAATTCAATGCTTCACAAAAGCATGTATTTGCCTGGACATACCTCAGTCTCTTTCTTATCAACAGGTTCCCAGCTTGCTTCTGAAAGGCAGTCTTCACTGTGATCAGAGCCAAAATCTTCTATATCACTGCCATCGGACTCCTTCAAACATGTCTGAAGAAAGGCAAAGACATCAACACCATCTTCACCATCACTAACATGTACTGTTTCCTATGCATTAGGTACTATTCTAAGAATATTACATGCATGGACTTCTTTAATTCCTCCCAAGAATCGTATGATGTATATTATTATCATCATCCTTATTTTACAAATAAGGAAATTAAGCACGGAGAAAATTAAAAGGTAGTAAGTAGTAAACCTGAATTTTCAACGTTGTACAGTTGACCCTTGAACAACACAGGTTTGAATTGCACAGGTCCACTTGTATGCAGAGATTTTTCAATAAATATAGTATAGTCCTATGAATGTATTATTTTCTCTTCCTTATGATTTTCTTAGTAACATTTTCTTTTCTCCAGCTTACTTTATTGTAAGAACACAGCATACAATACATCTAACATACAAAATATATGTTAATTACTGTATTATCAGGCTTCTTAGGCTATTACTAGTTAAGTTTTGGGGAACTCAAAAGTTGTATGTGGATTTTTGACTACATGAGGGTTCAGCACCCTAACCCCTGCATTGTTCAAGGGTCAAATGTATTTTGGATTCAGACCTATGCTCTTAACCAATATGCTTTATCACAGCACGGACATATTTCTCATTACATTCTAAACCAGAGATTCACAAACTATGGCCCACAGGCCAAATTTAGCCCACTGCCTGTTTTTGTAAATCAAGTTTTACTGGAAGACAGCTACACTCATTTTTATACGTATTGTCTATGGCTGTTTGTGTGCTGTGACAGCAGAGACAAGCAGCTGGGACAGAGACTATATGTCCCACAAAGTCTAAAGTATTTAATATGGCCCTTTACCAGAAAGTTTGCTGACTCCTGTTCTAAACCAACACTCCGAATATTAGGAAGTTGTTAGCCCTGACCATCCCATCCCAGTAAGTGGGCAGCAGGCAAGTGGGAATGTGTTAACAGAAGGAAGGGAAGTGTCCGTGTTGATGACATGATACTGTGACCAAGAAACTGACTCCTAGAAGCTTCTTAAGAATTGTGGACCCAAATCTGAAGGCTCCCAACACAACAAAGCTTAGTCTTCATCATCTCTCACTTTGATTGTTCCAAAACATCTTTTTTTTTTTTTTAAGTGTTTATTTTTGACAGAGACAGAGCGTGAATGGGGGAGGGGCAGAGACAGACAGAGACACAGGATCTGAAGCAGGCTCAGGTTTGAGTTGTCAGCACGGAACCCGACATGGGGCTTGAAGCCATGAACCGTGAGATCAGGACCTGAGCCGAAGTGGGAAGCTTAACAAGCTGAGCCACCCAGGCACCCCTGGATTATTCCAAAACATCTTAACCAGCCTCCCAACCTGCATTTCAAGTGCCTCATCCACTTGACACACCATTGCTAGAGTAGTATTCTTAAAATACAAATCTGATGGGGTGCCTGGGTAGCTCAGTCAGTTGAGCATCCAAGTCTTGGTTTTTGGCTCAGGTCAGGATTTCACAGTTCATGAGTTTGAGTCCTGCATCAGGGTCTGTACTGACAGCATGGAGACCCTGCTTCAGATTCTCTCTCTCTCCCTCTCTCTCTGTCCCTCCCCCACGTGGGTGCTCTCTCAAAATAAATAAATAAGCTTTAAAAAATATTTTAAAAAATACAAATCTGGGGTACTTGGGTGGCTCAGTCAGTTAAGTGTCCGTCTTCAGTTCAGGTCATGATCTCACGGTTTGTGAGTTTGAGCCCCATGTCAGGCTGTCTCCTGTCAGCACAGAGCCCACTTCGGATCCTCTGTCTCCCTTTCTCTCTGCCCCTCCCCTGCTCACACACACACTCTCTCTCTCTCAAAAATAAACATTAGAAAAAAAAATACAGATCTGATCATGATTCTCAGTGGCCAAAATCGTGCTGCCTTGAGGGTAGAATCCACACAAGAAGGGATCTTGAGCTGACCTTTCCAATCCCTGTCTACTTCTCCAATATCAGCTCCCACCTCACTACCCAACTCCCTCCTCCATGGCCCAGCACACCTGTACATACATGTCTCACACATGCACACGTGCACATACACACATATCCCCATCCCTTTGTTCGAGTCATCCCATCAGAATACTTATTGCCTCCATGCTTTTGAGAATGGTATTTCCTTTTTATGGTCCACCTAGCCAAATATGACAAGTTCTTCAGCACTCACCTCAAGTACTATCTTCTCAGGAAAGCCTAAGCCCCCAACACCTGATGCTTCCTTCCAGGATAACATTTAAAAAAATCATTCTAGTTGTCTGCTTTTCTCTCCTATAGACTGTGAGCTCCTTGAGAGCAGGGACTATGTCCTTCATCCTACAGACCAGCCACCTAACACAGTGGCACATAGCAAGTACCCAATGAATAAATGTTGAATGCGTGGAAGGCTGGATGGAAAGAATATATGAATGGATGGATAGCAGTGGTGAATACTTACAAAATCATCCTCATAGTCCATGGGGGGCTCTGCTGGAGGGGCACAGCAGTGACGGATATCCAACCTCATCTGAAGCTCACGCACCTGTCGGCGTAGCTGCTCTACCTCTTGCTTGTACCCTGCTTCGATTTGCCGTAATCTATGCTGAATCACATCCGTGGGAAAGGGCAGTCCATCATCATCCAGGTAGAGAGGAGGCACTGGAGAAGGGCAGCTCAGTGGAACAGGCTTTGTGCTGGAGACCTGCTTTGGGTGACCGGACAACCACATCCGGTTGTTTTTTCCCCCTGGACCAGTACAGTGTCCATTGGAATGACTAGAACAGACCGGTGATTTCACCCCTTCTCTCTGAGCCCACTGGCCCCCAAAGCAGGGCCCTATTGCCCGCACCTGCTTGTTGCTTGACCTTTTGCTGCAACAGCCATAGGAAAGCAGCCGCCGAGGGGTGGTCTCCCCACTTGGGAATGAAGTCACCATCCCTTGGAAGCTATCCCAGTTGGATCCTAAAAAGGAAAACTCACTGATCTGGCTCTGAGAAACTGGCTTTCGGGCCCATTCCAATGGCACTTTCCCAAAGCGAGGATTTTCCAATAACTGCCCATTCCTATTATTCCCTCTTTTGCCAGTGTATTCCTCCCTATGAATCAGATCTGGCACAGAGCTGGGCTGTTCCTGGTGGGAACTCCTTGCCACAGACCCTGGGGGATCTTGGCTGAGGAAGTCAGTGCTTGGCTCCGAAGGAGTTTGGCTGGTAGCACTCAGTGGGTCGCAAAGGGTACCCAGACTGTGATCTGCAGCACATCCAGAGGGCACACCTAGCATGGAATCTAGCAGGGCCTGTTGGGGGGCACCCGAAAGGGAGTCCTGGGAAGACTCAGGAAAATCACAAACTCCATTCCATTTGTTGGAAACAACTTCGGAGAGTGTGCTGACAGCTTCTTTCTCAGGACAATGTTCAGGTGGCTCCTCTGTGCCATCTAAAGTCCTATTCAGCTCATTGTGGGCAGGAGGGTCTGGAGCTGCTGCTTCAGTCTCTTCCAAGACTTTGATCTCAGGATCAGAGATGTTGCTCTTCATTTCCTGGGGCACTGCAATACTAAACAGTTTGTAACTTGGAGAACAGCTTCTCTGACTCTTAAAAGGTTTCTTGCTCAAGTAGTCTTTCTGGCTGCTGGGCAGAGGGGAAGGAAGACCCATTTCTCCTACAGTCTGCTGAGGACCTCCTACCACAGATTCCACAAAGGTCTCTGAGCCCTCAGGATTGCTGTGCCGGGGCTCCAGGCCTACTCTGGCCTCCTGACAGTGGTTATTCAGGTTAGGGTCACTGGATGTGCGAGTCAGGGGGCTGCTTGTGTCACAGGCAGAAAGCAGATCATCCATAGATCTGGTTTTAGGTAATCTAGAAAGACAAACACACCTCCAGGTCAGTAAATGGGAGCTACCTCTAATATGCAGAATCAGGCCATCAAAGCAACATCAAAGCCAGAGTTCCCAAGATACAACATTTAAGATTACAAACAACCAATGTTCACTGCAACAAGTCTACTCTGCAAAAAGTGAAGGACATGAACTCTGTCCTCCAGAACTGAGCATCTGCCCCCAACTTTTATCAGTCCTCACTCTACACAATCTCCCTGGGCGATCTTGACCACTCCCATGGTTGCAATGCTTTCTATGTTGATGCCATCTAAATCGACTATGCTAGCCAGGACTATACCTGAGCCTTAAATCTAATGTCCAACTACCTCTATCACACTCGGTAAGATGGAAGCAAGACAGTTTTGGAGCTAGACAATACTGGTTCTGACAATGATTAGCCATATGACTACAAGAAAGTTATTTAACCTTTTAGACATGTACTATCATCCTCTGTAAAATGATCATCATAAATTATACCTTATAGAGATGCTATGAGGATTCAAACTATAGGCAGCCAAGAGCAAACTTACTAAGACTACACTCACAACTTCTCATTTTTACTGCCTTCCTTGTTAGAAATGATCTTTCCATCACAGTAGTAACCAGCACAGCCTTTTACAACCCCTTAGCAGCAGTGCATGCCTCAGAGTCCTAAGTCACCATGGAAAATTCCCCTAGCATAAAGCACTCAAAAGAGTTCTAGAAGCATTCGTGCACACCAAACGGGTAACAGACATTTTCAAGAATGTCTGATTCTTCATTTCAAAAGTCCTTTGAGCAACGAAAACTTCAGGGAAATTTGCCAGGAAACAGTGGAGACTTAATTGGACTCCTATTTTCAGATGCCTCAGTCAGTCCAGCCCACACAGAAAAATCCCTCAAAGATGGAGTTAAAATATAGCTGATTTTTTAAGTGTTTGGTTTTTGAAACTTATGGGAGTTTTTTTAGGTTTTTTTTAAGTGCTTATTTTGAGAGAGAGAGACAGAGAGCACGTGCACATGTACAAGTGGGGGGAGGGGCAGAGGGAGAAGAGAGAAACCCCAATCAGGCTCCAAGCCGTCAGCACAGAGCCTGACCCAGGGCTCAATCCTGTGTAATATGAGATATGACCTGGACCAAAACCAAGAGTCAGACGCTCACATTAAAAAAAATTTTTTTTTTTTTATGTGGGGGAGGGGGGCGGCACCTGGGTGGCTCAGTCAGTTAAGTGCCGACTTTGGCTCGGGTCATGATCTCATGGTTCCTGAGTTTGAGCCCCACCTCAGGCTCTGTGCTGGAGCCTGTTTCAGATCCTGTGTCTCCCTCTCTCTCTGCCCCTCCCTCGCTCATGCTCTGTCTCTCTCTCTCTCAAAAATAATAAAAAACATTTAAAAAATTAAAAAAAAAAAAGTCAGACACTCAACCGACTGTGCCACCCAGGTTTAAAAAACGCCTTATTATGTTTTTTAAGTATTTTTATGTGTGATTACTTTTGTGATCAATTTTGATTTTGTGTATGTGTATGGTATGAAATGCCAGGAAGGCAATGGCAATGGTTATGATTACACAGTCTCTGGAGTCCCATAGCCTCAGCTCAAATCCTAGCTTGGCAATTTTTTAACTATGTGACCTTAACTTCTTTCTCTAAGCCTCCATTCCCTCATCTATCAGAGAAAGGTAATGGTATCTATCTCTTAAAACCGTGGTGAAGATTAAACAAAACAATCCACTTCAAAGCACATCGCTCAGTACTTCCTACATTACTGCACTTACTATTTACTTGTTTCTCTCCTGCTATAAAAGTGCCGTGAGGGCAGCACTGTTTCTTATTTGAATTCCCAACACTGGCCAATCAAACAATTTGAGAAATGAGTAGTGAGCTTAAAATCTAACATCAAGTGTTCACAGCTAGGTACCAACTGAATGAAAAAGACAAGTGAGATTCAATATTTGGTGCACATTAGGAGCTCCTATAGATCTTCTAGATATATAGACAACCAGACCCATCAAAGACCTATGAATGAGAATGGCCAAGAGTGAGACCCAGGCATCTGTATTTTTAAAAAGTACCACAGCTAACTTTGGTTTTTTCCCCCCTTTATTTTGTTTTACTTTTTTATCATGGAAACTTTCAAACATACAAAAGAAGTAGAAGAGTATGAAGACCTTCCATGTATTGTTGACCCAAATTCAACAGTATCAACAGTCTGAAATCCTCAATAGCCAATTACTACCTACACAGAAGGTTTAATCAATAATGCTGGTAGAAACAATAATGCCTGAGGAGTTTAGAACAGAGACAACTCATCCAACGAGGGTGGTCAAAGAAAGCTACGTAGAGAAGGTAGGATTTGAGCTGGGTATAGCAGAATGTGTTGTACTTTAATGGAAAAAGAGAAAAGAGGGCAGGATATTTTTGATCTAGAGAAAGGTAGAACCAAGTCAGGCCAGCTGTTAAAGAAAGCATTTTTTTTTTTTTAATTTGCATGCTACTTAGTCCTCCAAATCCAACTCTCCATCTTGAACTGCCTATAGCACACCTTCTCTTTGCTAATAGTTCAATCCCAACCTGCCTGTATCTCTTCTTCTCTGAACTGACTCGTCTTCTCAACTTCCCAATGTCTTTAGGTTAGTACTAATATCCATCTAGTTTCTAGGCTCGGAGAGTCATGACCTTTGACGAGTCCTCTTCACTTCCACACTCCCACACTCAGTCACATCATGATCTGCTAATGACTCCTCTTCAAGGATTTTAATCCTTTCCTTTTCCAAGGACTCTTCCCCTCATATCTGAATTACAACAGTGTTGGCTGTTCTCTGTGTCTCCAACTACCCAGCTCAGTGATTCATTCTCCAAAAATCCCATGTTCACCAGGTCACAATGACTTCCTACAATGACTTCCTATTGACAACTGACTCAAACTCCTCAGGGAAATGTTTAAAGCCCTCAATGAACTATCCCATATTTCTTTCTTTCTATTCCTCAGAATGGCTCCTTCCTAACCCCTGCCAGTTCCAAAGAGGTTCCTCTTTTTTTCTTTGAACTATCTCTTACATAAGGTGCATGGGTGGCTCAGTTGGTTAAGCATCAACTTTGACCCAGATCATGATCTCATAGTTCATGGGTTTGAGCCCCATGTCAGGATCTGTGTTGACAAGCTCAGAGACTGGCACCTGCTTCAGATTCTGTGTGTGTGTCTCTCTCTGCCCCTCCCCTGCTCATGTTGTCTCTCTTTCTCTCAAAAATAAGCAAACATTAAAAAAAATTTTTTTTTTTTTTAAACAAAACAACTAACTCTCATGTATCCAATTCCTTTGGACCCCTCTCCACTACTTATTACCAGGTATTCCATTCATTTGTTTGTTCATTTAAGCATTTACTAAAGCACCTATTATGTGCCAGGCCCTGCACCAGATGCTAGACAAAAAAGCCAAGGTTTCCTGCTTGGTCTTCCATTAAAACTTCTCTGAATGAACAGTCACCAAATGACCCCTTTCCGACTTCTCATTTCTCTAATAGCTTTGAACTACACACATTCTTACTTGCTTGGATGCTGACTTAGAAATGTTCTCTAGTAGTAGTTCTCCTATGTCTATCTTATTACAGCTTTTAAAGAATATCTTAAATAGAATCAATATCTTGTATTTCTTTGGCCCATAAACCTAGTATTAGACAACTAGTAGGTTTAAAAAAAAACACTTATTGAATTGAAAAATTAGATATTAATTTAAGACAGTGATTTTTACACAAGTCACAGAACTTACTGAGAATTTGATAAAAAGTTCTGAGCCCTCTCCCTGGCAAAGTAAACTTATAAACCTATATTCAAATTCCGCACAGTTTGGGGAAAGAGGAAAACCACAGAATTCTTAAAGCCTATCCCTGGGCAGCTGACCATGGACTCAAGACCCTAAAACCAGTAATTTATAGGGGCGTGTTTTTTTTTTTTGTTTTCCTTTATAATATTCAACCAGTAATTTAAGCTATATTTTAGCTTTAAAAGTCTTCCACAAGGGGTGCCTGGGTGGCTCAATCAGTTAAGTGTCAGACTCTTGATTTTGGCTCAGGTCATGATCTCACAGTTTATAAGATCAAGCCCCACATTGGGCTCCATGGTGACAGCACAGAGCCTGCTTGGGATTCTCTCTCTCCCTCTGTCTGTCTGCCCCTCCCCTGCTCACATATGTGCTCTCTCTAAATAAATAAATAAACTTTAATAAATAAACAAATAAATAAAAAATAAAAATCTTCCACCAAGAAACAAAGATCATACATATCCTTTGAACCCAGCATTTTCATTGCTTAGAAATTTATCTGGCAAAAACACTAGCACAAATGCCAAGATACACATATAAGGTGAGACTACTTAATTGTACACCTAAAAATGGTTCAGTTGATGGGGCACCTGGGTGGCTCAGTTGGTTAAGCAACCAAATCTTCGTTTCAGCTCAGGTCGTGATCTCACAGTTTTGTGAGTCTGAGCCCCACATCGGACTCTGTGCTGACAGCATGGAGCCTACTTGGATTCTTTCTCTCTGTCTCCCACTCTCTCTGTCCCTCCCTGGCTCATGCTGTCTCTCTCTCAAAATAAATAAACTTAAAAAAATTATTTTAAAAAAATGGTTCAGATGATAATTATTATGTGTATTTGACAACTGTTTTAAAAAACTTACACATAGTTAAGGATGTTAATTAAAGCACTCCCAGTAATGGTTAAAAAAAAAAAATCACCTGAATGATCACCAGTTGGAAAGTGGTTATATAAATAATGCTACACTCTAATTTTAGACTAACATATGCAGCCGCTAAAGCAATAAAACAGCAGCTTTACATGTGCTTTATAGGGGTGACAGCCTAATACAAAGCGGGCAAAACATTTTGCAGATCAGTATGCAAAATATGGTTCCGTTTTTGTATTTTATTTTGTTAAGGTTTATTTACTTTTGGAACAGAGCACGAGCGGCAGAGGGACAGGGACAGAGAGAGAGAGAGAAAGAAAGAGAGAGAGAGGGAGGGAGGGACAGAGGATCCAAAGTAGGATCCAAAGCAGGCTCCGTGCTGATAGCAGCGAGCCCACTCGAACTCACAAACCTCAAGATCATGACCTGAGCTGACCTGAGCTGACCTGAGCTGAAGTTGGCCGCTCAACCAAATAAGCCACCCAGGTGCCCCTGTTTTTGTATTTTAAAAACATTTCTATATGAGAGCGTGGATACATGTATGTAAACATAAACATCAGGAAAGACACGCAAAGTGTTACCAGCCTGTGGGGACAAGGATCAGGGAGGGAGGACTTTCATTTTCTACTTTTACATCGTTCAACTTTTTCTAAAATAGGAACTTGTGTTACTCTTATAACGTAAACAACATTGACTGTACTTCCCCCAAATATTCAGCCAGAAGATAAACTTTAATTTTTATGTCTCCCTTTAACTTCTGGCCTTTTTGGCCAGGTGGCTCACCTGGTGAGCATCCAACTCTTGATTTTTGGCTCAGGTCATGATCTCACAATTGAAGGGATCGAGCCCTGCATTAGGCTCTGCACTGATGGCAAGGAGCCTGCTTGGGATGCTCTCTCTCCTCTCTCTCTCTCTTCTCTCTGCCCCTCCCCAGCTCACGCTTTTTTTTTTTTTTTTCTCCTCTTTCTCTCTCTCAAAATAAATCAAAAAGATAAAAACTTTAAATTCTGGCCTTTTCCTGTGGGAGAACATGAAGGCCATCCCTCTTCTGGAAACCACTTCCCTGAGAATCAGATGCTTCTGGAAGTGCCCCAATCAATGCCTTCTATCAGTGAACATAAATCAAGCCCATTCCCACAAACCTTCCTAAAACAGTCCTTTCTGTTCTGTTCTCCTGTCCCCTGCTTGGCTATGTCACAAAGGGTGAGAGCAGCTCCAGGAAAGAAGGTAACCAATCTTATCTTAGGAGAGGACCTTGAAGACACACAGAGTACACTCCATGCTAGCTGCAAGTCCTGGGCCAAGTTTCTCCTTCAACTATATCAAGAAGTTGCTTTTAAATATCTCATAAAAGAAGGAGAATGTTAGGCTAGACACAAAGCAGTATTGCCTTCCTGGTGGAGAGAGAAGAGAGCAAGAAAGGATCTTCTTACCTGTCCAGAGAACGGCCAGAAAACTCCTGGCTCTGAGCCACCGGGGAAAGGTAAAGATCCATGGTCTCTTCCCCAAGTGTACATGGAGACGACGCTGGCAAATAAACAGCTGTCCAGAGGTGTAGGGCCCGTACGTGACACACAGGATGCAGGACCTAGGGAAGCAGCACCATACTAGTGTTTTGTGAGCTGTTCCGGGTCCCTCTTCCTTCCCCAAGCTTTTGGCTCTACGTTCTCCCCACTGACTCACCCTGTTCTCCTTACAGGTCTCGAAGAAGCACTGACAGGATAAGGATTTGGACTTACCATGTCTGAGCCAGGTGTGTAGAGGAAGTTATGGAAGTTCTTATTGCCAGCTCGCAGGAGAGCCCACACAGAGCAGGTCCGCTTATAGATGTTACGCTTCTCTCGCTCCCAAGGGTTGTTGGCCAGGAACGTGCCGTAGAGGCAGGAGTATGTGTGCTGCACCAGCTTTACCTAGAGGGCCAAGACAGCTTGCAAATGGGAGCCTCGGCCACCTTCTCCCTGACCCTGGCCACAGGCTTTAACTTACCAGGAATGCTTCATTAAACTCAAACAGGCAGGGGAACTGCTTGAGCAGCTGATGAACGGAATCAAGCCACTGGAGGAACACAGGGCATTGCTCATTTTGGTCCTCTGCATTCTCCTGGTGGCCACAGCGATCTCCAAACTTGTGCCCAAAATCCAGCCAGTCAGACTCTACTAAAACTTGGAAGCCCTGCGAAAAAGAGAGTCCAAGTATAGGGCCTTTCTGGAAAGGCTGGTATGCTACTCCCCAGGGGATGCCCGAAGCAAGGAGCTGGCAGCTTCAGAGAAGAGCAGAACCAATCCTACAACTCAAAGCCACCCATGGCCTCCACTGAAAGATCCCCAAGACAGATCCAGAGGACCCAACGCCTTCTCCGCCCCCCTTTCCCTCTGTTCTTTCCCACCCAACCCCACTCAATACCTCCAACGTCCTATAATATGGGTCCAGTAGTATTTTGGCCAGGGCTACAATCTGCGGTGTCCGGTCCCAGCCATCTGAGCAGTGCACCAACACAGGCCGGCCTTCCCGGTCTACAGTATTAGCCACAAGTACGGCTGCCTTTAGCATCACCGACAAGTGCTGTAGCCATTTGGTGCTCTCCAGTGCCGACAACCAGCTACACAAGAGCAGAAATCAAGTCTGTCACCAAGGGCGCTGAGGATCCAACGGTCTCTTCCACCGCCCATGGCCAGCCACAACTAATGAAGTCCCTAGGGAGGGCTGAAGCCAAGCGGTCCAGTCCGTGGCCTTTCTGCCAGGAGGTATCTGGCAGGAAAGGAAGGAAGACAAGACCTGAGGTAGACAAGAGACTAGGGACCGAGGGAGAACAGGAAGCATCACACGCACATTTAGCCAGTCTTTCCCCAGTTCTCTGTGTTCTTTAGGTAGGAGAGGATCCAAACAAAGGGAGCCCAGTGTCCTGTGGCTGTTCCAAAGTGTTGGCTAAAAAGCAGAAGGAGTGATCTTGGAACTGGCCCACTGCACCCAGGCTCTCAGGTCTCCCATACCTCTATACTCCCCAGTTCCCTCTCTCACCTCCTAAGAACTAGAACTGGGTGAAGGACAAGACAAGAGAGGATGGAACTGGGGCAGGGACCACCTACTTGCTGGGATCAGGCATCTGGCTACACACAGCCCGAAGGTACTGGAAGCTGTTCCGGATGGCATGGATATTGGCCATTCCCATGAACACGACCTCACAGTTGGGATAGTATTCTGTAGACATACAGAGGAGAGTGGAGCATAAGAGCATGTCCTGAAAACAGGGGTCCAGGACAAGTGGGCCAGGCTTCCTTGGCAGTGCAGACCACTTATGTCTGGACGCTCAGGAGCCATATACTAACGGTAGTAATAATGATGTTAATGACAAATGATAGTCCTAGTACTACTAGCAATGGCAATACATAGTAAACTCTCAATATATAGCAGCTTCTCTAGCCAGTAATTGTTATTATCATCCCCATTTGACAGATAAGAAAATAAAACTTAGATTAAGCAATTTAGTCATAGCTAGTTAAGTGGCAGAGTCCCGATTCCAAGCCAAGTGTTTGGCTCTTTCCACTGCACGAGCTGCCCCCAGGTCCCTCCTCACCAAAGCCACCCAGAGCACAGACTGACTGCAGACACTGGGGTAACAGCAGTACCTTCACACTCACAGCCTCCACCCTTGGCCCGGTTGGCCACAGCCGCCGTGTAGGATCTGGCATCCAGGATCAGCAGTTTCTGGGGGGCCGCTGTGCTCTCCACTCCAGAGCATGCAGTCAAGGAAGAATCTAAACATGTGGCAGGGAGCAGACCCTGGGTCAGCCAGCCCAGCCTCACCCTACCCTGGGACACTCCCTTTCAGAGGAGAACATACAACTATAGTCCCCTGCCACCCCACAGCTTCCCAAAGGGCAGGGACCCTGGCACCCTGTGTGTTGTCATCTTCTTCCCATCCTCTCACTGGGGACTCCCTGAAAGCCAATGAGACCAAGGAGGGGACCTGCTCCCCAGGGCGTCAGCACCACCCACACCTTACCGAAGTCAGTGTCACATGCCTCGCTGGCATCACTATTCCCAGTGCTGAGGGAGCCCCCAGTGGCCCTTGTCCCCGGGTCCAGAGCACAAGCTTTAGCGATGGACGTGACCAGATACTCATCATCAGCATTGCGCCAGCCCCACCAGCTGATCTCAGGCTGGCTGCAGCGGGCAATTGCAGCCCCATTGCGTAGGTGTCTGACAAAATGGAAGAAGCCATCATGCCCTTGCCAGTTGCAGCTCCCACCCCCCACGCCTACTACCAAGGCCCCAAGAACTAAGATCTCCAGAGCCAACAGGGGCTACCAGTTCACCCAGGCCATGATAATAAACACCAAGAGCCCTTGACATATCTAGAGGGCTTTATAGTTTAGAAAGTGCTGTCATACACATTTCTCAAATAGGCTCTGTGTTGCCAGGGTGACCTTGACTTCTTGAATCTGCACAGCACCTGCTCCAGGTACAGACACCAGCAGGAGAGCAAGCCTGAGCCCAGAGCAGAACAACTCCAAACCTCCTCGCTACTATATGCCTCGCTCTATGTTAGCTATAATGTTCTACTGCAGGGAACCCGCAAGCTTTTTCAGACAGAAACAAACAATAAATGTGCAGCTTCACACGTCATAGCCAGTCTCTGTCATACATTCTCCTTTCTGGTTTTCTTGGTTTTTGTTTTTTTTTTAATAACTTTTTAAAAATATAAAAATCATTCGTAGTTCTGGGCTGTACATAAAACAGGCTGCAGGCTAGATTTGGTTCACATGCGACAGTTTGCCAACTCTTGTTCTAATGCAACATTTTACACACACACACACACACACACACACACATACACACACACCCTCCAAAAAAGAGTAAAGTGAATGTACTCTCCAAAAGCCTCATCTTTAGGAGAAAAAAACTGAGGCAGTTTTTGATTTGAAATTATTTCATTCCCTGCAGGGTGTCAATTCCCGGTCAACTAGGACAAATCTCCAGTTTTGACTCTTTCCTTATTGCATAAAAAGTATCCTCTCTACTTCCTGTCCCCTACTGCCTCACCTATACACAACCACCGGGATCCGCTTCCAGGAGCGGAAGGAAGCCACGTTCTCCAGCTCTTTGTCTGTGATCCATACAGGAACCAGCAGCTTCTGGGGGTAACTGGGGCACAATCTGCGAAGAGAACAGATGGGATCACCAAGCTTGATCTAAGACATGTGATGACAAGATCCCCAGGGATGGCTTTGTGAGTCAGGAGTCCTCCCCTCACAGAACCAGGGGCTGTGCCCGGCAAGGTCTAAGTCTAGATTGGTATTTTGGTTCCCCCGCCCCTGCCCTCTCACTTGTAGTTGCTGTTGATGTGGGAGACTCTCCAGACATTCTGCAAATCAAAGCCCATCCTCGCGAGCTCAGCCTCCTGGCGACATCTTATGTGCTCTCCTGCAACACAGCCCCCACGCCTGTCAGCATCCAACAGAACCATGGCCAGGGGTGGAGGAGGGTAAGAACCAAGAGACAGGAAATCTCCCAAAGAAAACAGCCTGGCCTTACCTGGCTGACATAGGTGAGTATGCTGGTCCTCCTCAGTCAGCCCCAGGCACCAGGCATGGTAGGCAAAGGCAAAGAGGTCTTCAGGCTTGGCAGGTCTCGCCGTGGCCCGGCTTAGCCGTGACAGCCACTCTTGGCACTGCTTGAAAGTGGAGAAGTGGCACCTGCCAGGCAAGAAGCCACAGAGTGAGATAAGAGGCAGGTGTGCACTGGGGCCATAAGGGTCAAAAACAAGGCCACAAGAAGGCTGTGGGGAGAGGAGGCTTTAAAGCAGAAGGTAAGGCATGGGGTTCCTGAGGAGAACCAGGGATACTGGTGAATACCCAAGAGAATTTATCTTTTTGACAATTCTCTTCCCAAGAACTCTAGTCCTTGAGACATACTTGTCCCTTCTAGTGGGGGGCCCTACCATTTCATTTCTCATATCAAATCTAAATGCTACCGCATGTCCTTGAATGTCTGCTATTCCACGTTATCTCCCATGACTCCTGCTTCAGGCAGGAAGTCCTGTTCACATCATTCCTGTCTCCTTGTTTCTTCACTTCTGCTTGATTATACCTCGTCTTGGCCAAGCCACATCCTACTGACACTTTGAAGATAGTTCTGGTCACAACTCTTTTTTGAAGCCTTCCCAGCCCACTCCATTTTAAGACCCCTTCCTCTTTTATTCTTAATATGCTTAGAGTATTAAACAGTATGTTTTTCCATAGCATACTGCCACTGTTAAATCTTCCTTCAGCAACTAGACCTCAACCTCCCTGAAGGGAAGGCCACTGTGGATTCTCTTTCTGAATCCCTACAGACCTGAGCACATGACAGCCTCTAAACTGAGCATTCTTTTAATAATCCGTGGAGTCATTCCAGATTCCTCTTTCTCTCATATCCAATCTGAGAGCAAATTCTGTCACTTCTACCTTCAAAAATCTGACCACTCCTCACCAGTTTGACCACCACCACGCTAGCAAGGCCATCATGCTCTGTCACTTGGCTAACTGCAATAGCTTAACTAATCCCTCGGCCTCTGCCCTTGCTTTTGCCCCCAACTCACTTCCATCTATTCACAATATAGGGCCAAAGCAATTCTATAAAACATTTAATCAGATCACATCTCTCCTTTGCTCAAAACCCTGCAGCGGTTTCTCATTTACCTCAAAGTAAAAGCCAGTCATTATGACAGCCTGACACCCCCCCTTACCTCTCAGATCTTACATTCCACCACCCTCACCCACATGCACTCCACTCCAGCTATACACTAGCTTCCTTGCTCTTCTTCCAATATGCCAGGTACATACCCACCTCAGGGCCTTTGCACTCGCTGCTCTCTCTCTCTCTCTGGCACCCTCTTCACTCAAATATCCACATGGTCACTCTCTTTAGGTCTTGACTCAAATGTCACCTTTGCAATGCAACCTTCTGTGATCACATTGTTTAAAGCTACAACCTTCACCTCCATAGCACTCCATATCCCTTTTACCTGCTTTATTTTTCACCTTTCATTTACCATCATTTAACATATTTTACTAATTATTTACTGCTGGCTATCTCCCCGATGGAATATAAGCCCCATGAGGGTAGGAAATTTTGTCTCTTTGTTCCTGCTGTATCTCCAGTGCTTAGAACAGTCTGCCATAGGAGCACCTGGGTGGCTCAGTGGGTTAAGCATCCAACTTCGGCTCAGGTCATGATCTCGTGGTCCGTGAGTTCAGGCCCCACATTGCGCTCTGTGCTGACAGCTCGGAGCCTGGAACCTGTTTCAGATTCTGTGTCTCCCTCTCTCTCTGACCCTCCCCCATTCATGTTCTGTCTGTCTCAAAAATAAATAAACGTTAAAAAAAAAAAAAAAAGAACAGTCTGCCATAGAGGAGAGTACTCAATAAATGTATGTTAAGTGAATTAATAAACGAACCAATAATAAAGTAAGTGCTGTATGCTAACCCTAGGTGCTTTCTCATACATTATCCTATTTAATCCTTATGACAACCCCATGAGCTATGCATTATCCCCATTCTTCCAGGTCAAGATACTGTGGGTCAGTAAAGTGACCTCCCAACCTAGACAGGGCTTCTACCTTTTCTTCCAAATGGGGAAAGTGAGGCAGGATTTTTCCTTTCTTGCTGCAGAGAAACCCTGCATCAGAGAGGCCTGGGCAAGACTAGGGCCAGAAGACCTGCGTGCAGCCCCGTTGTTCTCACCTCACCACTTTGGAGTCCTTGCAGGCAATGTGCAACTGGAACATATCACGGCTCTCTACACTGTCAATCATCCGGAGGGGGACCTTCAGAGGAAGGGCAAACGAAAGCTCAGATCCCCACTCTCACCCCTCCTCATGCCCACCCCAGCCCAGATGCTGATATATCAATACTAGGAAGGAAACCCACATTTACTGAGGGCCAGTTAAGTGCCTAGGAACTGTGTTGGGTCCTCTACATACAGGGCCTTAATTAATAATCACAAGAACCCTGCAAGCCAAGTGTTTTCACAACAAACTATTAGGGAAGAAATTGAGCCTGAGTAGGGTGACTTGACCAAGGCCACATGGTTGGTAAGTGGCACTCTTCAGACAATGCCACTGCACCCCTTAGAAGGGCCAGGAACATAGTAAAAGGAAAGAGAGAAGAGGGGATGGAAGAATAAGAGACAGGCAGAAAGACAGGCCTATAGCTAGGAGAACGAGGCAGGAAAATAAAAGGTTGGTGAGAAAAAGAAGGGAACCCCAACTGTTTGGAGACACGATCAAGTAGAGTATTGGAACAATCCCACCTTGAACCAGACAGGGATTCTACCGTGGTTGTGGGAGAACAAGACAGGAACTCACGTTGATGACAGAATCTTTAAACTTGATATGCAGTCGGTAGTTGGAGATGGCAATGAGGGCATCAGCTGCCCGGCCCAGGAACTCCACTCCCTCACCCTGCAGCACTGTAAAGGGCACCTGTTGAAGGGCAGAGGAACCCTCAGTCCAGAAGTGAGTCACCCCTCCATTCCCCTCCCCAAACCCTGATCTGTGGGATTCCCTCTGGAAAAGCTGGGCCAAGGCAGAACAGAAGAGTCCTCTCCACGGTAACAGCACCAGGCAACAGCTGTACAGGAAAGCTGCCTTTCCCTCCCTGGGGCCAAAGGCTCTACAATGCACATGTAGACAGAGTCCCCTCCCTCCAGAGACCTGGAAACAGGAAGCCAAAGCCCAGAACTGGATTCCCTTGGAGATATTTTTTGAGGGGAGGGAAAAAAAGGTGTTTTTAATTGGGCAGAGAGTTCAACCCACCCTGGGCCCCCAACTCCTCCTTACCTGCAGATTCTCCTCCTCTTTCACTAGTTCCTTGGGGGGAAACAGATCCTTGGCTTGGATGTACTCCAGGCTGGGGGGCCCTTCCTCACCCTGTGGGGAAGGCCTCAGCCCTAAGTCACCAGGCTCCATTTGGCCCATTAGGTCTCATTCTGCTCCCCTCCCCTCAACAAACCGGGATATACCCCATACACACTTGTAAAGGTTCTGGTCACCAGAGGAGAGAAAAGAGGCCTGGCTTGGTTGGGACAGGGGGGTACTCAAGCCTATTAAGCCTAAGGGAAGAGTAAGGTCCAAAGAGGACCTGGGAATCTGCACTCCTCAAAAAGCAGCAGAACCAAATAGAACCAAAATTTCCCAAACGGAAGAAGAGAGAAAACTAAGGAAAAGACTAATGTGAGGATAAGACAGAAGTAAGAATGGGAAGTGCTGTCCTGAGAAAAAGGAACCAGGTGTGGTTGCTGGTTTTAGAGATGAGAGGGAAAACAGGCACCTAAGACCACGACCTGTCAATCTGGTGGGTGAAGGAGACAAAGAGGAGTGGGTTGGGGGATTCAGTCCCAAGCCTCTAGAGGGCCTTCATGGTTGCTTTCAAAAGGAGGATGTCTTTTGGAGCTGAGCTTATCTTCCAGTTAGGCCCACACTGCTAAAGAGCCCCACCACCTGCCAAGCAACCTGCCCTGCCCCCTGATCAGAGGGGAATTCCTAAGGAATAACCACAGCAAGCAGAAGTAACTCCTCTCCCAACCACCAGGGAGGGGTGAAGAGGGGATCCACGTACCTGGGAGAAACCGGGAGACCCAAGGAAGGCCAGGGGAGAGAGAGGAGGCCTGGCAGCCACCCACGAGGGATGGGGGAGGGGGGTGGTGAGAGGGGAAGGGTGGGAACATCTGAGAGGACAGATGGGGGAAGCTGGGAAGGAGCATTAAGCCAAAGGGGGTGGGGGAGGACTGGGAATGATGCAGAGGTACAGAGCCCTGCAGAGGCAGGGAAGATGGAGAAGAGAGGCTGTCTGGGGGACAGTCAAGGAGAAAAGACTGGCGTGTCAGGTGAGGGATGGAGTGGTAGAAGGGGGAGGGGACTGGAGCCAGGGGAACAGCTCAGACATTCTGTGCTCCCCGACCTGCCCCCCTAACATCCCAGCCACATCCCACATCCCCATGCAAGGATGCAGCGGGTGGGACCAAGATGGAGAGGTGGAGGTAAAGGGATGTACCCCTGCAGGGCGGGGCCTGGAGATCTGCAGTCAAGGGCAGTGGCTCCGGGGCCAAGATGGGTCAAAGAATTTCCATCCCGTCCTTCCACATCCCCCGGCACCCGAAGATGAAAGCAAGTCCAAGAAAGAAAAGGGAACCACCCGCCGCCCCCCGCACCCCACCCCCCCGCCCCGCTCCCCTGCCCGGGGCCTAGGGAAGGGGGATGGGCGAAAATCCGGAATCTCAAGGGTTGGCCCTGGGCGGGGCTGGGGGTGCAGCATACATTAGGACCCCTGGGCCCCCGCAGGCGAGGCCAACACTTACGAAGCAGCTGAGCATAGAGCAGGAGACGCGGGCGGTCAGGCTCATGGTCGCGGGCGGTCTGGGCCAGCGCACATGTCCCCGGAGCCGCTGCGCTGCCCGCCAGTGCCGGGTGCCCGCCGCATCCCGGCTGCGGTGCCTGCCAGGGGCAGCCGCGGCGGCCAGGAGGCGAGCGCGCTGGTAGCGGGGCCTCCGCGCGACTCCCGCGCGCCTCTCCCCTACTCTCCACAATGGAGCGAGCCCGGCTCCGCCCTCCCGCACGAGCGCAGAAGGGAGGGGAGAGACCCAGGCCGTGAGAGGAGGGATGGGGCGGAACCTTGCGGCCCCGCCCACAGTTCCAAGGCTCCTCCCTCCTCGGAGCCCCACCGCAGCGTGCGAGGGCGTCCTCTGGGGAAGTCTAGGGGCTTTCGAAGTCTGGGGTGCGGGACTGCCCCCAGATCGCGTGAAAGGGTAAGGCAAGACCTCCTACATCTTTTCATTTCCCATATTCCCAGGTGAGCCACCCCACACCCCCCTTTTCCCACTCCATCCCCATGCTCTCCCCACCTTGAGTTCCCTCAAAGCCTGTTCTGAATTCTCAAAATGGAGCTCGCCTACCTCCACCCAGTGACCTTTCCAGTTCCAAGGCTTCTTCCTTTCCCTCCCAAACCACCACCCACCATACCCCTGTCCATCAGTCACCTCCCATCCCCTAACGTCACTAAATCCCGTTCCCTTTTTTTGCCTCTTAGAACGTACACTGATCTATGCCAGTTAGTCACTCCACACTCCTGAAAGGGAAGTTCTCTAAGTGTTTTATTCCAAGACCCCTGCCCAACCCTACTCTTTTAAGCTCCACATCTCCCTTGTTTCACATCCTCTGACATCTGGCTAAGAAAGTCTTTCTTGGAAAAGAATTTTTTAGGCTGGGAAAGAGAAGACTGGAACTAAAGACCACAGAAGCATGCAGAATAAAACTTGAAACCCGAGAGTATGGAGGGAGTTGGGTAGAGGGCCAAGGAATAGAGAGCAGTGAAAGGCTCAAAGTGCCACCAGGAGTCACAGAAGGAGCTGGTCAGAATCCCACACTTTCCTGTGCCTGGTTACTTTCAGAAACCAGGGCTTTGGTTTGGATTTGAGGGCAAGGGAAGAATAGGAGAAAACCTGACATTGCATTAAGCATCTACTATGAGCCATACATGTTCCAAATATTATCTCACTAAAACCTTTCAGCTCCCCAAGAATTAAGCCTTATCCTGTTTTACTGGTGAGACATCAGGCTTAAAAAGAAAGTATGCCATTTACCTAAGCTATTTAAGTGGTGGTGCTAGGATTCAAAATTAAACTAGGCTAACCCTGAAGCCAACAGTCTATTCAGGGTATTACAGAAAAGAAAAAGGAAAGGGGCTATCAGTTGGTGGGGACCAAGACCAGCAAGCTTTCTAAGAAGATACCAGAACAGTACCGCACACACCACATACCCACATGCCTAGGGAGGGAAGGAGAGAGTCCTCTCACCAGCTGAATTCCCTAACATGTCCCCAAGTACAGAAGATACCTAAAGGAACTGAAAAGAGCAAGGGCCTGGTATGGGCCAGGGCCTACAATTCTCCACTCTCTTCTCATCTCACTGCTTCCTCTCCTAGTTCTCAGGGATAAAGTAAGGGGTTCCCTGAATTTGAGGTGAGACAAGGGCACTTAGAGTCAGTGGAAGAGTATACAGGATCATTACAACCCCCTCCCTAACCCACCCCCAGCACAGCCCAGTGATATTCTGGGCATCTTGAGGCTGCTGTCCTGCTGTATATCCAGTCAGCTATTGGCTGCAGTAGCTTAACAGACAGCAGCACCTTAGAGCTGGAGAAGCCCCAGTGTTTTGGTGGAGTCACTCCTGATACAGGACCCACAATATCCAAGGGGCCCACTAGGAAGTACAAGAATCTTGAGATAAAGGAGGCCTGGTTTTTCAGGCCAGAACAGAGAGAACAGAGAGCTTCCACCAGGGACCCAAGAAAAGCAAGAGAAGGGCCATTATAAAAGGCTAAGAGCCCCAGTGGTAGGTAGTATAGGGAACGCATGGCATAGCATGTGCAAAAAAAGACTTCTACAGGCTTCCTGTCCCAGGGCCATATACTGGCTGATGTTTTGCAATCTACAGAAACCCTAATTTATTTCCAGCGCAGATGAACCCGTTTAGGAGATGAACAGAGTAGCCTGGAGCTCAAGGTCCAGGAGGGGCAGGGCAGCTTCATGGAGAAAGACAGGATTACAGAAAACACAACGATTTGAGGAAAGGGAGAGTACTCACCATTCTACTGTGGTGAGGGTCCTGGCTGCCTGCTTCTTACTGTAAGAAGAAAGAGAAACATAGGATTCAAGAGCACCATTAATATTACCTTAGAATCAGCAAATGCCACACACCTACTCCGGACCTCTACAGAGAATCTCACAGAGAATCCAGCCTCTCCACAAGTCCCGCATTGCCAGACAGAGGCAATGCGAGCTACATGGGGAGAAAAGCAACAAGTGATTCTGCAGGGCGTGAAGTCAGTTACAAAGTTCTGGAGCAGGAATGAGTGTCATCCAAAATTATTCAGCAAAATTCAAGAGTCCTGATTCTGAGACCCGAAGGAGAACACTCCAAACCCTATTCTTTTTGGGAGAGCAAAAGAACTTACAACTCTGAAACGAGAAGCTGCACAACCAAGACTTACTTCAGGCCTTGGTAGGGATATGAATCCACAGGAATGCTCTGCCAGCCTCTAAGTCTGGGAGTAGCACCCACCTGACCTGTTTACTGGGGGCAGAGTCCAGAGCAGAGGACAAGAGGGAGGGGACCACAACCTGTGAGCAGAAGGCAGCGGCGTTGGATAGGTCCTGCTGAGTGTACTTGACACCAAGTGGGATGCAGGATTGTGGGAGGCCACACACAACAGGGACAGAATCAGGCCAGTTCAAGGCCTCCGAGTCAGTACCTGTCAAATGGGCCTAAGCAACAGAAATTCAGGATGGGCCTCCTTGGCCCACTTAGGGAGCCAGGCCCCGGTTTTACTGACACTTTCCTTCATGCCTGCTATCCGAGCTCAGAAGCAGTCCAGCAGTGCCCTGAGCAAGTCTGTGGGGATAAAAGCCTCCATCTGTGGTGTTGCCCGCCTCCCTGATCACAGCCCACCCTTCCTCACGGGGGAGCCAGCAAGCGGCAAGCCAGAGGTGCTGCCTCACCGCCCACTGGCACGCAGCCTCAGGGAAACGGAGGGAGGGAGGAAGGGAAGGACAAGGACCAGACCTGCGATGCCCAGGGCTCCCAGACCAAGGGGATCTGGCCCCGGGGCGAGGGGGAAGAGGGGGGGCGGGCCAGGCTGGCAGAAGAGCCCAGGTGTCCAGGTTCTAGGGGCGGAGCCTAAAGATTCGGAGGCGGGGCCCCGAATGACAGAGGGCGGGGCTCATGAAAAGCGGAGGGGCTGGGGCGGGGCGGGGCAAGACGCAGTCGTTGCGGTTCCCAGACTGGCAGTGCACGGGGCACGGTGACTCACCCAGGCGGCGTCCGCCCGACCCTCCGAGGCCGCGCTCTCACCACTTCCGTCTCCCCCAGCTGCTGAGGCCGCGCAGCTTCGACCCCACCACGGTGCCTCTTACCCCAACCAATCGTATCTCCGGTCTGTGCGCGCCCTGGCCAATAGCCACACCAAGTCCCGCCCTGCCCCCGCCACGCAGCCGCCGCCCTCACTCTTCACTCCGCTCATTGGTCAAGTAGGGCAGACGCCCTCCCAGCCTTTAGCCTATCGGGTGTCGGAAGACAAGACAGTACCTGGGAGGAGGAGGTGCGGCCCCGGAGAGGAGGCTCGACCAATGAGAAATCACAGCGCGTCCCTGCGGCAGCCAATGGGAGAGCAGTAAAAGGGGGGCTGCTGGCTTAGGCTCCAGGGGCCGGAAGTGGGGGGTGGCTGTCGCCTACTGGTAGCGCAATTGGAGGCGGAGCCTGGTAGTGGCCCTACAGCCACTTCCGGCAACGACCGTGCTTTGGGTGTAGTTCTCAAATAGATCCCCGGTGGCACCTCAGTTTATCCATTTCAGTTTTGGTTTCGCTGCGGTCATCGCGTCCCAAACCCAGAAAGGGAGAAAAGACCCCGCGGGCTAAGGGAGGAGGCAGGCCTAGGCTCGAGGCTTTGCCTCGGTCTTCTTCGACTGGAGGCGAAAGGGTTTCCTCTCTTCTGCATCTTGACGGGTTCCTCCAACCCTCATTTTGCATCGGTGAATCGACCCTGCCGTCCTTCGGGACCTGCATGGTGCCGTCAGTCCTGAGTAAAAATCTCTCACTTGTGAGAGATGAAATCTGGATCTCAGGTTGCCACTAGCTAGCTGCGACCTCCTAGTCTGTAAGGAGTGGGAACAGGACTCACCCAGCTCTTCGCTCCTCCCTTTCTCTCTCCCCGGCCCCGGGGAACCAGAGCAGGCAGCATGGCTGAAGGTGGCCGCTGGAGGTCGCCGTGGCCGTGCGACACCACCAACCTGGCCTAAATGGAGAACCGTTGATTCAGACTCTCGACCAATAGCTTCACTTTGGGAGTTGGCCTGAATGCTTTAATACTAGCCCCTGGGGACAAAACTGTCTTCACGTGTCTTTGTTTATAGAACATTGGAACTTTTACCACAGCTGGTAAATTCCAGCAAAACAGGAACCTTGCCCGTGTTCGCTTTAACTCCAGGATCTAGAACAGTGTCTGCAACCTAGCAGATGCTTAATATTTGTTAAATGACTACTGAACTCTTCCAGGACAACGATTGTACTCTACTCCTAGCACTTACTACAGTTTTTGAAGATCACAAGCGTTTCCGTATTTGTTCAGTGTTCTATCACAGGCTTCCTAGAGTGCAGAGTTTAATTCTGTATATCCCTTTCCCCAAATCAGGGAAAAAAGGAAGTCAGGAGGCTGCATGCAGGTAATACCATGTTTTCCCAAGAGCAGATTTCAGATCCAAATCTTCTATAGAACTGAAACTACTGTATGTGGGAAAGATGAAGAGGGATCAGGCCCTAGATAATAGAGCTGTGGTCAGTGTGATGGAGAGGCCAGATTGGATTCTAGGCAGGGACTGAAACCTGTCATAGGAAAGGAAAGTTTTCCCTACTAAAAGCCAGAAACCAGCACCCTCCTTCAGCACCCTTTCAAAAGTGGGTCCTAAGATCTTTTTGGTCTCCAGGGGCTGGTAAAAATACAGACAGTGACACCATATGGCAGCCATAGATTTGTTAAACTTTATTTCCTCTGAGTCTCTGGGGAGGCAGCAGGGATGTAAGGCGAAGTGGCAGTAGCTGCAGGGGCCTGAGCAGAGCTGGTGCTGGGACGGGCCGGCCTGGGCAGGATGAAGAGGAGATTTAAATATCCAGGATTGAAAGCCAGCTAATGGGTCTCCTTCATCTGTCTTTGGATTTTGTGCAGCATCTCCTGCATCCGCCGCAGCTGGAACAGGCACACGCATCAAAATGGGGCCTTTTAGAGAGTCCTATAGTGTTAACAAAGTGCCCCCAAGCTCTAATCCCTTGAGCCAGGGCCATGGAAGCCCAGAGGTGTGATGGAGACCCTGGGTAGAACCATTGAACCACAAGTCCAGGTAGTTTAATGGACCATTAAACCCAGATAGAAATACTGAGGTTTATAGTTAAGCAGGGACTGCCCCCAGGCTGTCAACCCCTACCACCCCACACTGCTCTCACCTCCTCATCTTTCTCTCGGATCAGCCTCTCAGTTTCTGGATCTGTCCCTGGTGGGACAGCAGGGATGGGGAAGTCGGTACCACTCTCTCGAGTCAGTTTGCTGAGGGGAAGGGGAAAGTAGGGTTGGTAAGGCTAGGGGGACCCCAGCACCTGCTTGGATTGAGCCCAGGGTCTATAGAAGAACAAGGGAAGGGCTTGGTCTCACTCAAGGCTGTGCTTGGGATCCCCACCCTTGCCAGCTCTGTCCTGGCTTCTGGTCATACTTGCGATTCCTCTCTTTCACCACCAGGCGGGTCATGCTCTGGATGCACTGTGCCCGGTAGTTCTCATAATGTGTCTCCCGTGTCACATCCTTCAGGTCCTGCATGTGAGTACGCACCAGCATTGTCCTCAGCTTCACAAAGTCGCAGTGTCCTGGATTTTCCACTGCACAGCAAGGCTAGGGGTCAACCAGGAGCACTGGGAGAGCCACTGAGGGCAAGGAGATACCCAGGTCACCAGCTCAATGCTTTACCTTCCACGATGCCCCAGGGGTAGAGACGACCCCGAACTCGCCGCCCTCTGGCCTCTACCACAGTGTTGCTGCCAATTACAGCAAATGGGATACTTTCCTGGAAGAAGTTAAGGGTGCCTGGTCAATACTCCCTATTCTCACCTGTTCTTTTTCACCTATATCTTTATCTTTTCTGCTTCACTCTAGAAAACCAGCGTGCTCTCCCACCCCTTATATATAGAGTTCCACTTCCCTCTTCTGCCCAGAAGAAACAAGATGGAAAGGGATGCCCTCACGTAGCCCCACCTTTAGGGCTTGGTCCTGTAATTTGAAGTCTTCATCCTCATCAGAGTCACAGTCCGGGAACTGATAGACCTTGATTCCAAAGCGCTCAATCTCCTCTCGGATCTGGCAAACACATGAGGGCCCACAGTTCTGGGGACCCCATCCTTTCCAGAAGCCCAGTTGCTACCCTCCCCCCACCGGCTTCCCTCACTTTGCGTTTCTTGCGCTCCACTTCAGGAGGGGTCAGTGTGTCCGCCTTAGCCAAGATAGGCACGATGTTGACCCGCTGATGCAGGGCCTTCATGAATTCAACATCCAATGGCCGGAGCCTGGGAGATAGGAATCTGTGACCACCTGCTAGTGGCAGCCCTGCCCTGGTGCTCCCAGCCTGTTCCCTTGGCAGCACCTGGTAGTGTTGGGAGCCTCAGGCTCAGACCATACCCGTGGCCGAAGGGTGAGATGAAGTACAGGCAGCAGTGCACCCTGTTGTCTTGAATGTTCTTGCGGTTCAGGCCACTCTCATCTCGGAAATACTGCTCAAACTGCTGATCGATGTATTCTGCCACAGGCTTCCAGCTGGAGCAGGGACAGACAAGCAGAGAAACTGTAGGAGTGGGGGCTGCCTCGTGAGCTTTGGGACTACAGAGTAGCCCACATCCTGAGCAGTGTTTTCAAGACTCTGTTATCCCCTGGCTTGCTTTACTACATCTTCAGGGAGGTCCCTGGGTGGGACAGGGGTGCATCTGACATGTCCCAATAGAAAATCAGACTAAGCACACAGGCAAAGTTCAATAAATGCTAGTTTGATGAGAGGAAAAAAGCCTAGGTGACCAAACAAACCAAAAAGAATAAGGTGCCTGCAGGTGAACACCAATTGGAAGCCAGGACAGCCCTCAGTCAGGTTCACAGTCCAGCCTCAGAACCTTTATTTATGTGGTTCTACTCTAAACCCACCCTTCCATGAAGGCTCCTTCCAGTGTACATCTATGTACACTATTCTCCCCTTCTCTCCACCACACTGTAAATATATATGTATACATATACACACTTGGCCTTCTGACTCGTCTCTGTGTCTGCCACTACACTGTCTGACCTATTTACTAACTTAAGTTGATTGACACGTATGTTAGAGAACTGCTGCCCCCCCTTCCCATCCCCGCTGCCACTAGACCATAAGCCTCTCAGTGACAAGGATGATTCATACTTGTTCTGTATCCCTTAAAATGCCCAGCACTGGTTGGACACCTAGTATATGCTCAATAAACTCCTACTTGTTGACTAAAGTATATGTGGAGGTGCACTGTATACTGTGAAGTGCCAAGCAAATGAAATGATTATTCTTGTGGAAGGAAAGGAAAGGTACATAGGTTGATTGAAGGAGAAGGTGATACTTGCTACAGTAGGAACCAGGTGCTGGTTTGGGTACAGTTTCATGGCAAGCCCAGTGTACTGAGGCATATACCGAGAGTAAAAAGGGTAATGATGACATGGAGGCCACCTCAATCCATCAGGAATATTTACATCAGGAGACCATGTACCATGTGCCAGCACAGTGCTGTGGCAAGAATATAAGAACAAATGGCCCTCCCCTCAAGACTAAGACACTGAAGCTGAAGATGAACCAGTGTGCCGAGCTGAAAATCACATGTTTTAATGATAAAGCATGTGCTGAGGATTCAGAGCACAGAAAGGTCTGTAAGAGTCTGATGAGTCTGTGAGGCAATTACCCAGGGTCAGCTTTCTGGGAGTGCAAACTGTGCAATCAACACCAGGTCCCGATCTCAGAAGGGCCTATGCTTGGTTTGCTTCTCTGCTGTGGCTGTCTTGAAATTCTTAATCATTCTAACCAAGGGGCCCTGCATTTACATTTTGCACTGGTGCTGCAATTATAATGGGTATAATGTAAACAACCCTTTACTTTAGGGTTTTTTTTATGTTTATTTGTTTTGAGAGAGAGAGAGAGAGCATGCACGTGAGCAGGGAAGGAGCAGAGAGAGAGAAAGGGAGAGAGAGAATCCCGAGCAGGTTCAACACTGTCAGCCCAGAGACCAACACAGGGCTCCATCTCATGAACCGTGAGATCATGACCTGAGCTGAAACCAAGAGTTGGACACTTAACCGACTGAGCCACCTAGACACCCTACTTTAGTTGCTAATACACATTCACATGCATCATTCTGGGTGATTTTCAGATCAACTGGATAAGATGGTAAGGGCCAGTATGTTTCAACTGAAGAAACAGGAATGCAGTCATTTGCTGAAGACCACGCAGTTACTATATGCTGACCCAAGATCTGAACTCTTGGGCTAGCCATCTTAACACTGCCTGCCTAACTTCTTCATCAAGGACACCACCTTTTCTCCTGTCTTTATCATTCATCCTCCTTCTCATCTACTCACTTAGGTCTGACCATTATCTAAGCATCCCTCCAGTTTCTGAAAAAATAAAGCCAAGGATGATGGGGTATGTGGCAAAGCCACCTCTTCTTCTGGAAGGTAGCCTAGAGGACGCCTGGAATTTAAACAAAGTTCAACCTATTTTTTTACCCTTTGCCTCCTCTTTCTCCTCCTCACCACTCCCTCAGTGCACTCTCATCCCTTTAATAAACTTGTTTGTGGCACCTAAAATGTTGCTGGTGAAAGAAAAGGAAGGAGGGGAGGTGGTGTTTATTGAGCCCCTACTAGATGTCTGGCCCTGTGCTACATGTTTCCACATGTGTTTGCTTTTTTTGAGGCTCTTCTTTCTTATCTTGTGTCTTCACCCCCATTACAGAAAGTACATTAGGTCAGAGTCAGAAAGTTCATTAAAGATCATCTATTCCCAGATAAAGAAGATGTGATACACACACACACACACACACACACACACACACACACACACACACACACACAATGGAGTATTATTCAGCAATCAAAAAGAGTGAAATCTTGCCATTTGCAAGATGCTAAGTATTATGCTAAGTGAAATTAGTCAGAGAAAGACAAATATCATATGACTTCACTCGTATGTGGAATTTAAGATACAAAACAGACGAACATAAAGGAAGGGAAGCAAAAATAATATAAAAACAAGGAGGGGGTCAAAACATAAGAGACTCTTAAATACAGAGAACAAACTGAGGGTTGCTAGAGGGGTTGTGGGTGGGGGGGATGGGTTAAATGGGCAAGGGGCATTAAGGAAGACACTTGTTGGGATGAGCACTGGGTGTTATACATAGGGGATGAATCACTGGAATCTACTCCAGAAATCATAATTGCACTATATGCTAACTAAGTTGGATGTAAATTAAAAATAAATAAATAAATAGGAAAAAATAAACAAAAAAAGATCTTCTATTCCCACTCTTTTCCTCTCACTTCAGCTGCCCTGTAAAGGGTGGTGGCATGCTCAAAGGCCATAAACTCCTGACAATTGTGGCTATGTCTGTGCTTATGCGTGCATCCGTGGATGTATGTGTGTGTGTAATGGGAAGGGGGCAGCTGGGGCTGTGCGTGGTCAGACATACCACTCTGTGTTGTTGACTGCATCCCCAAAACCCGGCGTGTCCACAATGGTGAGCCGTAGCCTCACACCCTTCTCTTCTATGTCCACTGCATGTTTAGTGATCTCCACAGTTTGCATGATCCGCTCTGCAGAAAAGGGAAACTGAGACCAGGGCAAGGGCAAGGACCTGCCCAGTCAGGACAAAGCGCCCACCCCAATCAGCTTTGCTGCCCAGAATGCCTCATCCACACTGCCCCCCTTCCCACCCCAGGCCGCCTGGGGGCCTGTTCTCTGGGAACCAGCAAGGAGCACATTTCCCAACACAGGAAATGCCGGTGGCTGTTGGCTCTGGCCCCAGCCTCTTCTCTGCTCCCGGCTCTTTTCTTGGATTCCTGGAATCCTTTGGGGGTCAGAGACTCACTCAGAGAGCAGGATTCTGGTCCCTGCCTGGCTTCAGCACCCAAATCTTTAGGGAGCTGGCTGGTGGGCTGCCAGGCTAGATAGGCCTATGGAGAGATGCCATCAAGGCCCTCTAGGAAGCCATGGTTTCCTGCATGCTGGGGAAGGCCCCAGCCCCCAGGCTGTGGCATGAGTTTGATTTCCCAGGTCAAGTCTGCATGCCAGTCTCCATGCCCCTCTCCTTGCTTTACCTTCAGCACTGAGGAGTTTCCGGTCCCGGTACAGATCAGTGAGGAAGAGGCTATTGATAAGAGTGGATTTCCCCAGTCCAGACTCTCCTGACAAGCGAGAGAGGACAGAAGATAAGATCTATAGCCAAAAGGCAACCCCACCAGAACAAGGTGTGTAGAGAGCTGCTTTTTCATCAAATTGGGAAGAGACCAACTGAACCATAGCGTTTTAGAGCCAGAAGGAAGCAGAGAAAACAGCTTGTGTAGCCTTCTTATTTGAATGAGGCTCAGTGAGGATAAGAGGTTGCCCAAGGTCACACAGAACAAGGCAAATACTAGAAAATTGTTGGTCAGGTGTTCTTTGTACCATTTCAACCCCCCTCCCCCCAACACACACATACACACTTTTGGCCACCCATGGCTCCTGGCTACTTTGCAAAACTGCATGGCTGCTGGCTGCTTTTTCCTCCTTACCCATACCTCCTCCCCAAATACATACCAGCCCCACCTGAAACACCCCCTGCCTAGCCCAGTCCTTCCCCAGCTCTACCTGCCACCATGAGGGTAAAGTCAAAGCCTTTCTTCACAGACTTTCGGTGAACTTGATTGGGGAGGGTCGCAAAGCCCACATACTCCTTGTCATCCTAATGGACAGGAAGGCAGAGTGTGTCAGAGTGAGAGGCAGGAGGGGTCCCAGGACCCAACACCTTCTCCTTCCCTCCTAGGTCTTGGCCCCAGCCCTAGAGGAATGGTGTCAAACTCCCTTGAGGCCCCATCTGGGGCCACCAGCAGGGCTCCTGCCCTGCTGATAGTCAGTTTCCAATGCACGTGGGGGCCAACACTGCAGAACTGGTGCTGACACTAGACAGGAGAGGCCCCAGCTCAACATGCATGCATGCATATGTGCACACCTATACACACACATGCACATACATGCACAGACACTCGGTATCTCTCTGCTCCCTCCCTGGGTCTTCCAGCACCAGCCCACTGAAAGGCAAAGACAGGGCTGGAGGCTCTACCTCAGAGGAGTCATAGGGATCAAGCTTGCCCCATGGGCTGCGGGGTCGGGCTGAGGGGCTGAGAGGGGCTGAGGCAGAGAAGTACTGCTGGCTGTCAGAGGGCTGGGGCCACGAGGGGCCTTTGAACTCCAGGTCATCCTGGTAGAGGTCCGGGGCCTGGGGCTTTGGCTCCAGAACTTGGGGCCTGGACACCCAGGTCTTGGCCTCTGGTTGGTGGCAGCTCTCGCTTCCTGGGAAATCCTTCACGAACTTGTTCAGTTCTGCATCATCCGTGTCCTCCAGGAAGCGCTTGATCTGGGGGTTGGAGGGGAGGTGGTGGGAGGATGGGGGGAATGGGTAGGTGGCATGAAGGGAAGAATGAAGGAGGAAGTCCAGAGAAGGTGAGAGGGAGAGAGAGGAAAGCGATTGTGGTTAGAAGGGAAAAGAAACTGCACTAGCAGCTAAGCCAGAGGAAGTGCTCACCATTCCTCCCTCACCTGCTCATGTGCCTCCCCAGCCGAGATGCCAGGAAAGACCCTGGAGTCCTGGAGCAGCCCTAGGCAGCCCCCAGTTGTTGCAGGCAGCAACTGTTCTTGGGATCAGAGAAGCTCCAGTCCTGATGTTCCCTCTTGACAGGGTGCCTGCTGCCCTGCCCTTCCTGGGGGGTCTGGCCAAGCCAGAGGCCAGAGAATGCCCTAAAGGCCAGGAAGTCAGACTGAATAAGGGGGAGCAACAGAGGCATTAGAACTGAGACGAGGATGTGGGCTCAGGATTCAAGGACAGTGCAGAGAGTCAGTCAGAATGGGACAGGGGCAGGAGGGAAGTAGGGAGGGGAGAAGGGACCTGCCAGCCCCAGGTAAATCAAGAGCCAGCAGGGGGCCCTGTGCCTCCTGTCACTGCAGGTCAGTGAGCTCTGGGAGGGAGATGCAGACTCTACTGGGGGTGCTCACTCTCCAGGGCTCACTGCCCGGAGCTCAGTACAGTTGATCTGACACCTCTGTCCCTTATTCCAGACACCGTGCCACACCAGAGCCTGAGGGTAGGCCCCAGGAGACTAGGGCAAACCCGCCAGTGGATGCTGAGTGCAGGGTAGAAGGGAGCTGGAAGGGACCCAGTGAGGGAGGATGGGAGGACAGTAGGCTGCTGAAAGCCCCTACCTGTGAGGGACACATAGGAGACAGCACCCATCGGTTGTCTTTTGCCCCCTCTGCCTGGAGTAAGATTCAGCCAGCCACACAGGAGGGGATCTGGCCCCAATGGTGAACCACAGTGGGGTGGACAAACAATGACTGGCTCTGTGTAGAGACCTGTTCCACCCCATCTCCCAACCTGGAAGAGAAGCCACTTCCCCCCACTCCTGCCACCAACTCTAGACCCTAAAACTTCCTCTCTCCTTTGGGGGCCAGTCCCCTTTGTGGAGTGCCTGGCAGTGCTGGGCTCAGCTCTGCCTCACAATACCCACATGCCACCTCCAGACAATGGACAAGGGCTGGCTTCAGAGGCTGACTCACTCCCTGGGGATTGGCCAAGCCAGTGGGGGCTATCCCGGACCACTGTGGAGACCCGGCCAGGGTGGAGGGAGAGAAGATGGCCACAGTCTTCTGCAGGTCCCCTTTTTACAAAGGGAAGAATTGAAGGAGGCAGACATACACATTGCCAGGTTTATGCTAGAGGGAAGTGATTTAGAGGCTACAGGGAAAAGTCCCCTAAGAACTACTTCTAGGCTGTCACCTCTCAAGTCCCCACACCTGCTTATAGCCATCATCTCCAAGGCTTGCCTGGACAGAGGGGAGGAAAGAGGCCCTTTAGACTGAAACTGGAACCAGCATGTGGGGGCTTAGTGACCAAAAGAGGGTGTCCTGAAGCAAGCCTGACCTAACAGGCTTTTCTCAGCAAAAGTATTTATGGGATCCCATGGAGCAACTGTACATCTCAGTTTGTTTGTTGTTGCAGCATAATGATTAATTGTGCCCCTTTTCACTCTCAAAAGTGTCCCAGCTTGGACAATTAATTATATGCAACAGAGAAGAGATGGGACTGAGGAGGGTGGGGTCCCACAGGTCCTGTTTTCCGGCAGCTAGAGTCTGGGGAATTCCAGGAAATCCCGCCTCTCTGCATGACCCCACAGTGACCCAGCAGTTGGTCAGGGTGGAAGAAAGAAGACTGTGTTCCACCTGGTTTCCCCAGGAGCACTGAGCAGAGGGGCAGCAGTTAAAAAAGAAAGGAAGGCCCTGATTGGGACCCCTACCATCCAGTCTTCCAAAAGTCACCAGGAACCCAGCATCATTCTCCCTGCCAGTCCTGGCTACTTGTCAGCAGGAAGCGGCCCACAGAGGCCCTAGACAAGGCGTCAGGCACTAGGCTCCTCCTCACCTGCTGCCTGTCCTTCCCCACCCCCAGCTCCCAGGGTAGCACCTTACCCCAGCTTCAGTCCTGTCCTCAGGGACAGAACTACCTTGCCATCCCAGTGAATGGTCCATGTCCCTCCCACACTTCAGATACCCTGTCGGCAAGCTCTAGGTCTAATTTTATCGCCCAGGAAAAGTTGCTCACACACGGAAACAACCTGGTCTCAATGCTCTTGTAATCCAGCTTCCTGGCTTGCTCCTTTCCCTTTCTCTTTGGCCCCCCTCCCCCCTCCCTGTCTCTGTCAAGGGCCAAAACAGCTTGTGGAATGTCGTTCCCCACCCCATCCTCCTCCCTTTCCCTTGGCTCCCACCCTCCAAGGACAGCTCGGCTGCAGCAGGATCACTCTGTCTCTCTGCAGTCCCCTCCAACTCTGATTGGCTGTCTCATGACGCCTGCCCGCTGCCTACCCCGGTGGGCACAGCACCAGCCTCCCGAGTCTGTCTGCAGCACAGGCTCTTGATCCACCTGGCCTCTCCTGTTAACCCCCAAGGGCACCGAGGCCTGCCAGAGGGTCATGAGCTGTCCCCAAGGTGACCTGGCCCATCAGTACACGGGGACAGCCACCCAGGAGACTCCACTGTCAAAGGACTCCAATCTCTTTCACCTTAACTTTAAGCAGTGCTGAAGTAGGGTGGGATGTCCTATAATCCCCTAGAAATATGTTCTCATGAGAACAGCCCTGCTTTTCTTCCCAAACGTCCCTTTGTGTTTTCCAGCAGAGAACCCCAGTCTCTTCAGACATCTGCCCCTAGATTTCCCTGCAGAGTCCCAGCCACAAAAGGACTCCTCCCACCCTAGGATACCTGACCTCTGACTCATGGGGACCCATATCACTTCCATCACCCCACTGCTTCTAGAGAGTCAATGGAAGAGCTGCTAGCACTCGTTCTCTGAGAGACCAAAGGGAGGCTGGCATCCCAGAGGCTTCAGAGTTGCCAATTAGGTGGGAGACAAACTGAAGGGCTTGGCTGGAAGGGTGCAGATGGAGCACCTGACTGGGAATCAGGAGGCCAGTGTTTCTGGTTTGTCCAGAAACCTTTGTGATTTTGAATATTGCCTTAATTTCAGGCCTCTAATGTCCAGTTGTGAATGGCCCTTCCTTGCCTCCCAGGAAGGCTGGGGAGAGATAACTCAAGCTGTTTTGAAGCTGAGGAGAGACAGTGTACATCTCAAGTCACAGGACTGTTATTAATGTTGGCCTATCATTCTTTTCCCATGCAAACTAAAACCCCCTGGGGAGGTTTCCAGGGGAGGCTGGGGAGCTCTCCCCACTGTACCCACTGACCTCCATAGTGGCTGGGACACTGATCTCCTTTCACAGAGAGACCTCTTATAGAGAAGTCTGGCTTGACATGAATCAGTCAGCCTAAGAACTCGGCCTAAGAGGCCTAAAGCTGAGGACTGTGGTGATGGTGGGGATGTCTTTTAATTAGAGGGTGGCTTCAGCCAAGTTGAAAGCACCAAGACCTCAGCTGAACTGAACTTAGTGTGTGGCAGAAAAGCCCCTCTTGGTCCCTGCTGGGCTTGGCAATGGGGACAGTCAGTTCTCCCCAGGCTTCTATCACTGGAACAATCAGTGTGACGGTACCCATGTGGAGGGAAGTGGGGCAGGGATAAAGACCAGTACCACTTGGCCTCTCCCAGGAACCCCCTCTGGGGAAGGTCACAGAGTCACCAAGACTTCCTAGCCAAAGCTTGGGCCTCAGCCTGGACACAGCTTGAAAGACAAAAGCCCAAAAGGTTGGCCTTTCCAGACCTGGAAGCTTCTGATTCCATGGGGCCCAGGGAGTTCCCTTCTGGAGGCTGCCCACAGCCAACATCCTGCCCCACAGGCTGGTCATGGATCTCCTCCTATTGTAAACAGCCTGTGCCTCCTAATGCAGTGGGCAAATGTTGGGGGGCCTCCAACCTGGGAGGAGAGGCTGGCATGGGGCCCGGAGGCATTGACACCCAGCATAATGTGTTTGTGGCAGGCTCTGGCAAGGATGGCAGAAGAGCTGGCACCCTTACAGTCAGACATCAAAACTTCCTACCTGGGGGTATCCAGGAGGCTGACTGGGGTTAGTATCTCTCCTTCCAGTACAGGCAGGTGGCAGGAATGAGTTCCCCCACCCCCACCACTGCAGAGGGACCTGGTTTGGGGTAGTGTAGGATGCAGCAGGAGGAAGCTTCCCCATGGGTCCTGTCTCAGAGGCAGTGATGTATAGATGATCCCGAGGGTAGGATGGTAGGCTAGGCTTCCCTCTCTCAGGGGTCCCTGGGCAGAGGGCGCTGTGGGAAGAGCCAGGAGATGCCCTTTGCCAGGCTGCGGGAAGGAGGGCCCAAGCGTCTCACCATCCCTCTCCGGGAGGCAGGCAGTGTTTGTAGGCCTCCTCTGTGTGTTTTCCCAAGGAAGTTGGTGCTGCCCCTGAGCCCAGGGTAGGTGGCTGAGGAGGGGTCATCCAGGTAACAGCTGACTCAGGAAAGGGCGGGGGACCCTCACCTCCGCGTGTCGCTGACGCGCCTTCCCCAGCCTAACACGCGCGTCTCTGCCGGCGGGCCCCCCCACCTCCCGTCAGCACCGACCCACTCCCCGGTCCCAAAACGCGCCCAGCACCCCAGCCCTCGGGGGCCGCTCCGCCGTTGCTCGGATCAGAGCGAGAAACTTGGAAGCGGCGACGCAACGCCGTCCACCACCAGCAGCCAGAGACAGCGCCTCCCGCCCGGCACAGCCGGGGCTGCTGCGCCGCTGGTCCCCACGGAGCCGCTGGGAGCAGCGGGCCCTGCGCGCCCCGGCCCTGCCCCGCGCCCTCGCGCCTTACCATGGCTGCAGCCCGGGCCGGGCCAGCTCCGCAGGGACAGCGTCCGAGCGACCCGCGGCCGGAGCTGCGAGCCGACCTCGAGGGACCGCCGGCCCCCGCCCGCAGCCCAGAGTGCGGACCGGCCGGGGGCGGGGCCGGGGGCGGGGCGAGTCGGCCCTGGGGCGGGGCCTGCCCTCTGAGGCGCGGGCGCCTGCAAAGCTGAAGGCGGCCGCGGGCGGCTGGCTGCGGGGAGAGGCGGGCCTTGCAGCCCGCGACCCCCCGGATGAGCAGAGGCGCTCAGGACAGCGCAGCACTGCTCACCTGGCTCTTCCTTACTCAGCCCCTAAGAGTAGCCTCTTCAGGCAGCACATCACCGTGGGGGCTTGAGCAAATCCCCCAAGAAAAGGGAAAGGCCAACCTAGCATCCCCAGGAGAGGTCTTTCGAAGGAGAGGGGTTTGCCCCACGAGTCGGGAGAGACTCCATTAGTTACCGAAGGTTTTCAGGAAATGAACCCAACTGATGTCCAAGTTAACTGATTGTCCCTACCCCCTCTACACCTTCTAAGGTAGAATGTCAGACTTTCTCTACCTTTACCCAAGCTATGAAGAAGAGACAAAATGTTCCCTTCCTGCAGGACCCTAGATTAAAGATTAAAGAGGATTTGCTGCATAAATTATCCAGGGATCATCTGCTGGAAAGGTGGAAGGGAAGAGGCTGAGTGGCCTTTATGGGGCAGTAGAGTCTTGTCTGGGGCTGAGGGAAGTGGGAAGTGGCAGCCCAGGTGTGAGCCAGTCTATGCTGGGCAAGCAGGTGAGATGCTGTGGGGACAGATGCCTCAGCAGCTTTAGAAGCATTAGAGGCTCAGAAGGGTCAGCAGCAGCAAGGAAGAAGTAGATGCTTAGAGGGTGGGGGTTGGTGAGGATTTTCCGAGCTAATACAGGGCTGAGCTGGTCAGGCTTCTGTGAAAGTTTCCAGAAGCATGCCTCTTCCTGACTCCCACAAACTCTCCTCCAGGGCAGGCTGATTTGCCTGAATACACTTTGAATAAAACAGGTCCACAGACATGGCCCTCTCTATTGGTAGAACACCCAGAAGCCTGCCTATTCTATTTCAGTCTGATCTGTGACCAGTGGTCATGGTTGGGATCAAGTTAGAACTTAGCAGAGGGATGGAGGGGGGCCTAGGTATACAGATGAGAACACGTTCAGAAAACATGGGATGGCTATTGGAGACGTTATTAGATATTTGGCACTGGTGGACTGAAGGACGGAAGGAGTGCCATTGCTTAAAGAAATCAGGGGCATTCACGGGCTAGCAAGTTGAGGAGGAAACTTCCTAGCTGGGTGACCTTGGGCAACTCACTTTACCTTGCTGGACTTCAGTTCCCACACCAGAAAATGAGGGGATTAAACTAGGATACTGCCAGCAGCTTGGCTCAGATAAGAGGGAGCCTCTGAATGTATAGAGAGTTTCCTGGAAAAGGCCTGGGGTAGATGAAGAGATCTGAAGCTGTACTCAGGAAAACAAAGACATGAAAGAGTTTCTTTAGAGAGAAACCAATGGCTATTGGAAGGCTACAGAAGTAGCAGCAGCTGCTGCCGTCAGACCTGAACATCAAACTCACTACACAAAGCCCCACTGTTGGGAACTAGCTATAGGCCACTAACACTCACGTATGCACTCATAAGACTACTTCTTGAGTGCTTCCACTGGCATTCTGCATGGCCTGGGCTGGGAGTGCTGGGCCGAGGGGAGAAAACCTATGTCAAGGAAGACAGGCCGCATCACGAACAAACCCTTGTTTTCCGCAAGTGTACTTCCCTCCTCCCCCCAGTCCTGGTTGTAGTCCAAGTGGGGACACAGACACGTCTCAGAAGGCAGCCCAGCTAGCTCATCCTCAGCTGTGGCTGGAATCCCAACTCTGCTCTGGCACCAGCTGCCCGGGCCCCCAGCAAGCCCTGTGTGTCCTGAGGCATGTTGGTGCCAGCTTGTTTTGAGGGAAGTGAGCCCCAAAGAGAGGCCTGGGACTGTGGAACTCATCTCTACACCAAGACTCTTAGGGTCTTGATGCTCACCAGTGTCTTTGTAATCACTACATCAGCTGCCCAACATGAGGCATGTTGGATGAAGTAAAAGCTAAAGACAGACTTTGAGCCATTCCATCTACATAAATCTCGCATACTAACTCTGAAGCACTGTGAGTTTCTGAGAGAACTTGGCCTTGGCTTAGGACCCCATACCAGCTTTGGCAATTAGCTCACTGCCTGAATATCCCTTCTCCTTCATGGGCCTCTTTTTCCCCCACTGAGAGAGAACTGGACTCCCCCCAACTCCAGCTCTTGTGTTCTGTGATGGTGCAGGTAGCATCTGACACCTGGTCAGAAGCAGGGCCAAAATATAGCTGCCCTTGTATGAGTCACTGACCATTGAGTGCTCCTCCCCATCTCCAGTTAGCATGTGGACTGGCCAACCTTGCCTCAGGTACCCCTCAGTCCTTAGAGTCTGACTCTTCCTTGAAATTCAACATCACACCAGGAATTGATATCCTTGACTAGAGTACAATTTCCCATGCACTGCTGGAGTGGGGATTTCAAGCCAAGGGTCTGGGGAATGAACACTTTGTTTGGCACAAGGGATGACTCTTCTGGGAAACTCAGATCAGCACACACCTCCAGTCTGCTATCAGGAGGTCCCTCTGCTTAGGTCAGGCTAGCATGGTCTATGTGGAAAAATTCCTGGCCCCCTCCATTGGATCTTTCCTGCCTACCCATGGGTGAAGGTTGTGTGGCACCAAACTAAATAAGGTTGCTGTACTTGGGCAAAGTCAAGGTCCAGGTTCAAAAGCCAAGAATAAAGAGTGATTATCACAGGAAATCAGGATTTCGGATCTGCATGACTAGCAAAGGCCACTTTTGCCTCTCAGTAGCAGAGTTTTCTTAAGTGGCACAAGAACTAATTGTATCTCCCTTCCCCCAGAGGTGATGAGTCACTGATGATATAGTCAGAGAGCTCTGGTAGGGGCAAAGAACTATTACCGGGTTGTGTCTTTCAAGGAAACCTTAGCCAGCCTGTCCAGAAAGTTCTGTGCAAAGGCAAGAAACCAAAATACCCTCAACCTCACTCCCACCCCTAATGTTCCCCAGTGTCTCATGATGCTGGATCAGGCATGAAATGTGGGTGGTAATGTCAGGGAGCACTGTTTCCTGGCACCTGTTGTCTAGCGGTGGTAAGAGGCAGTTCTGGAGCCAGTAGAGTGCCAGAGGCCTGCCAGAGGGCCTTTCCAACACCTTCTCTGCAGTAGGGCAGGGCACAGGAGCTGAGAGATGGAAGAGACTTACATATGCATTGGTGTGTGACCCCCTTCAAGAGCCCCCACCCTACATCCCATCTTCTTAAAAGTTTCCCACGACTAAAAACTGACTCTACTGCCATTCAATCTTTGGGCAGTGTTATCAAAGGTCTTCATTACCTGGAGTTGAAACCTGTGTGTACCTGGACTTTACCCTCCAAGTGCCTCCATGCTAGAAGCTTTGCTAACTCATTTCACTGGACTTTGTTTTGTTCTTTGATGTCCACACTCTTTCAAGTGACCCATCTATAGACTTTTCTCTTCCAAACTAACCATAAGCCCCTCAAGGACAGCGAGTATGACCTCTATTCACTTCAATTCAGTGAACATGTGATATAATGTCCTCCTGAATGACCAGGACTCTGCCCCCAGGAGGTGTCTGATCAATATGAATTGACTGAAAGGATTCATTGATTAGTTTTCCACTCTGATTTTGGAACACAGACAAGCCTTGAGGCTCTGGGCCTCACTGACCCTTCCATAACTTGCCCTTCATTCTGGCTGCTTGCCAGCTCATACTTCATCTCCCAGCCTTGTAATTTCCATGCAAAGACACAAATGTTACCCTCACTAAAACCTTTCCCTTCATATTTTGTGATATCTGAAGGTGCTGCTGAAATATTGATAAGTTACTTTCCAGGAAGATGTGGCTATGGAAGAAGGGTTTCTACACCACATATGAATCCCTGGGGCAGGGTGCTCCCTAAAATGCTCTCAGTCTTGAGGAGCCAGCTCTGCAAAATGGGGAGCAAAAGTTCACTTCATAAGGTTGCTGTGAAGATTCACTAAGGTAACACACTTAGAATGGTGCAGGCACTAAAATGAGTGGTAGCTACTATCTCAGCTAATAAGAAAATTATCAACACCATATCAGCAACTATCACTGTGACAATTTCAAATGCTTTCTCTACAAACAATTAGGAATGTGCATGTGCAATAGTGTAGAGGGATGGGAAAAGAGCCCTTGACTAAAGTGACATTGGAATGACCATGCTGCCACCAACTGTAGAGTCAGCTTCTCCAGCTGAACCCCACGCCATCTCTAGAAAACTAGTCTTGGTTTCAGACTTACTGAGCTGAATTCCCAAAAACAGCCATCATAGAGACTCTTGGAGCTAAATGACTTTGCCTATGGTGGGTGTGCCAAGGAAATGACTTTGGCCCTGCCCTCCCACCTTCAGCGTCAGAGCCTGAGCTTCTCTCAGGAGCTGCCTCACATTCTGTCCCCTTCCTTCAAGCGCGCACTTGGCCCCCAAGGTGCAGCTGTCTCTGGCCTCTCCCCTCATGGCAGCTGGGCCAAAGGCAGCTGAGCAGAAGAGGGTAAAGGGACATGGTCATTTCATCACTCAGGATAGCCTTCCTCTGGCTGAGCAGCTGTCAGGGTGGCTTCTGTGTTAGAGATTTTCTTCCTCGCCCAAGTATGCTTCCTTGCTCTCTGAGGCCAAGCTCTCTAATCTATCCAGGCCTGCTATTTCTCCTCTTACTTGAAAACCCCACCATTTCAAACACCACCAAACTTCTCTGATAGAAAGATAGAATGTTGGAGATGGGTTCCAAGCAGGGAACCAAGTAACTTCTGGAAATACACCAGAAAGTCTAAAATAAATGGGGCAGGTTCTTCCCTATGTGGTATCGTTCTGAGAAGAACAAAAAACTAAAGGATTCTGGCCTCAGTTCTACCATCGACCACAAGGGAGGGGCATAGGATTTTCCTGCCCCCATTTTATAGTCAGAGGGAGCAATCTGCTCAGATCTCACAGTGAAGGCAGGACATCACCCCCCTGCCCTGTGCTTCCAGTGGCTCTTGCTGAGGCATAATACACTTTAGCCTGTCCTACGGTCACCATTTGTCCTAGTTTGCCCAGGACTGGTGGGGGTCCCAGGACACAGGATGCTAAAACCAGGAACATCCCAGGCAAATCCTGAGTTGGGTCAACGTAGCCTGTCCCCGGAATAGCAATGTGGGTCAGAGGTTACCAGCCTCCCATCCAGCTCTGGACTTTGCTGCCCATCGTAGCTGAAAATGAACAAGGTGCCATCTGACACGAAAAGAAGCTGGGTATCAAGGGTCAGGCTGCTATGAAAAGCCTCCCAAGGTGTCCTGCCCCATTTTTAGCAGCTCTGCTCCATTCTTTCAGTTCTCTCTCGTCTCAACTATAAGCCTTGGTACAAAGCAAGAGAAAATAAGGGGAGTGGGAAAGATGGTTCTAAGGTTCCTTTCAGACAGCCCATATCCTGGGATTCTGTTAACATTCCCATGAATGCAGAGACTCCCTGTGTTCCTCCTGGACTCTGGATTTTTCTCTGTCGAGGAAGTCTGAGCAAAACTTCCCTGAGACTCAACAGCCAACAGGAGGCTGGTCATACCATCCCCCAGGGGCCAAATGACAGGTCACGCTAAAGACACTGAAGTTTTCCTTAGGTGTCACTGAGATGGCCTCCCCTGTTTCCTGGCCTATTTTCCAGAGTTGGTTTCTTGCATAATTGATAGAGATAGAAGGGAGTAAACCACCTTGTCTGCTGACAGCCTGAGAAGTCATTTGCAAGGGCAAGTAGGTTAGGTGCTTTGAGGACAAGGTTCTTAGGGCCAAGGCAGCTCCATCCATCGGAGCATTGAAGCCCCTCCCATCAAGAGCTGCTTTATTCCAAGGAATTCCCCAGGACCGTGTGGGAAGACAGCCCCAGCTGACACCATAGGGCACCCTCAAGACCTTCCTGTTGAGCTTCTGCTAGTCTTGATACAAAAAAACAAAATCATTAGGAATGATTCCCTCATTCCAGCATAACCTTCTCTGGGGAGATTCCAGCCCCTAAATTACCAATCCAAGGATGAGAAGCATCTGTAACCCCTGCTCCTTAGACAAAAGGGCCTTGAGGAGCCACTTGGGAGGAGACTGACACTTAAGAGAGAGAGAGAGAGATGGTTGAATCAGGCTCCATCCTCAACTATGGACCCAGAAGGGCCTGTGAAGGTTCAACAACAAACATGCTGCTGTTCACAAGCCAGGAGCTGTGGCTGGCCACCAGAGAATTCCTGCCAGGAATGGAATCTGGTCAACCATTCCCAGATCGGAGGAACTAGAGGCCTTGGACACTAGCACCATCGTCTCTAATGTGGGAAGGTCTGTTGGCCATTCAGCCTGGAGGACAGGCTGGGGAAAGCCTAGCACTCTCATGGTTTGTGAGGAGTCCCTGGCCCACCTCCATGACACCGCACTTCCAAAGAGCCAGAGAACACCAGCAGGCCCAGCTGGTCTCTCCCCAGCTTCTTTTCCCAGCTTCTGGGGAGCAGCTCTGCCGCCGAACAGGGCTGGAGAGCTGCAATTATCCAGACAGGATAAGAGCTATTTTGGGAAGGAGCCGTTCTGCTGCCAAGGCTTTTGACTTTCTAAACTAAAACAAGATGCACAAAGAAAGGGGGTGAGGATGGGGGAGAAAAGGGAAGAATTTTCTCAGTCAAAACCGTCATATCCGGAATGAGGGAAAACACTAACCCCTTCCCAAAAGTAAGAGACTAGCTACGAAGATATCTCTAGCTTTGAGAAGGAGAGTGTAACCTGACCACCACCACCCCCCCACACACACACATCCCCTAATGACTCCCTCTCTCCTAAGTTCCTCCAAGAGCACATATTCAGTCTGTTGCGTTTATTTGGACATTTGAGCACAAACTATTTCATATGGTTGTTTAAATGTTTCCTGTCCATGTCTTATCTCCCCAACCAGATGGTAAGTTTCTCATGGCCAAAGAATGTGTGTGCTCTGAGGCTTCAATGCTCTCTCCAGTAGTGCCTAGCACTCTGCTAGGCATCTGAATGAAGTTGTTTATGAAAGGAAGGGAGAGAGGGAGGAAGGAAGGACGAGCAAAAGGAAAGAAGGAGAGAAGGATTTACTGTCTCTCATGGAGGTGATCTCTAAATGTAGTTGTTCCCACCCACAGTTGAGCTCAGGGCATGGGGCTGAATAAGAAGCCATGGCAGAGGGAGTGGCAGCCACATTTTTGGCACCTCCCCTTCAGCTGTTCCATCATCTGAGCTCAGGCTGTCCTGCTCCACCTCCTTTATTTGTTTTCTATCTGTAATTAACTGTCCATCCTGGGCTAACCTATGGATGGGACCCATTAAAAGCCATGCTAGGCTCTAGGTAAGGGAGAGATAGGGTGAGAGAAAGAATGGAGGCAGGAAGAGCTCAGACTATCTTATCAAACATGGGCCAAGAAGAACTAAAGTAGTTATAGGAATAATGCACTCTGAAATCAGGACATTCTTTGCCAAATTCAGGACACAGGGCTGCTGAGAGCAGAGTTTACCTTGTGCCTTTCCAAGTTGAGGACTCAAATAGTGTGTAACCCAGAAAAGTGTTCCCTTTCTGGATTGCCCTAGGCTGAAGAGGGGAGAGCCAAGTGGGGGCTGATCCAATGTATGGTTTCCCAGACAGCTTTTAGATCACCTTTGTGCAAATCTCCTTCTGGGGAGATGCAGCTCCCCCCCCCCCCCCCCGCCGCCAAGTGCACAGCATGGCAAGTAGAACACAGGCTAGATTTCAGCCCCCACTTGCCCTCTCTGCTAGGTACCTTTGTGCAGTGAACAACTTGCCCAACCATAGGGAGAGTTCTGTCTGTCTCCCTCCATTCCCGCTTCCATGAGAGGTTAAGAGAGGGACTTGGATAAGGGGGAGCATGGGAAGACTGAAAGTAACTTCCCAGGGGTGTTCTTACCTCCTCATCTGTCATAATGGAGAAGTAGAAGTCAGGCATTCCCAAGGGACAGCAAATGGAATTCAGAGAGTACCAACAGGAAGGGAAAAAGAGAATTTTACTAAAGATCTCCAGTGGACTTTGGCATAACCTGGCCCAACATCCTTTCTAGTGAAAGTGGCCCAAATAGCAACAGCTAGTAAATTTACAGCAGTAAATACTGAGGACTCACTGTTACCAGGCACCTTGCTAAGTGCTGTACATGTAGTAGCTTGGTTAGTCCTCTTATAAACCCTAGAGGTAGCCATTGTTCCCACTGACAGTTGGGGCAACTAACAATTGGAAAAATAAAATAACTTAACCAAGGTCACAGTGAAAAAATACTAGACACAGGACTCAAACCTAATACTATAACTCCAGAGTCCACACTACTAAACCTCAGCTTTATAGAGCTTTGCTCTCTCTGAGGGGCAGGGACGCCTTTCTCTGCTCTTTGCTGCCAATTACTTTGATAGCTCATGCGGTTGGGACTGGATTGCATTCACAGGACTCTCTCCTCCCTAGGGACTTCCTCATCCAGAGCCCTGGACTCCCTCATGCTCACAGGAATAAAGCATATCTTGGGCCACAACATTCAAGGCAGGAACTCTTTGTTACTCATATTCACTATATGAGGGTTGGTCCCCTCTCTCTCCACCAGAGAGGTCAAGAGTACAAAGGGGGGGGGGAGGGTGTCACGAGGCCCTGGGGATACTTAAGGATTCTAGAGTTGGCTACAGGACCCACTGATGGCCTCAAGACAGAGGCCTGGACATCCCTGGAGATTGTGCCTGGGAAGCAGCCAATAAATACCTCCCAAGTCGGGGCAAGGGGGCTTGAGGAGAGTTCTGACACAAGACCCAAGAGGAGACCCATCAACCTACATTAGGGCGGGGTAAACCCTGAGTAAGACTGTGAAACGGGTAGTTTGTCTTGGTGACTTTTTTTTTTTGGGGGGGGGGAAGGAGGGGGTTAAAAATCACATGAGAGGTAAGACTAGCTAAACTGAAAGGCATAGGCTTAAATTGTTCTCCATTTCAGAAATGACTACTTCCCATTGAAAGGAGGCTCTTGAAAATGAAAAAGGTTCCAAGTCCCAAAGGAATGACTCTAATAGTGGAATTATAGTCAACCCTCTAGTATGTGTGGTGCTAATAGACCTAGCTCTGTAGATACATAGCGGTCATCCTTCCACCTGTCCTCCTGCCTCCCAAACCCTGACAACGGACCCACAGGAGGGAAAAGCACAGACCTTTTAGCCACCAGATGACACGATTATACATTTCCTCAGACACATCTGAAAGTAACAGAAATTGTTGCTCTTTTTTACTGTGGGATGTATACCTCTCTCCCCACTACTTAACATTTCCCTTTTAGGCTCTACATTTCTCCATCCAAAGGTGCCCTCAGCCCTTGATCCTCTCCAAGAAGCCCCTGCAGTCTAGGACTAAATCCTGCCCCACCCTTTTCTCCACCCTCTGTGCCACTGTTAATGCCTTTCCCCTCTTGGAAGTCTAGGTCCTAGCGTATCTGTGCTTCACCTTCTCCACTTTGTTGTCAGAATATTTACCTGAGAACCTTATTTTCTTTACTAGCCCTAACCAGCCCTAGTCCCAACTCAGTTCTTTATCTCCATTCTTGGGAAGCGCTTCCTACCCTGAAAACCACTCTCTATTACCTTCCATTGAAAGGTTAAGCAGCTTTGCCTGGAAGAATCAATGCCTGATGCCTGCCCAAGCATCGTCATTGATGTCATTAGCTTGGAGCTCAAAAAAGCTGGCAAGGAAGGAAAGGGGCAGGCCCAGAATGAAGAAGGGGACTGACTTTCCTACCCACCCCAATGTCCCACCTCACTAAATTGGGGCTGCACCTGGGCAGTCTGCTTCTTCACATACCCAAGAAGAAAGCACTAAACCTTTGAGTGGGTTGTTTGGAGGTCTGCTTGAGGGCTTGTGGCATTTCCCTCAATGGTGCCTGGTTTGGAGACTCCTTTGGTGGTGATAGTGGTGGTGGTGTTGCTGATGGTGGTGGTGATGGACTTGCCTTCTCTCTCTGGAACATCATTTCCTCACAGAAAGGACTTGAGTCCATTTCAAAAAAGGACAATAAAGGGTCTGGGGGAAGAGGGGACTTAGACTCAAAATCAGGTGTTGTCGGCCGGCTTTGGGATGTTTCAGCTTCAGGATTGAGTAAGGCCCACCATGAACAGTCAGGTCCATACCTAGGTAAGGACCGAGGGGGTAAGGGCCGAGGGGACAGTTCCAGTTCTGCATGGACCGAGGGCTTTGGGGAGGGTTCTGGATACCTGAGTGCAGGTCCTGGGGACATGCAGACACTTTCTGAGGGTCTTTGGGTGTGCTGCTTATAGCTGGGCTCTGGAGTGACAAACATAGATTTGTCGGGGTTCTCAGACACTGCTCGAGATGTCACACGGGGAGCTGAGTATAACTGTTCCGCTGAGGAGATGGTGACCCTGCGGCTGACCTCGCCATCTCCTCTAGTTGAGGACCTCAGGTTGGACTCTACTTCTGATGATATTAAGTTCTTTGGGGAGGTCTTGGTGTCAGTGTAGACAGACTGCTTAGGGATAGTCTCAGGATCTGAACGCCTAGAAACTCGGTGTCCACCACTCAAATCCTTTAGGATAGAGAGTCTGACGGATGATTCCAAGTTCATATTCCTATGCAAAGTCTTGGGTTCTGTGTAAATTGGGCTGGGATGACTCATTTCACACTCTTGGCCAGGGATCTTTCTTTGGGCTGTCCGAGAGTCTGCATTGACTTGGCCACTGCTATGTTCTGGGCTAGAGGGTCTTCTTGGAGATCTGATCTCAGTAGCAGTCAAACCCTTTTGGATGGGTTCAGTTTGGACTGCTTCATCCTTTGGGTAAACCAAAGTCCTACGGGGAACTCTGACCCCTTGTGGGTACTGGACCTTGGAGGGTGGGTCTTCTTGCAAGATTTGTAAGTTATCCTTCTGGTCTACAAAACTCAACCGGCGAGAGGATTTGGCATCAGGGGTTAATGAGTAGCGATTACTGATGTCACGCCCTGGCTTGCTCTCACCCCCTCTTCGTGCTGATTCCTCTCTGGATGGGCTAACATTCCGTTGCATCTGGACAGCATGGGAAGCTGATGTTTGAGTTTGCTGGATCTTTCGATGAATAGAGGGATGGCGGTATGATTCTGATTTTGATCGGGCCTCACTTCCTCGAGGGATGGGTGTTCCACTGGGCCCTGACTGGGGGGAGATAGAACGTGGATAGTCTGATGCTGAATGGAAAGAGGGGAGATGCCCAGCTTCTGATCTTCGATGGGGCAAAGGACTTAGGGGGGCTGCAGCGGTTCGTGAGCTCGAGGCAATAATATATCCTTGTCCCCGCTGAGGGGTTGTGTTAGTAACCTCAGACCCTTTCTGTGCTGAAACTGCTACCTTGGACCCAGTTTTATTTGTCTTGACCATCTGATAGACTGAGCTCCTCTGGGTAGATTCCATATTTTACTGGCTGGCTTGTATTGAGGATCCTAATGAAGTCTGAATGTTTACCCTTGGTTTTGAAAGCTGCTGCTCTTGTACCCACAAAAGTGGCTGTTATTCTAAGAGTGTCTCATATAGTCCCCTTAGCTACCTGCCTGGTGATGTCATAAAGGAAGGAGCTTCCTACTAAACATCCTAGCATACTGCCACAGTTCTTCAGAGAATCTCAAGCAGTAACTGCAAGGAAACTGCGACTTGTCTTTGGAGTTGACACCACCAGATCTTTGGTCAAGTCAGGGAAGGCTCCAGACTCTCCGTTACTCTCCACAGATTCTAGGAATTCCCAGACTCATCTAGAGAAGGAATCAGTCTGAATATCCTGCTAAGGCAAGGCTACTCAACTCAATCACTCTGTGTTAGTACCAATTTTAATAAGATGCAAGTACAAAGTTGTCCCCAATTTAGTTGTATAGAAGTAAAGAAATAGAGCTCCATACTTTTCCAGGTATCAGAAGTGGTTTGGTTGACCCTGGGGTAAAAATCCAGATTTCTCAAATCATAAAGTCTCACATTCTTGGCCTAGGAGTGAGTATAGGATTGTAGGAAAGATTTGGAATTAGTCATTGGTTTCAATCGTAAATGACTGTGCACCTTAGACAAGTTATTTGACTTGTCTGGGCCTTGGTTTCTTCATCTGGAAACCAACATCTGGTAGGTAAGTGTCACTCAAAAAATGTGAGTGTCTTTTCTCACAATCCTCTCCCTCAGTTCTCCTAATTAGCTGGACTTTGGTTCTTTCTTGATTTGAAAAGTGCCTTTGAATCTTGGATACCATTTGGGATGAGAGACACTGTCATCTTTCTTTCCCTTTCACATGCTATTCTCTACCATATCCACATTCCACTATTGACTCTGAAGGGTCTTCATGGTTACAGGACAGTCAGATTCATTGTTTCTGGATCTTTAAAATCAGCTTTGATTAAAGACAAAGTTGAAACAAAAACCAACACGTTCTTAGGTAACAGGAATCTCAATAGGCCAAGAAACCTTGAGCTACTGACACGTCTTTAGAATATAAAACATTTGGCTAACCATTATATCTTGTTTTACAGAAAAGGATAAAAGTAGAATACAAGTCAGATATCTTGAAGACACTAAGGGTAAGCCAGGTTGAAATGAAGATGGTTCCTGTTTATACTTATTTGATATCTTGTTATAAAATTGAGACTGGCTGACTTAAAAAAGCTTTCCTAGGAGATTCTCCTTTCAATGCGGTGACTTGTTGATTTATAACCTTTAACCACGATGCTATAATGCTTATTTGTTTGTCTGGGAAGATTATATTTCTCTTTATAAATTTATTGAGTGAGTTTTAATTTCTCCATCAACATGTAACGTTAAGTCTGCTATCACTTTTTTGTTCTTATTAAAATCATCTCAGTACTGGTTTGAATAATTGTTTATATTCTCTTAATATTGGGGAAAATATTTTTTTCAGTGTTCAATTTCAGTACAAGTAAACACAAAAGGGTGATTCCTGCAAAAATGGGCAAAACAAAAAACAGAATCTTGATATTTTCCTCATCATGAATAATCTAACTTGTATTAATCCATGCTTGAGTTACAAGTGGGTTCTTTCAGGGTAATCACACTCTCACTTCTCCTGCTCTTCCTACTGGTAGGGGTATGATGAAGATAAAATGTGATGAGATGTAAAAGCTATATTAAACTGTTTTATTTTGAATGGAAAGCATACAGCAAAGGACAGGATTGCCAGGAATTGCCACTTGGTTGATGGGATTTGTGGTAGCCAGTCTCCAAGATGGCCCCCAGTGATTCTCATCTGCTAGTATTCATGCCTTTGTGTAGGCCTCTCTCATTCTGAATCAGGGCTTGCCCTCTGTGACCAACAGTTTATAGCAGAAATGATGGTTTAGGACTTCTGAAGCTGATCATAATGGCACTGCACCTTTTGCCTTGGTGTAGGCAAAATCTCTTGGATTGCTCACTCTGGGGAAAACCAGTTGCCATGTGGTGAGGAAACTCAATGGGAGACCCAGGTGGAAAGAAACTGAGGTCCCTAGTCAATAGCCAAGACAAAATTGCCAGTCATATGAGTGAGTCAACTAGTAAATGCATTAAACTGCAACGTCAGGAGAAACCCTGCGCCACAACTGCCCACCTGAGTCACTTCCAAATTCCTGATATATAAAAACTGTTAAAGATAAATGGTTATTGCTATTTTAAGTCACTAAGTTTTGGAGGTAATTTCTTATGAAGTAATAGATTATGTAAATCAATTTCTCTAGTGTCAACTGTCATTAACCAAGCACAGAGACCAATATATAAACCAGAATAACAACCCACTAATATACTTTGAGAAACACACTATTGAACTGATTGGAAGCCAGGTCATTCTTTCCCTATAGACACACCAACTTCAAGAGGAAGAAAAGTTGCTTGGTGAACATGAAACTGGATCAAGAAGTCAGTATGATATTCCACAAGAGGGCAATACCTGTCACAGAGCACTAGGCATACCTAGTGCACTCCCCATCCACTCATCCATACAGCTTTAGCTGAGCATCCATCCCCATGTCTGGCACCTAAAACTTCCTTTTCTTATGCTTTACACTAACCATTCCTTTCTATTAAGCAGTTTTCCTTCAAATGAGTTCTAATAAAATTGACTAAGTTTATAGTTACTTAACTATGACATTATAGTTCTGCCTCCCACTGATTTAAGTATTCCTAAACCTTCTATTCTCCAAACAGAAAACAGCTAAAAGAATTATGAAAAGTTGAAAGGACTATTTTACTACTTTAATAAGCATCTTTCCAGATATCTATGCATTTATCAAATGTAGACATTTATGTATAAATTTTCATGGGGTCATATTATACCTACTAGCATGAGTCCATAATATGTCCTGGACACCTTTCTACTTAGTCCACTTATGCTTTTCCATAATTAAAAAAATTATTGTGGTAAAACACACATAACATTTACCATCTTAACTATTCTGAAGTGTACAGTTCAGTGGTATTAAATACATTTACATTGTTATGCAACCATCATCACCATCCATCCCCATAACTCTTCTCATCTTGTAAATTTACTGTTCTAGCCATTTTTAAATGCACAATGCATTGGCATTAAGTACATTAACAATGTTGTGCAGTCATCACCACTCACTATCCATTTCAAGAACTTTCTCAGCATCCCAAATAAAAACTCCATACCTATTAAACAGTAACTCCCAATGCCCCCTTACCCCAGCCTTGACAACCACTATACTTTCTGTCCTGATGATTTGGACTACTGTAAGTAACTCATGTAAGTGGAATCATACATTATTTTCTTTTTGTGATTGGCTTCTTTCACTTAGCATAATGTCCTCAAGGTTCATCTATGTTGTAGCATATTGCAGAATTTCTTTCCCTTTTTTAAAGTTCAACAATATTCCATCATATTTACCACAGTTTGTTTATCCCTTCATCTATTTATGGACACTGATGTTTCCACATTTGAGCTATAATGCTGCTATGAACATTGGTGCAGAACTATCTGTTGGAGACTCTACTCACAAGTGGAATATATTGCTGGGTCATATGATAAATCTATTTTTAATTTGTTGAGGAACCACCATACTGCTTTCCATAATGACTGTGCCATCTTACATTCACACCAACAGTGCACAGAGGTTCTAATTTAAAAACATTCTTGCCAACACTTGTTTTGTATTTTTCATAGTAACCATCTTAAAGAATGTGAGGTGGTATTGCATGGTAGTTTTGATTTGCATTTCCCTAATAATTAGTCATGTTGAACATCTTTTCATGTGCTTATTTTGACCATTCATATAACTTCTTTGGAAAAATGTCTATTCAAGTCCTGTGCCCAATCTTGAATTGTTTTTTGTTGTTGAAGTTAGGAGTTCTCTGTATATTCTGGCTATTAATCCCTTATCAGATATATGATTTGCAAGTTATTTCTCTCATTCTAGGGGTTTGCTTTTTTACTCTGTGGATAGTGAAGTTTTAAATTTTCATGAAGTTCAATATATCTATTTTTTTTATTTTGTTGCCTGTACCTTTGATGTCATGTCCAAGAAATCATTGCCAAATCCAATACTGTTAAGCTTTTGTCCTATGTTTTCTTCTAAGAGTTTTATTGTTTTTGGCCTTAGATTTAGGTATTTGATCAATTTTGAATTAATTTTTGTATACGGTGTTAGATAAATGTGAGGTAAGAATTTCACTCTTTTGCATGTGGATATCCAGTTTTCCCAGCACCATTTGTTGAAGAGACTGTCCTTTCCCCATGGTCTTGGCATCCTTGTCAGAAATCATTTGAACACATTTGCAAAGTTTTATGTCTAGGCTCTCTATTCTATTCCATGGATCTATATGTCTATATGCCAATACCACATTATGTTGGTTAGTGTAGCTTTGTAAGTTTTGAAATCAGGAAGTGTGAGCCCTTCAATTCTGTTGTTCTTTTGAAAAATTGCTTTGGTTATTTGGAGATTTCATATGAATTTTAGGATGGGTTTTTCTATTTCTGCAAAGAACATCATTGGGGTTTTGATAGGTATTGCATGGAATCTATAAATGGCTCTGGGTAGTATTGACATTTTAACAATATAGTGTCTTCCATTACATGAACATAGGATGTGCTCCCATTTATCTATGTCTTCTTTAATTTCTTTCAGCACTGTTTTGTAGTTTTCATAGTACAAGTGTTTCACCTCCCTGGTTAATTCTTAAGTATTTTATTCTTTTTGATGCTACTGTAAATGGAATTGTTTTTGTAATTTCCCTTTCACATTCTTCCTTGTTCATGTATGGAAATGCAATGGAATCTTGTGTGTTGCCTTTGTATCCTGCCACTTTGCTGAATTCATTTATTAGTTCCAACAGTTTTCTTGGTTATGTCTTTTTTTTTTAATTTTTTTAATGTTTATTTATTTTTGAGAGAGAGAGAGAGAGACAGAGACAGAGACAGAGCATGAGTGGGGGAAGGGCAGAGAGAGAGGGAGACACAGAATCTGAAGCAGGCTCCAGGCTCTGAGCCATCAGCCCAGAGCCCGACGCGGGGCTCGAACTCACAGACCGTGAGATCGTGACCTGAGCTGAAGTCGGACGCTTAACCGACTGAGCCACCCAGGCGCCCCTCTTGGTTATGTCTTTAGAGTTTTCTACATATAAGTTCATATCATCTGCAAACAGAGATTACTATTTGAGATTACTATTACTATTTGAGATTACTATTTCCTTTCCAATTAGGATACCTTTTATTTATTTTTCTTGCCTAAATGCTCTGGCCAGAACTTCTACTACTATGTTAAATAGAAGTGGTGAAAGCAGGCATCCTTCTCTAGTGTCTGATCTTAGAGGAAAACCTTTCAGTCTTTCCATACCATTGAGTATGATGTTTGCCAGGGGCTTTTCACATGTGGCTTTAATCATATTGAGAGAGTTTCCTTCTACTCCCAGTTTGTTGAGTGTTTGTCATGAAAAGGTGTTGATTTTGTCAAATGCTTTTTCTGCATCAAGTTGAAATGATGAGGCTTTTCCCCCTCTTTATTCTATTGATGTGGCATATCACATATTACATTGTTGCATAACAGTACATATTATGATTTTCATGTATTGAGCTATACTTGCATTCCAGGAATAAATCTCATTTGATCGTAGTGTATAATCTTTTCAATATGCTTAATTTTGTTTGCTGCTGTTGAGGATTTTTGCATCAATGTTCCTAAGGGATCTGATCTGTAGTTTTCTTGCGAGTGTCTTTGTCTAGCTTTGGTATGAGGGTAATGCTGGCCTCAGAATGATTTAGAAAGTGTCTTCTCTTCAATTTTTTGGAAAAGTTTGAGAAGGATTGGTATTAGTCCCTAAGATGTTTGGTAGAATTCATCAGTGAAGCCATCAAGTGCAGGGCTTTTCTTTATTGGGAGGATTTTGATTACTGATTCAATCTCCTTACTAGTTATAGGTCTATTCAGATTTTCTCTTCATGATTTAGTCTTGCAGGTTTTGTGTTTCTAGGAAATTGTCCATTTCATCTGTTATCCAATTTGTTGGCATACAATTGTTCATAGTACTCCCGTATAATCATTTTTATTTCTGTAGAATAAGTAGTAATGTCCCCACTTTAATTTATGATTTTGGTAATTTGAGTCTTCCCTTTTCTTAGTCTATCTAGCTAAAGTTTGTCAATTTTGTCGATCTTTTTGAAGAATTAGCCTTTGGTTTCATTTCTCTATTGTTTTTCTATCTCTGCTCTAATCTCTATTATACCTTCCTTCTGCTAGTTTGGATTTAGTTTGTTCTTTTTCTAGTTCCTTAAGTTGTAAAGTTACATTGTTGATTTCAGATTTTTTTTTTAATGTATTTATAACTTATAAGTTTCCCTCTTAGCACAGTTTTTGCTGCATCCCATAAGTTTTGATGTTACTTTTGTTTTCCTGCATCTCAAAGTATTTTCTAATTTCCTTGTAATTTCTTTTATCCATTGGTCATTTTAAAAGTGTTAACCTCCACAATTTTATGAATTTTCCACATTTCCTTCCTTTTGTTATTAATTTATAATTTCATCCTGTTGTGGTCAGAGAAGATACTTTATCATATCTATCTTTTAACATCTGTTGAGACTTAAGTGGCCTACAATATGGCCTATCCTAAAACATGTCCCATGTGTGCTTGAGAAGAATGTGTATTTTTTTGTTGTTGGCTAGCGTGTTCTATATATATCTGTAAGATCTAGTTGGTTTGTTAACTCCTCTGTTTCCTTACTTATCTTCTGTCTGGTTGTTCTATCCATTATTGTGAGTTTTTGAAGTCTCCAATTATTGTTACAGAATCGTCTATTCTCTCCCTTCAATTCCATCAGTTTTGCTTCATATATTTTGGTGGTCTGTCATTAGGTATATAAATATAACTGTAATATATTCTTTCCCTATTGAACCTTTTGTATATAATGTCCTGGTCTCTTGTAACCTTTTTTGATTTAAAGTTTACTTTGTCTGATATTAGTATAGCCACCCCTGCTCTTCTGTTTACTATTTGCATGGAATATCTTTTTGATCTTTTCACTTTCAATCTATTTATGGCTTTGAATGTCTCTTATAGATAGCATATAGTTAGATTATGTCTTTTTATCCATTTCCAATCTCTGTCTTTTGATTGGAGAGTTTGATTCATTTATGTTTAAAAAATTTTTTAGTGTTATTTTTGAGAGAGAGAGTGAGTGGGGGAGGGGCAGAGAGAGAGGGAGACACAGAATCTGAAACAGGTTCCAGGCTCGGAGCTGTCAGCACAGAGCCTGATGTGGGGCTGGAACTCATGAACCGCAAGATCATGACCTGAGCCAAAGTTGGGACGCTTAACCGACTGAACCACCCAGGCGCCCCTGATTCATTTATGTTTAAACTAATTACTGATGAGATCGTCTGTCATTACGCTATTTGTTTTTTGTCCCACATTTCTTGCATTACTGTCTCCTTTTGTATTTAGTTGATTTTCTGTAGTGAAATGTTTAAATTATTTTCTCTTTTCCTTTTGTGTATATTCCATAGCTATTTTCTTTGTGGTGACCATGAAGATTACATTTTGCATCCTAAATGTGTAACACTCTAATTTGAGTTTATACCAGCTTAACTTCAATAACAATAAAAAACTCTCTTCCTTTACAGCTTCATCCTACCCCTATTAATTGTTGATGTGACAGAGTTATATTCTTGTGTATAGTGTGCCCCTAAATATAAACTAATGATTCTTTTATATACAGAAACTCTGAAAGACAGAAGACAGTAGGCCAATATATTCAAAGTGCTAAAAATAAAAAATAAAAACCCTTGTCAACCAAGAATCCTATATCCAGAAAAGCTGTCCTTCAAATGTGAGGGGTAAATTAAGACATTCCCAGAAAAACTAAAGCTGAGGGAGTTTGTAAGCACTAGATCTACCCTACAAGAAATGTTCAAGAAATGCTTCAAGTTGAAATAAAAGGACACTTCATAGTAACTCAAAGCCATATGGAGAAATAAAAGATCTCAATAAAGGTAAGTACATGGGCAATTATAAAAACCAGTATTAGTTTTTATACTAATTTTGGTTACAACCATTACAATGGTTTGTAACTGCACTTTTTGTTTTCTCCATGATTTAGGAGATCAATACATTTAAAGCAAGAAAACAGCAATAATTAGTATAAAAGTTAGTGTTACTGTAACTTTGATTTATAACTCCAAATCCTGGTTTATTTTTTACATAATTTAAGAGAGTAATGCATTAAAAATATTATTAGCTTTTATTTTTGGCCACACTTTACATAAAGATGTAATTTCATGACAACAACTGAAAGGGGTGGAGATGGAACTAAAGGATCAGGTTTCCATTCTGATGTCAATACCATATTCTGTTAATTATTGCAGCCTTATGCTATGCTTTCACATCTGGTAGGACACATCCCTCCTCCTTACTCTATTTTTTCAATATTATTTCCAAATATCTGTTAAGTCACACATTTATAGAAGGTCCTTTAATTTTACTCCACTATACAATTAATCATATTCAGTGGGACACTGGATTTTTACTTATATAACTCCCAGAGGACCAACTTATTTCTAAGTTCTTGGGAGGCACATCTCTAAAATCCAATTCTTTTTTTTTTTTTTTAAGTTTATTTATTTAAGTAATCTCTACACCAAACATAGGGCTTGAACATAGGGCATGAGATTAAGTTACATGCTCCTCTGAGTGAGGCAGCCAGGCACAACTAAAACACCCTTCTAATAGCAACCTATAAAACAGTACTATTAGCATCCAGAAAAGGGCCAAAAGCTACGTATTTGAAAACAATAACAACAACAACAACAACAACAGCAACTAAAATCTAATCTGGAAATTTCTAATAATCAAATTTTCCAAGGGGAAAATTCCATTCAATAGTGAGCCAACAATAATTTATTAGCCATCTACTATGTGTCTAGAACCGTTTATGTATTTATTATGTTTCCACATATTGAGGAAAAGTGAAGGACTCCGTATACTCCAAAAACTCAGCACCAAACCCACCGGACAGATGTGAGGATGGGGACTAAGTTCATAAAGGATATATCACCATCAGTTTTAACTTAAATTTGCTCTTGGTTCACTTCCAACAGTGCGCAGGGCACTCTTGAACTACAGCCTCAGGGAAAGCTACTCTGTTTTACTGTGAAGTATACAAACATGTTTGCTCCAGTATGGTCTTGAGCAGATCATGGAACCCTGGCACCTAACAGTTACTCCATAACCAATAAACATTATCTACCAACATTATTATTGTTAATGTTGGCCAATATTAGTGATTATAAACCACATCAGTGAGAGTTTATGTAGGACTTGTAGCCTTTATGAATACTAATAGATAATGCTGTAATATCACAACTCACTATTTAACATGCTATGTCTATCACTCCATACATTTTTTTTCCTGTGGGTCCTGGACACAAAGTCCTTACATTTTTATGTATGTTGGTTTTGTTGCACCAATTAAACGTTTTTGAGAGGAAGGACTATGTATTACAAGTCTCCGTATCCCCCCAAGTTTCTTATACACAGTATTATTTGTAAAGTAATTTGCTTTGGTTTTGCTCTGGTTACAATGGCAAGCAAATGTTTCCTTGTTTCAAAGTAGTCAAATAGATTTGTACCTTCCTATTTTATTTGTGCAGGGTAGAATTCTGGGATGCTAATAAAAACTGTATGATACGACCATCCTCAACAGGAACTATCCAGTTTTCACAAACAAAAGACCTATCATTCACTTGCTAAGAATAAAATGTTAGCTGGTAGCTGGCTAGTACTGCACAACAGCACATAACTTCTAAGAAAAGGTTTTTATTCACATGTAAAAGCTCCAAACTTGAGGCAGATGAAGGTATATCAATCCTCTAAATACCATGCCAGACACATGTATGCATCTGCCCAGGAGTCACTAGAGGCTAAATTAGAGAACACGTGATCTTCATCTTCCCACAATTTCACTCCTCTACGACACAAATGATGTGAGGTATACAATCCAAAATACTCAGAAATGATGTTTATTCACTTTAAAGGGTTCAAAATATCTTGGACTTTTACTCCAACCTGTACTTTCATCATGTAAGTAAATTCTAGCTGGAATGGGAATATGGCAATCCTGGCCAAGAGGAGGGCATTATTTCTGTTCTAAAATATGGATGACTGGTGCCGGCTTATATGAGAGGTGGTAGCAGTCGTTGCTTATCTGTCAAACTTTATAACAGATATTGAAGCCTCTTTGGGTGGCAGTTCCTCTCCCAATAACTAAAACACAGAAATACCTTACACAGCTAAAACCTAAATGGTATTAAAAGTAAACATTTTATTATATAACAGGAATTAAAGTTTTCAAAAATCTGTACCAACAAAACCAAAACCAAAGCCATTCTGGGAACAATGAGAAAATTTTACAATAAAAGCTACCTTTCACTTTTCAGAAATCTGAACTGAAAACAGATGGTTAACTGCGGTGCAGACAGGGCCAGCCATTCTGTCTATTGTGGCAGCTGAACAAAGTGTGAGCTACAGAATCACTGCCCTGATGGTGACTGAAGCAGATGAGGAGAGACGGGAGCTCACAAGCAGGATGCTCAAACTCAGGCCAGGAGTTCATGTACGATCCAACTCCCATCAGTCTGACAAGTCACTCTGATCCAGCACGATTATCCTGTGTATTTTTTAAACACACACACAAAAAGAGTTTCAAGTGAGTATGTTTTTAAAGACACAAACAACAGTTTCCTTCTATTCAACTGAGTTCAAGGGAAGGGATTTTGATCTTTATAGTCAAGGGGGATAATCAATTAGTATGTCATGGGAACGTACAATGACTACAAATCAATTGATAGCATCATCCTGTCCTCCCTCTGTCCAAAACTGTTCTTGTGCTGACTCTACTGATGACTTAATCAAATCTGGCATTAATTTCACCTTGTATTTTAATTAGCTGTAAATATTAACACATAAAAAACTGAGCAACTTTGAATTAATTATCAAACAACTTTATCAATAACTTTAACATTAATGTTTATTTACATGCTGATAAATGTTTAAAGCCTGTTCATGTGGTCTATAGACAGTGAACTTGGACCTACAAACATATGCCAACTCATTACCTGGATGGTTCAGACCAACCCAGTCGCTTCCAAAAACAGGGTTTTAGTTCCTCTTGATGAAATATAGAAAGAAGAAAACACAACCAGGTTACTTTCTGGGTCTAAAGGTGCCAGTATCCAGAAATTGCTTTAGTGCTCTCTCTCAAGTTTAGGGTGGACTGTTTTACCGGTAATAGTTGTTTTCTGCTAGAGACAGAATCTTTCCAAAAATAGTTAATGGGCTTCCCCACCTAACATTCTGCAGCTCCCTGTCACAGCAATGGATACTAATGATGTTAATTCACAAAGTCTCTGCATTATGTTCTCAGTGAATTCGTGTTGAATTCATGTAGCTAAATGCTTACACACTCTGGGTCCTGTGCCAGTCCAGGGTCCCAGAGGAAAAAGAATACACTCTCAGGCCCTTTAATGAAGTGACTACTTACATAGGTATAGTCAGAGTTAAGGGAGCAAACAAAGGATGGCAAGGCACCCAGTGACTAGCAGCAGTGGGAAGCCATTATCAATGCTAAGTCAAAAGGGACTAGGGTGGAGCTAGGGCAGAACAGTTACTGGAACCCAGTGAGAGCTGGAACTGAGGACAGGCTGCCTTACAGAAGCTGTGCTGGTGAAGGGACACCACTTCTATCCAGAGATAAGGTGCTGAAGTAGGCAGGTAGGGGAAGTAATACCCAACCACTCCTCTGCCCTCTTCCCACTGGCCAACAGGAAGCCTGCTGGCCAGAAAGCCCTGGAGATAGTTCACAAAGCACAAAATAGGGCAGAGAAAGGAGGATGAGAATGAATTGGCGAAGGAATGAAAGGGATACCAGGTGTTCTGAAAAAATCAGTATCTCTAACTTCTTAAGTAGGAGGAACTTAAATATAGGAGGGTGTCATTTGTGAATGGTGCCTAAAGCTCTATCAAAATAGTTTTGAAATTAAGATCAATTTACACCTTTCACATTACTTGTAGATTCCACTTAAATTCCACAGTTTATAATTCCTTCTCAGATTCTGCAGCCTCTGTGTGAGCTAAATTTAGAACTCTTTTGAAGACATTAGACAATTAGAAGCAAAACATCTTTCTAGACAATGTGCAAGACAAGATGATGAGATTGGCCAAAGGCTTGCTTTAGAAATAAAATTGGATGTTACTGTTTTGTGATTAAGGTATAACTGGCAATTAACAGAAAACCTGGGCTGAACTACAGGAGGAAAGCATAGAAGGATTATGTATAGCATCTGGGAAATATTTCTAAATAACTCTGATGCTCATCATAGCCCAAGGACTCCAGGTTACATTATAAACAACCATTCATTCATACCTTCTTCAGAATTGCCTAAAAAGCTGTCTGATTTCCTTCTCTCTGACTTGAAGCTTTCTTCCCCTTTTCTCTTCTTTTCACCAACTTCTTGATCCTTGGTATTTGCCTCCCTTCAAAGACAATGATTTGGGGCATCAAACCATATGCACAATGGCCAGGGTAACAGGACTACTCCAAAGGAAACATAATAGCTATCACTAATGGCCAGGCATTGGCACATGTGCTATAATGTACAGTAAGCCATTTAATTCTTATCACAACTATATAGTTACCATTACCATTCCCAGCAAGTAATAAGGAAACTGAGGTACACAGAAGTTATATGCCTCAGGAGTCCTGGATCTGGGATCTGACCCAGGCAGTCTGATTCAGACTCTATCAACCTCTAGGCTATATTATCTACCTCCCTTCCCAACAAAAGCATTTCACTTATGTTGTAATTGGTGCCCTTTTTTGTAACCACCATTTATTTTATTACCTTACTTCATTTCCTGAAACTCTCAAGTATCTCTGATTGAAGTATCTAACAATTTAAGACCATATTTGCCAAACTAGTAAGCAGAAATCATCTCCCCTGCTCAAGTGTAAGCTCCTGAAGGGCAGAGACATCCCACTCCTCCGCTCCTGCAGCACAGCACTTGGTTGTCAGCACTCAACAGATGCTGGCTGAACCAATTTGACACTGTACAGGGATTTTTATTCTTTTTTCATTTATTAAATCTTCAAAACAAAATATGTAAAACAAGAGAGAAAATAAAGCCACCTAAAGCAAAAACGATTTTTTTTCCCTCCTAACCTCTAATAGAATCATAGGTTCTAGAATTGGAGGAAGCCTTCAGGTTCTCTTCCACCTCTGTCCAAATGCCCAGAACCAGAGTTGTCTAGCCTGTGCTTGAGTGGGAGGAGCTGTTGATAAACTGTAAAGGCACCTGCTTTTTCTATCAGATAGCAATAGCTATTAAAAAGCATGTGCTTTACTGGATAAAATCTCTAACTGCAGTTTCTAGTCACTAGCTCTGCCCTTTGGGGCAGAAGAGAGTAAGCTGACTCTCTCAACTTTACATTTCAGGTATTTGAGGGTAACTATCAAATATTCTCCACTCCACCTGCACTTCTCCAGCTGAGCCTCCCTAACTCCTTCAGCTATTCTCACATGATATGGTTTTCAGACCTCTGACTATTCGATGGCCACCCTCTTCTGTTTGTCAACATCGCTTTTAAAATACGGCACCCAGGGGCACCTGAGTGGCTCAGTCAATTAAGCATCTGACTCTTGATTTCGGCTCAGGTCATGATCTCACAGTTCGTGAGCTTGAGCACATCTGGCTCTGTGCTGACAGTGTGGAGCCTGGTTGAGATTCTCTTTCTGCCCTTCCCCTGCTCTTTCTCAAAATAGATACACTTTAAAAAAACAAGCCTATATCTTTAAAATAAAACAAACAAAAAATAAAATAAAACAAACAAAAAATAAAATAAAAAAATAAAATAAAATAAAATAAAATAAAATAAAATAAAATAAAATAAAATAAAATAAAGTAAAATAAAATAAGATAAAATATTGCACCCAGACTCTGCACTGACAGTGCGAAGCCTGCTTGGGATATTCTCTCTCTCTCTCTCTCTGCTCCTCTCCCTCACTCTCTCTCAAAATAAATAAATAAATAATTTTAAAAAGTAATAAAATATTGTGCCCAGAAAGTAACCCCACACTGTGTCCTACGAGTCCTCTCTTTAGCATGAGACATCACCTTGGCCTGGGCAAGACACTGTTGTTTGTTCAGCATTAATGCTGCATTGACCATTTTAGCAACTGCATCAATGAGGCTTCATGGAGTCACTATTTATGCCTTCTTCAAGAAAAATTTTTTGAATTCTTACCATGTCTCAAAATGGATGCTAAGTGCTGAACATATAAAAATAAAACGACATACTTCCTACCTTCAATAAAACCAGTGAGGAGGAGATTCCAGTCAAAAATTCTCCATTAGGTCAGATCCCTTGCATTCTACACATCTGAATGCTCACTTTCATCTTTTAGAAGCATTTAACATTTCCACTTGTCAAGACCATTTTGAATCCAGTCTATCACCTATCACATTAGTATTCATTCTTAGATTTGTGTTACCTAAAAATTTGATAAGCATGCCTTTTCTGATTTAATTCAAATGGCTGATGAAAATGTTGAAGGTGACAAGGCCAAGGTATAGCAATCTTAGAGGCCTCTCTGTATACTGATATCAATCTGCTAATCAGTATCTTGAGCACTGTGTGTGGAGGAAGAGGGGCAGACAGGAGTCAAGGCTGGCTTATCTACAAACACTCATTCTCCAAAGAGTCAAGGTATTTTTTTTTTTAAAGACTAAAATCTAGTCCTCCTTCTTGACAAAAAAGAAAATGACCCCCTGATGGAAAACAATAACCTTGTAGAGCCTCCGGGGAGATCCTGTAGCTCCGTGCTGTCCTCAGGTGGCTGTAGCCATCTTTCTAGGTCCTCATCAAGAGTAGAGTGAGCTCTGTCCAAGGACAAGTGAAGAGAACTGAGACAATTCTTATCCCATGACAAGGAGGTACAGTGTTTTAGAGTGGGAAAGGACCTTAAAACGTGTGTTTTCACTGTACAGATAAGAAAATGATAGCTAGGTGAGATTGTATTTACAGTTGCAGAGGTCACTTACATACAATTTAGATGCACACCAAAAACTTTCCTTAGCTTCTTAATAAAAAGCTTCAGCACCCATGAGAATAGCCACCTCCCAAAGTCCAATGCCAGACTCAGTCTCCATTCTAGGCCATTAAGTTAATTTCCACCCTGGGCTAGAACTGTACACTCATTCCTATAAGTTTTTTGAATGAAGAACTGCCTCTGAAGCTAAAGGATGCACAGTGTTTTCAGAAGGCCTGAAAAGTCCCACTCTGGGCATCTATCTATGTCCAGCACAGCCAGCCCTTTTGGAAAATAATAATAGTAGCTAACTTTTGATCACATGTAAAGTACTTAATACAACCAAGTTTAACTCAGACTTCTTGAGCTAATCTTCCTTGGCTTGAATAATGATGTAGATTTTTACTGAAGGTGTTTTGAGGAGATGAGAGGACTGGAGTTACATCATACATTATAGATAAAAAGATTTCTAAAACTTTTAAAATGTATTTCTCTTCCTCTCCCTTTGCCCTTGTCTTTTCTGTCTCCCCAGGACCTTCCTTGCAGGTCCCAGGGCTCATCTCCTCTTCCACCTCCCAAACTTTCCCTTCCAGGTCTCTTTCTTTTTCTTCCTCATAGAGAATAATTTAGCCTTTAAAGAGTGGGACAGGAACTAGATTCACTACCTAAAAGTTATTCGTAGCACTCTTCTTCCTTCCCTTCCTCTTCTATAGCAGCTGAAAAGCTAAAAACTCAATTTCTAGTCTCCCTTGTAAATGAGGGTGGTCATGCATCACATTTGGCCAGTGTAATATAAGTGGGCATCTGCTTTCCAGATAAAAAAAGGGGCAGAGTCAGAATATTCCTTTTCCCCACCCGCCTGGTGTGTAGATAGCAGCGATCCTGAAACCAGGAGGTGACAAGTCTGAAAATAAAAGCCAACATAGTAAGGTAGCAGAGCAGGAATATCCAAAGAGTCTAAGTCCCTGGTGGCATCACTGAGCTGCTACACCAGGCATGACCTGCCAACCTGTGGGACTGCCTCCTGTGTGAGACAAACTCATTTAAGCATGAAGGTAGAGTTATCCATCATTTGCAGTTGAAAGAATTCTGCAGGGCTACCCTAAGGATCCACAGGACCAGGATTAGGATAAGGCAAGTGTTGCAAGGACAAGTTCAGATCCTCTTTTTCTTCAACAAAATTTAGACACTTTGCTCATCTTTGATTTCTTGGCATCAGTTTTTATTTTTTAAAATAATGTATTCAAACAATTTATCTTGACTCTGAATTTTTTGGTGTCCCCTTTAATTTTGTGCCCAAGGAGTGTCTCACTCGCTTCATGCCAGTCCTGGCCCTGAATGATGGTTAGGGCAAGGTAAGAGAAGTCAGGGGGCACAGGAGGTGAGTCGAAGTGAATCGGGAACAGAATCGGGTTTCTTGAGGCAACCTTGTGTTTTTAGACTGAATTGTCTGGATGGCTGCCCCCATTTTCTCTTATCTGGCCACAAAGATCTAAAACTTCTCTTCCAAGGCCTTTAATTAAAATGTTTGGGGGCACCTGGGTAGCTCAGTCAGTTAAGCGTTGGACTCTTGATTTTGGTTCAGGTCATGATCTCATGGTTGGTGGGATCAAGCCCAGTGTCAGCCTCATCTGCACTGTGAGCACAGAGCCTGCTTGGTATTCTCTCTCTGCCCCTCCCCCACTCATGCTCACTCACTCTCTTACACACACATACACTCTCTCTCTCTCTTTCTCTCTCAAAATAAATATAAAAATACTTTTAGGGGTGCCTGGGTGGTTCAGTTGGTTAAGCCTCCAACTTTAGCTCAGGTCGTGATTTCACGGTTTGTGAGTTCCAGCCCCACATCAGGCTCTGTGCTGACAGTGCAGAGCCTGCTTGGGATTCTCTCTCTGCCCCTCCCCCACTCACTCTGTATCTCTCAAAAATAAATAAATAAATTATTTAAAAATATTTTTAAAAAATTTAAAAAACAATAAAACGTCTTGAAAGAAGCTGAAGCCTGTGTCTGCCTTACAAAATGAAAAACAAAAACAAAAAACAACTTGGCAAAAAAAAAATATTAAAAAATGGGTAAAGGACTTGAATAGTTACTTCTCCAGAGAAAATATAAAAATGGCCATGGATACATGGAGAACTGGTGGTTCAGTGGTAGAATTCTTGCCTGCCAAATGGCCATGGAGGCATATGAAAAGATGCTCAACATCACTCTTAATTAGGGAAATGCAAATCAAAACCACAATGAGATATCACCTCATACTTGTTCCATTAGAATGGGTACTATCAAAAAAACAGAAAATAACAAGTACTGGCAAGGATGTAAAGAAATCGGAGCCCTTGTGCACTGTTGGTAGGAATGTAAAATGGTGCAGCTGCTGTGGAAAACAGTATGGTATTTCCTCAAAAAATTAAAAATAGATTTACCATATGATCCAGCATTACCACATCAGGTTACATATCCAAAATAAATGAAAGCAGGATGTCCAGGAGAAATATTGTATACCCATATTCTAGCAGTATTATTCACAGTAGGCAAAAAGGTAAAAGCAACCCAGTGTCTACCAATAAATGAACAGATAAACAAAATTTGATACACACACACACAGACACACACACACACACACACACACACACACACACACACACACACACACTGTAATTCAGCCTTAAAAAAGAAGGAAATTCTCAGGGTGCCTGGCTGGCTCAGTTGGTTGAGTGTCTGACTTCAGCTCAGGTCATGATCTCAGTTTGTGAGTTCAAGCCCCACATTAGGCTCCGTGCTGACAGCTCAGAGCCTGGAGCCTGCTTCGGATTCTGTGTCTCCGGCTATCTCTCTGCCCCTCCCTGCTCACACACACACACACGCAATCTCTCTCTCTCTCAAATATAAATAAAGAAGGAAATTCTGTTGGCTGCAGCAACTTCTTACTCAACACATCTCCAGAGGCAAGGGAAACAAAAGCAAAATGAACTATTGGGACCTCATCAAAATAAAAAGCTTCTGCACAGCGAAGGAAACAATCAGCAAAACTAAAAGGCAACTGATGGAATGGGAGAAGATATTTGCAAACGAAATATCAGATAAAGGGCTAGTATCCAAAATCTATAAAGAATTTCTCAAACTCAACACCCAAAAAACAAATAATCCAGTGAAGAAACGGGCAAAAGACATGAATAGATACTTCTCCAAAGAAGACATCCAGATGGCAAACCAACACATGAAAAAGTGCTCAACATCACTCATCAGGGAAATACAAATCAAAACCACAATGAGATACCACCTCACACCTGTCAGAATGGTTAACATTAACAACTCAGGCAAGGATGTGGAGAAAGAGGATCTCTTTTGCACTGCTGGTGGAAATGCAAACTGGTGCAGCCACTCTGGAAAACAGTATGGAGTTTCCTCAAAAAATTAAAAATAGAACTGTCCTACAACCCAGCAATTGCACTACTAGGTATTTATCCAAGGGATACAGGTATGCTGTCTCAAAGGGGCACATGCACCCCAATGTTTATAGCAGCACTATCAACAATAGGCAAAGTATGGAAAGAGCCCAAATGTCCATCAACTGACGAATAGAAAAAGAAGATGTGGTATATCTGTACAATGGAGTATTACTTGGCAATCAAAAAGAATGAAATCTTGCCATTTGCAACTATGTGGATGGAACTAGAGGGTATTATGCTAAGTGAAATTAGTCAAAGACAAATATCATATGACTTCACTCATATGAGGACTTTAAGACACAGAACAGATGAACATAAGGGAAAGGAAGCAACAATAATATAAAACAGGGAGGAGAACAAAACATAAGAGACTCTTAAATGTGGAGAACAAACAGAGGACTAATGGAGGGGTTGTGGGAGGGGGGATGGGCTAAATGGGCATTAAGGAATCGAGTCCTGAAATCACTGTTGCACTATATGCTAACTAACTTGGATGTAAATTTAAAAAATTAAATTTAAAAAGAAGGAAATTCTGACCATGTTGCATGGATGAACCCTGAGGACAGTATGTTAAGTGAAGTAAACCAGCTACAAAAAGTCAAATACTGTATGATTTCACTTATGTGAGATATCAAGAGTAGTCAGAAAGCAGAATAGTGGTTGCTAGGAACTGAGGAAAGGGAGCAGTTGGTTTTTAATGGGCACAGAATTTCAGTATTGTAAGATGAAAAAGTTCAGGAGATCGGTTGCACAACAATGTTAATATACTTAACACTAGTGAACTGTACACTTGAAAATTTTATGTTTATGTGTATTTTATCACAATTACAATTAAAAACAAAAAACCTTTAGGAATAGGGGCTATTAGGCTAGTATGAAGAAAGACCTTTTTTCCCCATTCTTATTTGTCAATATTGGAAGAAAAATGAACACACTAATACAGTTTATTAACTTTTAGAAGCCCAGCTTTTTCTGTTACCTCTCTGTGTCCTCTTCTAGATCCTGAGTTTCTTTGGTCCAGAGCATACTGCTATCTTCTTTTTTACTGTTAGTTTCTTGTTCTTCTAAGTGCCTTTGATCTAAAAATGGTTGAAAGACTTAACTTTATTAGAACAACAACAAATTGAGAAAGCCTGCCTTGAAATGGAGTGCAAAAAATTAAAGCTAATCAGTGGTCCCTGAAGTATATATTGCACTACTTCTTCCCAGGAGAGCAGGGGCCAGGTGGCAGTCTGCAGGGTGCCTGCATTCACAGAAGCTGCTTCTGGGGTCTTGGGAGCTCTCTGGTGCCAGATGAAGCAATAGGAAACCTTACCTGTGCCAAGACTCAAGAGAGACAGAAAAAGCAGAGGAAAGAGAGGGCACATAAAAGAGGAGCCAAGACACCCTGAAAACAAATTGCACTGATTCACTTTGGGTGACCACCCTATTCTCACCTGTAAATGTTTCTAGGTTGGAGCCCCGAGGAAAGAATTTGGGTGGGGAAAGGTAGTTAGTACCCTTTAATGTATGCCAGGCATTTTACAATACTGTCTCATTTCATCCTGCCAATGGTCCTATGAAGGGAAAGTTTGTTCAGTATCTTACAATGTACCAGACACTGTTCATAGAGCTATTGTGTAAACCAGGAGGTAAGAATTATCATACCCATTTTATAGATGAGGATGACAGAGGCTCGGAGACATTAAACAGCTTAATGAGGTGGAATTGTGCCTGACCTCAATGCCCACAGTGTCCCACATGTACCATTGTGCTGCCAAGGGCAGTGTTATAGCAAGGACCTGATGAAAAGGGTCTGGGCAGCTGGCTTACCATTTACAGTGACACCCAGATAACTTGCTGTGTTCTCCCGCAACACTGTGGATGAGGCCTGCTGTCGCTTCAAGTGCTCTGTCACAATAATACAAAAGCAAAAGACAACTTATTTCTTCCTTCAGATGTCATACCATTCTCTAGGGCAGTGGTTCTCAAAGGGTGGTCCTTGGATCAGCAGCCTCAGTATACTCAGTACTTAGATATGCAAAGTCTTAGACCTCATCCCTGACCTACTGAGGCAGAAACTCTGGGGGTGGGGCCCATCAATCATATTTTATAAGCCCTCCTGGTGATTCTGACAGCTGATAACCTTTGAGAACCACTGGTCTAGAGCATTCAATTCTATCCAACACTAAAAATAAAAATAATAATGATAACAATGATAGGTAACACTTGCAAAGCCCTAGATGGCAGTTACTGTTTTTAACTTACACACATTCATTCAAGATTCATGTTCACAATCTTCATAACAACCTTACAAGACTCATCGTGTGATTGTCATTCCTGTTGAGCAGATGAGGAAATGAAGGTAAAGAAAGGTTGAGGACCTAGCCTGGAATCACACACAGCGTAAGAAGCAGAGATAGGATTTGAACCCAGGATGTCCAGCTCTAAGATTTATGCTGTTAATCTTTATTTTATACTCTGTGAAGTTTGTAACACATCAAAGGAGGTTCCAATCTCCCCCATCTCTGTGGCCTATATTTCCTATTTTTTTACTTAGTTTATGAAAAGATAGAAGGCAAAGAAAATAATTTCCATTTCCTAAAGAACTGACCATTACACCAAGACAAGCATCTGCCAAACTGCATACTGCTTTGCATTTGTGGCTGCACAGTATCCTTCAAGTGCTCCCCACAGCAGAGCAGTGAGACAGCTGCGAGGCGGCACACACAGGGACCCTGGACTCCCTGGTGCAGCCCTGTTGTGTGCAGGCACAGGAGTCTCTCTTCCTGCAAGTCAGGAAGCAGGCCTTTCCTGGCAGCTCCTGGGCATCAAGGGGCCCCCATTTGATCACTTGAAATAACTTGAAATAAAAAATTCATTTTTATCCTTGTTAAAGATAGTCCTTTATTAATCTTAAAAGATCACCTATATCCTAGAGTTCGAGAGGATCCTCCCTGTTAGGCCCTTGTCAGAAGCCTAGAGCTGTGGATGTGAGCCCTCCAAAAGAGCACAGGTGTCGGCACCAGGTCACTCTCCAAAGCTCTCTTGAGGTGAAACAACGGAATGATGATTTATAATAATCAGGTGGGAGTGCCCATTATTAGAAGAAACTACCCAAGTGACCTCTCAATTTTGTCTTTCTGGGAAATTACTGACCTGTGTCAAAGTACAGACATCACCTAGAAACCTGGTCCAGATAATTCCCATGAGTAAAATGAGAAAAGGTTTCTGCAGAGTGTGTTGGGGTACAGCTGTGCCATGAGGCTGGAACCTAGGAGGAAGGCTGCTAACAGCTGCTGAAATGGGGGAGTCTATATGGTGACTAAGAGAGAAGACAGCAGGATCCAGAAGAAAAGTATCACTAAGGTCAAACTGCAAAGGAGCCTACAAATACTGCCTTAAGTCATGACAAAAGAAAAATGACACTGAGAATCTATCTGAGCTGGACATGTGTGGGTGACCTCTACTCTCATAAGCAGCAGTTCTATTACTGTACTAAGAAAAACAACTGGAGAGAAAGAATTCGCAAGGACTCCTTGGGGCATTCTAGAGAAGGAAAGCCCTAAGGGGTAGGCACCCTAAGAGCCTGACCCAACAACCCTATGACCCTGTGGCTTTGGGGAGGAGGTGTGATGAGGTGAAGGGGCCTATGAGTACAGAAAAAGAAAAAAGGAAGGTCTGGCAGCTCTGACTGGCTCCACCCTAGTTCATCAGACCAATAATCAGGGGCTGGGGGTTGTGATAGCCTAGATGGTAGCTGTCCATTGAGTCAGACCACATAAGTCCTCATTTACCTCCTTCTTCCTGATGAGACACAAAACCTCAGAGACCCTGAAAAACAGCTGGTGCATATCGGGAAATTCTCTAGAGGCCCCATACCAAGAACTGGACTGTGAGAGGTCTGCCAAGATGCGTTCTTTCAGAGTTAGAAGCTGGTCAACCAGGCTGTCAAGGAGAGAACAATCACGTCTCTTCTCACTCTTCAAGTGAGAAACCACCTGGCCCAATGCTTCCATGTACTTTCAGCATCGGCTCAGCTGGGCAGGGCCAGCCAATCCAGCTACAACTAAAATTGAGCAGGTATAGCTGGGTCTCTGTCTGAGATGGAAAATTCTGGTCTCATTACGTCTTGTGCCACTGACATCTCTGCCCCTGAGAAGGTGATTCATCCATGATGCCAATACCTCTAATACCTCCTGCTAATGGCAAAACTGAAAGTACAGGATGTCTCAACCTTAGTAGCCAGACTTCAGGCCTCCAAGGTATAGCTGGTTTGGTTCAAAAAGGAGGTGAAATATTCCTTTAATAAAACAATTTCATCATAGTAAACCACTTAAATATTGTTATTCCTCTTAGAATCATTACCATAGGCCCTTTAAAGTAACAAAATGACAACAGACACAGGCTAATATCCTGGCCAGGTTTCAGTAGTAATGTGAGGCCCACTTTATTGGAAAACTGCTCCTTCCTGAATTGTTCATTCAGTTAGACCTTCTTATTAGGGCCATTTGTACTCGTACCTACACCTGAGACAAAGAACTATATTGTGGTCAGTGACCATAACTAACAGGGCCATGGAGTACATTCTGTATTGAACATCTCTTACCAATTTCGTCAAGCAGCTCCTGAGATGGTGGTGGTAGCTCATCAACATGATGCTGTGAAATGGCTTCTACTAATGCTTAAAAAACATAAAGAGAAAAATGGCTTAACACCTTTCTGACCCTGAACTGGATTTTCCAGGCTTCCACATGGATTTGACTTAGGACTTCTCAGCAATGAAACAAACTGAGGCAGGAAGACAGCTTCTTACATTAGCAGTTCTAGTTGAGACCTCCTAACATGTGAATGGATTTACTCCCCTTTTTACTCCAAATCCTTTCCTGCTTTACCCCTTATCCCAGTATTTCTTGATCTGTGTCCCTCCCTCCCAAAGATATTTAGGGTAGGGGAAGTATAAATTCTTACTAAGAGGCTGGGGGCCTAATCTGGCACAGGGCTCCTGGAGGGATACAGTCTGGGCCAGTCAAAATGAATAAAAAATAAAATGGAAGGTCTTTTATAGGTTATCAGGCCAGGGGATATAAGAACAACCACTCTTTGGGCCTTCCCCTCCTTATAACCTTAAATAAAACCCCTCAGCTTAATTCACAAAATCCAAGAATTGTACCAAAACATAAGACATTAAAATTAATATAGCAAAGGCAATATGCCTCAAGAGTTGTTAACATTCTCATATCCTTTGATCTGAAAACCATCTCCTAAGAATCTATCCTAAAAAAGGGATCAGAGGTACAAAGATTTTTATACAAAGAACAAAAATTAGAAAACAATATAAATCTTCAACATAATGGCATAGTTAAGCAACATATGTAGAACGGACTATTATGAAGCCATTACATATATTTAACAAATAATTTTCACTAAGGGGAGATCCTCAAAACATAGCATCAAAAGAAAAAAAATAGGCCAGAGATAATACACAATATGATCTCAACTATGCTAAAAATACATACATTTTTGTACATTTCTAGAAATATGAAAGAGAGAGTGCCTGGCTGGCTCAGTAGGCAGAGCCTGAAACTCTTGATCTCAGGGTTGTGAGTTCGAGCCCTACATTGGGCACAGTTTACTTTAAAAAAATGAGGGCACCTGGGTGGCTCAGCTGGTTGAGCATCAGATTCTTGATTTCAGCTCAGGTCATGATCCCAGGGTCGTGGGATCAAGCCTGTCATCAGGCTCCACACTGCTTAAGATTCTCTTTCTCTCCCCCTCTCCTCCTCTCCCCCACTTGCATGCTCTCTCTCTCTAAAAATAAAAAAATTTTTTTTAATTTTAAAAAGAAAAACTATGTACTGAATAGTACAAGAGGTTAAAAAATGGTGGTAGAATTAAATGATAGTTTTCTTTTAAAGCTCTTTTTATTCTCCAAGTTTAATGAGTATATTTTACTTTTATAATCAGATGGAAAATAGCATTTTTGTTTGAATTTAATGTAGCATCAACGATGAGACTAAAGTTCCCTTAAATTGGCTTACTATTATTTTGTATTTTGGTTGTATTTTCATATTAAACACAGGGTACCTTTCTGCAGGCTCCTTCTCTGGGTGGCATGGGATGATGTGTCAGGTGACTTAGCAATGCTGGAGGAACCGGCCCCAGTAAATGCAGGCAATCTTTTCTATAAGTAAGATGTAAACATGGTAATTGACACATGTACTGAGCTCAAAAGGCAAATGCAGTTCAATCATTTCCAAGATTAAGCCTGTGTTTCATTGATGGAATAAGCCACTTGTTTTGTTGATTGAGTCAAACTCTTTCAAATGTCCCCTCCTCTGGGATCCCTTCTCACCCAGTCTTTGCCTCCATAGCACCCAGTACTTACCTCTGTATTGTGTTAGCCAGCCTTTCTCACTAGGTGGGGAGCTCCTCTGGGGCAGGGACTAGGTTTATCTTATTCACATCTGGTGCCTAGAAGAGGGCTTGGCAGGGTACCTGGCACTTAAAACCTGCCCGGTTAACAATGTATTGAATGAAAGCATAAAACTCTATCTCCCTACTTTAGAGTGAATCTTTTGTTAGTCAAATGCCCAAAGAATATAACAATTGATTTTTAATTGAGGGCCAAAGCAAGTAATCAGTCTGCCTATAGAATGGTCAACATTTTTAATGAACAGTGCCAAGTAAGGAATTTGTAGTTTTCTTGAAGAGTCTACACATATGGAATATAAGGGAGAGAGAAGAGAAAAAGAAAGAAGGACGGCAGGGGGAGAAGGAGGAGGGGAGGAAAAGGTAGCACACAATTATGTGTTTTTATTGCAGACTGTTAGTTCAGGAGTTCAGAGAAGGTAGAGAGCAATCAAACCTCTCAGGGAACTAAGCAGAGGAGGCATCAAAGAGGAAGCAGAACCCAAGCCTCCTCAAGTAAGTAGGATGTGGGTAGACAGAGAGTACAATGCAGGTGAAGGCAGCATCCTAAGCTATGGCAATTTGGCTCTTTGGAGAAATTGCCAGATGTTATCTCTGGGGCAAAAAAAGGCACAAAAACCTAGGATCTATCCTAGAATACAGACTCAGAAAGATACCTCAGGGAAGCCCAGAGAAGATCCAACTTATTTCTTGCTTTCTTTGTATAATGGATTTGGAGAAATCTTGGCACTTTGGATCCCTGAGGCCTTTGGGCTGACTCCATGAGTGTGGAAAGCAGAATCAGTATACTTACGAGATCGGTCAGTCTTGAAGGGGCAGTTTCAGAGGAAGTAAGAAAGGAATCTAGGCTCTTTGCTTTCTCTCGAACAGTTGTAAATCTATCAGATGAAGTTTGAATGGATTCCTGACTGTTCCAGCATGAGGTAGAACCTGTTTTAATCTGAAATGTGATACTTTCAAGGCAGTCTTTATACCGACTGGCAGCTGAAGAACTTGACCCTGTTGTAGAAAAGAGGGCAATTAGTTTCCGAATCCTCTACATTATTTAAAAACAAAACCACAAAACTATGTATCTATACCAGGGATTCTCCAAGTTGTTAATAACTAAAATAATCACAGATATGAGATATAGCTTCTCAAAGTATAAAAACAATGACAGTCTCTATATTTGGCCATCCAAAGAAAGGGAGATTATTTGAACCACAAATATACTGGAACTAAGGACACCAGAGAGAGGCTATGTGATGCTGGCCATTGAGGTTGCAAGACTCAAAACTATGTGTGTTTACTCATATGTGGAACTTGAGAAACTCAGCAGAAGACCATGAGGGAAGGGAAGGAGAAAAACTAGTTTCAAACAGAGAGGGAGGCAAACCATAAGAGACTCTTAAATACAACAAACTGAGGGTTGATGGGGGGTAGGGAAGGGGGGAAATGGGTGATGAGCATTTAGGAGGACACTTGTGGGATGAGCACTGGGTGTTGTATGTAAGTGATGAATCATAGGAATCTACCTGAAAAACCAAGAGCACACTGTATATACACTGTATGTTAGCTAACTTGACAGTAAATTACATATTTAAAAAATTTAAAAATAAGAAGTGTTTCATAAAAAAACAACAACAACTGTGTGTTTAAGCACAAGATAGGTTTTAAGTAGTGCTAGAGTACAAAGTACAGTTTGCATTTGCCTGTCTCTACCACTAAAGTAAAAAAACTCCTTAGAGCTGCTTATAACCAGCACCACCAACCCCTACCTGGCCCCCCATGGGGGGCCTTCAACTCTGGTGCTAAGGAGACACCTCTACACTGAGGAAACACCTGGCAGTCTTTTCTCACAGCCTGGCTTCCGAAAGCCAATGGGGCAGGGGCTGTTAGTTCTTCTCCCCAAACACTTCTCCCGCAGTGATTACCTGGGCTGAGTGGAGTGCTGACACTTGTAGGTGCATGGTTTATTTTGGGTGTTTTGCATGAGACTTCCTTAAAGGAACCATCTCGTTCATAGGAAATACTAGACAGGTCTTGAATGTCTGTCAGTGATCTAAGAAATTTAAAGTACAAAGTAATTAGGAGAAGATGTTTAGAAAAATCAAACAATATTTTCCTGAGGGGTGCTTTTTAAGGATGCTCTTGACAACAATCTTTACTTGGCAGCAGACCAGAATTAGAGACTATCTTAGAATATCTTATGTATCTTAAAGAGAATCTCAGAGAATATCCTAAAAAGAGTACTAACTTTAAACATATCTCAGCAGCTAAAACTATTTCCATAGATGAAGGTATATTACATGGAAAACAGATTTCATTTACCTCCAGTATAAACTTATTAATATCATCATCATCATCATCATATTTCTTTGATTGTAAGATGCTATTAATTTAGATCATATTGTTAACAGCTTTTTGGTGAAAGAAGAAACACGCTCACATTAAATGTATGAATAAAAACGGGAGGAATATATTTTCCCACAAATAAGGAAATTCCTCATTTTCCCCTAAAACCAAGACTTTACACAGCATCCTTAGGCAACCCTTTGGTGGCCCTACATGTCTTTCTCTTTCAGCTCCTTTGGTGATTCCTTTAATGTCTCCTCTTGTTCACCTTCAGTACTGTAGGAGAGAAAATGAGAAAATTATATGAATCCCCGGTCAGCAGAGTGCACTAACCTGGTACAATGGACCAGTTTGTCAGCCCAGTGTAAGAAGCAGCAGAAAGGGCGCTAAATCAAAAATAGAAAGTTGGTGGGAATGCAAGCTGGTACAGCCACTCTGGAAAACAGTATGGAGGTTCCTCAAAAAACTAAAAACAACTACCCTACGACCCAGCAATTGCACTACTAGGTATTTATCCTAGTAGTAAATACTAGGGGGATACAGGTGTGCTGTTTCGAAGGGACATATGCACCCCCATGTTTATAGCAGCACTATCAACAATAGCCAAAGTATGGAAAGAGGCCAAATGTCCATCGATGGATGAATGGATAAAGAAGGTGTGGTATATATATACAATGAAGTATCACTCGACAATCAAAAAGAATGAAATCTTGCCATTTGCAGCTACGTGGATAGAACTGGAGGGTATTATGCTAAGTGAAATTAGTCAGAAAAAGACAAAAATCATATGATTTCACTTGTATGAGGACTTTAAGAGACAAAACAGATAAACATAAGGGAAGGGAAACAAAAATAATATAAAAACAGGGAGGGGGACAAAACAGAAGAGACTCATAAATATGAAGAACAAACAGGGTTACTGGAGGGGTTGTGGGAGGGCAGATGGGCTAAATGGGTAAGAGGCACTAAGGAATCTACTCCTGAAATCATTGTTGCACTATATGCTAACTAATTTGGATGTAAATTTTAAAAAATAAAAAATAAAATTAAAAAAAAAAAAGTAGGAAGTTGGTTCTGGTCCTGGCTCTGCTACTGATTAGCCATATGTTTTCAGGCATGTCTGGGCCTTACTCTGGGCCTCAGTCTCCTTTCAGCCCATCTGAAATCAGCTGATGATACTACATGACAGTGAGCAAGTTCCTGAGGAAATCAATGGATCACAGGAAATTTGCTGGGGATGGAGGCTGGAGCAAAGGGCACAGTGGTGGGGCCTTACCAGCTGTGAGACAGCGTCCTACATGGAACATCAGGTGGGGCCAAGAAAGACTTATGCCAAAAAATGGCCAGAAAAGAATACTGAAGACAAACTTGACCTTTTTCTACTTTAACTAATAGGTAGGATTCAATTTCAATATCCACTAAATATAAACTATAAGTCAGCTCCCATGCGAAATCCTTCCATATGTTTTCATATTTTTAATCATTGCAACAATCCTGAGACCAAAGGTACAAAGGAAAGAACATGGGTTTTGGATTGAGTTATGACTTTATTAATTCTGTTCACTAGAGTATTTGTTTCTCCTTTTAAGTATACAAGTACAACAGCACTTTTTGGCCCTCCTAATTTATATAAATGGCTACCTCACTTGTTTTAACCAGTGAAGTATAAGCAAAAGTGATGTGAGTCACTTTGGGCAGAAACCTTAAGGATAGTGCACAACTCATGTTCCCTTTCCTGCCTCAGCAATCAAGGAAGTACAAGGATGGAGTCTCCCTAAGCCTGGATCTTGGATAGAAGGTAATAGAGCACTGCACACTCCTGGCCAACCCATGGTGGACTTGGAGCATGAGCAAAAAATAAATGTTTGCTGTTTTTAGCCATGAAAATCTGGAGGTTGTTTGTTATATAGCATAATCTAGCCTATCCTGACCACTTACTAACCATTTGCTAACTTACAGTTAGCCACTTACTAACTGCGACCTTAGAAAAAATACTTAAAACTCTCAGAACTTTGCTTTCCTTATTTGCAAAATGGAGATGCCAGTATGTGCCTCACAGGGCTGAATATGGTAGTTACTTAGGAAACACTAGCTGTAATTATTATAGGTAAGGAAATTGAGACCTAGAGAGAGGGAAAGTAAAATGAATGTTGTTGTGTCAGGTACTTTACCTCTATTATTAGTGTTTTTAATTAAACTTTTTATTTTGAGGTAACTGAATATTCACATGATGTTTAAAGAAACACACTTGACCCAAGTTTCCCTGAATGGTAGTATCTTGCAAATCTACAGAACAACCAAGATATCAACACTGATACAGTCAAGATACAGAACATTTCTACCACCACAGGGATCCCCTTAGGCTGCCCCTTTTATAGGCATGTCTACTTCCCTCCTACTCCTTACCTCTTCCCTATCCCCTGGAAACCACTCATTTGTTCTTTATTTCTATAATCTTATCATTTCAAGAATGCCATATAAGTGGAATCATATAGTAAATAACTTTGAGGGATTGTGCTTTCCATCCAGCACAATTCTCTGGAGATTTATCCAGGTTGTTGAAGGTATCAATAGTTCATTCTTTTTTACTGCTGAGAAGTATTCCATAGTATGGATGTACCAGTCTGTTAAATCATTCACTTGTTAGACAATGTTTGGGTTTCCAGTTTTTGGCTATTACAAATAAAGTTGCTATAAACATTCATGTATGTGTTTTTTTTTTTTTTAATTTTCAAATGTTTATTTATTTTTGAGAGACCAAGACAGAGCTCAAGTCAGGAAGGCGCAGAGAGAGAGAGGAAGACACAGTATTTGAAACAGGCTCCAGGCTCTGAGCTGTCAGCACAGAGCCCCACGTGGGGCTCGAATTTCGGAATGGTGAGATCATGACCTAGGCTGAAGTCGGAAGCTCAACGGACTAAACCACCCAGGTGCCCCTCATGTATATGTTTTTATGTGAACATAAGTCTTCATTCCTCTGCAATGAATGCCAGGAGTTATAAGGATTCTTATTCCTAATTTTATAAATGGGGAAATAGAAGAGAGGAGTTTAGAAACTTAACCAAGGTCATAGGGATAGGAAAGGCAGAGTCAGGATCTGAATACAGATAATGACTCCTTTTCACGATCCCTCACAATCCTGCTGAAAAAGTCCTAAGAAAGTTAAATTCCCCCAAAGCAAATGTTTATAATGTGGTGACAAACATATTTGAAGACAAGCAATATATAAATATGGGACATTATCAACATTTAACGTTACTTCTGTGAGTCTGAAACTGTGACTAAAATACTAGCACATACGTTCGTATAGGTTGGAATTGACACCTGGTCAAAATCTCAGCATTCCTTCCAAGGCTTTTTCTCATTTGGAACTTTTCTTCGCCTGAAAGAATAAAGTAAATGCATCTTTTTTACTGAATTTTTACCAACCCAAATTATTGTTTTCATTCTCTAGAATTTCCCTTGGTCTGGTTCAGAATGAGAAATAATCTGGATAAACAAAGTACTTCCTAATTGGGTTTGGATTGAGTGCTATAGGAGAGGTTTTTGCTCTGAAAGTTTATTTTCCTTGCTCAGAGGGAGTAACTATATTCTGACACTCAAAATACAATCAAGCCATTTACTGGCCTTTCAGTTATAACAGCACAGTTATTTCTGGAGACAAATGTTGTTTTGTCTTTTCAGGAAGGCAAACTGACCTGGTTCCTGTCAACAGACACCAGGGGGCGTTGAAACCAAGAACTGTTTGTTCACTAAAGATTCCAAATAGAAAAGACCATTAGCTGGGCATTCCCAGAGTGCTGAGCCTCTTGGCCATCATACTCCACTTAAAGAATGGGGGTGGGGGGCTTGAGTACTAAGGAGCTAATTCAACTATCTTCCGTTCTTTTTTTTAAGTTTATTTATTTTGAGAGAGAGAGAGAGAGAGAGAGACAGAGACAGAGACAGAGACAGTGTGAGTGAGGGAGGGGCAGAGAGAGAGAGACAGACAGAAAATCCCAAGCAGGCACGGCACTGACAGCACGGAGCAGCCCAACATGGGGCGTGAACTCATGAAACTGTGAGATCATGCCCTGAGCTGAAACCAAGAGTCAGATGCCTAACTGGCTGAGCCACCCAGGTGCACCTCTTCTGTTCTTCTTGATATCAAGTATCCAAAGTTACTCCCCACCAGTTCTCAGGTTAGATACTATGCAGACCTCTGGGCAGACAGGGCCACTATTCATTATTCTTCCCACCAGTGTACTGCTTTGTTTATAGAGAAGGGGACAGGCAGAGCAGCCTGCCCTCTCGGCAAATGCTCATGATCCCAAGACCATTTCTTAGAGCAAGTAGTATGATGGACGATGGGGAAGCTCACCAAAACAGTGTCACCTTTAGCAGGTACCAAGGAGGTCTGAAACGTCAGTAGAGAAGCATGAGGGCTCTTCTTCCTGTGACCCTCTTTCAAATACCTAGGAGGCATAAAGCCCTAGAAAGCATTAAGGAATTCCTAATAAGCACCATTACAGCTGGAAAAAAACTTAAGAGATTTTGCAGTCTGACCCTCTCCTTTACTTTATACAAAGAGAGAATGGAGCCCTGGGGTGAAATGATCATGCATGAAAAAAAAAAATCAGTGGCAAAACTGGGCTTGGAACCTGGCATGTGTCCGATTTTTACCTGTGGCATCGCCTGGTGTGGAAGGGGTATATGTCAGAGCCCTAGTGGAAAAGGAGGAAGAGAAGGGTGAAAGCAGGACATGAGTGGAAATCAGAGGTTTCTTCATGTACTTCAGATGTCTGTATCAAAGTAGCCCTGGATTTCTGACCTACCTGCCCCACAACTTCTCTATCCCACTCAACCTTCTTCTAAACAGAAGTGAAATGGCTATGTGCAGGTCAGGCTCACACAGAAAGTAACTGCGGGCAGAGGCCACATGAAAGAAGTGGGTGACCCAAGATCCAGGTCTGGAGACTTTTAATACACGTTGTCCTGAGAATTTAACTGTTCATCTAAAAGCCTACTGCTTCTTAAGATGCTGTCAACTGTGACAGGGGCATGAATCAGGTTAGAGATAGAAACCAGAGTATATAGCAGGAGGAAGGCAGTAAGTTCAGAATCCAAGCCCACCTTGTCTGGGTTCAGAATGTTGAGACATGACTGAAAATAGCTACATGGCTCAATAGATAGGTAACTCTGACTTTAAAATAGACAGTTGTAGGGATGTCTGGGTGGCTCAGTCGGTTGAATGACCGACTTCGGCTCAGGTCATGATCTCACGGCTTGTGAGTTCAAGCCCCACGTCAGGCTCTGTGTTAACAGCCCAGAGCCTGGAGCCTGCTTCTGATTCTGTGTCTCCCTCTCTCTCCATCCCTCCCCCACTCATGCTCTGTCTCTCTCTGTCTCAGGAATAAATAAACATTAAAAACAATTTTTTTTTAAATAGACAGTTGTAGGGGCACCTGGGTGGCTCAGTGGGTTAAGCATCCGACTCTTCATTTCGACTCAGGTCACGATCTCACAGTTCATGGGTTCAGGCCCCACGCTGGGCTCTGTGCTGACAGTATGGAGCCTGCTTGGAATTCTCTCTCTCTCCCTTGTTCTCTGCACCCCCCCCACTTGTGCTCTCTCTCTCCCTCTCTCCAAATAAATGAACTTTAAAATAGACAGTTGTATACCTTAAAAGAGTAAAAGTACACAGTTTTTTAAATGTCTGTATCAGAATCAGTGGTTGACTTCTATCTTATCTTGTGCCACACCCAGGTTGCTGATTCAAGGTTAACTTCCCATGTAATGGAAAGCAGTTGCTGAGTTATACAGAACCCAAGGCCTCCCGAGGGAAGGATGTTATGTTGACTATGCACTATTGGCTGTTATTAACTCTTTGCCAAGATTCTAAGCAAGCAAAGGAAAATGACAGTCAAACTCTGCCTCTTAGGGTGAAGGACATGAAAAGCTAGTTCTAGTTTTTGTTATATCAATAACCAGTTGTACAGCCTGGGTCAATCCCTCAGGTCAGCTCAGTGAATATAACCAAGCACCTGCTATGTGCCACAAAGGGGCCAGAAATCTAATGAAAGGCTGGGAAGGTGGGGGGAAGCAGCAGCAACCACTAAACATATGCTATAAGGATGCAAGGGGAAGTACAGAAAACATGATATGCGGATGTTATGAGGCTGGTGAGGAGCAGGAGATTCATTCTAATGAGGAGAAATCACAAAGCCTAGGTTTCCTGATCTGTAAAATCAAAGGCCTGGAGGAGGTTATCTCTAAGGACTGTTCCAGCTTTAAAGATCTGTCATCCAACAGAAAGTAAAGGCAAGTGAAAAGGAATCTGCCTTAAGAGCTTATTACCAGAACCTCGAGGTTGGGCAAATGCATCTCGTATTCCTTCAAAGTCTTCTTCTATAGGACTTGAAGTCTACAAAAGAATAAAAGAGCAAAGAAAGAAGGGTCACTGGAGGCCATCATATCATCAAAAGTAGAGGGAGAACTTCTTGATGTTCGTAAACCTTGAAAATCTTCCTAAGGTTCCTGCATCTTTTATAGAAAAAGAATAAACCTGCTTCGAAGACATTAAGTGCTCATTTGTACTTTATGTTCCTCCTCAACAAGCCCTCCCCAGCCCCCACTGTGAGGAAGAACTGTGTGACTTTTCCCTTCTTTATATTATCCCCTCCACTCCCCCAACCTTCCCACAAAGATGTTTTGATTCCTAGGACTTTTATCAGAAAAGCTAGAAAGTTGGAAAAATGGCCCAGACTGCAAAGCTACTTTCTGGGGGGTGAGAAGTCAGAACACTGGTTCCTTTGAGAGGTGACAGTGACTGGGAAGAAGCCCACAGGGGTCTTCTGGAGGACCCATAATGTTCTGCTTCTTGATCTGGGTGGTTACATGAATGTGTTCAAGTCTGGGAAAGTCAATAGGCTGTACACTTAAGAGCTGTGTACTTTCCTCTATGTTACACTTTATACGTATATGTATACATAATATGTGTATATGTACTGTATATCTTTTTATTAAAGATTTTCTTAACATGCCAGTCTGCTCACATTAAAAGCCAGAATAGCTGAAGGATTAACAATAGAAAACTGTTATCAGAAGTGCAGAAGAGTGGAAGTGATGCTTTTGTTGCATCACTGAATTCCTGCTAGTCAAATATTGTGTTTGAGATCTACAATCCTCCCTTTCCTCTATCCCACCTTCCATAGTGGTAAAAGGTCCAAAAAATGGTAGGTCAGTAGAAGGTGAGGTAGAAATTATATAAATAAATAAATAAATAAATAAATAAATAAACAAACAAACAAATACGTAAGAAAATGTAAGGAGCTTCATTTTATAAATGAAAATACTCTGTACAAATAGATGTTTGCAAAAGTTGGGCAGGTTCCCAAGAAAGCCCCATGCACTGCACAGCTCCACATTCATGCTGAGCCCTGGCCTCTAATTCTGGCTCTCTTGCCACTAAAGCTTGGCAGGCCAGGGCGAATTCCCTACATCTGTGGATCACCACTTCTTCACACAGAGGAATAACAGCAGGCCTTCTTCTCTTCCCCACAGGAAGGATATGTGAATTAGGTAACATGAAGAAAAGTGTTTTTAAAAAAAGTACAAAGTGATGTACAAATACAGGAACCACAGTTTTGGGAGAAACTGCATATGACTTTCCATTCTCACAAATCTTATTTTTCAGATGTCTTTTCAAAACACATGAAAACACTAAGTCGAAATTAGACGCTTTTATGTGTAAGCTATTTTTCTCAATAAAAATAATTTAAAAGAAATAAGGCAATAGAGAAAGCTGAAAAGTACTTTACCCTAAACTGTGGTTTTTACCTCTAGAGCTAAGTTTTCTTGAGCAGTTGAAGAATGAAAATATTCATAGTCTGGAGTTAAAAATTCATCTGTTACATCCTCAGAAGACTCTGGTGAACAAGTTGATTGCATGGACTGATCCTATTAATAATGTAGGAAATCACTTTTAGGTCGGTGTTCATTGTAAACAAATCCCTTTATAGTTGGATGCGGTGTTAATAACGGGGTTATCTAAAATCACTTGGGCCGCCCCCCTCCCACCTGTTTGCACCACCTGCCTCTGCCTTCCTTCCCCACAGCAAGCTGTGAACCGTTGCAGCAAGTGAGGCAAATGAAAATCCTGGGACTCATCATCCTCATCTGTACAATGGAGGCGGAGGGAGTTAGGTGACCTTTATGCTCTGAAATTCTAAGAAGAAAGGCCCTAGACAACTCAAGCTGGCACTGAGTTTGAACACCCACAGACGCAGTCCATGTGTTGGCATCGTCTTCCAGATGAGGAAGCTGAGGCCGCTCAAAAATAAGGAGTCCCCTGGGCACTACAGTTTAAAAGTGAAGGAGTATGATGTTAAAAATAGCAATGCAATCTCGATAATAAAAATAAAACTTGAAGATTCAAAAGTAACAGCTATTTCTTCACCATCTCCATTCCACCCCTTCCTTTTCTGCTTATTTCTCCATGTTCAGGCCCTGATCACCACATGCACAGGCAACTAACTAGCTTCTTTCCACACCTTCAATGATCCCTTTGCAGAGGTTTTATGATTTATTTCCTTGGATGCTGCTTTTGCCACATGCTTCCTCTTCCTGCACACTTGGCAGCTGCTCCCCTTCACCTCTTGTATCAAATTGAAACTTCTCAGACAAGCCTGGCCTCACATACCTTCCCCGTTTCCCTGACAGACCTGCTTCTCCAGCCAAGCCAGTATGCTTAACATGGCCTATCCTTCCAGCCCCCATGTGAGAAAAAGAATAAACTGTCCTAAATTGTCCTGTGGGTGGTTTGTGTGCCGTGATTAAATATAATAGTATGTTCTTTGAAAGATCTCAAATGTTATCACAATTGTATTTTTATATTATTTCATTTTCAGTTGCTGTTTATATTCTTTAAGTGACTGTGTCCTCCTATCACAACGATAACACACTCTGGTTCCTTAGTCTGGCTGGACTGTGGCCCAATTACATACCTCAAGGATGTGTTAAACCCCTGATGCAGGGCTGCAGCCTCAATGCACAGATCCTGCTGAGGTGCAGTTGCCAGGCAGAAACACATTCCTTCTACTGAGAGCTGAATTTGGGTCTCAGAGGACACTCTAGGTGAAGAAGGCCCTCTCATCACAACCCTGGCCTTGCTCTTCCTACTCCAATTGGACCTCAGTCACCTGCTGGGCCATGAGCTTTGATACCTGACCTCACACTGTGATTCCAGAGTTGGTCTCATCATCTACGCAGCTAGAAAGAAAGCTCAAGAGTTTCCAGAATCTGACACTTGTCTGTGTTCCACCCAAGCCCCAAGATACACAATGCTTTGAGTTGAACTGACTCAAACAGTATCTAGGCAGGGAGAAAATACTTTTCCATTCATGTGAAGCACATACTCCAACAAAAAAGAACTACTATAGATATTATTTCAATGTCATAATATATAACAACAACTCAGTTCTACTTTATTAGGTCCTTGGGTTCAACCTGGCTCTGCAGGCCATATTACTTACACTGTAAGATTTCTCAATGACCACAGATGCGTCAGAACTTGCTTGAAAGACTTCACTATGCTCTGGATACACATTTTTGCTGGGAGACAGGTGCCTGATACCTAATGATTATAACACAACCAGGGCCATAGTCATTCCATGATATTCAGATGGCATGGAAGGGAAGAGGAGTGGCAGGAGAGAAGAGATCTGTGAATATTCTGCCAAGGATGGCCATGTCCCATATGTCAGGTTCAGTCCAGGAAGTGGAGACTGTAAGTTTGGCCTGGCCCCAACACGTGGTCCTGTATCATCAATCCTTTGGCCCACCCATTCAAGGGGGATGGTTGATAAGGAACAGATTCTAAATACTAAAAGACCTCAAGCCAGTAGGTTTTCTACCTAACATAAATGAAAATTTTAGATGTACCTTTCTTTGATTTGTAAACAACTGTGAAATAATATTCCATGCCCTGATTGCATGCAAATTACCAGGTAGAAATGCATAGCCTTCAGTTTTAACCTGCAAATCTACAAAGTGATGACAGTCAATGCCATTTGTCTCTAGATTCCTCTAGCACAGAATCTCTAGGAGCCAGTGAAGTTTTTCTGGCTGAAAATGCAAAGAAATAGGCAGTAGGGAATGGCCATCTACTACTGTACTCAGGTGAAAAAAAAAAAAAAAAAAAAAAGGTTCAACTCCTTGCCAGGTTAGAGCTAACAACAGGGTCATGGTATACAGATTATTTTTCTCCCTTTGAGCAAATGGTCTGCTCCAGTAACAGAAAAACTCACGAATTTCTGGATTTTCTTTACCTACAGGAAGGACAATGGAATCAAAAGGGTATGCTGTTTTCCCCTGGAATTCAGGGATCCCAGATATATGGGAAAGGGGAGAAGACCAAGCAAAGGAAATATTCCAGGATGCTTACTTATATTTGAGAGCTAATAACTTGATAGAGCTCAACCATCCCAATTCCTCCAACTGCACTTACTGTTGAAGCTTTGAGGTCCAGGCTGTTTGCCATGCTGGTCACTGTCACAGTCACTGTTACCCATTTTGTTACATTTGCCATTTTCTCTTGACTCATCATTTTCCCTGGGATACTCTACAGTGCACTGCCAACCCACTTTCTCAGGGTCCCCAAGCGGGGGCTGCAGCAGGGAATCAGGCTCATCTTTAACTTCATCCTCTAAAGCCGCACTACTCTGAGGATGCCATGGTGGTACTGCCAGCTGCCCGGTGGCTGCTCTCTCTGCCATTTCTTTCACCTCCACTGGACAGAGAAAAAGTAGCATTTAAAACAGAACTGTGAACATTGGAGACAAAAGCTTTTGCTTCTTGAAGAGCTACAAAATACTTTTAAAGTTCATATTATCACAGTAATTGCCTTTGTAGAACTGCATCATCCTTAGCTTGCCCTTTTTGGTTCGAAGGGGAGGAGAGAAAAGAAGTGATAACACGGAAGGACAGAATTTCAGTTAATTTCTGAATTCTGGAGTAGAAGGTAGCAGAAAACTTGTAGACAGACCTTCCTGCTATGAAGATTTTACAAGAAAATAACATCTGCAGCCTGTAGAAACTAGTGGAAAGGATTCTATTTGAGTTTGTCTAGCCTCTCTGGACTATGCTGAGTTCATATTTTGGGAGTGTGTATATATGTGTGTGCTTATGTGCATGTGTCTTCATTCTAAATGTTCTATACTTTTGCTAATGTCATTTAACATTAGTATTAAAATACATAGACATCGTACCCTTTTAAAGATAAAACTGATACGAAAGGAAAATGCCCACAAGGTATATCCAAGTGACACTGAATGTTCTTTAATAATGAATGTTATATATTAAATTTCTATATCGTGTACTGTTTTTGCTATAGTTGTTATGTAATATCCATCAGTATACATACATATGTATATATATTAGTATTATAATCATCAGTATTATATACTGATATATATAGTATATACTATATATATATATAGTGATATATATATATAATATGTGTATATATATATATATAATGGAAATATTCCTATAAAGTCTAGAAATGAAAAAAGTTTTTTCCAGAAAAAAAAAACACTGAACAAAACAGTATACACAGTGGTGGACTTGATAATCTCTTTTCTTTGGACTAATAACACAAAATATGTTCATTTAAACAATGTTAAAAGACATAGGTTATCTTTCCTGACTAGATGGTAAAAAAAGAAAGAAGAAAAAAGCATTTCCCTTCTGTAATTTGTAGCCAGAAAGGCCTTGCTTTTATTTTTTTAATGTATTTTTTTAAGTTTATTTACTTTGAGAGAGAGAGAAAGAGAGAGAGAGGGAGAGAAAGGGAAAGAAAGAGTCCTAAGAAGTCAGCATGGAGCCTGACAGGGCTTGAACTCACAAGCCGTGAGATCATGACCTGAGCCCAAATCAAGAGTCAGACACTTAACCAACAGAGCCACCCAGGCACCCCAGAAAGCCTTGCTTTTAAACTGGAATGATCCAACAGTAGAAAAGAATGTGGGAGGCTGGTGCAATACTGGCTGTGTACTTAGAGATAACAAGCAGGTTAGAAATATACTTTAAATTTCATTTTGCCCAACAGAACTTAGGATGTTTTACTCACATTTCCATTTTAAGTGTACCTCTCCATCATCTTCGTTATTTCTTAACTTTGTATGACAGATTTCAGAAGACACAGATTCCACACTGATCCTAAATTAAATAAAGGGGGGGGGGGGACAGGGTAGACACAAATATAGTAGTTTGCTCAAGTTCCTGACACAACCCTGAGCCCTGCAGCTCCAGCCCACCCGGACCATCCTTTACTCTCAGAGCCATTCCTGGGGTTGCACTGACTCCTGCCTGCCACCAGAGAGTGTCAGACTCCCCAGCGTTCCGACAGCAAGACTCCTTACCTAGTAGAGGCCTGGCCAGGGCTGGATGACACCAGAGGTCCCTTCAGGTGGCTTGGCACAGGGAAAACTACACTATTAAGCTGAGTCAACTTGGTTCGGGCACTAGACTCTTTAGACCTTCCCTGGCTAGGAAATGAAAGGACTGGGCTAGAAGACCTCTGAGGTTTTTTTTCAGTTTCCAAATTCAGATTTCATGATTCTAAAAGTACTCTTGAAAATTTTTCAGAGGTAGAAGAAACCCCACAATTGAAACACAGTTTCAGTAGACAGACTTCTAGTCCCTGAGCTATTGCAGAGCCCCCGACCCCAACAATGCCACAGAACACAGGTGATGGTTCAGTAACTGTTCCTACCCTTTGTTCAGAATTCTTTTATAACAGGCCCACCTGCATATCAGTGATAGCACAATAACTAACAATTGTAAGCATGGTCTTAAGGCACCAGGGAACCTGAAGAACATTCAGAGATCTTCAGCTTAGTTTCACTGAGCTCCAGACCCTACCCACCACTAACTAGCTGCCTGCCTTTGGCACACTTTAATCTCTCTGTACAAAGGTTTCCTCATCTGAAAAACAAGGGAATCTCTTTTCCTCTACATATCCATGATTATATATGTATCTTATCATCTATTAAACTAACCCTTTGAAAATGTGTGACTTGTGGCATATATATGAATTCCTTGTTATCCTGAATGCCCTACTTCCCTGCTGGACCAGAAAGCAGAGAGACTGAATTAGAAAGGTCAAATCTGATTGGCTTCTTTAAAGAGCAATCTGACAGCAGCTATCAAGTTATCTTTAAAATGTTTAAACCCTTCACCTAGTAACTCTACTTCTGGCAATCCATCAAGGACATAATTCCAAAGTGCAGAAACAGTTGCACTGACAAGTCACTGTGGCCCTATTCAAAATGGACAAAAAAATAACACAACCTAAAATTCAACAATGGGGGAAATCCAACAATTATGAGTTCACAGAAGGTTTTCCAATAATGTGAGATAATGCTCTTGTTCTAATGTAAGGGGAAAAAATCAGCATATAAAAGTACCTATATATGTTTACACGTCATTATAATTTTATATCTAAAAAAGATATAAAAAGACTAGGTGGATTGGCAGCAAAATGTCAAACTTTTCTTTGGTCTGTTTTTTTGTTTTTTGGGGGGAACACGGTGAATAGGGGCTTTGATTTACCACCTAATGCCTATACTGTCACCGCATCTGCTTCTCTCAATGATGTGAGCTCTAACCCCTTTGGTGCCAGTTAGTTGGTTCTCCAGTAATTCTCTTTGTAAAGGTAACATACACTGAACTAAGTCTGGGTATTCTCCTTGATACTCCCTTAGTGAACACATTTACCAACATGAAAGGAACAGCAAACTCTTGTTGCTAGTCTCAGTCAACACTGGAAAAGAAACAAAAAGTTACTTCTTTCCAGAACTGACTTCAAAACCATGGATTAAAATCATTTAACCACAGAAAAGAAAAACTGAAATTGATGGACTAGTCTATCTTGAAACACACTTATTGGCCCTTTAATAATCGCCCCTATGCAAAATAAAATGTTTTACATAAGTTCTTAAAAACTCACTGTACACATATGCTCTCCTTCCTGTGATATGTGCTGAAGCCAATTCATTTCATTGATTTGGCTGGAAATCAGAAGCTGCATGGTTAACAGTTGTATTGTTCAACCCTGCTCCGACGTCAGGGATGTTTATTTTGAACAACCCTGGTTTCCAAACAGTTTGGTTTCTGGAGCACTGGCAAATGGGGTACCTGGCATCTCTTTTTATAAGAAAAACAATTTTGGTAGCTTTGGAAAGGCAAGGTGCTTTGCTTTTGATAAATGATGAATTCTGATTAACCTGCAGGTCCTTTACCTTTGATGTTTTCTCCTACAAGTTCCCGTTACACAGCTCCTTCCACTCATTCAAAGGAGAAAACCTGCCAAGATCTGTTTCTGTGTTACTGTTTTTCATCACTCACAGTCTCTTTGTGACAAGACACATGAAGATCATTAAGTGGTTTTGGGGTCACATGAGAGTCTAAGAACAAAATGTTAACCCACCTGCTGGTATTTGGGCTCCTGTTTCTTTCCAAACTGTGCTTGGCTCCTTGAGAGGGCTGCGATTGTTCACTTGTGCCCTGTTTTCCAGGTCCACTAAAAGTTGGCAGCTTAAAAAGAGTAGACATGTTTCAGTGCTTTGATGAAGGAATTCCTCTTCTCTTCACTCTCACATTCTATTTTTCAAGCCATTCTTGCTAAATGTGCAGAAATAATTGAACCTACTAAGATGATTTCCCTTTTCATGTTTCATACCTAATAACTCATATATTGCGTGGAGGTCTTTTACATAGAGAAGCCGGCCCCCAACAACCCAATCCAGACTGGGAGCAAGTGAAGAATAAGCAGACAAAACAGACATCAAAAATCCCAAAACTTCCCCCTATATTATTATTGAGGCAGCAATCTTTGTGGCAGGAAACCGGGGCCCTGGGTTCTAGTCAAACCCTTACTCAGAATAACCTAAGAAAGTCTTGTGCTTCAGTTTCCTCATCCATAAAACTGGGATGTAGTATCTATCTGAGTCCACCAGTGAGGATGCTATGAAAATAAAGCACACTAAAATAAAAGCTACAATACTTGGAAATAGAAGTAAATTAAATCACAGGCGCCTGTATGGCTCAGTCAGTTGAGTGTCCGACTCTTGATTTCAGCTCAGGTCATGATCCCAGGGTCGTGAGATCCAGCCCTGCCTCAGGCTCCACACGGAGCCTGCTTAAGATTCTCTGTGTCTGTCTCTCCCTCTGCCCTTCTCCCCCACTCATGTTCTCTATCTAAAAAAAAAAAAAAAAAAAAAAGTAAATTAAACACTGTATATTTTATCCCAAAGAGAGAATTTTGGATCTGCTCATTCCAAGTTTAACAAACTTAGTTCATTGTACTTCCTAACCTTCGGCAAATTGAGACAACAAATGTGGTATTTTGGGATGACATCAAGATGCCTAAAAGTGAGAGGATGTGCAAAAATGATCATAAGCTCCCTAAAGTATGAGCTCCAGAGGACTCTGTGTGGGGAGAAGATTCCTTAGCAGGGGCTAAGGGCAACAACTTTATCATGGAGCATCAAGTAACAGATGTTCTGAAAAATGTCATGGTCACCAAGGAAAGATTAGAATATATTCAAAATAGGTATTTAGGATAATGGGAAGTTTGTAATGTTTTCATTTAGTATGATTAAAAATTTAAGAACTGATAAATTAATGGATTTCAATTAACTGAAAAATCCATTTAGATGGAAATGCCTTATTCCGTGATTATGCTAGAAAAGCAAGGTAAATTTTTTAAAGAAAAATTCAATATGGTACAATTGTTTTATCCATAGTCATATGTATTACTAGATGGTTTTCAATGAGGCTTGCCATGAATTCCTTCCCTTGTTGTCCACACTGCCACAAGATAGCTGGAACCTATTTCCCTCCTCTTGAATCTGGGCTGGCCTTGCGGCTTTGACCAACAGAAAGTAGCAGCAGTAATACTGTCCTAGGGCTGGGACTAGTTTTTAAAGAGGCTTAGCAGTTTCAGCTTTCACTTGGGAAGGCAGCTGCCATGCTGTAGAGAAGCTTGGATGAGATTATTTATTGGATGATGAGAAGCCAAGTGCAGAGAGGGGCCGCTTGGAGGAGGCCAAGGCACCAGGCATGCCAATGAGGCCTTGAACCTTCTTGCCTATCCCAGCCTCCAGCTGAATACAGTCAGGAGAGTGATCCCAGCCCATGCCACACAGAGAGAATCACCAGGTAAGCCCTGTCATATTTCTGACCCACAGAATTGTGAGAAATAAATTATTGTTTTAAGCCACGAAGTTTGGGTTTTTGTTGCTGTTATTACATAGTGATAAATAACCAAAACATAACATACAAGGAACCTTTTTATTATTATTATTTGAGAGAGAGAGAGACAGAGAGAGAGAGATGGCTGGCAGGGGAGGTGGAGGAGGGAGGGGGGATAGGAGAGAGAAGGAGGGGAAGAGAGGAGAGAGGGAGTGAGAGAGTGAGAGTGAGAGAGAGAGAGAGAGCAAGAAGAGAATCTTAAGTAGGCTCCACACTCAGCATGGAGCCTGACAGAGGGCTCAATCCCATGACCCTGGGATCATGACCTGAGCCAAAACCAACAGTAGGATGCTCAACAAACTGAGCTACCCAGGAGCACCAAGAAAACTTATTTCTAATAGTTTTCTAATGAATTTGAAATTTCAACATAAACAGAAATTAGAGTCTAAGTAAGTTCTTTGTGCCTTCTTTTTATAAAAAAAAAAAAATGCCAACACTTTTCCAAATGTTTTAAGTGAGGACTGAAGTCTGACATTCAGCAGGGCACAGTGAAAGAACACTAAACTAGGAGTGAAGAAATCTGCCCCTAATCAATTGTGAGCCTTGGCAGTAGTGTAGTAAGGTGGGGGGGGGGGGGGGGGTGGCGAGGGTTGCTGTCTGCCCTGTGCAGGCAATTAAAGGATGTACTACAGGTAGAGAATTTTTAAACTATAATAAAACCCACTAAAAGCTGGCCAGCTTTTTATCACTGCAGGCCAGCAATTCTAAATAATTTCAGTAAAAAGTCCTCCTTCTAAATGAGGCTGACCTCTCCTACCTCAACCCCACCTCTGTAACACCTGGACATTAGGAAGTTTAAGGCACTGAACTTGAGCTTCATACTCTGTAAAATGATGGGGTTGATCCATCTCTAAAATCCTGGTTCAAGAGGCAGCCAGCATTCCATGTGTGAACTTGTTCAGACTCATTCATTTATTCATTCCCTCAGTGACCATTTGCCAAGTACCTACTATGTGCCAGGCACCCTTGCTAGGACACAGAATGAGTAAGACACAGACCCTGTCCTTAAGGAGCTCATGGAAGAGCTACAACCTCACTAAGCCTCAAGCTACACCTGCCAAGCCAGCTCCCATGGTATCTTCTCGCCTTCTTTGAGGTGTCTTCTTTGATGACCAGGTCCATCTGTCCCATACTGGGGCTACTCATAGGTAGAGTCTGTGGGTCATGCATCATCATATCCCAGAGTCTAATGCATAGCCTCTGGCTCTATAAATGTTTATTGAATGAGTGAGTAAATGAGTGACTAAACAATTTAGAATGGGGATTAATACCGGCCCAAGATACCATATTTAGTAAGTTGAACCACGTATAATTGTCAATACTTGAATATTTTGACCTATAAGACAGCAATTTCAAATAGTTCAATCTGATGCATGGATTACAAAGAACATGGGCTGTATGTTGGGTTTGGAATGAGAGATGAAGAGTATCTACCTTGGAATTCCATCCTAGAGGCCTTATTTCCCAAAGCCAAGAGGACCCCACTATGAGTTGGTTGTATTTAGGTTAGTCCTTTCACATGGATTAGGGGCTATGCTGAATCATGTTCCAGATCCTGCTCACGCTGCCCTGCCTCCCACTTAGCTGTACCTGATGGCTCTTCTCTGACTGATCCCCAGTGCTTTCTTCAGAGACTTGGATGACAGGTTTCCAGCCACAGTCACTTCTTTTCCTGGACCTTTTGCCAAAATGTCCTCCTTGAAAGTCTCTCACCATGGAAGATCTTGTCAGGGTTTGGCAATTGCCACTGGGGTCCAGCTGCTGGCCTCTCGGCAGCTGCATGACAGGTGGAACATAGGTGGAAGCTGGGGGGCCCAAGGCTGAAGGTGAGTCATAAATGTTTGTAAACTCTCTTGAAGAAGCCCACAAAGACCTGTACTCCTCCTGCCCCTTTTGTATCATCTCAAGTTTATCAATTTTCTGTTCAGTATTCCTCAGCAAATCGGCATTCTGGTACATTAATGTCTGTGAAATCTTCAGATTCAGCACACACTTACTGATGTACTCCTCGGTCATGCACCTATTGCTCCCATTGCCCTTGGCTTCTCTGGCTAGCTCAGGTAGGCTGGGTGAACTAAGAGAACCATTTTGCCAATCCCAGTCCTCAAAGGAGAGCTCTGTGTCAGCTTCTGAAGAGCTCTCGTCCTCATCATAAAAACAGCATGCTTCTCTCTCCATCTTTTCCAACTCTTCTTCCATGGACTTTAGTTCATCTGCTTGGCTTGGTCCAGCTCCCACAACAGATGAATCAGTTCCTGGGGGCTCCTCCTTCGTGTTATCTCCCCTGTCCAGGCAGCCTGAGTAGATTTCATTGATTTCAAAGCTGCAGAGGCTAGCCTGACCTGGGCTGGGCCCCCTGGCGTCCTCTTCCATCACAGAGCAGGCAGGAGAAGCAGCATCTCGGTTCTGAGTCTCCTTGGCCATCAGACCTGGATCTAGGACCTGAGGATCTGGTGTTGCTTTCTCCGTGGGTGAATGAAGCCGACTGCCTGCTGGAAAGAGTGGCAACATGCAACGGATTAAAGTGATCACATGCAGCAACTTAGCAGCCTTAGCATGTTGCTCCAGCGATATGAGAATGGAGAAAGAAACTTTTTAGTTTCCCATTCCCTTCCCAGGTGTGGAAGACTACAAGATACGCTCCCAGAAGGTGAGGGAGTATTTCTAAGAGATGAAAATTCCCATTTTGACATGAGTTGAGGTAGAAAATTGGGGAGGGGTCAAACCCTGGGGAAAATGTTCTAAGCTTAAGTTACAATGTGTTCAAAACATGCCTAACTATCAGGACATGCAAATTACAGGCCCCTGAATCTTAAAAACTAAATTCATAGCTTTCTTTACACACACAGGAGTTTGAATATTCATGTCAGTTAAAGTTATGCTCTTGGCGAGCATCTGATAAAAGTAGCCAAGACACTGCTCGAGAAGCCACTACATAATGGGAAGAATAATTAATTCAAAAAATACCACTAGAACTGATCACCCATCACCTCTGGTTGATGGTATACAGCTCCCAGAGAATGGGATGGAGGAGCCAAAGTAATGAAAGCTTGTGGGAGGTCATTCTGGAGGCCTCCAGCCCTGTCCAAAGAGAGGCAGAAAGAATGGTCACTTGGCCTGGATTCCAGCTCTTTAGTAAGTTCTGGAATCCTGAGCAAGCCATAACCTCTCTCAACTTTAGTGTTCTCATCTGGAATATGAGGATATTAACCCAGATGACTGCAAGGTCCTTTTCAGCTCTGCATTCTAAGATTTCGTTTTTTTTTTAACGTTTATTCATTTTTGAGAGACAGAACAGAGCACGAGCGGGGAAGAAGCAGAAAGAGAGGGGGACAGAATCCAAAAGCAGGTTCCAAGCTCTGAGCTGTCAGCACAGAGCCCAATGCGGGGCTCAAACTCACTGACTGCGAGATCACGACCTGAGCTGAAGTCAGACACTCAACCGACTGAGCCACCCAAGTGCCCCTAAGATTTCTAAATGTACGAACAAAGCTATAAAACTATATGAAAAGCTTGGAGGGAAACACCAAAATATTAACAAATTATTTCTAAGTGGCAGAATTAAAATAAGTAATTTTCTTCTTTGTATGATTTCAAGTTTTCTATAATGAACAGATAATAGTTTTAAATATAAAAATCACCATTTTGGGGGATGCCTGGCTGGCTCAGTCAGTTAAGCATCTGACTATTGATTTTGGCTCAGGTCATAATCTCACAGTTCATAATATTGAGCCCTATGTCGGGCTCTGCCTGCTTGAGATTCTCTCTCTCCCTCTCTCTCAAAATGAAATTAACTTTTTAAAAAATCACCGTTTTTATTTGTGAAGCAATTAAATAAATTCCTAAGAATAATCATACTAGAAATAAACTGGCTGTTACTGCTTAGTTCTGGAGTCAAAAATATTTAACTTAGTAATTTCAAGGATCTTGATTTTTCTTGAAGGCATCAATCTTTTCCCAGTGTAAGTGATGTGTACAGTCTGGAGGAGTTGATTAGTTGTAGCCTGCAACTCTTGGAACCCATTCATGTCAATTAATGCTTAACCTGTGGGTTAAGGCCATACCCGTTTCCTTTAGCTCTTTTATTTCCAAGTTAGGGGTCTCTTTCAAATGTTCTGACATCAGTCCTAGACAAACATTGACATCAGGATGGAGTTCATATCTCTGCATCTTGGGGCTCTCAGTTGGCTGAGTTCTCTGGGCTCCGAGAAAATCCTATAATAAGGGAAATATCATCAAGGACATATTTGCAATTATCTGAATGTCACTAGTATTTTTTAAGCAGGTCTAGGTATCAAATAAACTTCTTCTTCCTGTTGGGTAGACTGACTGTAATCCAAATTGGCTAATTCATTGTTATTACTGATATATATTTTTTTAATTTTAGAGAGAGAGCATGAGCAGGAGTGAGGGGCAGAGGGTGAGATGGGGGGGGGGAATCTTAATCTCCGTTCAGCAAGGAGCCAGACATGGGGCTCTATCCCATGACCCTGGGATCATGACCTGAGCCAAATCAAGAGTCAGACGTTCAACCAACTAAGCCACCCAGGCACCCCTAATATTTTTTAAATAATAACAATAGCTTCCAGTCACTGAATAGCATTATGTGCCTACAGGATACCTCTACTATGTGCCAACCTTCTCCAGCCCCCCTCATCAATTTCCTGCTGCCCTAACCAAGTGAAGCAGTTAGCAGCTCCTTTTCTTGGGAGCACAGAAAGGATATGATGAAATGAGGATTTCCAAAACTTCTTTCAACTAGCTTCTTCCTTGTCTCTAACCCCCTATGCCTCTGTGACGAGTAAGCAGAAATAAAGTCCTAACAGCTTCAGAGCTTACCTTTAAGTCGTTCTTCAAAATGTACCGGATATCTTGAAGGTTCATAGTTCGGTCTTTCTGCTTGACCTGGATGCCTGACTTAACAATATCATAATAAGGTTTTGGAAGCCTTACATCAGCTTCTAAATAATTTCCCAAGACTATGGCTTCTTTAATAACTGAGCCATCTAAGCCATTCCAGGGTATGTTATCTGGTAAAGAAAAGGTCACAGGAAAAAGTAACATAAAGAAATCATGTTTTAAAAACAGAAGAAATCATGTAAAATTGGGTAATTGGGGTAACCTTAGTTAAGTCACTCAACCCCTTTAAACATTAATTTCTCTTTATAGAAAAAACTATCTGGATGACCAGTCATAGACAAGAAACCACTTTACCCATTTACCAGGGAAATCCCTGCTACGGAGACAGGAACAAGCACTGTCAGAATTATGTACATGTGGGCTCCCTGCTGGCAGACCTGGAGACCACAGGAAATGTTTCATGGCATCAGGATGGGCAGCTCAATGCACTCCTCTCATGGAAGGTGTGGTTTTGCCTCTCAGACTGTAAACACTGCTAAATGAGAGGGAACACTCACCTCCTCAGTGAATGTGGTTTTACTGTGTGTGTGTGTGTGTGTGTGTGTGTGTGTGTGCGCCCTCTCTTGAAAGATTCCTTCTATCTTCAGATATGTGATCACTTCCTTAGCATTAGGGTCTTGAAGGATTGAATGGCTTCCATATCTGTCAGGTGACACTGCTTATATACACATTGAACTCTAGGTGTGTTTGGTTTCATAGTTTATTTCTCAGAGGCCAGTCTTTTCCCCTCATTTACAAGTTCTTAAAGGGCACCTCACAGAGACCCCTAAGCACTGACAGCAATATTCAGTTTAAAAACTTTGTTTGGATTGGGGCACCCGGGTGGCTTAGTCGATTGAGCGCCTGACTTTGGCTCAGGTCATGATCTCACAGCTCGTGAGTCCAGGCCCATCAGGCTTGCTGTTGTCAGCGTGGAACTGACTTCGGATCCTCTGTCCCCCTTTCTCTCTGCTCCTCCCCTTCTCACGCGCTCTCTTTCTCAAAAATAAATAAACATTGGGGCGCCTGGGTGGCGCAGTCGGTTAAGCATCCGACTTCAGCCAGGTCATGATCTCGCGGTCCATGAGTTCGAGCCCCGCATCAGGCTCTGGGCTGATGGCTCGGAGCCTGGAGCCTGTTTCCGATTCTGTGTCTCCCTCTCTCTCTGCCCCTCCCCCGTTCATGCTCTGTCTCTCTCTGTCCCAAAAATAAATAAAAAACGTTGAAAAAAAAATTAAAAAAAAAAAATAATAAAATAAATAAATAAATAAATAAACATTAAAAAAAAAAAACAACTTTGCTTGGATTAAATGCATCACCACTAATAGGAGGATAGGTTGGCTTTGCTGAGTCTCAAAGAACAAGTCAAAACAGATTTCTGGACAATCACCTCATATCTTCTATTAAGTACAAAGAAGTTTCCGTGAAGAAATCTCTTTTTCCTATGTTCTGAATTTTCATAAAAGTAACTCTTGTGAAAAAAAAGAAAAAAACCCAACCTAAGAGTAGAGACTCTGGTCATAGTGAATGTGCTCTTGGATCTACCTGTTAAAATCTCCTGTATGATCATAGAAAAGCTGTAGATGTCCGACTTCACTGTGGCTGCCTTCTCTAAGATCACCTCCGGGGCAGCCCAGTTGTACAGCTGGGTTGGGAGGGGCACTCGAGTAAGGTCCCTGTGTACACGTCCATCCTGGCTACAGAAGGAAACACAAGGTCAGGCTCATGTCTTAAAGGATCATCATGACCATCACACAGTACCTCTGTGAAACATCTACCTCTGAAGACTGGCAACCTCCTTGAGCTTCTAGAAACCCAGCTAGACCCTAAGCTAACCCTCGCTGCCTGCTGTTTCAACCTACCTGAGTGGGCCCTGCCCACCCTCAACCTCATCTGGCTCTCTCTCACTCAAGTCACGGGGGCTCTCTTTGAGTTTCTCCAGCATGCCAAGTACATCACCATTTCAGGTCTTTGCACTGGAAACTGGCTTCTTCTGCATGCCATGCTCTGCCCAGAGATCCTAGCTTGACTGGCTGCTTCTTATAAGAAAGGTATTAGCTTGAAAATTACCTCTTCAGAAAGGCCTTCCCTGACCACCTGTAGTCCTGTTTTATTGGCTTCAGAGCACATATTATCTGAAGTTTTGTTCATTTACTTACTGTTTATTATCTGTCTCCCCTCTGCTAGAGTCAGCTCCATGAGAAGAGGCACCTTATCTGTCTTTTATATCATGTATCTCTAAACTTACATGAGGGCCTCAATGCCTACTTAAGACTCTGTCAAGACCCCCCTCAAGCTCCATCTGCTTTATCAAAGTCCCTTGTGGGACTCCTCCAATTCCTGTGATTGCTTCTCTTCTGAACTCTGCCCTCTTGGGAACAAGTCCTTTCAGTTCAACACTCAAAGGTTCACTGATGTGTTTGAAAAACTCAACTGGGTCCCAACTAGACTCCTTGAGAACTAAGTCATAGCATCCTCAATATCTGCTGAGCCAACAAGAGTCCTCAGGGTGAAGTTAGCGCCCACTTCCATCTACAGGTGTCATGAAAATCTAATGAGACCTTGCATGTGGAGAACACTCTGAGCCATAAAGCACTATGCAAGTAAGTTATTAATATGAATGTTATGGTAGGCATTTGGTAAAGACTGAGGACTGCTAAGTTAAGAATTAAGTTTTTGAGGCACCTGTGTGGCTCAGTCGGTTAAACATCCGACTTCGGCTCAGGTCATGATCTCACAGCTTATGAGTTCAAGCCCTGCATTGGGCTCTGTGCTGACAGCTCAGAGCCTGGAGCCTGCTTCGGATTCTGTGTCTCCGTCTTTCCCTGACCCTTCCCCCACTCATGCTCTGTCCCTCCCCCCACCTCAAAAATAAACATTAAAAAAAATTTTTTTAAAGCAAGTGACCAGAAGTTCTTTGCTGGGCTGGTGAAGGCCAGATTTGAGGATGGGATGGGCTTCTTGGACTTTGAGCAAACCTCCCTAAATAATATTTCTTCCAGCAGAGCTTTTGGTAGATGGCAGTGAGTTCAGGAAATCATGAAATGAAAGCTGGTATTGACTTTTTGGTTGTATTGCTAAATAGTTAGATGTGGCCTAGTATAATGTGAACAGCATACAAGCATGCCAATATCACAGGAAAAGCAATGGAGTGTTTTCCCACCAGAGATATACTCTGAAGACCTAGTATGTTTGGCTCTTCACTTCACAGGCTGATTCTCCAAGGGAAACACTCACTACATTCTCAGGCCTCTTAGGCTTGTCTAAGGTTCAGATAAGGGTAAGTCACTTACAACCAGTATTTATATCCTTTCTCTTTTACTTCCACTCACCTTCTTCTCCTATAATCCTCCTTTCCTCTCTGTTAAAGCTAGTCGTAGGGGGGTGGGGGGTGGCGCTTCTTTTCTGGCTATCATTCTGGGGCAGTTATTTTTCTAAGCTTCAGCTCTGACATCATTAAAATTACATTTGGCTACAGCTATGTGATACCACTTGCAAAGGTCAATCCCAGCTCTAAAGATTCCATTAAGAAGGAGTTGAAGAATAAGAAAAACTGCTCTGTCATTTTCATACCATGAGATGGAGTGTTACCCTTGACAATGACATTCAACAAATAAAATGTTTCCAAAAATAAACGTGGAATTGAAAGCTATTTTGGATTCTTGGATCCCAGCTCATGTTATCAGCTGTCAAAGAAGGATGTGCCGTTGTGGCTGTAACTGCTTGCTGACTGACATTTCTGCCTGAAATTCCATTCTGAGGTCAGCAAACCCAAAAGGAAACACACACCTTCCTACTCAGTTATCTCCCAGCCCCTCATTTGACCAATTTATGAACACCAGCTTCTCAATGCATCTCACATTTTTCACTTCTATTCTGATTCTGTAGTCACCACCACACCCTACACAGTGGCCTCCTAGTTGGGCTTCCTATCCTCAACCTCTGATCCATTCTCTCCTGATAGCCAGGAAACGTCCTCTACCACTTGGTTGTAGCCATAGCTGGGTAACTTCAGACCAGCTCTTCACCTCTCTGGGCCTTGGTTTCCTCATCTGTAAAAGACAAGATTGGGCTGGGGCATCTCCAAAGTTCTAGTTCACTCTAGGATTCACATTTCTACAGAGAGCTCAGGCAGAAGAAACTGTTATACCTCCATGTAAACAACAGATGGTGCTCCATCACCAGCAAATAGATTGTATTCTTTCACAGGCTTCCTGAAAAGCCTTTGTTATGGAAGACAAAAATGTCCAAACGCCTTAGCTTTCACTGCTGCTGAGCACATAGCCAAAGTGACCAATCCCATTCTGAACAATTTCGAGTTTTCCCATCATCTACACTCATCTGTTCACTTAACCAACAAATACCGAGGACTTACTACATGACAGGTCCTGAGCTGAAAATGAACATGCACCCTTCCTGCCCTCTCAAAGGTCACCATCTGGTGGGACAGACACATAGCTGTAGAGGAAAGGAATATGCTAAGTACTCAGGGACCAGAACTTCAGTACAGGCTTCACGGGTGTGGTGAGAGACTGTGCCTGAGGAAAATTTAAAGGATAAACAGGCAAGTTATTCACTGAGAGGTGGCCTATACTGAAAGAGGCTTTGGAGGGCCAAGCAGGGAATGGGAAGTGAGAAGGTTGGCACTGTGGGTAGAGCCTCACGTTGGAAGGCTTCCACACCCTGCAAAGTGCCTGGACTTAAATCATGTAGGCAATGGGGAGACACTGAAAGGTTTTCACTGGAACTGAGAATGGACTTGATCCGAGGCTGTGCAGCTCAACTGGGGACAGCTGTCTGGCCTCTACCAGTTCTCATGTGGACAAGTACTACAGTTACACCCTAACTGCTTCCCTGCCTCTCTCCTGTCTCCTCTCAGCCCCTTCTTCACATGTAGGAACGAGAAGGATCTTAGCCTGTCAATCATCCATGACACCATCCGATAAATAAATAAATAAATAAATAAAGAAAGAAAGAAAGAAAGAAAGAAAGAAAGAAAGAAAGAAAGAAAGAAAGAAAGAAAGAAAGCCCTTCAAGCATCCCAATGTTCTTAGGATAAAATAAAAACTCTCCACCAAGGTCCACAGAGCCAAACACAACCAATTCCCCCCTTAAAGGACTAAGGGCATGCGTGGTTTGGGAAGCAAGACTTTCTGTTTCATTCATTCAAAAAACATATGCGGAGTGCCCACCACATGAAGGCCTGCTCTAGGCATTTGAGATACAGCAATGGATAAAATGGAAATCCCTGGAGCACCTGGGTGGCTCAGCGGGTTAAACTTCTGACTTCCGTTCAGGTCATGATCTCCTAGTTCGTGGGTCTGAGCCCTGCATTGGTTTCTGTACTGACAGTTTGAAGCCTGGAACCTGCTTCAGGTTCTGTGTCTCCCTTTCTCTCTCTGCCCCTCCCCTGCTCATGCTCTCTCTGTCTGTCTCAAAAATAAACAAAACATTTAAAGAAAAAAACGGAAATCCCTGCCCTCATAGAGCTTTTCACATAGTGAGAAAAACATTAGAGGGTATGCAAGAAGGAATGACCAGCAGAGAGCCTCCGAAACAAAGCTTCAGTGATTGGTGGGTTGGTGGGGGCAAGGATAAGCCAACATAGGCAGGTCTGATCATGAGCTCTGCCCAGTGGCTCAAGCTTCACAGCAGAGCAGAACCAACAACGGGCTGAGGCTCAGAAGGCAGAAGGCAGCACAGAAGCACAGAGGAGATCCTCTGCCTTCCAGAACCTAGGGGCAGGAGATGGCACATGCCCCCAACTCTCTGGAGGACTTTGACTCTTGCCAACAAGGAAATGAATGCCATCCACCAACCCTGAATGAGGGTGTTGGTTTGTCTCCACCTACCTCACTGTGTTTAGGCCCTTGAAGGCAGGGAATGGCCTTAGTGCCCACCTAGCCAAGCACCTGGCCCAGGAGTAGGAGGTGTGACCAATTGTGAGGCTCATCAGCACCCATCACCTTCTCTCTCCTTCCAAGATGCACAGCTATGGCACATTTCCCAGCCTCTCTGCAGTGCAGAGGTGACTGCAAAGTGGGAAGCCATGACTTAGCCAATTCAGACTGGACCTTAAACACCATGTGCCCCTCCATGTTCTCTCTTCACTGACCAGCAATGCAGAGGACACAGTGGGGGACTGAGACTTGGGGACAACTGAACCATGGATGGGAGGAACCTAGAACCCAATGGGTGCCCCAATATACACACTAGACTGCAATGTGAGTGAGAAACACACCTTGGTTTATTAAGCCACTTAAAATTTTGAGTTGAATAGTTAGGGCATTTACACATATTGGCTAATATGGGCTCCTTGCTTGTTAAATGTGCATTAAAATGATAATGTCCTGAGCAGAAGTAACTTCCCTAAAGTCCCTCTAACGTTGGCAGACAGGTCAAGGCATTTGGGAAACCTCTTTCCCCAAAAATGAAGAGTTCAGCCCACCAATGAGGAAGAGTCCTGTCCAGATCAGATTCTTTCTCTAGAGCACCCACCTTTCCATCATGTACTCCAGGTTGGTCAGCCTTGCTTCCCCAGCGGAGACAATGTGGATGGCGTAGGAGCTGAGGGAGCGGTGGATAAACCCCCGGGAATGCAAGTATCTCAGGGCGTCAGAGATCTGGAGCAGCAGATGCACAATCACCTCCATGTGGAGCACGGGGAACTGGGACCGCTAGAAGCAAGGGATAAAACAGCAAGGAACAACGCTGGGCTCTGGACACTACAGAATGCTTTGCAGTTTCCAAAGTCTTTTCAACTGATCCTCACAGCTACCTAGGGTCCTCATTTTATAAACGGGGACCCAAAAGCTGAAGGTTAAATGACTGGCTTAAGGTCCCACTGACCCTGGCCCTCTGGCTCCAAGCCTAGACTCCTTTCTCTGAACTGAGCTGTTTCACACCACAAAAACTGAAGAGACAGTTCTGAAAGCCTGGTATGTACATCCAGGGTGGGCTCACCACCACCACCAATGAGCCTGCCCTGCACCCATCTAAGCCTGTGCTGCTGAGAACTTGGAAGCTTAAAGGACCAGTCCAGCCCCTGCCCTGGGCAGATGACTGATCCTAAGGGGAAAGAAATTCACTCACACCAATGTAGCTGACTGATCAAAGTCATACTGGTCTCTCCTAAGAGAAATGGCATTCTTTTTTAAAAAAAAATTATTGAAATATGATTGACATATAATGTTATATTAATTTCAGGTGTACAACACAATATTTCAACAGTTCTATACGTTACATAATGCTCATCATGGTAAGTTTAGTCACCATACATTACTACGACATTGACTATATTCCCTATGCTATACCTTTCATCTCCATGACGTATTTTGGCTTGTTTTTGTTTTTGCTTTTTTGAGAGAGGGTGCAAGTGAGCGAGGAGCAGATAGGGAGGGTAAGAGAGAGAATCCCACAAGGGGTGAAGAGGGAAGGAGGGGGGGGGGGGAGATAAGCGGGGCTCACCTGAAGCGGGGCTTGAGCTCACAAAACCGTGAGATCATGATCTGAGCCAAAGTCCAATGTTTAACTGACTGAGCCACCCAGGTGCCTCTCCATGATTTGTTTTGTAACTGTTAAGTTTGTACCTCTTAATCCTCTTCACCTATTTTTCCCACCCCCTACCCTCTACCCCTCTGGCAACCACTAGTTTGTATTTATGAGTCTATTTCTGTTTGGTTGGTTGGTTGTTTAGTTTCCACACACAAGTGAAATGATATGACATTTGTCTTAGTCTGACTTATTTCACTTAGCAGAATATCCTCTCTAGGTCCATCCACATTGTTGAAAATGGCAAGATCTCAATCTTTTTATGGCTGAGTAATATTCCATGGGTGAAACATATTTCATATTATCATAATTTCACATTATATATATGTATATTTACCATATATATTGTATATACATATATACACACATTATACACATATCATATAGATATATACATATATCTCACCTCTTCTTTATCCATTTATCTATTTGTCGACACTTAAGTTGTTTCCATATCTTGGCTATTATAAATAATGCTTAGGGGTGCATATATCTTTTTGAATTGGTATTTTCATTTTCTTTTCATAAATACCTAGTAGTGGAATTGCTATATCATATAGTAGTTCTATTTTTAATTATTTGAGAAACCTCCATGCTATTTTCAACAGTGGTTGCACCAATTTACATGCCTATCAACAGTGCAAAATGGTTCCTTTTTCTTTTTTCAAAAAAATTTCTTAATGTTTACTCATTTTTGAGAGAGACAGAGTATGTGCGGGGGAGGGGCAAAGAGAGAAAGACACAGAATCTGAAGCAGGCTCCAGGCTCTGAGCTATCAGCACAGAGCTTAATGTGGGGCTCGAATTCATGACCTGCAAGATTATGACCTGAGCCGAAGTCGGATGCTTAACCAACTGAACCACTCAGGCACCCCAAAGGGTTCCTTTTTCTCTACATCCTCACCAACACTTATTATATCTTGTCTTTCTGATACTAGCCATTCTGACAGGTATGAGGTGATACTGTGGTTTTGATTTGCATTTTCCTGATGTTTGGTGATACTGAACATCTTTTCATGTGTGTTTGCTAACTGTATGTCTCCTCTAGAAAAATGTCTATTCGAGTCCTCTACCCATTTTAATCTGATCATTTGGCCTCCCTCTTTTTCTTTTTCTTTTTTTTTTTGGTATTTAGTTGCAATATATCATTTGCAAATATCTTCTTCCATTTATAGTCAATTGGCTTTTTGTTCTACTGATGGTTTCCCTGGCTGTGCAAAAGCTTTTTATTTCAGTGTGGTCCCAATAGTTTATTTTTGTTTGTGTTTCCCTTGCCTGAGGAGATATATCCATAAATTTGTTGCTAAAGCCCATATCCAAGAGATTACTGCCTATGATTTCTTTTAATACTTTGATGGTTTCAGGTCTCACGTTTAGATCTTCAATCCATTTTGAGCTTATTTTTGTGTATGGTCTAACAAAGTGGTCCAATTTCATTCTTTTGCACATAGCTGTCCAGTTTTCCCAACACCATTTGATAAAGAAACTGTCTTTTCCCTATTGTATGTTCTTGCCTCCTTGGTTGCACATTAACTGACCATATAAGCCTGGGTTTATTTCTGACCTCTCTATCCTATTCCCCAGAGAAATGGCATTTTAAGGTATGCCTTCATCAAATGACAGGAGAAGAAAGGGGAGGAGAGGGAAAGGGAGGGGAAGAGAAATAACACTACTAAGTTCTTAGGCAGGAGGAATGGCTAGCCATTTTGGGAAAGGACTCTTTCTGGAGGGTCTCTTCTCATTCCAGCCTAGGATCTTTAGAATAAAGTCATAGAGAAAGAAAAACAAATGCTTCAGGACCTCTCTGAAGGCACATCTCAGCCCAAAGCACACTTCCTAGGGAGTCAATGGGCCCTGAAAGATGTTCCTACAAAGAAATCTGAAAAGTGAAAGGGAGTGATACAGGTCTGTATATAAACAAACCTCTCTCTACAGCAAAGGCCCTGAAAGAAATAAGTGAAACTACAGGAAAACAAAGCCAGGGGCTGTGTGATTACAGTTAGCTAGAAATGCATCTGTGTGTTTTCTGGGTCTGCTGAACTCTCAGAGGTTTGATGAAGAAACAGGACAGACAATAAAATCACACTAGTTCCAATCAGGTCCTTAAGTGGTGCATTATATACCCTTAGAAAGTAAAGAATTAGGAGGTTTATCGTCCTCACATACACAAATGGGAACTCCACTGCTGGGGTAGGGGGAAGAGGGCAGCGGTGAGAAGCAGAGAGGGCAGCAAGAGAAAATTCACCAAAAACAGCCATTTACCCGTTCGTGGAGAACACCAAACAGTGTGCCGACAGTGATGCGCTCGTAAACAAGGCGGGTCTTCTCTAGGTCTTGGGACAGGCACACAGCCATCAGCTGTAGCAGGTGCGGGTGCCGCAGCTTACTACAAAACAAAAGCAAAAGCAGCTTCACATGAGGTAGAGGGCAGAAAGATATGATGAAAAAATGAGTGCTTTCCTTCCTCTAGGCCCCTTGAACACATTCTAAACAAATACCATTTGTACCTAATGTCTTTCTAAGAAAACAGGATGGGTGGGGTGAGATAGGGATAGGGGAATCTATGGTCTCTCACTGATCAGAACCTGAGGGCTTAGTCATCGACAATGATGATGACAAGACACAACATCACCAAGAGCTACTGATCAAGGTACTTTACATGCATCATCTCCATCTTAACAACCACCTGTACGAAATACTTTATACTCATTTTTGAGATAAGGAAAACAAGGTCAGGGAGATGTCAGAAACTTGCCCAAGGTCACACACCCCTCAGTCTCACATCAAAGCCCACATTGTGTATATGCATCCTTCCAGCCTCCTGGGGTCCCTTTAGGCTGATTTCCCCCAAAAGGAAGAGTTTGGCCTCTGATACATCTCTTGCAGGGGTTGAGTGTCCTACTCAAGGAACTGGGTCCATTCACTCAGCAGTCCTGGTGTGAAACCATGATCCAAGATCCTGCTTTAGCAAGAGCTAAAGGATTAACCCTGGAGCCGTAGGAAACTTAAGGTACTAAGGTACACCCATGGGCATGTCCTCAATGGCAGAGACTCAGTTCCTCAGTTGTGTGGATCTCATGCACAGCCATCATCTATGAAGACAGGACTGTGCATGCTGTCCTCTTGGGTACAGGGCCAAAAAGCCTCAGGGGCTACTGGCTTGGAGGCTGGCTTGGAGACAACTGTTATGGGAAGTCAATCAGCTAACAGAATTAAGCCCCTCAGCACCACCATTCCCACCCCTCAGGCTATCCATTAATTTCCCTTTCTCTCTCTCTCTCTCTCTTTCTCTAGAAGTCAAATGAGCCCATTCCAACAGTCAGGAAATGCTGAGGCTGAGGGGGGCTGGTCTCCACACCTCTGCAAAAGCACCAGCACCAGCACCGTATAGCCCTGAACTTGGGTCTGTAAAGAGACGTGGATTGTAATGCACCAGGCTCTTGGGCTTCTTTCTCACCTGCTGTGTTCCTGCTCTGCAATTAACAAGTCAGCCAGCCGAACCCTGCTGCAGTGAGGATGGGTGGGGAGATTCAGCTCCTTCACTGTGACCCTGCTCCCATTCCACACCAGACTACAAGGGCAGGAGAAAGTGCGAGAGCAAGGAATGAGCAGCTCTCCCAGGCAAAAACAGGAGAAGGGGCATTTACACAGAATCTATAATGCAACTCCACTCTGCACCATTGGGTCCTCCCTTCCCCTACCCCCCTAGTCCTAAAGCACCCTCTGGAACTCAGTATGAGTGGCAGGAAGTCACTGAAGGATTTGAGGGAGGGAGTGACTTCACCAGGTTTGCATTTCTTTTTCATTTTTCAATGTTTGTCTATTTATTTACTTATTTAAAGTTTATATTATTTATTTTGAGAGGGACACAGAGAGTGTGAGTGGGAAAGGGGCAGAGAAAGAGGGAGAATCTCAAGCTTTAGCTGCGCTATCAGCCCATGCTGGGCTCAAACTCAGAAAACTGAGAGACCTGAGCTGAAATCAAAAGTTGGACGTCCAACCAACTGAGCCACCCAGGAGCCCCTATTTATTTATTGGGGGGGGGGCAGGGGGGGCAGAAAGAAGGGGAGAGAGAAAATCCTAAGCAGCATCCATGCTATTAGCACAGAGCCCAATGTGAGGCCTCTATCTCATGAATCGAACCATGAGATTATGACCTGAGCCGAAATCAAGAGTAGAATGCTAGCCAGGTGCCCCTGGGTTTGCATTTTAGAAAGACAACAGCATTAGGGGCACCTGGGTGGCTCAGTCAGTTAAGTGTCCGACTTCAGCTCAGGTCATGATCTCACAGTTCGTGGGTTTGAGCCCCGCATTGGGCTCTGTGCTGACAACACAGAGCCTGGAGCCTGCTTTGGACTCTGTGTCTTCCTCTCTCTCTGCCCCTCCCCTGCTCATTCTCTGTCTCTCTCTCTCTCTCTCAAAAATAAATAAACATTAAAAAAAAAAAAAGATAACAGCACCAGCAGTGTGGGGAATGGTAGGGAGGGGTGGTCAGAGAATGGGGAACTGGCTAGGAAGCCAGTCTGTGTGAGGGGCACTGATGACTTGAACAAAGACCACAGCAGTAGGACAGAAAGGAGGGGGACCTGGTAACAAATCTGTGGCACAGGCAGGAAACTAGGGGATAGAGGGCCTCAGGAGTCTGGCAGAGGCCTTTTTGGAAAGGTGTTTCTTCTAGACAGGGAAGAAGCATCCAGGTTCAAGCAGGCCAAGAAACCTTGGCCAAGACAACTCTTGGGACCCTGCAGGTGCCAGGTCTCTGGGGACTGAGAATACCCCAGGCACTTTTGTCATAGACAAATCCCATTACCGCTTCCCCCGCCCCCGCAGTTGGCTGGTGAGAGCTGTAGCTGATGCCTGTTCTGGCTTCCACAGAGGCCTCAATCAATACCCTCTGGCCTATATCAGAGACCAGACGGTAACCACTAAGCTGCCTCTAACTCTAGAAAACAGAGAGATTAGAACATCATCATGAGTAATCTTTCAGATAAGTTGTTCTGGGGTGGGGGATGGGGGGCATCTGGCAATGTCTGTAGACGCTCTGAGTTGTCACAGTCACAACGGTGGAAAGGGGTCAGCAGAGGCTGGTACCGGCATTCAGTGAGTAGAAACCAGAGATGCTCTTAAACATCCTACACTGCACAGGACAGCCCCCAACAACGAAGGATACCAGCCAAAAACATCAATGGTGTCCAGGTTGAAAAACCCTGATTTTGACGTATATTCTTCATTGTTTGTGTTTTGGGGGAAACCCTCCACACATAAGGGAATCACATGAAGCCCACCCTTCCTGTGGGACTAAATCAGACCTCCCACTGGCCAGCTTCTGCTTACTTGGTCATGACCATGTAGGGGCCACTGAAGAAAGAGAAGGTAGGCTCATCATCAGCTTGAATCACTTCCTTTTCTCCAATTACTGGAAGAGATCCCAGGTAGGCCAGCTGTGCTCCCCCTGTGAGATAAAACTGAGAGCAGAGCACAGCTTCAAATTGAGGGGAGAAAAGAGGAAAAGCAAAATGCCCTCAGAATCCTGTGCCAGCTAAAAATAATAACTGCTATTTACCAAAAGTTGCTGAATTCCCCTATGCACTGGACACTATTCTTTAATTTGTACTATCTTTAATCTGCCTAGAAACCCTGCAAGGTTGTAATATTCTTTCCCTTTTACTAGTGAGGAAACCAAGGCTCATGAAGAGAGGTCAGATGCCTGCCTGAAGTACCAGGCTGGGGCTCACAGGCCTCTTGTGCCCCCACAGAACCCAGACCTATGTGCAGCCAAGGCCAACATTCCTGCTCCCTCCTTCCCACCCAAGGCTGCCTAGGCACAACCAACAGATGCAGGGCTAGGGAAAACTGTCAGCAAACATCACCCAGACACCCAGTTACATTCCCAAATGTCTCTCTTTGATGGGCAGAACCAAGAACCCAAAAGATATTTTCCCTCAACACATTTCTCAGTTCAAAATCTCAATGCCTTAAAGGCATTCCAACAAAAAGTTATGGAGGGCAAGTCAACCACCAATAAGACCTATGGGGTCAGTGTAGCCCTCTGCTTCTCTTCAGGGAGACATGTCTGGGGCCCTCACTGGGAATTAATGAAAGGATCATTTTCTAAACTCCCCAAATCTAGCCCAATGTCATTCAAGGGAACTTTCCAGGGCTTTCTCCGTTTTTCAGTAAGGACAAGAAGACTAAGAGTTATCTGTCCTGCAAAAGTAGTAAAGAAGAAACAGAACACTCTGGAGAGGATAAGGAAAAAAGAGTTGGACAGGGTTGGGGGAAGTGGGGCCAGAGTCAGGGCCAGTTGGCTCTCCAGTTGGCCCTGCAAATGCTGGGTGTCAGTGGCAACCTCTTACCTTCCCAAAGCCAAAGCTGTAGATATTTTGCGCAGAAATGACTCCAGCTTTAAGCAGTCGGTTAGGAGAGCCACTAGGGTTTCTAGAAGTATTTTTAAAAGGAAGAAAAGTAAGAATTAACCATATCCAGAGGAACTGAGCTATGAATTAACCATATCCAGAGCTATGAGAAAGTGTAGTTCATTTTGTCTTTACTACTTGACTGTTTATCATGAAACTACGTAAGAGCCAGCCTATGAGAGGGCCCTGTGATTTCCACCTCCTGGTAATCTTGCCTTTGTGGGTTTCAGATAGGGCAGACCTGTTAGGCCAACTGGGCACTGAATAAATGATGGAGTGGTTGATTTCCAAGGCTAGATCCACCAGAGCTTCTGTTCTGATCACTCTCGGATCCCTTGCTCTGAAGGAGGCCAGCTACCATGTTGTGAGGACACTCTAGCAGCCCGATGGAGAGGCCCAACACCCACTACCAATTTGCCAGCCATGTGAGTATGCCATCTTGGAACTGGATCCTCCAGTCCCAGTGAAGCCTTCAGATGATAAAGCCCTACCTGACATCTTGACTACAACTTCATAAGAAACCCTAAGCCAGATCCACGTAGCTAAGCCATTCCCTGAATTCTGACCCACAGAGATTGTGTGAGATACAAATGTTTATTGCTGTTTGAAACTGCTAAGTTTGGGTGGCTTGGGGGTGGATTCAATATGCAGCAATAGATGATGAGTTCAGATGGTCAAAGTTGGAAAGAATCAAAACATGTCTTTTTTTCTTTTAAGAACAAAACATCTTATCCAGCTTTTATTTTTATAGATGGGACAAATGGAGCCCAGAGAGGGGGAACCTGCTGGTCTGAGGTCACAGAGCAGCAGGAATGGCCAGACAGACCCTGATACTCATTCCAGCCACTGCTCTTTCCACATACCACACCCAAACCACCACCGTGGGACACTGCACACTGGGACCCCCCATGAACTGAGAGTCTGGCAAGGAATGGCTTATATTTCTTTGGCTCCCCAAGGCTGGCATGGTGCCATACATGTAGTAGGTGCTTACTTAATGCTTTCCGAATGAGTAGTTGAGGCTCAGATTGAAGGACAAAACATTCTGCTAGTGCTGGAGCCATTTTCCCTCCCTCAGCAAATGGCAAAGGAGCTGCAGGTAACAGTGTGTACTCATCCTCACCCCACATCAGCTCTGTGAGGCTCCATGTGCCCACTTTTCACGCACAGAAGCAAATTCTTTACTCTGCTTTCAGAGATACTTTTAGGCTCTATCTCATTGGCAACTTAGGCCAGGCTGTCCCTTCCTCACTTTTAGCTGCTGTGAGGTTTAAATGAGGACTCCACAGTTTGGACTGAGATAAACTGGACATCCCAATTTATACGTAATGTTCCAGTATCATTCGTGGTAGCATCCCCTTCACTCGCAAAGCAGCCCAGCATGGAGGATAAGCTATCTGGTCAACGTAATCTGAGTGGACATGCCCCCTTCTTACACCAAATTCTTAATCTCCTCTAGAAACAGAGGCTACATGCTCAGGCCTCAAATATCCAGGGGACAACAACTGTTTCCTGCCCAGGGGAACAGATTTTGAGGTGGCAGCAACAGCATGCCTCCCCAGCAGCACCAGAACAGGAGGATACCATTGACAATACTCCCCCTTCCCATCTGGGGCTTCTCAGGTATGTGAGTGGCTTTTTAAAGGGTATGAGCTCCGTTTAAGCAGAGGAACTGGCTGTTCTCCAGCAGGGACTTGGACTATAACTACAATCAGATCAACATTTCTTGCTTTTACCTGAATTTCTCAGGCCATGTCTATTTAAGTAAATTCAGCTGGGTGGAAGGGGGAAAACGGACTTCCGTTATCTATAACAATACAACCATCTGTTCTTCTCAGTTCAGTGCTTTTTCTTTCCCCCCAACCAGGCTCTGTGTAAACACGTACCTGTGAGGAATCTTACCGACATGGGCCTCACTCACAGATCTGAGAAGCCAGTTCTTATCTCAAGGATTCATGTGTTTTCTTCACATTAAAAAGGGGGATGTATGTACTCCCACTCTACTTTCCATTAAGTACTGCATGGTCCAACCCCATTAAAAAAATAATGTTTCATCTAACTATAAAATAAATGCTACATCTAGATTAGTATCTGAAATTTGTTAGGTTTTTTAACACTTAACTTGGATTTTCCTTTAGGCTGGCCCTTGTACCCCCTCACCTTGTACTCAGCCCTACCATACAACAAGCAGTGAAGGGCTGGCGATGGTGAGCAAGACACACACAGGCCCTGCCCTCTTGGGGTTGTGGAACTGTATAAAATTTCTGAATGTGACAGACTCCATTTTGAAGTTCCATCTTCCTTTCCAACTAATGAACTCCTGAACTGGGCCAGAAGCAGCAATGGTTTCACAAAGCAGTTGCCCATAAAATTCAACAGAACAAATGGCATTCACGCCATAAAACTGTTGGTATGAACTTTAAGACAGAATAGTTTACTAATGCACACCAAGAATAGTTTTATTTGACGGCACCAAAAAAAACAGAGAGTAATCAAAAATAGCTCAAGGGGTGCCTGGGTGGCTCAGCTGGTTGAGCTGACTTCAGCTCAGGCCATGAACTCACTGATCATGAGTTCGAGCCCAGCGTCGGGCTCTGTGCTGACAGCTCAGAGCCTGGAGCCTGCTTTGGACCCTGTGTCTCCTTCTCTCTCTGTTGCTCCCCTACTTTCTCACTTTCTCTCTTTCTCTCTCTCTCTCTCTCTCTCTTAAAAATAAAGAAAGGTTAAAAAAAATTAAAAAAAAAAACCCAGCTCAAGCAGTTACTTAGTACCAGTTAACAGGCTTTTTCCTCTTCTTTATCTAAGTTCTATAATTAGCCCCCTTCTTTCTCACAAAAAAGACTCACTTTCCCCCACTTTTCTGCTTGGTACCAGAATCTGTGCTCCCTGAATTGCAATTGTGAGACCCCAAATAAAAGGTCTTTGTGTCTTGTTCAGTTTTGCCTCCTTTTCTCAGTTAGCAGTGTTCAGTCTTATTAGAAACAGGCAAGAACATATATAAATACAATAATTACAAACTGGGATAAGTCTCTCCAAACTCTGAAGGAGGGAACTCCACACAAGGGGGAGGGCAAGGACAGGCAAGGAGGCGAGCTCAGCAGAGCCTCCAAGGTCAGATGAGGAAGTGGGAGTTTATTCTGATAGCTATGGGGAATGACCTAAAGGGTTTTTGGCAGAGACTGGCAAGAGTGGCAGGGGGGCATGGGGGGAGCAGTTAGAAGTAACTAGACCATGGGGCACCTGGGTGGCTCAGTCGGTTAAGCGGCCGACTTCGGCTCAGGTCACGATCTCGCGGTCCGTGAGTTCAAGCCCCACATCGGGCTCTGTGCTGACAGCCTGTTTCAGATTCTGTGTCTCCCTCTCTCTGTGACCCTCCCCCGTTCATGTTCTGTCTCTCTCTGTCTCAAAAATAAATAAATGTTAAAAAAAAAAAAAATTAAAAAAAAAAGTAACTAGGCCTCGAGGGAATTAACTCATTTTTCCTAAGAAGCCAAAGGCACCCAGAAAGAAAACCAGGACTTGTGCAGGGAAGGACAGGACAAGGAAGCCTTCGAGGGTGTGACAAGTCTTGCAACTCTGACTACAGAAAGTGATGCCATCAGAGAAAATCAAAATGGAAAGGATTCTCTGGATACAAACCCTGAATTAATAAACCCCTAAGAACTTTATTTTATTTTGTTTTATTTTAAGCCCTAAGAATTTCAAATAGCTAGGCAGTTGAGCATGGAGATAAACCTGAGGCCCACCTCCTGCAGCTGTGATGGGGTTAGGTGGGCTGCCCACTAGCTGGCAGCAAATCACGCCAGCTTAACACAGCCTGAGGACGCTAGGTTAAGCATTTGTATTCTTTTGTAGTCTTAGAGATAAAGGAACACTCTTTCCATGGTTTGGGAGAGGACAAAAAATCCAGTTGGCTGCTCTGCTGGGAAGGAGTTTTCTGCAGGGCTCCTCAGACCTGAAAAGTTCTTTCTTTGCTAACCACAGGGTGGTGCCCACTAGAGCCCAGAACTCATTTCCCCTGGACATTCCTGGATAGGGGCATGACAGCTGAAGGCGCTCCTCTGGGTACATTTTTAAGCGGCCACATCCTCTCCTTCAGAGCTCAGCACTTAGGGTGGGCCAGATCCTGGAGGGGACCAACATGGAGGGGACCGTGGTGGCTCACGGTGCAGGACTCCTACAAGAAAGGCTGGGGTGATGCCCGCCGAATATTCCACTTGGCTCAGCTCAAGGCAGCACTCACCCCTGTATGAGGCCACCAAGCCTGGGTGGGCCACTGATGAGCCGCTGAGGGGAGTCAATCTTCTTTAGGAGGTCATAGGAGAAGCCCTGTATGATGGCCTGCATGTGCGAGGCACAGCGCTGCATGAACTCCACCATCTGCAACACAGCGTGAAGATGCTCAGTGCTGAGGCAACTAGTGGCTACCCTGGCTTTCAGTGCAACTGGAAGAGTCTGACATGAATGAGCTGAGGAGCCAGGAGCCCCTGACAGGGAAATCTCTGGAAAGGGAAGGGCTCAAGTGATTTTTTTTTTTACAGAATGTTTCCAGAGAGGTGATTTGGCAATCATTTCCTCCAACTCCCTCCATTAACAGATGAGGAAACTGAAGCAGAAGGAGCAAAATTACTTGTTTAAGGCGAACAGCTAATGAGTTGGAGAACCAGGGGGAGGGAAGGGAGGCCTCTGCCCACCTCCCTCCTCCCTCCACATGCCAAGTATTGTGCACGCACTTTATGCTTTACATCTGTTATGTTATTTAGACCTCATTCAAACGCATCACACCTGCCAGTGTGCAGCCTCAACAGGTTATGTAATGTCAGTGGGCCTCAGTTTCCTCATCTGTTAAATGGGGACAATAACAGCATCTACATGACCGATTTATTGTGAAGATTAAATGACTTAATACTGAGCTACTTTAATTCAGAACCTCTGATGTGTAGTTAAGTGCTAGTCAAGGGTCAAAATTACAACTGTTCTCCCTCCTCAGGTGCCTGGGAGGCTCAGTCGTTTAAGCGGCCAACTTTAGCTCAGGTCATGATCTCACTCACAGTTTGTGGGTTCAAGCCCTGCATCAGGCTCTGTGCTGACAGCTCAGAGCCTGGAGGATGATTTGGATTGTGTCTCCTTATCCCTCTGTCCCTCCCCTGTCGCACATGGTCTCTCAAAAAAAAACTCTTCTTCCTTCTCACTGAATGGTTGGCCAGGAAAGAAAAGTTCACTAATCTTGCCTGAGGTTTTATAGCTGGGTAACTTGCTTCAACCCAGGCCTGTGTGTCCAGTGCCGATAGCAAGACCACTACAAGCCCTGTGCTGTCCCCAGGATCAGCCCCTGATCCCTGGGCTCCTGGCTTCCAGCCCAGTGCTCTGCCTTGGCTGTGGCTACAGAGTGGGCCCAACCTTACCACGGTGCTACGCTCCTTCCCTGCTGTCAGGGCCCAGGTCTGTGGATTTTGACCCTTCTCGTCGTGGAGTCGAAGATCACCCCCTGCATCCAGCAGTTTACTGAGGATCCACTGATTCCCTGAAAATGCTGCTGCATGAACAGGGGTGCTCCCATCAAAGCAGCGGCTGGAGGGGAAAGTAGCAGTATTAAGGTGGCGGGATTCAATGGGTGACACAAAAAGCTCTCTTTTTACAAAGGAAACCTTTGGGAGGATTATAATAATATCATTTGTGAGGCTTTGCCAACAGGAGCTTTATACACATCCTCTTTTTCCACCCTTACCTCTACCCTTCAAGGTGGTATCATTTTCCAATATACAGATAAGGAAACAAAAGGGCAAAGCTGAAATTCATACCCAAGTATGGGTCTGGTTCCAAATCTGGTATCCCTTTTCCCATTGCCCTTTGATACTGGCTGCTCTGAAACAATTTCTTCATGTGTGTAGGGTCTCGAGGTCAGGCTGGTGAAGCACAAACTAACCAGACACCATCCCTCTCTTGTGAGAATGTCTCTATCTCCCAAATCCCCCAGTAGAGGCCCGCAAAACCTTGGCACCAGCAATCTGATCAAGAATCTACAGGGCCCAGGGACGCCTGGGTGGCTCAGTAGGGTTGAGCGTCCGACTTTGGCTCAGGTCATGATCTCATGATTCGTGAGTTTGAACATCGTGTCGGACTCTGTGCTTGACAGCTCAGAGCCTGGAGCCTGCTTCTGATTCTGTGTCTCCCTTTCTCTGCCCCTACTCCGCTCATACTCTCTCTCTCAAAAATAAACATTAAAAAAAAAAAGAAAATTAAAAAAAAAAAAAGAATCTACAGGGCAGCTGGGTGGCTCAGTTGGTTAAGTATTGACTCTTGGTTTTGGTTTAATTCATGATCTCATGGTTTGTGAGTTCAAGCCCCACATGGGGCTCTGTGCTGAGGGTACTGAGCCTGCTTGAGATTCTCTCCATCTCTGCCCCTTCCTTGCTTGTGTTCTCTCTCTCTCAAAATAAATAAATAAACTTAACAAAAAAAGTCTGCAACTCAGGAAAACGTCACCAAAGCCAATTAACAATCTGAAGCATAAAGGGGTGGCATTTATTGTGTTCAGAATACAGTGATATGTGATATATAGCTGTGGTTTCTTAACCTGGCTGCACATTAGGACCACACAGGAAGCTTACTGTGGTTCTTGTGAAAAAGAAACACAAACAGGAGAAGGCAGAGGGAAAAGAGAAGGAGAAGAAGAAACAAAATGAAAATGGAGGAGGAAGTTGAGAAGAAAGAAAGGAGTCTGAAGGTGGTAGTGCCTGACTGGCTCAGTTAGTAGAGCATGGGACTCTTGAGGTGATGTGAATCTTGAGGTCATGAGTTCAAGCCCCACACTGGGTGTGGAGCCTACTTTAAAATTAAAAAAAAAAAAAAAAAAAAAAAAGGAAAAAGAAAAAGTCTCCCTGGACGGCTTAGTCTGTAAAGCATATGATTCTTGATCTCAGGGTTGTAAGTTTGAGTCCCATGTTAGGTAGACAGATTACTTAAAAATAAAATCTTGGGGCACATAGGTGGCTCAGTCAGTTAAGTGTCTGACTCTTGATTTCAGCTCAGGTCATGATCTCACAGTTCATGGGTTCAAGCCCCACATTGGGCTTGCGTTGACAGCACTGAGACTGCTTGGGGGTCTCTCTCTCTCTCTCTCTCTCTCTCCCCATCCCTCCCCTGCTCACAGTCTCTTTCTCTCTCAAAATTAAATGAACTAAAAAAAAAAAAAACAAGAAAAAGAAAAAGAAAGAAAGACAAAGTATTTAGAAAAATAAAAAATAAAACAAAATCTTTAGGAGCGTCTGGGTGGCTCAGTTGGTTAAGCCTCCAACTCTTGATTTCGGCTTAGGTCATGATCTCATGGTTATGGCATCAAACCCCACATCAGACTCTGCGCTGAGCATGAAATCTTCTTGAGATTCTCTCTTTCTCTCCCTCTGCCCTTATCCCCAACATGCACTCTAAATAAATAAATAAATAAATAAATAAATAAATAAATAAATAAATAAATAAAATCTTTAAAGAAAAAAAAGTCTCCTAGTTCCAGATCCTCAGTTCTCTTGCTCAAAGACAGCTATTGTTACAAGTTTTTATATCCTTTCAGAAATCTTCTCTGCAGGGGTGCCTGGGTGGCTTAGTCGATTAAGCAGTTAGGCCTCAACCTTGATTTTGGCTCAGCTTATGAGTAATCTCACAGGTTCGTGAGATTGAGCACTGAATGGGCCAGGCTCCATGCTGACAGTGCAGATCCTGTTGCAGATTCTGTTTCAGACCCTTTCTCTCCCTTTCTCTCTGCCCCAACCCCACTGGCACACACGCATACTCTCTCTCTCCAAATAAATAAACTTTAAAGAAAACTTTTTAAAAAGAAATGTTCTCTGCATATACAAGTAGGAATAAGAATATGCTATATAAACTGTTCTGCATTTAAGTTTTTTCACTTAATGTATCTTGGAGAAATTTCCATATGACAACATACAAGTCACTCCAATTCTTTTTTTTTTTTTTTTTTTAATTTTTATTTATTTTGAGAGAGAACGAGAGTGTGAGCAAAAGCTAGGGAGGGACAGAGAGAGAGGAAGAGACAGAATCCCAAGCTGACAGAACAAAACCTGATGTGGAGCTCACACTCACAAACCATGAGATCATGACCTGAGCTGAAATCAAGAGTCAGACGCTCAACCAACTGAGCCACCCAGTTGTCCCAAGACATCTCAATTATTTTAAACAGCTGCATAGTGTTCTAATGTGTGGGTATACCATAATTTAGTTAATGAGCCATTAGGATATTTGTCAAAAATACAGATTGTCAAAGAACACACCAGACTGAGTCAGAATCTGCAAGCATGAGGCCCAGGAATGTGTGTTTTTTACAAGTTCCCCAGGTGGTGCCAACAAGGTTGGCCTGTACACACTTGAGATTTCATTGTGAACACTCTCCTGTTTCTGGGTCAGTCTCCAATGGCACACTAAACTGTAGGAACTATAATATCCTCCTAGAGGATGAAACTAGAGGCCTGCAGACTGATTTGGCAACCCAGAAGCATGTTTTATTTGGCCCACACAATGTTGTAAAAAAGAATTTAAGGGGTGCCTGGGTAGTACAGGTGGCTAAACGTCTGACTCTTGATCTTGGCTCAGGTCATGTTCTCATGGTTCATGAGTTCAAGCCCTGCATCAGGCTGTGCACTGATGGCACAGAGCCTCTTTGGGATTCTGTCTCTCCTTCTCTCTGCTCCTCCCCAGCTTGTGTTCACTCTCTCAATGTAAATAAATAAACTTTAAAAAAATTAATAAATAATAAAAAGGAATTTAAAACAACAGACAATATTTACATTTTATTTATTTTTGAGAGACAGAGCACAAGTAGGGGAGGGGCAGAGAGACAGGGAGACACAGAATCCCAAGCAGGCTCCAGGCTCTGAGCTGTCAGCACAGAGCCGGATGCAGGGCTCGAACTCACACTGTGAGATCATGACCTGAGCCAAGGTTGGATTGAGCCACCCAGGTGCCCTAACAACAGACAATATTTAATACTGGGAGACTTCACATTAAAAACTGGAATTTTCAGCCACTTGGAAATTTGGAAGATCTGGTCTCCCTGGCTCCCTTTCCTGCCCAGCAACAAATTCCTAACCCTTCTTAGAGTCTGTACTCATTGACTCCACTTGGTCCCACAGGCATCTGACCCTGGGCATTCAGTAGGCTCCAGCCACCACAGCATTTCCTTTGAGTACTTAAGAATACAACTTCCCCCCAGAAATTTCCCTTCACCTTGATCAGAAGATCAGAAGAAGATAAATGTGAAAATGGTCCTATCACAAAATACAAACCCATGTGGTTTGCCTTCCTCCCTTTGACAACATCCTTTCCTACCTCCCCCTGGTACTATGGGGACTTCTAAAAAAGGAAAGTCAAACTGAGTTCTTAAGGCCTGGGCTCCTGGTCTCATCTCTATCATTAGTGCACCATTATGGGCCAGTCACTTAAATTTTCTGGGCCTCAGTTCCCTAAACTGGAATATTAAATGTTTGAATGATTTGATCTTTAAAGAGCCCAACTCTAAGCCTGCACAAAACAGATGTAATTGAAGATGACTGGAAAATACTGCATTTTTGCTGAGAACTCCAGGGATTCCCCACTGTGGCCTCCTACAATGCTCTTACCTACAAACAGGTGAGACAGCCTTTCCTTTCTGAGTTTTGAAATTATTATTTTTTATTTTTTTTTAACATTTACTCATTTTTGAGAGAGAGACAGAGAGACAGAGAGACAGAGACAGAGCATGAGCATGAGCAAGGGAGAGGCAGAGAGAGAGAAAGAGAGAGGAAGAATCAGAACCTGAAGCAGGCTCCAGGCTCTGAGCTGTCAGCACAAAGCCCCACACAGGGCTTGAACTCATGGACTGCGAGATCACGAACTGAGCCTAAATCAGACACTTAACAGACTGAGCCACTCAGGCTTTGAAATTAAACCCTGAGCCCCTGAGCTTTGAAATTAAACATTAATACAGGACAGGAAAGTGTATGTGAGTCTAGAAGGAAACAGCAAAATGTTCACTGTATTAAGTTATATCTGGGTTATACAAATCTAATACTTGTCTATTGGCATTTTTTCATTATACTTTTGCAAGCTTCCAAGTTTTCTCCCACTAAGCAAGCAATCTTATAACAAAAAACAAACCCCCCCCCCAAATCTTCTGACATCAATAATTTTTTTAAATGTTTATTTATTTTTGAGAAAGAAAGAGATCATGGGTGGAGGAGAGAACAAGGGAGACAGAATCTGAAGCAGGCTCCTGGCTCTGAGCTGTCAGCACAGAGCCCTATGCGGGGCTTGAACCCATGAAACATGAGATCGTGACCTGAGCCGAAGTCGGACACTCAACCGACTGAGCCACCCAGGCGCCCCTGACATCAATACTTTTTAAAGTACATTAAACAGGGCCTCCTATTGTGAGATGGGAATGCTATTTTATGACTTTTATTATTGTATTCTGGAATTCCTGTGAAAATCAGCCAGAATCAAGTAAGTATTCAAAATCTGTTTCTGGTTCTGTCCAATAGGAACTGTAAAAATACCTACTGTCCCCTCCCTCTTGAGAAGGTGGTTGTAAAGATCAAGTGAGCTGGTGCCTGGGAAAGCCCTGGGAAAAGCAAAAGTGCTACACAGAGAAGAGATGTTCAAGCATAGCTTATTGATTACATTACACTGCTGTACCATATTATAAGTTGGGCCAACGATTAAACTCAGATTCTTTTAGACCACAATTACAAGTCATCCTGAGAAACTGATGCCAAGTATATTAAAGAAGAACTTGGTTGGTGGGTATATTAAACTGCTTAAGTGAATCATACAAATTGTAACCTGGGGTGGAAATATGGCAATTGTGCTGTTAATAACTAATTAATTAAGATCCAATTATTTCACTGGGCCTAGTAAAACTGCTTAGAAAGCTTTTTATTAGCAGTTAAAAGTATGTCTCAACATAGCTAATACAACTATTTTTCGCTGATATAAATTAGTAAGACTCTTTTAATATCTTCCCAAATAATTTCATAAATGCCCCAACTCATTTTAAAAACATACTACTGGGCCACCTGAGTGGCTCAGTTGGTTAAGCTAAGGACATGATCTCACGTTCAAGCCCTCACATTGGGCTCTGTGCTGACAGCTCAGAGCCTGGAGCCTGCTTCAGATTCCGTGTTTCCTACACTCTCTGCCCCTCCCTCACTCACTCACTCCCTCTCTCTCAAAAATAAAATAAACATTAAAAAAAATTTTGGAGGGGGGTTGCCTGGATGGCCCAGTCGGTTAAGCGTTGAACTTCGGCTCAGGTCATGATCTCATGGTTCGTGAGTTCGAGCCCCACATCAGGCTCTGTTCTGCTGATGGCTCAGAGCCTGAAGCCTGCTTTGGTTTCTGTGTCTCCCTCTCTCTACTCTTTCCCTGCTCGCTCTCTCTCAAAAAATAATCATTAAAAAATTTTTTTAAATAAAAGCATACTACTCATTTTCTAGACAGCGATGTTATTGTACTTACTGATTTGGATCTGATCCATAATCCACCAGAACATCAACTACCTTCGTAAGGCCTAGTAATGCCGCAACAAAAAGTGCAGTCTGGCCCAGGGAGTTAACTGCATCAACATAAATTCCTGCAAAACAAATGCAAGGGTCAATACAAACATCACGAAATCTCCTAAAACTAGAGAAGTTCCTACCAGGAGAAAATTTTAATTCCCTTACACAGCATTTTTATGTTTTACTACTGTAAGCTTTTTTTCAAACATAAAAACTCACAAATTAGCTATAAGCAACCAGCATTCCATTCATCAAAAATACTACTTACAGAAGGTTGTATGAAAGCATCCCACCCCAGCACTCTAAAAGCCCAATTAAAGTTATTTCCAGGTTATGGAGCACCTGGGTGGTGCCCAAATAATTTGAGCATCTGACTCTTGTGGAGCCTACTTCAGATTCTCTCCGTAGCCTCCCAGTCTCCCGCACCTGTGCTTTCCCTTTCTTACTAAGAAACGGGGGTTTAAGTTACTATCAAGTCCCGTGACTGACAACCTAGTTGGTTCAAAAACACACAAACCAGCGCTGAACCCTACAAAACTAGCTTCACACTCAAGAAAAGTCAAAAAAAAAAAAAAAAAAAAAAAAGCCCCCAAACGAAAAAACACCAGCTAATAAAAAATACCCCAAGCGAAAAAACACCAGCTAATAGAAAATAAACACAACCACTAAAAAGTACGTACCAAAACACAACACTACAAACTATTCCCAAACCGACTAACCTCTTAAAACACAACAGCCCCAAACGTCCAAGAGCCTTAGCTTACCATAAAAGCCTCCTAACCCATAGCGATTGAAAGAAAACAAAACCACTCAGACTGTGCTCTCTCCCTCTTACTCTCCCAAAAGAAGAGAAAGAACGATCATCAATGGCAATCAGCAACTATAATGACAGCACCAAAAGCCAGCTTCACGCTCAGGAGAGAACACTTCGCCTCCTCCTCGTGGTTTCGGGTACTCTACACATTCAGAGAAACTTCTCTAGTAACAAACTATAGAAATGATCCCTGAAAGTATAGTCTTAACGGTAAACAACCCAATTTTCCAGAGTGAAAGAAACCCACCTACATTACACTGATGGTGAAGTTTTTTTTTCTTTATTTAAACGTCAATAATTTTTCAGATGTACACTGGTATGTGTTTACCAAAGAATTATTCATTACCAAAGTTCGACAAAGCGTTTTTAAATAAACTGCATTTCAGAAGACATTTCAAGTCATCACTTTGATTACCATACAGTTGATAAGCAGCCAATCACACGCCATTTTTTTGCAACCTCCACCCCCGTTGCCGCAGCGTCAGGTTTAAGTGAATGATGACGACTACAAAGCGCGCCGGAAGTCCAGGATGCGCCTCAGTTTAGACCAACCGTGTAAGTGAGGAATCTTTTTGCGAGAAATATGTTAAGAAGTAGATGATGAAACTTAAGCCCAAAGCCAAAGACTTGCATTTGCAAAGCACTCCGTTTTTATTTTTTATTTTTTGATGTTTATTTTTTTTTTAATTTTTTTTTAACGTTTATTTATTTTTGAGACAGAGAGAGAGCATGAACGGGGGAGGGGCAGAGAGAGAGAGGGAGACACAGAATCTGAAACAGGCTCCAGGCTCAGAGCGGTCAGCACAGAGCCTGACGCGGGGCTCGAACCCACGGACTGGGAGATCATGACCTGAGCCGAAGTCGGACGCCCAACCGACCGAGCCACCCAGGCGCCCCGATGTTTATTTATTTTTGAGAGACAGTGTAAACTGAGGAGGGGCAAAGACAGGGGACTGAAAATCTTAAGTGGGCTCCGTGCTGACAGCAGAGACCCCATGCAGCTGGAACTCATAACCGTGAGATCATGACCTAAATGGGAGGCTTATCAGGCTGACCCACCCAGGCGCCCTACCACTCCCTGTTTTTAAACTTAATCCTGTGATTATTATGTCAAAATACCAGACATAAATGTTCTTTTGGAGATTTTTTTTTAACAAATGAAGGAATTTTTATTTACATAAAAGTTGTGTTTAAATAAACACAATACATTAATTCTCCTGCTTAAAGTTTCAGGAGCTCTCAGCTCTTGGGCTAAGGACAATACACATAGCTTACTAGGCCGTTCACGGTCTGGCCCACAATCAGCTCTCCAGCCTTATTTTGCACCAAATTCCCTCTCACTTCAGCCATACTGAACTTAACAGCTCTAGGCTCACCATTTTACCTTCTGCCACAGAGCCTTTGCACAAGCTGTTCTCTTACAGGAATTCTCTCCAAACCCCTTCTCAACTTAACTTCAATTCATCATTAAGACATCTGTCCAAGTGTCCTCTAAGGGCACCCTTCCCTGACCTCCTTAACTACATCAAACATCTTCTCTGTGTGTTTCTTTGATTAATGCCTGCTCTTTGCACAAGACTGTGTCTCAGAAGAGCAGAGACTATGAACTGCCCTTGTATACCAACAATATCCCAAACACCTAGTATCGAATAATGAATCCAAGCAAAGGTGTCAGTGCAGAGAACTGGGCAAGATAGGGGTTGTAAACATTGTAATTGGCCATTTTAAGCCATGGGTGAAAATGAGTCACAAAATATCCTACCTAAATAACAAAGAGTTGAGTATGGAGCCCTGAGGCCCACTAACATCTAAGGGGCAAGCCGAGAGGACAAAGCCAAAAAGTAGGGAGAAGGAAACCAAAAGAGGTAACAGAAAACCTAGAACAAGTGGGTCACAGTGACAAGGGAAATAAGAGTTTCATTTAACTTTTTTAAAAAGCTTATTTATTTATTTTGAGAGAGAGAAAGAGGGGGCGAGAGAGAGAATCCCAAGCAGGCTCCACACAGGCAATGCAAAGCCCAATATGGGGCTGGAACTCAGGAATTATGAGATTATGATCTGAGCCCTCAAATGACTGAGCCACCCAGATGCTCCAGGGAGATAAGGAGGATCAGTCAACAGCATCAGAGCTGGAGAAATCTAGTAAGAAGGATCAATGTTCTTGGTGAGAGCAGTACTAGTGGGGTTCATATTTCTTATTGCTCAGGTCTCACTGTGTTACAAGTATTTGTGCCATGTCTGTCTTCTTTACCAAACCTTCTCCCCTAACCTTGAGGGCAGAAACTGCCAAATTAGTCCTTTGGTGCCAAGTAAACTTATCTGACCAACAAAAGCAAGCCTAAGGGTAGAGAAGAGCAGCAAAGAACAATGTGGGAAGACAATTCTCCCACATTCTCCGTGGATGGCTCCTGTGTCTACATGTCATGAGAGTGAGGCACTAACTACCCTGTGTTCTAGACTTTTTTTAAAGTAGGCTCCATGCCCAACGTGGGGCTTGAACTCATGACCCTGAGATTGAGAGTCACATGCTCTACCCATGAGTGAGCCAAGGCTCCCCAGACTATCTTTATGAAGATGTCTGTATACCAAACTTCGGAAGATACAGTATCTCCTTTAGAGCAAAGTGCAGGCATGCTTACTGCCCAGTGTAATAAAGATAATGGCTCTTTGTGGAGCAAAGGGCATACTGTCTATTATAGAAGATTTGGATTCCCCAAGCTCAGGATACTTCTGCTGTAAAGCAACCCACTACGTGTGCAATATTACATAGCTCTTTGCATGGCTCTGAGGGAATTAGGGCCTGAGGAACCAGGACCAAAAAAAACTAAAAGTCTAGCTATTGCTGCTGCTATGAGTAATAAATTATCATTCAATTCTCTACCCAGGAATCTCATGTTTGCTGCCTGAATTGATAAACCTGTAGCAGGCTAATTTGTAAAACTGCAGACTATTCATAATTCTTGACAGGAAGGAACTACAGTTTAGGGAAGCAGACTGGTTAATCCCTGGGGTTCATGAAGTAACAAATTAAACCAACCAGGGCCTCTAAAGGCTTAGAGAAACACTTAGGGAGGCAATGAGCAACAAAGTCTTGAAAATATACAGATAGCTGCAGAGAAAAGTAGGTTGAAAACCAGTGTCCCCACAACTTACACAAACAACGGCTTTTCGGTGATTTCCTAGTAGAAAACATTTATTCATTTACTCATTAATTCATTCATTCAACAAATATTTATTTCAGGCCAGTCCCACTGTAGCCATGTTGGGACTGATATAAAGGTGACCAAAGTAACCCCCCCAACAAGTGGCCAAAGGCAGCTTTCACAAAGACTGACTAAAAAGGTCAAAAGACCTGGGTTCAAGTGTTGAAGTCCTAATGACAACTTTTTTAGCCTGGGGCCTCCAGATGGGTCAGTGACCTAATTTCTGGGCCTCCTAGGAAGCAAGACCTGATATTATTTTTTTAACTTTTTTAATTTAATGTTTATGTATTTTTGAGAGAAACAGAGAGTGAGAGAGAGAGAGCATGGGCAGGGAAAGGGCAGAGAGAGAGAGAGGGAGATACAGAATCCAAAGCAGACCTCAGGCTCTGAGCTGTCAGCATACAGCCTAATGCAGGACCTGAACTCACGAACCCTGAGATCATGACCTGAGCTGAAGGCAGACGCTTAACCAACTGAGCCACCCAGGCGCCCCAAGACCTGATATTAATAACCATGTGTGCCAGACACCATTCTAACTCGATCCTCACAACAGTACAATGGGAGGAAGATACCATTATCACTGTTTTATGGATTGAAAAAACAAGGTTTAGAGAGGTTCAGCAATTTTCCAGGGATCACAAAACAATCTGGCTCCAAAGTCCCTGCACTGCAACATATTGTCTTCCTCTCATCCTAATTCCTCAGCCTTGCTGCTCAGTATTACAGAAGCCTTTAGTAACCAAACAGTGATGTCCATGGCGTTAAACACAAAGGGGAGAGAAAGTGTTAATTTCTGAGAGCAGGAAACCTCGACAGCTTTGGGTGGAAGTAGGATGATAAAGGGTAAAGGGAATGAGAGGATAAAACAAATAATGGGTGTATAGGAAGGATAGATATTTCACTCTACTCTGCAATAGTCCATGAACCAATATAAAATGGTGCCTGGGCTGAAATAGAGGAAAAAAACATAAAACTTCCTGTGAAGCCTGAAAAAAATTTAAAAATGAGAAAACATTCACACTTGGAGAAAAGGTGGGAAAGTTGACACTTTCCTAAATGCAGTTAGGAGTATGAAGTGTTATAATGCTTGTGGAAAGCAATATGGCAATATCTATTAAATATCTATTAAAAGCTGGATCCAGAAATCCCACTTTGAATATTAAAAACCCATTATGTAAAGATATATTACAAAGTATTTTATCAAAGCTTGCCTCCAATGATACAAACTGTAAAAAAAGAATCTTAATAACCATCAAAAAGGGTATAGCTGAATAAATTATGGTACATACAGTTAAATATTAAGCAATTATTAAAATGGATGAGTTAGTTCTGTATCAATTGGACTAGAGATGGATAAGATGTAATGTTAAATGCAAGTTTCAGAATGCATATAGTATACCACTTTTGTAAAGGCAGATTAGTTATGTCTATCCATCTATCTTCCATCTACCTATGCATCCATCCATCTACTTTTGATTCCACTGGTTAAAATAACTTCACATTACTTTTGTAATAAAAACATTTTTTAAAGTTCATTTATTTATTTTGACAGAGAGACAGCCGGAGAGAGACACAGAGAGAGGGAGAAGAAAGTGAATCCCAAGCAGGTTCTGTGCTGTCGGCATGGAGCCTGACGCAGGGCTTGAATTCATGAACTGTGAGATCATGACCTCAGCTGAAACCAAAAGTCTACTTGAACCACCCAGGTGCCCCAATAAAAACATTTTTAAGGGTGGTGGGGAACTGGCTGGCTCAGTTAGTAGAGTGTGCAACTCTTGATCCCAGGGTCTTGAATTCAAGCCCCCCGTGTTGGTAATGAAGCCTACTTAATTAAAAAAAAAAATTCTTATAAGGATCACCAAAGGAAGCATGTTCTACACATTTCCTGAGAAGAACAGAGTTTGCAGTGGCTTCTCATAGCCATGAACTCAGGTGGAACAGTGAGAACAGAAGAGTGATAATCCAGATTTAAGAACAGAAATAGGGCTAGTGACAAATAAGTGAAACTGCAGAGAAACAAGTGAAACTGCAGTGGCTTTACTCACTGGCCTAAGAATTGAATCAGCTGAATATATGTTGCCGTCTTGGTGTAACAGGGCACTATGAAAGGCATTGCTACCTCCAACAAGAAATGAAGACTGCTGGGGTGCCTAGGTGGCTTAGTCGGTTAAGCATCCAACTCTTGATTTTGGCTCAGGTCATGATCTCCTGGTTGGTGAGTTCAAGTCCTGTGTCAGGCTCCGCACTGACGGCACAAAGTCTGCTTAGGATTCTCTCTTTGCACCTCCCCTTCTCTCTCTCTCTCTCAAATAAATAAATAATAAAAAAAATTAAATAAAATGAAGACTGCTTGTACAACTATATCACGTAACAGTCAGTAGAATTAGGAGACTGTTGATTTTTCTACTCCAGTGTGCAACAAGCATGGTGCATTAACAGCCCCAGTGTAGACCAGGAATAGTTCCCTAAAGCAGAAGTTAGGAAAAACATCTGATTAACCTGGAATAATTTAAAAGTGAGATTCAAAAATCAAAGAAGAGTTCTAAAATGAAAATATAAAAACTTTAGCATCAAAGCTAAAATCAGGTGGTCCTGGGGCGCCTGGGTGGCTCAGTCGGTTAAGCGTCCAACTTCGGCTCAGGTCATGATCTCATGGTTCATGGGTTCGAGCCCTGTGTTGGGCTCTGTGCTGACAGCTCAGAGCCTGGAGCCTGCTTTGGATTCTGTGTCTTCCCCTCTCTCTCTGCCCCTCCCCCACTACACTCTGTGTCTCTATCTCAAAAATAAATGAACATTAAAATAAATAAATAGGGGCACCCGGGTGGCTCAGTCGGTTGAGCGTCCGACTTCAGCCCAGGTCATGATCTCACAGTTTGTGAGTTCGAGCCCCGCGTCAGGCTCTGTGCTGACAGCTTGGAGCCTGAAGCCTGCTTCGGATTCTGTGTCTCCCTCTCTCTGTGCCCCTCCCCAGCTCATGCTCATACTCTGTCTTAAATAAACTAAAAAAAAAAAAAAAAAAGTTTTTAAAAAAAATTTAATAAAATAAATAAATAAATAAATAAATAAATAAAATTGTATTTGGCTGAGAAAATAGTTAAAACAAATAAATCATAACACTGAAAGGCAAAAAAAAGAAAAGAAAAAATCATCTTAAGAAAATATCAGAAGCACATTTAAAACTACTTTAAATGGCTGTTCTTTTTAACTTGTAAAGAGCTATCACTCACTGGTTAAGTTTATTCCTAGGTATTTTATTACTTTTGGTGCAATTAGAAATGAGATTGTTTTATTAATTTCTCTCTGCTGCTTCATTATTGGCATGTAGAAATGCAACATATTTCTGTACACTGATTTTGTATCCTGCAACTTTACTGAATTTGTTTATGAGTTCCAGTGGTTTTTAGGTGGAGTATTTCAGGTTTTCTGTATATAGTATCATCACCTGCAAATAGTGCATGTTTTACTTATTTATTTTTGTTGTCTGATTGCTGTGGCTAGGATTTCCAATACTATGTTGAATAGAAGTGGTGAGATTGGACATCCTCGTCTTGTTCCTAACCTTAGGGGAAAAGCTCAGTTTTTCCCCACTGAGTATGATGTTGGCTGTGGGTTTTTCATATGTTCCCTCTAAACCTATTTTCTTAAGGGTGTTTTTTTTTTTTAATTCAGTAGGCTCTACGCCCCAACATGGGTCTTGAAATTGAGTCACTTGCTCCACTGACTGAGTCAGCCAGGTGTCCCATTGAAGGTTTTTATCATGAATAGATGTTGTACTTTGTTAAATGCTTTTTCTGCATCTACTGACATGATCATATGGTTCTTGTCCTTTCTCCTATTGATGTGATGTATCAACTTGATTGACTTGCGAATATTGAACCACCCTTGCAACCCAGGAATAAATCCCACTTGATCATGGTGCATGATTTTTTTAATGTATTGTTGATTTCGGTTGCTAGTATCTTATTGAGGATTTTTGCATATATGCTCATCAGGATACTGGTGTCTTTATCTGGTTTTGGTATCAGGATAATGCTGGCCTCAGAAAGAATTTGGAACTTTTCCTTCGTTTTCTATTTTTTGGAATAGTTTGAAGAGAAAAGGTACTAACTCTTCTTTAAATGTTTGGTAGAATTTGCCTGTGAAGCGATCTGGTCCTGGACTTTTGTTTGTTGGGAGTTTCTGTTTGTTTGTTTGTTTTTTAAAAATTTTATTTTTAAGGGGGTGTCCACATGGCTCAGTCAGTTAAGTGTCAGACTCTTGATTTGGGCTCAGGTCATGGTCTCACACTTGGTGAGATACAGCCCCACCTCGGGCTCTGCACAGACAGTGCTGAGCCTGCTTGGGATTCTCTCTCTCCCTCTCTCTCTGTCCCTTCCAAGCTCACGTGTGTGCTCTCATTCTCTCCCTCAAAGAGCCCCACATTGGGCTCTGTGCTGACAGTGAGGAGACTGGTTGGGATTCTCTCTCTCTCTCTGCCCCTCCCTCGTTCACTCATATGGCACACTCTCTCTCAAAATAAATAAATAAACGTTTTTTAAATTTTATTTTTAAGTAATCTCTACACCCAACATGGGATTCAAACTCACAACCTCAAGATCAAGAGTTGCATGCTCTACTGACTGAGCCAGCCAGGCACCCCTGTTAGGAGTTTTGAGATTACTGATTCAATTTCTTTGCTGGTTATCAGTCTGTTCAAATTTTCTATTTCTTCTTGTTTTAGTTTGGTAGTTTATATATTTCTAGGAATTTATCCATTTCTTCTAGGTTGTCCAATTTGTTGGCATATAGTTTTTCATAATATTCTCTTATAATTGTATTTCTGTGATGTTGGTTGTTATTTCTCCTCTCTCGTTTGTGATTTTATTTATTTGAATCCTTTCCCCCTTTTGTTTTCTTGAAAAATCTGGCTAGAGGTTTATCAACTTTATTGATTTTTTTTCTTTTCAAAGAGAAGCTCCTGGGTTGCCTGGGTGGCTCAGTCCATTGAGTGTCCAACTCTTGATTTCAGCTCAGGTCATGATCCCTGGGCCGTGGGACTGAGCCCCACATCAAGCTCCACACTGAGCATGGAGCCTGCTTAAGACTCTCTCCTGGGGCGCCTGGGTGGCTCAGTCAGTTAAGCTTCTGACTTCGGCTCAGGTCATGATCTCGCAATTCGTGAGCTTGAGCCCTGTGTTGGGCTCTGTGCTGACAGCTCAGAGCCTAGAACCTGCTTTGGATTCTGTGACTCCCTCTCTCTGCCCCTCCCCTGCTCACATTCTGCCTCTCAAAAACTAAATAAATGTTAAAAAAAAAAAAAAAAAGACTCTCTTTCCCTCTGCCCCTCTCTCCCACTTGCACACTCTCTCAAAAAACAACCAAAGATGTAGTATATACACAATGGAATATTATTCAGTCATAAAAAAGAATGAAACTTTGCCATTTGCAACAGCATGGATGGAGCTAAAGAGTATAATGCTAAGCAAAATAAGTCAGTCAGAGAAAGACAAATACCATATGTTTTCACTCATAGGTGGAATTTAAGAAGCAAAACAAGTGAGGGTGCCTGGGTGGCTCACTCAGTTGAACATCCAACTCTAGGTTCGGCTCAGGTCATGATCTCAGGGTTTGTGAGTTCTAGCCCCACATCGGACTTCGCTGAAAGCATGGAACCTGTTTGGGATTCTCTCTCTCTCTCTCTCTCTCTCTCTCTCTCTCTCTCTCTCTCTCCCCCCCCCCGCCCCTTCCCCGCTCACGTGCATACTCTCGTGCTCTCTCTCTCAAAATAAATAAACTTAAAAAAAAATGAGCAAAGGAGAAAAAATGAGAGAGATAAACCAAGAAACAGACTCTTAACTATAAAGAACAACCTGATGGTTACCAGAGGGAAGAAGGGTGGGGCAAAATAGGTGATGGGGATCAAGAGGTGCACTTCTTATGATGAAAACAGGGTGATGTATGGCATTGTGGAAAGACTACATTATACACCTGAAACTAATGTAACACTGTATGTTAACTGGGATTAAAAACTTAAAAATAAAAGATATTCTAATACAGTGCTTACAGTGAGGAAGCTTATAGTGTGGTGACACATACACAACAATTAAAGTGTGGTAAAAAGCAATAAGCAATATAATGATCGATTAAAGTATAGAATCCAAAGGGCGCTTGGGTGGCTCAGTCGGTTAAGCGTTTGACTCTTGATTTTGGCTCAGGTCATGATCTCATGGTTTGTGAGTCTGGCCCCTCAGTTGGGCTCCTCTCTCTCTCTCTCTCTCTCTCTCTCTCTCTCTCTCTCTCTCTCTCTGCCTCTCCCCTGCTCATGCATGAGCATGCACATGCTCTCTCTTTCTCGCTCTCTCAAAATAAATAAAACTTTAAAAAAAGTATAGAATCCACTGTCTAAAGTTTTGGCAATAAAAAAAAAAGAATTTTATGAAAATTTTCTATATATATTTTCTTAAGTTTATTTTTTAAACTTATTTTGAGAGAGAGACAAAGAGCAATCGGGGTAGGGGCAGAGAAAGAGGGAGACAGAATTCCAGGCAGGCCCCGTGCTGTAAGCATAGACCCGGATGCAGGACTCAAATTCACAAACCGTGAGATCATGACTTGAGCCGAAGAGTCAGATGCTTAACTGACTAAGCCACCCAGGCACCCCAAGAATTTTATGACATTTTTAAGGACTTAAAAACATGAGTGTCCAGGTTCAAAGACCTCCCTAAGTAACACATCACAATGAAGATAAACAGATCTATGCTGAAACATCATCATGACATTTCAGAAGACCAGGGACAAAGAGAACTAAAATTCTTCAGAGTGAGTAGGAGACCACTTCATATAAAAAAAAAAAAAAAAAAAAAAAAAAAATCAGTAATCTGAACGGCATCAGGGTTCTCAATAACAAGACTGAAAGCTAAGAGACAATGAAAAAATAGCTTCAAATTCTAGAGGAAAATTATTTCAACCTAGAATTTTGTGCCTTCCAAACTGTCAATCAAATATGAGGATGAGAGAGGGGCACCTGGGTGGCTCAGCTGGTTGAGCATCTGACTTCGGTTCAGGTCGTGATCTCAGGGTTCGTGAGTTCGGGCCCCGCCTTGGTCTCTGTGCTGACAGCTCAGAGCTGTTTGGAGCCTGCTTTGGATTCTGTGTCTCCCTCTATCTCTGCTCCTCCCCAGGTTGTGCTCTCTTTCTCTCTCTCTCAAAAATAAATAAACATTGAAAAAAATTTGTTTAAATGTATGAGGATGGGAGGAAAAAACACTTTTCAGATTTTCATATTTCTTTTTTTTTTTTTCATATTTCAAAGTAAGTATGTTCAGTGCACTCTTTTTCTGTGTTTGGTTAAATGTAAGAATGGACTAAGATAGAGAAATGGAATCCAGAAAAGATGAGCTGTAATCCAGCCATGGGAATTCCCAAAATGGTGGCTAAGAAAACCAGGGGTTCAAGTTGTGCTAGAGAGACAGTGGTACAGCTTGGAGCAGAACAGTGGAGAATTATCAAGAAAATATTGAAACCAACAGATTATAAATTTGACAAAAAACATGTATTGAAAGTGTTCTGAAGAGTCAGGAATGTGTGGTAAGAGTTCATTGATTTACATAAAACCGAGCAATAAAAAGGAGTCAATTTTAACTCTAGGTAGTCTGAAATTAGGCTTGCTGACTTTGCAGTTCCTGAGTTGTCTGCTTCTTAAAGGAGAGATTTTTCAGACTTTGAGCCTAAGACTTCAGCTCCCAGGGACTGTGACTACCTTTTTCATCTCTCAAGGCAGTAGAAACTCCTGGGTCCTCTTTCCCAGTTGTTAACAGTAGAGGTGCTGCACCAAAGCATTCATCTCTCTCTCTCTCAAAATCTGTAAGCATGAGAACCCTGGAGCTCTGAACAAAGTCCAGTGCAATGATGCTGAGAGTGGGTGTAAATAGTTTTACCTGGAAATGACCAAAGTATTTAGGCGGGGATGTGATTATACTCACATTCACCTGGGCATTTGGTGGAGCATGTAAAAATAAAGATGGAAAAGGAATGGGAATACGGTCAGTGAGAAAGCATCTTTAATTCTTCTCCCTCCCTTTCTTCATTCATTCATGCATTCATGCATGCATTCATTCATTCATTCATTCAACAAAAACAATAAAAAAAAAGGAACAACTTAAGATGATATGCCATTGCTCAAAACACAAACAAGGCCCAAACTCAAACAGCATAAAAAGCTCAAACTACACTCAATGAGCTATTTGAATAAGGAAAAAAACCAAAAAACAAAAAACAGGGGCACCTGGGTGGCTCAGTCAGTTAAACAGCTGACTTCAGCTCCAATCTGGAGCCCCCAATTAGCTCTCTGCTATCAGTGCAGAGCCCAGTTTGGATATTCTGTCTCCCTGTCTCTCCCCCACACTCAAAAATAAACACTTAACATTTTTTTAAATTTATTTACTTATTTTGAGAGAGACAGAAACAGCACAAGCAGGAGAGAGGCACAGAGAGAGGGAAGTAGGGCCTGACGTAGGGCTATAACTCACCATGTGTGAGATCATGACCTGAGCCAAAACCAACAGATGATTAACTGAGCCACCCAGGTGCCCCAAACACCTAACATGTTTTTGTTTTTTTTTAAGAAAAAAACCCCCACATGCAAAAAAACAAAAAAAACACAGACTGAAAGTAAAACGCCACAAAGCTCCAAACAAATAAGTCACTAGCTACCCAGCAAGATTAACATACACAAAAGAGGAAGAGAAAAACCACTCAGACGGTGTCCCTTCCCTCTTCCTCTCCCAAGAGGAGAAGAACGATCATCACTTCACGCTCAGGAAGGGACACTGCATCTCCTCCTCGTGGCTTCAAGTACTCTACACGTTCAGAGAAACTTCTCTAGTAACAAACTAGTTTTAACTTTCAGCTCCCCACCTTTGCTGGGTCTATGGCTGCCATGCACTTTGGACTGACGGCAAGGTATTTGCCCCATTTCTGATTCTACTCTAAAAAGAGAAAGAGGTAGGGCCGCCTGGGTGGCTCAGTCGGTTGAGTGTCCTACTTCGGCTCAGGTCATGATCTTGCAGTTTGTGAATTGGAGCCCCACGTCAGGCTCTGTGCTGACAGCTCGGAGCCTGGCGCCTACTTCAGATTCTGTGTCTCCCTCTCTCTCTGCTCCTCTCCTGCTCATGCTCTGTCTCTGTCTCAAAAATAAATAAAAACATTTTTAAAAAATTAAAAAAAAGAGAGAAATGTTTTGTAATGCAATCTTTCAAATACTATCACTTAAAAATGATAGTGTTTTAAGTGGAAACGTAAGATCTTAAAAAATATATTTAATGGCCATGCTTAATTAACATAATACTGAATGCCAGCCAATCACAGCCTGAATCTTTAAAGCTGAGGAAACATTCCCGTTCTGTTAAAGCAGCCTCACCCACACCGAAAGCTAAAGGAAATGGTAGGCCTTGGCCTTTGTTAGTGAGAAGCAAGCTGTTTGGAGTGATCAGTAAATTTTAGCAGTTGCATGAAACAGCTGTCCTAAGAGTTTGACTTTCAAATACTGGTAAATTAGAGACAGGGCACTATGACTGTGGCAGGGAGGGGAACCAGGTAGCTGAGAACCAGTGCCGAAAAACAAAACCTTTTGGGTTTTGTGCCATATGTTTGCACTACCTATTCACACTTTTTGAGTACGTATGTACGTATTTTTTAAGTAAGCTCTATGCCCAGTGTGGGGCTTAAACTCATAACCCTGAGATCAAGAATTGCATGCTCTACTGACTGAGCCAGCCAGACACCTATGACCTCAAACTTTCTAACTGATTAAAGTTTTTTTCTCAAGTTTTTTTTTTTTTTTTAATTTTTATTTATTCTGAGATGGCAGGGAGGGGCAGAGAGAGAGGGAGAGACAGAGAATTCCAAGCAGGCTCCACGGGACAGTGCAGAGCCCTATGTGGGGCTCAAACGCACAAACTGTGAGACCATGACCTGAGCCGAAATCAAGAGTCAGGTGCTTAACTCAGTGAGCCACAAAGGCTCCCCTAAGCTTTTCTTTCTAGCTTATCTCTTAACTCAGGCAAAGATCCTGCAGAAAAAGCATAACCTGTTGGGAACCAAAACTACTCCCTCAAGCAACAAGGACTTCCCTGAGCCAGCAAGACCCTACCTGGGGTTAACTTCAAGACAATTATCGATTTAACCTTCACTGCCTACCTACATGTGCCCACCCACCTTTACCCCACATTTTCCTTATATAAACCTGGAAGGATTTGGGACATTTTGGAGACAGTCTCACACACTAGCCTGCTGTCTTCCCGGTGTGGGCCTCACTGAAATAGATTCCTTTCTTGTTTCACCTCCATTCGCTTCTCTGCCTTTGGGTTTTGTCAGTGGCAAATGGCTAAGCTGGTCTATTTGGGAACCACAGACCCAGGTGCTCTTGCACCCCTTACACTCCTGGGCGCCAGCTACAATTTGAGTGCCAACTCTTGATAATACTAGCTACTATTTATTGAGGGCTTGCCAGGTACCAAGCATCGTTCTCAGTGCTTTGCATATTAGATAAATGCAATTAATTGTTAGTCATCCCAGTTTTATGGATGGAGAAACAGACACAGAAAGATTAGGTAACTTGCCAAAGGTCACACAGCTCTTAAATAGCAGAGGTTACCTTAACCATTATTCCACTTTTCTATGTGCTAAAGTACTATTCTAGGAATTGGATATACAGAGGTATGGAGGTGAGTAAAGGTCCCTACTCTCACACTGAGCTTACACTCTAGTGAGGGAGAGAGGATGTCAGATAATGAGGCATGCTGAGAATTTTTTAAGTGTTGAAACAGAGAGATTGGTGGCTACTTTAAATTTGGGTAGTCAAAGAAGCCTCTCTTTGGACGTTACATTTAAACAGAAAAAATAACTAATGTAAAAAGATTCAAAGAAGGGAACAAAGTGGTATGTTCCAGCAACTTGAGGGTAGCTAGAGAGCATACGGGTATGAGGGAGAGGGGAGGTTTTCTAGGCAAGGGCAAGGCCAGGGGAGTCTGGATTTTAAGTGTGACAGAAAGCCACTGAGAAGTTTAAAGCTGTGGGGACTAGTTCTGAGGCCACTGCCTCAGGTGTCTATTGGAGTCATCATCATGGCTTGCATTTGGAAGGAGAAACTTGACCTGTTCTGGAAGTTGAATCAATAGAACACATTGATGGACACACTGATGGGTAAAGGAAAAAAGGTTTCAAAGGTGACAAGTTGGTTTGTTCCTGGAACAACTTGGTGCATGGTGCTGATAATAGGAAAGACTGGGGAAGAAACAGGGATTTCTCATCTCAGGGAGGGGCTTTTTTAGAATGGGGGGAGTATTCTACTCCACTTGCTTTATCTAATTTACCTTTACAAGAATCCCACGTATTGATGCTATTACTACTATATCTACCTAGGTTAGAGGGAAAGACTGAGGTTAAGAAACTTCCCAGGGCCTGGGTGGCTCAGTCAAGTGTCTGACTTCAGCTCAGGTGATGATCTCACAGTTCATGAATACTGCTGACAGTTCAGAGCCTAGAGCCTGTTTTGTATTCTGTGTCTCCCTCTCTCTCTCTCTGCCCCTCCCCTGCTCGCACTCTGTCTCTCTCAAAATTAAATAAACTAAAAAAAAAAATCTTTAAAAAAATTTTTAAAAACTTCCCAAGAACCCACAGCTAGAAAATAACAAACCAAGGAGCCAACTCCAGAGCATATACTTCCCTCATAGCCCCCAACCTGTAAAGATGACCAAGAACTAATTTACGGCTCACAGTAAAAGCCTAGTCACTGTAGATCCAAAAGGAGAAAATCAAGGAGGAACTACATGGTACATAGCTAGAGTGGAAGAAAGAGAAATTAACTGTGATCTGGGGAGGTACTTCCAAAACCAGGAAGCAATCTCAAAGCTTCAACGCCAGGAAAAGAAAGGAGGTACACCCTCAGGAGGTGCTGTTTCTTTCTTTCTCTTCTTTTCTTTTTTAAAGTTTATTTTGAGAGAGAGAGAGAGAGAAGGACAGAGAGAGAGAATGAGTGGGGGAGGGACAGAGAGAGAGGGAGGGAGAGAGAGAATCCCAAGCAGGCTCCAAACCTAACATGAAGCCTGACTTGGGCTCAATCCCACGTATGAGATCACGACCTGAGCTAATATCAAGAGTCAGACGCTCGGGGGACCTGGGTGGCTCAGTCGGTTAAGTGTCCGACTTGGGCTCAGGTCATGATCTGGCGGTTTGTGGGTTAGAGCCCCGCATCGGGCTCTGTGCTGACAGCTGAAAGCCTGGAGTCAGCTTCGGATTCTGTGTCTCCTTCTCTCTGCCCCTCCCCCGCTTGTGCTCTGTCTCTCAAAAATAAATAAACGTTAAAAAATTAAAAAAAAAAAAAAAAAGAGCGAGAGAGATGCTCCACCAACTAAGCCACCCAGGCACCCCCTCTTTCTTTTTAATTTTATTTTTAAGTTATCTCTTTACCCATTGTACTCCACCAACTGAGCCAGCGAGGTGCCCCTCAGGAGGTACCTTTTCCACACCTGCACCCTGGAATGATTACTTCAGTCCTCCCTTTTTTTTTTTTTTTTTTTAAGATTTTATTTTTAAGGGGCGCCTGGGTGGCTCAGTTGGTTGGGTGTCCAACTTTGGCTCAGGTCATGATCTCACAGTTCGTGAGTCTGAGTCCTGAGTCGGGCTCTGTGCTGACAGTTCAGAGCCTGGAGCCTGCTTCAGATTCTGTGTTTCATCTCTCTGCCCCTTTGCTGCTCTCTCTCTCTCTCTCTCTCTCTCAAAAATAAACATTAAAACAAAAATTTAAGATTTTATTTTTGAGTAATCTCTACACCCAAAGTGGGGCTTGAACTCACAATCCTGAGATCAAGAGTCTCATGTTCTACCGACTGAGCCAGCCAAATACCCTTCGTTCCTTCTTTTTTCTCAACTCTATTCTCAACCCTCCTCATCAGCCTACCTCAGCAATGATTTTACCTCACACTTGGCCCAGAACTTGAAGCTAGCAGTTGAAAAACCCTCAGTGTGGTCTCACTACAGGGACAAACCACCTACACCTGCACTCCCCATCAACTCTGGCTGCCCACTGGGAGCGGCTCTCTCCTAAATCTCAATTTCTCCTGCTCTACTCAATCCTTCCATCTGCACTCAGACTTGTTCTCCCATCTTTAATTAAACCCCATCTATATCCCATATACCCCCACCCCCACCCCCACCTCCCTCACTCCCCAACCCCCTCACCCCTACCTGCCGCCCCCCTCACCACCCCCTTCACCCCCCAGCTAAATGCACATCTACCTCTATACTCTCCATCACAGCTTGATTTTCTTCTGGGAGCTCTTTACACCCATTTAGTGGCAAGCCCTCCCACCCCTTCACTGATCAGCTCATCCCAAAACAGTTTCTCTATCACAAGACCAAGAAAGTCACCATTAAATGCCATGGATACCTTTCTAACTGCCTCTTAATCTCTCATCTGCTTTCTACACATTTCTCTGTCCCCACTCCCCTTCCTTGGCTTTGGTCAAGCACGGCTCATGTGGTTTCCCTTCCACCTGTCTGGCTGTCCCTTATGCCATTCATGTGTTAAAGGTCAGAAATCTCTCCTAAATGTGCCCTAAACTGAATTCTATCATCACTTCCCACCCCACTGCCCTACCTAATTCAGTTCTTCTTCCACTCTCCCCATCTTAACACAAGGAACCCATTTGCACAAGTCATAAATCCTGACAATTGTCCTTTTTTATATTTTTTATTTTTTAAATGTTTATTTTTGAGAGAGGGGGTAGGGGGAGAGAAAGAGGGAAACAGAATCCAAAGCAGGCTCCAGGCTCTGAGCTACCAGCACCAAGGCCAACAACGCAGGGCTTGAACTCACAAACTGCGAGACCATAACCTGCACCGAAGTCGGATGCTTTATTGACTGAGTCACCCAGGCGCCCCTGATAATTATCCTTAATAGCCCCTCTCACTCATACCTACATTGAGCCAATCCCCCCAATTCTGCCAATATTACTCAAATATCTTTCAGATCTGAACAATTTCTCTTTCTCCATCACCACCTCCATCCTCCTCCCATGTAGATGAATGCAGAAGGTAGGTGCCTAACCTGGCCTCACATTTGCACCCCAACTCCTGCCGCTAATTGCCAACGCGGTGTTAGTCACTTTAAGCTACACAGGGCACTAAGTCATTCTTTTAATAGCATACTACTAACTTTAGGATGACAAGGAAAATTGAGTTCTCACAAAGGCTTAAGGGCAAATCTTTCCATTTAATCTAACACAATCACACACACACAACTAGGGGCGCCTGGGGATGGCTCAGTCGCCTAAACATTCAACTTTGGCTGAGGACGAGAGCTCAGAGCTCACCGTTCCTGAATTCGAACTCCACCACGGGACCTGTGCTGGCAGCTCAACCCTGCTTCGGATTCTACATCCGCCCACCCGCCTTAAAATATAAGTGAGCATTTAAAAAAAAAAAAAAAAAACAAAACTCGAAAGTAACAGGAAGGAGCGACTGCACGTAAAAATTAAACAGCCTGGTTACAAATCTACAACTGCAGTAACCAACTCAAAAAAAAAAAAAAAAAAAAACTACCAAAAAAAAACCCCAAATGCGAAAGTTAAAAAATGTTGCATATACTTAATTACGCTAGTAGAAACCACTCAGACTGCATCCTTTCCCTCTTCCTTCTCCGAAGAGAAGAAGAACGATCATCAACGACAAAGGGTAGCTGCAGAAACAACGCCCAGTATCAACTTCACGCCCAGGAAAGGACACTGCATTTCCTCCTCGTGGTTTCGGGTACTCTACACGTTCAGAGAAACTTCTCTAGTAACAAACTATAGAAATGATCCCTGAAAGTATAGTCTTGGCTTCTGGCCCCCAACCTTTACTGGGTCTATAGCAGCCGTCCACTTTACGCTGATGGCGACATTTTTCCACGTTCCTCCTGGTTGAGAAATACCACATAAACATATTTCCAAGTATTGTTTCATACGCCACCTTTAAAAAAAAAATTCTGAATACTCTTATGAGGCTTTTTCTTTAAGATGCTAAGCCTTTTAGTTTGTAATTAACCTATTACGGATTGACAGCCAATCAGAAGCTCTTGTCTTTCTGACTCTAAATTACACACAAGCACTTCCGGACTAGTTGGAGACTAGGTGCGCTTGGCGGCGCCAATTAATATTTGCATCTCAAGTACGACACGCAGGGTCTGTGGGTGGGATTTTTTTTTTTTTTTTTTAATTTTTTAAGCCTCTAAGATCCGAAATTTCGAAAGCTAATAGGTAGGTTAATTTGACATTTTTACTTTGAGACGGGCTGCTGGTTACTCACTTGAGTGTGGACCTGAGGGGCACTTATCAGATTCACCTGGGTAGCTTTTCAAAACAATGTATCCAGGCCAGTCTTAAATGGGGAACGTATTAGTTTATTTTGAAAAAAGTTTTTTCCCTCCAATTTTTTTTTTTTAATTAGGAAAAAAGTAACGACTGTAGTGTGGTTACTTCGGGGACTTTAGGGAAGGAGAGGTCTGCTTTAATTGGTAATTTTGTATATTTTTGTATTGTTTGAATTTTTTTAATTTTTTAACGTTTATTTTTGAGACAGAGAGAGCATGAACAGGGGAGGGTCAGAGAGAGGGAGACACAGAATCTGAAACAGGCTCCAGGCTCTGAGCTGTCAGCACAGAGCCCGACGCTGGGCTCGAACTCACAGACCGTGAAATCATGACCTGAGCCCAAGTCCGCCGCTTAACCGACTGAGCCACCCAGGCGCCCCTGTTTGAATTTTTTTAAATCTTAAATTGTATCACCTTTATTTCACATACCATCAGGTCTGTCTAGACAGATCACAGCCTATTTTTAGCTTTCTTCCCAGTGCAGCTCAGTATTAATAAATAAATCCACCTAAATAATTTTTTTTTTTTTTTAAGTAGGCTCCAGGTCTAGTGGGGAGCACAAATGCAGGGCTTGAACTCACCACACTGAGATCAAGACCTGAGCTCAGATCAAGAGTGGGACACTTAACCAACTGAGCTACCCAACTGCCCCTTGTGGGACCCAAGAAATTTAACAAAAATCCCCTATCCCAGACAAGCAGAGCAAGACTAACTCCATTTTGTGCTACACCCACCATCTCATGTATAACCCCCATATGACCTACTTATTGCTTAAGACACTCCCCCACCCTAGTCAAGCCGCTGAGCACACCCTTACTGGAAACCGGCTCATTTAGGAATGCGGAACCCCTAACCGCCAAAGAATGTAAGTCCCGCCTTTTGCTCGCTAAACTTGCGCACCAATTCTGACCAGAGTGATAGGCTAGTTCAAACAGTTACTATAGGGTAAATTGTAATTCAATTGGCCACCTGCGTGTGGACTGACATGAATGTGCAACTTTCTGTGTGTGTTACAATCTCATTGGCCACTGGCCCCCATAAAACTGCTACGCCTGCCTCTTAACCTAGGAGTCCAAGTCCCTGCTCCACTGTGTCGGGTATAGTTGGGCCCAAGCTCGAGCTTGCAAATAAACCCTCATGCGTTTGCATCGGTATCGGCTCCTTGGTGGTCTCTTGGATTCGAAATTGGGGGCATTACACCCCTCAACCTAAGTAAGTCTTAGTTTTTTTTTTTAATGTTTATTTATTTTTGAGAGAGACAGACAGAGCATGAGTGGGGGAGGGGCAGAGAGAGAGGGAGACACAGAATCCAAAGTAGGTTCCAGGCTCCGAGAGCTGTCAGCACAGAGCTCAATGCGGGCTCGAACTCACAAACCGTGAGATCATGAGGTCATGACCTGAGCTGAAGTCAGACGATTAACCGACTGAGCCACCCAGGTGCCCCTTAGATTTTTTTTTTTTTAAGTAAGTTGCCAGGTGAGTCTGACAGGTTACAAACCTCTACTCTTCCCCTCCAAAAAACCCAGACTTAAATGTGATTTCTTATTTGTTAAAAAAAGAAACAAAAACACAAAAACAAAACAAAACAAAAAAAGCCTATCATTTCTCCACTACTTTACGATGTTCCAGACCTTCTACTAAACCCTTTTACATAGATCATCCAATTTAATCTTGGAAATAACCCTAAGAGTTCAAGGAAACAAATGTTAAGTGGCTCACCAAGGCCAGAAGGCTGTCTCCTGCTGCCTTCAGCACTGACATTGTACCTTTCTGTATCTTGTAAATCCTTATCTCCTTCCAGTAATTCACACGAGAGGCTCTTTGTGTTTTGCGTAAGACTAGAACTAGGTAAACTCAATAAACTGACCTAGCTAAAGTAAACCCATAAGGAGAGAAATAGGCAGAAGTACTGGGGGGTGGCGTAGGGGGTGCAGAAGTTGCAAAGGGAAAAAAAGGGGGAATCCAGGTGCACTGAGGAACAGTGACACATCACTTTTAGGCATTTCTTACAGATGCTAAGGAAGCAAATGATAGGGCTGTCACTCCTGAGAAAGGGTGGCTGGGAATGAACCACTGATGGGAGCTGGCTTACTCGTCAGAAGTGCTACAAAAAGAAAAAGGCTAAGGATACAGGATATCCTGACCTGAAGGCCCTCTGGTCATTTCCTGACAGACAACAGCCATGTATTGTTTGCCCAGTGAACAGTTCTGGGCAACTCTGTGACAGATCAAAAAGAAAATGACACCCCAAACTCCTGTCCTCAAAGAGATTACTAACTAACGGCAGTTTGTCTTCAGTAGACTTAGCGAGTCATCAACTGGGTACTCAGACAAGGTAGGCCTCCCTGGAGGAAGCTGAGACTTCGCCCTGCATATCTCACACCCATGTGATACACACATACACGCACACACACACACACACACACACACACACACAGAAACACCCCACTTCTGAGTACAAGAGTGAGATAAAGGTAGTGGGGGGAGAAAAAGAAACATAACCTTTAACTATAAAATGTTGAAATAAGGAATTGGACTAAATGACCTGCTTTGATAGTCCCTTCTAACTCTGATAATTTCAAAGTACTTTATTTATTGTCTACAATACCTGTATGAGGGGTGTTATTGTTATTACTTCTGTTCTACAAAGAAATGGAGGCACACTGAACTTAAGAAACTTCTGTTTGCTGAGAGACAATGCCAGACCAGGTTTCAATCCAAGAGGTCTGACTCACATGCAGCACATAGCAGACACCAGACCCCAGCTGTAGATCTGCTTACCTGACATCTAGTTGACTGACATCTTGAATTGAATGTCTCAAAAGCACCTTGAACTCAACATGACTAAACTACTCGTCTGCTTCCTAAAACCAGGCCTCTTCCAGTTCCCTGCCTTGGTGATGGTATCACTGTCTACCCCACCAGGAGCACAAACCAGAAAACAAGGGTCATTTCTGACAGCTTCCTTCACACCAACCTGTCATAAGGCTGATGATTTATCCCCCAAATACCTCTCAGATTCCTCCACTTTTCTTCACCACTACCACCTCCCTGGCTGGTCGAGTGATCATCTTTCAGATGGACAGAGCTTAGCCTATACTCACCATTGCCCTTCTCTATCTAATCCATTCCCCAAGCAGAGACCAAGTTCCCTTTCAAACTTTTTTTTTTTTTTTTTTTTTACATTTTTTTAAGTTGGGGTGCCTAGGTGGCTCAGTTGTTCAAGCATCAGACTTCGGCTCATCTCATGACATCAGGGTTCATGAGTTTGAGCCCCACCATCAGGCTCCATGCTGATAGTGCAGAGCCTGCTCAGTATTCTCTCTCCCTTTCTTTCTGCCCCTTTCGAGCTCTTTCTCCCTCTCTCTCAAAATAAATAACTTAAAAAAAAAAAAAAAAAGTAGAGTTTATTTTGAGAGAGAGAGCAAGAGTGAGGGAAGGGCAGAGAGAGAGGAGAGGGAAAGAATCCCAAGCAGGCTCTGTGTGGGGCTCGAACTCACAAACTGCCAGATCATTTTAAGGTTTTATTTCTTTTCTACATTCCACATGGGGCTCGAACTTGAGACTCTGAGATCAAGAGTCACCTGCTCCTCCAACTGAGCCAGCCAGGTGCCCCAGGAAGGGTTGTTTTTTTCTTACTTTACTTTACTTAAAAAAAAAAAAAAAAAAAAAAAAAAAAGTTTATTTATTCGGGGAGAGAGAGAACAAGCAGAGAAAGGGAGAAAGAGAATCCCAACCAGGGCTCCTCATTCAGCATGGAGCCTGGTGGGGGGATGGGGGGTGGGGCTGGAACTCACAAACCGCAAGATCATGACCCGAGCCAAAATCAAGCCATCAAAGCGCCCTTAACAGAGTATATCTTGAAAGTGCTCATCATGCGGTACCTGGCTGGCCCTGGGTAGAGCGGGTACAGTATGTGCCTCTTGATCCTTCAGTGTCCTGAGTCTGAGCCCCACCTTGGGCATAGAGATTACTTAAAATCTTTAAAAACAAAAAAAATGCTCATCACAAGAAAAATTTCTGTATGTATAGTGACAGATGTTAATTAAACACTGTGGTTATCATTTTGCAATATAGACAAATGCACAATCACGTTGTATAGAAACAAACGTTTATGTCAATTATAACAAATCTTTAAAAAATACTCTTGAAAACTAAAACACACAAAGCATTTAATACAAAATTTAATAATAAAAATCAAAAGACCCAGAAAGTAACACAAACTAAGAAACTTAAAAATTGGGTCCTTCAGAAATTAGTCCAGAAGGCTTAATACCTACCTCAAGAAAGTTGAAAAAAGCCAGTGCAGCAAAGGTGTAGAAAAACAAATACAAACATACAAAAAAAAAAAAACGCTCTCTAAAAACACATAGCCATACGTGAGTCAAAAATAAAAGAAACAAAAAAGACCCCCAAAAAACCCCAAGCCCAAAAAGCCCTATGTAACCGCTAAACCAGTTACCAACCACCACAACTAAAAACACTGTTTGGAGCAACAGACAGCAAAGCTCGCTCCTGAGATACTTAGTCAACAAGGAACCACTCAGACAGTATCCTTTCCCTCTTTCTCTCCCCAAAAAAGAAGAGAAGAACGATCATCAACGACAAAAGGCAGTTGTAAACACAACACCCAGAGTCAACTTCACGCTCAGGAAAGGATACTACACCTCCTCCTCGTGGTTCCGAGTACTCTACACATTCAGAGAAACTTCTCTAGTAACGAACTATAGAAATGATCCCTGAAAGTATAGTCTTAGCCTCTAATCTGCTGCCTCTTGCAGGTCTATGACAGTCACATACTTTATAGTCATGGCGACATTTTTGTCAATTCATTTGCCTATTTAAATACATTTTGTTTTCTATTTCATAACAATTCAGGCAAATGACAAAGTTCAAAATACCAGTTTTTGCCTGGAAATCTTCCAGAAACACTTAAAACAGTAACAAGCCTTATTAACATGCGGCTTCCTAGCAGCCAATCACACGCTGCATGCTGCCGACTCCAGCCCAGAGGGAACTGTATTACCCCGCCCACCGCACCAGGCACAAAATGGGTCCCAGTCGGGTCGCGCCGCCCCACTACAGGCTAAGAAAACGGTGTTTAGGCCACTGGTTAGCGTTGTACTGCCTCTTGCTTGCTACAGTCCCGCTGACTTGAGGAGGCCAGGTTTCCTTTGCCTCGAAAGAGAGAAGAGGGGGGAAGAGGCAGCGAGGAGATAGAAGCAGAATTAAGAACCAGTGTACACTTCTACTACCACATAATAGTAATCATAACCATGATGATTTATTGAATGCCTACTTGATGACAGGCATTTCAATCCGTTGTTTTGTTTCATCCTCTAAACAACTGAAGAAAGGTGTCATTATTTTCTCGTTCTTACAGATGCAGGCTATAACATCAGTTACACAGCTGGGGGAACGAACCACTGTTGTTGGAACCTAGGTATGTCTGGTACTAAATTAAGTCTGGATTCTTTCTGGTAAGCCATAGCGGTCTTCCTCAGGAAGTCTAGTCTCCAATCAAATCAATTTCTCTAATAAAGCACTGAGTACATCATCCCTCAAAGTAGTTCAGTAGTGAATGATTTGTATTCCTGATTTGTATGTAAATCTCAGAAACAGCCTACCCACTTACTGTGGCAAAAGTTACTCCCAGTTTCTCCTCAAAGAACACACCTTATATACGAATGTGTGTTAACTGTTTTTATCACTTAACTCTGTTGTAAAAATGCTTCTGCCCCGTATCTTCCAGGATGCTAGGAAGCACAGTGCCATGTGGCCATGCCCATGGCTTTCTTAATCAACCACATTTTTCAGTGCTTCATACTAATATGACTAATATGACCATCAGGTTTATCTCATCTAACCACTTCTAACAGAATGCTCTGTAGTGTAGCTAATCCAACTGCTGGCTTCTCATGCTTACCCAACCATCAAGAGCAGCTCCAGGAAGGAGGCAGATGACAATCCTCCTGACCCCTAAATTCCAGGTCACATGCCAGGTTCTCTTCACACCACCTTGGTGACAGCTGGTGTGGGCTGACGTCTAAACTGTTCAGGAGGCTGAGACAAAGGCTCCCAGCTATCCTGCTTGCAAGTGCTACAGTTCTCTGCATGAAATTCACCTGAAGGGCCTCTTACTTGGCTTGAAGCTGGGAAGGAGGGGAAAAAAACCACAGTTTTCTATTCCTATGAATGCCTTTTAGGGAATCTTTTCCACTGATACCCCACCACTACCCCACTGCCTTCTCCTAGATAGGCCCGAGGTGGGTGATGGAGTTTAAGGTCCAAGGACTATTTTGGCTATCTCCTAAGAAGCCCTGCTTGAGACTGTGGAGGAACTTGTCACCCCTTGTTCTCTACTCTGAGGCTTTAGATGAAATTCCCAGACACAGATGAAGTCCTGTTTCATATCCAGTTACACCTGTCAACCCCATCTCCTGCTGTAGCATAGTGTCAAGAATTTGAAGATGCAGGACGTTCAGATGTCTAAGATATAATAAATGTTCTAATATTCTGCTTCCCACACTGGAGAGTGTGGATAGACAGACACTAGGAGTCATAGCATACCTATCCTAAACATCCATTTTTATGTTAACAAACACATGAATGTGTTATGGAATAAAATGCAAAATTTTGACGGGGAAAACCAACAGGACCTTTCAAATAAATTATTGAATTCACTGTCAGCTATGTCATCTGTAGACTCTAGGGCTGATACATGGAAATGTCTGAGAACCTTCTGGGTGAATTATTTTGTGGGATAGTTGGATCCTGCAAAAATTGGGAGTTACCTTTCTGGAAGTCCTCAGGAATGCCGTTAAAGCAAATAGGAGAAACACTGCAGGGAAATTAGGTCATCCTGACTGTCTCACAAACCAGCTGAGAGAAGCTTCATAAACCTCTCCCTTTATACTAAGTAGGGAGAGGGGGGAATTCAGCAGGACTTCTAGTTACTCTAAAAAAAGCAGGTCTGGATCTGTAGATAGAGGACAAATACCAGCAGTGATTTTGTCCATGTATGGTTTAGTGTGTGTTTGTTCTTTTGAAGATTGCCTGAGCTACATCTATTTCCATCTCCCTTGTAGGCAGAGCTGCCTATAGCATCCAGCAAAACAAACAAACAAACAAACAAAAAACCCTGGAAACCAAAAGCACCAAGGGCCCTGGAGGAGCAAAGGGGGAAGAGAACTGTGAAAGCTGGTCTCCTCACTCCACCACAGGCTTCAGAAGACTCCATCAGATGATGTAGATTAAAGAAAAGTTGGGGCGCCTAGGTGGCTCAGTCGGTTTGGTGTCCAACTTTGGCTCAGGTCATGATCTCTCTGTCCATTAGTTCGAGCCCTGCATTGGGCTCTGCGCTGACAGCTCAGAACCTGAAGCCCACTTCTGATTCTGTGTCTCCCTCTCTCTCTCTGCCTCTCCCCCACTCGTACTCTGTCTCTCTGTCTCTCAAAAAAATAAATAAACGTTAAAAAAAAATTTTTTTTTAAGAAGAAGAAAAGTTAATCAGGTAGAATTAAAAGTGGGTGTGTTGTGTGTGGCAATAGCTTAAAAAATACAAAATAAATAAATAAACAAACTTTATTGAAAAAAAAAAAAAAGTGGGTGGCTGGGGGCCTGAGGAGAAATCTTACGAGTCTAATAGTTGGAAGACTTATGGTTCCCTAGTACAAAACAAAACAGTCTCCAAAAACAATTTAAAACCTCTACTGAGCAATATGATTGCACTGGTAGAGAACATCTCATCTCTAAATTTAACTTTCTATTTCTCCAAGAACTCCGAGTTTTATGATTTTCCTTCCAACACTATTCAGAAATGTGGACCAAGGCACCTGGGTGGCTCAGTCGGTTAAACGTCCAACTTTGGCTCAGATCATGATCTCACTGTTTGTGAATTTGAGCTCCGCATCAGACTCTGCTATCAGCGCAGAGACCCCTTCAAATCCTCTGTCCCTCTCTTTCTCTACCTTTTCCCCCAGCTCCTGCTGTCTCTCTCAAAAATAAACAAAAAAAAAAAAAAAAAAGAGAGAGAGAAATGTGCTGCAATTTCAGTACAGTGCTTACCTTTCTTAAGAATCTTCTTCACTTTCACATAGTTCCCTTGTTTGACATACTCATGAAGCTGAGCTTCCAAGGAGTCATTTCTTAAGGAACCAAGTTGAACAGGACAGGGGACTGGAAGATGAACAGCCCTAGACATCCTGTTTCAAAAGAAAGCAACATGCTATTTTAACTGAATCAGAAATGCAAGCACACAACTTAGATTCTTTCACATTTCTTTCACTTTTTGTCTACTTTCATTTATAATTAACAGGATTAGGGAAACAATTACTGAAACCCTACAAGATTAATTTTATTCTCAGTATTACTGGTGAAATTGAAAAACAATATATTTAGCACTAATTCCCAGGACTAAAAAGTGATGACTCCTGAAGTAAAATTAGAAATATATATGTTTGTTGTATCATTAACTAAGAGCCTATTAACTTTGAAAGGTTAGTACACAAATGCAGTTACTGTGTGGGGATGTAGAGAGTATACTGTAGTGGGTTACGTTCACAGTTCAGACTCCGAAGCTCTGGTCCTGGCCCTGTCACCTCCTTAACTGTAACCTTGAAGAAATTATTTAACCCTGATAGGCCTCAATTTCTTCATCTGTAAATGGAGATAATAATAACCAGAGGTTTGCTGAGAGGTTTAAATGAGCTAATATGTGTAAAGTGCTTAGAAATGTGCCTGGCACCAAGCTAGCTCTGTGTAGTTGTTAGCTGTTAGTATGCACAATAAGATCCGTGCAGAGAAATTTTAAGTTTCCATGTGTTGCAACCACACCTGACCATCATATACAATCAAGTGTTTGTGGTATACCTACCATGTGTCTCAAACGTGACAGGTACTGTGTAAGACACCTAAAATTGGATCTCTGCCATCACAAATGCTTGGTCTAGCAGGGGCCAGACAAGAGGTATCATGTTGATGCTCCATGGACAGTGGATTAGAGGGAATCCGCAACTACATGAATTGACAACATGCACATCAGGGGCATAACTGTTTCTTGTATGGAGAGACATAGAGGGTGTGAAAGAGGTAAAGCAAAAGAAAAAGCCAAGAAGGCTAACACATTCAGTAGGTTTTCACCATCCAGGAAGCTTATCTAAGAATTTCTTTCCTTTTTAAGGGTGAATAATATTCCACTGTGTGTATATACAATGTTTTGCTTATTTATCCATCAATGGACATTTGGGCCGATTCTACTGTTGGCTATTGTAAATAACGCTGCTATGAACATGGGTGTACAAATCTCTCTTCAAATCTCATTTTAAATTCTTTTTCTTTTACTCTAAACTTATTTTTCTAGTAATCTCTACACTCACTGTGGGGCTCAAACTCATGACCCCAAAATCAAAAGTCGCATGCTCTTCTGAGCCAGCCAGGCACCCCTGTTTTCAATTCTTTTGGGTATATACCAAAGAAATGGGATGGCTAGATCACGTGGTAACTCTATGTTTAATTTTCTGAGGAACTGTTTTCTATACTGGCTATACCATTTTACATTCTCACCACAGTTATACAAGGGGTCTGGTTTTTCCAGATCCTCATCAATAGGTGTTATTTCCTGTTTTGTTTTGTTTTTTTCCTTTTCTTTAGTAGCCATCTTTTTTTTTTTTTTTTTTTAAGTAGGCTCCACACTGAGGAGCCCAACATGGGGCTTGAACTCATGACCCTGATCAAGACCCGAGCTCGGGGCACCTGGGTGGCTCAGTCAGTTAAGCGTCTGACCAGCTCAGGTTATGATCTCACGGTTCATGGGTTTGAGCCCTGCATCAGGCTCTGTGCTGACAGCTCAGAGCCCCAAGCCTGCTTTAGATTGTGTCTCCCTCTCTCTGCCTCTCCCCTGTTTGTGCTCTCTCTCTCTCAAAAATAAATAAAAAAACATTAAAAACAAAACAAACAACAACAACAATAACAAAGACCTGAGGTGAGATCAAGAGTTGAATGCTTAACCCACTGAGCCAACCAGATGCCCCTTAATAATGGTCATCTTAATGGTTTTTGATCTCTCTAAAGTTATTTTTTATATAATTGCATTTACACTAATACATGACTACATTCTTAACATAATAAGTTCAAATAAAACATAAGTAAAAACCCTGAGACTCACTTTAGTGTCACAGGATTATTTTTTCTTAAAACTCCAGAACACATACATCCCTTGAGAACTGAAGCATGGATTGACATTCATTCCCTTAGTATTTCTAGTCTTCCTTTTTTTCCAGTAACCACCAGAGCTTACTGTCAAAAAATAGTCTCTAGGAAGTAGTGGACCTTAAAGCCTATATAAGGTGTGGAATCAGCACTGCAGGAGCAAGGTAAGACAGCTTTTATCCAGCTCTTTAACCTTGCTGTCCATGTTCCTTTGCAGAACAATCAACATCCCAACACTAGAACACTAATCACTGAAATTTGCATGCGTGAATGAACAGGACAAAACTTATTTCAAGCATCTTTTTGTAACGTGTCATTTCCATAATGTCATGACCTGAAATGGAAACCTAAACTACTGACTTCACCTAGATACTCCTAAAACTTACATGTAACACACACCACCAAGCCATACACAGCAGGCAAGAAAGAGAAACTATAGCCCAGATGACAATTCTGCTTTTAGGACTTTCACCAGGGGAAAGCGCGAACGCAGTCCCCCACTACCACAAATTATGCAGTCGAGTTTCCCACATTTGGGGAAATCGCAGGGGTCAGCACATCCGGAGTGCAATGGGTGAGCCTCGCCCTGGGAAAACCACCTTCATGATCATGGTATCTCCCCTGCCAGGTAAGTATGAATTCTGACACTTGCCTGGTACTTCACCCTCATCCTCAACACACTATACAGTCATGGTCAATTATACTCCAAGTTCTTTAGGCCCTTGGTTCGAAACTATGGCATTGTTCACATGACACTGACCAGAACACGCCAGTGGATATTTAGTGGAAATTCTGCCTCGTGAAAAATGAGCTCCAACACGCAGTCACCTCACCCTTCATCTCCATATGCCCGCCTCTTGTCACTTGTCGTCACTATTGACGTCACTCCACTTGTTAGAGAAACGGAAAAATTCATTTTAGCTATTCTTCGCAATGATTCAAAAGACTGTCACCCGCGGGTGTAGCTGGTTAGATTTTAAAATCCTTGCCTTCCCAAGCGCGTACGCAAAGGTTCCGGCCTTGCATCTGCCACGAGTCTAAATTCTGTGCTGCAGGACAGAGCAGTTTGGGAGGCAGTGGCTTGCCACCGGGAGGGAAAATCACACGGTCCGTTACGCTGGTCTGAATTGCTGTTCCACTGAGGGTCTAGGTCATACTCCCAGTCTCCCTCAGCCTCCATTTCCCAAAATTGTAAAGAAATAATACTGTGAGGACGGAATAAGAGAATACACGTGAAATGCAGCCTCAAGCCTCTCCACCTCCACCCCGGCCATTCCAGGGTTAGGTGCCCTGTGTAGTTGGGGACCCAAAGATGGCTTCACCATGATTTGAGCCTGCAATTTTCCACACAAAGGGAAAAAGCAACCAGCCTGGATTTGATAACAAACCAAGTGCCCCTCCTTCTTTTTAGAGAACAAAAATAAATAGCACATTAGGTTATCCTTTCTGCCCCTGCTGACCAGGTGCTCTGGGCAAAACCATCGTGTTTGCAACAGCTGTAGTATTGAAGGCTTTCATGGTGTAGAGAGGCAAAATTCTACCTCTGCCCTGTTAGCGTCTCTGACTGGGCCTGAGAATTAGATTGGCATAGACAGGTCAGCAGGATTAAAGCATTAGAAATTTAACAGAAATTTGCCTGACACAGAAGTTCTTATAAGGAAATAAAGAAATGGCAAAACTAAATGCTTTCATATCAGATTGAACAAGGAGAGGCAATTGTGCAAAAGTAACATAAATGAGGAGGTTATAGATAGACACGAATTCTTTTTAACAAGGTTTGTACAAAATTCTCTCAGGAATTCTGACTCCCCTTTTCTGAGAACATTTCTTATCCCCTGGTATAGGGAAGACATCTTTTACATGGGAGTTTTATTTCCTGATCTCAGGAAGAAAAGGGTAGGTCAGGACCCTCTTCTTATATGCTGTTTTTCAAGTGCTTTTAGCTCAAAAGAATCCTTATGCCAAGGTGGGCATATTTGGGGGTGGCATATTCTGCTACCCTTCATTTTTTTTTAAGTAGTCTTATGCCCAACGTGCAACTTGAATTCACAACTCCGAAAGCAACAGTTGCATGCTCTACCAACTGAGCTAGCCAGGAACCCCAGTACGTGTGATTTTAAAACAGCTTTGCTTTGGGGCACCTGGGTGGCTCAGTTCATTAAGCAGCCAACTCTTGATTTCAGCTCAGGTCATGATCTCACAGTCTGAGCCCTGCATGGGGCTCTGCTCTGACTGTGGGAGCCTGCTTGGAATTCTCTGTCTCCCTTTCTCTCTCCCCCTCCCCCTCTTGTGCACAGGCACAAGCACTTGCTCAAAAATAAACATTAAAAAAAATAAGTAAAAAGCTTTCCTTTGTTTAAAATTTTTGAGGGCATTAAAAAAATTTTTTTTATGTTTATTTATTTTTGAGAGAGAGACAGAGCGTGAGTGGGGGAGAGGCAGACACAGAATCCAATTCTCTGAGCTGTCAGCACAGAGCCCGATACAGGGCTTGAACTTACAAACCGCAAGATCATGACCTGAGCCGAAGTCAGATGCTTAACCAACTGAGCCACCCAGGCACCCTGAGGGTATTTTAAACTATTACAATTGTGATAAATGTCCCTTGTAGATAATTTGGAAAAGGCAGAAAAGTGTTATTAAATTGTATTTATTTATTTACTTATTTAGAGGCAGAGAGAGAGACAGACAGACTGCTTGAGCAGGCAAAGGGCAAAGAGACGGAGAGAATCCCAAGTAGGCCCTGCGCTGTCTGCATAGAGCCAGATGAGGGTTGTGATCTCAGGAACCATGAGATCATGACCTGAGCCAAAATCAAGAGTCAGACACTTAACTGACTGAGCCACCCAGGCACCCCAAAGGCAGAAAAGTGTTTTTAAAAAATTAAACCACAGGGAGCAAGGGCTCCATTATTTCCCATGACATCTGGGGCTCCTTCTTAGCCCAGGTCTGCGTGTCTCCAGGGGAGACCTCTACCAGGGTGCTCCACTGGTCTGACCATCTCCCACAGACAAGAAATGAGTGATTCCTGGAGTTACATGATCCCCCTCCAGCAGCCTGGTTTACATAGCCCCCTCATTTTTTTTTTTTTTTTTTTTTTTTTTTTTTTTTTACAAATGCAAAATCTATTCTACTCAGGCTTTGGGACTTTTTTCCTTGTTCACACTCAGTTAATTAAACGTGTTGCTGGCAGCATGCTCCTGAACTCCATGCCATTCCTGTAGCCTGCGTTCGTGATGATCCCCCTTGCCCTATGGTTTGAATTCGATGCCACGGATTGTAGGCCAAATTTTAAAACTGTGTTTCAAAATACCTTCGCCGTTTCCTTTAATTGGATTGAAAGTACTTTTACCACATGGAGAAATATATTTTTAATTTGTGATGCTTTTCTACAATGTCCACTATTGGTGAGTTTAATGTGTTTCCAACACTTAGGGAGACTATAATGAAAGCTGATTAATTTTCTTTTCTGTCCAAATAAAAGAAAAAATAAAAGTCTATTTAGATGCTGGAGGAGAAAAAAAAAAAAAAAAAGGCTGTCTCAGTCCATTAGGCGTCCAAACCGATCAGGTCAGATCAGATTAGGTCAGGTCAGATCAGGTCATGATCAGATCAGGTCATGATCTCGTGGTTTGTGAGTTTGAGCCCCGTTTGGGGCTCTGTGCTGACAGCTGAGAGCCTGGAAGCTGCTTCAGATTCTGTCTCCCTCTCTCTCCGACCCTCCCCCACTCGCACTCTGTCTCTCTCTCTCTCTCAAAAATAAACATTAAATTTTAAAAACCCACAATTACACTACAAAATTATTACTGTTAACACTTTGATATTAAACATGGTTAATTTCAATATAAATATATAGGGCGCCTGGGTGGCTCAGTCGGTTGAGCGTCCGACTTCGGCTCAGGTCACGATCTCGCGGTCCCTGAGTTCGAGCCCCGCGTCAGGCTCTGGGCTGATGTCTCAGAGCCTGGAGCCTGCTTCCGATTCTGTGTCTTCCTCTCTCTCTGCCCCTCCCCCGTTCATGCTCTGTCTCTCTCTGTCCCAAAAATAAATAAACGTTAAAAAAAATTTTTTTTATCAATATAAATATATATTTGAATAGGATTATACTTCATGTGCTGCTTTATGTTTTCCATCCTTTTGCTATATATACTGGGTCACAGATAACTGTATAATCAGTATTCTATTGCTTCTAGTTTATTGCCACTGTTCATATATATATGAACAGCATTGTAGATATATCTTTGTAAGTAATTAATGATGATTTTGGGGGTAATTTTAATTTTATTTGTTTACTTATTTAATTAAATAAATTTTTAAGTATACTGCATACCCAAAGTGGAGCTCAAAAACACGACCCTGAGATCAAGAGTCACATATGCTACCAACTGAGCCAGCCAGGCATACCTCTTGGGGTAATCTTTAATAGTTTTTTTCCCTGTTATTTTACAGTCATCTTAAGAAGTGCCTTAAATTATTGGGGGGTGGGTGTGGGGAGAAGAGGTGACATGTGATAAATATTTTCAAGTTCTTTAGAAACAACTTTTCTTTTATCTTTCAAAGTCTAGATCTCTAATTTCAGGGTTCATAGCTAATTATAAAACTAACTTCAAGTTTGTTAAGAATGAGAAGAAAGCCTAAATTATATAATGTTGCATGCCATAAAAGCAGCATACAAAATTGAATATATAATATGATTAAAACTATTTCTGGGACACCTGGGTGGCTCAGTCAGTTAAGCATCTGAGTCTTGATTTTGGCTCAGGTCATAATCTCACTGTTTGTGAGTTCAAGCCCCCTTGTTGGGCTTTGTGCTAACAGTGCAGAGTCTGCTTGGGATTCTCTCTCCTCTCTCTGTCTCTGTCTCTCTCAAAAAAAAAAAAAAAAAAGCTATTTCTAAAGCTATTTCTAAGTTTAAGAGACTTAAGGGAAATACACCAAAATGCAAACTAATATAATTATGTTAGTGTCATCAAAGAACTATGGACTAATATTTTTTCCCCTAAATATTCTGTAACATGACTGTAATATTACTTACAGCAAAAAAAAAAAAAAAATAACCCTAATTATATACATCTCATGCCAAAAAATGCTCATATTTTTTGACCCAGAAATTTCTTTTAATTTACCTGAAGGAAGTAATTCTAGAGAAAGACAATGTCCTATGTACAAAGGTATTCATCATAGATTTATTTACCATTGCAAAAACCAAAGTAGCCCAAAAACCTTTGACGTCAAAACAATAGGGGAAATATTAAAAAAACGTAATAGTAAATAATAATAATTAACAACATGAAAAAATTATATAAAAGGTTAGGAGGAAACAGAATATGAAATGGTATGTATACCATGACCACAATTTTGTAAAAATGTGTATCCTTAATGAAAATTACTGAAAGGAAATGCAAAAGACATAAATTTTATTAGTTGTGAAATACAGGTTACAGAATTTCAATAATATTGTTAGACTGTTTTTTCTTCATAATAAGGAGATTATGAATAATAAGGAAATACCAGGGGCGCCTGGGTGGCTCAGTCCATTAAGTATCAGGTCATGATTTTGGCTCAGGTCATGATCTTGTGGTTTGTGGGTTTGAGCCCGGCATTGGGCTCCGAGCTGTGTGGAGCCTGCTTAGGGTTCTCTCTCTCTCCCCCCACCTCTCTCTCTGTCTCTCCCATGCACTCTCACTCTCTCTCAAAATAAACAAATAAATTAACTTAAAAAAAATATGGGGACCACCAAATCCTAGTTGAATCACTACAGGAGTATTGCATAGTATTTAAAGAATTTTGAACACAGAGTGCCTGGGTGGCTCAGTCTGTTAAGCATCGGTCATGATCTCACAGTTCATGGGTTCGGGCCCCACGTCTGGCTCTGTGCAGACAGCTCAGAGCCTGGAGCCTGCTTCAGATTCTGTGTCTGACTCTCTCTTTCTCTGCCCCTCTCCCACTCATGCTCTCTCTCTCACTCTCAAAAATAAATAAACATTAAAAAATTTTTTTAAAAATAAAGAGTTTTGAATACTGGGTTTAACATCAAATAGTCTTAGGTTGAAATTGTGATTTAACCATATTTTAGGTATCAGTGCTTAAATATACCTTCTAGAAACAATGATAATTATCAGTAATAATTTGTATATACATAGAGAATAAAACAACCAACTACAATGACCAACTAAATCAAAGGCCCCAAATAAGCCAAGATGGAGAAACACAGCCCCTCCCTCAGTACAGTGAGTATTTGGAGAGTTCCTAGATCATGGCTTCCCTGCCAATTCAGATGTTCTGTTCCAATTGACAAGCCCCTCAGTCTGTGAGTCTCATCTCCATCTCTCAATCTCCATCCATTCCTTAGACTCATGGGACCAGAGAAGGAGTGATATGTAGAAATATAATGAGGGTGGCATGTATATTCAATTTTTAAAAGCTGAGTTTTGTTATGTAAGTTTATAAAGCAGGTGTAACTGTCAAGAAGTTGCCCACAGCACCAACAAACGGAATCTAATCCACTACCAGGAAAGCATGAGTAACACTCTACAGCCACTCTACCCTGGGTTGCAGGTAGCTGATCCCATTCGCACATCGGCCCTGGCTTCAGTCACGCTAGTTAGACATTTGCTAGATAACTGCATCTACAAAGTGTGACCCAGCCCACTTCAGATATATAAAGGTATCATTTCATTATTGAACTACCTTCCTAATTTCATTCCGGGAGATTTGATTTCACAGAAGGAAGGTAAAACTTCGACTGTTTCTATGGTATCCATGAATGCCAGGCTAGCTATAGCCCTGAGACCTCTAGGACTATTTGTGTCCCCCACAGATTTGACTTCACAAGTACTCAGAGACTTTTTGCTATTCCGAGGGCCACACCGTCTACTCTAGTATCTTCGGTAGTCACAAAGTATTCTTGAATTTCTATCAGTACTGCTAATGATTAAGCAAAATGAAAAACTGTTCTCAAGTCATTACTTAAATGTATGTAGTGCACACTTCTCACAGCTACCTAAGCTTTTTAAAAAATATTTATTTTTGAGAGAGAGAGACAGAGAGCGAGCACCTGTGCACGAGTGGGGGAGGGGCAGTGACAGAGAAGGAGACACAGAATCCCAAGCACGCTCCATGCTGCCAGCACAAAGCCCAATATGGGGCTCGAACCCACGAACCATAAGATCATGACCTGAGCTGAAGTCGGACATTCAACCCACCGAGCCACCCAGGCACCCCAAGCCACCTAAACTTTTAAGGTGCCAGCTACCAGCCTAAGCACTAGAGATACTAAAAGAAACAATGCAGGGGCGCCTGGGTGGCTCAGTCGGTTAAGCGTCCGACTTCGGCCCAGGTCACGATCTCACTGTTTGTGAGTTCGAGCCTCACATCCGGCTCTGCTGACAGCTCAGAGCCTGGAGCCTGCTTCGGATTCTGTGTCTCCCTCTCTCTCTGTCCCTCCCCTGCTCATGCACTCTCGCTCTCTCTCTCAAAAATAAATAAACATTTAAAAAAATAAAAATAAAAAAAAATAAAAGAAACAATGCAGAGATAGATTCTGCCTTCAATAATAAGATCACAACCTGTAAGGAAAATAGACCTGCCTGCCAGAACTATATGAAAAGTGGTGAGAACTAATGAAAGTAAGAATCGGCTTCAGTCAGGACCATGTTATGATTTTAAAGGGCCCTACACACTTTTGCCTTCATGGACCCTTCCTCCATTAAAAAAACCATACACATTAAAATTATGTGACTGTATTTATAAGAAGATAGATATATTATTATACATGACATTTCTTTTCTTTTTTTTGAAAGTAACCTCTACCCCCAACATGGGCTCGAACTCATAATGAACCTGAGAGCAAAAGTTGCATGCTCTACCGACTGAGCCAGCCAAGCATTCCCATATATGACATTTTCTTCCACCTAAAAATTCACCTTTTTTCTTTGATTTTAAAACTGTTTTAGGCACCCTGCCTACAGTACCTAAATGTTTAAACCAACCCTGAATTCAATAGTGGCTTCTGTGGATCCCAGGTAGCTCTTTTTCTTTTTAACATATATTTTTAAACTTCATTTATCTTGAGAGAGAGAGAGCACACGCGCATGCACGCGTCCTTGAGCAAGCAGGGGAGAGGCTCCACACTGGCTCACTCTCTAGAACTCTAGGCCCTCCCTGTACCCGCACCCCACAGCTTTCACAAAAGAAAGCTGAATGTGGGAACTTTTTAGGTAAGGGTAGCAGTGCTGTCCAATAGGATATAAAACAAGTTTAGCACGGTATAAAGAAACAAGCTTAGTAATTATAGAATTAACTTACCCAAACATAAGCAATTCACTACCACCAAAAAGCATTACCAACTGAATAGGCTAAAACAGAGCAATCTTAGTAGCAAGAATTTCAGGCCAATCTCCTCCAAAATGCCTTAGTAACGCACCAAAAAACAACTACAGTAACTGTTCTTGGGACACAACCACATAGGGGAAACCAGAACACAGTTCCCCACTACCAGAAGTCATGCAGCTTAGCTTCCCACATTTGGGGAAATCACAGGGACCAGCAGCACACCTAGAGTACAATGGATAAACCTCACCCTGAGCAGCTACCTTTGTAATCATGGTATTTCCCCTGTTAGGTAAGTATGAGATGGAAGTGATCACAGTGATACCCACTGCTGCGCACACCACTTTGAGGTTGGGGTCACTCCTGAAACGACTCTAATTGGCTTTTATCTATATAGCGACACTCAAAGCCTGATTTTCTTACTACGTACCTTAATTGGTAACGGCAAATAATCATGCACATCTCTCCAGAAAACAGTTCCAAAATGCCCTGAGTCTTGAGTCTACATACTCCACTTCCACCTATAATGTCATACACCCTGGGCGGGTTAAGCCTACACCTGAGTGAGTCCCCTTGAGGCTGCCTCTTCAGACCAGCTCCTCCTCTATTTGCCTCAACCTAACTGATGTCTATAGGCTATTTTCTTGACAAAAATCCATCCATCCCTCTCCCGAATTTTGGTGTAGCTGGTCTTCAGATCTCCCTGTGTGAAGTACCCTTCAGCAAACCAACACAAATGAGCCTTTAGCCGCAAGCCAGTTCAGCTTCAGGGTTTCTAGGGATACCAATGCTCCATACCATTTTCTCCTATTCCAGGAGGTGGAAGAGCAAGGAGTGGAGAATGTCGCGGCTACATGCTGGCAGGGTGTATTGCAGAGTAAGGGTTTTGGAATCCAAGATCTTGAATGCAATTCAGCGTACACACTGCACAATTCTAGATAAGCTTTTAGCCTCTGAATCTGTTCCTCAGTTTGTACAGAAGGGGGAAGAACTATTGAGCCAGCTCTCCCACCCAGCTCAGGCTCCAAGCTTTGTCTCCTACTCTTGCCCATGGTCAGTTAACACCTAGCCCTCTAAGGACGGACTGCTTTCCTTGAGAGCAGTTTAGCCTGTGCCTATATTGCTTCTTTACTTTCTCTCTGCCTGGCATTCAATTCCCTTACTCACTAGACTGTGGGTCTCTAGAGCAGGGTTTTTCTTGTTTGTTTTTTTTCAAATAGTCAAGACAGGGGCACCTGGGTGGCTCAGTCAGTTAAGCATCGATTAGGCGGACTCTGGATGTCGGCTCAGGTACTGATATCATGGTACCTGAGTTCAAGCCCTGAATTGGGCTGCATGTGTTCTCTCTCTCAAAAGAAACAAACTTTAAAAAATTAAAAAAACAAAACAGTGAAGACAATACAACATATAATTATAACATATAATTAATTCATACATTATTTTACCAACTAACTTCATTCTCTCTCATTAAAAATATACAGGAAGCATGACTTTAAATTTCTGCATCTCTGGAGCTCTCTGGAGAAGCTCAGATGAAAACTCAAAACTTCTACTGAAAAGAAAATGTACATATACATTCCAAAGGCTGAATGCTGAGACCTCCCTCTCAACTTCCATTTGATTTCCAGGACACTGGCAACCAACCTTTACCTTCTAGGATATTGGAAGTTTCCTCTGAAAAATGTGAACACCCTAAAACAAAGTCCCAAAGATGTCAGCCATGGGCTTTCTCTGCTACAAGGGCCTATGCAGATTACTCTACAGGGAAGCCCTTGCCTTGGCCCTAAGTGCTTCCAATTAACTCCCTACTTGTTAATATAATTTTAAATTTCTGGGGCACCTGGGTGGCTCAGCTGGTTAAGCACCCGCCTTCAGCCTAGGTCATGAGCTCACCACTCCCAAGTTCAAGCCCCGTGTCGGGCTCTGTGCTGACAGCTCAACAGAGCCTAGAGCCTGGAGCCTGCTTCGGACTCTGTGTCTCCCTCTCTCTCTGCCCCTCTCCCACTCACACTGTCTCTCTCTCAAAAATGAATAAACTTAAGCTTTGCACAGTGGCAGTATCGTAGCCAATGAGGTTTATCCGAGGCGCGATTATTGCTAATTGAAAACTTTTCCCAAAAATGAATAAACTTAAAAATTTTTTTTTAATTTTGGCATGACAGTCCATCTTATGGATGGCCCATAATTTATATAATCATTCCCCTAATGCTGGACACTTAGGTTGGTTCAATTTTTCACTACTGTAAATAATTCTGGGTAATGGGTAGAGATGGTATATTGAACACTTATAAATAATCAAGGAACACTGAACCACCAAGGATGACCAGACATCTGGTCAGACAAAAGCCTCTAACATGAAAGAAGCTAAACAAACCAACCACAAGAAGACAGTTTGGAGAAGGCAGATTATGCAAAGGGAAGAAAACTAAAAATGAAAATAAAAACTATCATTAGAGAGCTGGGACACCTGGGTGGCTCAGTCGGTTAAGCGTCCGACTTCTGCTCAGGTCATGATCTCGCAGCTTGTGATTTTGAACCCACATGGGGCTCTGTGCTGACAGCACGGAGTCTGGAGCCTTCTTCAGATTCTGTATCTCCCTCTCTCTCTGCCCCTCCACAGTTTGCACTCTGTCTCTCTCTCCCTCAAAATAAATAAGCATTAACAAAAATTTTTAAAAAATCCTCAGCTAAAACACCTTGCACCTGAAAAACAAGTACAAGAAAGTAGATGGATAGAAAAGAAAAACAAATAAAGATCTTAAATATATGATTGTAGAAATAAAAAATTGAATATACAGGTTGGGAAAAAACATGTAGGTGGAAAAAATGTTTTTTATTTTTTCTTTTTAGAGAGAGAGAGAGAGAGTTCAAGTGGGGGACAGGGGCAGAGGGAGAGAGAGAGAGAGAAAGAGAATCCCAAGCAGGCTCCATGCTCAGCACAGAGCCTGATACAAGCCTGACGCAAGCCCATCGCAAGGTTCGATCCCACGACCTTGGGATCATGACCTGAGCCAAAATCAAGAGTTGGATGCTCGGGGTAACTGTGTGGCTGGGTTGGTTGAGGTCTGACTCGGGTTTTGGCTTAGGTCAAGATCTCGTGGTTCATGGGATTGGCTCTATGCTGACAGCAGGGAGCCTGCTTGGGATTCTCTCTCTCTCTCTCTCTCTCTCTCTCTCTCTCTCTCTCAATCTCTCTCTCTCTCTGCGCCTCTCCCCTGGTCATGCTCTCCCTCTCTCTCAGAAATAAATAAATAAACAAACAAAAAAACCGATAGGGTGCCTGGGTGGCTCAGTCAGTTAAGCGTCTGACTTCAGCTCAGGTCATGATCTCACAGTTTGGGGGTTTGAGCCCCATGTTGGGCTCTGTGCTAACAGCTCAGAGTCTGGAGCCTGCTTCGGATTGTGTCTCCCTCTCTCTCTGCCCCTCCTCTGCTCATGCTCTGTCTCTCTCTCAAAAACAAATAAACATTTAAAAAAAAAAAAAAAAAGGGTAATATACCTGGTTATTTTAACAGCCTCAAGAGTCCAGAATTCAAACTGACCTAGAGAAAAACAAACCAGCCAGAAATAAATCTTAAACCTCCTTTTTCACAAGAGATAAAATCAGGAAAAACAACAAATAAAGTTAGCATTCCAGTGCCACAAATTAGGTGGTACAGGCTTACCTGCTTGATAAAAATACAGAATAGAAAAATAAGCAGAACAACAGAATACTACTTAGCAATAAAAAGGAATAAAATAATGATAAATTTATCAGTATGAATGAACTCAAAAACATTATGCTACATGAAAGAAGTCAGACACACTATACAGTATGTGATTCCATTTTATATGAAATTTCTAGATAAGGCAAATCTATAAAAGATAGATCCATTGTTGCCCATGGCTAGGGTTGGGGCATGGGAACCAGGGCAACTGCAAATGGGCACAGGAGAATTTGGGTGGGGAGGGTCATAAAAATGTGCTAAAACTGGATTGTGGTAATGGTTTGACAACTGTATAAAATACTAATCATTAAACCAAATAATGGGTGAATGTTATTTTATATCATACTTCAATAAAGTAGCTAAAGATGTCAAGAAAAAGTACAGCCATTATATTTAGAGATACATACTGAAATAATCATGCCTGAAACACCATGATGTATGGGTTTATTTCAAGATAGGTTTGGAGGTTTAAAGTGTAGAGGTATAGATGAAACAAGATTGGCCTTGAGTTGTTCATTGCTGAAGCTTAACTTAGTGTTGCTAAATAGGAGAATACTATTATTATTAATCTATTTTAGTTTACATTAGAAGTTTTTCACACACAAGTTTTTTTTACAATGTAAAGAAGGAGACCATCCTTTCCCATATGATTTTAAGTACCTTGAGATGTTGATACCCTGGCCTCCCCATCTGTGAATAAGAATGATGGAGAGGAGGAACAGGAGGTACAGCCTCCTGGATTCTACATTTAATAGGTGGAAAAAAAAAATTAAAGGTACAGATAAAACTTAGGGGTCATATTTTTCTCCTTTCTTTCCTCTTATATAACACATTCAATCCACAGCAAGTCTTTATCATTTTTCCTTTAAAAATATGTTCAGAATCTGACCCCTTCTCACCACCTCCAGTGCTACCACTTTGGTACAAGCCATTCTCATCTCCTGCCTAGAAGAGTGCAGTAACATTCTAAGTAATCTCCCTTCTTCCATCCTTTCACCACTCCCAGTCTATTAACAGAGTAGCCAAGTATCCTGCTAAAGCCTAAATTCAATCATGTCACTCTTCTGCACAAAACTAATCTGAGAAAACAGAAGAGAAGGAAACATTTCCTACCCCATTTTTTTGGACAAGAAGTAGGTTTTATTGGTGGGTATGAGTAAGGAGGGGCAGCACTGAAACCCTCATGAGTGCAGGGCCTGACATTTATCCAGGGGGACACAATTAGGGATATATCTGATCCCACAGCCACCAGAGATGAGCTGCCTTTCAGCCATAATGTCTTCAAATTCACCCACATAAACCTTGGTAAAGTACTACTTCTTGGAGATGTAGATGTTCTGTCAGCCAAGGAACTTGAACTCAACCCTGCACAGGACCTCTATCACATGATTCTTGTTCTGCAGTTTGGTGTGGATGGATATGCTAATTTGGCCAACGTGGACCAATGTGCCCTGCAGCTTTCTGAAGACACCCCTCAGCCTCAGTGCAGGACAACATCTTGTTGATGTGGATGATAGGAAGGAGTGGAGCCACACACAAATATGAAAGCCATCTTTGCCACAGCTTTTCACCATATACTCGTTGGCACAAATACCTGGACTTGTGAGGAGAGCTGCTCACATTCATCCAACACCATTTGGCCAGAGTGGGAACCCAACCACTTTTGCCTTTTTCTGCCCCATGTGACACCAAGGACCTTCAATGGCGCACCCAAGGGATGAAGCCAACTTATTTTATGAAGCAGCATTACTCTGATACCTAAACCAGATGAAGACCATGTAAGAAAAGTACCGAATATTATCCCTCATGGACATAGATACAAAATTACTTTAATTCCTTTAAAACTGCAAACCAAATCCAGCAATAAACAAAAAGAGTAATAGTACATCATGATCAAGTAGGGTTTATCCCAGGAATGCAAAGTTGGTTTAACATTAGAAAATCAAGCCATATAATTCATCATATCAACAGATTAAGAAGTAGTTGCAGAAAAAGTAGTTAACAAAATTCAATATTCATTTATGATTTCAAAAAACTTAGCAAAGTACCACTAGATTGATAAATGGTATCTATGAAAATCCTACAGCTAATACACTTTATGGTGAAAGTATTTTTCTTCCAGATAAGGAACAAAACAAGCATGATTACTTTAGCCACTTTTATTCCAGCTAGAGGTTAAGGCAAGGAAAATAAATTAAAAGCCTTAGTTTGGAAAGAAAGAAGGAAAACAGTTTCTATTCACATATGACATGACAGTTTATGTTGAAAATCCTAAAGCATTTACACCAAAAAAACCTACTAAAATTCATAATTGAATTTAGCAAAGTCACAGGATACAAGATTAATACACAAAAATCAACTGTATTTCTACATACCAGCAATGAACACTTAAAAAAATATTTTTAATGTTTATTTTTGAGAGAGAGACAGAGTGCAAGCAGGGGAGGGGCAGAGAGAGAGGGAGACACAGAATCTGAAGCAGACTCCAGGCTCTGAGCTGTTGGCACAGAGCCTGATGCGGGGCTCAAACTCACGAACTGTGAGATCATGACCTGAGCTAAAGTCGGATACTTAACTGACTGAGTCACCCAGGCACCCTCCAGCAATGAATACTTAAAAAATGAAGGTTTTAAGTTAAAGAAAGACAAATCCCACATGATTTCATTTATATGTAGAATCTATAAAAACGAAATGTTTGTTAGACTCATCAATAGAGAGAACAGATTGATGGTTGATTGTCGGGGTGGGGGGGTGTGTGTAATGGCTGAAGGGGATTAAGAAGTACAAACTTCCAGCTATATAATAAAGAAGTCATGGGGATATAATATACAGTATGGGGAATTTGGTCAATAGTATTGTATTAACTTTGTAAGGTGACAGATGGTAACTAGACTTACTACGGTAACTTTTTCACAATGTATACAAATGTCCAATCACTATGCTGTACACCTGAAACTAATATAATATTGTATGCCAATTATATCTCAATAAATAAAATAAAAAGGAAATGAAATTTCAAAATCAATACTATTTACAAGTGGTAAAAACTTCACATTTTCCTACCACTCACATTTCTTCCTGTAGACTGTACATAGTCTACAAAAATGTTATTTTTTTACAAAAATATTATTAATAAATTTCTTTTTATGATTGGAAGGGGAAAAATCATAACACTTTGTTTTAAAACCCCAAAGTCTTTCTAATATCCTTGTCTTTCTTAGTGAGGACCTAACAAATAATAAAGATACATGACTTAAAGCTACCAAGGGAACCGACTAAAGAAGTTAAGAGATTATTCCAGGAATATAAATGACAGGATAGAGGAAGGAATGTACTAGGGTGGGGAAGATCAGCCAAATCCTTCATATAAACACTAGCACAAACATTTATTGTAGTTGACTATAAAAAACAGCTAAACAAGTTTTAAAAGTAGTATTCTGGGAGTCCCCTAGCTCAGTAGGTAGAGCATGTGACTCTTGATCTTGGGATCCTGAGTTCAAACCCCATGTTGGACCTCTAGCTTACTTTAAAAATAAAAAAAAGTAATGCTCTGGGGAGAGAAATGGGGGCAGAGTGTGAAAGGGTGGATCAAGGGAGTGTTACTATTCAGATGGAGTCTTTCTGTATAATGCTTTTCACATGCATAACATTACTTTAGTAAAATTATTTGGGGGCAAAAATCAAGGTCTAGGAGAAAACATAAAACACTGTCACTAGCAGAGATTATACTGTAGTCCAGTTTCTCATTTTGGGGAGAATCTAAGGATACTGCTCATGAGACATACCTGAAAAGGAGTGAAAAACCCCTCTGAAATTATAACTACTCAGTTAAGAATATAAGTGGTAAATTATAAACTCCCAGTTTTCTTCAAAGTAATCTGTCCTTTTGCACTTTTTTAAAAGATTTTATTTTTAAGTAATCTTTACGCCCAGTGTGGGGCTCAAACTCACAACCCCAAGATCAAGAGTTGCATGTTCCACTGACTGAGACTGCCAGCCATCACATCACACTGTTAATCAACAAAGTGAAGACAGTCCTTTAAATTATTTACACCCTTTATCCCCTGTCCTAGGTGCATTTCTAGGTGCTCAAACTTTCCTAGAAACCTCTTCTTCCTATTCTTTTACTGTAAACACCTAGGGAACGATCAAGAGCAGAAACAGATGCAGGTAGCTTGAGGTGGTGCAAAGTGAGCCCTCTAGTGGTCGACAGAAGAGTACACTCCATTTGGCTAGACAACTTGGTACGAAAGTGAACACCCACGCAAGCAATAACGGCCGCACACATCAAGTTATACAAAATGATTACAGGGACGCCTGGATGGCTCAGTCCTAGAATCCTTTGTCCCCCTCTCTCTGCCCCTCCCCCGCTCACACTCTCTTTCAAAAATAAATATACATTAAAAAAAAACCTGTGAAAAATGACAACAAAGGGGCGTCTGGGGTGGCTCAGTCGGTTAAGCGACCCACCACGGCTCAGCTCACGATCTAGCGGTTCCGGGGTTCGAGCCGGCATCAGGCTCTGTGCTGACAGCTCAGAGCCTGGAGTCTGCTTTGGATTCTGTGTCTCCCTCTGTCTCTGCCCCTCCCCCACTCGCACTCGGTAGGTCTCTCTCTCTCTCAAAAATAAACATTTTTTTTAAAAAAGAATGATTACAAAAAATATTGATGGCTTAAAAGCCAAGCAGTAATAAGTCAATCATCAACTGTCTTTTCAAAATGCAAGATACAAGTGGAGAGCACAGACATAATCCCTCTCTACCACAAATCATGCAGTCCAGTTTCCCATAGTTGAGAAAAACCACAGAGGCCAGTGCACCTGGAGTGCAACGGGTAAGATGTGCCCAGAGAAAAATATCACCTTTGCAATCCTGGTATCTCTCCTCTACCAGGTAAGTATAAGCAAATGGCATTGTCGGTACCTCATCCTCATTCCAAGCACTAGACACGTGGTCATTCTCTTCACTCTTCATGCAAACTCTAGCTTGTCACTTAGGAAATGAAGACTTCTCCAAACTGTAAAAGCCAGACAGTAACATTTTGGGTACCATAATACTTGCAAAACGGACAAATGTATGTACAACATAAACCAGCAGACACTGCTCATTTACATATTCTAAGTCCCTCTGGGTGACACTGCTGTATGCTTGGTTTCGATGATGTGGTACGCTAAATAATTGCCTACAAAAAAATACCGCTCTCCTAATCTGAAAAACCTGTGAGAGTATTCTCTTACTTTGTGAGGCATGATGTTGACGTTGTGGCCAAAAGATCTGCAAAGGGTAGGACATCCCTAATCATCCACACATACGTAATGTAACCATAAGGCTATTGTATGAAGAAAGGATATAAAAATTGTAATAGAAAACACTTACACAAAATTATACAGAACAAGCCATACCCTTATAGGTAAATGAAACAGCTTACTACTACACCCTAAGAAAAGCTCTCCATCTTAATGTGGCCTGGAATGTGCAAGACATACTCTTTTTTTTTTTTCTTCTTTTTAAGGGAAGACCAGGGTAAAGCACAAATGCAATCCCCTACTATCACAAGTTATACAGCTGAGCTTTGCACATTTGGGGAAATCTTTGTGGTCAGCACATCCTGGATTCAATGGGTAAGCCTCACCGTGGGAAAGCCACCCTCCTGATCATGGTATGTCTCCTACCAGTAATGGTCTTCATGCCTTGCCCAGCACCTCACCCTCAGATTCAAGTCATTCTACAGGTAGGATCACTTTCCTCATGCATTCTATCCACCCCACTGCTTCTGAAATAAAGAGTTTCCAAACTATAGTTACTATGCAGAATTATTTTGTACATCTGAATATTGCCAAAATCTTGGAAAATATATGCCTAAATGTAACCATGACCAGCAGTCACTGCGCTCATCTACATATTCCACACCCCTTTTGTTGATCTCATTTAGCACATCCTATTTCTACTATATAGTTAGTGGTGCTGTTAAAATAAAATTTAGGTAAAGATGCTCTACAGATTTAAAGATAAACAACATAAATGAGTTCCTTCTTTTAAGGTTTTGGAGCTGATGACATCACTGATGTCTGGCACAGTTCAGTAAGCTGCTATCCACATGACTGAAATACCAAGACTAAAAAGATTAAATTTGGCAAAACTGCGTATGAAAATCCAGTCTTAGTGGGGTGCCTGGGTTGCTCAGTCAGTAAAGTGTCTGACTTCAGCTCAGGTCATGATACCAAAGTTCATGAGATCAAGCCCTGCTTCGGGCTCTCTCCTGTCAGCACAGAGCCCTCTTTGGATCCTGTCTCCCTCACTCTCCCCTCCCCTGCTTGCACGCACTCCTCTCTCTTTCTCTCTCAAAAATAAACATGAAAAAAAAAAAGAAAAGAAAATCCAGTCCTAAGATTGCTAAATAGGTTGTCCAAGGCTTCCAGCACAAGTACAAACTATGCTCTTTCAAATATGCAGCAAATGATCACCCTTACTTAAAAGAGCAGGTGTATAGGAGGGCAGCTGGCTGGCTCAGTAGGTCATGCTACTCTTGACCTCAGGGTGAGTTTGAGCCCCACGTTTGGGGTAGAGGTGACTTTTTAAAAGAAACTCTTAAAAAAAAAAGAGCAGTTGTATAAACACTAGTTGTAATTCTGAGCTGAGTTAATTAGAGAACAGCTCAGGTAGCACTGATGATGGTCTATAGGATTGGAAGCCTGACTGACCAGGATGTCTTCCCAAGCAAAAATAAGTTGTGCTTCCAAATATCCTTAACCCTCCACTCTTCCCTGAACGGGTATCTCTGAAACCCAGAACGATACTACTGGCGATTCCATCCTACAAGAAGCCACCCAGCCTTCATTGATTCATATTAGACTCTTCAAAAGGAGTAAATCCTGTCTCAGGCAATGGTTAATGATTCAAATATTTCATATCGACATATAAATAGTCTTAATCCTCTCCTGCCTTCTTCACTGTAAATTAAAATTGGAGTTTACAAGTTCCAACTGTTCTTCAATTGTTTCTCCAAGACCACACCAGAATCACCTTATTTCCCAAGTCTTTTTATTATACAAAACTCTTCTGGTGTTCTGTCCTCTGCCAAAACAAATTAGCCAGAGTTTCATATCGTTAAAACAGGAAGAAAAAATGCTGTTCAAAAATCTTATTAAAGATTAACAAGTAATAACTGAGAACATACAGGTGTCTGACATGGAGAGAGAAAAACATTCTGGGGCAGAGTAGGGAGGAGACTCTGTGATGTGAGCTGCAACTATTCCTCAAATCTGGCCTTTTGACAGTAACCAGTTTGATTTTTATAGATTTTCTCCCCCAAAGAACAACTATGTAATATATATCTATATATACACATAAACATATATATGTATACACAGTCTAATCTATAAACAAAATATCTACGTTTTGTTTTGTGAAATAAAAGTTAAGATACCTTGAAATCTGGCAGGAACCACTCATGTAAGGGAGAAAGATGATGTCTAAGAACTAAACTACTGTTACCACCAAACAACTCTTAAATTCAAAATGCCATTTTCAGATTTCTTAAACAAATAACACACAGCTCTTAAACCACCCATACCCTTCACGAGACTAATTCCAATATTTCACAAGAACTTATTGCTATCGGCCTAGTTATCAAAACATTCATCTGACACAGTGTGCCTTATGGCAAAAAAGGTAACTTTCTCTCACTTTCTTGTAGCTCAAGTAGGTTAAGGAAGACATTAGTGCTGGAGCACCTGGGTGGCTCAGACAATTAAGCATCCGACTTTGGCTTGGGTCATGATCTCACGGTTCGTGAGTTCAAGCCCCACATTGAGCTCTGTGCTGACAGCTCAGAGCCTGGAGCCTGCTCTGGATTCTGTGTCTTCCTCTCTCTCTGCTCCTTCCCTACTCATGCCCTGTATCTCTCTCTCTAAACAATAAACATTTAAAAAAAAAAAAAGAAGATAAAAAGACATTAGTGCTATAATCCTCACAGAAGCCCTATAGAACTCAGTATCCCCCGAGGAGAGCCATATTTCTTTGACTGGAAAAATATAAGGAAATACAGGTGTTTGTTAAATAATAACATGTTAACATAGAAAAACTAAAGAAGCTTCTTAGTTCATTTTTCAAAGGTTGCAAAACTTTATTGCCAAAACCAGACAAAGTAGACATAATAACTTCACAAATTAATCTCACAAATAAAAATGCAAAACTCTTAACCAAATTCATAACATCTTTATGAGTATTAACATCTTGTAGAGTATTAACATAACATACACAGTAAATTAAATAGGTTTTATACCAGGAATATAGGACCTAAGTACATAAAAGTATATGTATAAAAGTGTGTGTGAGTGTGTGTGAGTGTGTGTGTATGTATGTATTTATATTTATAATGTATAAAAATAGCGTGTCATATGGGGGGAAAGATTACCTCATAAAGAGTGCTTAGAGGGGTGCCAGTGTGGCTCAGGCTGTTATGCCTCTGACTTGCAGGTCATGATCTCATGGTTGGTGATATTGAACCCCATGTTGGGCTCTGCGCTGACAGCACAGAACTTGCTTGGGATTCTTTCTCTGCCCCTTCCCTGCTAGTGTGTATGCACTCACTCTCTCTGTCTCTCAAAATAAATAAATAAACTTAAAAAAAAAAAAAGAGTGCTTAGAAATTTGGCTCACCACTGGAAATAAGGAAAAAATTACTTTCTTCCTCCTACTTTACATTTAAAAATAGATAGGCTAAAATATCCAAATTAAATTATAAATCATATGTAGAAAAAATACAGGTAATTATGTTTATAATTTTGAAGGAAAAATTTAAAATTAATTTTTATTTATGTATGATTATTTATTTATTTATTTATTTAAATGTTTATTATTTTTGAGAGAGAGGGAGAGAGAGAGAGAGAGAGAGAGAGAGAACAAGCAGGGAAGGGGCAGAAAGAGAGGGAGACACAGAATTGGAAGCAGGCTCCAGGCTCTGAGCTGTCAGCACAGAGATGTAAGGCTTGAACTCACAGACCATGAGATCATGACCTGAGCTCTAGTCGGCCACCCAACTGACTGAGCCACCCAGGCGCCCTTATGATTTATTTTTTAAAGTTTATTTATTTCAGAATAGTCTTTTTTTTTTTTTTTTTTCTAAGTAGGCTCCATGCCGAGCACAGAGCCCAACACAGAGCCCAACGCAGGGCTTGATCTCACAACCCTGAGATCAAGAGTCAGATGCTTAACTGACTGAGCCACCCAACCACCCCTAAAGTTTATTTAACTAATCTCTACCCCCAACGTGGGGCTCAAACTCACAACCCCAAGATCAAGACTCTCACACTCTTCCAACTTAGCCAGACAGGCGTCCTGAGACTTTTTAAAATATTTTCTTATTTAAAGTAATCTCTACACCCAATGTGGTGCTCAAATTCACAATCCCAAGATCAAGAGTCACATGCTCTTTCAACTGAGCCAGCCAGGGGCCCCAAAGAAAACACTTCCTAAGCATGTTACCAAAGTCAGAATTAAATACAAACTTTGACTATATTTGCATACAAAAAACATCAACAAAGTAGAAAATCTCAAAGTTTAAATTTTTTTTTTATTTTTACACTTGATCTTAGCCAAAAGGCCGAGAAGCGATTTTTTTTTTATTTTTAAAAATTATTATGTTTATTTACTTAGAGAGAGAGAGAGAGACTGAGTGTGAGCAGGGGAGGGGCAGAGAGAGAGGGAGACACAGAATCTGAAGCAGGCTCCAGGCTCTGAGCTATCAATGCAGAGCGCAATGCAGGGCTTGAACCCACAAACCATGAGATCACGACCTGAGCTGAAGTCAGACGCTTAACCGACTGAGCCACCCAGGTGCCCCTAAAATCTTTTTTTTTTTTAAGTTTATTTATTTTGAGAGCGAGCACGTGCAAACAGGGGAGGGGCAGAGAGAGACAGCAGGAGAGAGAGAATCCCACGCAGTGCAGAGCCAGATGAGGGGCTTGAACCCACAAACCATGAGATTGTGACCTGAGCCAAAACCAAGAGTCAGATGCTTAACTGAATGAACCACTCAGGCATCCCAAAAATCTCAAAGTTTAAATACACATGACAAAGTAGGAAGATATTTGTGATGTACAGATTAGGCAAATAGCCCGTATAACACAATATGCATATCAGAGAGGGTAGGCAGCATACGCATTACGAATATGGGTTTTGATGTCAAAGATGAGCAGAATGCTTGGCCTACACTAAGCACAATAAATATTAGTTACTGTTTCTGATAATTAAAAAAAAACAGGCCTGTTACAAATATATATTTAATTTAATTAATTTATTTATTTTTGAGAGGGGGGAGAGAGAGAGAGAGAGAGAGAGAGAGAGAGAGAGAGAGAGAGAGACAAGCAGGGCTCACCTGAAGCGTGGCTTGAACTCACCTGAAGTGGGGCTCGAGCTCACCTGATACGGGGCTCAAGCTTACCCAATGTGGGGCTGGAACTCACAAACCCTGAGATTATGACCTGAGCCAAAGTCAGATGCTTAACCAATTGAGCCACCTAGGTGCCCACAAATATGTTTTTTAAATTAAAGTACTTCAGTTATAAAGTAGGAAAGAATGTACACAGATGTTCATTGCACCATTATTCACAATAGCCAAAAGGTGTCCATTCCCAGATGAATGGACAAACAAAGTGTGGTATGGATATACAATTGAATATTATTCAGACTTAAAAAGAAAATAAACTCTGACACATCATACAACATGGATAAACCTTCAGGACATTATGCTAAGTGAAATAAATCAGTCACAAAAGACAAATACTACTTGATTCCACCTCTGTAAGGTATCAAGAGTAGTCACAGAAACAGAAAGTAGAACAGGCTGAGAGAAGGGGGACTGGGGAGTTATTGTTTAATAGGTACAGAGTTTCAGGTTTGAAAGATAAAAATGTTCTGGAGATTGGCTGCACAATATTGTGAATATAATTAACATTATTGAACTGTACACTTAAAAATGGTTAATATGGTAAATTTTATGTTATGTGTGTTTTACCATTTTTACAAATTAAAAGTGGGCAAAGGATATAAATGAGATAGTTACAATGATAAGGTATATTTATCCATGAAAACTATATGAAAAAAGTTTTAACCTCTCTTAGTAATAAAAGATAACAATTTAAAATCAAGCATTCTGTGTCTCCCTCTCTCTCTTCCCCTCCCCTACTCACACCCTGTCTCTCTCTCAAAAATATTTTAAAAATTAAAAAAAATAAAAAAATAAAATTAATTATACCTCAATAACAAAGAAGGGGGGAAAAAAGCACGTAAAGACTGCTAAGGGCCAGTGCTGGGGTGGAGGTGGGAAAACTAGCCCTCATATGCTGTCAATAGGAGTATAAGTGGTACAAATATTTGGCAGTATGATCCAAAATGAAAATGTACATACTCTCTAGAGGACCCAGGAATTCTTCCAGAAATGTATCCAGAGAGAGAAAGAGAGAGAGAGAGAGAATGCTATTTCATCACAGCAAAACAACTGGAAATAATTCAACTGTACATTTATAGGCCACTGATTAGAAAGATGGCCCTCAGGACAGAACAGTATGCAACCACTAAACTTAATTTTCAAATAATTTGTAATTACACAGGAGAAAGCTTCTGACAAAATATTAAGTGTAAAATAAAAGATATACAAATTTCTTCATAATTTAACCACAAATATGTAAAATAAACACTTTTATGTGAACTTGTAGAAAGATTAAAATAAACCAAAAAAATAAAATAAACCAAAATTTATCTGAGTTAAACAGAAGGTGAATCAATTTTATTTTCTTCTTTATATTTCCTACATTTTGTTTTCTACAAGTATATATTTCCTGTAAGTATATATTTTCTACCATATATTTTCCACCAAGGTACAAAATAGAAAAGTATAGGGAGAGAGGTGCAGGTCAATCATCTAATCATCCTTTCTTTTAACAGGTATCTACTGAGTACCTACTAAAGTCGTACACTGGGCTAGGGGCTCTAGGAAAACAACAGTGAGTAAAATCCATATGGTCCTGCTCTACTGAAGTTTTCAATCTAGTTGGGGAGACATATGTTAAGTAAACGATCACACAGAGGCATTTGGTGCTATGATAGCCTTAAAAGGGAGTCTAAGAAATTTGGTCTGTATCCTAAGAGCAAAATAGGAAGTGACATGAACTGAAATGTACTGTAGAAAGAACATTTTGGCTGCAGCATGGGTGAACAAACTAGAGAGGAAGAGAAGATGCAAAGAGACCAACTAAAATGATCTTATGTACCTGCAAGCAAAATGGTGGCAGCTTGGCCTAGAGGTAGAGACATGAGTATCATCAAGATATGTCAAAGAGAAAATTGATAGTACTTGCATGTGCATCAAACATGGGGAGTTGAAGGGAAGTGGTCTGTGCACATGGAAGGGTGATATTCAATTCTGGAGGCAGGAAATGCAGGAAAAGGACAAGGTTTTGGGAGTGGGCTGAAGAAGATAAGTTAGGTTTAAGACAGGCTGAGTTGAGAGACTTTGCACTGCTCAGAACGCTATCAGATATTTGTTTCTGTAGGTCAGAGAACAGGGCAGGGCTAGAAATATAAATTTAAGAATCACTGGCATATAGTCACTGAACTGTGAATGTGAGTAAGATAGCAAAGAAAGGGAGAGAGAGAGGGAGAGAGAGAGGGAGACAGAGAGAGAGAGAATGAGAGGGAACAAGAGAGGAGAGAGACAGAGAAAGAGAGAATGAGAGGAAACAAGAGAGAGACAGAATAGTTAGCAACAGGTCTGCTATGAGGCTTTAAAAGAACTGTAACATTTCAGGGCCAGGTTATGGAAGAGGAGTTTCCAAGGGTGACAGAAAAGCCAGCTGGGTAGGAAGGAGGAGTGTAGCATCACAGAAATGAGAAGAATGTTTCAAGAGTTTATGGAGGACAAATATATATGGAGCTCCTACCATGTATAAGGCTTTGTGCAATTGACAGTGATGTTCCAAATATGTGTCTGAGGCTACAGGCTTTATTATAACCACCTTTTTTTTAATGTTTATTTTTGAGAGAGACAGAGAGACAGAGCATGAGTGGGAGAAGGGCAGAGAGAGAGAGAGGGAGACCCAGAATCTGAAACGGGCTCCAGGGGGCACCTGGGTGGCTTGGTCGGTTAAGCGTCCGACTTCGGCTCAGGTCACGATCTCGCGGTCGGTGGGTTCGAGCCCCGCGTCGGGCTCTGTGCTGACAGCTCAGAGCCTGGAGCCTGTTTCAGATTCTGTGTCTCGCTCTCTCTGTGACCCTCCCCCGTTCATGCTCTGTCTCTCTCTGTCTCAAAAATAAATAAACGTTAAAAAAAAAATTTTTTTTTGAAACGGGCTCCAGGCTCTGAGCTTTCAGCTCAGAGCCTGACTTGGGATTTAAAGTCGGAAACCACGAGATCATGACCTAGGCTGAAGTCAGACGCTTTACCGACTGAGCCACCCAGGTACCCTTATCATAACCACCTCTAAAGCTAAGCCTGGATGCAAAGTTTTTTCTCAGTCCAAACAGCACTCATTTCTCTCACCATTCCCAAATCCACTTGAACATGCAAGGTCACCATTTTTAGAAGTTCTATATTTTTAGGTTAAAAGAAAATAAATTTCTCCTCAGCCATAACAGAAATATTCAGATTACTCCTCTCTAGTATCTCTAGAAAATGGCCCAGTAAACAGAATTATTGTAAGCATCAAGTTTAATTAAATATATATAAAAGCACCTTTCCCTGGCACTTTACAATTGTAGGCATTTAAAAAACATGTTTCACAGCATTAGCACTCTGTTGAGCTAGTGTGTAATAAAGCTTTATTCAGCTGAATACACATATTAGAGTATTTTAAAATGAAGAAGCTAAAATTTATTATGTACCTTTTCTGTGCTAAAGACTTTATATTTGTTAATTTGATCTTTCCAATAACCCCAGGAAATATTACTTTCCACCTGAAGGAGATGAAACTGAGTAACTTGCTGCAAGTCTCACAGATGGTAATTTCCTGAGATGTGATAGAAACTCAAATTTGTATGACTCCAAAGCTCATGCTCATTTGTCCATAGCAGTGCCTCTCAAACTTTTTCATCAAGTGACCACAAATTGCAAAGGAAAACACACCCATATTCCCAGGAGGCTTTGGATGATTACAGAGGTATCCAGTTTGAACTGGATCTTTCTTCTTATATTTATCCGAAAATTTATGTTTGCATTTTACTTTACAATATATTCGTTTATTTAATGTGTTTTAAGTAGCTTACCAGTTAAATGATTCAATTCTTCCCTCTCAAAAAAAAAATTTTTTTTTTTGAGACTCTGACAGCATATGAAGGTACATAAAAATCTCATAGCTTTGTTTAGTTCCTAGTGCCTGGCCTCATAAATCTGGATCCTACTTTGAAAGCCTAACTATAGAGCAAAATGCATTAAAGAAATCTTAAAAATTTTCTGACAACAATTATAGGCAATTTCTGACAATAATTATAGGCAACTCAAGGGTCAAAATAAGATATTAATAACGCTTAATTGTAGGACTACAGATAGAGTCTACTTTTAACTCTCCACTGTCAATGAAACTAAGTTCTAAACACGACCGGTTCCACTGAGTTTGAGCAAACTAACTGAAGGACTAACCCTGAATATGTTAACACCACCTCTTCTTCACCCAAGACTGGTTGCTTTATAATCATGAATTCTCCTTACGTTTATGCAATGCCCAGTGTGCCCAGATGTGACTCATACTAGTAGTTAGCAATGAGTGGCAAACAAGCCTTATTTTGATTTGTCCTACCAGACCTTCCCCGCCTTACCAAATGGGGGACAAACACTTCTTCCTTTCTACTTCCCAACCCCCACCCCAAGATGGGCTCACAATTTGGAGGTAGTTCAGGGTAGAAGAAAGGGTACTAGGTTTTAATTTTTGTTTCAAGAAAACTGTCTAAGCTTGTATGTCCTTGTTTTACACCTCGTGGTATGATTGTGAGCATTTAAAATGTGTGGGATTTGCTAAAGTGCTCAACGTGTTTCCTTCCTTAGATCTTAAGTAGTTAGGGAGCTCTGATTTGCAATATTTAGGCAATTCCTTTAGGCTAGGGGGAAAAAAATCAAGGCTAAGAATCTTACCAAAAGGTAGTGAACGAGTTACTCCCTTAAAGAAATCATACTCACCTAGCCACAGAAAGACTGCGTAAACCACCTTCCAAACCGCCTCAATTCCCTCAAAGTTCTCTTTCAGAAGCGGGCCCTTCTCAACTCTGTACCAGAGCAGGAGATCTTGCGTAGCCCAACTACTTCCTCTTAAGAACGGGAGCCCAGCCCACCACGGGGACATTACTTGCTTACTTTTCCAGCTACTTCTTAAGCCAGGTAGGCGCTGAACCAACGGTCTCTAAAACCACCATGCTTCACACTGGACTCGCGGAGAAAGAGAGTGGGTGAGTGCGGGGATTGGGCGCCCAGTGCTCCCCGCGGCGTTGGGGGGCTGGCCCACAATCCCTCGCGCGGGCGAGGGCCGGAAAGGAGAAGGGGGAAGGCAAGGGGGACACCCGACAAGAAAAGCCAAGAAAGTGGAACCCTATAATGGAAACACGGATTAATCCTTATATGACCATTCTATATCCCAAACCGGTAACTAGCCAGGGTGTGCGTTACCCCCATTCAGGGAGCTCATTCCTATTAATAACTCTGAGGTTTCCACTCAAGGGGCAGGGCTGAGGTGAGATGTCGTGTGTAGGGCCTGGTCTCTGTCTTGCGGTCTTCATCCATCTTTTTACTGTCAGGATGTGCATTTTATGGGGAAACCCTACATGATGGGATTTGGAAGAACCACGACTAAAATGGTGCGGATGCTTGAAAACCTAGCATTCCTCCTCAGTAAGGCCAAGTCCTAGGCCTCGAGCAGTCAGGCCGCAGACCCCGCCCCTTCCGCTTACGTGTGGCGTCACACGGCGCGGGCCGGCGCGAGCGTGCGGCGTTGTGGCAGGGGTTTAGCAACTTTGGGTTGGCGCCGCTGCGCGCGTGGGTGTCGGGCTTTGAAATGCAGCGGGATTTAGTGAGTTTCCCGCTGTCCCCAGCGGTGCGGGTGAAGTTGGTGTCTGCAGGTTTCCAGACTGCTGAGGAACTCCTAGAGATGAAACCATCCGAGCTCAGCAAAGGTAATGACTCCTGATGGCAAGTTGAGGTACACGGACCCCCGTTTGTGCCGCCTCCATCTCGGTTCTTCCGCCTTCAGGCTTCAGCCCAGTGTCCGTCAGTTTCCTCCGCCCAACGCTGCGTTTGTAAGGTGAAACCGCTCCTTGACTCCAGTTAAACACGATTTGAACGGTTAGAACTGTGGCCTCGAAAACATTTACTCATTATCTCATTTACAACTCAAGAAGAGCCCTTTTAACGTGGATTATTATGTACAATATGTTGATGAAGGAACAGATGCTTGAGAGGTTAAGTAACTTTTTATGATGACTGGGCTAGGATATCGTGGAGCCAGGATTGGTACCCAGACAGTTTATCTAGTTTTCGCTGTTCCAAAATCCAAGGGGCAAGGGATTACATTTGAGAAATGGAGGATTTGTGAGAGGATTTGAGACACTGAGCGAGAAAGGGAGCAGAATCCCCAGAACTTGGAGAAAGCAATACAAAGAAGACATTGCTTCTTTTATGTCATTCACTGGAAAACAAAACAAAACATGCCCCCCCCCCAAACCTCTTATTCCAGAACACTGTAAATGATACATTGGTGGGAACCACTGTGTCATGAGGTATACAAAAATGAAGCTGTATGCTGTCAGTCCCACTCCACATGCTATATTATGGTGTGCTCAGAACTGTCCTCTTAAGATAGAACAAAATTTTAAATCCTGGCCCTCAACAATGGAAAATAAGGAAGTTTCAACTTGTCATTCAAGAATAAATGTAGACCGAAGTTAACTGTTTTAAATCTTAAGCTGCACATTGCCTCCCAAATTTTAATGGGCTCTTTCAATATATTGATTTTACAAAAAAGAAATGAGAGAATCTGCATGATAATAGCTAACAGTTATTGAGCATTTTGGATGGCTTCTGTATTCTACCAAACTTTTCAACATGTATTGTGTTATTTCCGTTTCACAAAAGAAAAAAATCTGATGGGGAGCCTGGGTGGCTCGGTCGGTTGAGCGTCCGACTTCGGCTCAGGTCATGATCTCGAAGTTGGTGAGTTCGAGCCCCGCGTCGGGCTCTGTGCTGACAGCTCAGAGCCTGGAGCCTGCTTCAGATTCTGTCTCCCTCTCTCTCCGCCCCACCCCTGCTTGTGCTCTGTCTCTGTCTTTCAAAAATGAATAAACATAAAAAAAAAAAAATTTAAGAGCGTTTTACAAAAGAAAAAATCTGAGGCAAAAAAAGTAACTTGCCCATACTAAGTAACTACATAGTAAGTGGTTCAGTCAGGGTTTACAAACCCAAGAAAGCTGACTCCAGAGTTTAGACTCTTTAGTTGGGCATGATTTTCATTTCCTTATCACCATTGTTGTCTTTTGTTAGCACCAAATTTACATTCATATCCTAACTAAATCAAGCACTGACATATCAAATTCATAAGTGATGTCACCTTCACCATTGTTTCTTTCATTAGCAGCTTGTTTTTGTTTTTTTAATGTTTATTCCTTTAAAAAATGTTTTAATGTTTATTTTTGATAGAGAGAGTGCAAGCAGGGGAGGGGCAGAGAGAAAGAGACAGAGTGTGAGCAGGGGAGAGGCAGAGAGAGCTGTCAGTGCAGAGCCCGATGCGGGGCTTGAACTCATGAACCGTGAGACCATGACCTGCGCCAAAGTCGGAAGCTTAACTGGCTGAGCCACACAGGTGCCCCTGTTTATTCCTTTTTGAGAGAGAGACCATGAGCAAAGGAGCAGAGAGGAAGAGAGAGAGAAAAAGAGAAGGACAGAAGATCCAAAGCAGGCTCCACACTGACAGCAGTGAGCCCGATGTCGGGCTTGAACTCACAAGGCATGAGATCATGACGTCAGCCGAAATCTGGTGCTTAACTGACTGAGCCACCCAGATGCCCCAGCAGCTTCTTTTGTAATTGCCATTTCCTTAAGCCATATTGTCTGATAGGAATGAAATTGTGTAGATGAGGAAGCATAAGTGTATTGTTTAAAATATTTGTGCATTAAAATTATTCTCAGTAAATAATTTTGAAGTGATATATGAATTTTTCATGACTGTTTCCATAAAAATTTTTATTATGAATAATACATGCACATATACTTCTTTTTTTTTTTCAATTTTTTTTTCTTTAATGTTTATTTATTCTTGAGACAGAGACAGAGCCTGAACAGGGGAGGGGCAGAGAGAGAGGGAGACAGAATCTGAAACAAGCTCCAGGCTCTGAGCTGTCAGCACAGAGCCTGACGCGGGGCTCGAACCCACAAACTGTGAGATCATGACCTGAGCCAAAGTCCGACGCCCAACCGACTGAGCCACCCAGGCACCCAGTGCACATATACTTCTTAAAGTTAAATCTTGTTTTAGGCAGTTGGAGGCCATTTTGTTCTCTTCTGAAAATAATTTAAATACCTTATTACAGCAAGATAACTATGACTTCATGGGACCAAAAGGGACTGCGGGTACATTTTTATTTCTACCTCTAGATACTCTTGTAAGTATTCAAATGCTTTAAAGGTTTAGGTTTCTGAATTCTATTTTTGAGGTAATAAGTAAATCATAAAGTATGTAAAGAGTAAAAAATATAGATACTTGCCTTTATTAACTTGAAAAATTCAATAGTGGAATGTTACGTTTTTATGTTTCTTTACTCTTGGCATCCCTCTTATTATGTAAAATTAGAATTAATGAAGACAATCCAATAACATGTTAGACTTTTAAATTTCTAAAATCAGGGTGTTTTGGTTTTTTTTTTTCCTTATTTTTCTTTCAGAAGTTGGGATATCTAAAGAGGAAGCATTAGAAACTCTGCAAATTATAAGAAGAGAATGTCTCACAAGTAAACCAAGATATGCTGCTGTAGCTGAGTCAGGCAAGAAGTGTACAGCACTGGAACTTCTTGAGCAGGAGCATACCCAGAACTTCATAATTACCTTCTGTTCAGCACTAGATAATATTCTTGGGGGTGGAATACCCTTAACCAAAACAACAGAAATTTGTGGAGTACCAGGTGTTGGAAAAACACAACTATGGTAAAGTTAAATGTTCCCCTCTTAAGGGTAGGCTTAATAACATTTTATGTAAGTAATAGAATATGGTGCTGTGGGTCTATATTCAGGAGACATGTATGTGCTCTTAATTGTGTGTGTGTGTGTGTGTGTGTGTGTACATGCATCAGACAAAAATCAATTTGCCATTTGTGTTACATCAGCACCCCATTTTGATAAATTGATATGGATTATTTTGATATCCAAAAACGTTTCTTTTGCAGCATTGTAATGTGTTCATTAGGGTAAATAGGCAGTCTTCTATTTTATTATATAATTAATTCCTGGGAGTATATTTGAAAGTCAAATATTTGAAAGTACATTTATGTATAAGAAAGGGTTTCCTTCCCAGAGGCCTAAAAACCACTAAAAAATCCTTAGTCATGGTTTTATGAGTATACCCCCTGCCCCACTAATCCAAATATCAATTGATATACGTATATTTGGAGCAGAGAGTTAGCCACATCTGTAGCCTAATGGTGGTACCTAATGGATGGTGATGTGGCATTGAAAACCATTGCCTTAGAGGATTATGATTATGATGATGATTATGATTTGGTCATTCAGCTTTCTCTTGACAGTATGCAGTTGGCAGTAGATGTGCAGATACCAGAATGTTTTGGAGGAGTGGAAGGTGAAGCAGTTTTTATTGATACTGAAGGAAGTTTTATGGTTGATAGAGTGGTAGACCTTGCTACTGCCTGCATTCAGCACCTTCACCTTATAGCAGAAGCACATATGGGAGAGGGTAAGTTAGCAAGTGATCCTCTTTCTTCTGTATAATAAAAGTAATTTGCAATTGTACCTTTCAGGCCTCAGCAAGAAACCATTTAGAATGAAGCTTAATGACTTGACAGTGTCCTAGTGTTCAACCTTCAGATCTCTTTTACAGAATTAGAAATGCCACAACTTAGTCTGGGTTTTTCTTTTCTTTTATGACCCTTGCTTCTGGGCCACATAACTTGTGTGTGTATTTCAGTGTATGATTTCAAATCATCATGCTCTGACCTGCCAGGTGTAAATTAATGTTGTTGGACACTTAACGTAAGTAAATGTTGTCCCAGTGCATTCAGTATATTCAGTGCATTCAGTTTATATTGACTGCCATACTGGTTTTTTTAATAAACCAAAGGTAGCTTTGAAAAACCATGTTGGAAATGTTTGGAATATTAAGCTGATTGACTTTAGGGGGCTCTGAGTAGAATGTAATTGACTTCATGGCTGTTTAATTGTATCATTAAAGTGTTTGGGAAGTTTTTTTAAGCTTGTGATGTAGAAAGAGTGTTTGATTTTTTAAAAAACATTTAAAGATGGGATACCTGGGTGGTTCAGTTGGTTAAGCATCTGACTTTTTAAAAATATTTATTTATTTATTTATTTATTTATTTATTTATTTAGAGAGAGGGAGAGAGAGAGAGATTGAGAGAGAGAAAGCGTGAGCAGGGGAGAGGCAGAGACAGAGACAGAATCCCAAGCAGGCTCCACCTCACCAACTGTGAGATCATGACCTGAGCTGAAATCAAGAGTTGGTCGCTTAACCAACTGAGCCACCCAGGCACCCCTTAATTTGCAGTCATATGAAAAAAAACAAAGAGAAATTCCGTTATGTTACTTCTATTCAATGAAAGTAATAACTAGAAATACGAAAAGGCAGGCATTAAGACTGTAGTTGTATATGTGTATAAACAGTTTCTCAATAGCGTAGTATGTAAGGAAACAGTGGAGAAGGTGAAAATAAGAGGCCAGGAATTATGCAATGATAGTTTATAGTAATTTTGTTACAATTTTGTTATCTTTCAATTCAAGTGGAGAGTTTGTTATTCACGGTGAAGCATTTTGTTTTTCAAAGGTATTGTTTTCCTACTATCACCAATATATCAAAACAAATAAAACTAATTATTTTAAGATTGTTTTGTTTATTTTAGAGCACCCAAAGGCTTTGGAGGATTTCACTCTTGAAAATATTCTTTCCCATATTTACTATTTTCGTTGTCGTGACTACACAGAGCTATTGGCACAAGTTTATCTCCTCCCAGACTTCCTTTCAGAACACTCAAAGGTATGGCTCAAACTATTGAAATATAGTTAACCTTTGGAGTATCTTTGGAGGTGTTTGAGTAACATGAAAAATAAGTAAATAGTATAGTGGCATAAGCCCATTCAAAAATCTCTTCCTTGTTCTACAGTTTATTTGTATTTTCATATATTTAGCATATATATATTTTATGCCCAAAGTAAGAAATTGAAATAATATAGAAAGAGGTTCTGCCTCCAGTAATGGTGGAATACTGAGGCAAACTCTGTAGAAAGGTATAAAATGGAAAATAAAGCTACCCTTCTATTGTTTCCTGATACCTCTCCCTAAAGTTGACCACTATTGTTTTTTGTGTCTTTCCAAAAATTTTTTTATGTATTTTGCAGTATTTTAATATTTGTTAATGGGATAAGACTGTAATATGGTTCTGCACCTTCCATTTTGGTTTAGAGTTTTGCCTATCTTTCTATATCACCACATGTGGATAGACCTCATTCTTTTTGTAGCTACATATTATTTCATTTTAAGAAGGTGCTTTTTGCTCTTGGTGGGAACATAAAATGATACAATTGCCTCAGAAAACAGTATGGCAATTCCTCAAAAATTGAAAATAGAATTACCATATGACCCAGCAATTCTACTTCTGTGTATATAACCAAAAGGATTGAAAGCAGGGTCTTGAAGAGATATTTATACACCTGTGTCCATAGCAACAATATTAATATTACCTAAAACATGGTAGCAACCCAAGTGTCCATTGATGGATGAATAGATCAGCAAAATGTGGTATATACATACAGTCTAATTTTGACATATGCTACAACTTGGATGAATCTTGTAGACATTATGTTGAAATGTTGATTTTGTTGGTGAAATAAGCCAGTCACAAAAAAAAAAAAGATATGCTGTATTCTACTTATATGTGGTGTCAAGAGTAGTCAAACTCATGGAGACATAAAGTAGAATGGTAGTTATTAGGGCCTAGGGGGAAGAGGAGAATGGGCAGTTATTGTTTAATGGGTATAGAGTTTCAGTTTTACAAGACGAATATTTGTATTTTACTATATAAAAAAAATTGGGGAAAAATCACCTTAATTTATTTAACCAATCCTATTATTGGTGATCTTTTAGATGCTATTATTAATAATTGTTTGGAGATAATCCTTACACATACCATCTTGGGGTACATTTGTAAGTATGTTTATAGGATAAATTCTAAGTATTAGAATTACATTAAAGAGTATATGCATATTTAATTTTGATAAATATTACGCATGAGAAAGATTCTCTTTGACCAAACTTTAGTCAGCCTCCTCTGTGCCTTCTTTTTCAATAGGCCTTGAACTTCATCCACATCTTGTCTTAGGCCTGACTAATCCAGTTCATTACTGTGAATAATCCTGCTGTGAATATAGGGGTACAATAATAAAGAATCCTGTAAATTAGACTCTCCTACCCTTCATACCTGATCAACCTTGGTATCTCAAGTTCCTCATTCCCCACTTTTGATGTATATGTCTTTGGTCTGCCTGTAGCAAGAATTGTGTTAGGTCACTTTAACAAGAATCCTACCCCTGATGTCTCCTCTTAGTAATTTTCCATTTTTTGACACTCACCCTGTTCCTTGGCTATAAATCCCCACTTGTCCTTGTTGTATTTGGGTTTAAACCCAGTCTCTCTCTCCTGTTGCAAAACCCCTATTGCTAAATTTTTCAAAAATTTTAAATGTTTATTTCGAGAGAGAGCACAAGTGGGGGGAGGGGCAGACAGGGGGGAGAGAAAGAATCCTAAGTAGGCTCCACACTGCCAACTCAGAGCAGGGCTCGATCTCAAGACCATGAGATCATGACCTGAGCTGAAACCAAGAGTCAGATACTTAACTGATCGAGCCACCCAGTCGTCACCCTGTTGATATCTTCTTGAATAAATTCTTCATTACTGTTTTAACAAGCGTCAGAATAACTTTTTTGGTTAAAAAAAATTTTTTTTTATTCTTAAGAAGACTCCACACCCAGCATGGAGCCTAACGTGGGGCTTGAATCAAGACCTGAGCTGAGGGGCGCCTGGGTGGCGCAGTCGGTTAAGCGTCCGACTTCAGCCAGGTCACGATCTCGCGGTCTGTGAGTTCGAGCCCCGCGTCAGGCTCTGGGCTGATGGCTCGGAGCCTGGAGCCTGTTTCAGATTCTGTGTCTCCCTCTCTCTCTGCCCCTCCCCCGTTCATGCTCTGTCTCTCTCTGTCCCAAAAATAAATAACGTTGAAAAAAAAAAAAATTAAAAAAAAAAAAAAGACCTGAGCTGAGATCAAGTCCGACATTTTATTTTCTGGTGCCCCAGAATAATTTTTTTTTTTTTTTTACACAAATTGCCCTTTAAAAAGGTTGTACCAGTGGATCAAAAAAACAAGACTGAACTATATGTTGACTACAAGAAACCCACTTTAGGATTGGCTTGCTGGCTCAGTCACTGGAGCTTGTGACCTTTGATCTTGGGGTTGTGCGTTTGAGCCCCATGTTGGGTGTAGAGATTACTTAAAAAAAATAAAATCTTAAAAAAAACATTTTAGATATAAAGATACTTGTAGATTAAAAGTAAATGATCAGAGAAAGATCTATCATGCCAACACTAATCAAAAGAAAGCAAGAGTAGCTGTATTTAGAGAACAGACGTCAAACCAAGGAAAGTTATCAGGGATACAGAGGGACATTACATAATGATAAAACGGTCAGTTCCCCAGAAAGACATAACAGTTTCTAACATGTATGTGTCTGACAACAGAACACCAAACTACATGAGGCAAAAACTGATAGAAGTGCAAGGAGAAATAGATGACTTCACTATATATTTGGAGACTTCAGCACCTCCTAGAAATGGACGGAAAACCAGTAAGGACATAGATGAACTCAATAACACCATCAGTCAATTGAATATAGTGGATATCCGTAGACTACTTCAACAACAGCAGAATACATGTTCTTCTCAGTTCATGTGGAACTTTCACCAAAATAGACATTTTCATAATCTATTAGATTTCCTGCCTATTCCTCTAAGGGCCCGTTTATCTTTCCTGTAAATATCCTTTCTCCATTCTGTGAATTTTCTTTTCACTTTCTTGATAGTGCCTTTTTTTTTTTTAAGTTTATTTTTATTTTTTTGAGGGAGAGAGACGGCAGGGGCAAGGGGTGGCAGAGAGAGAGAGGGAGAGAGAGAATCCCAAGCAGACTCCACACTGTCAGCACGGAGCCTGACACAGGGCTCAGTCCTGCATACCTTGAGATTGTGACCAGAGAGAAATCAAGAGTCGGACACTCAACTGACTGAGCCACCCAGGTGTCCCTTGATAGTGCTCTTTGATACACAAAAGTGTTAAATTTTGGTGAAGTCCAATTATTTATTAGTTGTTGTTAGGTTTTTGGTGTCATGTATAAGAATCTATTGCCAAATCGATGATCATGAAAATTTACTTCTCTAAGTAGGGGAGGAAGAAGTTTTCTTCAACCCTCTGAAAGTCCATGGATGGATCTGAAAAAAAACGACAAAGGCAGCATAACAGGAGAAAAGCACACAAATTTTACTGAATTTTTATGTGTACATGGCAGCCTTCTACAAGACAACCCAAAGAAATGACCAGAACAATAAACTTTTATACCTTTTAGGCAAAAACATGTAAATATGTGAGGAATTGATGAAGGGATTTGGGCTAGAGGTGGTAATTTGTGAAGAAATAATTTTGAAAATAAGAATTTAACAGGGGCACCTGGGTGGTTCAGTCTGTTGAGCATCTGACTTCAGCTCAGGTCATGATCTCAAGGTTCATGAGTTTGAGTCCCACATCAGGCTCACCGTTGTCAGTGCAGAGCCCCCCTTCAGATCCTCTGTTCCCCCCACATACCCCTCCCCCACTCACGTTCTCTCTCTCTCTCTCTCTCTCTCTCTCTCTCAGAAATGAAATAAACATTAAAAAAATTAGTTTAACAAGGTTTGTTTATATGCCTTCTCAGCCCTAAATACCCTGTCTCTGGTGATAAGGACATCTCCTTTTCTTCTGATACCTTTCATACAGGAGATTTATCTCCTTTCAGGGAACAAGGGAGAGAGTAGGAGGTCAAAGTGACCTTCCTGCTTCTGTCATTTTCTCAAACTTCAACTTAAGATATTCAGTATGCCAAGGTGCCAAATTTGAGGGTAGCATGCCTGAAATACAGGTTGATCTATAAATATACATCAGACCAGTTAATGCCATGCAACATGTAATAGAAGATACAAAAAGGGGAAATAGGGGCCCCTGGCAGGCTCAGTTGGTGGAGCATGTGACTTTTAACCTTGGGGTCATGAGTTTGAGCCCCATGTTGGATGTAGAGATTACTTATTTATTTTCCATTTTTATTTATTTTGAGAGAGAGAGCGAGCGCACACGCAAGCGGTAGAGAAGCAGAGAGAGAGAGGGAGAACAAGAATCTCAAGCAGGCTCTGCACTGTCAGCACAGAGTCCAATGCAGGGCTCCACCTGGCAAATGTGAGATCATGACCTGAGCTGAAATCAAGAGTTGGATGCTTAACTGACTGAGCCACCCAGGCGCCCGTAGAGATTACTTAAAAAAAAAAAGAGTGTGTTGTTTAATTTCCACATATCTGTGAATTTTCCAAATTTCTTTCTGATGTTGGTTTCTTTTTTTTTTTAATTGTTTTTTAATGTTTATTTATTTTTGAGAGAGAGGGAGACAGAGCATGAGCGGGGGAGAGGCGCGCGCACACACACACACACACACACACACACACACACACACACACACACACACACACACAGACTCAGAAGCAGGCTCCAGGCTCTGAGCTGTCAGCACAGAGCCCGATGTGGGGCTTGAACCCAATGAGCTGTGAGATCATGACTTGAGCCGAAGTCAGGCACTAGTTGACTGAGCCACCCAGGCATCCCTGATGCTGGTTTCTAATTCCATTCCATTCTGGTTAGAGAAGGTAACTTTATGTGATTCATCTTTTATATTTATTGACACTTATTTTGTGACCCAACATCCAGGTCTATCCAGGAGAATGTTCCATGTGCATTTTCGAAGAATGTGTATTCATTCTGCTGCTTGAATGGAACGTTGTATATATATTTATATGTTCATTTTAGTTGGCTTCTAGTGTTAGGTTTTTTCTTTCCTTGTTTATCTTTTGTCCAGTTCTCTCCATCACTGAATGTAGGGTGTTGAAATCTCCAATTGTTATTGTAGAATTGTCTCATTTCTTTCTTTAATTTTGTCAGTTTTTGCTTTAGATATTTTAAGGTTCTGTTGTTAGCCCTATTGTGTATATGTATTGATGATTGTTTCTTTCTTTAAAAAAGGTCAGTTTGTCTTTATTGGTAAGCAGGCAGGTGGTAGGCGAGTCAGGATGCTGGGGAGCAGCTGAGGAGAGGGTTCTGCAGTTGCCATCACAGTATATAATTGCTATATCTTCTTGATGAATTGACTCTTTTATTATTATACAATTATTTTATGTAAATTATTATTTATCATTATTCTTTGTCTCTTGTAACAAGTTTTCTCTTGAAGTCTCTTTTGTCTGATATTAGTATAGCTGCTACAGCTCTCTTTTGGTTACTGTTTGCAGGCAATATCTTTTTCTATCCTTCCACTTTTAACTTATATGTATTTTTGAATCTAAAGTGAGTCTTTTGTAGAAAGTCTGTAGTTAGATCATTTTTTAAAAATCCATCTGCCAATCTGTGCCTAAGTCTCTCACTTAGGGTGGTTCAACTTAAAATTTTTTTTCTTTTACAATGGTACAGAAGTGGTACACATTCAGTAAAAACTACATCAAATTTTGATCTTTTCTGGGCTGGTGATACTTTGTCCAATACCCTCTTGTGTTGCTGGATAGTGGCAGTGAGCCACAGTTTTCAGTCAGCATGCAATCACAAGGGTAAACAACCAATACGCTTACAACCATTCTGTACCCATATTACCATTCTGTTTTTCAATTTCAATATAGTATTCAGTAAATTATGAGATATTCAGTGCTTTACTGTAAAATAAGCTTTGTGTTAGATAATTTTGGCCAACTGTAGGCTAATATAAGTGTTCTGAGCACATTTAAGGTAGGCTAGACTAAGCTATGATGTTCAGCAAGTTAAGTGTATTAAATGCATTTTTGGCTTAACAGTATTTTCAACTTGGTATAGGTTTATTGGGATGTAACCCCATTGTGAGTTGAGGAACATTTCTATTTTATTTCTCAAATTCTCCATTACTGTCTTCTTTTTTGTTAGATATTTTCCAGTGTACCATGTTGATTCCCTTCTCATTTTTTTATCATGTATTTTTTAGTTATTTTATTAGTTGCTCTGGGGATTATAATTAACATCCTAATTCATAGCAGTCTAGTTTAAATTAGTGCCAGATTAGTTGCAACAGTATATAAAAATCTTGCTGCTGTATAGCTCCATTTACCCCCGTTTATGTTGTCATTGTCACAAATTGCTTCTTTATACATTGTGTGCCTGTCAACATAGAGTTATAATTATTTTTTTATATTATTTCTATATGGATTTGAGTTTCTGTCTGGTGTTCTTTCATTTTCAGCCAGAAGGACTCTGTATAGTATTTCTTGTAGAATAGATCTAGCAATGAATTCTGTTTATCTGGGAATATCTTAATTTCTGCTTCATTTTTGAAGAATACTTTCGCCAAATTCACAGTTCTTGGTTGGCAGTATTTTTTCTTTCAGCAATTTGTATATGTTATCCTATCACTTTCTGGCCTTTGAGAACCAATGAATGAATGAGTAAATGAATAAATACACACAAACATGCGTGTGTGTGTGTGTGTGTGTGTGTGTGTGTGTGTGTGTGTAAAATCTCATTTTTACCTCTCCATTGGTATGCTGGTAAATGTTTAGTGACTGGCTTTCCAGGAAAGAAAATTTATGCACATATATGCATACATGTTTATTATAAAGTTGCTGATATAAAGGATGTATAGTACACCATTTATAAATAATAATAAAATGTAGAATACTCTTTTTTTTTTTTTTTTTTTTTTTTTTTAGTTTTATTTATTTAAGTAATCTCTACACCCAGTGGGGGGCTCAAACTCATAATCTGGAGATCAGGAGTTGCATGCTCTTCCAACTCAGCCAGGCAGGTTCCCCCAAATGGTACTCTTTATTGTAAATCTGTAGCCAACTAAGTCTTACAGAAAGCTTTCACTGATTTGATTTTTTTATGGAGATTAATTTCACATAATAAAATTCACCATTTAAAAGTGAACAATTCAGGGGCACCTGGGTGGCTCAGTTGGTTGAGCATCCAACTCTTGATTTTGGCTTCAGGTCATGATCCCAGAGTTGTGTGATCGAACCTCGCATTGGCCTCCATGCTGAGCATGGAGCCTGCTTGGGATTCTCTTTCTCTCCTGCCTCTCTCCCCTGCTCTTTCTCTCTTTCTAAAAATAAATAAATAAATAAAAATAATAAAAGTGAACAATTCAGTGCAGTTAGGACATTCACAATGTTGTCAACCACTACTTGTATCTAGTTCCAAAACATTTTTATTACCCTCAAAGGAAACTCATTAAAGAGTTGCTCCCTTTCCTCTCCCCCTGCAAAGACCCTGGCAACCACCAATCTGTATTCTGTCTCTATCGATTTACCTATTTTGGATATTGCATATAAAATGGAATCATAAGATACATGATCTTTTTGGTCTGGCTTTTTCACTTAGCATAATAGGTTCAAAGTTCATCTGCTTTGTAGCATGTATCTGTACTTCATTCCTTTTCATGGTGGAGTAATATTCTGTTGTATGTATACACCACAATCTGTTTATCCTTTTATCTGTTTGGGCAGTTTCTATCTTTTGATTATTGTAAATTGTGCTGCTATGAACATGTATATACATACTTTTTTTTTTTTTTGGTACCAGTTTTCAGTTTTTTGGGGCATATACCTAGAAATGAAATTGCTGGGTCATGTGGTAATACTGTGTTTAATTTTTTGAGGAACCACCGAACTGTTTCTTCATAGTTGCTGAACCATTTTACATTCTTACCACCAACATATGAGGTTTTTTGTTATTTTAATTTTGCTAAACTTATGTATCCTTATCTAACCTATGGAATTGTTTGGCAAAATCACACTACCAATTAGCATTTGATTGCTATCCAGTTCAAAAGAAGTTGCTAACCTCATGGTGAACAAGTACTATTTTAACGTGAATGCTGATTGATATTTTTGCTTATGTTAACAAGTGTGATGAAAGTGAAACAACAAAGGCATATTTTTTAAATTGAAGTATAATTGATGTAAAATATCCTGTTAGTTACAGGTGTACATTATAGTATTTTGGTATTTTTACACATTATGAAATAATCCCCACAATATGTCTAGTTACCATCTGTCACCATACACAAAGGTATGTGTGTATGTCTTTATATGTGGGCTGTCTTTCCCTCCTGGAGGTTCTTATCCAGGACTCAGTTCTGTTGCCTCCTGTTTCATTGATGCCTTCTCTCACATCTGGTCTGAGTTAACTTCCCTCTACTTTATCACCTACTTATTCATCATCATTTCACCCAGTGTAGTTTCTTTATAACTCCTAGTATTATCAGAAATTATTCATGTATTTGCTTGCATGTTAATTGTCCTTTACTCCACTAGACCATAAACTCCAAGAGAACAAGGACCTTGTCTCTTGTTCCCCACTGCCTGGAACAGTGACTAACATATAGTAGGCATCAATAAATATTTGCTGAAAGAATGAATATTCTAAATAAAATATAAAAATGGCTTCCTTACACATGGCTTTATCAAATTCTCTTCTTTAGTGTAATCCTCATTAGATAGAAAAATATATAATCTTACAGGTTTTTAAAACTTGTTTATATTTGGATTAGTTTGCAAATTCTGTTTGTTCTTGGATTTTAGATCTTGGACTATATTGTAACTGTCATGATGAAAATATTTATCATCTATAAGTGAACCTTCTTGATTAGAACTTCAACACAAACCTGTCTCATGCTGAATTCTATATTATAACAGATTCTGTAATGATTAATTGCCTTATAGTATATTTAAAATTAAGGGGAGAAAGTATGCTAAGAATTAGGTTTTGAAGAAGGTATAATAATTTAATATTTGATGATTTTTTTTAACCAAAAAATCTTGAAGGTAAAATGACATTGAATCGAAGAATTTGTTTTACTAAGACTTTAGAAGTGCTTTTTATCAGTGTAAAATGCCTCTGTAACGATTGTGTTATAGTGGTAAAGTATAAGAAAATTACTTCTTTTTCTTTTGTTGAATTACCTTTTTAAGTTGATAAATTATCTTTTGTTTTTAAAGTATATTTATTTTTGAAAGAGAGAGAGCATGCACATGAGAGCATGAGCATGGGGTAGGGGCAATGAGACCCAGGACTCTGAACTCAATCTTAAGCAGGCTCCACGCTCAGTGTGGGGCTCAGACTTGCAGACCATGAGATTATGACCTGAGCTAAAATCCAGTTGGATACTTAACTGACTGAGCTGCCCAGGTGCCCCAAGTTGATAAATTATCATACCAGAGTACATTTTAACTTTCGATGATTAATGCAGAAAGCATTGGGTGAATAGATTTATAACTCTCCAAAATAAAGCTTTTGGAGAATTAAAAATAGAAATAGAAGGATTTTTTTCCTGCAATGAACTATGCTTTTTGGATGTCATTTTTAAAATTTTAACACCAAACTTAATATCCTTATCTCTTCCACATTTAGGTTCGATTAGTGATAGTGGATGGTATTGCTTTTCCTTTTCGTCATGACCTAGATGACCTCTCCCTTCGTAGTCGATTACTAAATGGTCTAGCCCAGCAAATGATCAGCCTTGCAAATAACCACAGATTAGCTGTAAGTATTATTAGTCAAGAGAACTTTATAATGAAGTCAAGATTGTATAACATAGTAATGTCTAGAAATAGCAAAATAGAATTTGACTAAAAGCAAATAATGCAGACACAGTTTTGAATGTAGTTTTGGTTTGATTTCTGGAAAAAATTAATTCTAGACATAAATGTTTCTATCAGTTTTCCTAGAGAATAATAAGCATAATCAAGATGCTGTATTTTATTTTTATTTATTTATTATTTATTTATTTATTTTTATTTGTTTTATTTTTTAAATTTACATCCAAGTTAGTTAGCATATAGTGCTATGATGATTTCAGGAATAGACCCCTTAATGCCCCTTACCCATTTAGCCCACCCACCCCCCCACAATCCCTCCAGTAACCCTCTGTTTGTTCTCCATATTTAAGAGTCTCTTATGGTTTTGTCCCCCTCCCTGTTTTTATATTATTTTTGCTTCCCTTCCCTTGTGTTCATCTGTTTTGTCTCTTAAAGTCCTTATATGAGTGAAGTCATATATTTGTCTTTCTCTAACTAATTTCACTTAACATAATACCCTCCAGTTCCATCCCTGTAGTTGCAAATGGCAAGCTTTCATTCTTTTTGTTTGCCGAGTAATAATCCATTGTATATATATACCACATCTTCTTTATCCATTCATCCATCGATGGACATTTGGGCTCTTTCCATACTTTGGTTATTGTCGATAGTGCTGCTATAAACATGGGGGTGCATATTACCCTTCAAAACACCACACCTGTATCCCATGGATAAATGCCTAGTAGTGCAATTGCTGGGTCCATAGGGTAGTTCTATTTGTAGTTTTTTGAGGAACCTCCATACTGTTTTCCAGAGTGGCTGCACCAGCTTGCATTGCTACCAACAGTGCAAAAGAGATCCTTTTTCTCCACATCCTTGCCAACATCTGTTGTTGCCTGAGTGGTTAATGTTAGCCATTCTGACAGGTGTGAGGTGGTATCTCATTGTGGTTTTGATTTGTATTCCCCTGATGATGAGTGATGTGGAGCATTTTTTCATGTGTTGGTTGGCCATCTGGATGTCATCTTTGGAGAAGTGTGTATTCATGTCTTTTGCCCATTTCATCACTGGATTATTTGTTTTTTGGGTGTTGAGTTTGATAAGTTCTTTCTAGATTTTGGATACTAACCCTTTATCTGATATGTCATTTGCAAATATCTTCTCCCACTCCATCGATTCCCTTTTAGTTTTGTTGATTGTTTCCTTCACTGTGCAGAAGCTTTTTATTTTGATGAGGTCCCAAGAGTTCATTTTTGCTTTTGTTTCCCTTGCCTCCTGAGACGTGTTGAGTAAAGTTGCTGCAGCTGAGGTCAGAAGGTTTTTGCCTGCCTTCTCCTCTAGGATTTTGATGGCTTCCTATCTTACATTTAGATCTTTCACCCATTTTCAGTTTATTTTTGTGTATTGTGTAAGAAAGTGTTCCAGGTTCATTTTTCTGCATGTCGCTGTCCAGTTTTCCCAGCACCGCTTGCTGAAGATACTATCTTTATTCCATTGGATATTCTTTCCTGCTTTGTCAAAGATTAGTTGGCCATACGTTTGTGGGTCCATTTCTGGGTTCTCTATTCTGTTCCATTGATCTGAGTGCCTGTTTTTGTGCCAGTACCATACTGTCTTGAAGATGCCATGTTTTAAAATGGACTTGTTTGATAAAGAAATACTACCTTTGGTAATTGCAATCTTGGGTTTTTCTTGTCTAAATATACTTGATTTTTTGGGAGGCAGCTGAGTGGCTGAGTCAGTTGAATGTCCAACTTCAGTTCAGGTCAGAATCTCATGGTTCATGAGTTCGAGCCCTGCATCAGGCTTGCTGCTGTCAGTGCAGAGCCCTCTTTGAATCCTCTGTTCCCCACCCCCCCCTCCTCCCCTGTCTTCTCTCTCTCTCTCAAAAAAATAAACATATAAAAAAATGTTTTTTTTGAGAGACAGAGCGTGAGTGGGGGAGGGGCTGAGAGAGGGAGACACAGAATCTGAAGCAGGCTCCAGGCTCCGGGCTGTCAGCACAGAGCCTGACGTGGGGCTTGAGCTCACAAACTGAGATCATGACCTGAGCCCGCAGTTGGACATTTAACTGACCAAGCCACCCAGGCACCCCTAAAAAAAATATTTTTAAATAAATATGCTTGATGTTTTTCAGGTAAGCTCTTTTAACATCCCCAGTTTTCTTTTACTCTGGGCCTTTTTATTAGTACGTGTTGTATAATCACAGACCCAGACCGATAGAAAATTTACGTAGTGTGAATAACCTGGATGATTGGAGATGGAGCTAACTCTTCTAGATTTCAAATATGAGGTTAGACGTAAACATAAGTTCAGAAGTGAAGACATAAAAAGGAGTAACAGTCTTTTTTTTTTTTTGACTATTTGCCATCACTTTCCACTTCTGCAACCCATGCCACCTTCTCACACAAATACACACACTTGTCCAGGAGGGAGATGGGAAAAGAGTAAACTGCTTAATTTTTTTGTATTTACCCTAATTAGAGAGTCTTTAGCACATATCCATGATGCAAGTAGATAAAGAACTCCTTGATGAAATCATTTCAAAACATCTTTTTTTTTTTTGGAGTTTTTATTTATTTATTTATTTTGCCATATACCAAAAAGCATAGTGTCCTGTGTTTGAATTATTGTCATTAATTTGTAATTTAGCATTCTGTTAATATCAGTGAAGAGCGCGCAGTAGGGGGCACTCAAGACTATTGGGTTGCATAGTTCCTTAGGGTTTTTTATTTTTGTTTTTTTAACAGAAATATTTTTGATTTTCTGATTAAATAACTAATCTAAACAGTGGAATACTACGCAGTGCTTAAGAAGAGTAATGTAAATATATAATGTAATGTAGTAGAGTAATGTAAATGTAGACATACTAGCACAGAACAAGATATATCCAGATATATGATTAAGTGAAAACATTCAAGTCACATTATAATATATTTTATGTGATCCCACTTTTGAGAAAAATAAAAATTATATATGTGCATTTATATTTACATGGACAAAAAGATCTGAAAGGATCAAAATGGTCATAATGACTACTTCTAGAAGTAGGATTTTGTAGGGCTGAGGACATACTTTCCCCTCTTACTTTATAAATTCTTCTTTGCTTGATTTTTAATTTCCAAGTTTCTATGTATAGAATCATGTGTGACCTTTGACAATAAATACATTTCACTGGGCGCCTGGGTGGCTCAGGTGGTTGAGTGACTTCGGCTCAGGTCATGATCTCAAGGTTCATGGGTTTGAGCCCCAGTCGGGCTTTGTGCTGATGGTACAGAGCCTGCTTCAGATTCTCCATGTCCCTTTCTCTCTGCCCCTTCCTCACTCTCGCAGGAGTACGCTCTCTTTCTCTCTCTCTCAAAAATAAACATCACAAAAAAATTTAAGGGGCACCTGGGTGGCTTAGTTGGTTGAGCGTCCGACTTCAGCCCAGGTCATGATCTCGCAGTTCATGTGTTTGAAAATCATGATCTTGCAGTTGGTGAGTTTGAGCCCCACATTAGCGCAGAGCCCACCTCGGATCCTCTGTCTCTCTTTCTGCCCCTCTCTTTCCTTGTGTGTGCTTGCTCTCTCTCTCTCTCTCTCTCTCTCTCTCTCTCAAAAACATTAAAAAAACCTTTTTTAATATATTTCACAATTTTTTTTAAGTTTATTTTTATTTTTGAGAGCGAGAGAGCAAGAGCATGAGCAGGGGAAGGGCAGAGAGAGAGGGAGAGAGGGAATACCAAGCAGGCTGTGCATTGTCAGCATGGAGCCTGACGCGGGCCTCAAACTGACAAACCACAAGATCATGACCTGAGCCAAGATCAAGAGTCGAATGCGTAACTGATTGAGCCCCCAGGCACCCCTACATTTCACAATTTTAAGTTATATATGTTTTCTATAAAAGAAGTTTTAAACTTTCTAAGTAGAAAGTAAGTAAATTATCTATTACCCAGAGATGATTATTGTTGAGTTTGGTATACATATTTTTCCAAACTTACCCTTTCTCTATATATGTATATGGACATATTTTTTTTATTTTTTAAGGTTTTTTAAAATTTAGTTTTTAATGTTTGTTTATTTTTGAGAGAGAGACAGAGCATGAGTGAGGGAGGAGCAGAGAGAGAGGGAGACACAGAATCTGAAACAGGCTCCAGGCTCTGAGCTGTCAGCACAGATCCCTACATGGGGCTTGAACTCACGAACAGTGAGATCATGACCTGAGCTATAATCGGCCACTTAACCGATTGAGCCACCCATGCGCCCCTAAGATTTTTTTTAAAAGTGGGGCTCAGACTCACAACCCCTGTATCAAGAGTTGCATGCTCTATGGAAAGAGCCTAAATGTCCATCAACTGATGAATGGATAAAGAAATTGTGATTTATATACACAATGGAGTACTACAGGGCAATGAGAAAGAATGAAATATGGCCCTTTGTAGCAATGTGGATGGAACTGGAGAGTGTGATGCTAAGTGAAATAAGCCATACAGAGAAAGACACAGATACCATATGTTTTCACTCTTATGTGGATCCTGAGAAACTTAACAGAAACCCATGGGGGAGGGGAAGGAAAAAAAAAAAAAGAGGTTAGAGTGGGATTAAGCCAAAGCATAAGAGACTCTTAAAAACTGAGAACAAACTGAGGGTTGATGGGGGGGGTAGGAGGGAGGGGAGGGTGGGTGATGGGTATTGAGGAGGGCACCTTTTGGGATGAGCACTGGGTGTTGTATGGAAACCATTTTGACAATAAATTTCATATATTGAAAAAAAAAAGAAAAAAAAAAAGAGTTGCATGCTCTACCAACTGAGCCAACCAAACACCTTTATATAGACGTTTGGTTTTTTTTTAACTTTCACTATTTTTTTTAAGTTTATTTATTTATTTTGAGAGAGAGAGAAAGAGAGAGCCCACGTGTGCAAACAGGGGAGGGACAAATAAAGAGGGAGAGAGAAAATCCCAAGCAGGCTCCAGGCCCAGCACAGAGCCCAATGTGGGGCTCATTCTCAATGACCATGAGATCATGAGTTGAACTGAAATCAAGAGTCAAACACTGAAGGGACTGAGCCACCCAGGTGCCCCAAAAAAGTAACTTTTCTTAGGCTTTTCTGATACCTTAGGACAGATTAATTTGGTGCACGAAGTAAATCAAGATAAAGCACAGATGCTTACAGACACAGTTCAAAGCTATGGTAGCTTGATGCTAAGATGCTGAGTATTGTTCCTAGGGAAAGGAGCTTGGTGATGCTGCTCTCCCTGTCTGGGTACTCTCTGCCTCTATAATGGTTCACTGCAAAACAAATGCTTTAATGCTGTATTTGCTTTTTGCTTTTTTTTTTTTTTTCCATAAAAGTGCGAATCCTCTTTGGATTTATTTTGGTTAGCAAAAACAGGTACTAATGTAGGTCTTTCATAAAAGTGAAATGGCATAACAGGAACTTTTGAAAATCAGGAGATACCTGTACTCTGTAAACCAGTGCTGTCTGATAGTACTTTTCTGCGAAGATGAAAATGCTCGGTGTAATATAGCAGTTGCATAGCTATTGAGCACTTGAAAAATGGTTAGTGCTACTAAGGAACTGAATGTCTAATTTTAATTTAATTTTTTAAAGAGTGTTTTTAAAAAAAATGTTTATTTTTCAGAGAGAGCACGAGCAGGGGAAGGGGAGAGACAGAAAGGGAGACAGAGAATCCCAACAGGCTCTGAGCTATCAACCATAGAGCCTGGTGTGGGGCTTGAACCCAGAAACTGTGAGATCATGATCTGAGCCAAAATCAAGAGTCAGATGCTTAACTGACTGAGCCATCCAGGGGTCCCAGATTTTACTATAATTTTTAAAAGCTCTATGTGTAGCTAATGGCTGCAGAATTGGATGGTGCACCTCTAACCAAAAAGTGGTGGTATAAATAAATATCCCAGTTACTAGAGTTTAAATACTTGGTAGTCTGTAAAGGGTATTATTCAGCATGTTGGGGATGCCAGTTAATCCTGTATTTCAGGTAATTATCAGTTTACATTCCGCTTAGCTTGTTCTAAGATGCATGGCATGAGGTAGTACATGGGGAAGCCATTGTGGCACTTAAGGGAAGAGGAGCTAGAAGAAAATGTGTCGTCCAGTTGGTGGCTAATTGAAATCTAGATGGAGCACAGATTTCTCCTTTGTAGACAAATAAAAATACCACTGCAGTGGGAATAGCCAAACAGCCTTTTCTTTCTCCATTTTCTTATGGAACTGATGACTTTTTCAGAACAGGTAACTTTTTTCGTTGCTTTTCATAGAAGTTCTTTATCAGTTTCAGCTTGCAATTGTATCTGTCATATTTCTGGTGGGAAGGTCTGTATTGGAAGAATATTTAAAAGAACTCTTTCTGGAGAATTTGGGGCTGGGAAGTGCCAGATAATCTTTTACTGTATTAAGTCAGCTTTAAACACTCATTTTCTCTACTTTAAAATTACTGTCCTTCATTTTGAGGCAAGGGAAACAAAAAAAAAAATAAATTATTGGAACTACATCAAAGTAAAAAACTTCTGCCCAGCAAAGGAAACCAATGAAACTAAAAGACAGCCTACTGAGTGGGAAAAGATACTTGTGAATGATATAACCAATAAGGAGTTATCCAAAATATATAAAGAATTTATACAACTCACTGCTTACAGGGCAGAATAAATGTCTTTTGGGTTAGGACAGTATAAAGAAAATTAAAAAATTTATACAACTCAATACCAAAAAACACTGAATAATCCAATTAAAAAATAGGCAGAAGACCTGAACACATATTTCTCCAAAGAAGACATACAAATTGCCAACAGACACATGAAAAGATGCTCAGCATCACCAATCATCACAGAAATGCAAATCAAAACCACAGTGAGATATCACCTCATACCTGTCAGAATGACTAAAATCAAAAACACAAGAAACCGCAAGTGTTGGTGAGGTTGTAAAGAGAAAGGAGTCCTCAAGCACTATTGGTGGGAATGCAAATTGGTGTGGCCGCTATGAAAAACAGTATGGAGGTTCCTGAAAAATTAAAAATAGAAGTAACATGTGATCCAGTAATCACACTACTGGGTATTTACCCAAAGGATAAGAAAACACTAATTCAAAAGGATATATGCACCCCCATGTTTATTGCAGTATTATTTACAATAGCCAAGATATGGAAGCAACCCAAGTATCTATCAACAGATGAATTGATAAGGAAGATGTGTGTGTGTGTGTGTGTGTGTGTGTGTGTGTGTGTGTGTGTATACACACACACATATATAATTGTTGAATGACTATATTGTACACCTGAAGCTAATATAATACTATGTTAACTATACTGGAATTAAAAAATAGAGGGGTGCCTGGGTGGCTCAGTCGGTTAAGTGACTTCAGCTCAGGTCATGATCTCACAGTTCATGAGTTTGAGCCTGGCATCAGGCTCTCCACTATTAGTACAGAGCCCTCTTTGTTTTGTTTTGTTTCCCTTAAAATGTTTTAATGTTTATTTACATTTGACAGAGAGAGCATGAGTAGGGAAGGGGCAGAGAGAGGGAGACACAGAATCTGAAGTAGGCTCTAGGCTCTGACCCGTCAGCACAGAGCCCAATGCAGAGCTCAAATTCATAAACCATAAGATGATGACCTGAGCTGAAGTTGAATGCTCAACCGACTGAGCCACCTAGGTGCCCCAGTGCAGAGACCACTTTGAACCCCATCTTTCCCTCTCTCTCTGCCCCTCCCCAGCTCATATTCTCTCTTTCTCAAAAATAAACATTAACAAATTTTTAATTAAATAAATAAATTTAATTTAAAATACCAAAAAGAATAAAATAAAATTGCTCTCCTTCAAACCATGGAATCTTTTCTGTAAGTCACTATTTAATCCAAAAGAATTAGTAATATTTTTAGCCTTGAGGGCCATCTTTGAATAAAGTAACACCTATATCTATTATCAGCAGACGAGTATAGTCATAATTTGGAGTCATTTGACCTGATTACTGGGTTTCATTTTTTCCCACTTCTTCTGTATTTTCTTTATGATTTTAGGTCTTTTCTCCTAATTTTTGCTTCAGTTTTTTTTTCCTATAAAACCAGAAATGGTAATACTGTATTTGTCTCTTTCCTGAAGAGGAAACAGTGAGTATTTATTAAGTATGTCACACTCTTTTGATTAAGTATATTCTAGAGAGGCAACAGTGGTTAAAAAAAAAAAAAGACTCAATCTTTGTAAGCTTCTGATTTCTCATGTGTTAAACTGGAATAATAATAATACTTCATTCATGTAGTAGTTGTGAAGGCTAAATAAGATAATGAAGGTAAAGCACTTAGCATAGCTTCTGATATTTATTAAGTACTCAATAAATGTTTATTACCACTACTGATATTGCTACTGTTGGTCTGGTGGATTCTATTGGCTTATCCAAAACTTAATTTTTAAAAGTGAGGTTTTTCCAATACTCCCATTTAGGAAGTTTTTATACATGGTCTCTTTAGACCTTTATGTATTATGTATTATCTATTTTTATTCTTCCATTTTCACAATTAGAACTTTGTTCTTGTCTGTTAAAAATGTTTATGTTCAATAGAACCTGTTTTCAGATAACTAGTCATTTTAATGGGTAAATTTTTAAGAATTTATCAGAAAAGTTTTCATTACCTAAATATGTTTTTCTTTAAATTGTATTCAGAATAGTAAAGTCACAGGATTATTTGATAATTTTGGGGAGAGACTCACCTAATTTTCTCACCTTTTTTAGGTACTTTTAACTAATCAGATGACAACAAAAATTGATAGAAATCAGGCCTTGCTGGTTCCTGCATTGGGTGGGTAATTAATCAGATAAGAATTTTTAATTTTTTAAAGTTTATTTATTTATTTTGAGAGAGAAAGAGTGTGTGTGAGTAGGGGAGGGGCAGAGAGAGAATCCCAAGCAGGCTCCACTCAGTGCAGAGTCTGACATGGAGCTCAGTCTTAAGAACTGTGAGATCGTGACCTGAGCCAAAATCAAGAGTCAGATACTTAACTAAGCCACCCAGGCACCCCGCATTTTTAATTTAACAGTTTTTTCTACCTCTTTCATTTGATGCTTGTTGAGTACTGTAGGTTCCATGAAAGCAGAGATTGTATCTGTCTTACTCACTGACAAGTGAGCATGGAGCACAGTGTCCTTAGACACTGACTCATCCTTTCAGTTATTTAACAAACATTTATTGAGCATCTACTATTCGGCAACCATTGTGTCAGGTACTGAGCATATCAGTATTCATAAGATGACTCTTGCCCTCAGAAAGTCTTAGGCAGTAAGAAGGGTAAATCCATTTAAATACTGATCACACTACAGTGAATAGACTTATGATTTTTCCTAACCTCAGTCATGGTTTTGTTAGGACACAGTGTTTCGAGATTGTTTTGTACTAAATTCTTTAAGAATATTCTGTCCGAGTTTTTGCTTTTCTTCTGGTAGCCGGAAATATGTTAGTAAGTGTGATAAGGAAGATTGACAAATATGTTGACTCAAACTATAAAGTTTTCTGAAAGCAAATAAAGGATAATGATCTGCAGTATTTGCATAGATAGGTAAAAATCTATTAATCTCAAGTTGCCACCCATATACAAGGGATTTTGAAAGTGTAAGTATATTCTTGTGTTAAATTAGGTAAAATAAAACTGTTTTGGTCAGAGGCATTCTGAAAGACTTATAACCTTGTCAGTAAGGTAATATACAGTTGTTCTGTTCTTGTTCCCACTAGGGGAAAGCTGGGGACATGCTGCTACAATACGGCTAATCTTTCATTGGGACCAAAATCAAAGGTCAGTATAGAAACAAGTTAATAATTTTGAATATTGGGTTAATTACACCAACAGTTATGTTTTCTTAGATCTACTCCAGTGGATGAAATCTACAGTGCCCCCATGAACTAAAGCTTTTGTTGCCTTGTTCTCTATCACCTAGAGAAATCATAGAAACATATTGTTAAACTACACATTTAGCTAACATAGGAAATGCTTTGGAATATTTAAATGATGGGGTGCACCTGAAATGAGTAGGTGGCCAAGGAATGCTACCTTCTAAAGCTCTTTGAAACCAAGTACCATTTATTAGTCTTGCAGGAGGTGGGTACTCTCTGTTCCTAGAAGGGATTTAAAGAAGAATAAAATCAGGACAAAAGGAAAACTTTGAGGTTAGCTTTAGGCCAATTTATGTGGAAAATAGGATGGTTTTTCTTAGTTGCTAAATATATTTTGGGTATGAAATTGTGTTTATTTTTGTTTTCTTTTGTATTTTGCTATCCTACTTTTGTTATCCAGTTACTTACCTGCCTTTCACAAGTATTGTTCTTTATTCTTTTTTTTTTATTTATTTTTTTTATTTAAGTATTGTTCTTTAAAATAAAACTATGGCAGCGTGAAACCTTTGTATTTGTTTTTAAAGCTGCTGAGCAAGTGAACAAACCAGCTTTCATTTTCTTTAAAATAGGCAAATGAAAGCTGTGGAGTCTTTTATTATACACTTCTAGAAATGTCAGATTTATGCAGCTTCTCTGCTTTGAGATTAATTGGTATAACTGAGAGAACTTCATTTGGAAGTGCTCTAATGAATGGGGGGAGAGTGAGACAGCAGGTGGGCAAAGATGAAAAAAAGAGTTGCTTAAATATAAATCAGGTCTGGTCAGTGATATTGTCTAGTTCTTTATCTACATTTGTCTGTTCTCCAAACTGAAAAAAATCATGCCTGACCAAATTAGGTTTTACTTAACTCTGAACTCATAGCAGAATTTATTACTTTTATATACATCTTTTGAAACTAATTCACATGGTTTGTGTCCCTTTTAAAAATGGCATTTCCAAAGAGCTCAGGTAACTCTCCTCCCCCCCCACCCCCCATAATACATAGTGCTTTACAATTAACTTCCATCCCCCAGTTCTGTAAATAAGTCATTGTATTCTGGATCACAAAAGGAATTCTTTCCTTGGCAACAAACTCTATTGTAAACATTTGGCAACAGTTCTGCAGATGAGAATCTTATGAACATATTACTTGTATTTTCTCAGATTTAGGTTTTCTGTAAAGTGCATCCCACTGTTAAATGTTTTTAGGAATTTCCATTTTAAATGGCCACTTTTATTCTACTATTAAATATTCACTAATAGAATACATCTAAAAAATAAAAATAATACAAGCAAAGCAAGATGTTTCAGTCTTTTTGTTTGGGGTCTTTTTGTTTTTTAAGATGCTCCATCTTTTTTTTTTTCTTTAATGTTTATTTATTTTTGAGAGAGAGAGCAGAGGAGGGGCAAAAAGAGAGAGAGACACAGGATCCAAAGCAGGCTCCGGGCTCTGTAGCACAGAGCCCAACGCGGGGCTCAAACTCACTGTGAGATAATGACCTGAGCTGAAGTCGGATGCTTAACTGGCTGAGCCACCCAGGTGCCCCAAAGATGTTTCCTCTTTTAATGCACTCATTGGAAGGAGATGTTTGCCTTCTTTGTCAAATTGTAGAAGTTAGCATTGGTTAGGTACCCATGAGATCAGAAGATTATGCTTACTTTTTAGGAGTTAGCCATTTTATGACTTCCAGCTTCTTACTGATCCTTTCCAAGAAATTGGAGAATGGTGTAGAACACTTGACAATGAATTAGATGGATTTAGGGGAAATCTGTTCCATAAGTTTTTTCTATATCCCAGACTATTATTTTAGTGACTACTTGCTGATACTAGGTATTTAACTGGGCAGTTTTTGTATACAACATTTCCTTCAATAATCCCTTCGATAATTTTTTGAGGGATCTATACTTACATAGAAGTGAGAATACCAAGGTTGCCCAGAAAGATTAATTAAGTAGTAAATAATAGCTACCATTTATTGAATATTTATTAACTATCCTTTACTAAGCATTGTATGTGTATGTATATATAATACTTCATTTTATTTTCCAAATAACTCTATGAAATAAGTAGTAGTATCCAAAGTTTATAGCTGACTCTATAATAGTCTCTTTTCCTATAATTGCTGTTTCTAGAATGTAATTATAGTATTATGTTGATTGCCAGCAAATCTGAAAGTATAGCTCTTATCCTCCTTTTTAGATAAAATCCTTTTTCTCCAAACTGTTTTTTTCTCCCCAGCTAGAGATATATAAGTAATTTGCATACTTTATTATGATCAGAATAAGTTGACCTCATTTAGTAGAATTAAAATAGTTTTGTTCTTCATTGTTTGAAACCAGTTATCTTTAAGTCATTAAAGTTGCATGAAGTCTTGTATGTGTTTTAACATTTAGTTTATCTTGAAAGGATGAAAATAGAAATTCACACTGGGGAAAAATAGTTATAAAAATGAACACTTCCAGTTAGAGTAGAAAACTAAAAACCTTGACTAGCCAAATTTATATTGAGAATTGAACTTAAGTGTCCTATCTTATGCTTCAGTCCCCATCTTTTAACCAGAAACCCCTTTTACCCTCTGACTAACAATGAAATAACATTCCAACAGTTATTCAAATAAATACTTTTATCTCTGTCCTATATATTGTGTGGGATTTCCTCCAAATTTCATATTCATGATAATATGAGGCTGAGATTTTTCAGAATTATATCACTTTTTGCCAGAAAGATCTGGTGGTAGAGTGGAGTAATACATCAACACCCCCACATAGTGTTTCATATGTGTGCTCAGCTTTAGAGCACAAATTGTGCTTATGTCTTATTTCTTCCTGACCCAAACTGTGTAGTTCAGCCATATGTTAAGCTTCATCATAGCTGGGGCCATGAGCCAAGTGATTCTTTGGTTTAGTTTGTTGTTTAAAAAGATCTCTTGAGATGCAGATATGAAATATAAAATTTTATTTTTACCTAGAAATTAGAGGAAAATTTTCACCCTGAATATTTAATGCCTACTTGACTTTAGGATTTTTAATAAACATGTAAATGCTTCTGAAAAGCTCATTTACTTTTTAATAATTTTCTCAGAAAATTCAGATGTATTGGGTATCTTTTTGGACATATTGTGATATGATGTGATTTAGATAATTTTTCAGAAGGTTAGCTAATTTTTGTTTTATTGAATCAAAAAGAATGATTTTTTAACAAGACAGGTTAAAATACACCATACCCCTCTCTCTCTCTCTCTATATATATATATATACACACACGTATGTATATATACGTATATATACATATATACATACATGTATATATACATACATGTACACACACATGTATATATACATATATACATGTGTGTGTACATGTATATATATATATTTTTTTTATATACTTTTTTTTTTTTTTTTTTTTACTTTTATTTTTAATTTGTAAGTAATCTCATTGCCCAAAGTGGGCCTCTAACTCATGACTCAGAGATCAAGAATCCCATGCTCAGGGGGCTGGGTGGCTCAGTTGGTTAAGTGTCTGACTTAGCTCAGGTCACGATCTCACGGTTTATGGGTTTGAGCCCTGCATTGGGCTCTGTGTTGACAACTCAGAGGCTGGAGCCTGCTTCGGATTCGGTGTCTCCCTCTCTCTCTCTCTGCCCCTCCCCCACTCATGCTCTGTTTCTCTCGGTCTTTTTTTTTTTTTTTAATTTTAAATTTTATTTTTTAAAATTTACATCCAAATTAGCATATAGTGAAACAATGATTTCAGGGGTAGATTCCTTAGTGCCCCTTAACCCATTTAGCCCATCCCCCCTCCCACAACCCCTCCAGTAACCCTCAGTTTGTTCTCCATATTTATGAGTCTCTTCTGTTTTGTCCCCCTCCCTGTTTTTATATTAGTTTTGTTTCCCTTCCCTTATGTTCATCTGTTTTGTCTCTTAAAGTCCTCATATGAGTGAAGCCATATGATTTTTGTCTTTCTCTGACTGACTAATTTCGCTTAGCATAATACCCTCCAGTTCCATCCATGTAGTTGCAAATGGCAAGATTTCATTCTTTTTGATTGCCGAGTAATACTTCATTGTATATATATACCACATCTTCTTTATCCATTCATCCATCGATGGACATTTGGGCTGTTTCCATACTTTGGCTATTGTCAATAGTGCTGCTATAAACGTGGGGGTGCATGTGTCCCTTTGAAACAGCACACCTGTATCCCTTGGATAAATGCCTAGTAGTGCAATTGCTGGGTCGTAGGGTAGTTCTATTTTTAGTTTTTTGAGGAACTTCCATACTGTTTTCTAGAGTGGCTGCACCAGCTTGCATTGCCACCAGCAATGCAAAAGAGATCCTCTTTCTCCACATCCTTGCCAACATCTGTTGTTGCCTGAGTTGTTCATGTTAGCCATTCTGACAGGTGTGAGGTGGTATCTCATTGTGGTTTTGATTTGTATTTTCCCGATGATGAGTAATGTGGAGCATTTTTTAATGTGTCGGTTGGCCATCTGGTTGTGTTCCTTGGAGAAGTGTCTATTCATGTCTTTTGCCCATTTCTTCACTGGATTATTTGTTTTTTGGGTGTTGAGTTTGATAAGTTCTTTATAGATTTTGGATACTAACCCTTTATCTGATATGTCATTTGCAAATATCTTCTCCCTTTCTGTCGGTTGCCTTTTAGTTTTGCTGATTGTTTCCTTCACTGTGCAGAAGCCTTTTATTTTGATGAGGTCCCAAGAGTTCATTTTTGCTTTTGTTTCCCTTGCCTCCTGAGACTTATTGAGTAAGAAGTTGCTGTGGGCAAGATCAAAGAGGTTTTTGCCTGCTTTCTTCTCGAGGATTTTGATGGCTTCTTGTCTTAACGTTTAGGTCTTTCATCCATTTTGAGTTTCTTTTTGTGTATGGTGTAAGAAAGTGTTCCAGGTTCATTCTTCTGCATGTTGCTGTTCAGTTTTCCCAGCACCACTTGCTGAAGAGACTATCTTTATTCCATTGGATTCTTTCCTGCTTTGTCAAAGATTAGTTGGCCATACGTTTGTGGGTCCATTTCTGGGTTCTCTATTCCGTTCCATTGATCTGATTGTCTGTTCTTGTGCCATCTTTCGGTCTTTCGAAAATAAATAAATGTTTTAAAAAATTAAAAAAAGAATCCCATGCTGTACCAACTGAGCCAGCCAGGTGCCCCAATTTTTCTGTTATATTTTGTATTAAAGTTAGAATTATCAACTCTAAAGCATTGTAAAAACTTATAATCTCAGTCCCTAATGCTATTCTTATATTACATATTACTCAGCAATTATTTCACTTTTGTATACAGTTGCAGTTACAGAGTATATGACATTTTGGATTCTGCCATTTTTGTCCTAAAAGTACAAACCTAAGACATTAAGCTAATGGACTGTGATCTCTGATTGCTTCTCTTTTGAATTGTGCCTGTGTGGAGGGGCAGTTTCAAGATTTGAAGAGTAACAGATCATAAACCAAGATGTCCTTTTTGAATTTTCTTTGAAAACAAATTAGACGCTGCTTGCATCTTGGTCAGGGAGTGGCCTTCTGTGGCTTCCTCTCCTGTGGGCTATGTGGCCTAGCGTCCCTGTCCCTCCACCTGTGATCACACACCAAGGCCCGTAAGGGATTGGTGCCAAAGTTTCCATCAGCCTACAGGCAACAGCATGGCAGTCATCCTCTCCAGTGGCTCGCTCGTGGCCACCCATGACTAATACTGGTGCCTCCAGCGTTCCACTTCCAGTAACAGGTCCTGCATAAGTGCAGAGTATCCTGGGGAAGCCATCCCTTACCACCCTGGTCTCCCCAAGGCTGACTTGGGTCAGTGGTAAGCAAGCTTCTTTTTTCAGGAAGTCTACTCTCCTGTTCATGGCTACAGTGTTGGAATCCCCAGGCCTCCAATGGCACGATCACCTGTGACTTGGCTCTGGAAACCATGAGGAAGCAGCTTGGTGGCCAGCCTGGCAAAGCCAACACAGCCCTGAGTGGCCACTACCAGCCACTAGGCTTTAGGAGACCCTAAGCTCATATCACAACCCCTACCCATCTTTCCCCTCCTCATAGACTAGGTAGGCTGCAGCAAGCAGAAGCAGTTGGGTTCTTTTATATCAAAACGGCAAAACACCAAAAAGGAAGTTGGGAGAACCCCACTCTTTACTTTCTAAGCCACACACAAGGCATCTTGACATACCTTGTAACCTTGTGCCTTGCACCAAGTGGAAAATAAACTCCAAGCAGCCAATAAAAAAAAAGGAAGAAAAATCAACATTATATTGTATGGAAATTAATGAACCTTTTAACTCTGAGAGTTTGTGATTTTTCTCTGTGTTAGAAACTATTTGTGCAGTTTTATCCATTTTTAAAAATTGTCGTAAATCTACCTGGCTCAGTCAGTAGAGCATGCCACTCTTGATTTTGGGGTTGTGAGTTCAAGCCCCATGTTGGACGTAGAGCTTACTTAAAAAAAATTTTTTTAATAAAATTGTGGTAAATTGTACATATCATAAAATTCATCATTTTTTTCATTTAAGTGTACGGTTTAGTGCATGAAGTACATTCACATTATTGTGCAGTCATCACCACCATCCATCTCCACAGCTTTTCCTTTTTCCCCAACTGAAACTCTTCCCATTAAACACTGATTCCCTATTCTTCCCTCCCATCAGTTGTGGCAACCACTATTCTACATTCTGTCTATGAATTTGACTACTCTAGGCACCTCATATAAGTAAAATGATACAATATTTGTCCTATTATGACTGGCCTTTTTTCACATAGCATAGTTTTCAATGTTCATCATAACACGTGACAAGAATTCCTTTCCTTTTAAGACTAAATAATACTCCATTATGCATAGAGTTAATAACTTTGCATATGCAAAGTTAATAAGAACTTAGAATTTTATTTCTAACTACTTTCAGCTTTTAGTTTTATATTACTTTGCATAGTACATAATAAAATTCTACCTAAACAGGGGTGCCTGGGTGGCTCAGTCAGTTAAGTGTCCGACCTCAGCTCAGGTCATCATGATCTCATGATCTCAGGTCATGATCCAGGCTCTGTGCTGAAGCTCAGAGCCTGGAGGCTGTTTCAGGTGCTTCGGATTCTGTGTCTCCCTCTCTCTCTGCCCCTCCCCTGCTCTCTCTCTCTCTCTCTCTCTCTCTCTCAAAAATAAATAAACACTAAAAAATTTTTTGAATTCTGCCTAAACAGACCTTGTTCTTGTCATGACAGTGATTCTTCTGGACGCAATCATTTTGAAAGAATGTGTCTTTCTTGTTTATTTGTATTAGTATGAGTATCTGTTTCTCATTTATATCCCAAGAAATTGTCTTAATACTTCTATCATAACAAAAAATACATGATGACTGCAAAAAGTTGGAAAAATATAAACAAAAAAACTCCTTTTATCCTGTAATAACAGCTTAACTTTTTGACTGTGGTCTTCTACTAATTTTCCTGTCTATGTGTATTTACATACTTACTCATAAAGGTGGGATCATACAGCATAACTTTTACTTAATATATTATTAATGTTTTCCCATCTAATTAAATATTTTCTTCCACATTATTTTCTTAAGCATCAATAGTATTTTGTCACATAGAAAATTATTTGAATTAGTCATTGGACTTTTAGATTGCTTAAAATTCCACTTAGGTAAACAAGTCTATTATTATATAAAATAATTATTATGTGCATACATATAGCTATTGATTAAAGGGAGTATTTTTGATATTTCTTTGCTTTCTACTTTCTGTGTCCTTAGAGAACAAAACAATAGAATTGTAGGAAAAAACTAAATTTAAATTATTAAATCAGTCATCTGAACTAATTAATTAAGATCATGTATTTGTGTATATTTATTCTTTTTCTCTAAGCAGGTTGGCAACATTGTGCAAATCACCAAGCCAGAAGGAATCTACAGTACTGTTTCAAATCACAGTCAGTATCATTTGATTAGAGTGGGATTTTGGTGTTGGTGGGCAGTAATTATCTGAAGAGAGCATTTACAAATTGCTTCTGTTAACTCCTGTAGGCAGCAAGCATATTTGAGGACAGCTTTTGATGCTTAGAACATTATCCCCAAAATAGTAGTATATATACAGAATATTCTAGTCACAATTGGACTGAAATTTATTCTTAAGAACAGAGGAAATACTTATTTGTAGGCTAGTGTGTTCCATGCCATATGTAATGTCAGGATATTAAAAATTTTTTAAGTGAAAGTTGTTAAAGATTTTCCAAGAAAAAATACTAACACTACTCATTTTAGTCTGTAGATATTATAGATCTATCATAGCCACCAAATATATCCTGCTTTAAAATGTTAATTTTCCTATAATTTAAAATCATAGAACACACTCTTTTTGGCTGAAATATGCATATTTATCAGTAGTGTTGAGCCAAATATATTCTTGGCGTCTCATTTTTAAGGACAAAAACAGAAATAGAGATTCTGAAATTGAATCATCGATTTAGTCTTTGTACTGCCTAGGTGCATTTAAAGTATCCTAACTGGAGGGGCACCTGGGTGGCTCAATTGGTTAAGCATCTAACTGTAGTTCAGGTCATGATCTCGCAGTTCGTGGGTTCAAGCCCTGCATAAGGCTCTGTGCTTACAGCTCAGAGCCTGGAGCCTGCTTATGATTCTGTCTCCCTCTGTTTCTGCCTCTCCCCTACTCATGTGTGCTCTTTCTCTCTGTCTCTCTCTCTCTCTCTCTCAAAAATAAATAAAACACTAAAATTTAAAATAAAGTATCCTAACTGGAAAATTTTATTTAGTTGTGAAAATAATTTGTAAAGCACCTAAGTAATTAATACCTGTTACTTCCTTTTACCTCTTCCAATAGAGCCACCATAAAGTTTGTTAGGACTGTCTTTTAGGGACACCTGGGTGGCTCAGTTGGTTAAGCGTCCCACCCGCTCAGGTTATAATCTCGCAGTTCATGAGTTCGAGCCCTGCATCAGACTCTGTGCTGATAGTTCAGAGCCTGGAGCTTGCTTCAGATTCTGTGTCTCCCTCTCTCTCTGCCCCTCCCCTGCTCACACTCTGTCTCTCTCTCTCTCTAAAAAATAAACATAAATAAATAAAAGGATTGTCTTTTAGAGTATATGTTTATAATGCACTGAAATTTGTATGTATGTATGTATATATGTATATATATATATATATATGTATAAATAAATACACTCATACATATAAAAAATACTCTAGATATAAAATACTTTAGTACAGCTCTGGTTTGGACACGTGCTCATGAGGTTTAACTTCTTCATTCACAGTGGTTGGTAACTTCTGTCTCAGTAAAGTAGCTCTCTTATCAATTAAAAATATTTGGAAGACCAGTTGTTATTTTATTTTATTTTTTTAATTTTTTTTTTTCAACGTTTTTTATTTATTTTTGGGACAGAGAGAGACAGAGCATGAATGGGGGAGGGGCAGAGAGAGGGAGACACAGAATCGGAAACAGGCTCCAGGCTCCGAGCCATCAGCCCAGAGCCTGACGCGGGGCTCGAACTCACGGACCGCGAGATCGTGACCTGGCTGAAGTCGGACGCTCAACCGACTGCACCACCCAGGCGCCCCGACCAGTTGTTATTTTAGATGTTCTTAAAGCATACTTGTATATTTTTTCATCTTCCAGCCTCAGGGATTTAGAGATGCTGTTGTTGCTCCTGCATGTTCTTGGCAAACAGAAGGTTCATTGAATTCCCGGAAACGGTCACGAGAATGAGAAGAACAGGAATCCAAAGACTAATCTTAAAGTATACATATGTATTGATGCTGTAAGATGTAATGTATACAAAGTAGTAGACTCATTATAAAATGTAAACACACACTATGGGATGTTTGAATCAAGAGCATAGGAACTGAATGTGAAAAACATTTAATTAGTATGATTCTCTGAATTTTTCAAAAGCAGTTTTACAATTATATTTTGCCCCATTTTCTTTTTTAGTAACATTCAGCAGAAACGATACAGGTATTGTATTTTTGCAGATGTGGAAAGCTGATCTCATGTGACCAGTATGAATTTACCATTCAGACTGTTTTTTCCTCTTTTGCTAATTGCCTAGAAAACCCTTGGAAGAAAATATTTTTTTCACATTCCTATTTTGTTCTCCTCTTTAAATGTAGTTTTCATAATTCTTAAAAATGACTTGTTTTTATTATTGTAATGAAAAGCCAGCACCATGAGTCAGCATATTATTGTATTCAGTTTTAATGGTAGGATATAAACTTTACATGGCCAATGTGATTTTAGTCACCCCAATCCTAAAATCTAACCCATTTGTGTATTTTTTTAATGTTATTTTATAATGTTAAGGGAAGGACTTTGGAGCTGTTACCCTATATAGAAATTGTCTATAACATACATCTTCCAGAATAGTCAAGTTGATAAATTTACAGTTATTTATCTCTATATTTTTGAAACACGGTGTGATCCATTCTAGAATTCTAGATGTATTGACATTTTCCTTTGAATAATCTTAACACTGTTTGTATGAATTAAAAATTTGGATTCTTGAATGGTTTTAAAATCATCTAAAAGTGTTTTGGCACCTGATTCTTTTTAGTACTTCTCAATTCATTCACAAAATTTACTCTGGTTCCCAATGGAAGAAAATTATTTAAATAATTGAATATTATGTACTGTGACAACCATGGTCTCCACATTTTAGAGGCAATTGGTATTTCCTCCTCTCCCAGAGTGAACACTAAATTTATAAAGTTTTAAAAAACACAGTTATTCTGTAATTGATTATTCATAGAATAACTATGGTTTGCCAGGACTTTTTTGAGAATGAAATTAGACACTGCTAACAATCACATCAGGACACTGGACATAAACCAGGACCATCCCAGGCAAATCAGGCATATGGTTGTCCTAATTATAGAAGACTAATTTCAAATGACTATTTGAGTGTAGGATGACTGATTATAATTATTTTTGAGGTCTTTAAGGCATATATTTTTATTAATGCAGTCATTATAAAAAAATTACCCATCATTTTATATTCTCTATGCTCAAATCACAAAATCAAGACAGGGGTTTATTAGTGATAAATATCAGTGTTACTAGAGAGCAGAACTATAGGAATCTCATTTTATAAAGCATCATAACACTGTAAAGAACTATAGAACCCAGGATATAGACAAAGCCACGTGTATTTCTTTTTGGTTGTAACTTTTTTGTGTGTGTGCAACTCTTTATAAATAAACTTTATGTAAATATCCTTTCAAAGTTGTTTTTGCTAAAAAGATCACTGTTCTTCTAGTTATAATATACTTAAATCTTAGTCTGCTTGGGCCGCAATAACAAAATGCCATAAACTTAAGCAACAGAATTCTCTCACAGTTTTAGAGGCTGGTAGTCAAAGATCAGTGTGCCCGGATATTTGGTTCTGGTGAAGCTTCCCTTCCTTGCTTGTAGACAACCGTCTACTTATTGAGTGCTCACAGGACCTTTCCTTGGTGAATGTGCATGGAGAGAGAGAGATCTTTTTCTCTTCATCTTCTTTTTTTTTAATTTTTAGTTGATATCTATATCTTTTTTTTAACTTGTTTTATTTTTTATTTTTTAAAATTTACACCCAAATTAGTTAGCATATAGTGAAACAATGATTTCAGGAGTAGATTCCTTAGTGCCCCTTACCCATTTAGCCCATCCCCCCTCCCACAACCCCTCCAGTAACCCTCAGTTTGTTCTCCATGAGTCTCTTCTGTTTTGTCCCCTTCCCTGTTTTTGTATTAGTTTTGTTTCCCTTCCCTTATGTTCGTCTGTTTTGTCTCTTAAAGTCCTCATGAGTGAAGTCATGATTTTTGTCTTTCTCTAATTTCACTTAGCATAATACCCTCCAGTTCCATCCATGTAGTTGCAAATGGCAAGATTTCATTCTTTTTGATTGCCAAGTAATACTTCATTGTATATATATACCACATCTTCTTTATCCATTCATCCATCGATGGGACATTTGGGCTCTTTCCATACTTTAGCTATTGTCAATAGTGCTGCTATAAACATGGGGGTGCATGTGTCCCTTTGAAACAGCACATCTGTATCCCTTGGATAAATGCCTAGTAGTAGAATTGCTGGGTCGTAGGGTAGTTCTATTTGTAGTTTTTTGAGGAACCTCCATACTGTTTTCCAGAGTGGCTGCACCAGCTTGCGTTCCCAACTCTCTTCATCTTCTTATAAGCCCACCAGTCCTATCAGATTAGGACTTCACCTGTATGACCTCATTTAACATTAGTTGCCTTCCCAAAGCTCCAAATATAGTCACACAGAGGTTTGGGCTTTGACACATTAATATTGGGATGACGACTCGGTCTGTAGAGATCTAGGAAATTTAAAATATGTACACGTAAAATTTTTTTTTAAAATCTTTACCTGCTTTTTAAAGAGCCTAATATGGGGGCAGCTGGGTGGCTCAGTTGGTTGAGCATCCAACTTTAGCTCAGGTCATGATCTCACAGTCTGTGAGTTCGTGCCTGTGTTGGGCTCTGTGCTGACAGCTCAGAGACTGGAGCCTGCTTTGGATTCTGTCTGTCTGTCTGTCTCTCTCTCTCTGCCCCTCCTCCGCTCATTCTTTGTCTCTCTCTGTCAAAAATAAATAAATATTTAAAAAAAATTTAAAGAGTCCAATATATACTCATGTGTTCCACATAATTTTTCTATGATAGTTTTTAATGGTTGTGCATAATTTTAAAGTTCTTTTTGGAGTTTTACTACTGTAGTTTTAGAGTTATAAACAATGCTTCTAATAAGCATACAAGTTCCTTTTTTAAAGAAATTGAAATTATGGGGGTGCCTGGGTGGTTCAGTCGGTTAGTGTCTGACTCTTGGTTTCAGCTCAGGTCATGATCTCTCGGTTCGTGCGTTTGAGCCCCGCGTGGGACACTGACAGTGTCACGCCTGTTTGGGATTCTCTCTCTGCCCTCTCCCCCTGCTCGCTCGCTCGCTCTCTCTCTGACTCAAAAATAAATGAATAAACATTTAAAAAAAAATTGAAATTAGGATTTGAATTAATTTTTCATTGCTGCTGTAAAAAATTACCACAGATTAAGTCCTTAAAAGAACACAGATTTATTATTTTACAGTTCTGGAATCTGTAATCAGTTTCACAGGGCTAAAACCAAGGTGTCAGCAAGCCTGCGTTCCTTCTGGAGGGTCTAAGGAAAATCGATTTTCTTGCCTTTTCTAGCTTCTAGAGGCTGCCTGCATTCTTTGGCTCATAGCCCATCTTCAAAGACAGCAGTGTAGCATCTTCCAATCTCTCTGTTTCCAGTCTGTCTCAATTGCCTTTTTCCAACTCTGTGTCCTGCCTTCCTTTTATAAGGACACTTGTGATTACATTTAGAGCCCAGTCAGATAATCCAGGATAATTTCCCTATCTCAAGACCCTTAATCACATCTGCAAAGTCCCTTTTGGCATGTAAATTAGCATTCACAAATTTTAGAATTAGGTTGTAAATGTTTTGGGGGAGCCATTATTCAGCCTCTCACTTCATTTGGTAACATTCAAGAAATAATGGTCCTTGGGTGATAAACACACTGAAGTTTGAAAAGCACGGAGACAGACATTGCCATTTTTTAACTGTTTTCATAGTCATTCCCATGGGAATGAAGGATATATAATATATGTACATATATATTATATATATAAATTATATATTTATATATTTACATATATTTATATATTTCTTATATATATTTATATATAAATTATATATTTATAAATATATATAAAAGGATATGAAAAGATAGTTCCTGTTAGGATGTCCTTGGAACCACAGTAGAGGAGACGGCCATCTTGCCAGCGCAACCCAACGAAAAGCCCCTAGCGGGGCACCAGAAAGAATTGAAGGTCAACCAATCACCAAGCGACAGCATGACCTGCCATGAAAAAGGCCCACCGGGACCTAAACCTGGAACTGCTGCAGCTTAAAAACCCCACCCCACCCCACCACACCCAGGCGCGACTTCCCTGACTCCTCTCTCTCTCTCTCTCTCTCTCTCTCCCTGAGTCACAGAACCTCGCCCAAGACCTTAGTTCCAATAAAGCCTTTGACTGCTAAAATTTTTTAGCTTCTGACTCTTATCTTTACCCTGCCTTACACCTGACCCTAACAGTTCCTTAGCTTTTTGAAAGCTTTTATTTAAGTACTATTATTCTTTCTTAATTATAAAATATACAGAAGTATAAAATTTTCCACCGGTCTTTTCTGTTTTAACTCATGATGTGATAGAATATCTATCATTCCACAATTTATATGTGTATTTGCCACCTAATGCTACCAGTAAATTAGTTAAAAGTCTCCCCATCCATCTTTCGAGGTTAGGCAGTGTGGTAAATCCAAAAGATCGTATATTGCCTTTTACTCTTTTTATTTTGATTTTTTTTTTTTTAAGTTTCTTTATTTTGAGAGAGAGCAGGTGAGCAGGGGAGGGGCAGAGAGAGAGAGAGAGAGAGAGAGAATCCCAAGCAGGCTTTGCACTCACGGTGCAAGAGATCATGCCCTGAGCTGGAATCCAGAGTCAGACACTCAATGGACTGAGCCACCCAGGTGCTCCGGCTTTTACTCCATTTAAATGCCATTGCTATGATCACTCTTTCTGGTAATTCATATATACACATTGATATATTTGCACACACACATACAAAACATTTATTTCCAAAATATTTGTTAAGGCAATTCCATATTTTGCAATGCCCTGGCCACAGTTAGTACAACACAGGCCATTAAAAGTCTACTTTAAAAAGTACTCATTCTGGGGAAAGTAAACAAATACTAGCAACTCAGAATTTGTTCTTCTTTGAGAAACTTTTTCCATGCTAATGGACTTGGAAAATAAATTTTATTTCAAAAAAGTTATTAAAGGTATAAAATATAATAAGGTATAGAATTAAAAGCTCAGACACCCTAACTCATGACTTTTGTTTTGTTTTCAGGATAGAAGCTTAACATTTCAATGCAATGATTATAGACTTTTATTGCTAGAGGAAACCATAGAGATAATCCCAGTAATATCTTTAATTCATATATCTGCAATATTTCAAACATGCAGTAGGTTTTTTCTAAATTAATTCTTTCCTGATTTTATAACAATTTATCCTTTTTTAAAGTATCTTTTTCCCAAAGTATTATAACTTTTAGCTTGAATTTGCATAGTGCCTTATGATTTTGAAACACCTTTACATAATTTAATTTGATCCTCACAGCAACTCTGTAAGGTAGATGGGATAGGATGGTTTGTCTGTTTTAATTCCTTCTTCTATTCATCCAAAGCCTTAACACATGTACACATTTAACAACTACTTGTTGAATGAATAAGTATTTCAAATAAAATTTAGAATAAATTCTGTTTTTCTAGGGTGCCTGGGTGGACTGAGCCAGCCAGGCACACTCAATTTTTTTTTTTTACTTTTAAAAATTGTGATAAAATAGATATAAAATTTGCTATTTTAATCATTTTTAAGTGTGCAATTCAATGACATTAACTGCATGCACAGTGTTGTATAGTCATCCCTATTTCTAAAACTTTTTATCACCCAAACAGAAACTCTGTACCCTTGAAGCAATAATTTTCCATTCCACACACTGCCTCCCCCCAAGCTCCTGGTAATCTCTAACCTACTCCATTTCTGATTTGCCTATTGTATGCATTTTATTTTTATTTTTTATTAATTTATGTATTTTTATTTGAGAGAGAGGTGGGGTGAGGGAAAGAGGAAAGAGACAGAAAGAGTATTAATTAGGCTCCATGGTCAGCATGAACCCTGACTCAGGGCTTGATCCCATGACCCTGGGATCACAACCTGAGCTGAAATCAAGAGTTGGTGGCTCAACTGACTGAGCTATCCAGGCATCCCTGTATTTTATATAAGTGGAATCATGCAACATTTTGCCTTTTATGCCTGGTTTATTTCACTTGGCATAATGTTTTCAAGGTTCATCCATGTTGTAGCATGTGTAATAACTTCATTTTTATGGCTGAACAATATTCTATTGTATGTATATACCACATTTTGTTTATTCATTCAACTCTTGATGGACATTTGGGTTATTTCTAATAGTGATTGAATGGTTTATAAATTTATATGAGTTAACACTTTTTGTTTTATTGACTTTTATTGCTTATCAAGTTTGGGACAGTTGATTTGTCTTTGGAATATTTTCAAACTATTCCTACTAGCTTAAATTTTAACCCTAATAAATTTAACTTTCATTTCTTAGATCAACTATTTTTATTTTCTAATTACTGTTTTTGTTGTTAATAATGTTCCTACTAAAATGTTTACATCTAGTTACCAGTGATAAGTTATAGTGTGGTAGAGAAAACATAGGCCGAGAGTCAGAAGACCTGCATTCTAATTTCATCTGAGACGTTAATAAGCTGTATCAATATTGGCACCTTTATTTTCTTTTTTTTTAAGTTTTTTTTTTTTTCTAATGTTTATTTATTCTTGAGACAGAGACAGAGCGCGAACAGGGGAGGGGCAGAGAGACAGGGAGACACAGAATCTGAAACAGGCTCCAGGCTCTGAGCTGTCAGCACAGAGCCCGAAGCGGGGCTTGAACCCACGAACTGTGAGATCATGACCTGAGCCGAAGTCGGACGCTCAACCGACTGAGCCACCCAGGCGCCCCTGGCATCTTTATTTTCTTATGCCTTTCTCTTATTTATAAAACAAGACAGGTCTAAATGATGGTAAATTCATTGTTGGATATTTTGTGGTTTCTCCTTTTGTAGAGGCATTATTAATATTCACTTAAATGAGCAATATTAAAAATATGAAAAATACTGACATTTGCACTTTTTTTAATTTTCAAAATCAATAATACTAAGATTTTTATTCTAATACACTGCATTTCAGTTTTGAGACATAATGTTGAAATGTTCTATTGCTTTAAAAAAAAACATTGAGTTGCAGAAGAGAGGCTGGCTGTTCATAATATGTATTTTTAGTTAACGTCAGTGCCTAAATTTACTGTTACTGTTAAAAATTTACAGAACATTGTGCTCCCTCAGAAATGATTTTGGCATAAAACATGTTGACAAGAGTTTGTGTATTTTTGACCATGGTATAATCCTTTGTTTTCAGATTTAGTTCACCATTGACATTGGCCTTTCTGTGCTTCAACTATGCATGTGACTCTCATTATCCATTTGACTCTCGTTATGTATAGAAGATGTGAATTTTTATTTTTTTATTATTAAAAAAATTTTTAGTGCTTATTTTTGAGAGATACAGAGTGTGAGTGGGGGAGGGGCAGAGAGAGAGAGGGAGACACAGAATCTAAGGCAGGCTCTATCTAGACTCTGAGTTGTCAGCGCTGAGTCCCACACATGCTTCAAACTCACAAACTGTAAGATCATGACCTGAGCCAAAGTTGGAGGCTTAACCGACTGAGCCACCCAGGCGCACGGAAGATGTGCGTTTTTAAACACCGTTACTCTGATAATGATTTTATATGTAGCCTGTTTTATGAGAATATAAAACTTGGGTTCTCTAAGAAGGGCTTGAGGGGTGTCTGGATGGTTCAAACTGTTAAGCATCCAACTCTTGATTTTGCTCAGATCATGATCTTGCACTTCGTTAGTTCAGTCCTCGTATTGGGCTCTGTGCTGATGATGGGGAGCCTGCTTGAGATTCTCTCTGTCTCTCTACCCCTCCAGCACTTGTGCAAAGAATAAATGAAAACTTAAAAAAAAAAAAAGAAGGGCTTGAGACTCATGGAAACATGTCCTACCAATTTTAAAATTTAAAAATTAATACCGGTAAAAGTAGCAAAGAGAAATTTGTATTAAGAAGTCATATAAGCCAAGGCAAAGAGAAAAACGTAATTGATTACATAAACTTTTGGTCTAATGATAAGAAGTATACCAGTTCTTTAAGAGAAAAAAATGTTTTTCTGGAGGTTTTTTTTTTTTTTTTGTAATTTACATCCAAATTAGTTACCATATAATGACTTTAGGAGTAGAATCCAGTGATCCATCTCCTACATACAACACCCACTACTCATTCCAACAAGTGTCCTCCTTAATGCTCCTTGCCCATTTAGCCCACCTCGCTCACCCAGAACCCCTCCAACAACCCTCAGTTTGTTCTCTGTATTTAAGAGTCTCTTATGTTTTGTCCCCCTCCCTGTTTTTATATTATTTTTGTTTTCCTTCCCTTATGTTCATCTGTGTTGCATCTTAAATTACACATATGAGTGAAGTCATATGATACTTGTCTTTCTCTGACTAATTTTGCTTAGCTTAATACACTCTAGTTACATCCACACTGTTGCAAATGGCAAGATTTCATTCTTTTTGATTGCCAAGTAATACTCCATTGTATATGTATACCACATCTTTATCCATTCATCAGTCAATGGACATTTGGGCTCTCTCCATACTTTGGCTATTGTCAATAGCGCTGCTATAGATTGGGGTGCATGTGCCCCTTCAAAACAGCATACCTGTATCCTCCGGATAATTATCTAGTAGTGCAATTGTTGTGCTGTAGGGTGCTTCTATTTTTAATCATTTTTTTAATGTTTATTTATTTTTGAGAGGGGGGAGGGGCACAGAGATGGGGAGAGACAGAATCCCAAGCAGGCTCTGCATTGACACTGGCACAGATAGAGTCCTGTGTCGGAATCCATGCTGAGCATGGAGCCTGCTTACGATTCTCTCCTTTCACTCTGCCCCTCTCCCCTGTTCATGTGTCTCTCTATATATAAAATAAAATAAAATAAAATAAAATAAAATAAAATAAAATAAAATCTTGTGCAAATATTACTTTAAAAATTAATTGAAAAACAGAAAAGAAAGACGAGGGTCACCTGGGTGGTTCAGTCGGTTAAACTTTAACTCTTGGTTTTGGCTCAGGTCATGGTCTCATGGATTTGTGAGTTCGAGCTACATATTGGGGCTCTGTGCTGACAGAGTGGAGCCTGCTTGGGATTCTCTTTCTGCCCCTTCCCCACCCTTTCCCCACTTTCATGAGCTCTCTCTCTCTCCCAAAATAAATAAATAAACTTTAAAAATGACATCTTGTACTGTGATACTACATTTTTCTTGTTCTTTTTTTATATGTGAGGTTGGACATCCATCTTTTCATCTACTTTAATGTTACTCCTTTTTTTTTAAGTTTATTTATTTTTGAGAGAGAGAGAGAGAAGGGGAGGGGTAGAGACAGAGGGAGAGAGAGAATCCCCAAGCAGGCTCCGCATTGTCAGCACAGTGCCCGACACAGAGCTAGTACCCACGAACTGTGAGATCATGACCTAAGCCGAAGTCAAGAGTTGGACACTTGTCTGACTGAGCCACCCAGATGCCCCTCTTTTTTTTTTTTTTTTTTTTTTTTAAGTAAGCTCTATGCCCAACGTGGGGCTTGAACTCAAGACAAAGAGATCAAGAGTTGCATGCTCTACCAAATGAGCCAGCCAGGTGCCCATAGTTACTCTATTTCTTTTTCTATGAAGTGACTGTTCATATTTTTTGTCCATTTTCCATTGCGTGGTTGGTCTTATGAGTCAGCAAGAGTTCTTTTTTTTTTTTAATGTTTATTTAATTTTGAGAGAGACAGAGACAGAATGCGAGTGAGTTAGAGGCAGGGAGAGAGGGAGACGCAGAATATGAAGCAGGCTCCAGGCTCCGAGCTGTCAGCACACAGCCCAACACGGGGCTCGAACCCATGAACTGCAAGATCATGACCTGAGCTGACACTCAACCGACTGAGCCACCCAAGCACCCCAGAAATATGATTTTTATATAGTCATTTTTTACCATTATTTTGTTTCTGAGTGTTCTAATTAGAAACTCTCACTCCATGATTATTAAATTCTCCAATTTTTCCTTTCCATTTGGAATTTATTTGTATGTTAGCTGTGGCCTTGGGTCCTGAATTTGACAGAGGATTTCTGATTATGGGGCATTAAATGATATCTTAGAAGGCAGTTTTATGAAAAATGCCAGTGTATTCTATCTTATGACAGCCAAACTCTAAAGGCAAGTTCTATAGAGGACAGTTAGTAGAATATAGTAGTAGTTTGGCTAATGCAGTTTTCTTTGTGAATTTTGGGTTTTCTTGATTTGTTTATATTTATTAATGTTTGTATGTATGCATTTATAAACACTCTATACCCAACATAGGGCTCCAACTCAAGACCCTGAGATCAAGAGTCACATGCTCCATTGGCTGAGTCAGCCAGGTGCCCCTTGATTCATTTATTTTTAACAAGTATTTTTTTCCATGGGTAATATGTTGGTTAGATTAGAAAACGGCAGATAAGGAATTATTTCAAATTGATGAAAAGGATACTTATATGTATATTCAATCCTTATTTTTCTTCTCAGCTCCAGATTGGTATAACCAACCATCAACCCGACATCTTGACTTACTTGTGTAATAAATATTTCAAACTTAACTCCCCAAATCACCTCCCAAAAGAAGTATATCCTTTATTTCAGTGTGTACCACCATCCATCCAGTTTTGTTCAAACCAAAAATTGAAGATACTTGATTTCTTTAATATTCTCAATCCCACATTCCATAACAGCAAGTCCTTTCACTTATACACAAAATATGTCTTAAATATAATCCTTCCATTGCCATTTACTATCCATACTGTAAGCCAAAGTCTTTTCTCACATGGATAACAGCAATAGCCTCCCAATTAGTCTCCCTACTTTCACTTACCTCCCCTATAATCTATTTTCTACAGTAGCAGCTAGAGGGATCTTTTATTCATTTATTTGTTTTTTCCCTCCAACCTTGGAAGAATTATCCTATTTGCTTATTGCAATCGTCATGTTAATCCTTTTTTGTATCCCAAATCAACATTAAGTTTAATCATTCATGCTCCAAACCCACTGCAGTCAATTTTCAATTTACTGTGTCATAATTCTATCAAATTAAAAAAATTTTTTTAATGTTTATTTATTTTTTAGAGAGACAGGGCATGAATTGGAGAAGGGCAGAGAGAGAGAGAAGGAAACACAGAATCTGAAGCAGGCTCCAGGCTCTGAGCTGTCAGCACAGATCCCAATAAAGGGCTGGAACTCACGAGCCATGAGATCATGACCTGAGACAAAGTTGGACACCTAGCTGACTGAGCCACACAGGCACCCCTATCAAATATTTAATGTATATAAGACAAATATAATTAATGTATATTTAATGTATAAAAGGCTGGCTCAGTTGCTGGAGCATGTGACTCTTGATCTCAAGGCTTGTGAGTTTGAACTTCACATCGAGTGTAGAGATTACTAAAAAAATAAAATATTAAAAAAAACACCAACTCTGTTTTTCCCAAAATTGGTTCTCTTTTTTCTACTTCCCTTCTCTATCTTTTTTTTTTTTTTAAGTCTATTTATTTTGAGAGGAGGAAGGGGCTGTGCAAGAGGGAGAGAGAGAATCCCAAGCAGACTCCAAGCTGTCAGTGCGGAGTCCAACACAGGGCTTGATCTCACTAACTGCGAGAGCATGACCTGAGCCTAAATCAAGAGTCAGATGCTTAATCTACTGAGCCACCCAGGTGTCCCAACTTCTCTTTTTTAAAATTTGTTTTTATTTATTTAAAATTTATTTATTTTTGAGAGAGAGAAAACAGGAGCATGGGAGGGGCAGAGAGAGAGGAAGAGAGAGAATCCCAAGCAGCCTCCACCTGTCAGTACAGAGCTTGATGCAGGGCTTGATCCTGCAAACCCTGAGATCATGCGAAATCAATAATTGGATGCTTAGCCAACTGAGCCACCCAGGCATCCCTTCTTCTCTCTCTCTCTCTCTCTCTTTTGTAATTTCATGTCATTTATTTTAATTCTGGTATAGCTAATGTACAGTGTTATATTAGTTTCACACGTACAATGTACTGATTCAATATAGTGATTCATATATCACCCAGTGCTCATTATAAGTGCATTCCTTAATCCCCACCTGTTTCACCCATCCCCCTACCCACCTCCCCTCTGATAACCACCAGTTTGTTCTCTATTTCACTTAATTTCAGAATCTTTCTCAAAGATCTACTCTCATAATCACTACACATCAGTTGCCAAATTATTAATTCTATAAGAGGTACACTCAAGTGTAAGTGAGTTGTATTCTAAGAACTTGAAATTTAGAGAAATAAGTTTGCTTTCAGAGTTAAACTATAAAATCTTCAAGACCCTTACTAATAGTAGCTAACGTTTATTGTATGATTACCACATGCCAGGGACTATGCTAAGTTCTTTACATGTATTATTGTAAAATAGCCCATTCAGCAACTTTGTTAGGGGTAGGTATTTTTAGCCTCACATAAGTTGCATCTATTAGGATCTTTCAGTTGTAAATAATGGAAACTTACTGGCGATTTAAACCAAAAAGAATTCATTGGAACGACATAAAAAACTTACAGAAATGATAGGAAGGCAGAGGAAACCAGCTTGGAAATGCATGATCTGGTTAATTCCAGAGCACCACATAGCAAAGACCATGAGAGCGGTCTCATGGTAGAAGCCCCACTGAGATGTATGAACTATCACTCTTCTTCTATCCTTGTTTCTTGCTCAAGATTCAAAGTCTGGGGAGAGAGCATTCTGTTGACTTAACTTAGGTCAGTGTCTGACCCCAGAATGTGATAGAATCTGTGAGAAAATCACTAGAATTATCTTTAGCTTGTGTAAGAGGAGGCCAGGAATCCTATCCAAACTACATAAAATGGAGAAGTAACTCCCTCAAAGAGATTGAGATGCTGCTAGGAAAGTGTTATAGCTGCTGGGCAACCAAAAACAAGGAATGTACATTGTAAATTAAAGCTTGCTTGGGGCGCCTGGGTGGCTCAGTCGGTTAAGCGGGCGACTTCAGCTCAGGTCACGATCTCGCGGTCTGTGAGTTCGAGCCCCGCATCAGGCTCTGGGCTGATGGCTCAGAGCCTGGAGCCTGCTTCCGATTCTGTGTCTCCCTCTCTCTCTGCCCCTCCCCCGTTCATGCTCTGTCTCTGTCTGTCTCAAAAATAAATAAAACGTTAAAAAAATTAAAAAAAAAAAAGCTTGCTCAAGTAATACCATTAGGAAACAGCCTATCAGAAATTCAAAATAAGGCTAACTCCAGAGCCTATGCTTTTTGGGATGATTTTATCTCCCAGGGGACATTTGGCAGTGTGGAGATACTCATCACAACTGTTGGGACAGGTGCCATTGGCATTTAGCAGGTAAATGTCAAAGTGTGCTGCTAAACGTCCCAAAATATATATTACAGCTTTCCAATAAAGAATTATTTGGCCCCAAACGTCAATAATGCTAAGGTTGGTAACTCTAAACTGAGAAAATATGGCATGGGGCCATATTCTTAAAATGTGTCATTGAGAAGTCTTTTTTTTTTTTTTTAACATTTATTTATTTTTGAGACAGAGAGAGATAGAGCATGAACGGGGGAGGGTCAGAGAGAGAGGGAGACACAGAATCCGAAACAGGCTCCAGGCTCTGAGCGGTCAGCACAGAGCCCGACGCGGGGCTCGAACTCACGGACCTCGAGATCATGACCTGAGCTGAAGTTGGACACTCAACCGACTGAGCCACCTGGGCGGCCCCCCCCCCCCCGAAGTCTTAATAAACAACACAGTATGGTAGAAAAGGGAAGGTCAAAATGGAGCAAACTTCTGTATAAATACTCAAGCTCTATTCAAAAGGTTGAGGATCCTTCTTAGATTGGTCTTGATACCTTATCCTTATTTTAGAAATGGCTGCATCAGGCTATCTCAGTCTGATGCTAGTAAATATTTGAAACATAGTGAACTCTTATCTGATTCTCTGCCTATCAGTTCTCAACCTGTTGATAAATTGGGTCCCAGTCACTTTAGTTACAGCCAGATCAATGCAAATGTCTGGTTTCAATATAAGTAATATTCTCATTGTAAATTTGTATGTTATTTTGATTTTTATACATCAGTTTCTTGTGAGATTTGTTAATTAATATTCCTCCATGTAGTTAAGGTTGAAACACTCACACTTCTGAGCCTCCAAGTTCAAACTGCTATATTTTGTCATAAATTTCGGCAGATAATTGTCAGGATGGTAGTTTTAGAACATTCTTTGACACTCCTCTCATCAGGAGGTAGGATGTATTTTGTCCCTTTCTCTTGAATCTGAATGGGCCTATTACTGCTTTGACCAATAGTGTACCACAGAAGTGATGCTATTGACTTATGACAAGAGATTATAAAAGGCTATGCACCTTCTGTCATACTCACTGGAACACTCACTCTTGGAAACCTGAGCCACCATGTAAGAAGTCAAACTACTCTAAGGCCATCAAGTTGGACACATTTTGTGTAGGCATTCATAGGCCCAGCTGAGCACCCAGTTAACAGCCAGCTTCAACCTCTAGTTTGGAAACATAGTCAAATTAGTATCTTGAAAACAATGTACATATTAGTCATTTTTTACTCAATTTTTCCAATATAAAGGAAAAAAGTATAATGTGAGTGAGTCCTCTTGGACATCTAGCCCATTTGAACCTTCAGATGACTTTATCCCCAACCAACTGCTATCTGACTGCAACCTCATGAGACCTACAAGTGAGAACCACCTAGCCAAGCCCAGTCAACCTACAGAGCTGTGGAATACTATAAAATGGTTTTTGTTTTAGCCACCAAGTTTTGAGGTAGTTTGTTATGCAGCAACAGATATCCAGAATAGCCTCTTGAGAGTCTCCCTGGGTAGGGTGTCAGATCTTTCCAATTTGTGTCTTCAGGTGCCTTCTTAGAATTTCAGATTTTCCTGTACAGTGTCTTTTAGCTTCCTCTGTTCCTTTTCATTCCCACTGACATCATTCTCTTCTGTGTTCTCATTCTTTCCCATTGCCCCACTGATCTTTAAGCCTTCAATTTCTCTTTTTCAATCTACCCTGCACTCATCTGAAAGAATATTTATATATTAAATTTTCTTAGAACATGGTTTTTATCATGTTTCTTTCAAATTCAGTATTTTTGCCAAAACTGGGAACAAATTCCTTCTCCCAAAACAGCTTAGATTTAATCTTGACCTTTTGCCTATGTCCATAGGCTTTATACATTAAAGACTCATGAAATTATTGGCATATATTTCCAGAGATACAAAGTTCCAAAATTTTATATAAGAATTTAAAAAGATATTTGAAAAATAATTTTATACATGAAGGACCCAAGTTTATTTTGCATACATATTTTGATTTGCCTTTGTGCAAATAACTGCAATGTATTGTGCTGTTATTTAGGTAGATGGAGGTTCATCAAATCTTAATAGTCCTCAACATGCAGGATTACTAAAAACCACGTGTGCTATACTGGTGCCAGATATGTCATTTATAGATCACTCTTTCATAAGGCAACAAACGGCTTCATATGCCCAAATCATTTCCTTTCTGGAGAAGATACATTATGTCAGCATGGTTACCATGTGTGGTAATTGATAATGTCTGTGCCACATGGCTTACTTCTACCCTTGTCCAACACAGCTATTCTACCACCTATGATTACCATATGTTACAGCACTCTAGGTTAATGGAATCATTTCCATCTTCCCTTCTAGTCACAAATGTCATTGTGGCTCAATTCCATCAGATCCACACTCCACAAAGAATAAAGTGTTCAGAACACTGAGCATAGAAGACACCTTTGTGAAGTTTTCATATTTAGTTGCCTGCTTCATTTTTATTTTAAAAAGCAGTTGGATTTTTTTGATGGATGCTCCAGAGTGAGTAATGGGCATCTGCTGACTAAAATAGAACATGATCAATATCACTCTCAATTATTGCAGGTATTTACTCTAAATAAATATAAAAAGGGAATTAGAAATTAGATGATGATGATAAAGATAGACTTTTACTACTATAAAGCACTTTTTAGTTTCTGTAAAGTGAAAACTTGTAGCAAAATATTGAAGTGGATTTTTTTGTAATAGAGTCCATTCATTTTCGAAGAACCATTAATTACAGAAGGAATACACCACGTTAGCCATTTTTAATACGTTCATCAGAAACTACCACGAACCCCTGCCCTCTTCCTCTTTCATAAGCATGTCATAATAAATTCACAAATAATTTTGCTTCCTCAAAAAGCTATACTAGATAAAAACAAAGATTGTTATCAGTAGTGGTTAAAACACTAAGAAAAAAGAGGCTGTGTGGGGAACTTCTTTGCTTGTTAAAACCAATGAAATAGTGCATATAGGCCTATTATTACCTGATGTGAATATTAACTTTGACAGTTTTGGACTGTTGCAGCAATATGACCATATTAGCTAGCAATAGAGAAGTAGTAAAAATTAATATAGCAGTCATATTTTTGGCAGCAAATGGAGATTATTTTAAAGTTATTGAGGGGTGCTTGGATGGCTCAGTTGGTTAAGCATCTGACTTCAGCTCAGGTCACGATCTCACGGTTTGTGAGTTCGAGCCCCACGTCGAGTTCTGTGCTGACAGCTGGGAGCCTGGAGCCTGCTTCAGATACTGTGTCTCCTTCTCTCTGCCCCTCCCCAACTTGTGCTCGGTCTCTCTATGTCTCTCAAAAAATAAATAAATGTAAAAAAAAATAAAGCTATTGATCTAGAATGGAAAAGATGTAGCTAGGGTATATTGAGGAGAAAGGAGGAAAAATTCTTATTTGAAAACATTTCCATGTGCTTAGTTTTTTCATTTGTCAGGTATTCTATTGCTCCCTACTGGTCAGTTTGACAACACAACTGAATTAATATCTTAACAAGTACTTATATATTAGCCATATTTCCATTCAATTTTTAAGATATGAGTGAAAATTTACACATTCTTATATTTACATTTTAACATTCATCATTAGGCCTGGTCTTAACCATTTTCCTAGGCAGTAGATATGAGATTATACATTTTATTGTTATTATACTTTTTTCAAAAATATAAAAATATTTGTTTTATCATTTGGGATATAGCATCAACTTCAAATTGATAGATTTTTATAGTTACCCATAATAAAATTGAGGCTTTTCTGGAAATAGTATTTCTATTTTTTCCCTATAAAGAGATAAAACAGGCATACTTTAGAATAGACAGAATAGTATAGATTTGCACAGCCAAGAAAATGTTAACTGGAGATAAATCAGGAAATTAATAGATTTTTATTAGTTACAAGTACCAATTATTTACCATATGTCAAACATTTTATTAACGTTTAAAAATTAATAGACTTTATTTTTTCAAGTTTTAGATTTACCAAAAAAAAGGAGTGGAAAGGATGGAGAATTCCCATATATACCCTCTCCCCGACCCCC